>NC_058082.1:306122155-308522155 GCF_014858855.1 Bufo gargarizans | reverse complement strand
GACTCCTTAAGCCTTCAAGATGGATCCTGGTAAGGTACTAGCAATTAAGGAATGGGTAAGACCTTCATCCTTAAAGGCCTTACAACGGTTCATAGGTTTCGCCAATTTCTATCGTAATTTTATTATGAATTTTTCCGTAATTGCTAAACCGTTGACCGACCTTACTAAGAAAGGGGCGGATTTGGAGAATTGGTCTACTGAGGCCATTTCTTCATTTGAAAAATTTAAAAAGGCATTCAGTAGCGCTCCCATTCTGATCCAGCCTGATCAGGAGAGACCTTTTATTGTGGAGGTGGATGCATCCGAGGACGGCGCAGGAGCAGTCCTTTCACAAGGTCCTGCTAGCCTCACTAACCTGAGACCATGTGCCTTCTTCTCCAGGAAATTCTCTCCCACGGAGAGAAGCTACGACATAGGGAATAGGGAGCTGCTGGCCATTAAATGGGCATTTGAGGAGTGGAGGCATTTTCTGGAGGGGGCAAGGCATTGTGTAACTGTTGTCACTGACCATAAAAACCTTATGTTTCTCGAGTCTGCTAAGAAGTTGAATCCCCGTCAAGCCAGATGGGCTCTGTTTTTTACTCGTTTAGATTTTTCCATTATGTTCAGGCCGGGAAGTAAAAATGTGAAGGCGGACGCATGCTTTTCAACCTACTGAGGTACCACCTGAATCCATCCTACCAGCAAAAATCTTCATAGCAGCTCTAACCCAGGATATCTCGGTTCGCATTAGGTCTGAACAACATCTGGCACCGATATCCACCCCAACAAATAAGTTGTTTGCCCACTCTAACTAGGGAGGTCAAGTCCTACGTGTCAGCCTGTGAGGTTTGTGCCAGGTCCAAGACACCTAGGACTCGCTCTGCTGGTAACCTACGACCCCTACCCATTCCCAGTAGACCCTGGTCCCATATCTCGATGGACTTTATAACTGACCTACCGCCGGCAGAGGATAAGACTGTAGTTTGGGTAGTGGTCGATAGGTTTAGCAAGATGGTCCATTTCATTCCCCTGTCTAAACTCCCGAATGCCAAAACCCTGGCGTCTATTTTTGCAAAAGAAATTGTTCGATTGCATGGTATCCCGGAAAATATTGTTTCTGACAGGGGTGTGCAGTTTGTGTCCAAATTCTGGAGGGCCTTCTGTCAAAAATGTCAAATTTCATTGTCTTTTTCCTCTGCCTACCACCCTGAGAGTAATGGGCAGACTGAACGCCTTAATCAGTCGGTGGAACAATTCTTGAGGTTGTATGTTGCCGATGACCAGCAATTATGCGTGAAATTTCTTCCATTGGCTGAATTTGCTTTGAATAACCGTGTCAATTCTTCTGCTGGGGTTTCACCTTTCTTTTGTAACCATGGTTTCCATCCCCGTTTTCATTCTGGGTCATCCGTCTCCTCCTATAACCCTGAGGCGGATAGGCTCTCCTCTGAACTGTGCACATTTTGGGCCCGTGTTCAATCGAACTTAGAAAAGGCTCAAAGTTCTCAGAAACTCAAGGCCGATAGGAGACGTTCAAGGGGGGTGAATTTTCAGGTTGGGGATAAGGTATGGTTGTCCTCCAAGAATCTCTCTCTTAAGGTAGATTCTAAAAAGTTTTCTCCTCGTTTTATTGGACCATATAAAATCACGGAGGTGATTAAACCGGTATTATTTAGGTTGGAGCTGCCCGAGTCATTCCACATTCATAATGTGTTCCATAAATCTCTACTTAAAAAATATTTTGAACCGGTAGTACCATCGAAAGCCTCGCCTCTGCCGGTTCTTTTTAATGATGCTGTTGAGTATGTGGTGCCTAAAATAGTGGATGTCAGGAAGGTGCGTAATTCCTTGCACTACCTGATTCACTGGAAGGGGTATGGTCTCCCATCAGCCACAGACATACTGCTTAGCTTCAGGAGCGAGGATCTGTGTTTGACCTCATTCCCAGGGCAGCTTTGCTAGCTGGGAGGCTCCCTGCTCCTAGGTCTGCCTTGAGCGCCGAGCTGATCTGCCTTAAGTTCTCCTGCAAAATGTCTTGATAAACTTGGGAATTCATTTTTCCTTCGATTATAGCAATCCGTCCAGACCCAGACGCAGCAAAGCAGCCCCAAACCATGATGCCCCCACCACCATACTTCACAGTTGGGATGAGGTTTTGATGTTGGTGTGCTGTGCCTCCTTTTCTCCAAACAACTCAACTTTGGTTTCATCTGTCCACAGAATATTTTGCCAGTACTGCTGTGGAACATTCAGGTGCTCTTGTGCAAACTGTAAACATGCAGCAATGTTTTTTTTGGACAGCAGTGGCTTCCTCTGTGGTATCCTCCCATGAAATCTATTCTTGTTTAGTGTTTTACGTATAGTAGATTCACTAACAGGGATGTTAGCATATGCAGAGACTTTTGTAAGTCTTTAGCTGACACTCTAGGATTCTTCTTCACCTCATTGAGCAGTCTGCGCTGTGCTCTTGCAGTCATCTTTACAGGACGGCCACTCCTAGGGAGAGTAGCAGCAGTGCTGAACTTTCTCCATTTATAGACAATTTGTCTTACCGTGGACTGATGAACAGCAAAGCTTTTGGAGATACTTTTATAACCCTTTCCAGCTTTATGCAAGTCAACAATTCTTAATCGTAGCTCTTCTGAGAGCTCTTTTGTGCGAGGCATCATTCACATCAGGCAATGCTTCTTGTGAAAAGCAAACCCAGAACTGGTGTGTGTTTTTGATAGGGCAGGGCAGCTGTAACCAACACCTCCAATCTCATCTCATTGATTGGACTCCAGTTGGCTGAAACCTCATTCCAATTAGCTTTTGGAGATGTTATTAGTCTAGGGGTTCACATACTTTTTCCACCTGCACTGTGAATGTTTACATGGTGTGTTTAAAAAAAACATGGTAACATTTAATTATTTGTGTGTTATTAGTTTAAGCAGACTGTGATTGTCTATTGTTGTGACTTAAATGAAGATCAGATCACACTTTATGACCAATTTGTGCAGAAATACATATCATTTCAAAGGGTTCACATACTTTTTCTTGCAACTGTATGTATACGTATATAAAAATAAATCTCTATTTCACTGACAAAACTGCATTAACCACGTGCACATTATGTATATAGTATTTTGTCCTATATCAGATAGGTAATTTAACGCCTTCCCGCCATAAACATTTTTAGTCTTCTTCCTCCCCACTTTCCAACAGCCATAACTTTTTAAATGTTTCATTCACACAGTCATATGAAAGCTTGTTTTTTTGCGGGACAAGTAGTATTTTTTTAAATTTACAATATGGTACATAAAAAAATGGGAAAACAATTCATTGAGGGGTGAAAACTAATAGTCTTTTTGGGGCTTTGGTTTTATGGTGTTCACTGTGTGCTAAAACGGACCTGTTGCCTTTATTCTGTGGGCCAGTATGATTACAGTCATACCAAACTTTTTTCATTTTTCTAATGGTGCATGACTTAAAAAAAAAAAATGTAACTCTGGAAAACAAATTGCTTTATGTCACCATATTCCGACAGCCATGATTTTTTTTTTATATTTCCATCTAGAGAGCTTTGTGAGTGACAAACTTCAATTTCCTCTTGCAATAGTTGCAAATGGGTTACATGGAGACACGTGGAGTGATAGAAAGTCTCAGAAAATTTTGCGCAACCAAAAATAATTTCTGCGACTTGTTTGCAACTTGATGGCAGCCAACTTTTTTAGAGTTGTGATTTGGCAGAAAGAAACACACAACCAACTTGCATTGTGATCTGTGATGGCAAAATCGCAGGCAACCTACTACCACAAATCCACCAGTTTGGATTCCTTGAGACTATCATGTCGCAATGGTGGCATGTCACTTGGCGCATAGGGACCCCATTGACAGTCATTAGAGATGCAATGTCACAATGTGATATCACAATCTTCATGTCATGTGACACATCTTACCATGTAGCCCCAGCCTAAGACCTGTAATATGAAAAGCAATGGAGCGGGGCGCAGCCGTAGCGAAATGCGGCTTGACTTATGGGGCAGAAATAGGGATAGGGTTAATTATGATAAGAGTGTTCTGGTAAGAGAAAGGAAGGGGTGGAGCGGGTTATAGGATGGCAGTTTAGAGGATAGTGGGGTGGGGCTTATTCAGTCAGGGATAGCGTGGGTAGAAGTTGCCCACCCGCCCTTCCTTATGTGTTGCTTATTTGTCGCAGCGGCCAGTAAAGAAGGCGATCCTGGGAGGTAATATTTTAGTATAGGTGCATGGCTTTATCTTTACGGCGTGCATCGATGAGGTTTTGGTGGTAAATGGAAAACTGGGGACCCTGATGGGGCTAATAGCCTTGCAGGGGTATAAATCGTGGATTTGGGGCCCTTGGGTCGGAGAGTGCGGCCGAGGGTAAAAAAGTGATTTATAAACATGGACCGGATGCTCAGATTGCCTTCTAGGATCCCTCGGTGTCTTATGGTTATAATATATGTTAAAAAGTATAGTATTTTATTTATGGTTGTTGCTACGGCCTTTACACCAAGTACGGTTGTTGTGTTTTTATTGATCAGGGTGGGGGGTAAAAGGGTAGCGGGTAGGAGCCAGAATCTCTTCCATGCCATGAAGTCAACAGTAAGCATAGATTTTGTTTCTAGATCTTCTCAGATCCCTCTGCAGATAACATATTTTCAAGGAACAAAACCTAGAGCTGGTAACAGATGTATATAATTTTACAAAACTTCAGATTTTAGGGAATGATGTGGATTTGTATTCCTCAATATGCTCTACATGTGGAGTATGTATGCTGAATTATTGCGACAGAGTCACAGTGTCTGAACAATATACACATCCAATAACAAACTATAGGCACTCAGTATGGGTGTGGACACTACTGGAGCAGCAGATAATAAAGGTCACAATTTATCAACAGCTTAGTTAAATATCACCGCTCTGCTTTAGTATGCAAATATTAAAAAATAACAGTCCAAAAAAAAATCAATTTTTTCACACGCTTTAGAACAAGTCACAGGGGTAGATTTATCAAACTGGTGTAAAGTAGAATTGGCTTAGGTGCCAATAGCAACCAAACAACAAAGGAAAGATGGAATCTGATTGGTTGTTATGGGCAACTAAGCCAGTTCTACTTCACATCAAGGCATGATTGATCTACAAAATTGAGCTACTTGCATTTACCTCAAGTGAAGATACGTGACTTTCTCAATATTCAAGTGACTTGTTCTAAATTCTGTGAAAAACATAATTTTTTTAGACTGTTGTTTTTAATATTTGCACACTAGTGTATAGTGGTGATATTTAGGTAAGACGTCATTGTGTGCAGTTCACTGCGACTTTGGAGCAAATTCCTTTGTGGAACACTTCTGCATGTGTGAATTTGTTTCTTGTTGAGAAGCAATGATAAGAAACCAGCGTAAGGGCTCATGCACACGAACGCATTTTCTTTCCGTGTCCGCTCCGTTTTTTTTGCGGACCGTATGCAGAACCATTCACGTTAATGGGTCCGCAAAAAAAAACCAGAAGTTACTCCGTGCGCATTCCGTTTGCGTATGTCCGTATTTCCGTTCCACAAAAAAATTACGGACAAGGCTAGTACTGTTCTATGAAGGGCCAGCTGTTCCGTTCCGAAAAATACGGAATGCACACGGACATCATCCGTATTTTTTGCGGATCCGCAAAATACATACGGTCGCGTGCATGAGGCCGAAATGTTATAGTCTATGGATAAAACATTACTAACAGTAAACGTGCATGGCAGCAGTATTACTGGTTCTCCTTTTGGTACAAGAAGTATATCCTCTCTCCTTCAGGGATATTCTGGTAGAGCCCTCTTAAAGGGGTTCTCCGGGAATTAATTAAAATAGCAGCCAGAAACCTGTCCTAGAATGTGAGCCTGTCTACGATATGCCATCGTGACCGAGCAGTCTGACAGGAATGCTCAGCAATATGTAATATATGCAAGTACTAGAGTGTAGTGAGGCCCTGCCCTTCAGCCCCCTAGGCATCTCTGCAAGTGGAGTCAACCAGTCCTGTTCACATTCTAGGACAGGTTGCTGGCAGCTATTTTCAATCATTCTCAGAGAACCTTACTCTGGTCGGTGGCCTCTACTAAAGACACAGTGCCTGTAGATCTGGTTATAGTCTGGTAGTTCATCATGAAGTATTGCTAGTTATTGATCTTAGCCTATGCCCAATGCCTCATTTGGTGGGAAGGACAGCAGATTTCACAAACTCTTGACACAGGTCCACGTGAGTAAAGCAATGCATGAATGCCCTTGTGTCTTCATGCTGGCTGTGGAGCAATCCCTGTGTGGTTTCCCAGCATATGGTTACTGGACAGTGCACAGCCAAATATTATACACCAGAAAGCCACTTTCTTCATCACCTTCATAATGAGAGGAGCAATTACATTGCTGATACAACGCAAGCAACGAAAACAGCAGTACACTTTTCAGCTTAAGACCCTGCACAACTGTAACGTGTGACCAAAAGGTCCTGTGCATATGACATCACATTAGCCAATAGTACAATTGGTCACTAGATTGCAGCATACCACAATCATTATAAAGGATGGTCCCCGAAAAAATAGCCTGCCTCCAGCAATAGTATGACAAGATGAACGTGCAAATGGATAGTTTTTTATTACCCACAAGTCACAAAAGATGCTGAAAGTGGTCCCCGTTCACATCTATGTATCTTTGGGCTTGTCGGATTATGTTGGCTGATACTGCAGATAGTGTTTGTGATGTTCTCCTTGAGTTCATCCAGGGATGTGGATTGTTAGCAAACACTTTCTGGTTTAAATTTCCCCACAGATAAAAATCGCATGTGGACAAGTCAGTGGAACGTGGTGGCCATAACCCCTTTGCTCACAGTTCGCTCCTCCATAAACAGTTCATTAACCCGTGCCAGTGAAATCCTTCAGATGTGGCATGTTGCCCCAGCTTGTTGGAAAGACAGGACATTTTTTCTTCTGCAGAATCACTGTTGAAAAGCTACAAGTAGTATCAGTCAACATATGTGCCCAAAGATGCATAGACGTGAATGGGGACCATTTTCAGCATCTTTTGTGACCTGTGATTAATTTGAAAAAAAAAAAAAAAAAAATCCACTTGCTCGTTCATCTTCTCATACTATCGCTGGAGGCGGGCTACTTTTTCGTTGGCCACCATGTATATACAATTCAAATTTAACAATTTATACCTCAGACTGCCCATCCATTATATTATATTTTAATTCCTTGTATAACCTTCTATGGACCTCCCTTGGCAATAACATAATATGTTTTTGAAGTGGAGATATATAACCAGAAGTGAGTAGTGCTGATATAATAGTACTTATCTGGGAGGATTGAGCTCCTGTGACGAGGTCCTCAATCGGGTCCATCATGTGTGGGACTGAAGATTAGTGGATTAATCTGTGCATTTCCTGCTGCGAGGATACTTATGCTTGGCAAAAAATTGACCAGTCATCCTGTTGGTGTAGCGGTGATAGCTTGCTCAAGGAGATGTCGACTGGCAGCCAAGATTCAATCGATAGCTGAGTGACATCCAGAATGGACCAGGCCGCAGGCAGGTCAGAAGGGGTTCAGATTGTGCAGCGCTTCCCTCCTTTGCTAAATGTGATCCCAAAAGGGAATAGCCATCTGTAAGGTGTCTTCTGGCTATGGAGGTAGTCTGTGAGTGGCTTAAGGGCCTTCCTTTTAGATAAGGTTGAGGGGGCGCTAGGTCTTGGAAAAGGAGAATCTGGGCATCACCCATCGATGGCCTTTTTCTCTTTTGCAGCCTGCAAAATGGTGGCTGTGTCTCTAAAACTAAGGAGGCCACAAATAACGTCCCTTGGAGGCTTTCCTTGTTTGGGTGGAGGCCGGAGGGATCTGTCAATCCTTTCAAAGATAATAGAGTGGGCCCTGTCTGCCCCAATAGATATGAAAACAGTTCCATGGTGGTGGATTGCAGCTCAGGTTGTAGGATAGACTTTGGGATGCTTTTAAATCTGATATTTTTTCTCCTACTCCGGTTCTCCTGATCTTCAATAAGGAGGTAGGAGGTGTTGAGGGAGTTAATTTGAGCGCCCAAAACTTGCACCACCGCAGAGCTGTGAGCGGCGAAAAGATTCTGGTTGCCCTCTAGGGATTCCACCCTATGACCCAGAGCCCTCATATCTTGCCTGAGGTCTTTAGCTTCAGTAGCGGGGCTAATGCCTGAGACAGTGTGGATTTGAAGAAGGCTCTGGTGATCACTGCGCTGTCTTCGGTTTCATCTGTGACTGAAGCACTGCCGTTTCTTCCTCCTCATCGTCGTCTAAGCCCTGAGCGCATGCTAGCTGTGCCATCTTGTCTGAGCGCGATGGAGAGACCGCAAACTTCTTTCTGAGGAAGCAGTCCATTTCTGCTTGGCTCTTTCCTGTTTGGGAGTCCCAAGGGCGTCCTGTAATATGTCTCCAATAGTAAAATATTTATGTATGAAAAATATATCAACCTGAATCGGTAATCCTCTCCAAATCTATTGTATGCTTATTTGTAGTAGAGAACACCCGGAGGACTCATCACCAGGATTCAACAAGAGTTAAAAAAAATGAATAATGCGATTTATTTTCAGTCTTCATAAGAATTGATTACTTACAGAAATCGTTTAGGAAAAATCTTAATCTATTGTCCATGAGTCAATGTTGATAGTCCTTGAAGTATCATTGTTGAAGGTCAGGAATCCTCTTCTCAAGGCTCCATGTGTCTTCAACTCTAGCCAGCAAAGACAACCCCCAACAGACTTGAGAGTGAGTGTAAGAAGTCCACCCCTTGTCTGTCCCTGTCAGTCATTTATACCATAGATGCAGGCGTGTCTTAGTAATGTGTGGGCTTATACATTGTCATATATGGTAGACTTCAAATATAGTTCTTGACGTTCCCATACAGACCTCCCATTGCCAAGTGTATCACTATAAATTGTGTCACTGTGTAGTGTAATACATACTTTATATTAAATACCAATTAATATTATATCACATATTATTCAACACATCCCTGGGTCTTTCTCTCCCAATCTTGACCATTTTGAAGGCGATCCGACATATATATATATATATATATATATATATATATATATATATATATATATAGAGGCACAGGCTTGGGAAGCGGGAGCTCTAATTCAGACCTCCATCCAGCTCAGTGGTTAGGCTCCGCCCCAGCTCTGCTACATCTCTGATACTTCACACTGATTTATCATCTCTCCATACACTGTCCATCTATCAGACCATATCTTTTATGACATCAGCAGCAGCCTGTAGCCCCACCCACCTGCTCTGATGCTTTGTGACGTCACAATGCAGTGTCCAGTGTTCTATGTGTTGGGGTGCACTTTTGAGGGTTAGTACTGGGAGAGTATGGATTTGAGGAGCTTTGCTCTACTATTTTTTGCAATTTTCTTTGTTAATATTGAGGGGAGGACCACCATGACACCTACAGGTAAATATTATTATGTGTTGTAGAAATCTGGTTATAGGGGGCAGTGTGCGGAATTGCAGCTTAGCCACATTCACTTGAAATTCACTGAGCTGCAATACCATACACAGCCCATAAAGAAGAGTGGCGCTGTTTTAGGAAGAAAGCAGACTTTTTTTTTATTTTCTCTTACAAGCCTTTTATATGATAACATTCTGGTTACCTAAAGCCACCACTAGGGGGAGCTTAGAGGATATATTTTATATTGAGTTCTCTGTAAACATTTACATAGTAAGCTCCTATATTGTCTCTAGCAGTAGCAGACAGGATTTTATTATCTCTATGTTATTACCGAGGATATTGAGCTCTGCATCAGAAAACTATGGAGATATAAGAAGACATTTATCAGAATGATGTTATGGAAATATTTATATTTACAAAATACTAAATATAATTTCTGGGTGACTATTCCCTCTAAACTGATGGGAAAATGTATCCATGTATGTCTTTATGACTTCTCAAAGGATGAATTAGAGGAAAAATCTCACTTTATACACTACGTGCAGAATTATTAGGCAAATGAGTATTTTGACCACATCATCCTCTTTATGCATGTTGTCTTACTCCAAGCTGTATAGGCTCGAAAGCCTACTACCAATTAAGCATATTAGGTGATGTGCATCTCTGTAATGAGAAGGGGTGTGGTCTAATGACATCAACACCCTATATCAGGTGTGCATAATTATTAGGCAACTTCCTTTCCTTTGGCAAAATGGGTCAAAAGAAGGACTTGACAGGCTCAGAAAAGTCAAAAATAGTGAGATATCTTGCAGAGGGATGCAGCACTCTTAAAATTGCAAAGCTTCTGAAGCGTGATCATCGAACAATCAAGCGTTTCATTCAAAATAGTCAACAGGGTCGCAAGAAGCGTGTGGAAAAACCAAGGCGCAAAATAACTGCCCATGAACTGAGAAAAGTCAAGCGTGCAGCTGCCAAGATGCCACTTGCCACCAGTTTGGCCATATTTCAGAGCTGCAACATCACTGGAGTGCCCAAAAGCACAAGGTGTGCAATACTCAGAGACATGGCCAAGGTAAGAAAGGCTGAAAGACGACCACCACTGAACAAGAAACACAAGCTGAAACGTCAAGACTGGGCCAAGAAATATCTCAAGACTGATTTTTCTAAGGTTTTATGGACTGATGAAATGAGAGTGAGTCTTGATGGGCCAGATGGCTGGATTGGTAAAGGGCAGAGAGCTCCAGTCCGACTCAGACGCAGCAAGGTGGAGGTGGAGTACTGGTTTGGGCTGGTATCATCAAAGATGAGCTTGTGGGGCCTTTTTGGGTTGAGGATGGAGTCAAGCTCAACTCCCAGTCCTACTGCCAGTTTCTGGAAGACACCTTCTTCAAGCAGTGGTACAGGAAGAAGTCTGCAAGGTAAGAAAAACATGATTTTCATGCAGGACAATGCTCCATCACACGCGTCCAAGTACTCCACAACGTGGCTGGCAAGAAAGGGTATAAAAGAAGAAAATCTAATGACATGGCCTCCTTGTTCACCTGATCTGAACCCCATTGAGAACCTGTGGTAAATCTCACATTTGATGATGGACAAGGAGGGAAAACAGTACACCTCTCTGAACAGTGTCTGGGAGGCTGTGGTTGCTGCTGCACGCAATGTTGATGGTGAACAGATCAAAACACTGACAGAATCCATGGATGGCAGGCTTTTGAGTGTCCTTGCAAAGAAAGGTGGCTATATTGGTCACTGATTTGTTTTTGAATGTCAGAAATGTATATTTGTGAATGTTGAGATGTTATATTGGTTTCACTGGTAAAAATAAATAATTGAAATGGGTATATATTTGTTTTTTGTTAAGTTGCCTAATAATTATGTACAGTAATAGTCACCTGCACACACAGATATCCCCCTAAAATAGCTAAAACTAAAAACAAACTAAAAACTACTTCCAAAAATATTCAGCTTTGATATTAATTTTGTGGGTTCATTGAGAACATGGTTGTTGTTCAATAATAAAATTAATCCTCAAAAATACAACTTGCCTAATAATTCTGCACTCCCTGTATATATTATCCATCCATATCCTGACCAACATTCAGTTCATATATCTGATGACATTATCAGCAGCCATTAACCCAACCCCAGACAATACAGTTCTGAGGCTCAGTGACATCACAATGCAGTGTCCAGTGTTTTATGTGTTGGGGTGCACTGGGGTCTTTTGAGGGTTAGTAGTTGGAGATTATGGAGTCATGGAGCTTTGCTCTGTTATTTGCTTTGTGAATATTGAGGGGAGGCCCACCATGAGACCTACAGGTAATGGACGTCATCACTGGGGAGGGTTGTGAAGGTTTCTAGGGATCACTTATAGGAAGAGTCTTCTGTTTCATTCCCTTGATGCAATCTTGGGGTTTAGTAACCACCATCATTGATTTCATGTCTTTATTTCCTTCATTATTTTATGGACAGGGACTTCCCCAACATTACCGAGGGGAGACACCCACTCACCGGAGAATAAAGAAGCCAAAAACAGTGAGTAGTCAACTCCTTCCTCTCCTGATCCTACCCCCATCATCCGTATATGTCTTCTAAGACAGAATTAATAACCAGCATCATGTCTTTTTATTACCAGTCTGGCTATATGTTGTCTTAGCGTTATGCAGGGTTTTACTCTTGCCATCATTATCATATGCATCTGCTGGTGAGTGTCCATCTTCTACTCTGCACATACCTATATATATATATATTGTGGGGATGTGCTCGTGGTAGGCTACGGTAGCGGCGGCAGTATTGAGGCAATCATAGACAGTCTTTGTGATACACTGTGACTTTATTCACACCAACGGCATAACAGGCAATGTGCAGACCACACAGGTGCATATCCACATAGTGCATAAAACAAAAGTCCTTCCATAGAAAATAAACAGCAGGTTTGAGTCACCTTGTTTTGGACAGACCACAGCAGTTCTGCAGGCTTCTAGGCTATCTGCCTTTGTCTCCCTCAGGCCAGAGCCCCTTCGGCTCGTAGCACCACAGGTCCCAGGGCTATCCTTCAATGTGAGCTGCGCCCACACTCTCCTTCACCAGCACTCACTCTGTCTGTGGAAATCTCCAGCACAGCAAGACACACCCCACCCCCATCATCAGCAGGCTGGGTTCTTAAAGGCCCAGCTCCACCAAAACCTGGGCTGGCCGTGGGGAACAGTAAGAACCGGCCCGGACACGCTGCGCCAGCAGCATTCGCCGCTGTAACCGCAATGATCCGGTTCTTACTCCACCGAGGCCAGGACCTCTGGTGGCACGTATCGTCCGTCCATTATTATTCCGGGGACTCTCCTACATATCCCCCCCCTTTGTTCACCCCTGAGGGCTTGAACATACCGTTCAAGCCTGAGGGGGTGAACACACGCACAGCAGTGTACCCGGGACAGGGCATCTGCGTTCCCCTGTAAGCGGCCGGCCCTGTGCTCAACAGTGAACTTAAAGTTTTGGAGGGACAAGAACCACCTGGTAACCCGAGCGCTCCCCTCCTTAGCCCGACTAATCCACTGGAGAGGGGAGTGGTCGGTCACCAGACGGAACCTTCTCCCCAGAAGGTAATATCTGAGAGACTCGAGTGCCCACTTGATGGCGAGGCACTCTCTCTCCACAATGCTATACCGGGTTTCTGCTGGGGTAAGCTTGCGGCTTAGAAAAACCACGGGGTGCTCTTCCCCGTTGAGCTCTTGGGAAAGCACAGCCCCTAGTCCTACTCCCGAGGCATCTGTTTGAACTACAAACTCCCGCTTGAAGTCGGGCGTCACCAGAACTGGGGACTCACATAGGGCCGACTTCAAACGGGAGAACGCCTCCTCCTCCTTCTCCCCCCAGCGAACCATCACCGACTTTCTACCCTTCAAGAGGCCGGTTAACGGGGCTGCCAAGGTGGCAAAATGGGGAATGAACCTCATGTAGTACCCAATCAGGCCCAAAAATGACCGTACTTGCTTGGACGTACGAGGCCTGGGCCAATTCCGGATTGCTTCAACTTTATTTACTTGGGGCCTAATGACTCCGCGTCCAATCACATACCCCAAATAGCGAGCTTCCTCTAGTCCCACCGAGCATTTTTTTGGGTTGGCAGTTAACCCCGCCTTCCTTAGAGAATCTATCACTGCCTGAAGTTTTGACAAATGACCCTCCCAGTCTGGGCTAAACACGACTATATCATCCAGATACGCGGAGGTATACTGGTGATGGGGCTTGAGGACGACATCCATCAGACGCTGGAACGTAGCCGGAGCGCCATGCAACCCAAAAGGCAACACCCTATACTGAAAAAGCCCCTCCGGGGTGACAAAGGCCGTCTTCTCCTTTGCCGCCTCCGTCAGAGGTACCTGCCAGTAGCCCTTCGTGAGATCTAGGATCGAAAAATACCGGGCTTTTCCCAGCCGCTCTATCAACTCGTCTACCCGAGGCATGGGATAGGCGTCAAATTTTGATACCTCATTCAATTTCCTAAAATCATTACAGAACCGTAATGAACCATCCGGTTTGGGAATAAGGACAATCGGGCTAGCCCACTCGCTCTTTGACTCTTCTATGACCCCTAGACGTAGCATCGATCTTACCTCCTGCGAAATGGCCTGTCGCCGAGCCTCCGGTACTCGGTATGGTCTTAGGCGGACTTTCACCCGGGGCTCGGTGACAATGTCATGCTCGATCAAGGTGGTACGTCCAGGAAGGTCAGAGAATACGTCCCTATTCCGACTAACAAATTCTTTCACCTCTTGTGCTTGTTTGGTCGACAGTCCGTCCCCTATCGTCACCCCAGCGGCGCTCTCCGGAACACCTGGTGACCCCGGGTCACTCCCTGACGTCCCGACAGAGGGCGGGCTGTCTGCAAACAAATTCTCTCTGTCTCTCCAAGGTTTTAGTAGATTCACATGATATACCTGTTCGGGCTTCCGCCTCCCTGGCTGGTATATCCTGTAATCAACTGGGCCCACCTTCTCCTTAACTTCATAGGGTCCTTGCCACCGGGCCAAGAATTTACTCTCGACCGTGGGCACGAGTACAAGAACTCGGTCCCCCGGGTGAAATGTCCTTACCCGGGCGGTTCGGTTATATACCCGACTCTGGGCCAGTTGTGCCGCTTCCATGTGTTCACGGACGATCGGCAACACGACCCCTATTCGGTCCTGCATTTTTCCTATGTGCTCTATCACACTTTTATGAGGCGTAGGCTGTTGCTCCCATGCTTCCTTAGCGATATCCAGTAGCCCACGGGGATGTCGCCCATATAACAACTCAAAGGGCGAGAACCCCGTGGACGCCTGGGGCACCTCCCGTACCGCAAACAAAACATAGGGCAACAGTAAGTCCCAATCCCTCCCGTCCTTAGCCACGACTCTTTTTAGCATGGACTTCAGGGTCTTATTAAACCGTTCTACTAACCCATCGGTTTGGGGATGGTAGACGGACGTGTGCAGGTGTTTAATATTTAATAGCTTACACAATTCCTTTGTTACTTTGGACATAAAGGGTGTCCCCTGGTCCGTCAGAATCTCCTTTGGTATCCCCACCCGGGCAAACATACTCATGAGCTCTTTAGCTATTACCTTGGCCGACGTATGGCGCAATGGGACCGCCTCCGGATAGCGAGTGGCATAGTCTAACACTACCAGGATGTGTTGGTGACCTCGGGCTGACTTAATAATGGGGCCTACCAGATCCATGGCGATCCTTTCGAAGGGCACCTCTATAATCGGCATAGGTACCAGTGGACTGCGATAGTGAGGTTGGGGGCTAGTCAGCTGACACACTGGACAGGACTGACAGAACCTCCGGACTTCCTCATATATCCCAGGCCAATAGAACCGTTGTAGAATTCGCTCCAGCGTTTTCTTAACCCCTAGATGACCACCCAACACATGCGCATGCGCTAAATCCAAGACCATTCGCCGGTAAGGCTGGGGCACCACCAGTTGTTCCACCACCTCCTGCCTCACCTTGTCTACCCTATATAACAGGTCCTGGTTATAGGCCAGGTGAGGAAATACGGTATCGGCGCCGGGACTCTGGGCAACACCATTAACCACCGACACACCTTCTCTAGCCCGCAATAACGTCGAATCCTGGAGCTGTGCGGTCCCGAAGGTTTCTCGGGGTACCTCCAGATCCAGGATGGACGAACTTTCTATTGTCTCACCCGCCAATACTTCTAGGGGAAACCGGTCAGGGTTACACTCTACCTCCTCTACGGTGACCCCTACAGCTGGGGTCCCTGCCTCGGGGTCCTCGGGCTCGGGACCTGGACATTTTCCTTCTCCATAGGTAGGCAACCCGTTCCTCCACAAAGTCCAGAACAGGGGAAAGTCCCTCCCCAATATTGCGGCATAAGGGAGCCGTCTCCCCACCCCGACGACATGTGGTACCTCCTTTCCACCCACTGCCAGGGTAACCTTAGTGGTGGGATACTCCCTGCGATCCCCATGTATACAGACAATGGTAAGGGTTCGCCTTTCTGGGAGTTTTTCCGTTACCAGCGACTCATGGACCAGAGTTACCAGGCTCCCAGAGTCCAGCAGGGCCTGCACGGAGTGTCCATTAACAACGACATCACACACCGGAGGGTTGTCCGCCGCCAGCAGGGGGTCAGCTATATACACCGGTTGGGCATAAAAAGAGGACCGGCGAGCGAACCCGCAGTCCATGGGTTCGGATGCCCTAGGGCAGTTGGATGCCACATGTCCCCAGTCCTGACAATGCCAACATCTGATCCTCGCAGCCTCCCTCCTCCCCAGGGTATTCCTCCCACGGACTGGAGATCCACTCCCCTCCTTATGTGGTGGGATCCCTTTTTCAGGATCCCGGGTCGGCAACGGGGGCTGACGTGACTTCGGTAGTACCGCTGAGTCCCGCACCAAATCCTGAGTGGCCATATACCTCTCCACCAGGCTAACCAGTTGTTCCAGGTTGCCTGGATCGCCTTGCCCCACCCAGCGCTGTATGGCTCTCGGGAGGGTACGCACGAACCTGTCGACCACGACCCTTTCAACCATCTGAGAGGTGCTCAATATTTCAGGCTGAAGCCATTTTTTTACTAGGTGAAGTAAGTCATAGGCTTGTGACCGGGCGGGTCGGGACTCGGCAAACACCCACTGATACACCCTGTGCGCTCGCACATAGGTGTTTACCCCCAACCTGGCCAACACCTCAGTTTTTAGCCTCTCATAGTCCTTGGCCTCATCGCAGCTGAGGTCAAAATAGGCCTTTTGTGCGTCCCCCACCAGAAAAGGCGCCACCACCTCGGCCCACTGCTCCAACGGCAGCCTCTCTTGCTCCGCGGTTCTTTCGAACACCATCAGGAATGCCTCTATATCATCTCCCGGACCCATTTTCCTCAGGGCGGATCGGACTTTGTCCCTGGCGGTAGACACAGTCGGGGTTGTCGCAGTTGAAACTCCTTGCAGGGATGTTCGCACCGACTCTTGCATGGCTGCCAGCTGCTGCATTAGGAGATTGTTTGTTTGCTGCTGCTGTACATTACTCTGAATCAGGTGCTTAATGGCCTCCTCCATCTTGTCAGGAACCAAAAAACTTGCAGGCCTGATATATGACATGCAGTCCAACACAACTTTTGCCTCAGGCCTGCCTCACTGCAGGAATGCCCGCTCCAAGCCACCAATTGTGGGGATGTGCTCGTGGTAGGCTACGGTAGCGGCGGCAGTATTGAGGCAATCATAGACAGTCTTTGTGATACACTGTGACTTTATTCACACCAACGGCATAACAGGCAATGTGCAGACCACACAGGTGCATATCCACATAGTGCATAAAACAAAAGTCCTTCCATAGAAAATAAACAGCAGGTTTGAGTCACCTTGTTTTGGACAGACCACAGCAGTTCTGCAGGCTTCTAGGCTATCTGCCTTTGTCTCCCTCAGGCCAGAGCCCCTTCGGCTCGTAGCACCACAGGTCCCAGGGCTATCCTTCAATGTGAGCTGCGCCCACACTCTCCTTCACCAGCACAAGAGGTACAGACAAGAAAGACATTCGATAAGTGGCGATGTTTGCCACAATGCTCCCCCAGAACCAAGCCGGCATACACAGTCTGATCCCAACGGATCGGCTTGGGGATGTCCGGAGGAGCGCTCACAGATCACTTTTCAAGTTCAGTTTGTCTGGATAACCCGTCGGCGTTGCCATTTTGCTTCCCAGGGCGGTAGTGGATGGTAAAGTCAAAAGGCTGCAGCGCCAAACTCCAGCGCAGCAGCCTGGCATTGTCTCCTGACACCCTGTTCAGCCACACCAGCGGGTTGTGATCTGTGAATAAGGAAAAGGGTTGTCCATACAAATAGGGCTGCAGCTTTTTAAGGGCCCACACCACGGCCAGGCATTCTTTTTCTATGGCGGCGTAGCTTACTTCCCGGGGTAAAAGTTTTCTGCTTAAGTAAGCCACTGGATGCTCGCCACCATCTTCTCCGACTTGGCTCAGTACTGCCCCCAATCCAAACATAGAAGCGTCTGTGTGGACAAGAAAGCGTTTAGTTGGATCAGGGGCGGCAAGTACAGGTGAATTCACAAGAGCCGTTTTCAGTTGCTGGAATGCCTGCTCACACTCTGGGGTCCAGACTACTATCTTAGGAAGATTCTTGCGGGTCAAATCGGTGAGGGGTTTGGCCAGGGTACTGTAGTTGGGTACAAATTTACGGTAGTATCCTGCGGTACCTAGGAATGCCAGTACTTGAGTTTTGGTCCGAGGGGTTGGCCATTTGGCTACAGCCTCTACCTTAGCCGGTTCAGGTTTTTGTTGGCCACTCCCTACCCGGTGTCCTAGGTATTGGACTTCTGCCATCCCTATATGGCACTTACTGGGTTTCAGAGTTAATCCTGCCTCCCTAATACGGTCTAGTACGGCTCCTATGTGGGTCAGGTGTTCAGTCCAGGACTGGCTGAAGATCGCTATATCATCTAGATAGGCGCAAGCGTACTCCTGGAACCCATCCAATAGCCGATCCACCATCCTCTGAAAAGTAGCCGGAGCGTTTTTCATCCCGAATGGCATGACCTTAAACTGGTACAGGCCAAACGGGGTGACAAACGCCGACTTAGGGATGGCGTCTTCGGCTAGGGGAATCTGCCAATACCCCTTACAAAGATCTATTGTGGTGAGGTATTGGCCCCTGGCCATTTTGTCCAGGAGCTCGTCTATCCGGGGCATAGGGTAGGCATCGGATATGGTCTTATCATTAAGCCTCCGGTAGTCTACGCAGAAGCGGGTAGTCCCATCCCGCTTCGGCACCAGAACTACTGGGGAGGCCCAAGGGCTTTCAGAGTGCTCTATAACTCCTAGTTTTAGCATTTCTTCAATTTCCTTGCGCATATTATCCTTTACAGATTCAGGTATGCGGTAAGGAGGTTGACGGAGAGGGGTCTGCCCTGGTGTTTCTACTCTGTGGGTGACTAACGGGGTGTACCCGGGGATATTAGAAAAAGTGGTTCCTTTTTCCCTTATTAGACTATGAACCTGCGCCCTTTCCTGGGGACTCAGCCGTTCACCTAACTGAACCTCTTCCAGGTCCTCTTTCTGGCTCTCTTTCTCTAGGAGGTCTGTGAGAGGTAAATTGTCAAAGTCCTCTGAGGCAGAGGCGCAAATAGCAGTCACCTCTTCTATGCGCTCGTAGTAGGGCTTCAGCATGTTCACATGGAGCATGCGTCTGCCCCCTGCTCCAGCGCACGGGCCGATCACATAGGTGGTATCACAGATTTGCTCCACCACCTTGTATGGGCCCTGCCAGGAGGCCTGCAGCTTGTCATTAGGGACTGGCCGTAGGATTAACACCTTCTGCCCGACCTGAAAGCTGCGGTCCCTGGCCCCCTTATCATACCATCTGCGCTGTCGTTGTTGGGCCGCTTGGAGGTTAGTACGTACCGCCTGGGTCAGAGCCTCCAAGCGTTCCCTAAACTCCAGCACGTATGGAACAATAGGGGTACCATTCGTAGTTACCCCTCCCTCCCAGTGTTCTCTGATAAGGTCTAAGGGACCCCTCACTCTCCTCCCAAACAATAATTCAAAAGGGGAGAATCCCGTGGATTCTTGGGGTACTTCCCTATAGGCAAAGAGCAAGTGGGGCAAAAACCGTTCCCAGTCTTTTTGAGTGTCTATGAACGTGCGGATCATCTGTTTAAGTGTTCCGTTAAACCGTTCACAGAGCCCGTTGGACTGGGGGTGGTAGGCGGAGTTTAAGATCGGTTTCACCCCACACACTTTCCAGAGTTGGTGGGTGACCTCTGCAGTGAACTGGGTGCCCCTATCCGATATAATCTCCCGGGGAAATCCCATACGGGAGAATATTTGCATAAGGGCATCGGCTATAGTCTCTGCATGTACATTGGTCAACGCCACTGCCTCTGGGTATCTAGTGGCGTAGTCCACCACGGTCAAGATGTATTTCTTACCGGAGGGACTGGGTTTCGCTAGGGGTCCTATTATGTCTACGGCTACTCGACTGAAGGGTTCTTCAATTATGGGCAGGGATCTGAGTTTGGCTTTATAGCGATCCCCTCTCTTCCCTACCCTCTGGCAGGTATCGCACGTTTGACAGTATTGTCTAATATCCTTTGAGATACCTGGCCAGAAGAAGTTCTGTGTCAGCCGATGTTTCGTTCGGCTGATTCCTAAATGTCCTGATAATGGTATATCGTGCGCGATGCGCAGCAACTCTTGTCTATACTTTCGGGGTACCACTAACTGCTTAGTGGGCACGGGTATGGACCCTGCTACTACCTTCTCTGCATAGCGGTATATGAGACCTTTATCCCAAGCATATCTCTCTCCCTCCAACCCTCCTTGGTCCTTGTTAATCCTATCTTTATATACCTGCAGGGAGGGATCTAGGGCCACCTCACTGCCAAATTCCAGGGGGGCATCCCAGGGGAGAATAGGAGGGGTGTGTGGCATATTGTTTACCTGAGCCTCAGAGTGGTCGGATGGAGCCGTGGTGCGTGCTTGCTGCCGGGTAACAACCGGGTAGGCCTCTTGGATAGTTGGTTGAGGGACAAAAGCAGAGGTGAGCTCCCCCAAGTCGTTGCCCAAAATAACATCAGCGGGCAAATCCTGCATAATTCCCACCTCCACGTTTCCATGCCCTGCCCCCCAATTCAAATGCACCTTGGCAGTGGGAACTTTGTAAATTGCTCCCCCTGCCACCCGTACAGCTACACAGTCTCCGGTGAGGGTGTTCTTAGGCACCAAATGATTTCGGACCAGGGTTAACGTGGCCCCAGAGTCACGTAATCCTTGTATACTCTTCCCCTCCATGTGTACCACCTGGCGGTGCCCCTGACGGTTGTCTGAGGCGGCTTGTATGGGGTTTACCTCGTGTAGGATCCCCAGAGGCTCTTCTATTGAGGTGATTGTGGATGTTGGGAGCACAGATTCTCTTTGGCAGCAGTGTACTGCAGCCCGATTGGGGGGAGAAGGACCCTGGTAGTTCCAGTTCTGGCGAGGTCGGTTACGTGGGCAGTCTCTCTGGATGTGCCCCTGTTGGTTGCAGGTGTGGCAGCGGATCGGTGGTCGGGTATTGTACCTAGGAGGGTACTGGTTGTGGCTCGCGGCTGGTCGTGGGTGAGCCAAGGTAGTCACTGCTGGCAGAGGGGTGGTAGATCCATACGTGGTCCGGTGTGGTGTGCGTTGGTCTCGCCTGGTGTCTTGGAACTCGTCAGCTAGCTTGGCTGCCTCTGGTATGGTACGGGGTTTGCGATCTCGTACCCAATTTTGCAGTTCTGTGGTTAGTCCATTAAAAAACTGCTCCATTACTATTAACTGAAACATCTCTTCCATAGTGGTGACCCGTGTCGCTTCCATCCACCCCTTGGCGGCTCGTTGTAGTTGGTGTGCCCATTCAGTGTGTGAGTCTTTTGTTTGTTTCTTGATGTCCCGGAATTTGAGTCGGTATGCCTCAGAGGTAATGGCATACCGTGCTAGGATGGCTTGTTTGACTTTGTGATAATTCCTGATGTCTTCGTCTGGGACGGTTCGGTATGCCTCTGCGGCACGGCCTGACAATCTACCTGCCAGCAGGGGTACTTGGTCGGCTGGGCTGATGTCGTGTAGCTGGCACAACCTTTCGAAATCCTGTAGGTATTCGTCAATATCACTTTCTCCTTCTGTGTAATTTTTAAAAGCTTGGTAGGGAATCTTAGCTTTTCCCTGGGTAGTGCTGGTGGGCACTGGGGCTCTTTCCCCAACTCGCTGAATAGCGTTTTGCTTAGCTACAATGTACTCGTGTACATCTGCTATCAGTCTTTCTAGTGTCTCCACGGAGGGGGTGTTTGGGTAAAAAGCTAACCTGCTATTGAGCTCTCTTGTAAATTCCGTTGGCTCTGTCTCCTGTGGAGCTGCCGCAGTGGTCGCTCTGTCCCCCTCCATGAGTTCGGCCACAAGAGTAGCTTTGGTTTTGTTGCTGGCTTTTCTTCCCCTTGCTTCCAATAATTCCTTTAACGTAGTTCGTTTCAATGTTGCATAATTCGTCTCCATTCACCGTTCGTTCGAATGACTGCACATATTCTTGAACTCCGGTATATCCGAATGGCTGTTTCAACGAACTGCTGCTTTGCTGTGCGGTTTGAATCCCACCGCTGCCACCAATTGTTGCGGAGCTTGAAGATATACCCTCAATATCTTCACTTAAATCCCCTTGTAGCTGAAGAAACAGGTCAATATTCAAGAGACAATTTCCCCAGTGACTGGACGACACACAGTTTGGGAGTCAACTGACTTTACTAGGCATGTGCACCTGCTTTCAAACCTCCAACAGCCTCATTTACATACAATACATAGATTACTATGGTACAAGGAGAGGTGGGGTCAGACAATATCAAGGGCTGATGGGAGGTTGAGGGGGGGGGGGGAAGAGGTACAGACAAGAAAGACATTCGATAAGTGGCGATGTTTGCCACAGTTAGTATAAGAACTTTTCTCTCTGTCACAGCTACAAGAAGATGAAGACCTGCTGTAGACACCTGGCCCTACATCTGGAAGCAGTGATCATGTTGAAGCCAGGTAACAAGGAATTTATAATCTCATAGACACAGGGGACAGGCAGGGCTTAGGGTTACGTCTTATAACCTGGGATCCCACACATGGGGAAGGCGGTGTCCTTCTAGTACCTCTGAAATCAGCAGAATGTAGTGGTGAGACAGCTTGTGTCTGCTGATGGCCTGCAGGAAAGACATTGGATATTTCTCTGCTATCTCATTGCTATATTATTGTATTTAGTGGCATAGCTAGAAATGAATGGGCCCCACAGCAAATTTTTGAATAGGGCTCGCCTCCACCAGTAATTTTTTCGCAACCACTTCCTTTCATGCTGCCCCCATTCCTGTGGCTAGTAAAGATCGCTCTCTCAGACCAGGCCCGGCAGCTGTTCCATCCGTTTCCTACATGGTCACTGTATATAATTTCATTGTGTAATACTGTTGAGGGGGCTCTGACAATCTTTTAGTCCTCCTCTTCCTGGATGGGACCCTTTTGGGTCAGGGCCCCAAAGAAGCCGCTTCCCCTGCTTCCCCTATAGCTACGCCCCGATTGTATTGTTCATATTTTTATAGCAATAGATTCTGCTACATCTGCGAACTACTGATGGTTTCCTTTAATATTGCAGTCCTTAAAAAAGCCACAACATATGTGGGAAAAAAAATTCCAAAAAGGTACACCTTCACCTTCGTCAAGGCGGAAAAAGAAAAGTACTGAGCTACATCCGAAAAGTAAACATGAAAAATATGGTGAACATCATAAGAAAAAAGAAAAGCAGGAACATGAAAAGTATTTTGCTACAAATGATCTGAAAATCTGTGTTCAATCATTACAAACAACGAAGACGATAAAGAATTACATGTGCAAAAAGACCTCACATAAGATGCCCCCCCCAACTGAAAAAAGCAAAAAAATTGATATAATTCGGACTATTCGGAAATTTTAAATTACAATTCGGCCCCCCTCCCAAAAAAAAATTTAATCTATCTACCCATCTCAGCAAATTGGTGAAAGGGTGGTGCACACGCTTTATTCACACCAAAAGCATATATCTATCTAATAAAAAGCTTCTTCTCAATATGACGCTGTTATGGATTTATTTCCTAGTCCGGATCTGAGGTCTCTGTTCTGGATGGAGGAGAATATGGAGATCAGGATCTGTCATAAGAGTCCACAGTCATAGATGTACAAATGCAGTGGCCAGGTACGGATTGTCTAATGTTCCCTATTTGTCGTGATGCCAATTGCAGCGTGCGCAGGGTTCTACCCCAGGGCCCTGCCAAGGTTTTATAATGCACGTCCCAGATTAGGAGTGCCAGAGTGGTGTAATGGCTTATAATGTCTCTATAGGTGGCGATACTTGTGTCACCGGTGTCTCCTACCTGGGTACGGCTGGACTCCTGGCAGGAGGAGGAAGGAAACGTCGCCACTTAAAGGAGATTCCTAGTTAGGAATCTTGCACACGAACGTTGTGTGCCCGTGTTCTATTTTTTTTGAAGTGCGGACGGATCACAGACCCATTTAAGTTGAATGGATCTTGATCCGTCCCAGCCGCCGCACGGGCGTTGTCTGTGGCTGGCCAGCTAAGACCTGTCCTAGGTTGCTAACATAGCTTATATGTTTATACAGCTAGACCTGCCAATAACCTTAATACAGTTCCTATGTTTGTGTGTTAAAGACAAGAGCAGAGTTATTTACAGTGACTTCATGTTTGGATGTCATATAACTGTTATTTTTTGTGTTCACAGAAATATAGTATGACTTTAAGATTAATTATATAATATAAGGTAAGCTCAATGACGACGCAGAGACAACAGAAATCATAGAGTTAAACTGTTGTTGCTGGGCAGGAGTCTTGACCAATCCCAGCCAGCCTCACACACAGCAAGAGATTTGACCAATCACAGCCAGCCCCACACACAGCTTGTGTGGGAAATTCCTGTCTCAGGAGCTGCTAGATTCATTCCACCAGAGAGAGGAGCTGAACAGACATACACTCCATTAAGAACTGTGTTTTATGGAAGCAAGAGGCCAAAATAGGTATTTAAAACAGTTATATAAATGTCCCTACTGTTAATATAGTGATTAGAATTATATACTGAACCTGTTATATGTGTGTTTACTTACAGTTCTACAATACAAACGAACTACTGAGCCATACAATCCAAACAAATTGAATAAAAATACGAACTGCTCATACCAGATCATAAGCAATTGTATAAAGCAAACTGCAAACCAAGTAGAGCAAGTGAACTATTGGTTAACCTCAGATATACAGTGGAGGAAATAATTATTTGACCCCTCACTGATTTTGTAAGTTTGTCCAATGACAAAGAAATGAAAAGTCTCAGAACAGTATCATTTCAATGGTAGGTTTATTGTAACAGTGGCAGATAGCACATCAAAAGGAAAATCGAAAAAATAACTTTAAATAAAAGATAGCAACTGATTTGCATTTCATTGAGTGAAATAAGTATTTGAACCCTCTAACAAAAAAAGACTTAATACTTGGTGGAAAAACCCTTGTTTGCAAGCACAGAGGTCAAACGTTTCTTGTAATTGATAACCAAGTTTGCGCACATTTTAGGAGGAATGTTGGTCCACTCCTCTTTGCAGATCATCTCTAAATCCCTAAGGTTTCGAGGCTGTCTCTGTGCAACTCTGAGCTTGAGCTCCCTCCATAGGTTTTCGATTGGATTAAGGTCCGGAGACTGACTAGGCCACTCCATGACCTTAATGTGCTTCTTCTTGAGCCACTCCTTTGTTGCCTTTGCTGTATGTTTTGGGTCATTGTCGTGCTGGAACACCCATCCACGACCCATTTTCAGTTTCCTGGCAGAGGGAAGGAGGTTGTCGCTCAGGATTTCACGATACATGGCTCCGTCCATTTTCCCGTTTATGCGAATAAGTTGTCCTGTGCCCTTAGCAGAAAAACACCCCCAAAGCAAAATGTTTCCACCCCCATGCTTGACGGTGGGGACGGTGTTTTGGGGGTCATAGGCAGCATTTTTCTTCCTCCAAACACAGCGAGTTGAGTTAATGCCAAAGAGCTCTATTTTGGTCTCATCAGACCACAGCACCTTCTCCCAGTCACTCTCTGAATCATTCAGGTGTTCATTGGCAAACTTCAGACGGGCCTGCACATGTGCCTTCCTGAGCAGGGGGACCTTGCGAGCCCTGCAGGATTTTAATCCATTGCGGTGTAATGTGTTTCCAATGGTTTTCTTGGTGACTGTGGTCCCTGCTAATTTGAGGTCATTAACTAACTCCTCCCGTGTAGTTCTAGGATGCTTTTTCACCTTTCTCAGAACCATTGACACCCCACGAGGTGAGATCTTGCGTGGAGCCCCAGAGCGAGGTCGATTGATGGTCATTTTGTGCTCCTTCCATTTTCGAACAATCGCACCAACAGTTGTCACCTTCTCTCCCAGCTTCTTGCTAATGGTTTTGTAGCCCATTCCAGCCTTGTGCAGGTCTACAATTTTGTCTCTGACATCCTTGGACAGCTCTTTGGTCTTTCCCATGTTGGAGAGTTTGGAGTCTGCTTGATTGATTGATTCTGTGGACAGGTGTCTTTTATACAGGTGACTAGTTAAGACAGGTGTCCTTAATGAGGGTGACTAATTGAGTAGAAGTGTCTAACCACTCTGTGGGAGCCAGAACTCTTAATGGTTGGTAGGGGTTCAAATACTTATTTCACTCAATGAAATGCAAATCAGTTGCTATCTTTTATTTAAAGTTATTTTTTCGATTTTCCTTTTGATGTGCTATCTGCCACTGTTACAATAAACCTACCATTGAAATGATACTGTTCTGAGACTTTTCATTTCTTTGTCATTGGACAAACTTACAAAATCAGTGAGGGGTCAAATAATTATTTCCGCCACTGTACCTCTCAGAGAGAGAGAGAGATCAAAGTGCTTAAATAACGTGAGAGTACAGATACTGAAGAGATAAATATATCCACCATTTTATGTTGAATGACAAGATTGAACAGTTGAACCACCATCTTATGCATACCGCCATTTTATGATACTTTACTCAACACGTGTTTTGAACATGGAAAAGTTGAAGTTAATAAATAAGTTATTTGAAGCATTTGGTGTGCTCTTTAAACCTACTGTTTCCATAGAACGGCGCTAAAGGAATTACAGAGTAATAGATAGAAATGTCACGAACATAAAATTTTACATTCGCAAACGCAAATTTCTACAAATGTTCGCGAACGTGCGAACCGCCATTGACTTCTATAGGCAGGCGAATTTTGAAACCCACAGGGACTCTTTCTGGCCACAATAGTGATGGAAAAGTTGTTTCAAGGCGACTAACACCTGGACAGTGGCATGCCGGAGGGGGATCCATGGCAAAACTCCCATGGAAAATTACATAGTTGACGCACAGTTGGATTTTAATCCATAAAGGGCATAAATCACCTAACAATCCAATTTTTTTTTTTAACGACGTGGTTTAAAACATCCAGCGTGTGTATACGATCAGGTATGATGTTGTATCGATCAGGTAGTGTAAGGGTTACGCCCGCTTCACAGACATTGACAGACCAAACTCCCCTTTTAATGCACCGCAAACAGTCTATTTGCCCAACCGCAAACTTCCCATTTGCACAAGGTTGGATACCAAGCTAGCCATGTCCCGTTGAGGTCATTGAAGATTTCTTCCTCCACCCAGCCACGTACAACACCGAGGGTCCCGGAAAGGTGAATTGAATTGATTTTTTGAATGGGGAGATGGTTAAAAAAACGCTGGCTCCCTCCCCTTTGTTTGAATCCACGCCACGGTCACTGCGTCTGCGTCGTGCAATTTACTGTCACACCCGATATGAGTGCTATTTTCTGTAGTACTATTCTCATCAGTTTAATCCCCGTTATGTTCCATATCAGGGTGGGATTGCCTTTTGTGAAAAAAAATTTAGGCCGGGTACCTTCGACTGCCTTCACAGTGACAGACCAAACTCTGATACACCAAACTGAATTGTTTTTAGGAACCGGGAGATGGAAAAAGCAGCTAGGTCGGTCCTTTTACTCCCAAGTTGGGGCACTGCGCGTGCACGGAGCAATGTGCTGTGACACCCTATATGAGTGGTGTCTTAACTAGTACTATTCCTATCAGTTTAATCCCTGTTACGTCCCCTATCCGGGGACGTGTGTCGAATTGATTAACCATTGTCGAATTAACAAACCATTACGACATCCTGGAATAATTTAGTTCTGAGCTTTGTACTTGATTTGTATTGGAATTGTTGGGGATTTTTTAAATTGTCTGCATTATTTCTAATAAACTATTGAGAGACTTTATTATGATTTTTTTATTTTATGTATTAAAAACCCACCAATACAACTTAAAAAAAAAAATATATATTTTTTTTAGTTTTTTCTATGAAAAAACATCCAGCCGCCCGGATCACTTTTGGTCTGATCATAATGAAGCAACGGCCTTATCATCTGGGGTGTGGCAACATTGCCAACACACTCATAGAGGTGATGATCGCTTCATTGTGATACGCAAGCCCCTTCACCACAACAAGGTAACGATCACGAAAGGGGAATTGACACTTGTATGTGCCTTTTTTTTGTTTTGTTTTTGTAGCCACAGTGCAGCACCAGAGGCCAGAAAATGTAGGCATGTACACATGCCTGAAAAACAATGTTATTGTTGCAGCCGCTGTTGTAGCAGCGGCTGAAAAAATTGATGTTTTCAAGGCAGAAAGGTGACTAAAACATTGCGGCTTGAACCCTAGTTGGTGGCGGAGAATTCACGAAAGTTATCCGGTATGCAGACATTAAATACAGCAGCGTGGGGACCATTTTGAGGCCAAGGCATGTCAGGCCTTTTGTTAGTTAAACGTATCCCCTACTGTCAGTCCCTTCGGGATCCATGCCTCATTCATCTTAATAAAGGTGAGGTAATCAACACTTTTTTGCCCGAGGCGACTTCTTTTGTCAGTGACAATGCCTCCTGCTGCACTGAAGGTCCTTTCTGACAGGACACTTGAAGCGGGGCAGGCCAGAAGTTCTATCACAAACTGGGATAGCTCAGGCCACAGGTCAAGCCTGCACACCCAGTAGTCAAGGGGTTCATCGCTCCTCAGAGTGTCGATATCTGCAGTTAAGGCGAGGTAGTCTGCCACCTGTCGGTCCAGTCGTTCTCTAAGGCTGGATCCCAAAGGGCTTAGGTGATGTGTAGGACTGAAAAAGCTCTGCATGTCCTCCATCAACAACACATCTGTAAAGCGTCCTGTCCTTGCCGCCGTGGTAGGAGGAGGATTACTTTGACCTCTTCCCCAGTTAGATTCCCGTTGTGCTGTGACATCCCCCTTATAAGCTGTGTAAAGCATATTTTTTAGTTTGGTTTTGAACTGCTGCATCCTTTCTGACTTCCGGTAATTTGGTAACATTTCCGCCACTTTCTGCTTATACCGGGGGTCTAGTGGCGTGGCCACCCAGTACAGGTCGTTCTCCTTCATCTTTTTTATACGAGGGTCCCTCAACAGACATGACAGCATGAAAGACCCCATTTGCACAAGGTTGGATGCCGAGCTACTCATTTCCTGTTCCTCCTCACTGATGTCATTGACGGTCTGTTCTTCCCCCCAGCCACGTACAAGACCACGGGTCCCAGATAGGTGACAACAACGAGCACCCTGGGATGCCTGCTGTGGTTAGTCTTCCTCCTCCTCAAAGCCACATTCCTCCTCTGACTCCTCTTTCTCATACTCCTCTTGCAGCGTTGCCGCAGGTCCGGCAAGCGATGACGACATGGCTGTTTCTGGTGGTGATGGTGACCACAACTCTTCCTCTTCCCGCTCATCTACAGCCTGTTCCAGCACTCTTCGCAGGGCACGCTCCAGGAAGAGAACAAATGGGATGAGGTCGCTGATGGTGCCTTCGGTGCGATTGACTAGGTTTGTCACCTCCTCAAAAGGACGCATGAGCCTACAGGCATTGCGCATGAGCGTCCAGTAACGTGACAAAAAAATTTCCAGCTCCGCAGAGGCTGTCCTAGCACCCTGGTCATACAAATACTCGTTGACGGCTTTTTTTTGTTGGAGCAGGCGGTCGAACATTAGGAGTGTTGAATTCCAACGTGTCGGGCTGTCGCAAATCAAGTGCCTCACTGGCATGTTGTTTCGGCGCTGAATGTCTGAAAAGTGCGCCATGGCCGTGTAGGAACGCCTGAAATGGCCACACACCTTCCTGGCCTGCTTGAGGACGTCCTGTAAGCCTGGGTACTTAGACACAAAGCGTTGTACGATGAGATTCAACACATGTGCCATGCACGGCACATGTGACAACTTGCCCAAATTCAATGCCGCCAACAAATTGCTTCCATTGTCACACACCACTTTGCCAATCTCCAGTTTGTGCGGGGTCAGCCACTGATCCACCTGTGCGTTCAGGGCGGACAGGAGTGCTGGTCCGGTGTGGCTCTCTGCTTTCAGGCAAGTCAACCCCAAGACAGCGTGACACTGTCGTATCCGGGATGTGGAATAGCCCCTGGGGAGCTGGGGGGGTTCAGTTGATGTGCAGCCAGATGCCGCAGCAGAAGAGGACTCAGCCGAGGAGGTTATGGAAGAGGATGGAGTAGGAGGAGTAGAGGAGGTGGCAGTAGGCCTGCCTGCAAGTCGTGGCGGTGTCACCAACTCCGCTGCAGAGCCACGCAGCCGTCAGCAGGTTGACCCAATGCGCAGTGTAGGTGATATACCTGCCCTGACCGAGCTTTGCAGACCAGGTATCAGTGGTCAGATGGACCCTTGACCCAACACTGTATGCCAGAGATGCCATGACTTCCTTTTCAATCACCGAGTAGCGGTTTGGGATTGCCTTATTAGAAAAAAAAAAAAATTCGTCCTGGTACCTTCCACTGTGGTGTCCCAATAGCGACACATTTTTTTGAAGGCCTCAGACTCCACCAGCTGGTATGGTAAAAGCTGGCGGGCCAAGAGTTCCGTCAAGCCAGCTGTCAGACGGCGGGCAAGGGGGCGACTCTGTGACATTGGCTTCTTACGCTCAAACATTTCCTTTACAGACACCTGACTGTGGGCAGATAAGATGGAACTGCTCAAGGTGAGAGGCGGAGTGGCGGGTGGTTGAGAGGGGGCAAGGAGGACAGCAGTGGTTGACGTGGCTGAAGATGCTGGACCAGGAGGAGGATGGTGGCTTTGAGCTTGTGTGCTGCTTCTACTAGTCATCATGTGTTGATCCCATAGGTGTTTGTGATGTGCGATCATGTGCCTTCGCAAAGCAGTTGTACCTAGGTGGGTGTTGGATTTCCCACGACTCAGTTTCTTTTGGCACAGCCTGCAAATGGCATCGCTGTTGTCCGAGGCAGACACACAAAAAAAATGCCACACTGCTGAGCTTTGCAATGACGGCATTCTGGTGGTGGCAACAGCACGCGTTGATTGGCGTGCTGTCTGGCTGACCCCGGGTGCCGATACATGCTGTCTGACTGTGCCACTAGCTTCTTGCGACGACCTCCCCCTGCTTCCAACTCGTCTCCTCCTTCTCTCTGTCTCCCCTTCTGAACTTCCCCCTCCTCTTCTTCTTCTTCTCCTCTTCGAGCAGGCACCCACGAACACATCGTCATCATCAACCACTTGTATCTGACACCTCAGCAAAGGAAGCAGCAGCGGGTACAACATCATCATCACACTGTACATCCATGTGTGTAATGCTGCCTGACTGAGACATATCCCTGTTATCTACATCCCCTGGCAATAATGGTTGCGCATCACTAATTTCATCCAACTGATGTGTAAATAACTCCTCTGAGGGATCAAGTGAAGCGGCTGTGGTGGTGGTGGTGGCGGCGGCGGGCGGGAGAGTGGTGACCAAAGCTGAGCTGGAGGAGGATGGTGCATCAAGGTTCTTAGCGGAAGCTGTTGAATATTGGGTGTCCTGTGTAAGACAGTCAACTATTTTTTTGGGTTCAGGGTACGTGGCCTCTGAACACTAGGCATTATTCCAGGGCCAGTGGAAATCACAGCACCACGAACACGACGGCCCCCTGCGGCGTGGCCTGCCTCTGCCTGTCATTTTTTATTAGATAAGTGTTACTATGCGTGCAAGGTACTGTGCCACCCTATATAAGTGGTGGGCAGTGGGCACAGTACAGTCTGTGTGGGCCTGACACACACGGGCTTGCAAATGTGATTATTTCACAGAAAAATTTTCAATATAATTTTTTTATCTGCAAGGTATTTGAGTGAATGACACCCTGTAACGGTATGAGTGCATTCAAATGTGATTAGATCACAGTTAAATTTAAAATTTAACTGTGATCTAATCACATTTGCAAGACCATGTGTGTCAGGCCCCCACACATACTGTATTGTGGCCACTGGCTAGGCCTGCACTCATACCGTTATAGGGTGTCATTCACTCAAATACCTTTCAGATAAAAAAAAAAAAAATTCTATCTGAAAGGTATTTTAGTGACTGACACCCTGTAACGGTATGAGTGCAGGCCTAGGCACAATACAGTATGTGTGGGGGCCTGACAAACACGGGCTTGCAAATGTGATTAGATCACAGAAAAATATTAAATAGAATTTTTTTATCTGCAAGGTATTTTCTGTCACACCCTGTATGAATGGTGTGCACTGTGCACTCAGTGCTGTCTATGACTGAGCCTACAGCCTCTCACACACGGGCAGCCAGGCAACTGCAATATATATGAAAAAAAAAAAGAAAAAGCACACTGATGTACCAGCCCTGAAAAGGGCTTTTTGGGGTGCTGTCTGGATGCTGTCCTTACAGCAGATGAGTCTGTGGACACAGAACACTGCCCTAGCTGACGCTTTCCCTATTGAATCAGCAGCAGCTACACTCTCCCTCCTCTCTGTGAATGCAGCTTCCGAATGAATCTAAAATGAATGCTGTCCTGGAGGTCGGAGGGAGGGTCTGCTGCTGATTGGCTGGAATGTGTCTGCTGACCGAACATCGCATATGTGCGAACGCGAACAAGCCATGTTCGCCGGGAACTATTCGCTGGCGAACTATTCAGGACATCACTAGTAATAGACAGTCTGGTTAGACTAAAAAGTCAGAGATATCAGAATTCTTCTAATGCCACAGTGCAAAAGACACTTCATAGTGCTGAGCCTTTCACAGTCCCTGATGCGCAATATTAGTGTGCAAGAGGCTTTAAAATGATTTTTAACAAGTTCATGCAACATGGCCCCTGACACAGAAGATTCCTACTTTCCTGCTCTGAGCTGACCTCGCTGTCTCCATCTACTGGTCCTGGAGCACCTCTCCAGCAAATGACCGACTTTAGCGGTGACACGCTGCTTGTGGCCACATGACCAGTAAAGCCAGTCATTAGCTGGAGCTGTACAAGTGACTATGCCCATATCCAGCCGGATGTAAACAGCACTGGGACCAGAAGATGGAGGCAGCGGGAGCAGGAAAGTAGGAATCTTCTGTTTCAGGCCTATGCTGCAGGAACGTGTTAAAAATATTTTTTTACCAGCAAATCTCTAAGCCCCTGTTACACGGCACGATATTCAGGACAATTACTGGGAACAAGTGTTCATAGGAGCGCTCATTCCTGATATCTGGCCGGTATAATCGTGCCGCTTATCAGCTGATAAACAAGGAATCACTCTTGTCGGCTGATTTGCATTCTTTATTAGGATGGAAGATGTACAATTACCGTCAGTACATCTCACCGTGTAATCAGGAATGTGCTACATTTGCGGATCCGCAATGCACGGGCACTGTACAGTTGTCATTCCGCATCACGGATGCGGACCCATTCTGGGGTTCCGTTCCCCGCAACGCAAAAATATAGAACATGCTCTATCTTTTTTGCGGAACAGAGGGATCCCCATGCACCTGCCCCACGGAAGGTGCCCGTGCATTGCAGACTGCAATTTGCGGTTCACAGCACAGGCACGGCCCATCAACAGTCATGTGAACGAGCCCTAAGTGTTATAAAAATAACTTGAATTATCATTTTGTTTGAAATACAATTATTTACTAAAACAGACAAGTTGTAGTGGTGTCCTCTTTAAGAGCCTAATATCTTGGGTTCGCGTTGTCTTTTCAATCATAAGTCACAATGCCGTGTCCAACATGTTTTAATATTTTATTTGATTTTTTTAGTTGTGCTTAACATTGTGAGAGAAACTAAAGACACACCACCATTGTGTTTTTTCCCCAAAACATCCCTGTACGTCATGTACAAGGTTCGCCAAACAGTATTCCCCTTATAGTTTGCAGAAAGTGGTCATGCAGTCTCTTCAGAAAGAACTAGACATACTGTTGTTTGCCAGCAGTATGGGAGCTACAGGTAATGGTTGCCGAGTTGGACACTTGTCCTGGAACATCAGTAACTACCATGGAAAAACCACTTTGGGACCAACCGTCAGATAAGGCATTGGTCTTCTTAGGACTGTTAATCATTTTTCCCAATTGGATGCTTTGCCAGCGATTCCTTCCTGAACCTTTGACGTACACTGGTAGCTCAGAGTCACCTGAGGTAGGATTATAGTAAGACTGGTGAGAACTGTCTCCATTCGGTAAGCGTTTTGTGGAGTTAGGAGAAAAGCAAATTACTTCCTCCCTTAAATGACGTTTTTGGAATTGCTTGTTGCAAAGGTGAATAAGTTCAAGCAAATTGAGTAACAAAGATATCAGAGAAACCACCAACATGAAGATGATGAAAATAGTCTTTTCCGTGGGTCGGGAAACAAAGCAGTCCACGTTGTGAGGACAAGGCACTCTTGCACACTGGAAAATCGGAGGCATCACAAAACCATATAGATACCACTGACCAAAAATGAATCCAGCTTCAAATAAACTTTTGAAGATGATGCTGATTGCATAGGTGTAGACTAAGGCTCCATGGATTTTAATTTTTTTGGTAGGTGCTTGATTTTTATTATTATTCATCTTTGATTCTGTTTCAGCACCTATTTCTTTCGTAATCTCCTGCATTAATTTCTCCTCTCTTCTGGACAAATAAATGACATGCGCAAGGTAGATCAAGGTGGGAGTGCTCACAAAGAGGAACTGTAGCACCCAGTAGCGGACATGCGAGATAGGGAAAGCCTTATCATAGCAGACATTGGTACACCCGGGTTGCCGTGTATTGCAAGTGAAGCCAGCCTGCTCATCTCCCCAAACAGACTCTCCTGCCAAGCTTAGGATAAGTATTCTGAAGATGAAAAGCACAGTCAGCCACACTTTTCCGATGAGTGTGGAATGTTCCTGGACTTCATCTAGCAATATTTTGAGCAGATCCCATCCGGCCATAGTTCACTGAAAATACAAAAAAAAATTAAAATTTTTTTTTTATGGATTTGCAAATTGTAGCAATGAGCTACATTTCAGGAGTCAAAATAATTGCAAAAAATATTAATGTGTCAAAACTTTTTTTTATAGCCATAAAAATAATTTTTGCAATATAGTTTAATGTTTTTTTTTTATTGTTTTACTAGCAAAAAAGGCCACTGAAATATGGGCCTGTCTACAGCACTTTTCGCCAGATCTGTACACAAATCTAATAGGGTTCCATAGAAAAACGTAATACGGACCCCCCTGCTCCTAGTTTCCCAGCGTATGTGCATCAATCACTCCCAGGCAATGCATATGTGCAAGACCCAGATTTCTGACAAATTTACATTTACTTGAATCAAGTGGAAGAAATTGTAATAAAAAAAATAATAATGTGGAGCAGGTGCTTCAAATATATGGCACTCATTCTGAACACCATATCTCAATGTACTTACACCAGAAAACTGGTGAAAATACATTGATAAATCTCCTGCTTCTCTTCTATTACAAAGCTAGCTGACTGCCTACAGCTACCAGTAGGGGGAGCTCAGTGAATAGGAATTAATACAGCTACCATGGAAGATATACTTTGTATTGAGCTCCCCCTAGTGGCAGCTGCATGAAAATGCTGTGTTTTCAAGCAGGGAAGAGAAGAATAAGGCTAGGTCTACACGACGACATTTGTCGTGCGACATTTAGGGCGCAACAGTTGTCGCGCGACATTTTGTTGCACTAATGTCGCGCGACAATTTTTATAATAGCAGTCTATGGTGTCGCACTGCAACATGCGACTGCGACGCGACAGTCACAGAAAAATCCATCTTGAATGGATTTTCTGCGACTGTCGCGTCGCAGTCGCAGCATGTCGCATGTTGCAGTGCGACACCATAGACTGCCATTATAAAAATTGTCGCGCGACATTGGTGCAACAAAATGTCGTCGTGTAGACCTAGCCTAAGTTTTGTGGGAGCCTCCCCTCCCTCTGGGCCCCATAGCAGTGGCCTGCTCTACCTGTTTTGCAGGTACGCCACTATTTTTCACTGCAGTGCATACAGAATCCGTGCACCGTAGCCATAAATGCAGTGTACACATTATGCCTTAGCACTTCAGGAAGGCCCGAACGTCAAGGGGCTGTTTTGCTAGTAAAACAATAAAATGAAAAAAATAAAATAAAAATATATTACAAAAATTATTATTTGGGTATATATAGCAGTTTTATAAAGGTTAAAGGTTTAGGTACACTTCAGTTTTAAAATAACAGTGCCGTTTGGAAGAGCTAAAGACTTATAAATAAAGCGGACAACCCCTTTAAGTGTATTGAGATAAACAAAGTAGTGTATGAGTCCTGCCTTCTCTTCAAACTGCTGATTGGTGGGGGTGCTGGGAGAAAGACCCCCACTGATCTGATATTGATGACCTATCCTGAGGATCCCCTTTAACAGGGGCTCTCCCATTAGGAGAACCTGTCCGTTTGACCTATTAGGACATATGATCATCATAAAGGTGACTTGGAACCTAGCACAGTGATCAAGCAGCTGAATGATCCGAATTCCTGCCATGTAATTTCATGTTTTCCTGTAGTGGATGCTATAGGTTTCATGTCTGGCTTGCTGTGTAAGGCCGCATTCCCACATACGTGGATTTTTACGGACCACGGTCGGTGAAAACCCGTCCTGCTGAGTGCACGAGCACACAGCGTCATTGGTTGCTATGACGCCCCACGCTTCATGCCACCACCGCTGTACAGTAATACACTTGTATAGATCATATGAGTGTATTACTGTACAGTGGAGGCAGCACAAAGAGCACTGCATCATAGCAACCAATGACGCCGTGCGCTCAGCAGGCTGGGTTTTTCATGGACCGTGGTCCATGAAAATCCACGTATGTGGGCACTGGTTGTATTGTATATTGCTTCCCTCATTAATACACTGGACGGGGGAAATTTACCAATGCTTTAATGCTACTTTTGTGGTGTTTTTGAGCTTCTTGCCACTTTCCTAAAATGGCAAGAAAAAGGAGGCGGAACCCCCACTTCCTGCCGGATTTACTATAATTTATGCTAGAAAATAGCGTAAATTATAGCTGAAGTTTATGCCAGCCCCTGTCAGATTTAGAGAGGACCTGTCACCACAAAATGAAAATGTAAGCTGCAGGCAGCATGCTATAGAGCAGGAGAAGCTGAGCAGAACGATATATAGTTTTGTGGGAAAGAGGAGAATAAAATAGCCACGGCACTCAATGTCTTCAGAAATAATCCAGTGTTTGTTCACCAAACAAGGGACCAGGGCCATGTGGGCCCTTGGGCAATAAATCTCAGTGGGCCCCCTTGTGGCTTTTTTTTTTTTACATTTACATGTACTCCCGTGGCTCCCACACCGTATAATGACCCCCAGTGGCCCCCATACAGTATAATGACCACTAGTGGCCCTTCAAAAAGTATAATAACCCCCTATTCCCCCCCCACACAGTATAATAGCCCCCTGTGGCCCTCCATTCAGAATAATGACCCCCAGTGGCCCTCACCCTGGGGATTATACTGTATGGAGGGGCACTGGGGTCATTATACTGTGTAAGAGGCCCTCACTAGCTAGATCTGACTGGGCCTCTTACACAGTATAATGACTCCAGTGTCCCCTTCATACTATAAAGATATTAGTCCTACCCTGGAATAATAATACAATTAGGGGGGTAATTTATTAAAACAGAAATACGCCTATATTAGCAGTGGGCCCCGGAACTTGCCGGGGTATGCCAGGTGCTGACGTTGGCCCTGCAAGGGACGTTTCGATTTGTACAAGTCTTTATCATTGAGTGCTGCGGCTATCTTCTTCTCCTCTTGGCTATTGGGAGCCCAGCAGGCTAGGGTTCAATACTGCTGGCACCGCCACTTTATGGACCTACTGAGAAGTCTCAGTGAGTAGTGCTGTCTTACCGATGTATGCGTTTTGTGGGAAAAGATTCAGTAAAACTTGTATTTTATACATTTATCTCTCACTTCCTGTGAAAAACGTATTGGTACAGAAGGGAGGAGTCATCAGTGACTGACAGCTATTATATACACACACAATGCTATCAATCACCGATAACCCTCCCTCCTGGGCCGATAGTTGTTAGAAAAAAGCAAAGATATAAATGTAAAAATTACGGGTTTAGGCTACATGCACACGAACGTATTTTGTTTCCAGGTCCGTCCCGATATTTTGCGGATAGGATGCAGACCCGTTCATTTCAATGGGTTCAATCGGATGCATCCTGTAACCACAAAGGCACGCACGTTTACACATACCTTGCTGGCAGCATTACATGTGGTGCTGGTGTAGTGTCCACTAGGTAAATGTGGGCACTACACAAGGGTCAATATGGCCACGTTATTCTCAACCTCCTGTGGAACATGGTCATTGTATTTTATATGATGTTGTTATGTGTTTTTCCTGTTATCTCCTGTATCAGGCCTGTTAGGGGTAGTTCCTCCTCCTAGACAGTAGAGGGAGCTAGGGAACACCCTAGTATATATAGTTAGGCCCAGACAGGAAAGAGTCAGTGCAGTATAGTCCAGTTAGTGCAGTCTAGCCTGCCTGAGTTTCCTGAGCAAAAGAAGCTCCGAAGTTGCATCCAGGGGAAGAGTTTGCCTCCTGAGAAACCAAGTTCCTTTAAAAGTACAGTGCAGAGCCAAGTTTATTTCCAGCCAAACAGAGAGCTGAAGGGCAGAAGGATATTCTACAGCAAGGAGACATATACCAGAGGAAGGTTTGCCTACCCAAGGATAAAGCCAGCAACAGGGCATACGGGCCTTGGAGAAAGCCAGACAGGAACTGAGGAAAATACAGCCTGATCTGTAAGTGTTATTCCCTCTGAGTATCTTGCAAGGACTTTGCCTGCCGTTTATATAAAGCCTGCCTGTTACAACCTTTCTACATGTGGAACTGACTAAAGACTGTAAATAGTTGAACTATTCAGTAAAAGGAAGTTCTGGTTCACTGCAACTTGTGTTCCTCAATTATTCCTACAATAAATCGGTGTGCCACCGTTACCGGCACTGGCATCACGAACTTAAAGGGATCTTGCCACCGGCACATTAAACCTGCAACACCCAGGGCACCTCATCTACCACCCGACCTGGTCCCTATACATAGAGAGTGCCCCAGAGGATCCATGTGCCAGCCTCTCCACCACTGCTGTACGCCTGCCCAGGGTATATGAAAAACTGAGTACCAAAAACACCCTCGGTTAGTAACTACCCCTGTGACCTCACCATCGCTCACCCTGCAGGGATGTGTACAGCACTGGATGTAACCCAGGAGAGGGAGGCGAGTTCAGCACTAGAAGCTGTCCCCAGGAGGCAGAAGAACCGGAGCAGAGAGAGGGGAGTAGCAGAGTTCCCTACAGGACTGTATGCAGGAGTCACAGCACCCTATTGAGGCTCTCCCTTTACATACAATCCCTAAAATGCACCAGAATTATTGAGGCAATAATTGTGACACATCTTTGGGAGCTCCATGCTTAGGGTCCATTCAGACATCCGCAAAATGGATCCGGATCCGTTCTGCAACCATCGATTTTCAATGGGGCCGGAAAAGATATGGACAGCACACAGTATGCTGTCCGCATCCGCACTTCCGTTCCGCAAAAAAATAGAACATGTCCCATTCTTGTCCGCAGACACGGACAAGAAAGGGCATTTCTATTAAAGTGCGGTCCGCAAAATGTGACTTGCGGATGTTTGAATGGACCCTTATGCAAACAATGGAGCTTTCAGCCGCAAGTTTCTGGCGTAACGTGCACCAGTTTTTTGTTCAAATTTTTATAAATATGTTGGGTCCCAACCATGGCCCGCCTCCCGAACCCACTTTTTGTAATAGTAGCAAGTTTTTTTTTTTGTTTTTTTTTAAACAAAAATTGAAAATTTTGGTGGAAAACTGCACTTGTGCTGGTATGGCAGTTTTTTTGTATGCAAAAGCTGCTAATTTTCGCACAATACTTTCCCCTTATGTGTGGCAGCACCCTTAGGGCTGTTTCACACGAGCGTATGCCGTGCGTGACATCCGCTGCGTGAATGACAGCGGGTCCGCAATACACAGGGCACCGGCCGTGTGCATTCCACATCACGGATGCGGACCCATTCACTTGAATGGGTTCGCAAATCCAGAGATGCGGAACGGAAGCATGGAACGGAACCACTACGATCCACGTGCGGCATCCCCGCGGTCGGTGCCCGTGCATTGCGGACCACAATTTGCAGTCCGCAGCACGGGCATGGCCAGCACACGTTCGTGTGCAAGAGGCCTTAAAATGTGGATAAAAAGTTTGGATGAAGGAGACCTAGAACCATTTGTGGGGTAAAGATTTTAAAGAGGCTGTGCCAACAGGATCAACCATATTAAGCCAGACATATTGCTTGGTAGGATTGATCCTGCTGATTAAAAAAACAAAAACAAATCATTTTCACCATTTCAGCTAGGCTACTTTCACACTAGCTGTTTTTGCTCGATCTGGCAGGGTTCATCAAAAATGCTTCTGTTACTGATAAGGCTACATGCACATGAACCTTGTTGGTTTCCGTTCAGTTTTTTTTTGGCGGATAGGAGGCGGACCCATTCATATCAATGGGTCCGCAAAAAACGCGGATAGCACACTGGCATACTGACGTCATCCGTTTTTGTTTTTTTTGCGGATCCGCAATTTGCAGATTGCAAAACACATACAGTCATGTGCATGTAGCCTAATACAACCATCTGCATCCGTTATAAACGGATCCGGTTGTATTATCTTTAACATTGCCAAGACAGATCCATCATGAACTCCATTAAAAGTCAATGGGGGATGGATCCGTCTTCTATTGCGGCAGATAAAACGGATCCGTCCCCTTTGACTTGCATTGGGGTTCATACCGGATCCGTCTTGCTCCGCATCCCAGGAAGGAAAGCAAACTACAACAACATGTTGCGGTTTGCTCTCCGGTATGAGAACGGGACGGAATGCATTTTGGTGCATTCCGTTCAGTTAAGTCCCTATTGACAATGAATGGGGACAAGACGGAAGTGTTTTTTTTATCCGAGATTGAGCCCCTATGACGGATCTCAATACCGGAAAACTAAAATGCTAGTGTGAAAGTAGCCTTAAATGTTTTTCTTCTATATGTAAATTATTGCACCAAGGGCCCTAACCTCTCGGCATACCTCAACTCCTCCGTTTTTCACAAACCTCTCCCCTTTACTGACAGGGTCAGGCATCAGGGTCCTCTCACCTTGCCCTGTAGTAGCACAGCAACACAGTATGCCATGATTTCGGTGCATGTGCAGCTGAAGCAGATGTATGTGCCGGTATTTTGGTTGGTCCAAGACAGCAGCATGCTACTACCGGACCATGTGAAAGGATGCCGATATCTAGGGAACTCTCATAGAAATTAATAGAGCAGCCACAAGCATGTACGACGAGCATATTCATTTGAAAATGGTTCCAGCATATCCATCACAGCTCTGTTATGGATGGAAACCATGACAGTGTGAACATAGCCTAATTCCACAATCTATTAGGACTTTGGTACAGCCTAATGGCCATCAGGATTTCAGCTGCCATGGCAATCCATTAATACCCCTAAATCACATTGTGGGGGGCTGATAGAGCCCCTCCTTCTGTCAAACACCTTACACATTGAGATCACTATTGACAACAGCATCTAAGGGGTTAAATTGGCAGTTGTGGCAGAATCTGTGTATCATGCCTAAGGCTGGGTTCAGACCTGAGCGTTTTACAGTATGTTCCTACGCGCTGTAAAACGCTCAACAGGCAAGAACCAATGATTCCCTATCGGAATGGTTCTCATCTGAGCGTTTTACAGCGCGTACGATCGCGCTGTAAAACGCTGGACGCCCCAAGAAGTACAGGAGCATCTTTGGGGCGTCTTGTCGCGCGTTCCCATACATAGATGGGCGTTCGCTTGTTCCGGAGCCGCGATTGTAAACGCACATACAATCACACATAAAGAGCACTCCATCCCGAACGCTCAGGTCTGAACCCAGCCTTAGGGTTCTTGCACACGACTCTGGTTTTAGTGTGGATCAGATGCGGACCTATTAATTTCAATTGGAGTGCAAAGATGTGGACAGTACACCATGTGCTATCCGCATCCGTATGTCCGTTATGTAGCCCCACAAAAAAGATAGAACATGTCCTATTCTTGTCCATTTTAGGGACAAGGATAAGACCGTTCTATAGAGGGCAGGGTGTTCCATTGCGCAAAATGTGGAACACGCGTGGCCAGTATCTGTGTTTTGCGGATCCGCAAAAACACCAATGGTCGTGTACAAGAGCCCTTATTCACAGTCATGTGATGTGTGCTGTCTGCATTTTCTGCGGACAGCGCACGCACCCATTGATTTAAATGTGTCTCTACATTTCCGTATTGTTTTACATGGGGACGCGCACTACTTTGATCCATGATGTGTACCAAGCGCGCCCATTAAAGTTTATGGGTCAGCGAAAATCACCGACACAACACGTATGGCATCCGATGTCTGTGTTGCGTCCATTTTTCACTGATATAGGAGATTCTTTGGAAATTAATTTTCAGCTCAGCAACGTCAATGAATTACGGATGACACACGGATAAGAAAAACAGACACACGGATCCTTCATGGACATCGTCACGGATGTGACACTGAGACGGAAATGTGAACGAGGCCTCAGTGTTTGGTCAGCGATATTGAGCCATGTTGTTATGTGTTTTTCCTGTTATCTCCTGTATCAGGCCTGTTAGGGGTAGTTCCTCCTCCTAGACAGTAGAGGGAGCTAGGGAACACCCTAGTATATATAGTTAGGCAGGTGTGGGTCCAAACACAGATCTTTCCCTTATACCTCGGGGCACATTTACTAAGGGACTTGTGACATTTAGACGTCGCAGGTGTCCTTTTCTGTATGGTTTTGCGGTTGGGCATGATAGGTGTAGGGGCGTGTCGGGGGTCATGCCAGGGCTTTACTTACATTTCTACTCCAGGCACACGGGCTGCCACAGATGCCCCTAATTTATGACGAGGCACGCATTCCTTTTCATAAATTTGATGGATCTTATGGGAGCACAGAGGGAAAAACAAAGACGTGTAAAAAGCTGGTCTTGTGTCCCCTTATGTCTGTGGAGGCTCCAATGCAGTTTTTTTTTCACAATTAGGGTCCATTCACACGTCCATTGTTTCTTTCCTGATCTGTTCCGTTTTTTGCTGAACAGATCTGGAACAGATCTGGACCCATTCATTTTCAATGGGTCCTGAAAAAAAATCTGACATTGTGCTGTCCGTTTTTTTTCAGGACTCATTGAAAATGAATGGGTCCAGATCTGGTCCAGACCTGTTCAGCAAAAAACGGAACAGATCAGGAAAGAAACAACGGACGTGTGAATGGACCCTTACTGATTGAAATCGCTGATCAAACACTGACATGTGAATAAGGCTACATGCACACGACTGTATGTGTTTTGTGGTCTGAAAAAAATAAATAAAAAAAAATAAAAAAAAATTCAAATAAAATAATGGATGACGTCCGTATGGCATCTTTTTTTGCGGATCCGTTGTAATAATGCCTATCCTTGTCCGCAAAACGGACAAGAATAGGACATGCTCAATTTTTGGGGCGGGGCTACGGAACGGACATACGGATGTGGAAAGCACACGGTGTGCTGTCCACATTTTTTGCAGACCCATTGAAATCAATGGGTCCGCATCCTATCCGCAAAAAAAGTAACAGACACGAAAAACAAAATACGTTCGTGTGCATGTAGCCTAAGGCCTCTTTCACACGACTGTATGGCTTTTTCAGTGTTTTGCAGGTGTTTTTTTTACGGATCCGTTTTACCATTTTTTGTTTCCGTTGTGTTTTCGTTTAGTTTTTTCGTATGGCATATACGGTAATTACATAGAAAAAAATTGGGCTGGGCATAAAATTTTCAATAAATGGTTCCGCAGAAATGGAACGGATACGGAAGACAAACGGATGCATTTCCGTATGTGTTCCGTTTCTTTTTTTGTGGACCCATTGACTTGAATGGAGCCACGGAACGTGATTTGCGGGCAATAATAGGACACGTTCTATCTTTTAATGGAACGGAAATGCGAAATGAATGGTTCCGTATATAGAACAGAAAAAACAGCCCGTAAACTGAAAAGAGAAAAAAAAATAAAACACGGTTGTATGAAGGAGGCCTAAGGCATTACAGTCATACTCCCAATACCCACAGGATCTCAGGGCCTACGCCTCATCATAAATAAGCCACCTTCCTCCAGCAGCGCAGGGTTAATCAACTCTGGCGCAGAAATCGCTGGTCTTGACAAGTCTCCCTCTTTTGTGCGTTTCTTTGTGTACTGCACATGTTTACAGACTGATAGTGACGATATTTTGTTGCTGGATACTAAGTGGCATTTCTACAGCACTCCAATTTTCTGAAAAGGGAGAGTGGCAAGGTGGGAAGGGGGTCACAGCAAGCAGGCCGGGCACACACGAGCGGGTTCAGTGCGAGAAAATGTGGCAGTGCGAGTTTCTGGCTTCCGCTCAAAGCATTGTAAAGATTTATAAATCTGTGTGTCCCTGTGAGACCTGGAGTCTATTGAATTACACTGACATCATTCTGTTTTTTAAATTGTTTTTACTCAGGGCGCACAGACAGCCACAAAATGCGCCTCATCATAAATAAGATGTATCTTGCAGCAGCGCGTCTGGCTTTGCAACAGTTTTCTGATCCAAAAGACGACTGAAATCTACAGCAGCTCGGAGCTGACAAACTTCAGTTTCGGTTCATGGACTGCAACACAGGGGATATCCTAGGCTGGCGGAAAACAGCCATCTATGATAAGTCTCCCCCTTTGTATACTATTTTCTTTTAAATACCATTTTCATTTATTCCATAAAAGACAATTTTTTAGACGATTACGGTGACGCGGTTTTAACTGCGCCTTAAAGTAGTAAAACAATTTGCAAGGAGAAGAATAAACTGCACTGAGAAGATTCTGTTGTGCAGCTGAACACAACACAAAACACATACGGAAAATACTTGCAATTAGTGTTGAGAGAACTTGTGTTTTAAGTTTGGTGTCCAAAGTTCAGGTTATCGAAGTATCCCGTTATGGATTCCGCTACCATGGACCATACCTGAATTTGGAATCCATAACGAGATTCTTCGATAACCTGAACTTTGGACGGCGAACTTAAAACACAAGTTCGCTCAACGCTATTTGCGATCAGAGGGAGACCTGCTGACTTATTTTCATACACAGGCTCTACCACTGCCAGCCTTAGGGCTCATGCACACAAATGTATTTTTTGTTCGTGTCCGTTCCGTACACTCTCTGTGTATTCCATATTGTATGTCCTCAAGTTCGTCCCGCAAAAAGATAGAACATGTCCTACTCTTGTCCGTTTTGCAGACAAGGACAGGCATGGTTAGGCTACATTCACACAAACGTATTTTGTTTCCATGTTAATTCTGTTTTATTTTGCGGATTGGATGAGGACCCTTTATTTTAGCACGAAACCATGTGCTGACCGCATCCGTATGTCCGTTCCATAGCCTGGCAAAAAATATACAGCATGTCCTATTCTTGCCTGTTTTGCAGACAAGGATAGGCATTGTTAGACCTCATGCACACGGCTGTGCAATATGCGGGCATCGTGGGGTTTCTGTCCGTGCCTCTGCACCACAAACAAAAAAATAGAACATGTTTTAATTTTTTTTACTGTGCGGACGGATCACAGACCCATTTAAGTTGAATGGGTCTCAATCCGTCCCGTCCGCCGCACAACAGCTGTGTGCATGAGGCCTTACAATGGATCTGCAAAAAACACAGATGCAATATGGATGCCAAAAGGACGGCATCCGTATTTTTTGCAGATCAGTGTGCTATCAGTGCCAATGGTGTCTGTGGTGAGTGCATTATAGTATAAATGTGAACATAGCCTTATGAATAAAATAAAAAAAACTGTTGATAAACAAATTCACCTCTATTAAATCTGCAGCTCCTGCTCCAGACCAAGCACCATATCCAGCTCTGAACAAAACCAGACACTTCTCCTGTACAGGTGTGATCTCTAATTGAGAGGATAGTCATTACAGCTATATAGTCTACAGCAGTGGCAGACAACTTGAAGGGTTTTTGGTTCTGTGGGGTTAAGTTTTTGACAAACCAGAAAAGCCATTGGGGCACATTAAGGCTAGGGCTACACGGCGACATTTATTATAATGATAGTCTATGGTGTCGCAATGTGACATGAAAGCTGAAAAAATCCATCCATGTCACAATGTGACATCATAGACTTTCATTACAATAAGGCCTCGTGCACACGACCATTGTTTTGCTCCGCATCCGAGCCGCAGTATTTGGGGCTTGGATGCGGACCCATTCAATTCAGTGGGGCCGCAAAAGATGCGGACAGCACTACGTGTGCTGTCCGCATCCGTTGCTTCGTTCCGTGGTCCGCAAAAAAAATATAACCTGTCCTATTCTTGTCCGTTTTGCGGACAAGAATAGGCAGTTATATTAATGGCTGTCCACGTTGTTCCGCAAATTGCGGAATGTACACAGACGCCATCTGTGTTTTGTGGATCCGCAATTTGCGGACTGCAAAACACACAACGGTCGTGTGCATAAGGCCTAAATTTTGCAAATTAGTTTTACCGCTTTTGTCTCTGTGTAGCCCTATCCTTAGGCCTCATGCACGATCTTGTGCCGGCCGTGCCCGTGCTGTGGTCTGCAATGTATGAGCACCGACCACGTGCCCACCATCTGCAGACCCGGACCCATTCACTTGAATGTGGTCCACGATCCACAGCCGATGGTCGTAATGCAAAAAAAGTATTGCTTCCGATCTGTGCTTCCATTCTGCACTGGCCCGCATCTTCCGGATTGCTGACCCGCATATATGATATGGTAAGCACGCGGCAGGTGCTTGTATATTGCGGACCCGCTTTTTGTGGACCGCAATACAGGCACAGGCCTGCTACGGTCCTGTGCATGAGGCCTTAGACCAGGCATGTCCAAACTGCGGCCCTCCATCTGTCGCAAAACTACAACTCCCAGCATGCCTGGATAGCTTAGTTTTGCAACAGCTGGAGGGCTGCCGTTTGGACATGCCTGCCTTAGACAGTCTATTTTTTTTTTAGGTGCATTTACAACTGAAAGTCTGCCTGTTTTGGATGCATTTGTGGCTTGTTTGACAATTTTGAAGTTTTAGACTAAGGGCCCATGGACACGAGCATATTTTTTGCGCCACCCCAGGGCTGGTATACTTTTCAGTCTCTGTTTTGAGTGGTGAGTTGTGCCGCAATTTGCCTACTTTCATGGAGACGTGCGCCGCCAAAATTCAGCTCACTTGTGCCACATTTTCATGCACATTCTATTTAGACCAGTTTTAGTGAATTTGAATCTCTTACAAGAAAATTGCCACTAGGGGGCACATTTACCAGGGTAGTATAAATGTATGCCTATTTTTGCGCCTGTTTTGGCCCCTTTCACACGAGCGAGTTTTCCGCGCGGGTGCATTGCGTGATGTGAACGCATAGCACCCGCACTGAATCCTGACCCATTTATTTCACGCATCAGTTCTACGTTGCTTGAAAAACGCAGCATGTTCTATATTCTGTGTTTTTCACGCAGCCCTGGCCCCATAGAAGTGAATGGGGCTTCAGTGAAAACCACATTGCATCCGGAAGCAAGTGTAGATGTAATGCGTTTTTCACTGATGCTAAGAGATGTTTGTAAACCTTCCGTTTTTTTAATCACGTGCGTGAAAAACACATCAAAACACAATGCACCTGCGTAGTACAGACAAAACTGACTTGCTTACTATATGGTGCGAGTTTCACAGTACGCATCCGGACCTAATCCGTCACGCTCGTGTGAAAGGGGCCTTTCTGTTGTTAGAAAGTTTCATTTTCTTCAATTTATCATGCGATTCTATTTGGGTTGATAAATCAGTCTGTTGTCATTCTTTTTAGATTGGTTTAAGGTGTGTCGTAATTTGTACGCGTAATTTATGGCCACTGTGGATTTAGAAAGTCACAAGTCACATTTTTGACTAAAAAGTCACAAATATGTTTTTAAAAAGTCACAAAATAAACTGAAAAGTCGCACCCATTTATTTTTGTGACTCTTTCCATCATCGGAGTCGTAAAAGATCAGACTATGGGAAGCAACATGCGACTATTCACAGCACAGATGCGACTTTTTTCATGCACAAATAAATTAGAGCAATCTAAGTGAATATGAACCAGTCATACTGAAAAACAACCACCAGAGGTCAGACTAATAAAAATACGCTGAGTCTAATTCATCAACGGCTGCGCGACTTTTAATAAATACTCGGCAAAAGAAAGACAACGAATGACATACGCCTGTCTAATTTTGCTCCTAAGAACAGGCGAGCTTGATAAATGTGCCCCAGTACGCCAGCCCTGGAGTGGAGTAGAAATTAGACTGTATTTGCAACTACGAGCTCGTTCACAAGATCTTTCCGTTCTGCAAAAAGATAGAGCAAGATGTATCTTTTTGCGGTGCGGAAGCACGGAACGGAACCCCAGAAAGCAATCCGTAGTGCTTCCGTAGTGTTCTGTTCTTCCGTTCCGCACCGTTCCGTATCTCCGGATTTGTGGACCCTTTGAAATGAATGGGTCCGCATCCGTGATACGGAATGGCCACAGAACGGTGCCCGTTTATTGCGGCTCTTCAAATGCAATCCGAAATACGGCAATGGGCATCACACGTTCGTGTGAACGAGACCTAAAACAGGTGCAAAAACAGGAACACCTACATAAATAGGTTGGAAAAAAGTCATTCGAAAACTTCTGAATTGGGGATTATGCCCATGAACAAACAGTGGTCCATAATGCACGGGCACCGGTCGTGTGTACTCCATATCACGGATGCGGATCCATTGACTTGAATGGGTCCGCGATTCTCAAGATACGGAAAAAGATAGGACATGTCTTATCTTTTACATGGTGGAGGCACAGACCCGAAAGCTCATAGAAGCGCTTCGTAGTGCAAAACTGGTAGTGTAACTAAATATTGTTGCATGGCCGATCGAAAATAGGACTGTATTAGGCTGAGTTCACACGAACGTGTGTGACCCGTGCCCGTGCTGTGGCCCGCAAATTGCGGGCCGCAATGCACAATCGCCGGCCGTAGGTCAGCCGCATCAGATCGCAGACCCATTTACTTTAATGGGTTTGCGATCCGCCCGTTCCGCAAAAAGATAGGACATGTTCTATCTCTTTGCGGAACGGAAGTACGGGATGCAACCCCACGGAAGCACTCCGTAGTGCTTCCGAGGGGTCCCGTTCCGTGCGGCCGTTCCGAAATTCCAGATTTGCGGACCCATTGGATGCGGGTCCGCATCCGTGATGCGGAATGCACACAGAAATGTTGCCTTGTATTGCGGCCCGCAATTTGCAGGCCGCAATACGGCCACAGATCACTCACGTTCGTGTGAACTCGGCCTTATATTGTAGCTTTTCCGCACAAAATTCCTCATGGAAAAAACGTATGTAATCCGCAATGTGTGCAAGTAGCTCTAGGGCTCTTTCAAAAGAGCGAGTTTTCTGTCCGGATGTGATGTGTATAGTTAAGGCCTCTTGCTCACGACTGTATGCCCTCCGAGACATATGGTCCGTGAGCGGGCCATATGTCCCGGAGTGGCACCGATCATACGCATGGGAATGATGCTGTGTTCTCCTGTGCGTACGATCAATGCTGCTCCATGACATATGGCCCGCTCACGGACCGTATGTCTCGGAGGGCATACGGTCGTGTGCAAGAGGTCTAACGCAGAGGATCTGTAGTTAATCCTTACCCATTTATTTCTGTGTTCAGGAAAAATTCACACATGTCCAATAGGGCTCATGCACACGACCGTTCGATGTTTAGCGGTCTGAAAATTGTGGATCCGCAAAACGCGGATACCAGTCGTGTGCATTCCGCATTTTACGGAACGGAAGGGCTGGCCCCTAATAGAACAATCCTATCCTTGTCCGTAATGTGGACAATAATAGGATATGTTATATTTTTTTGCGAAACGACCATATGGACATACAGACACGGAATGCACACTGAGAAAATTCAGGTTTTTTTTTGTGGCCCCATTGAAATGAATGGTTCCGCATACAGGCCGCAAAAAAAAAAAATGCAATGGGCACGGAAACAAAATACATTCATGTGCATGAGCCCATATTGTGTGTTTTTCACTCAGCCCTGACTCCATAGAAGTGAATGAAGCTTGCATGAAAAACCGAAGGCATCTGGATGCAATGCATTTTTTTTTTTTACTTATGATTGCAAGGAGATGTAGATTATTCTTCCGTTTTTCTTCTTTCAATCCATGCAGAAAAAATGCACACACTGACCGGTATCACAGACCAAACTGATTGAACCTGAGTGCAAAATCATCAGTTTTTCTCTGAACAGATCCTGACACATGGAGGAAAATGACCCCCTTCCAAACTTAATTGACCCATAGTATCTAATAAATAACGACATAACACCTTGTTATTGGAATAAAAATGACCGCAACGCTTTATTAAGGGTAAACGTAAATAACACACTTTAATGAACCAATAAATTACTAAATAAATAATGATAAATTCAATTTCATTAAATAAATAATCATAAAAAATTCTAATAAATACCGAAATCCACTCAGCAATAGCTGAGTGATACAGCTCCTCTAATAAAGCAAAGCGACATAAAGCAAAAAATAAAAAATAGGGAGGGAGGGCGGGGCGACGATCCGGTCTTCACAAAACTTCACAGAAGCGCCGCCGAAGCCCATATTTAAGGACACATTTGTTCCCGCCGCTGACATGAACACCAATCAGCTGTCCAGAAATCTTCTCCAGCAACAAACTGCACCAATCAGTGAAGATCCTTGGCTGTCATAACAAAACCGGCTAAAACCAGCTGATGCTGGATGAACCTTTTCAACTTGAGGTAAACCTGTCAAAAAAGAGCCGGAAAACAAAAAGGGGGTGGGGGGAGCAGGAACCATACAACATGCTAACATATGGTGTCATTGCCCTCACGTGTCCCCCAAGCGAAACGCTCTGGGGGGGCCTGTACAATCTATATCGCTTGTGTGAAAGAGGACCTATGCCTCTTTCACACCAACGGGTTTTCCACACGGGTGAGATGCGTGAAGGGAACGCACTGAATCCTGATCCATTCATTTCATTGGATCTGTGCACATGAGCGTTGTTTTTCACACATTTCTGCGTTATGTGAGAATCGCAGCATGTTCTATATTCCGCGTTTTTCATGCAGCCCTGGCCCCATAGAAGTGAATGGGACTTCAGTCAAAAACGCATTGCAGTCCGGATGCAATGCGTTTTTCACTGATGGTTGCTAGGAGGTAGTTTGTAAACTTTAAGTTTTTTCTTCACGCGAGTGAAAAACGGATTGCACCCCTGTGGAAAAAAACTGTACAACTGAACGCAATTGCAGACAAAACTGAGTGAATTTGCTTGCGAAATGGTGCGAGTTTCACTGAACGCACCCTGAACACATCCTGAGCCAATCCGTATAGTCCGTGTGAAAGAGGTCTTACCCTAAGTTCACACTTGAGCGTTTTACAGCGCGTTCCTACGCGCTGTAAAACGCGCAACACATGAAAACCAATGCTTCCCTATGGGGCTGGTTCACATTTTCGCGTTTTACAGCGCGTTTGAACGCGCTGTAAAACGCCCGACGCTCAAACAAGTACAGGAGCTTTTTTGGGGGCGTTTGACGCGCGTTTGGGCCATAGACTCTTTGGACAACACAGCTGTCAATCACCCAAACGCGCGTTTACTATTACAAAAAACGCGCATAAAAACGCGCGACAAAAACGACATAGAAACGCGCGTTTGAGAAACGCTTAGGTGTGAAACCAGGGTTAGGGTTTATTCACACATTGCAGTCACATCATGTTTTTTAACCAATTTTTTAATGTTATGTTAGGCCCAGTTCACATTTGCATTTTGATGCAGGTTTTTGCAGCCACAACTAGGAATGGATGTATGAGCTCTGTACTGTACCTTTGTATGTCTGTACAGAGGACCTGAGAAAGAAGGGGCTCTGCTGCCTAGAAGATTGTCATTTCAGTTGGAACCTGTAGGGGGAGCTCCCGGGTCATTTTTCTCCCTGGGTGTCTGCATGTTTGTCTTCACAAAAATTGACATTTATCAAACACCTGTCCACAGCAGGGGCGGAACTACCACCGTAGTGGGCGCAATAATGTCTGCTGTGTGTTTGGCCTATCAGGCAAGCAAGGCCTGGGCTGTAATTGATGTCTGTTCCATTATGGCCCAGGCCTCATTCCCCAGCCTGCTTTCTGGCCAGCAGCGATGCAGTGGAGAGTAGAAGACCGTATGGACTGAGGATCGTTCCCCGGCCTGTCCTCAGCCTGTGAGCTCTTCTGCTCAGCCCAGCAGAGGCGCCGTTGACTTCTCTGCATATCGCCAGCTGCCGGGGAGAGCAGCATGTGCTAATGTACAGTCAGCACTAAGGGGGGAATACTACTGTGTGCAATGCATTAAGGGGGCATTCTACTGTGAAGGGGCACTAAGTGGGCATAACTACTGTGTGGGGTACTAAGGGGGCATTCTACTGTGAAGGGGACACTAAGGGGAGATAACTACTGTGTGGGTACACTAAGGGTGCATTCTACTGTGTGAGGGCATAAACGGCATAATTACTGTGTAGGGTCTATAAAAGAATTCTACTGTGCGGGGCACAATGGGGGCATTCTATTTTGTGGGAACAATAAGAGGGAATAACTACTGTGGGGGCACAAAAGGGGCATTCTACTCTGAAGGGGATACGAAGGGGCAAAACTACTGTGTGGGTACACTAAGGGGGCATTCTACTGTGAGAGGACACTAACGGGGCATAGATACTGTGTGTGGGGGCTGTAAGAGAATTCTACTGTATGTGGGCATTAAGGGCATTAAAGAGGCATTCTACTGTGAAGGGGCACTAAGTGGGCATAACTACTGTGTGGGGGTACTAAGGGGGCATTCTACTCTGAAGGGGCCACTAAGGGGGCATAACTACTATGTGGGTACACTAAGGGTGCATTCTACTGTGTGAGGGCATAAACAGGGCATAACTACTGTGTGGGGGCTGTAAGAAAATTATACTGTGCAAGGGCACTAAGGGTGCATTCTATTATATGGGAACAGTAAGGGGGTATAACTACTGTGGGGGCACAAAGGGGGCATTCTACTCTGAAGGGAACACTAAGGGGCAAAACTACTGTGTGGATACACTAAGGGGGCATTCTACTGTGTGAGGGCACTAACGGCATAGATACTGTATGGGGGCTGTAAGGGAATTCTACTGTATGCGGGCATTAAAGATGCATTCTAAGGGGGCATTCTGCTGTAAAGGGGCACTAAGTGGGCATACCTACTGTGTAGGGTTACTAAGGGGGCATTCTACTGTGTGAGGGCACTAACAGGGCATAACTATTGTGTGGGGGCTGTAAGAGAATTCTACTGCGTGAGGGCACTAAGGGGGCATTCTATTATGTGGAAGCAGTAAGGGGGCATAACTACTGTGTGGGGACACAAAGGGGTCATAAATACTGTATAGGGGCAATAAGGGGACATAACTACTGAGTAGTGGCACTAAGGGGGTATTGTACTGTGTTTAAGCACTAAGTAGGCATACTACTGTGTTTGGGCACTAAGGAGGAACACTACTGTGGGGTTATTAAGGGGCATTCTACTGTGTATGAGGGCACTACATAGACATTTTACTTTGAAGGGGCACTAAGGGAGTATTCTTCTGTTTGGGGGCACTAAGGGGACATAACTACTGAGTGAATGGGGGTTGTGATGGAGAGTGTCAGCGTTCTTAACTATCTTAACTAGCCATTGGAGGAGGGGCAGGGGTTACCAGAAATGAGAGAGGGAACTGTCATAAATTTGTGGCTCTGCCTTTTCTAGTTATGCCACTGATACACAGCATAGGTGGTGTCTGATCCCTGGGAATCCCTCTGCAGGACCTCCACTGATGACTAAAAAGGCAGTGACATACTGACATAAAGCTGTCACTATGATTCTGTGGAAGGTCATGCAGATGCCGAGGCACATACCATTATAAATCAGTATAATGGCGTGCGTTCCTGCAAGATGAGCAGTGTCCAGAACAGGGGACCACACTTACACATGGAGCGTGATTTCCGCACTGCATACGCTCATGTGAAAGAGCCCTAAGGGTTACACATCATTATAAATTATTATAATGCTTTGCTATCCTGTCAGAGGAGTAAGGCCAGGATGGACCCCGCACTGACTCACACTGTGGGGGAGATTTACCAAAACTGGTCTAAAGGAAAACTGGCTTAGTTGCCCATATCAACCAGTCAGATTACATCTTTCATTTTTCAGAGCTGCTTTGTAAAATGAAAGGTGAAATCTGATTGTTCGCTATGGACAAGTAAGCAAGTTTTCCTATACACCACTTTTGATAAATCTCCCCCTGTGAGCTTATCGGATTCAAATCACTCGTGGGTGTCCTGCCTAAGGGTTTCATCCTTCACTCATCGTGTTTTTTTTTAAAAGACTCAAAAAACGATTGCCTTGCTTATTGTTTTTGGAGGCGTTTTTGCCCATATCATATGTTTTACCACCTGTTATTTCTTAACGCCATTTTTTGCATGCCTACTTTTTTTTCTTAGAGGACAGTATGTGCCCATTGTAATGTGACTTCATCTGTAGAACTGTGTGGGGGGGAAAAAGCATTGGAAAAAAATGGCATACAAAAAACACCAACACACATTGCACGTTAATTTTATTGAAGCAGCAAGAAGCCCAAGGGAGATCTTTGGGAGGAAAACACAGGCAATTAGTCATAAGAGACAAGACACAGAGCATTCTGTAATTTGAAGAAAATACAATAGACCCAAAAATGCACCTCAAAGGTGAAAAAAAAAACCACTGCAAAATGCTCCTTTGTCCTGCGTTGATATTTCGCATAGACTGCCATGCAACATCTGGGTCTGACGTTTTATGCCTAAAAAACACAACAAAATTGCCAGCAAATCAAATGAACCAAAAATCCTCTTGTATGACACCAGTCTAAAAGACTTTTTCTTTCTCACCTGCCGGCACACATTCTTATATTTGGAAGAAATACGCTATGGATTCCCAGGGATCTCAAGTCTCCCGGACGTTCAGGGAGTCTCCCGCTATTAGATAGCGGCTCCCTGACGCCCGCAAGTGAGACAATAGGTCCCGGAAAGGTTTGCTCGCAGTAAACCCTTCTGGCACCTGTAGCAGTGTCTCGGCGTGTGCGCACTTACAGTGCAAGAAGAAGCCGATGCAGTCCGCAACGGCGCATCTGAGCCTGTGCGCACGCGCGGGATAATCTCAAAGAGGGGGAGGGAGGAGAGGGAGGAAGGCGGGGAGAGGTGGCACTGTCCTTTCCGGCACCTGTAGCAGTGTCTTGGCGCGTGCGCACTGTACAGTGCAAGAAGAAGCTGATGTGTCCGCAACTGGATGTCTGATCTCAAAGAGGGAGGAGGGGAGGGAGGAGGGGAGGGGAGGGAGGCGGGGAGAGACGGCACTTAAGAATCAGTCACTGACTGTTTGCCAAAAGAGAGAGTGTCGTGAGTCAGAGTGACGCAGTGACGATCTGATCACTCAGCAGTGACAGAGCTCAGCACCATGGCAGAATCTGCAAGTAAAAAAAAGAAGTACAAAACGCACTTCACCCCTGACTACACTAAAGTGTAAACTTAAATATGGATTATTTGCATATAATCACTCACATAAATCTTTGAAACCGTATTTTAGTGATCTGGATGAATTAAAACTTAGCTTTTATTCTAGCTCTTATAAGATAAATAAGATTTTGTTCCTCAAAATGAAAGTAAAGAGGTAGGTAATCGTAGATTGCTCACAGTATCCCACGATATACGGGACTTATGCTGAGGGCAATACTGAAGTGTCCACAAAGGCAAAATATAAAGTGGCTGATGTATTCCAAACGTGATGTTTCAGGGTCTGGACAATTTGGATGGTACGCATCAGTATTCAGGCCACAAGTGGTCAGGTTTTGGTGCACACAGGCGCCAATATCTGACACGTCAAGGTGGACACATAACAAATATTAAACAACAAAAAATCTATATGCACAACGACAAAAACAACATAAATAATGGCATGGATGTATGTGTATATCCGTGTTACATATTGCACACTCACACATCCACAGCATATAGGTGCACGGCGGCACCGCTTAAGAAAAAGACACACCACCAGGTGTCCTACCGTACAGGTTTGATGTACTCCAGGCACCTGTGTTCTTTTGTGTCTTTATCAGGCAGGGTGGTCCTTTTCGGGAGTCGGAGGCTATTTGAAGGGAATAAAGACGATGATTTTTCTTTTCTATCCCTATAAGGCCCTCGCAGCCCTACAATAAGCCTCCAAATCTAGCCACGGGGTGTCCCACTAGTTGGGCCCCCGTCCGGAACCTAGCCCTGGAATTGTGGTCCCTAGAAAGGCCCTACAAGGATCCCTACATGCACGTTTCTGGGGTAGGGCAATGAGCCCCTCCCCTCATCAGGGGATATAGTTTCTGAGGGCCGGAGAATACAAGAAGAGAGTCACCAAAAGTGGTGATTCTCCTATAAAGTAAGGCGCACAGGTGAGTGTGCAACCAGCAATGGGAATGAAGGAGAGGAGACAGATAGAATAACGTCTCCTCCCTTCTGTCACTAAGGTGGAGCGCACAGATGGGTGCACAGCCACAGTGTAAAGTGGAATGCACAGATACGTGCACAGCCGCAATAAGGATAGAGAAGGGGGACAGATGAAGGCGCCCCTTATCCTCTTAAGGTGCACAGGTTGGTGCCGCAGGCATATGTCTTACCTGGTCTGGAGATGTACGCGTCCGCTCTTTTGAAGGTTCGCGCCGGGATATCGGCACGTCGCACGCCATGATGACGTCAGCCCTTCCCTTAGTGCGGCGGCGGGCAATGATGACGTTTTGCCCTTACTTTGCGTGTCATGCCCATACGCCGATTGTGCGCTGCGCATGCGCGATAGTACGCGTACATTATGTTTCCAATACCATCGCATTAGTGCCTGAAATGATGTATCCAGGCCGTAATGCACAAGGATAGTTATAGGATTCCAGTATACAGCCTCCATAGGTCAATGTTTATATTTATATTATACCAGCAGACCATCGTACTGGTAACTTGACTCTCATAGTGGGGCTGTATTCAAAAAAGGTGCTGTTGTTTTATTTATATGTCGTTGATCAGGTACTACTATCAGCGACATACAAAAGAATAAGAGAGATGGAGTATACATCGGGCGCCAGACAAAATAGTATATGTTGTGCAGGCGCACTGTATAGACCTACAAATATAGAAATACGGACAAGGGATAGATATATGTATTTTCTTGTCCGTATACACGGGCGTATTGATATATAAGCTCCGTATAGGGGTGAATCTGTGGGCAGCGGAACACGTGTCCAACAGATTCACTCAACAACCCTGATGTGGGTATACAACATAAATTATTTAGTGGTATTTGTTGCGGTTTTGTTGATTTCATTTTTTGAAAAGGTGGTCAGCAAACAGTGACACCAAGCAGTTAATGGGTATTCCATCCCATGTTTCCCATGCAGCCGAAGTTTAGTAAGGCAGGGTGAGGCAGTTTTAGATATATATTTTTAGTTAAATCTGTCTACAAAACAGATTGAAGGGGTATTCTTAAAGGAAACAACCAAAATGGAGGGACTCATTCAAACCCTTGGGGGATACCGTGTCCAGTTGGAAGGTCCAACGTGCTTCTCTTTGAAGTAGGAGACGGTCCCAATCGCCACCGCGTATTGGTGGGGGGATTTTATCAATTCCAATGGCTTGGATGCAGTTCGAGTCTCCACCATGGTGTTCATTTACATGTCGGGCCACTGGGGTGTCGCGTTCATTCCCGATGTCGCCCAGGTGTTCTCCTAGACGTCTACGCAACTCCCTCTTGGTTTTACCGATGTACTCGAGTCCGCACACGCATGTAATCTTGTATATAACACCGCGTGTGCGGCAGTTAATAAAATCCTTAATAATGAAGGACTTTTCTAAATTTGAGCTATAGAAGGTCTTGCTGCTCTGTAGAATTTTGCAAGCTACACATTTTTTGCAACAGATCTCAAGTCTCCCGGACGTTCAGGGAGTCTCCCGCTATTAGATAGCGGCTCCCTGACGCCCGCAAGTGAGACAATAGGTCCCGGAAAGGTTTGCTCGCAGTAAACCCTTCTGGCACCTGTAGCAGTGTCTCGGCGTGTGCGCACTTACAGTGCAAGAAGAAGCCGATGCAGTCCGCAACGGCGCATCTGAGCCTGTGCGCACGCGCGGGATAATCTCAAAGAGGGGGAGGGAGGAGAGGGAGGAAGGCGGGGAGAGGTGGCACTGTCCTTTCCGGCACCTGTAGCAGTGTCTTGGCGCGTGCGCACTGTACAGTGCAAGAAGAAGCTGATGTGTCCGCAACTGGATGTCTGATCTCAAAGAGGGAGGAGGGGAGGGAGGAGGGGAGGGGAGGGAGGAGGGGAGGGGAGGGAGGCGGGGAGAGACGGCACTTAAGAATCAGTCACTGACTGTTTGCCAAAAGAGAGAGTGTCGTGAGTCAGAGTGACGCAGTGACGATCTGATCACTCAGCAGTGACAGAGCTCAGCACCATGGCAGAATCTGCAAGTAAAAAAAAGAAGTACAAAACGCACTTCACCCCTGACTACACTAAAGTGTACCCTTGTCTAATAGGGGTAAAAAATAATGAAAGTGTAGCTCGCTGCACTGTTTGCAGCAGTGATTTTTCAATTTCCCATGGTGGGTTAAATGACTGTAAGAGACATGTTGAGGTGAGTAACTGTAATTATGTGTAACACTTTACCGTTAACCCTTTAGGAAAAAAAAAAAAAAGAAAACCTCCCTGAAATGAGAAGTTCACCTCCCTGAAATGAGTTTTTGCAGGTTGGGATGTCTGGATTCCAGTTACACATGGACAAACAAGGCTATCATTCTCTATGTCTATGTTTCTTTAAGGCTACTTTCACACTAGCGTTGTTTGAATCCGGCGTTCAATTCCGACACCGGAACTGCCCACCGGATCCGGAAAAACGTGTGAAAACTGATTACATTTGAATCCTGATCAGGCTTTCGATCACAATGGAAAAATGCATTGGAAAAAACGGATCCGCCATTTATGGACTTTTTTTCCCTATTTTTCGGGTTTAACATGCAAAAGCCGGATCCGTTTTGACTGAACACACGGCGCCGGATCCGGCGTTCAGTCAAAGTGTTCAGGATTTTTGGCCGGAGGTAAAAATACTGCATGCTACGTTTTTCTGAAAAGCCTGATCAGTCAAAAAGACTGAACAGAAGACATCCTGATGCATCCTGAGGGACGGACTCTCCATTCAGAATGCATTAGGATAAAACTGATCAGTTCTTTTCTGGATTTGAGCCCCTAGGACGGAACTCAGCGCTGGAAAAGAAAAACGCTAGTGTGAAAGTACCCTTACATATAGTGATATATTTAAATTTGCAGCATAAAATATACTGTATATTTTTGCTGTTACAGAAGTTTGCTGGGGAGCAACTACTATTTTTGCATAGGGTACATTTTGTCCATGCCTGACCATGGACCATAATATACATAGAGAGAGACTTCCCTTGGAGATATGCTTGTAGAAAAGTTCTTGTGTGAGCACATCTTGAAGCTTATCAGGTTGCCATGCTAACGACAGTACAGTAATCATAGCAAAACTGCGAGACTGCCACACCTGCCCTTCCGGGGAGGATTACAGAATTTATCCATTTTTCTAGATGGTATCTGTTTGAACCCAAGTGCCAATGATAGTGTGTCTGCTATCTGTGAAGTTGCTTTGTCCAGAAGATCATTGACACTGTTATACTATGTTCCCCTCTTCTTCCTACACTGTTGCTAAGATGCTGGGCTTCCATTCTATTGAATGTCAACTCTCTTTGGAACTGTTAGGACTAATGCACATGGCCGTTGCCGTTTTTGCACAGAACATGGATACCAGCCGTGTGCATCCTGACATCGACAGAACAGTCCTTTCCTTGTCCATAAAACAGACATGTATAGGACATGTTCTATTCTTGTGCGGGTGCCACGGAACAGACATACAGTGTGCTGTCCGCATCTTTTGCGGCCCCATTGTGAAAATTACAGTCAGGTCCGTAAATATTGGGACATCGACACAATTCTAACATTTCTGGCTCTATACACCACCACAATGGGTTTGAAATGAAACGAACGAGATGTGCTTTAACTGCAGACTGTCAGATTTAATTTGAGGATATTTACATCCAAATCAGGTGAACAGTGTAGGAATTACAACAGTTTGTATATGTGCCTCCCACTTGTTAAGGAACCAGAAGTAATGGGACAGAATAATAATCATAAATCAAACTTTCGCTTTTTAATATTTGGTTGCAAATCCTTTGCAGTCAATTACAGCCTGAAGTCTGGAACACATAGACATCACCAGGCGCTGGGTTTCATCCCTGGTGATGCTCTGCCAGGCCTCTATTGCAACTGTCTTCAGTTCCTGCTTGTTCTTGGGGCATTTTCCCTTCAGTTTTGTCTTCGGCAAGTAAAGTGCATGCTCAATCGGATTTAGGTCAGGTTATTGACTTGGCCATTGCATAACATTCCACTTCTTTCCCTTAAAAAACTCTTTGGTTGCTTTTGCAGTATGCTTTGGGTCATTGTGCATCTGCACTGTGAAACGCTAATATTGCCCGAAACACTTCAGAATTCATCCTGCTGCTTTTGTCAGCAGTCACATCATCAATAAATACAAGAGAACCAGTTCCATTGGCAGCCATACATGCCCACACCATGACACTACCACCACTATGCTTCACTGATGAGGTGGTATGCTTAGGATCATGAGCAGTTCCTTTCCTTCTCCATGCTCTTCTCTTCCCATCACTCTGGTACAAGTTGATCTTGGTCTCATTTGTCCATAGGATGCTGCTCCAGAACTGTGAAGGCTTTTTTAACTGTCGTTTGGCAAACTCTAATCTGGCCTTCCTGTTTTTTTAGGCTCACCAGTGGTTTACATCTGGTGGTGAACCCTCTGTATTCACTTTGGTGAAGTCTTCTCTTGATTGTTGACTTTGACACACATACACCTACCTCGTGGAGAGTGTTCTTGATCTGGCCAACTGTTGTGAAGGGTGTTTTTTTCATCCCGGAAAGAATTCTTCAGTCATCCACCACCGTTGTTTTCCGTGGTCTTCCGGGTCTCTTGGTGTTGCTGAGCTCACCGATGCGTTCCTTCTTTTTAAGAATGTTCCAAACAGTTGTTTTGGCCACGCCTAATGTTTTTGCTATCTCTCTGATGGGTTTGTTATGTTTTTTCAGCCTAATGATGGCTTGCTTCACTGATAGTGACAGCTCTTTGGATCTCATCTTGAGAGTTGGCAGCAACAGTTTCCAACTGCAAATAGCACACTTGAAATTAACTTTGGACCTTTTATCTGCTCATTGTAATTGGGATAATGAGGGAATAACACACACCTGGCCACGGAACAGCCGAGAAGCCAATTGTCCCATTACTTTTGATCCCTTAACAAGTGTGTGCTGTTCCAGCCTTTATTTTTGTATTCTGCATTATATTATCATTTACCATGTTGTGTAACGCTGCCACCCTGTGGTTATTCTTATAATTCATTTATGTGTGTTATGTAAATTCCCATTACAATGCTCTCCTCCCTCTTTTGTGACATCACATCCTCTGAAAGGTCCTTCATACTTCCTCTTTGTCGCAGACCTTCAAGAGGGCGAGAGCTATTCTTTTTGACCTCTAATATCCTCTAGCATACCTGATTCTCTGCATTTGTTTCCAAGCAAAGCAATCAATAAATGATCAAAGCTTCACCATTGTATTCTCCTCACTGGATCATCACATGCAACTGGTGCCTATATCTGGAGATATTAGTGAGTTCAGCTATCTACCATTGCTTGTACAGGGGCTATCACTCACAACCAATCAGGGGATAATCTCTAACGTACATCTGTGGCAGAATAGTCAAAAAGAAGCTTAAATCTACAGTCTTGCATGTCTACACACAGTCTGCCTGCGAGCTTAGAGCTGTCCGCCATCTTATACGCATGTGGCTTCTTAAGCACAGTGCACAAGCTGGAATACCCTCTTAAAGAGACAGTACCGCTTAAATAGGAATAACATGTCCACAAGAAGCTTAGTGGATCTCTCGGTAACTGAACATACAGAAAGTCACCCTGCTCCCAAAAACTCAGATATGCAGGAAGCAGAGTCCATGTTAACTGAAGAACAAGCAGTACGATTTAAACGTGTTATCAAGCCAACACAAAAGATCAGAGAGAACTTTGAGGCGACCAAAGAAGAGTTCAGTGACAATTTAAACGATTTATGGCAGAGAACTGAACACTATATAGCAGCTCTTTTACGATATAACAACGACCCAACAAAGTTAACCACAACGTTGAATCGCTTAACTAACTCCTACGTCCGCTATCAGCGACTCTCTGCTAAGTACATCACTTTCCTGAGCGACTCTGATTTTGACGAAGCCTCTGACGAGCTGAGTGAGAGAAAGAATCTCCTTGAAGAGAAGGATGCCATAGTACAAGATGCTAAGAGCAAGGCAGAACTCCGCATCGCACACTTACAGGAGGCGAGATCCCATCGATCAACTTCAAGTAAACATACAAAATATACCCTCTCATCTTCCAAAACCTCTCGTTCCGGAAGGTCAGCATTGCATGACAAGCTTATAGAAGTCCGGGCAGAAGCAGAGGAAGCTAGCGTAAGAACTTCCTTTGCTAAGAAGGAGGCGGAGATTACGAAGAAGAAAGCAGAAATGGAGGCTGAGACAGAAGCCCAGCTAAAGATCCTCCAGACAGAAAGGGAAGAAGCAGCTACCTTAGCTAAACTAAAGGTCCTCGAGCAAGCATTAGGCCAAGGTACCGACCCAGACTGTTTCGTCCCAGGAGAAGAGGAAGACCCAGCCGACCGCACTGCCAGGTATGTGCTAAGGCAACCATCGCCTACTCCTCCTGCTAAATCGCATGCACCAACGCCACTTCTAACTCACCAACTGGGCGAACCCACACAGTACCAGAAATCGTCACACCCCAGTAATAAGGTAATATCTAGCACCAAGCGGGCTGACCATCCAGAGACTAAACCGCAGCTTAATCCTTATGCCACATCATTTCATCCTGATCAATCTCAACCTTATTTGCCAGAGCCCCTACATGCTGTAGAGACACCACAATGCAATACAACAGTATGGAATGGGAGATCAGACATGTCAGACTTTGCCAGATACATGATGCGCAGGGAGCTGATTAACATTAGTCTCTCAAGGTTTGATGACCGTGCCGAAAACTACAGGGCCTGGAAATCAACCTTTAAAGCAGTAATCGGTGATATAAACCTCACTGCCATGGAGGAACTTGACTTGCTCATCAAATGGTTAGGCCCAGAATCTGCAGAACGCATAAAGACATTAAGAGTGGTTCATGCAGGCCACTCAGAGGAAGGTCTCGCTGCAGCATGGGAGAGACTTGAACAGACCTATGGCAGTCCAGAAGCTATAGAAAGTGCCCTATTCAGGAGACTTCAAGCCTTCCCAAGGATAACTGGCAAAGACAATCGCAAACTCCAGGATCTAAGCGACCTACTAAAAGAACTTGAATTGACAAAAATGGACCCACGTCTGCCAGGACTGAGTTACCTTGATACCGCCCATGGCGTCAATCCAATAGTGTCGAAACTACCACATGGCATGCAAGAGAAATGGGCAGACCAGGGCTCCAGATACAAGAGAGAACACAATGTGTCTTTTCCCTCTTTCTCTTATTTTACCAGATTCATCAGTGACCAAGCTCGAAAGAAGAATGACCCCAGCTTTGACTTCACTGAATCCACTCTACCTGCTTCATCCTCATGTTCAAGGAAGGAATACCCTGTCCTCAAAGAAAAGGACCCTAACCGCATGTGCCCCATCCATAAAAGACCTCATCTGTTAAAGGAGTGTCGTGGGCTCAGGGCAAAGACCTTGCAAGAACGCAGAGAGATACTCAAAGAGCTTGGAGTGTGTTACAAGTGTTGTGCCTTATCTAATCATATGGCGAAAGACTGTAAGGTTATTATCAAGTGTGCAGAATGCAGCAGTGACAAGCACGTTACAGCAATGCATCCTACCTTGCCTTCAGACAACGCACCATCTCAAGCTGCGACCAATGCCGTCGCACTTCATGGCGGGGAGCCACCGGCTCAAGAATTAGCTACAACTACTATTTCCTCTTCCTGTATGGCGATATGTGGCAAGGAGGCTGATTCTAAGTGCTGTGCAAAGGTGTGTTTGGTCAACGTCTACCCAGAAGGGCAATCTGAAAGAGCCATCAGAATGTACGCAATTATTGATGAACAAAGCAATAGGTCTCTGGCAAAACCTAAATTCTTTGATATTTTCGGCATAGCAGGAGAAGCAACACCATATACCCTCAACACTTGTTCTGGTTGTGTAGAGACTTATGGCAGAAGAGCCACTGGATACCTTATCTCCTCCATAAAAGGGAACGTTCATATACCCTTGCCAACGTTAATTGAATGCGACCAAATACCAGATGAAAGAGATGAAATTCCTACTCCAGAAGCTGCATATCATCATTCCCACTTGAAACATCTAGCTAGTGAGATCCTCCCTATGGACAGGAATGCTGACATCCTACTTCTGCTCGGGAGAGACATTCTGAGGGTCCACAAGGTGCGTCAACAATGCAACGGTCCTGATAACGCCCCATATGCACAGAGACTCGATTTAGGCTGGGTAATCGTGGGCGATGTATGTATAAATAAGAGCCACAAACCATCTCAAGTGAACTCCTTCAAAACCTTTGTGCTCAACAATGGTCGCACATCTCATTTTAAGCCATGTGTTCATCATTATGAGGTGAAGGAAAGGCTTTCTAACCTCTTAAAGACACCAGTCATCATTCCTACCAGTTATGACAACTTAGGAAAAACTGTGTTTTGTACAACACCAGACGACGACAAACTGGCCTTGTCCATGGATGACAAAGAGTTTATTAAAATAATGGACGATGAATTCTTCAAAGATGCATCTAACCACTGGGTTGCACCTTTACCTTTCCGTGCTGTAAGAGCCAGACTTCCTGACAACCGGGAACAAGCACTCTCCAGATTCATCTCCTTGCAACGTACGTTAAAAAGCAAACCAGAAATGAAAAGTCATTTTGTGGCCTTCATGGAAAAAATATTTCGCAATGATCATGCAGAGCTGGCTCCACCCTTACAAGAGCATGAAGAATGCTGGTACCTTCCATCCTTTGGGGTATATCACCCACGGAAGCCAAACCAAATAAGAGTGGTATTCGATTCAAGTGCCAAATATAATGGCGTATCTCTGAACGACGTCCTTCTCACCGGTCCGAACCTGACCAATAATCTGGTGGGAGTGCTCATGAGATTCAGAAAGGAGCCAGTAGCCATTACTGCTGACATTGAACAAATGTTCCATTGCTTTATCGTGCGGCAAGATCATAGAAACTACCTCAGGTTTCTTTGGCATAGAGACAATGACACCAGCAAAGAAATGGTTGAATGCCGCATGAAGGTGCACGTGTTTGGTAACAGTCCTTCACCTGCTGTTGCTACATATGGCCTACGGAGGGCTGCCTTAGATGGTGAGTCAGAATTTGGGGAACATGCCAGAAACTTTGTCGTGAGAGACTTCTATGTGGACGACGCACTCAAATCCTTCCCTACAGCGGAGGAGGCCATAGATCTGCTCAAAAGGACACAAGGTATGCTTTCAAAGTCTCGTCTAAGGTTACATAAGATAGCCTCTAACTGCGCTGCCATAATGAAAGCCTTCCAGCCCAGCGATCATGCCACAGAATTCAGAGATTTGAATCTAGGGATAGACAATCCACCAGTACAGAGAAGTCTGGGCCTGAGGTGGGACTTAGCAAATGACTCCCTTGGATTTCAAGTTAACTGTGCAGATAAACCATTTACTAAACGGGGAGTTCTCTCAGTGGCGAACAGCCTATATGATCCCCTGGGATTTGTGGCACCTTTGACTGTACAAGGCAAATTCCTGTTAAGACAGTTCTCAGAGTCTGTATCTGACTGGGATGCTCCACTGCCCTCTGACAAACAACAAAAGTGGGAGATGTGGAAGGAATGCTTGCATGCATTAGACAGTATTCACATACCAAGGTGTTACACTCCAACATCCCTTACAGCCACTCGGAGGAGAGAAATCCACATCTTCTCAGATGCGTCTACTGAAGCCATCGCAGCTGTTGCTTATTTAAAGGTAATAGACTATTCCAATCAAGCACATGTTGGATTTCTATTTGGAAAGGCAAAATTAGCTCCAAAACCTGAGCACACCATTCCTAGACTCGAACTTTGTGGGACTGTGCTATCCGTAGAGATTGCGGATTTTATACAACGTGAGCTGGATATTCAGGCGGATGACATTCAATTTTACACAGACAGTAAGGTTGTCCTGGGTCACATCTACAACCAGTCAAAACGCTTCTACGTTTATGTCAGTAACCGCATCGAAAGGGTTAGAAGATCCTCTAAACCTGAACAGTGGCACTATGTTCCATCTCATCTCAATCCTGCAGATTGCGCCACCAGACCAGCATCTGGAAGAGTCTCTGCAACTTCTTCTTGGTTGACAGGTCCAGAGTTTCTGCTGAACCAGAACGAAGAAACTCCTATCCAAGACGTCTTCAGTCTCCAGGACCCTCATGAAGATCCAGAGATTTGACCTGAAGTTAGTACCTTCGTCACCAAGTGTGAAAGGAGCGCTGGCTTGGGCTGTCATCGCTTTGAACGCTTCTCTAGATGGTCAAGACTCATTCACATCATTGCAAGGTTAGTCCACATTGTTCATTGTTTTCATGCTGAGAAGCATAACACTGACTGTCGCAGTTGGCACCTTTGCCATAAACCTCTAACGGCAGAAGACATTATTCTAAGTGAATTGCTTGTGATACGTAACGTACAGCAGAGTGCCTTTAAAATGGAACTGAAATGTATACATGACAAGCAAGATATACCAAAAGGCAGCCCCATTGTCAACTTGAAACCAGTAATTGATGATCGTGGCATGCTGAGAGTTGGTGGTCGCCTAAACAAGGCTAAGCTAGAGATTGCAGAAATGAATCCCCTTATTATTCCTGCCAAACACCACGTTACTACACTGTTGATACGGCATTATCATGAAAGAGTCCAGCATCAAGGCCGGCATTTCACTGAGGGTGCTTTAAGAGCCGCAGGTCTTTGGATAGTGGGAGCAAAAAGACAGGTTGCTCATATTATTCACCATTGCATTAACTGTCGCAAGGCGAGAGGAAAATTACAACATCAACAAATGTCTGATTTGCCAGTTGATAGGACAAGCACCGAACCACCGTTCACTTATGTTGGTCTGGACGTCTTTGGGCCATGGACAGTCACTGCACGTAAGACCAGAGGTGGTCATGCAGAAAGCAAACGATGGGCAGTGTTGTTTACATGCTTAAGTGTACGTGCTATACACATTGAAGCAATAGAATCCATGGACGCTTCTAGCTTCATCAATGCTTTAAGACGATTCCTCGCCATCAGAGGACCAGTAAAGCAAATAAGATCTGACTGTGGAACCAACTTCATAGGAGCCTGTCGAGAGTTGCAAATTGACTCTAAACCAGTTCAATACTACTTAGCCAATAATGGTTGTACATGGATCTTTAACCCCCCACATGCCTCTCATATGGGCGGTTCATGGGAAAGAATTATAGGCATCACGCGCAAAATATTGGACTGTATGCTTATGAACTCAAACTTCTCAAGGCTCACCCATGAGACTTTGACTACCTTCCTGGCTGAGGTATCTTCTATTGTCAACTCAAGACCTCTTATACCTGTATCTATGGATCCAGAATCCCCTGCCATTCTTACTCCAGCAACTCTTCTCACTCAGAAGTTTGGATCTGTTCCTAATCCACCTGAAGAGTCTTCTTCTAGTAACATATATCTGAAACAGTGGAAGCACGTTCAACATCTGGCCGACTGTTTCTGGAGCAGGTGGAAAAAGGAGTATTTAACGCTTCTGCAAGCACGTAGAAAGTGGCAACAGGTCAAGCCAAACTTACAGATAGGAGATCTTGTACTCATGAAAGACCAAAAGGTGGAAAGAAACTCCTGGCCCATGGGACTCATCTCAAAGGTCTTCATCAGTGAAGATGGCAAAGTTCGCAAGGTGGAAGTGACCATCGCAAAACAAGGCCATCCCAAATCCTTTATCAGGCCTGCATCTGAGATTGTTCTCCTCTTACCCGTGGAGGAATGATTCTTTACTTGAGGAACTTTATTCCTGGCAACCGGAAGACTCAAGGCGTTGGACTGTTCCAGTTCACCAGTTCCAGTATGTTCTTTTTGTTTGTTTTTTGTCTTTCAGGTTCCAACATTTCATGGACATTTTGGTAATTGCATATATAGTGAAATCCAAGGATTTCAGACGGGGAGTGTGCTGTTCCAGCGTTTATTCTTGTATTCTGCATTATATTATCATTTACCATGTTGTGTAACGCTGCCACCCTGTGGTTATTCTTATAATTCATTTATGTGTGTTATGTAAATTCCCATTACAATGCTCTCCTCCCTCTTTTGTGACATCACATCCTCTGAAAGGTCCTTCATACTTCCTCTTTGTCGCAGACCTTCAAGAGGGCGAGAGCTATTCTTTTTGACCTCTAATATCCTCTAGCATACCTGATTCTCTGCATTTGTTTCCAAGCAAAGCAATCAATAAATGATCAAAGCTTCACCATTGTATTCTCCTCACTGGATCATCACATGCAACTGGTGCCTATATCTGGAGATATTAGTGAGTTCAGCTATCTACCATTGCTTGTACAGGGGCTATCACTCACAACCAATCAGGGGATAATCTCTAACGTACATCTGTGGCAGAATAAAGTGGGAGGCACATATGCAAACTGTTGTAATTCCTACACCGTTCACCTGATTTGGATGTAAATGCCCTCAAATTAAAGCTGACAGTCTGCAATTAAAGCACATTTTGTTTGTTTCATTGTTGTTGTTCAAAATGTTAGAATTGTGTCGATGTCCCAATATTTATGGACCTGACTGTACATACTAAGGGTTCATGCACCGTGTTTTTTGTACGCATCCGATCCGCATTTTTTGTGGGTCGAATGCGGACCCGTTAACTTCAATGGGGCTGCATAACGTATGTCTGTTCCACCCACAAAAAAATAGAACACGTCCTATTCTTAGCTAATACACTATACACTACGTGCAGAATTATTAGGCAAATGAGTATTTTGACCACATTATCCTCTTCATGCATGTTGTCTTACTCCAAGCTGTATAGGCTTGAAAGCCTACTACCAATTAAGCATATTAGGTGATGTGCATCTCTGTAATGAGAAGGGGTGTGGTCTAATGACATCAACACCCTATATCAGGTGTGCATAATTATTAGGCAACTTCCTTTCCTTTGGCAAAATGGGTCAAAAGAAGGACTTGACAGGCTCAGAAAAGTCAAAAATAGTGAGATATCTTGCAGAGGGATGCAGCACTCTTAAAATTGCAAAGCTTCTGAAGCGTGATCATCGAACAATCAAGTGTTTCATTCAAAATAGTCAACAGGGTCGCAAGAAGCGTGTGGAAAAACCAAGGCGCAAAATAACTGCCCATGAACTGAGAAAAGTCAAGCGTGCAGCTGCCAAGATGCCACTTGCCACCAGTTTGGCCATATTTCAGAGCTGCAACATCACTGGAGTGCCCAAAAGCACAAGGTGTGCAATACTCAGAGACATGGCCAAGGTAAGAAAGGCTGAAAGACGACCACCACTGAACAAGACACACAAGCTGAAACGTCAAGACTGGGCCAAGAAATATCTCAAGACTGATTTTTCTAAGGTTTTATGGACTGATGAAATGAGAGTGAGTCTTGATGGGCCAGATGGCTGGATTGGTAAAGGGCAGAGAGCTCCAGTCTGACTCAGACGCCAGCAAGGTGGAGGTGGAGTACTGGTTTGGGCTGGTATCATCAAAGATGAGCTTGTGGGGCCTTTTTGGGTTGAGGATGGAGTCAAGCTCAACTCCCAGTCCTACTGCCAGTTTCTGGAAGACACCTTCTTCAAGCAGTGGTACAGGAAGAAGTCTGCAAGGTAAGAAAAACATGATTTTCATGCAGGACAATGCTTCATCACACGCGTCCAAGTACTCCACAATGTGGCTGGCAAGAAAGGGTATAAAAGAAGAAAATCTAATGACATGGCCTCCTTGTTCACCTGATCTGAACCCCATTGAGAACCTGTGGTCCATCATCAAATGTGAGATTTACAAGGAGGGAAAACAGTACACCTCTCTGAACAGTGTCTGGGAGGCTGTGGTTGCTGCTGCACGCAATGTTGATGGTGAACAGATCAAAACACTGACAGAATCCATGGATGGCAGGCTTTTGAGTGTCCTTGCAAAGAAAGGTGGCTATATTGGTCACTGATTTGTTTTTGTTTTGTTTTTGAATGTCAGAAATGTATATTTGTGAATGTTGAGATGTTATATTGGTTTCACTGGTAAAAATAAATAATTGAAATGGGTATATATTTGTTTTTTGTTAAGTTGCCTAATAATTATGTACAGTAATAGTCACCTGCACACACAGATATCCCCCTAAAATAGCTAAAACTAAAAACAAACTAAAAACTACTTCCAAAAATATTCAGCTTTGATATTAATGAGTTTTTTGGGTTCATTGAGAACATGGTTGTTGTTCAATAATAAAATGAATCCTCAAAAATACAACTTGCCTAATAATTCTGCACTCCCTGTAGAAGGCTCAACCAGCAAACTACTGGAGCTCAGCCTACCAGTTACCAGCTGGCCCTAATCAGTCAAATGAATAATCTAATAAACGGCTGGCTCACAGTACTTTTGCATACAAATACCATTTATTACCACCACAATCATACTAACACATTTATTATAAAATAAACATCATATCATTCCATGTATGTCATCGATCATTAATCCATTCCAGCAACAATAAACATATAAAAATGCGGAGCTCACGCATATGATTAAAAACTGTACTTGGAATACTCCAATAATATACTATGCCTTCTAATGGTAACATAATACCACGGTGGTAAAGATGTATCTATAACTATTAGACTCCCTGGCAAAGTTAATACTTTGTGTGGCTTTTGGTTCCTTCTGTGGGCTATGTTATCACCAATATTCAATTTTGGCCGCAATGCTACATTACCAGTTGTTGGAACCCTTCCGGTTAAGCTTGTTATGTTCCTTTGCGCTCGGCTCCGCTGACGTGCCAGCACTCAATCTTCCTCCCTTAGGAGTGCTCTGTTTGTCTGTGCGCCCCTTCTGCTATGTCTCTCCTTGATGTGCGCGTGGCCAGCACGGCGTCCCACGTGCTAGTTGACGCGATGTAGTCCCACCAGTACAGATCTCAAAACCAGGAGTAGACACAGAAAGATACCGGGAGTGGACACAGCGAGGTGCCAAACTCTCATTTCCTCCCCCTTGTCCCCTCTAGTGTAGCATGGCCGAGCTCTGTTCGGTCCGCGGTACAGGAGCTTTTGTTTCCTGTACCCGGCCGGACTGACAGGAAGTGCTCACTTAGTGTGCACTTCCTTTCAGTCTGGCCGGGAACAGGAAACAAATGCTCCTGTCCTGTACCCCGGACCGAACAGAGCTCGGCCACGCTACATTAACAACACAGCAGTCAGCAGGCGCAGGCAGGCTGCGTAGCACTGAGCCGGCCGCTCAGGAGGCGCAGCATGAGGGGCGCCGCCGGCCGCCCGAGCCTACATAACCAATTTTTTTTTCTTTTTACCTCAACGGGCGCCCCCTGCTAAATGGCGCCCTAGGCGACTGCCTAAGTCGCCTTACTGGTGGCGCTGGCCCTGCGTCCATATATGTGGGGAGTGCGTGTATGACTACGTCCATGTATGTGGAGAGTGCGTGTATAACTGCGTCTATGTACGTGGAGAGTGCGTGTATGACTGCGTCCATGTACGTGGAGAGTGCGTGTATGACTGTGTCTATGTATGTGGAGAGTGCGTGTATGACTGCATCCATGTAGGTGGAGGGTGCGTGTATGACTGCGTCCATGTACGTGGAGAGTGCGTGTATGACTGCTTCCATGTATGTGGACAGTGGGTGTATGACTGCGTCCATGTACGTGGAGAGTGCGTGTATGACTGCGTCCATGTATGTGGAGAATGCGTGTATGACTGCGTCCATGTATGTGGACAGTGGGTGTATGACTGCGTCCATGTACGTGGAGAGTGCGTGTATGACTGCGTCCATGTATGTGGAGAGTGTGTGTATGACTGCGTCCATGGCTGCAGTATAAAAGGTACAGACGCTAAAATACTTGTGGATATGTAGAGGTAAATCTGTCACAACCAGACAGCTGAGAAGCTCTGACAGAGGCCTTTCAGAACCTCCTCCTTGAATTTCTGTGTTGTGGTATTCAGCTCCTCCTCTCGTCAGCCTCTCTCAGCTGTCATGTGTTAATTGCTTCCCTTTAAATTCTTCTCCAGAAGGCTTTTCTGAGCGGCTTATATTACTTCCTGGAGTGTGTGTGCACGCCGATCTGTCCTCCTGTTTGCTTCAAAGCTAAGTGTACCTTTATCTGTTAATATCTGTTTGCTGGATCCCAGGTGACCCTGACTCCCTCCGTATCTTGTGTAGGGAGCCGGTGGTCGTGTCCCCTCACTATTGTAGGGTGCTCAGGGCTTTATAGTCAAGGTTCGTGGATATGCAGACCTCCACCATTCGGATCTTTGCATAGGCTGAGCAGCCAGGGAAAGTGCCAGGTCTTCTGCAGGGGTCTCCCTTGGTTCCTTAGTTTTTGGATCCAGCGAGTCGTTTATACATGTTGCTTTGCCTTATTTCCTGTACACCGTCCATGACATTATAAGCCGCCATAACCGTCTCAAGCATGGATCCGGTTTCACTTTTGGCTGAACGCCTTCAGGGTCTTTCATTGGAGGTAGCTGATCTCCGCAGGACTTTTTCTCAGCTTCAAGTGACCGGTTCAGCTGGCGTTCATGGAGTTTGCTCTGAGCCTAAGATCTCGCTCCCGGATACGTTCTCCGGGGGTAGTGAGAATTTTGTGCGTTTTAGAGAGGCTTGCAAACTCCATTTTCGCCTTCTTCCCCATTCTTCTGGTGATGAGGAACGGAGGGTGGGGATCATTATATCGCTGCTCAGGGGTAACGCTCAGTCCTGGGCCTTTTCGCTGCCGGAGGGGGCACGGCCCCTCCGTTCAGTGGATGAATTCTTTTTAGCCCTGGGTCAGATATATGATGATCCGGATCGTATTGCTCTGGCGGAGTCTAGATTACGTCTCCTATGCCAGGGTAAACAATCCGCAGAAATATACTGCTCAGAATTTCGGAGATGGGCAGCTGATACTGGTTGGAATGATGCTGCACTCCGAAGTCAATTTTGCCATGGTCTTTCAGAGGGATTGAAAGATGCATTCGCCTTTCATGAAAGGCCTATTTCTTTGGACTCTGCTATGTCTCAGGCCGTTCGTATTGACAGGCGTCTTAGAGAGAGAGGAGAGATCTCTCCTTCCTGTCATACTCGGTCCCAGGACTGTGCAGCGGTCCCATTCTCTGCGCAGGGGTCTCAGTCGCTGTCAGCCCCTTCTGAGCAGGAGCCCATGCAGCTGGGGTTGATTGCTTCTGACAATAGAAGATTCAGCCCGCATGGGAGGGTTTGTTTTTGTTGTGGAGGTATTAATCATTTGGCAAATATTTGTCCCTCTAGGAGATTCAGGCAGTTCTCTGGGTATAATAAAGAAACAAAGAGGAAAAAATCTTTGAAAAATGTTCCGTCTGTTACTATTGGCAGGGTTGAGGCGGAGATTGAAGGTTTTCCGTTTGCTTGTAGTTCCCGTTTTGTCCTGCCGGCTAGGGTGGCGCTAGAGAGCAAGAACATTTTTTGTGAGATTTTTGTGGATAGTGGAGCAGCGGTCAATCTTATTGATAATCACTTTGCGATAACTCATGGTTTCCAGGTGTGCGCTTTGAGAAAGGATATTCCTGTGTTTGCTATCGATTCCGCTCCACTTTCTCAGAAGTCATTAAAGGGCATAGTTCACAATATCCGTTTAATTGTGAGTGATGCTCATGTTGAGGATGTGTCATGTTTCGTCCTTAGCGGTTTGCCGACTCCTCTAGTGTTGGGGCTACCCTGGCTCACTAAACATAACCCCACCATTGATTGGCAAGCGAGGCAAATAAATGGTTGGAGTGACTTTTGCAGAGAGAATTGCCTCACGACATCTGTTTCTGAGGTTGCTACTAAGACTGTACCATCTTTTCTCTCCGAATTTTCGGATGTCTTCTCTGAGAGTGGAGTTCAGGATTTGCCCCCGCACAGGGAGTACGATTGCCCTATTAATCTCATCCCAGACGCCAAGCTGCCTAAATCTCGTTTATACAATCTTTCCCAACCTGAGAGGATCGCTATGCGTGCTTATATCTCTGAGAGTCTGAGAAAGGGACACATACGACCCTCAAAGTCACCTGTTGCCGCTGGTTTTTTCTTTGTTAAGAAAAAAGATGGTTCTTTAAGACCTTGTCTGGATTTCAGGGAGCTGAACAATATCACAATTCGTGACCCTTATCCGCTTCCTCTGATCCCGGACCTATTTAACCAGGTTGTTGGGGCTAAAGTCTTTTCCAAATTAGATTTAAGAGGGGCATACAACCTGGTCAGGGTCAGAGAAGGGGACGAATGGAAGACGGCCTTCAATACCCCTGAGGGCCATTTTGAGAATTTGGTTATGCCTTTTGGTTTGATGAATGCCCCAGCCGTTTTTCAGCATTTCGTGAACAGCATTTTTTATCATTTGATGGGAAAATTTGTATTGGTGTATTTGGATGACATTTTGATTTTTTCTCCCGATTTCAAAACTCATAAGGAACATTTACGTCAGGTCTTGCTCATCCTGCGGGAGAATAAATTATATGCGAAACTGGAAAAATGTGTGTTTGCGGTTCCAGAAATTAAATTTCTGGGGTTTCTTCTCTCCGCTTCTGGTTTTCGCATGGACCCCGAGAAGGTCCGCGCTGTGCTTGAGTGGGAGCTTCCTGAGAATCAAAAGGCGCTGATGCGTTTTTTGGGCTTTGCCAATTATTACAGGAAGTTCATTTTGAATTATTCTTCTATTGTTAAACCACTCACTGATATGACCAGAAAGGGGGTAGATTTTTCTTCTTGGTCAGTAGAGGCGCGTAAGGCTTTTTCTGATATCAAGGAGAGTTTTGCTTCCGCTCCCATCTTGGTGCAACCCGATGTTTCGTTACCCTTCATAGTTGAGGTTGATGCTTCTGAGGTGGGTGTGGGGGCGGTCTTGTCTCAGGGTTCCTCTCCTGCCAATTGGCGACCGTGTGCCTTTTTCTCAAGAAAACTCTCCTCCGCAGAGAGAAATTACGATGTGGGAGATAGGGAATTGTTGGCCATCAAGTTGGCTTTTGAGGAATGGCGCCATTGGCTAGAGGGAGCCAGACACCCTATTACCGTATTTACTGACCATAAAAATCTGGCCTACTTGGAGTCAGCCAAGCGTCTGAACCCGAGACAGGCCAGATGGTCGTTGTTCTTTTCTAGGTTTAATTTTGTTGTCACGTTCCGCCCTGGAGTTAAGAATGTGAAGGCAGATGCCCTGTCACGTTGTTTTCCGGGAGGCGGGAATTTTGAAGACCCGGGTCCCATTTTGGCTGAAGGTGTGGTGGTCTCTGCTCTTTTTCCTGAATTGGAGGCAGAGGTGCAGGCAGCCCAGTCAGAGGCTCCTGATCTTTGTCCTCCTGGGAGGTTGTTTGTGCCTCTCGCTTTAAGACACAAGATTTTTAAAGAACACCACGATACGGTCCTTGCTGGGCACCCGGGGGTAAGAGCCACACTGGATCTCATCGCTCGGAGATTCTGGTGGCCTGCGCTTCGTAAGTCGGTTGAGGGTTTTGTGGCAGCCTGCGAGACTTGCGCTCGTGCCAAAGTCCCTCATTCACGGCCATCAGGTCCTCTCCTTCCCTTACCCATTCCTTCCCGTCCTTGGACACATCTGTCCATGGACTTTATCACGGACCTGCCTCGTTCCTCGGGGAAGACTGTGATTCTGGTGGTGGTGGACCGTTTTAGCAAAATGGTGCATTTCATCCCTTTTCCTGGTTTGCCCAATGCTAAGACGCTGGCGCAGGCATTTGTTGATCACATTGTCAAATTGCACGGTATTCCTTCAGACATAGTCTCTGATAGGGGCACGCAGTTTGTTTCCAGATTCTGGAAGGCTTTCTGTTCTCGCTTGGGGGTTCGGTTGTCATTCTCTTCTGCTTTCCACCCGCAGTCGAATGGCCAGACAGAGCGCGTCAATCAGAATCTGGAGACATATCTGCGTTGTTTTGTGGCGGAGAATCAAGAGGATTGGTGTTCTTTTTTGTCCCTTGCTGAGTTTGCTTTAAATAACCGTCGTCAGGAGTCCTCTGATAAGTCACCATTTTTTGGTGCATATGGGTTTCATCCACAGTTTGGGACTTTCTCGGGAGAGGGGTCTTCTGGTTTACCTGATGAGGACAGATTCTCCTCGTCTTTGTCATCTATTTGGCAAAAGATTCAAGATAATCTAAAGAGCATGAGTGAGAGATATAAGCGTGTGGCTGATAAGAGACGTGTGCTTGGTCCGGACCTGAATGTTGGTGATCTGGTGTGGTTGTCTACCAAGAATATCAAATTGAAGGTTCCCTCCTGGAAGTTGGGTCCTAGGTTTATTGGGCCTTACAAAATCCTGTCTGTCATCAATCCTGTTGCATACCGTCTTGATCTTCCTCAGACTTGGAAGATCCATAATGTTTTTCATAAGTCCTTATTGAAACCTTATGTTCAACCCATTGTACCCTCGCCTTTGCCTCCTCCTCCGATTATGGTTGATGGCAATCTTGAATTTCAGGTATCTAGGATTGTGGATTCTCGTCTTGTCCGCGGTTCTCTTCAGTACCTTGTTCAGTGGGAGGGGTATGGTCCTGAGGAGAGGATGTGGGTCCCAGTGACGGACATTAAGGCCTCTCGTCTCATCAGGGCTTTCCATAGGTCCCATCCGGAGAAGGTGGGTTCTGAGTGTCCGGAGTCCACTCGTAGAGGGAGGGGTACTGTCACAACCAGACAGCTGAGAAGCTCTGACAGAGGCCTTTCAGAACCTCCTCCTTGAATTTCTGTGTTGTGGTATTCAGCTCCTCCTCTCGTCAGCCTCTCTCAGCTGTCATGTGTTAATTGCTTCCCTTTAAATTCTTCTCCAGAAGGCTTTTCTGAGCGGCTTATATTACTTCCTGGAGTGTGTGTGCACGCCGATCTGTCCTCCTGTTTGCTTCAAAGCTAAGTGTACCTTTATCTGTTAATATCTGTTTGCTGGATCCCAGGTGACCCTGACTCCCTCCGTATCTTGTGTAGGGAGCCGGTGGTCGTGTCCCCTCACTATTGTAGGGTGCTCAGGGCTTTATAGTCAAGGTTCGTGGATATGCAGACCTCCACCATTCGGATCTTTGCATAGGCTGAGCAGCCAGGGAAAGTGCCAGGTCTTCTGCAGGGGTCTCCCTTGGTTCCTTAGTTTTTGGATCCAGCGAGTCGTTTATACATGTTGCTTTGCCTTATTTCCTGTACACCGTCCATGACAAAATCAGACATGTCTATTACAATTGCAGCACAGGTTTTAAAGGGGTTGAGTTGAATATAAACTCCGTCAGCAACTGGAAATGTGAAAAACAATAAAGTTGTGCTAAAAATGATAGGCAAATAAATAAATACAGTAAATAAAAAGTCACTAAATAGCCATATGAGAGGGGTTTGCATAGGAGGTGGGGCTTTGTAAAGAAGTGTGTAAGTGTGTGTGGGGGGCCCCGTACAAAAATTTGCTGGGGGGCCCAGTCAGTTCTAGCTACGCCTCTGCATGGGGCTGTATGCTGGAGAGGCTGAAGACAGGGGGAGTGATGTATTTTACATAGGACTGTATGCTGGAGGGGCTGAAGGTAGGACGAGTGATGCATTTTACATTGGACTGTTTGCAAGAAGGGCTGGAAGGCAGGGGTGTGATGTATCTTACATGGGACTGTATGCTGGAGGGGCTGAAGGCAGACGGCAAAGAGAGGGAGTGTGATATTATTTACATAGGACTGTATGTTGGAAGGGCTGAAGGCGGGGAGTGATGTATTTTACATGAGACTGTATGCTGGAGGGGCTGAAGGCAGGAGAGTGATGTACCTTACATGGGACAGTAAGCTGGAGCGGCTGAAGGCAGGAGAGTGATGTATCTTACATGGGACTGTATGCTGGAGGGGCTGAAGGCAGGAGAGTGATCTACCTTTTATGGGACTCTATGCTGGAGGGGCTGAAGGCAGGGAAGTGATGTATCTTACATGGGACTCTATGCTGGAGGGGATAAAGGCAGACTGCAAAGAGAGGGAGTGTGATATTATTTACATAGGACTGTATGTTGGAGGGGCTGAAGGCGGGAAGTGATGTATTTTACAGGAGACTGTATGCTGGAGGGGCTGAAGGCAGGAAAGTAATGTATCTTACATGGGACTGTATGCTAGAGGGGCTGAAGGCAGGGAAGTGATGTGTCTTACATGGGACAGTATACTGGAGGGGCTGAAGGCAGGGGGAAGGTTGTATCTTACATGGGACTGTATGCTGGAGTGGCTGAATGGGGGGCATAATTATTACTATAATACTACAGAGGGGGCCATTATAAAATTAATAATAATAATAATAATAATAATACAGAGGAGGAAATAATAATAATACAGAGGGGCCAGTATATATTATAATTATACAGAGGGCATTATAGTTATGGGCACTACGGGGAGGGGAGGTCTGTTATCTGAGGATGATATTAAAGTGAGGAATCCCAAAAAATGTCTCTGAAACTCTACAGAGACGAGACGCGGCTGAAAGAAGTTATCATGACGGTCCTATCTCCGAATGAAGATGCTGAGGAAAGTCTACATCACAGGAGATGTCACTGGATGTAAGAGGTATGGTGCTTTATTCTCCTGTATACTTAATAGCAATGTATGTTATGTCCATCCAAATATCTTTTTTTGGGGGGGGGAGGGGGTGGGGGGTGGAAATAGAATTTGTTCCACCCTGCCGCATCCTGGCCCCAGACTTCAGGTCACACTGTGTGTGTTCTGAATTCTGGCCTCACACCCATCTACTACGTTATCTGTACTCAGAGAGTTATCCCTGTGTTAGGCCTCATGCACAGGACCGTTCTGTTTTTTGCGGTCCGAAAACCGTATTGCAGAAATGGCTATTCTTGTCTGTAAAACGGACAAGAATAAGACATGCTATATTTTTGGTGCGGGGCTACGGAACGGAGCAACGGATGCAGACAGCACACGGAGTGCTGTCCGCATCTTTTGCAGCCCCATTGAAGTGAATGGGTCCGCATCCGAGCTGCAAAAACGGCGACTCTGATGCGGATCAAAACAATGGTTGTGTGCATCAGGCCTTATCTGTAGTGTTACATAGGACTGCAGGTAACATCTACTACATTATCTGTACTCAGAGAGTTATCCCTGTGTTATCTGTAGTGTTACATAGGACTGCAGGTGACATCTACTGCATTATTTGTAAAAATGGGCGTGGTCACAGGTTCGGGGGGCACAATACTTGTGGGTGCCCCAGTTACAGTGAAAACAGTAACAAAAAAAAAAAAAAAGTCAGTGTCCTTCAGAGGTCTTTTAATGACCTCCTGGGGAACATATTATGTGCAAATAGAAATTTAAATATAAGATTTTTTTTTATAACAAATAGAAATAAAAAAAAAATGTTTAAAAAAATTATTATCCAGTTGCTAACAGAAACCGTCACCATAGTCCCCCCGTTCTCTCAAATCTATACATGTTCTATATGAAAACAATCGTCACAAAACAGGGAACCCATTCCAATAATTAATTTTTGTGTCAGTTTTAATATTTAAGAAGTAAAAACCTATAATAAAAAATGCTTTTTAATAATAATTTAGCAGTTTTCTTCCAAATTAAACCTTAAAAAAAAAAGAAAAATACTAAAACAGTCTAATAAGTCCTAAGTGTCAAGTAAAAAAAATAGCAAAAATTATTTTGGTAGTCAAATAAAAAAGCTCCGGTCACTAAACCACCACGTGCATAAAATCACAAAAAGTTGCCTGGACATTCAGGCCTTTTTTTGGGTTATGAAAGCGTTAACCTGCTTTTACTGTCATGTTCTTTTATTACACATGTAATTAAGTTCTCTGTTGGTCCCTGGTCTGAATCTTGCTGTGTCCTGTTTGCAAGACATCCCGGGGGTCTGCCTTGGGCCTCCAGCACATGACACCCACCCTTTGACAAAGTGCTATTGTCGTCAGGTAAAACTGGAATATCCCTCATTACAATATTCTAAGCCTAACTAAGAGAAGGACCCGATGAAGGAAGTACAGGTGAAATGTGCATTGTTGAACAGTAAATCCTCAAATCATCACACATTAGGTGTGTTTCCAGTTAGTCTAGTTTCTTCTGGTTTTAGCAATGTGCCCATGTTTTACATATAAGTACTACTCCCACAACTTGCTAGCACATGTAGTCAAATAATCCGAGAAACTCTTATTGCCTCAGCTTGAAAGGGAAAATACAATGGTTATGAAAGTGACTGTATTAACTTATGCACGTATTTGAATTTCCCTGTACTTTTCTAGGGAAGGTGGTTCTCAAAGTGTTTTCCCCTCCATCTTTAGGTGATGACAATTGGAGGGGAACTTATTGTAACTCTTCTAAAGGGCAAAATATGATCACTGTGGCTGCTACTGTGTTTCCCATGCTTTGGGCTACATGCACACGACCGTGCCGTTTTTTGCGGTCTGCAAACAGCGGATCCGCAAAAAACATAAGCCGCCCATGTGCCTTCCGCAATTTGCAGAACAGAACGGGCGGCCCATTGTAGACATGCCTATTCTTGTCCACAAAACGGACAAGAATAGGACATGCTATATTTTTTTGGCGGGGCCACGGAACGGTGCAACGGATGTGGACAGCACACTGAGTGCTGTCCGCATCTTTTGCGGCCCCATTGAAGTGAATGGGTCCGCACCCGAGCTGCAAAAACTGAGGCTCGGATGCGGACCCGAAAAAAGGTTGTGTGCATGAGGCCTTAAACCGCTACTGTACCTGTTCACGTGCATTGCTGTGTATACGTACATTATCGTCAGGAAATTGGTAGAGCTGTTTTCAGCAGGGTCTGCAAAAACTATGAACAACTAAACTACCTGTTAGAAAAAGACATTATATGGACAAAAAGGCACACCTACACATTACAGGGAGTGCAGAATTATTAGGCAAGTTGTATTTTTGAGGATTAATTTTATTATTGAACAACAACCATGTTCTCAATGAACCCAAAAAACTCATTAATATCAAAGCTGAATATTTTTGGAAGTAGTTTTTAGTTTGTTTTTAGTTTTAGCTATTTTAGGGGGATATCTGTGTGTGCAGGTGACTATTACTGTGCATAATTATTAGGCAACTTAACAAAAAACAAATATATACCCATTTCAATTATTTATTTTTACCAGTGAAACCAATATAACATCTCAACATTCACAAATATACATTTCTGACATTCAAAAACAAAACAAAAACAAATCAGTGACCAATATAGCCACCTTTCTTTGCAAGGACACTCAAAAGCCTGCCATCCATGGATTCTGTCAGTGTTTTGATCTGTTCACCATCAACATTGCGTGCAGCAGCAACCACAGCCTCCCAGACACTGTTCAGAGAGGTGTACTGTTTTCCCTCCTTGTAAATCTCACATTTGATGATGGACCACAGGTTCTCAATGGGGTTCAGATCAGGTGAACAAGGAGGCCATGTCATTAGATTTTCTTCTTTTATACCCTTTTTTTGCCAGCCACGTTGTGGAGTACTTGGACGCGTGTGATGGAGCATTGTCCTGCATGAAAATCATGTTTTTCTTACCTTGCAGACTTCTTCCTGTACCACTGCTTGAAGAAGGTGTCTTCCAGAAACTGGCAGTAGGACTGGGAGTTGAGCTTGACTCCATCCTCAACCCAAAAAGGCCCCACAAGCTCATCTTTGATGATACCAGCCCAAACCAGTACTCCACCTCCACCTTGCTGGCGTCTGAGTCGGACTGGAGCTCTCTGCCCTTTACCAATCCAGCCATCTGGCCCATCAAGACTCACTCTCATTTCATCAGTCCATAAAACCTTAGAAAAATCAGTCTTGAGATATTTCTTGGCCCAGTCTTGACGTTTCAGCTTGTGTGTCTTGTTCAGTGGTGGTCGTCTTTCAGCCTTTCTTACCTTGGCCATGTCTCTGAGTATTGCACACCTTGTGCTTTTGGGCACTCCAGTGATGTTGCAGCTCTGAAATATGGCCAAACTGGTGGCAAGTGGCATCTTGGCAGCTGCACGCTTGACTTTTCTCAGTTCATGGGCAGTTATTTTGCGCCTTGGTTTTTCCACACGCTTCTTGCGACCCTGTTGACTATTTTGAATGAAACACTTGATTGTTCGATGATCACGCTTCAGAAGCTTTGCAATTTTAAGAGTGCTGCATCCCTCTGCAAGATATCTCACTATTTTTGACTTTTCTGAGCCTGTCAAGTCCTTCTTTTGACCCATTTTGCCAAAGGAAAGGAAGTTGCCTAATAATTATGCACACCTGATATAGGGTGTTGATGTCATTAGACCACACCCCTTCTCATTACAGAGATGCACATCACCTAATATAGTTAATTGGTAGTAGGCTTTCGAGCCTATACAGCTTGGAGTAAGACAACATGCATAAAGAGGATGATGTGGTCAAAATACTCATTTGCCTAATAATTCTGCACGTAGTGTATATCTACAGGCAGGGCCATATTAAAGGAAGGGCATCCGTGGCTCATGCCCCAGACCTCCACCCTTACAAAGCAAGCAGAGAATCTGCACCAGGTCTGCATGGTCAGCCTGATGCTCAACCCGCAGATGGCAGTGGGGCCTGGAGTGAGCAACTGCTGTATGTGCAGGCCTCTCACTCCTAACACTATGGGGGCCTTTTATATGTGCCACTTTCAGTTCCCCTGCCCCTAGTAACCCCCACCCACACAATCCTGACTGACCATAGCATTTACACCAGACTATGGACTGAATGACTGCAGCATTTACACTAGATTATATGCTGACTGCAGCATTTACACTAGATAATATACTGACTGACTGCAGCATTTACACTAGATAATATACTGACTGACTGCAGCATTTACACTAGACTATATACTGACTGCAGCATTTACACTAGACTATGGACTGACTGACTGCAGCATTTACACTAGATAATATACTGACTGACTGCAGCATTCACACTAGACTATATACTGACTGCAGCATTTACACTAGACTATATACTGACTGCAGCATTGACACTAGACTATGGACTGACTGACTGCAGCATTTACACTAGATAATATACTGACTGACTGCAGCATTTACACTAGATAATATACTGACTGACTGCAGCATTTACACTAGACTATATACTGACTGCAGCATTTACACTAGACTATGGACTGACTGACTGCAGCATTTACACTAGATAATATACTGACTGACTGCAGCATTCACACTAGACTATATACTGACTGCAGCATTTACACTAGACTATATACTGACTGCAGCATTTACACTAGACTATGGACTGACTGACTGCAGCATTTACACTAGATAATATACTGACTGACTGCAGCATTTACACTAGACTATATACTGACTGCAGCATTTACACTAGACTATATACTGACTGCAGCATTTACACTAGATAATATACTGACTGACTGCAGCATTTATACTAGACTATATACTGACTGCAGCATTTACACTAGACTATATACTGACTGCAGCATTTACACTAGATAATATACTGACTGACTGCAGCATTTACACTAGACTATATACGAGAACATAGTTTACACTGGACTATGGATTGACTGCAGCACTTATACCAGACTATGGACTGACCACAACGTTTACACCAGACTATGGACTTACAGCAGCGTTTATACTAGATTGTGGACTGGCCACCAAGTTGGACAAAGAGCAACTATGGTAATCCCATTCTAAATCCATAAACATTAAAGGGTTTCTGTCACCAGAATTAACCCTATTAAACTGGCTGACATTAACGGTGTCAGCAGACCCTAACTCTCCTAATCTTATGCTTATGGATGCCCCCATTACTGCACAATTTTAACTTTGATGATATGCTAATTAGATTCTAAGAGCAGAGGGGGTGTTGCTCCTGCTCCTAGAAGCTCCGTTCGCCCACCTCAAGTCACGCCCTGCCTTCCTTGATTGACAAGGCCAGCGTTCGTCTTCTCCTGCCGGCCCTGTGTGCTGGATAAATCTCCAGTGCCTCTCCATCAGCCCTCAGTGCCTCTCACCAGTCCCCAGTGCCTTTCCATCAGCCCCCAGTGCCTTTCCATCAGCCCCCAGTGCCTCTCCATCAGCCCCCAGTGCCTCTCACAACCCCCCAGAGCCTCTCACCAGCCCCAGTGCCTCTCCACCAGCACTCAGTGCCTCTCCACCATCCCCAGATTCTCTCCACCAGCCCCTAGTGCCTCCCCATCAGCCCCCAGTGGTGTGCTGGATAAATCTCATGCCTGCGCAGTCCCAGCGCACAGGGCCGGCAGGAGGAGATGAACGCTGCCTGGCCCTGTCAATCAAGGACAGCAGGGCGTCACTTGAGGTGGGAGAACAGAGCCTCTAGGTGCAGGAGCTAACTAGCATATCATCAAAGTTAAAATTGTGCAGTAACAGGAGCATCCATAAGCATAAGATCAGGAGAGTTGGGGGCTGCTGACATTAGCACATTGCTAATGTCAGCCAGTTTGCCAGGGGTGCTGACAGGCTTGGCATCAGGGGTGCTGACAGGCTTGGCCTCAGGGGTGCTGGCTGGCTTGGCCAGGCAGAAGGCATGTGGGAGACTGTGAAGCCTTTTTTCTCCAAGCTGCTCCGGAAAAAAAAATATTTTTCATTACACCTCAGATCAGACCACCAATCAGACCCCAATGTTAATCAGACCTCAGCTAACAGCCCCAATAAGATCCCCAATGTTAATAAGACCCCAATAAGACCTCAGAGCACACCTTAGACCCCAATATGAATGACCCCCAATCAGACCTCAGATAAGAGCCCCATGCCTCATAGCAGCCCCCAGTAGCCTCATAGAAGCCCCCAGTAGCCTTATAGCAGCCCCCAGTAGCCTTATAGCAGCCCCCAGTAGCCTCATAGCAGCCCCCAGTAGCCTCTCCATCAGCCCTCAGTGCCTCTCACCAGTCCCCAGTGCCTCTCCATTAGCTCCCAGTGCCTCTCCATTAGCTCCCAGTGCCTCTCCATCAGCCCCCAGTGCCTCTCACCATTCCCCAGTGCCTCTCACCATTCCCCAGTGCCTCTCACCAGTCCCCAGTGCCTCTCCATCAGCCCCCAGTGCCTCTCCATTAGCCCCCAGTGCCTCTCCATTAGCCCCCAGTGCCTCTCCATTAGCCCCCAGTGCCTCTCCATTAGCCCCCAGTGCCTCTCCATTAGCCCCCAGTGCCTCTCCATCAGCCCCTAGTGCCTCTCCATCAGCCCCTAGTGCCTCTCATCAGCCCCAGTGCCTCTCATCAGCCCCAGTGCCTCTCCACCAGCCCCCAGTGCCTCTCCATCAGCCCCAGTGCCTTTCCATCACCCCCAGTGCCTCTCACCAGACCACAGTGCCTCTCCATATGCCCCCAGTGCCTCTCCATCTGCCCCAGTGCCTCTCCATCTGCCCCAGTGCCTCTCCATCTGCCCCAGTGCCTCTCCATCAGCCCCAGTGCTCTCACCAGCCCCCAGTGCCTCTCCATCAGCCCCCAGTGCCTCTCCATCAGCCCCCAGTGCCTCTCCACCAGCCCCCAGTGCCTTTACACCAGCCCCAAGTGCCTCTCCACAAGCCCCCAGTGCCTCTCCATCAGCCCCCAGTGCCTTTCCATCACCCCCAGTGCCTCTCACCAGACCCCAGTGCCTCTCACCAGACCCCAGTGCCTCTCCATCTGCCCCCAGTGCCTCTCCATCAGCCCCCAGTGCCTCTCCATCAGCCCCCAGTGCCTCTCCATCAGCCCCCAGTGCCTCTCCATTAGCCCCTAGTGCCTCTCCACCACCCCAATGCCTCTCCACCAGTCCCCAGTGCCTCTCACCAGTGGCCCCCAGTGCCTCTCCATCAGCCCCCAGTCAGTGCCTCTCCATCAGCCTCACAAAATATAAAATAAAAAAAACACTTACCCTCTCCTGCTCCTGGCCGCCGCCGCTACTCTCCTCCTACGCGATCTGCATCCTGCTGTCGGCTGTGCTGTAAAATGCTGCGCACAGCGTGACGTCACAGAGCGCCTCAGCCCTCATGCCTGTGCGCAGCCCTGCACAGCTGACAGCCGAAGACCAGGAAGCGGTGAGTACAAAGCCTTCACTGCTTCCTGGTCCTTTTGCCCGGTGTTAAAGACGGCCCTAAAAGGGAACGGCGTTCCTGCTATGAAAAAAGTGCAGGAACGCCGTTCCCACACGTTCCTGCAGGACTCGAGCCCTGATTAAGAGATGTGTCCGAATACTGTTGTTCATATAGTATATGTAATATTCTGTGCAAATGAGCTGGAAAGTGATTTTGGAGATTCCTCCTTTCACATTTGCAGTAAGCAGATCTGGCAGACTGTTCCGGCCGGGATTACCCTGCTGTATTCGTAAATACCCGGAACTACCGTGCGCTGCCGAGATACCATCCGGCCTCGTTCACTACAATGGGGGCCGAAGAAGATCCCGCTGACCCCGGCAAATGTGCAGAGAAGCGGACAGACAAATACCGCTGTACGCAGTCTCTGCCGGTCTCCATTATAGTGAATAGGTCTGGACAGCAGTGCACGGTAGCGCCCGGTATTCGTGGATCTGGTAGGCTGTTCGTGGCCGAAACAGCCGGCTGGATCTGCTTACCACAAATATGAAACAGACCTGTAATTTACCTCTGCTGCAGCACAGTGTAGTGACAGACATGCTGTATGAAACAAAGAAGAAATATTTACTTACCCTTTAAATGCCCCGCCTTTATCTTGCTGCTGCTTCAGTCCTCGCCACTTTAATCTCCTCTGAGCCAGCAGAAGTTATTTGCTGTCCATGTGAACACTGCAGCAAATCACTGGCCTCAGGGGTCCCTTGTGTGGAAACAACACATGATGAATGCTGAGGCCAGGGATTGGTTGCAGAGGTCATGTGAATAATGGATGGCACATGACTGCTGCAGGCCCAGCTTGGATTATGGCCCCATTATTTATATGGCTAATTTCACAATGGCTTTTTGGCTTTCCGTTTGTGAGATCACAAGCGGTCCAAAATGGATCAGTTTTGCCCTAATGCATTCTGAACGGAAAAGGATCCGCTCAGAATGCATCAGTTTGCCTCCGTTCAGTCTCCATTCCGCTTTGGAGGCGGACACCAAAACGCTGCCTGCAGCGTTTTGGTGTCCGTCTGACGAAACTGAGCCAAACGGATCTGTCCTGACATACAATGTAAGTCAATGGGGACGGATCCGTTTTCAATGACACAATCTGGCACAATAGAAAACGGATCCGTCCTCTATTGACTTTCAATGGTGTTCAAGACGGATCCGTCTTGGCTATGTTACAGATAATACAAACGGATCCGTTCTGAACGGATGCAGACAGATGTATTATCTGAACGGATCCGTCTGTGCAGATCCATGATGGATCCGCACCAAACGCTAGTGTGAAAGTAGCCTAATACTCGTCAATTGCTGTAATTGTATAGGGCTCCTTAACACACAATTTAAAAAAAGTCAAGATTTTTATTTATTTTTCATAGCGTTTTTTTTAACAGTTGGCATTTTTTTTTTTACATTTTACATGTGTTTTTCTTTGCATTTCTGAAGTCCTATATAAAATGTCAGAAACAAAAATGTGTATGTAGACTTTTCAGTAATTTGCTATAGACTTTAATGTAACTACTACTACTACTACATATCCTACTTATAAGGATACTTCCTTCAAACGGCTATTTTCTAACCCCTTACGGACACATGACGTACCGGTACGACATGTTTCCCGAGTCCTTAAGGACACATGACGTACCGGTACATCATGGGTTTAAAACGCGATTGCGGCACGGCGGGGATTAATCGGAACAGGATGACCGCTGAAATCATTCAGTGGGCACCCTGTCACAATGCCCGGGGGGGTCATGTGACCCCCCCCCCGTATCGGCGAATTGCAGAGAACCGCAGGTCAATTCAGACCTGCGGTTTACTGCGTTTACGGTCCATTCGGGTCTCCGGTGACCCGGTGCTGGCCATGGTGCTGAATGCCACTGTCCAGGGTGCTGATTGGTGCAGGGAGAGAGGCGGGAGATTCAAACTTCCAGCGCTACTCTCTCCCCTCCTCTTCCTGTTCAGCACCTGCACCCTGCGTTCTCACCAGGCTCCTGAGATCCCCCCCCCATCGGCACCCATCAGCCTCCAGGTAGGTTAGGGTCACCGTTAGGCAGGGATAGAAGGGAAAAACTTAGGAAAAACAAACAAACACTTTATCTAAACTTATAGTTTTTTTGCTCTGAGACCCTAGACCCCCCTGCCACTTGCACGGCCCCCAGCCCCCCCACCACCAGCCCCCTAGTGGTGATCCCCATTGGATTTTGAGCCTGAGATTCCGGATTTTGTTGGCAATCCAGGAATCCAGATTCCCACAGTAGGGTTTACTGAAATTGACTTTTTTAGTTTTTTTTTTTCAGTGACCCATTTGTGAATCTGATGGTGGAGCAGACGAAACTGTATGCCCAACAGCACCCGGGCTCCTTTGTGGCTAGACCCGGTGGCTGGACGGACGGTCAGTGCAGCCGAGATGAGGACGTTTTGGGGCCTCGTGCTGCACATAGGTCTAGTGCAAAAACCCAGTGTCAGGCAATACTGGAGTGGGGACATCCTCTACCAGACCCCACTCTACAGTATGGCCATGACACGCTCCCGGTTTGAGGCCATCCGGAAATGTCTGCATTATTCAGATAATGCAGCATGTCCCCCCCGAGGAGATCCTGCCTATGACCGTCTGTATAAGATACGGCCGGTCATCGATCACTTCGGGGCCAAATTTGTACAGGCCTACGTACCTGGAAGGGAGGTCACGGTTGATGAGTCTCTTGTTGCGTTCAAGGGGAGACTCAGTTTCTGCCAATACATTCTCACTAAGCGGGCGAGGTATGGCATGAAGCTGTACAAAATTTGTGAGAGTGCCTCAGGGTACACTTAAAAATTTTGTGTGTACGAGATTACCGTATTCAACCCCCAGAATGTCCCCCCACTCTGGGTGTTAGCGGGAAACTCGTGTGGGACCTTATGTACCCACTGCTAGATAAGGGTTACCATTTGTACGTGGATAACTTTTATACTAGCATTCCCTTGTTCAGGCCCTATGCCGCCAGATCCACGTTCGCTTGTGGGACCGTGCAGAAAAATCAGCGCGGCCTCCCTGCCCACCCCCTTCAGGTACCTATCCCCAGGGGTGAGACCCGTGCACTTACCAGTGGAAACCTGTTGCTGGTCAGATATAAGGACAAGAGGGATGTCCTTGTACTGTCCACAATCCACGGTAATGGCATCACCCCTGTCCCTGTGCGAGGTACCGCGGCAACGGTCCTCAAGCTCAATTGTATCGTCGACTACAATCGGTATATGGGAGGAGTTGATCTCTCTGATTGTCATGGTCTTACCTTCTTGCTGTTCTCCTTCGTTTGACATGTGCTGGCGGCCATCTTGGTTTCTGGGTTTCTTGTAGCCTCCCACCCTGCGGCTTCTCCTTCCCACTGGGAGGAGCTGGATGCCTAGCTCATATATATAGGAGGTCTGTGGCTTCAGTTCCTTGCTTGGTCCTCCTGTGTTCACATGCTTCTGAGACTGCTGCTGCTTCTGGTTCCTGATCCTGGCTTCGTCTGACTACCCTGCTGGTTCCTGATCCAGGCTTCGTCTGACTACCCTGCTGGTTCCTGATCCAGGCTTCGTCTGACTACCCTTCTGGTTCCTGACCTTTGGCTTCGTAAGACCCTGCTTCGGTTTAGCCATCCGTTTGGACTTTTGCCTCACAGCTTGATTTTCAATAAAGCCTTCTTATTTCCACTTATCTCTTGTTGTACGTCTGGTTCATGGTTCCATGACATTAGGACCAAGCCATGAATTCTGACGGTACAGGGCCATCCTCGCTACCTACGCTGGTTGCCAGACTTGATCAGCAGGATCACCTGTTGGGTCGGTTCGCTGTGGCGTTGCAAACCCTGCTTGAACGCACGGCTCATTTAGCTTCCGTTGCCGATGGGTCGGTTGTCGCTCCTGGGCCCGCTCCTACTGCCGCTCCGGTTGTTGCGCCAGAGTCTACCCCGACACCTGTTGCTGCGCCTGCGGTCTTTCGGGGTATGATTGGTTCTGCCCCCCTTCCACAGCGCTTTGGGGGAGAGCCAACTCAGTGCCGAGGTTTCCTTAACCAGGTGGGCATTTATTTCGAGTTGCTGCCACATGCCTTTCCTACTGAGAGATCAAAGGTGGGCTTCTTGATCTCGCTGCTCTCGGACAAGGCCTTGGCCTGGGCCAGCCCTTTATGGGAGAACAACAATCCGGTGGTTGCCGAGTTTTCCGGTTTTGTTGCTTCTCTTCGGAAGGTATTCGATGTGCCGGCTCGTGCTGCCTCTGCTGCGAAGCTCCTTATGTCCATCAGACAGGGTTCACGATCCGTAGCTGAATACGCCATTGAGTTTCGTACCCTGGCAGCAGAGGTGGGCTGGAATAATGAGGCTCTGGTCGCTGCTTTCTCTCATGGTCTCTCGGATGCCTTGAAGGATGAGGTTGCAGCTAAGGACCTACCAGTGGAGCTCGAGTCTCTTATTTCTTTCCTGATTTTGATTGACACCAGACTCAGGGAGAGACCTTCCTTTAAGGAGACCCTGCGGAGGTCTTCTAACAGATTGGCGCCTACGTTTGCTGTCCCACCCGTGTCTCCCTCTCCTCCCACGCCTCCTGGGGATGACTTGTCTGGGGGTGAACCCATGCAGCTGGGGTTTGCTCGCCTGTCCGAGGGGGAGAGGGCACTCCGGAGACGCGAGGGCCGATGCATGTACTGTGGTCTCGTGGCCATTTTCGGTTGGCATGCCCGAACCGTCCGGGAAACGCTCGCACCTGAGATCCTGTCGGGGGCAGATCTTGGGTGGAGTCTCCTCGTCCCCGGTTTCCCGTGTTGACAAACCACTGATTACTGTTGTCCTCTCCTGGGTCGGGGGCTCGGTGACGACCCAGGCGTTGGTGGACTCTGGTGCTGGTGGTTTGTTCATTGATAGTGTGTTCGCTGCCGCCAATTCCATTCCTCTGCAGCCTCGAGGTTCCCCACTGGCTCTTGAGGCGATAGACGGCAGACCCCTTCTGCCGCCACACGTGACTCATGAGACCCTTCCAGTGGGGATGGCCATTGGTGCCGTTCACAGAGAGTCGGTCTGTCTCCAGGTTATTTCGTCTCCACACTACTCGGTGGTCTTGGGGTACCCCTGGCTCCAGAAGCATAATCCGACTTTCGATTGGAGATCGGCCGAGATCCTCTCGTGGTCACCGCAATGTGGGGCTAGTTGCATCCATGGGTCTGTCAAGTTGCTGTGTACTTCCTCGGACTCTCTGTTGCCTCCTGAATACGAGGAGTACCGGGATGTATTCGATAAGGTGCGTGCGGTTGCCCTACCTCCGCACCGCCCATACGATTGTGCCATAGAGTTACAATCTGGTGCCGTTCCTCCTCGTGGCAAAGTCTATCCACTGTCGGTAGCGGAGAATGAGGCCATGGAGGAGTACGTGAGGGAGGCGCTTTCACGCGGACACATTCGCAAATCCTCGTCCCCGGCAGGGGCTGGATTTTTCTTTGTGAAAAAGAAGGGCGGTGAGTTGAGGCCTTGCATCGATTACAGGGGTCTCAATCGCATCACGATCAAGAACGCTTACCCGATACCCTTGATTTCCGAGCTGTTCGATCGCCTCAAAGGGGCCACGGTCTTTACCAAACTCGACCTGAGGGCGGCATATAACCTGGTAAGGATCAAGGCGGGCGATGAGTGGAAGACCGCGTTTAACACCAGGACCGGTCATTATGAATCCTTGGTTATGCCCTTTGGGTTGTGCAATGCGCCCGCAGTCTTCCAGGAATTCATCAACGATGTTTTCCGTGACCTGTTGCAGCAGTGTGTGGTGGTCTATTTGGATGACATCTTGGTATATTCTGAATCCATGGAGGCCCACATTCTGGATGTCAGACGAGTGTTGCAACGGTTACGAGAGAACAAGCTGTTCGGTAAGCTTGAGAAATGCGAATTTCACCGATCCCAGGTAACCTTCTTAGGTTACATCATTTCCGCTGAGGGGTTCTCCATGGATCCTGAGAAGGTTTCGGCTGTCTTACAGTGGCCCCAGCCCAGTGGTCTTCGTGCCCTGCAGCGCTTTTTGGGCTTCGCCAATTATTATCGGAAGTTCATCAGGGACTTTTCCATGCTAGCCAAGCCTCTCACGGATCTGACCAGGAAGGGCAGTAATCCCCAGGTCTGGCCGCTCGAGGCCATCCGAGCTTTTGAGGCTCTAAAGTCCGCCTTTGTGTCGGCTCCGATTCTGTCGCATCCCAACCCTGGATTGCCTTTTGTCCTCGAGGTGGACGCGTCTGAGACGGGAGTAGGCGCCCTTCTGTCTCAGCGTAGAACACCAGAGGGTCCTCTGCTTCCTTGTGGGTTTTACTCCCGGAAACTGTCTTCCGCGGAGTGCAACTATCAGATTGGTGACAGGGAGTTATTGGCCATCGTGCAGGCCCTTAAAGAATGGAGGCACTTGCTCGAGGGCTCGGTGGTTCCGGTTCTCATCCTGACGGACCACAAGAATCTGACCTACCTCTCTGAGGCCAAGAGATTGACACCACGTCAGGCCAGATGGGCTCTGTTCTTGTCACGTTTTAATTACGTAGTCTCCTACCTACCCGGTTCCAAGAACATCAGAGCGGATGCCTTATCACGGCAGTACTCCGAGCTGTCCGGGGAGGAGTCGATTCCGACTTCGGTCATACCTCCAAATCAGATCCTGGCCGCCATTTTCACCAGCCTGACCTCTCCCCTGGGTGAGCAGATTTTGGCGGCTCAATCTGGTGCTCCCTCTGGGAGACCCAACGGCAGATGTTTTGTGCCTGAGGAGTTGCGCACTCGGTTGTTGCGAACCTACCATAACTCCAAGGCCGCGGGGCATCCTGGAAAGAATCAGCTGTCATGGGCTGTTTCACGTCTGTTCTGGTGGCCTTCTCTACGTTCCGACATCGCCGCATATGTAGCGGCATGCTCCGTTTGTGCCCAGAGTAAATCCCCTCGGCACCGTCCGTTGGGCCTTTTGCAACCCATAGCCACCGGGGAGCGTCCATGGTCACACCAGGGGATGGATTTCATTGTGGACCTCCCTGCATCCCGAGGCCATACGGTCATTCTCATGATTGTGGATCGGTTTTCCAAAATGTGCCACTGTGTTCCTCTCAAGAAGTTACCCTCTGCACGAGAGTTGGCCACGATTTTTGCCAGGGAGGTCTTCCGGTTGCACGGTTTGCCCAAGGAGATTGTGTCGGATCGGGGGAGTCAGTTTGTGTCCAGGTTCTGGCGCTCCTTTTGCTCCCAGTTGGGGATTCATCTCTCTTTCTCCTCGGCCTACCACCCTCAGTCCAATGGGGCCGCAGAACGATCCAATCAGGCCTTGGAGCAATTCCTTCGTTGCTAGGTCTCCGATCACCAAGACAATTGGGTTGACCTCCTGCCTTGGGCTGAGTTTGCCAGGAACACGGCGGTGAACTCTTCCTCTGGGACGTCTCCCTTCATGGCCAATTATGGGTTCCAACCTGCCGTGTTACCGGAGGTATTCTCTCCCCAGGATATTCCGGCTGTGGAGGATCACCTTTCCGTCCTACGTGCTTCTTGGGTACAGATCCAGAGGTCCCTTGAGGTCTCTGCGCAGCGCCAGAGACTCCAGGCTGATCGCAGACGAGCGCCCGCTCCTTCCTACCAGGTCGGAGACCGCGTATGGTTGTCCACCCGCAACCTCAACCTTCGAGTGCCCACTCCCAAGCTGGCGCCTCGCTTTGTTGGTCCCTTCCGAGTGCTTCGCAGGGTAAACCCGGTAGCCTATGCCCTTGCGCTTCCTCCTGGCATGCGGATCTCCAACGTGTTTCATGTCTCCCTGTTGAAGCCACTGGTGTGTAATCGTTTCACGTCCTCGGTTCCTCGGCCTCGTCCGGTCCAAGTGGGCAATCGTGAGGAGTATGAGGTGAGCAATATCCTGGACTCACGCCTGGTCCGCGGTCGGGTGCAGTTTTTGGTCCATTGGCGTGGTTATGGTCCAGAGGAGCGTTCCTGGGTTCCCTCCGCAGATGTCCATGCTCTTGCCTTGCTCCGAGCCTTCCACGCACGCTTCCCTCAGAAACCGTTCTTTACTCCGCGGAGGAGGGGCCCTTGAGGGGGAGGTACTGTCATGGTCTTACCTTCTTGCTGTTCTCCTTCGTTTGACATGTGCTGGCGGCCATCTTGGTTTCTGGGTTTCTTGTAGCCTCCCACCCTGCGGCTTCTCCTTCCCACTGGGAGGAGCTGGATGCCTAGCTCATATATATAGGAGGTCTGTGGCTTCAGTTCCTTGCTTGGTCCTCCTGTGTTCACATGCTTCTGAGACTGCTGCTGCTTCTGGTTCCTGATCCTGGCTTCGTCTGACTACCCTGCTGGTTCCTGATCCAGGCTTCGTCTGACTACCCTGCTGGTTCCTGATCCAGGCTTCGTCTGACTACCCTTCTGGTTCCTGACCTCTGGCTTCGCAAGACCCTGATTCGGTTTAGCCATCCGTTTGGACTTTTGCCTCACAGCTTGATTTTCAATAAAGCCTTCTTATTTCCACTTATCTCTTGTTGTACGTCTGGTTCATGGTTCCATGACACTGATCAAGTCCTCAAGCCATATAATGCCATGCGCAAAACCCGGGCATGGTACAAAAAAGTTGCGGTCTACTTGGTACAGGTTACCTTGTGCAACTCTTTTGTACTATTTCGAAGTGCTGGCAGCACAGGGACATTCCTCTAATTCTATGAGGCAGTCCTCAAGGACCTGATTTTTTTCAGACCGGGAAAGAGCAGGCCGGAGTACCTTGGGAATTGGAGGTGCCCGGATCGTCCCTGGCCAACATTTTCCAGGTGTGGTCCCCCATACTGGAAAGAAGGGACGAACCCAAAAAAGATGCAGAGTGTGTCACAAGAGGGGGATATGGAAGGACACCATCAGTCAATGTGACACGTGCCCCGATCATCCGGGCCTCTACGTTATCGATTGCTTCAGGGAGTATCACACTTCCATGGAGTACCAAATTTTTATAATCCCCAACAGTTCCCTAGAGAACATAAAAAACTATGGCTCTCAGACTTGGAGACACGGAAACAAATTTGTTTTTTTCCAAAAATATTAGTTTTAGTGCAGGCATCCTCAAACTGCGGCCCTCCAGATGTTGTAAAACTATAACTCCTAGCATGCCCAGACAACATACAGCCATCAGCAGGGCATGGTGGGAATTGTAGTTTTACAACATCTGGAGGGCCGCAGTTTGAGGATGCCTGCTTAGTGCCTTAAAAGTCTGAAAGCCATACATATTGGGCATCGCCGCGTCCGTAAAAATCTCCTCTATAAAAATAACATTTAACCCAACCCCCCGGATGAACAGCGTTTAAAAAAAAAAAAAGCAATTTTTTGTCTCCTAACATCACAAAAAGTGTAATAGCGAGCGATCAAAATGTCACCTGCACCCCCAATTAGTGCCAATAAAACCACCATCTCATCCCGCAAAAAATGAGCCCCTTCATTAGATAGGTGTCCAACAAAAAAAGAAAAACTGTAGCTCCCAGGCTATGGAGATACTAAAATAATTTTTGGGGGTTCCTAAAATGATAATATAGTGTAAAATCTAAATACATTTTAAAATGTAAACATATTAGGTATCAACGCGTCCGTAAGAATCTGCCCTATAAAAATAACATTTGACCAAACCCCTCAGATGAACAGCGTTAAAAATATAAAATAAAAAAGGGCCAAAACGCAAATTTTTGGGCAAAATTTCCATTGAAATCCTTTTTTTCCGGTAATAAAGCAAGGGTTAACAGCCAAACAAAACTAAATATTTATTGCCCTGATTCTGTAGTTTGCAGAAACACCCCATATGTGGTCGTAAATTGCTACATAGCCACACGGCAGGGCATAGAACGAAGGGAACGCCATATGGTTTCTGGAAGGCAGATTTTGATGGACTGGTTTATTTACACCATGGCCCAATAGAAGCCCCCCCTGATGTAGCCTAGACTAGAAACTCCAAAAAAGTGACCCTATCTAAGAAACTACACCCCTCAAGGTATTCAAAAGTTACTTTACAAACTTTGTTAACCCTTTTGGGTGTTCCACAAAACTAAATAGCGAATGTAGAAACAATTTTAGAATTTAAATTTTTTGTTACCTTGCCTCAAAAAAGTGTAATATAGAGCAACCAAAAATCATATTTACCCTAAAATAGTCCCAAAACAACAACCACTTTATCTCATAGTTTCCTAGATGGGGTTACTTTTATGGATTTTCTACTCTAGGGGTGCATCAGGGGGCTTGAAAGGGTACATGGTGTAAATAAACCAGTCCAGCAAAATCTGCCTTCCAAAAACCATATGGCGTTCCCCTTCTATGTTCTGTCGTTTAGCCAAATAGTAGTTTACGACCATATACAGAATCAGGGAAACCCATATTGAGTTTTGTTTGGCTGTTAACCCATTTTTTCCAGTAATAAAGTAAGGGTTAAAATCGAAAATTTTCTAAAAAATTGAAATTCCAAAATTGTTTCTCCATCTGCCATTAACTGTTGTGGAACACCTAAAGGGTTAACAAAGTTTGTAAACCCAGTTTTGAATACCTTGAGGGGTGTACTTTCTTAGATGGAGTCACTTTTTTGGAATTTCTATTCTAGGGGTGCAACGGGGGCTTGAAATGGGACATGGTATAAACAAAACCAGTCCTGCAAAATCTGCCTTCCAAAACCCATATGGCGTTCCCCTCCTTCTATGTCTTCCCGTTTGGCGAAACAGTAGTTTAGGACCACATATGGGGTGTTTTTGCAAACTACAGAATCAGGGCAACCCATATTGAGTTTTGTTTGGCAGTTAACCCTTGCTTTGTTCCTGGAAAAAATTGATTATATTGGAAAACTTTCCCCCCAAAAAATCGAAATTCTTAAATTTTATGTCCATTCGCCATGAAGTCTTGTGGATGACCTAAAGGGTTAACAAAGTTTGTAAAATCAGTTTTGAATACCTTGAGGGGTGTAGTTTCTAGAATGGGGTCATTTTTGCGTGGTTTCTATTATGTAAGCCTCACAAAGTGACTTCAGACCTGAACTGGTCCATAAAAAGTGGGATTTGGAAAATGTCTGAAAAATTTCAAAATTTGCTTCTAAACTTCTAAGCTATGTAACATCCCCAAAAAATAAAATATCATTCCCAAAATGATACAAACATGAAGTAGACATATGGGGAATGTAAAGTCATCACAATTTTTGGGGGTATTACTATGTATTACAGAAGTAGAGAATCTCAGAACGGCCTGGGTAAGTAAAAGCATTTTAAAGTTATCAGCACTTAAAGTGACACTGGTCAGATTAGCAAAAAATTGCCTGGTCCTTAAGGTGAAATAGGGCTGTGTCCTTAAGAGGTTAAACAATATTTATAGAAAATATTTTTTGTAGAATTTTTAGCTTTTGTTTTTCATTCCATCAGTACTATACAACTGAAAATTAAATACAAAATATTGCACATTTTTAGTTATATGTTATATGGTTTTTTTTTTACAAAGTGCAGGAACACTCTAATAATAAGGCTACTTATCCGTCATAGAGTCTCGATACCGAAAATAAGCATCATTTCTGTATTAATAACTTTGTGAGGACATAACCTATTTTTATTTTTCCGTTTTTTTCCCTCGCCTTCCAAGAGCCATAAATGTTTTGACATTTCTGTTCACACACTCATATGAGGGCTTATTTTTTTGCAGAACAAATTGTATTTTTAATGGCACCATTTTTATTCACCCAGCTTGTATTGGATTTGTGGGGTGAAATTGGGGAGAAAAAAAATCTGAATTCCGCCAAAGTTTTTTCGGTTTTGTTTTTACAGCATTCACTGTGTGCTAAAAATTACATGACAACCTCAGTATGAATATGGTGATACCAAAGGTATATAGTTTTTTATGTTTTCCTACTTTAAGAAAATAAAAACCTTTTTTCTTTGCATCGCAAATTTTTGACACCCATAACTTTTATATTTTTGTCTACAGGGCTGTATGAGGACTTTTTTTTTGTAGGCTTAACCTTAGTTTTTACTGGTACCTTTATGAGGTGCATACGAAATTTCGATCACTTTTTATTCACACGAAAGAAACTGAAATCCAGCACTTATGTAGATCTTTAGGTCTGGTCTTTATTTCCACTAATATAAAACATCCAGTGGCACCTTCTCCCACTCGCACACATTTACACATTTTGAACAATCCTGTTCTTAATCATAACAAGGTATGTTTGCCTCACTATGGACTTAAATAGGTCCTCCCTTCTCCCGGCAAGGGGAGAGAAGGGGGAGGGCGGACCCAATCCAGGGCGTGACAAGTACCTGCTCAGACACGTATACACCCGTGATACAATAAAATGATATATCGACGGCATTGGCGATTTGCTCCTCATTTGGAGGGGGGATGTATCTGCCATACCAGATTTTATAACATATGTAAACGACAATACTTATAATCTGAGATTTTTTGATCAACTTTTTAGATATAAGGCTGACCAAATAAGGCAATCCTGACCAAATAATTCATACAGATACGTTTCGTAAAGAAATATCGGGTAATACGATTCTAAAGCGAATAGTCACCATCCCATCCACACAATCATCAAAGGAATACCAGTGGATGAATTTATACGTGCCCATAGAAATTGCACAACAAAATCTGCATTTCTCAGCGAATCTGAGTTGATTCGGAAACGTCTGCAAGCTAGAGCAGTGTTTCCCAACCAGTGTGCCTCCAGCTGTTGCAAAACTACAACTCCCAGCATGCCCGCACAACCAAAGGCTGTCTGGGCATGCTGGGAGTTGTAGTTTTGCAACAGCTGGAGGCACACTGGTTGGGAAACACCGAGCTAGAGGATATCCAAATTGGATGTTATCCAGAGGCTTCAACATAGCTAGAAACAAACCAAGAACGGATCTCCTATATAAAACATCAAACAATAGCAATAATACAAATATTAAGACAGTTAAAAACAAACTCACCATAGATAATGTCAATATGGTGGGACCGTGCTGCTCCTCATTCACACAGAGCTTTTTTTCCTCTGGTAGGCCGATTGTTTCGGGCATTGATTCCCTCACAAGTAGGATTACAGAATACATAGATTTCCACCTGCAAAAATATGTTACATTAATTCCCTCATATTTGAAAGATACGGGGAGCGTATTAGATTTGATAAAAAAAACTAGACACACATCGAGAGGATGTATGGCTTGCGACAGTTGATGTGACATCATTATATACTGTTATTCCGAAGGCTTTAGGACTGAAAGCTATAGAGAACCAGCTGTTAAGAGATCCATTAATGACAGATATACAAGGTACATTTATCTTGAAGTGTGTGGACTATTGCCTAGATCACAATTACTTCTGGTTTGATGGGAATTTCTATGTTCAATGCATCGGGACGGCGATGGGGGCGAAATTCGCCCCCAGTTTCGCAAACATTTTTATGGGGGCATGGGAGGAGGAAAACATCAGCCCGCTATTGGAAAAGAAAATCTATGGAGGTGAATTGCTGTTATGGAGAAGATTCATTGATGACTGCCTTCTAATCTGGATGGGAGAGAAAGGGGGGTTGGAAAGACTTATTCAGAAATTAAATGAGAATAACTGGAACTTACATTTTACCAGCAGTATTAGCAATGTTGAGGTTAATTTCCTAGATCTTTGTATTTCTGTGGAGAATGGAAGGTTGACTATGAGAACGTACTTTAAAGAAACAGATGTTAATGCATATATTGAGAAGACCAGCTGCCATCATGATGTATGGCTAAATAATATTCCGAAAGGGCAGTTTAAAAGAATAGCACGTAATTGTACAAAGGTTGAAGACTATATGAAACAGAGTCAAGTGATTAAGGAAAGGTTTCTGGAAAAAGGGTATGAGGAGAAAGATTTGGAGGAGAGTCGGAAAAACTTGGAAGTTTGTGAGATAGAAGGTGATTGTGGAAAAGGAAGGAAGAAAGATGGGGACTATCGCTTTATGTTCATGACGCAATACAGTGCCAATGTAGGGTTTTTAAAAAAACGCAATTAGAAGGAATTGGGCAACTTTGAAGAATGACCCCCATCCTAGGGAAAGAGATACCTAAGAGGCCTGAAATTATATACAAGAAGGCTCCAAACCTAAAAACACATCTAGTACATAGTGCAACCGCAATCGTCTCTAAAAAGAGCGATATGCACAAATTCACACCAGGCTTCTGCATAGGTTGCAAAAATAGGATTCTGAAAGAGAGAATGCAACATGCGGGAGCAGTGAAGTCAACAGCAAATGGACAGGATTTTAAAGTGAAAGGAGGTATGTCCTGTAAGAATGAAGGGGTGATTTACGTACTGGAGTGCCCTTGTGGCCTCCAGTACGTAGGAAGAACCCTCAGAAAATTGGAAGTTAGGGTGCAGGAGCACATACGGAATATTAAAAAATCTGAGGGGTTTGAAATTTATGGGAGTGGAGCTGGTCAAACCCCATTGGTGGGGTGGGGATCCAGTCATGCAGATAAATAGAAGAGAGATTGAATGGATATACAAACTGAACACCCTCCAACCTAGGGGGATGAATATTGAGTTCGATCTCAAGCCCTGTTTGGTCTGAGTGTCCTGATTCATTGGCATTGTAGCGCGCCTGAACAGTTTTAGGGCGAAGCAATACAGGTCCTTCTAAAAAAATTAGCATATTGTGATAAAGTTCATTATTTTCTGTAATGTACTGATAAACATTAGACTTTCATATATTTTAGATTTATTACACACCAACTGAAGTAGTTCAAGCCTTTTATTGTTTTAATATTGATGATTTTGGCATACAGCTCATGAAAACCCAAATTTCCTATCGAAAAAAATTAGCATATTTCATCCGACCAATAAAAGTACCAAAAAAAATACAAAAAAAGTCAACCTTCAAATAATTATGTTCAGTTATGCACTCAATACTTGGTCGGGAATCCTTTTGCAGAAATGACTGCTTCAATGCGGCGTGGCATGGAGGCAATCAGCCTGTGGCACTGCTGAGGTGTTATGGAGGCCCAGGATGCTTCGATAGCGGCCTTAAGCTCATCCAGAGTGTTGGGTCTTGCATCTCTCAACTTTCTCTTCCCAATATCCCACAGATTCTCTATGGGGTTTAGGTCAGGAGAGTTGGCAGGCCAATTGAGCACAGTAATACCATGGTCAGTAAACCATTTACCAGTGGTTTTGGCACTGTGAGCAGGTGCCAGGTCGTGCTGAAAAATGAAATCTTCATCTCCATAAAGCTTTTCAGCAGATGGAAGCATGAAGTGCTCCAAAATCTCCTGATAGCTAGCTGCATTGACCCTGCCCTTGATAAAACACAGTGGACCAACACCAGCAGCTAACATGGCACCCCAGACCATCACTGACTGTGGGTACTTGACACTGGACTTCAGGCATTTTGGCATTTCCCTCTCCCCAGTCTTCCTCCAGACTCTGGCACCTTGATTTCCGAATGACATGCAACAGTCCAGTGCTGCTTCTCTGTAGCCCAGGTCAGGCGCTTCTGTCGCTGTTTCTGGTTCAAAAGTGGCTTGACCTGGGGAATGCGGCACCTGTAGCCCATTTCCTGCACACGCCTGTACACGGTGGCTCTGGATGTTTCTACTCCAGACTCAGTCTACTGCTTCCGCAGGTCCCCCAAGGTCTGGAATCGGTCCTTCTCCACAATCTTCCTCAGGGTCCGGTCACCTCTTCTCGTTGTGCAGCGTTTTCTGCCACACTTTTTCCTTCCCACAGACTTCCCACTGAGGTGCCTTGATACAGCACTCTGGGAACAGCCTATTCATTCAGAAATTTCTTTCTGTGTCTTACCCTCTTGCTTGAGGGTGTCAATGATGGCCTTCTGGACAGCAGTCAGGTCGGCAGTCTTACCCATGATTGCGGTTTTGAGTAATAAACCAGGCTGGGAGTTTTTAAAAGCCTCAGGAATCTTTTGCAGGTGTTTAGAGTTAATTAGTTCATTCAGATGATTAGGTTAATAGCTCGTTTAGAGAACCTTTTCATGATATGCAAATTTTTTTAGATAGGAATTTTCGGTTTTCATGAGCTGTATGCCAAAATCATCAATATTAAAACAATAAAAGGCTTGAACTACTTCAGTTGGTGTGTAATGAATCTAAAATATATGAAAGTCTAATGTTTATCAGTACATTACAGAAAATAATGAACTTTATCACAATATGCTAATTCTTTTAGAAGGACCTGTAGGTTTCCTGGTATGGGGAGGGGAGTAATACGGATGTGTGGCCATTTTTATGAATAAAGAGGAGTTGTAAGGATGTCACTGGTAGATCAGTACGTGTCTGAAATATAAGTCCCAATGTGGGAAGGTAGTATGAGAAGTTTTAAAAGTGACAAACATTTTATGTGATTTGTGGTATAAGAGTGTAATGTGATTATATTTGTAATGTTTTTTTGGAGAACCTTTTTACCAGCAATGGGAGGGATAATGCAATTTGTAATTATCAGCTGTGTAGCATGGGGGGAGGAGGTTAAATATCCTCCTGCCCTAGGTGTGTTAGATTATCGCCCCTGACGAAGCTACATGGGCTTTGCAAAAGACCACTGTTGTAATGACATGCTGAAAAAGTACTTCCTTTCTGTGAGTATAAAAAAACGGAGGATTTGAACTGCTGGTGGTACTCTCACTATTGTGCGGTTTATGACATCTTGCAGATAGCCCACGATGGCTCAGCATAGAGGTGTGGGTGGTTCTGAACCATACAGAGATGACATGCTGAGCTTTCCAACCTGCGTGGAAGTATACTGCGATTTAATCTAGCGGTGTCTGTTTTGAGCCGGATTAAGTAAATACCTGCATACGAGGGAAAAAAAGGTCCATGTGAATGAGGAGCAGCGCGGTCCCACTATACTGACACTTTATAATTGTGAAGAACCCACTTCATTTCAAGGAGACCAGCAGCGAAAGTACCATTGAAACCTAGCGACTCACTTTTACTCTTTTTCACAATAGATAATAACAAAATTGATTCCAAACCCATTCTTGTACTAACATCCATCCGTCAGTTCTCTGTGATACAAGACAGTTAACAAGTGTCTTCCCATCTTATATGAAGATGATATACTTCGGGAAATATTGAAAAGTGGTTGTCGGATAGTGTCCAGACGACCTAATACTCTTGCAACAACATTGTCACCTTCCATGTACACACGTACAAAAAAAATCAGGTTTCAGGAACTTGGTTGAAATATACAGGTTTTGCGAAATGTTGGGGTTATTCCTGCAAAACATGCCAAGTAGCCTCAACCACCAAAGAATTTCACAATTCAGCAAATTTTTCCTATTAAAAGTTACATAAATTGCAACACCATAGGAGTGATTTATATCATCAAATGTACAATATGCGATCTTATGTACATAGGTAGTACAAGCAGAAAGTACAAGGAAAGATTATGAGAACATGTGAACTATATCTCCAACCCCTCAGCTACCGGGGTGCCCAGTGCAGCCAATCACTTCTTTATTAATATACACAATCGCAGTTTAAATGGGTTTAGTACATTTGCAATAGAGAGGGTGACCGTTCCAGTCAGGGGAGGAGATATTAAGAAAAATATTCTCTTACGTCAAGCCTTTTGGATCTTCAGATTAAATACAAGATACCCACATGGTTTGAACCTAAAAAATGAGCTTATGTATTTATATAAAGTTTGCATACCTGATAATTGTGTTTCATTTAAAGCCATTTGTTTTTACACTTTTTTTTTTATATTTAACGTATATTTAGAAGATTTTTATGCACTAGAAGTGTTTCGCCTCTATATATATTTTGGGTATTGTTTACACCTTGCAATTTTTGAGAACCGCACAGTTAATCTACAGTATATGGGGGATCACATCCGGATTGAGGTCCAGTTTCATCTCTGGACAAACCCATATGCAGGTTTCTGCTATATAGAGGCGATGATGTACTTTTATAGTGCATTTATATATCTATATATCGTTTTTTATTATATCACGGGTGTATACGTGATTGAGCAGGTACTTGTCACGCCCTGGATTAGGTCCCCCCTCTTTCCCCTTGTCGGGAGGAGGGAGGACCTATTTAAGTCCATAGTGAGACAAACATACCTTGTTATGATTAAGAACAGGATTGTTCGAAACGCGTAAATGTCTGCGAGTGGGAGAAGGTGCCACTGGATGTTTTATATTGGTGGAAATAAAGACCAAACCTAAAGATCTACCTAAGTGCTGGATTTCTGTTTCTTTCGTGTGGATATACAAGGACTTGGGTCATTCCGTGCACTTACAGGAGGAAAACAGTCGGTGAGCGGGACATTTCTTTTTACCACTTTTTATTCAGTTTCTCAATTGAGGGTTGAACCATTTTAATCCTCCCCCCCGTTATTGCATTCCCCATTATCCTCTAAACGCTTGTATCATGGATTACGATAGAATACTATTGCAGTCTATGGGATTTTCACTGGCTGCTTGTCAGGCTGTGCCTCATGCATGGCTCTGCAGGAAGCTTGTTAAGACAGGTCCCAGGTTGTCATAGCGATGGTTAGCACCGCTGAAATTTAGCCACAGGTGCTCCGATCAGCATTCCTTTGTCTAACTCTTTCAGTAAGGCTACATGCACACAACCGTTCTGTTTTTTGCGGTCCGCAAACCGCGGATCTGCAAAAAACGGAAGCCACCCGTGTGCCTTCCGCAATTTGCGGAACGGAACGGGTGGCCCATTGTAGACATGCCTATTCTTGTCCACAATACGGACAAGAATAGGACATGCTATATTTTTTTTGTGGGGCCACGGAATGGTGCAACGAATGCAGACAGCAGACGGAGTGCTGTCCGCATCTTTTGCGGCCCCATTGAAGTGAATGGGTCTGCATCTGAGCTGCAAAAACGCCAGCTCGGATGCGGACCAAAACAACGGTCGTGTGCATAAGGATTCAGCCTGTGAAAAACACACTGCTGTCAGCATATCCATAGCCTGAAAAGGCTAAGTAAAGTGACGCCATTAACTAACTGCTACAGCTTTAACTATTAAATCAAAACGCAACGAAAAGGGGATTAATCAAATAGCCACAGCAACCGTGCTATTCAGAAAATAGAAATAATAATTTACCAGAAAAAAATACAGTCTAAGTGCCTTGTGCTTTATAAATTGCTCGTTATAGCAGTCCCAGGTCTTGCTCCTATATACCCTAAGAGCTTCCACTATATTTCATTTAGCATAAAAAGTGAGTGTTGAGAGTTGAGCAACACCAGTAACACTGGTCAGAATTGCAAATGCTTGTAACCAATTTGTAATTGTGTGTGGAATCTGGTGGTAGAAAACATTTTTCCTTTTATTTTTTGCTCTCATCTCTGCTTCCCTTGTCCGGATTGAACTTTTTCACAGCCAGGATGGAGAAGATATTGTCCCTTCATATGCATTTCCGACAACCTGCTTCTCAAAGCAAAGAAGTGCTTTGCTCCTGGCCATGTTGTCTACCTGTACCTTGCCTACTTCTTTAGGTGATTCAGTCTGGATCGACACTAGGGAAGATAAGATATAGGAGAAGATAGAGAAGATAAGCTAAACACCCTGAGAAATCCATAAGGCACCCAAGTAAATCCATAAGGCTGTCTTTGCTTATTGTATCCTTTGCACCTTGTAAGAAGGACTAACCCCTGATATGACTAACCTAGACCTCTCCTGTGAAACTTGATAAATAGGTTTAGCAGAAAAAGGTAGAGAGGATAATAAAGATCAGATCTCCAGCCAATCAGGATGTGCAGAGTGGCTGAGGAATTCAGCGCAGCTCCAGTAGGACATCTACAGTGGACGTGGTGGGATGGACAAGCAGAATGAGGACAAAGCTGCAGACTAGCACTGACTAATGTAGTTATGTTGAATGCGGTTTCCTCACTGTCCCAAACGGAACTGGAAGAACCAGTCGTTTGCTCTCCTGCGCCGATGACATCACCGAAAGAGAAGACGTCATCGGCGCAGGCGCAATGAGGGAGTTCTGAGGATACGAGCCTCCTCATCTCAGAGCGCCTGCGCCAAATGAACAGAGGCGCGCGATTTTTGAAATACTGACAGGGCCGGCCGGAGGAGGAGATCACGGCTGGCCCTGTCAATCAACACGGCGAGGGGGCGGTTTTCTGCTGCGGCTACCAGCAAGTAGACGCCCTACTTGCTGGTAGAGACCGGATTTACATATTATAAAACTTCGTTTTCTAAAGAAACGGCCGCATGAAAGTAAGTGACAAGATTATATTCTCCTATTTTGCGCTATAAGTAATGTAACTATCCAAAAAAAAAATAATGACTTTTGTGGAATTGTGGAATGACTTTTGTGGAAAAGCCCTTTAAGGAATTGTCTAGTTCAGATCACCAGCTTTTGTAAATTTGTTCATGGTCTCTGCAGTGATGCTGCGTAAATCATTGCATTACAACAGTCGGGTGTCTAACACTTTCCATGAGAGGCATATGGAAAGATGCTGGTTAACCCCTTGGATACTGGAGTTTTTTTTCATTTTTTCATGTCTTCCCGGAGTCATAACTTTTTTATTTTTTCATTCACATAGCCGTATGAGGGCTTGTTTTTTTGCGGGACAAGTTGTACTTTCTAATGCCACCATTTAATATGGCATACAATGTAGTGGAAAGCTCTAAAAAAAAATCAAAATGGGATGGAATTGAAAAAAAAAAAAAAAACATTTCCGCCACGGTTGGGTTTTTATCTTAAAGGGTTTCTACCACTTCGGTTTCACATATTTAGCTGTCAGACACTAGCGATCCGCTAGTGTCTGCTCTGCCCAACCATCCTAATATAATTGCTTTTGGGGCAGCCGTTTTGCTAAAAAAAAGAACTTTTATTAATATGCTAATGAGCCTCTAGGTGCTATGGGGGCGTCATTAGCACCTAGAGGCTCCGTCTACCTTCAGAAGCTGCCGCCGCCCAGCACGTCCTGAATGCGATCCTCCTTGTGAGCGCCTGTATTCGGCGCATGCGCAGGGAATGTCTGACAGCTTCCCTGCTCAGGCATCTCCACTGCGCCTGTTCCTCGGAGCACTATGGCGTCATCGCGCAGGCGCAGTAGAGATGTCTGAGCAAGGAAGCGGTCAGACATTCACTGCGCATGCGCAGAATGCATACGCTCACAAGGAGGATCGCATTCAGGAGGAGATGGGCGGGCTGGAGGGACGCGCTGGGTGGCGGCAGTTTCTGAAGGTAGACGGAGCCTCTAGGTGCTAATGACGCCCCCATAGCACCTAGAGGCTCATTAGCATATTAATAAAAGTTCTTTTTTTAGCAAAACGGCTGCCCCAAAAGCAATTATATTAGGATGGTTGGGCAGAGCAGACACTAGCGGATCGCTAGTGTCTGACAGCTAAATATGTGAAACCGAAGTGGTAGAAACCCTTTAAAGAGCATCTGTCAGTAGATTTGTACCTATGAAACTGGATGACCTGTTACATGTGCACTTGGCAGCTGAAGGCATCTGTGTTGGTCCCATGTTCATATGTGTCTGTATTGCTGAATAAAATGATGTTTTAATATATGCAAATTTGCTTCTGGGAGCAACAGGGGCATTGTTATTATACCTACCTAGATTCTCAGCTCTCTCTTCAACTGCCGTGTCCTCTGCACTTTGATTGACAGGGCCAAGCAGTGTAAAACTGATCACACCTTGCTCTGTCAATCAAAGTGCAGAGGGTGCATCAGTTAGAACAGAGAACAGAGTCTCTATGTGTAACAGCACCGCCCCCATTGCTCCTAGAATCTAATTTCCATATATTAAAACATCATTTTTCTCAGCAATGCAGGCACATATGAACATGGGACCAACACAGATGCTTTTATCTGCCAAGAGCACATGCAACAGATCAGCCAGTTTCATAGGTACAAATCTGATGACAGATGCCCTTTAATCCTTTCAGGGCAAAGGGGACACAACATTTTTAATCTCACTATTCCAGACCGAATAACTTTTTGTAAAAATTTTTGCATCACCATAACAGTTTCTATGTGGTTCTACACCTAATTATTGTAGGGACTCGCTTGAAGTGTAAGCAGGGTGGAGGCTGCCATCCCCTGCCCCTTTCTAGTTATCTCTCTGGCCCAGAGCTATGGGGCTTAGCTTGACAGCAGGGGGCTCTTGGGCTGCTGTCTTAACCCAACCTTGTGTGTTCTATATTGTAGCAGCGGCAATTGCCATGTGGTGCTATGCCAAATTAACGTAGGTTCCCACTCTAAAGAGGTCAGCACGACATGGTGAGTGAGCTTATAAATTTTGATCAAAATGTATTAAAAAAAAAAATATTTCATGCTTAGCATTCATTGCTTAGCCGCAATAGATCAACATGTAGGTGTGCGAGCCATGTCTTTTTTTTCTACAGTTCTGCATTTTTTGCAGGACAGGTGGCAGTTTCTTCATGTACCAACATGTCTAGGGTTAGCTTTTAATTTCTATTCATTTAATTTTGCTGGCCAAGCAAATATAGAAATACTCTTGTGTCATGTTTCTTTTCTCCTTTCTTTTTTCATTTTTGACCTACAATGGGTATATTTGTTTGCAGTGGTCAGTGTTCATTTTAGGACATAATCAGACATCATATATCAGAATAATGTCAGTTTGAGGCAAATTACTCTCCCTAATAACAAACTCTGGCCCCTTAGGCCTCATGCACACGACAGTTTTTTTTCACGGTCCGCAAAAACGGGGTCCGTGGGTCCGTGATCCGTGACCGTTTTTTCGTCTGTGGGTCTTCCTTGATTTTTGGAGGATCCACGGACATGAAAAATGAAAAAAAAATCTAAGTCAAGTTTGCCATTGAAATGATAGGAAAAAACGGACACGGATCACGGACACGGATCACGGACACGGATGACAATCTTGTGTGCATCCGTGATTTTCACGGACCCATTGACTTGAATGGGTCCGTGAACCGTTGGCCGTGAAAAAAATAGGACAGGTCATATTTTTTTCACGGCCAGGAAAAACGGATCACGGATGCGGCTGCCAAACGGTGCAGTTTCCGATTTTTCCACGGACCCATTGAAAGTCAATGGGTCCGCAAAAAAAAACGGAAAACGGCACAACGGCCACGGATGCACACAACGGTCGTGTGCATGAGGCCTTACTCTGATATTTGAATCTGATACTTTACTTTGATTAACTGACTGTGACATCTGATTCTGAAACCTGACTGTGACACCTGCATCCTGCATCTGACATATGACTTTGACATCTGACTCTGATACCTGCCTTTGACATCTGAATTGATATCTGACTCTAATATGTGACTATTCAATACCTAAACATGCGTATGTTAATTGTTTGCTGATTATATATTATTGTCTGAATATCAGATCAAATATGCAGCAAGCTTTTGGCTTAATAGGACGGCATCTGTCTCATATCTGGTAGGTTTTGGTTTCAAAGCCTGGCAGTGGATAATTTGTAAAGAAAGTTGGATAGATTTTTTTAACCTCCCCCCGACCGCCTAACGCAGGGATGCGTCCTGCGGGCGGCCGGGTTATTCCTCCTGGACGCATCGATGCGTCATCTCACGAGAGCCGAGATTTCGCGTGAAATTTCTGGTGGTCCCTTTTGCTTGGATCGACCACCAGAGGACACAGGCTGTAAGTAGCACCAATCACCACACTACACACCCCCCTGTCACTTATCAACCCCTGATCACCCCAAATAGACTCTCTGATCACCCCCCTGTCATTGATCACCCCACTGTAAGGCTCCATTCAGACGTCCTTATGTGTTTTGCGGATCCACGGACACAGGCAATGTGCTTTTCGCATTTTGTGGATCCGCACATTGCCAGAACTATATATAAAATGCCTTTTCTTGTCCGCAATTGCGGACAAGAATAGGACATGTTCTATAGGGTCTGCAAAAAACGCAGTGTTCACCCGATCAGGCCTGATCTTGTGCGCACACTTGCGTTCAGTCCACTCCACCGCAGTGACAGAAATATTTTTTTTTCTGATCACTGCAAAAACACCGTAAAATCGCTGCGGCGCTATAAAGATCACTTTTGAAGGGCATGGCGAGTTTATAGAATTTTTTTTTGCACAAGTTAGCGGAATTTTATTTTTATTTTTTCTTACAAAGTCTCATATTTCACTAACTTGTGACAAAAAAATACAATCTTACATGAACTCCCCCTACCCCTCACGAAATCCAAATGTGTAAAAATGCCCTGTGAAATCCTAAAGGTACTCATTGGAATTTGGGCCCCTTTGCGCATCTTGGCTGCAAAAAAGTGTCACACATGTGGTATCGCCATACTCAGGAGAAGTAGGGCAATGTGTTTTGGGGTGTATTTTTACATTTGTGGTCGAGGCTACGGATGTTGAGAGAACGAATGGTGGCTGCGTGGCCACAGGTGAGCTGACATAACTGGCCTGAGGTGTGCCTGAAGCCATGTCCGAGGGTAGGCCTATAAGGGGGCCTACCCGGGTGAAACTTAAGGAGAAGGGAGGGAAGAGGGTGGGGCACCGCAAGAGCCCGCAATGAGAGGGGGGAGGCTTGGAGGATTTATAAGCCTCCGCCCCTCCCACAATTACAGGCTGTGAACAGCCTTAATATTTGTGGTCGAGGCTACGGATGTTGAGAGAACGAATGGTGGCTGCGTGGCCACAGGTGAGCTGACATAACTGGCCTGAGGTGTGCCTGAAGCCATGTCCGAGGGTAGGCCTATAAGGGGGCAAAAGAGACGGTTAGGAAGAATTGATGTTTATTGAGGTTACAACACGAGGTTACAGAAAGCGTCGGAGATTTCTTTGTGCGGATTGGGAATGTAACGGGTGAAGCAGGAGGACTGCCAGCGGCCCATTTTCCGGATGATGTGGCACGGGACGTTGTGTTTTGATGCTGCTGAAGCGGCACCTATGCGGAAGGAGTGACCCGATATGGTTTTGGGATCGTGGCCCAACCCCTTGGCCAGGATGCGAATATGATGGATGAACCGGGCCGTGGTGAGAAATGTACCTTTGAACGGTAGGAGTGGTTCGTTCTTGGAGGAATGTGCCAGCAGGGCCAATAGCTTATTGAGAATCTGGACCGGGCACCACTTATTGAAGGTTTGGAAGAATTTGATTTGGACAGGCGGCCCGGATTGCGATGTTTTGGTGGATGGTAGGTTTAGTACGAGGTGATCTGGGTGACAAATTAACTGGCTTTTGGTTAAACCTTTAGTTTTGGATGACACTACGGTGAATTCTCCCGGGCGCAAGAAGCCATAAAAACTCAGATACATTGCGGCTTTAATGACCATGGAAGGAAGAAGGCCAAAAGGAAAACCGTCTAATGAATCTGAGAGCTTTCTGAACAGCTCCCCTGACACAGGTTGCCTGCTGGGCGTGCTGCTCCGGCTGTTCCTGAGGATGCCCCTGAGGGTGGCCTTGACTACTGGGGAAGTGAAGGCTGACTTGCTACCTGGGTCCATGGAGTGGTGCTGAACCCCTGACAAATACAGTTTGATGGAGTTGTAGGATAGCTTGAGGTGCGTGTGACAATATGCGAGAAAGGCTATTAAATATGTGGACTTATCTGTGTTGGTTCTAGGATGGAGATGGGAAAATTGTTTATAAATGTTCCAACCGGTCCTGTAGTTCCTGGTCGTGTTGGCGGAAAGAGAGCTGAGCATGAGGGACTTTGCAGTGGAAATGAAATGTCCTAATCCATTCGAAGGGTGTGGTAATCCGGAGGCAAAAGACTCGTTGGTTCCCGCTCTGGCATGATCTGGAAGAAATTATCAAGGTTAAAACGGGACAATGCATCAGCGGCGGTATTACGAATGCCCGAGATGTGCCTGGCTGAAATGTGGAAATTGTGACGTAAGGATAGCCATACTAGCCTGCGAACGAAGGACATGATGTGAGGACATTTGGAGCGCCCTTTACTGAGGATATCCACCACTGATTGGTTATCTGTGATGAAAGCAACTGGGGAATCTGCCCATTGGTTACCCCAAACCTGGGCAGCCGCCACGATAGGGTAGATCTCCAGTAGAGGAGAAGATCTGAGGAAGTCGGGTAAGGAGGAAATCGCGGCGGGCCATGGTGCGGCGAACCACTGTGTGTTGTAAATGGCCGCGAAACCTCTGGATGCTGCGGCATCTGAAAAGACCATGGGGAAATCGGGACTCCATTGGGGAATAAACAGGGAAACCCCATTCCAGTGAGTAATGAAGGAATTCCACATGGTCAAATCAGCCATTGCCTGGGCATCCAAGAACACCGTGGAGTCCTGCTCAGGAGCTGATGGTAACAGATCTAGAAGCCCGGACATGAAAGCTTTCCCTTGGGGCATGATCCTTGTGGCGAAGTTTAACATGCCGAGGAGCGACTGCAGCTCTCGTTTGGTGAGGACGTGGGAGCCCGTGAACTGTGTGATGATTGACCTGATTTTGAGAAGCTTATCGGCTGGTAGTCTGGCTTCCATTTTCTCTGTGTCGAGCACGACACCAAGAAAGGTGACCACCGTGGCGGGTCCCTCTATTTTGGACGGGGCTACCGGAACCTGGAGATCTTTGAGAATGCGCAGGAAGTTATTAAGTTTGCATGGTTTAACACTGGGGGGTTCGATCAGGAGGAAATCATCGAGGTAGTGTAGTGCCATTGGACATTTGCAGCGATTGACCAAGATCCAGTGGAGGGCTTGGGCAAACCGGTCAAATAGCCAGGGACTGCTTTTTGAACCAAAAGTTAAACGGGTGGCAAAATAGTAACTGTCCTGCCATTTGATGCCGTGGAATTTCCAGAGCTGGGGATCGATGGGTAATAGTTTGAACGCGTCGGCTATGTCTGCTTTAGACAACCAAGCTCCTTTGCCTGCTAACAGAATGAGGGAAATGGCTTCCTGGAGTGAGGAATATTTCATAGAGAATTCTTCCGACGGAATCAGGGAGTTTAGGCTGGGGATGTATGAACCATGAGGCGCGGACAGGTCGTAAATCAGTCGTTTTTTATTGGAGAATTTCTTGGTGACGATGCCGACGGGGTTAATCCTCCAGGAGTCAAAAGGAACGTAAGGGAAGGGGCCGATAAGGAAACCCTTCTCTACTTCCGACTGGATGAGGGAATCCACCGCGTCGGCATCCTGAAGTGCGGACAGTAAATTAGGACCCTCCCAGGTGGACTGGGGAAGGGCGATGAGACCCGTGTGGAAACCCTTGCTGAAACCTGAAAGCAAAAAATCAACCAGATCGGGGCTGTGGTGGTTCTGGAGCAACCTGCCCAGAAGCTCCACGTTGACCCCGCTTAGTCACTTGTGCTTGGCCGTTCTTTGTGGGCATACTGAGATGGGGTGAGCCCGGAAGCAGGAGGAACAGACATGTAGGGCCCTGCACTGGTTATAGTTACAGGAAGCTAGGTTGTAGTTGTTGCAGATTTGGCTATTGCCTAAGAAAATGATGGGGCGGCCCAATTTGTCGGTGTTGCTGTGTCTGACTTGGGTGCCGGAGGGGCCGGGCGTGGGTCTGCTGGGAGCCGCTGGTTGGCCGATGGAGGGACACCAATCGGAGGTGTGGAGGATGGACTGGCAGGAGCTGCAGGCTGGAGCTCTCAAACCGGCGAAGTGCCGGCAGAAAAGCTCCATGTCCAGACACGCCCAGTTGGTGACCCGCTGGAACTGAGCCAGCGCTGCGGCGGCTTTGGCTGAGAAGGAGCGGTGGTAGTCGTAGAATGCGGATCCGCCGTATTTGTACCCCAGGTCGGTGACTCTATACATGTACAGGTCCAACTCCTCTCTTCTTTCGGGGTGGGAAGTGCAAACTATATCCCTAAAGAGGCTAAAAGCCAGGACAAACTCGGGAACGGTGAGTTTTTTGTTCAGCCGAGCGTCCCTGGATTTAAGGACAATTGAAATGTTTTCGCACGCGATTGTCTTGTTTTCTACGATGTCGTGGGTGGCTATCAAGATGGCGGCTAAGTTAACGTCTTGCCCTCCAGAATGTCTTTTTTAATGTTGTCTGTGAGGAAGTGAGCTGGAGCTATCTCGGAGAGGCTGGAAACCCTACCTGGGGAGGTGGACTGAGGTGGGGGAGCAGGAACGGAAGGATGCTCTGGAGGGACGACTGCCAGGTGCCTGGATTCCACTGCTGACAGTCTATTTTGGACGTCCAGGACCGAAGAGGACAGGCTGTTGAGGGTGGCATGTAACTGAGTCAATGACAGTTGTATGGTAGCCATTGACACGTTCTCCCTGGGTGGGGATGATGAGCCGGACATCAAGAGTCTGAATAATTCCGCCTTTCTGGCGGAGGCCGGGTAAGGTATCCCTCTCTTGTTGAGCTCGGCGATTAGTCTAGGGATGGTCCAGTTCCTGAGAGAAGTGACGCTGGCGTGCTCTGAGGCAAGGGTCTCCGGAATAGACGAAGTCTCCCCCATGTTGTCCAGATGAGACATGCTGGAATTTGGAAGGATTACAGTTACTGCTGAAGGATTGACCCAGGAACCGTGCGAGTGTTGTGGATTCGGTGATTTGTTAAGAAGACCCGGAAAAGGGAGGTGAGATGAGCTATGTCACCGCGTGTGCCCGAGGTTTAAGAGATTGACATACCTGATGGTTTGGAGCTCCTGGATTTGAAGCCAGTCTTGGGAAAATTCTGTTCCGTAGGAAAGGACCGCGATCGAGCTTGAAAAAATCGTGACAAGTAAGTGGGTGGCTGAAGGTAGAAGTAGAGTGAAGGGGTGAGGGGTCGAGCCCAGTTGGAGAGGCTTCTCCGGGTGGTGTGAAACAGGACGAACCTGTAACCTAAGACAGAAGAAGGTACGCGAGCCTTCAGGACGTGACTGAGCGAGGCCTGGATCGTGGATTGAAGGACGAAACGGACAGGGAGACGGGGATGGATTGAGAATAGGGCCTGGATGACGGGACGGCGTGAAGTATGGCGGCGAGGCTGATGACGTGACGGACGTGGCGCCTGGAGGAGTGGAGGAAAGGACCTTTGGACGTGGGGGAGGCCTGGGTGGCGTGAGCGGGCGTGGGACGTGAAGGAGAAGGAGGCCTGAGTGACGTGAACAGGCAAGAAACGTGTACGAGACGGAAGCCTGAGTAACGTAAACAGGCGTGAGTCGTAATGAAATGAAGCCTGAGTAACGTGACAGGCGTGAAAAACATGTACGAAAGGAGGCCTGAGTGACATGAACAGGCGTGAAACCATGGATGAAAAGGAGACCTGAGTAACGTGAAAGGTGTGAAAACATGTACAAAGGAGACCTGAGTAACTTGACAGGTGTAAAACATGTATGAAAGGAGGCCTGAGTAACGTAAACAGGCGTGAAAACATGTACGAAAGGAGGCCTGAGTAACGTAAACAGGCGTGGAAACATATACGAAAAGGAGGCCTGAGTAACGTAAACAGGCGTGGAAACATGTACGAAAGGAGGCCTGAGTAACGAGAACAGGCGTGAAACGTGGAAAAGGAAGCCTGAATGGAGTAACAGGCGCGAAAGACGTGAATGAAGGGAGTGAGCAGACGGAAAAATGAGTGAAAGGAATGGGAAGGAGGAAGGAACAGAGGAGAGTGAGTCCGCGCGGGACGTAAGACGGAGCGTGAGAAAAGGGAAAGGCCTGGAATGGACTAGAAGGTGGGGAGACGAGATGGAACGCAGAAGTTCCAGGGGACCTGACAGCTGGACAGAGGTGAGATGAGAATGATATAGTAGCTGAGATGAAGACGGGATGACGTGTAACACGGACTGGAAGGTGACGTAAACAAACACGGACCGAAGGCCTACGTAAGACAAACGCTGAATGAAAAGAAACACGTATGATGAAGCTGTGAATCGGAAATGAGCGACTTACCGTGGCAGATGGCGAAATCGACGGGGAAGATGACAGCGACGGTACCGCCGCTGGGTACCGGAGGCGCTGAAGAACCTGATTACCTGGACGGTTTATGAAAGACAACCAGAAGATGAAATAGTGAACAAAAAAAAAAACAATGATAATTTCCCCTCCCCCTTTCCTTTATTGCAGTTTCTCCTTTTTTTTTTTTTTTTTTCTCTTCCCCCTTTTTTTTTTTTCCTCTTGCCCTCCCCCTCTGGTTTCTGCTTGTGACGCGAGATAAGTGTAACTGGTGCAGATACGGACCTGGAGTGGCGATTTTCAGGCTTGTGAGTTTGCTCTTTTTTTTTTTTTTTTTCTGAAGGCTGAAAAAACCCGGAGGCGGTTTGGAGGTCTTGGGACCAGAGACTGGGGTGGAAGAACAAAAAAAAAAAAGGTAATGTGAGTGAAGGAAACGAAGGGGAGAACCATACTCCTCTGGCCTCTCCTCCCTCTGCCGGAGAAGGAACCTTTGGTCCGGACGAATCTCCGTGCGTAGGGCCGGGGCAGGAGGGGGGAGGGAACCGGAGGGGGAGGAAGGGTGTCTCCCGGAGTGCCGGCAGCCGCACCAGGGCGTTGTGCAGAGAGCGGGACTGATCCCACGAGAAGCAGAGTGGCCGGCCGAAATGGAGCCGGCGGGGCGCCTCTCCTGACGATGGTGGTGGGCGGGAGTCCCGGAGGGTGAGGAGCTGCGATGGTGGCAGGGATGCCGGTGCACGTGTGGACCTGCGGTCAGGTGGTGGCGCGGAGACTTACCCGGAACCGGAAGTGACGACGCAGGACGGGCGGAAGAACGATGTGCACCGCAAGAGCCCGCAATGAGAGGGGGGAGGCTTGGAAGATTTATAAGCCTCCGCCCCTCCCACAATTACAGGCTGTGAACAGCCTTAATATATATAAAAAAAATGTAAAAAGTTGTCATTTACAGAGATATTTCTCACACAAAATATGTGTATATGTAAAAATACACCCCAAAACACATTGCCCTACTTCTCCTGAGTACTGCGATACCACTTGTGTGTAACTTTTTTGCAGCCTAGGTGCACAAAGGGGCCCAAATTCCAATGAGTACCTTTTAGGAGGGCATTTTTAGATATTTGGATTCCAGACTTCACAGAATACCTCAGGGGTGTCTTCTTTCCAAAATGGGATCACTTGTGGGGTATTTATACTGCCCTGGCATTTTAGGGGCCCTAAAGCGTGAGAAGTAGTTTGGAGAAGTAGGGCAATGTGTTTTGGGGTGTATTTTTACATATACCCAAGTTAGGTGAGAGAAATATCTCTGTAAATTGACAACTTTGTATAAAAAAAATGTAAAAAGTTGTCATTTACAGAGATATTTCTCACACACAGTATGGGTATATGTAAAAATACACCCCAAAACACATAGCCCTACTTCTCCTGAGTACAGAGATACCACATGTGTCACACTTTTTTCCCAGTGTCAGCTAGCGGTCGTGTCAGCAACCCAGCGGTTCTTGAGTGGTTGACTCGATCTTCCACTTCGTTGCAAGTGACATCATACACCCCCAGCCAGGAGTCAGTGGGTTTGTCAGACAGAACCCTTAGTTGGCATGGCCTGGGAGCCGGCCCTGTGCCCTAACCTGACCTCAACCTGCCTCTGTCCTTTTCTGTTCCCAGAGCCAGAGAAGTATTGTATGCTGTCGGCTCAGCTCCACTATACAGTGAGGACAAGCTACTAGAAGACAGTCAGCAGTTTCTGGCCAGGCAAGATGTGGAGGAGACATCCGCCTCCTCCTCCACTAGGCGGGCAAGTAGTGATGAGAAGAGTGGCATGGGAGCTGGTGTTGCGAGCTGTCAGGTTCCAGACCCAGAGAAGGTTGAGGAGGACATCAGTGATGTTCAGACTCGATGATGATGATGTAGCTGATCGCACTTGGGAGCCAGGTGACGAAGGGGCTTAATTTTTTTTTTCTTTATATAATAATGTGGTATTATAAAATCCTGTGTCTCCATGATAAATCTGCATCGTGGGGGCCCCTTGTGGCTTCTACGCACTTTCAAAATAATCCTTCAGTGGGCGAATAGATGCCGGATGACCAGGACTGCTCCATGACCTTCCCAGGAGCTTTGGTTCATTTCTGAGACGTCCGTATAGTGCAGGGGGAATCTGAAAACCCTCTCCATCTCCATGCACCCCAGGATGTCATCCTTCCCATCCATGATGACTGGGAACTCGTGATGTTTTCCCTGACAAAGAGACCAGTAGTTTATGGTTTGAATCTTGATGAACTTTGCGAACTCTTCCGGGCTCCAAGAAATCTTGAAGCTTTGTCTTCTTATTGTCTGTAGCTACTAGAGGCCTGTTCAATGCCAGGCAGGTTCCCCCAGAAGTATCTAGCTCAATGAGCAGCCGATACCGCACTTGCATCAATCTTGACAGGATTCGTCTCCATGTAGAGAGAAATAGTTATTTGGGAATGCTTTCTCCATCACAACCTACGTTCTTAAATAACCAGAAGACTGTCTGATTCTCTCCTGTCTTAGGCAACACTTTATTGAGTAATCGTGGAAAGTAATAAAACAGTTGTCCACTGCCCCCCATAAAGGCCTTTCCTGTGCGGGTTAACCACAGATAAGTCATTACAATGACTGCCACCAATTATCAGATCGAATTGTCCCCATTCTTCAATCTGTTTCCTGGTTATATTCTGTATGTCGCCCAAATGTACAATCTGTCCTGGATGGCGTACCCGTCTTATTGTGATGGCATCCTCACACACCTCTGATACCATATATTTTTCAATGTTGATTCTAAGCTTTTTGAGAACCATTAATCCTGTCTTTTTTAACACAACCGACACACTCCTGAAATACTCTGTGCTGCTGGGGACCCTGCCCTTTCTACCTTGTAACTCTTAGTCCACAATCTTCAACAAGCACACTCCTCTCCTGAAATACTCTGCACTGCTGAGGAAACCTGCTCCTTTCACTCTGTGTGTGATATGCTACTCATCTTTTTATCTTTTTTTTAAAAAAAATATTAGAAATTCAAACAATACATATCACAAAAAAAACATTATTATATTCTTTTCCCCCTAATAAACCCTACCCCCCTGTTCATACCCAACCAACCCTTTCCCTTGTTATATGTCGTCGTCCCCCCCCATCAATAAGCGAAAAAGGGGGGGGGGATAATGAGGGAGTGTAGGCCGGAAAACCTTAAAACTTCCATTCTTCCCAAATTTTAGTCCATTTTTCCTCAGTATTTCTCTGTATTTATATAGAATGTTTTCACATCTCTTAATCTTATTAACCAGGTTAACCCATGAAGTATTACTTGCCAGTATTTCAAGAAAACCAAACCCTAGCAATCAAAAGTCTCGCCAAGAAGATTATTTTAATCAAAAAGAATCCTCCTATATATTGGACATTCTAGCTTGGTGAGGTCACTCAGTACCCAACATTTCACCGTAAACGGAATCTCAACTTTCAATTCTTGGATAAAAAATTCTAAATTGCCCCCCCAATATTTTTTCAACTCTATACATGACCAAAACATATGCAAGTCCCGTCTGTGAGCAAGGCAGCAAGCAGAGACCGCCAGACAAGTCGGACAAATGCAGGGGATCCGCCGAAAGTCCTGTCCAGCAGAATGCAAAGGGCCCAGAGGTGGGGGCGTCCCAGGGTTCAGATAGATAGACTCGTATATTGCATAGTGCGGCAGGATAGAACGGTTGGAGGGAGGAGAGACGTAGCAAACCTACATCATCATGCCTTCACCCCCTCTGACGAAGGGGCTTCATCATCGGGAGAAGAGGGTGGCAGCTTGCCCGTGAGGCAGCAGCGGAGCCAGCAAGTTGCTAGCATGGCTGGGATTTAGCAGGGTGGCAGCAGTGGGAGGTCGGTTGCCAAATGTGCCCGGGGTAGACCACCCTCTTCGCAGGAGCCTACCTGCCAGGGAATTAGCGGTGCACAGGTTTATGGAGGCAACGGCGGTAGCAGTCAGTCAGTGCGTAGTGTTGGGGGTAAAACCACCTAGTCGACGGTGTGGCAGTTTTTTTGTTAAGCTGCCAGAGGAGGTGAACATGGCCATATGTAGAATCTGTGGGCAGAAGGTGAAGCGTGGCCAGGGTGCCAATGTTGGCACCACGGCCCTGCCTCAAAATATGCAGCGTCACCATAAAGTGGCCTGGTAGAACCGTGGCTCCAATGTGGTGGTCCAGCCTGCCGCAGCAACCGCTGCATCACCCAGTGGCACGCAGCCGATTTCAGGCAGTCAAGGCTCCAGCACCTCAGCCGCAGGGAGCTGTCTGTCCTTCCCATCATCTACCGGTCCTGATTCTCCTTATCGTCCTCCTACTCCTTATCACTCATTCCGTCAGCAACCGATCACCGAAGCGATTGCCAAGAGACAACAGTATGCGTGCACTAATCCAACGGCGCAGAAGCTGAACGTGCTCCTGGCCAAGTTGCTGGTGCTGCAGTCCCTCCCTTTCAAAGTGGTGGACTCTGCATCTTTCAGAGAACTGATGGTTTGTGCCGAGCCGAGGTGGAGAGTCCCAAGCTGTAATTTCTTTGCCTAAAAGGCAGTACCAGCCCTGCACACGTATGTAAAACAAAAGTTGGGCCATTCCTTGAGCCTGTCGGTGTCTGCCAAAGTGCACTGCAGTGCCAACAAGTTGAGCTGTAACTACAGTCACGAAAAATACATGTCCTTTATGGCCCACTGGGTGGATATGGTTTGTGCAGAGCCACCCCAGTAACTTGGCCAGGTGACGCCGCTTCCGCCCCCACGTTGTCATGCCATTGGTCCTGCAACAATGTCCATCTCTTCCTCCTCATCCTCCACCGTGTCCTCAGCCTCCACTGCAGGGACAATTCACAGTGCACCTCCAGCATACCACATGTGCAGGGCACGGCAGTGTCACGTTGTTCTGCACCTTGTTTGCTTCACAGGATCCGTTTTTTGGGGGTTATTTTTCTGATGGATCAAAGAAAGGGCAAAATAATCAGTGACGTCAACACAAACTTATTGCTGACACCCTCTCCACTCTGTCGGGGGGCTCTACTTGTATAAACGTTTAATAGAACAGGTTTTGTTGACATCTATGTGGAATCAGCTGACGATGGTGTAAAAGGAGCATTCTTCTTCTTGATGCTAACATTGACCTGTAAGGCTGAGTTTACTCTTGAGTTATTTGGTCAGTTTTGGCCCCGTGACTGCCCAAATCAGTTAAGTATGCAGTGATTCTAAGGCTACTTTCACACTTGCGGCAGAGGTGATCCGGCATTGCGGTATTTTTAATGCTGGATATGACACTAATACATTTCAATGCAAATTAATGCCGGATCCGGCATTCCGGCAACTGATCCAGAATTTTGGACCGGAGATAATACCGCAGCATGCTATGGTATTAAGCCCCTATGACAGTACAGTGCCAGAAAAGAAAAACGCTAGTGTGAAAGTACCCTTAGAGCGACGCCTGTCATCTTCATGTCATACTGACTCACAGTAATATTTCACTACCACAGCAGACTCCCTATGCGTGTTACTGCAAGGCACAGTGTTCTACACCACTATAAAGACTCTCTGCAGCAAAAAAATAGCAGTTTTTAATGCGATTCACCGCAAATAACTTCAGATCAAACGGAATTTTTTCAGAAATATCGGCGAACCGGCTAAATCGAATTTTTAAAAAATTTGCTCATCTCTAATCGCCAATAATGCTAGTTTTTTCTTTTAGACCACTTTGATAAAAAAGGTAGATTTTGCCAAATAGCTGAGCCTGACAGGTTAGACACTTTTGTTACTTTGTTAGTATGTGTCATTACCCCTGTTACCTAGATACTTTTCAAAAACAGTGAAGACAGACAGTATAATTTTAATCCACTTTTTCGTGCAGTTTGCTACAAAATTCTGGCACATTTTGCTTAATAACATTTCTAAAGTTTGAGAAGTTTTGGACTACACAAATGGTAAATAGTGAATTGACCTGAAGCTTTTCATTTTATGGCTGGTAGACATTAGTCATGATTCAGGAAAGCAGTCCCTATTGCTTCATTTCAGCAATGTGTTATAGAATGCTCATTAGAATTTAATATTGTGACTGGGAAAGCTGTAGCAGAAATATTACTATTTCTAGCTTGTACCTATTATGAAATCCCTGCTCCATCCGCATTTTGTACTGAGTATTTAATAACTTTTTCATTTCCATGCAAATGAAAAAAAATCAGATTAAAACCAATGTCACTTATTTAAAAAATACAATTTAATAAAATATACACAGGTTTATAAATAATAAATACAAAGGCAGTAGAAATAGTCTTGGAACTTGGTATAACAGAACAATGTCACTCATCCATCACCTCACAGCATCCTATCTCTATCATTGGTAAGTAAGCTCTCCTTTATTTGTCACTTTAAGTGTTAATTATTTCACAACTGCTTCTATTCTGCTAAGGGCTGGATGAAGGTTGGTGGAGGCTCCTGGGCAAGGAATTTGGTGGTTAGAACCTTTCCATCCTATTGATGCCATTCAGTATCAACCACTTCACGTTAATCTCCAGTTGAAGTGCTCTTCACTAGGTGAGAGTCAAAAATGTATGCCAATTTTATGGTCGAGGAGATCCTGCTCTTGGGTTTTTATTAGGTGTCAAGTACTCAGACCCTGTCAGCTGCTGATTAGACAAGCAGGTTGCACAACTTTTAATAGCATCTATGGTGCCGAAACGTCTATGTCTGGTTGCTAGGAGTATCTGGAAAGAGATTAATGTGGCTATCCAGGCTTTTAAAAGGGCTTTTGTCACCAGATCAAAGTAGTGAAACAGGCTGAACTTCGACATGTGCACAGGTCAGCAGAAGCTAGCAGTCTTGGTCCCATCCCCATCTGTGGCTTTACTTCTGAGAAAAATGAACTTTTAGTATATGCAAATGAGCCTCTAGGATCAATGGGGGTATTGCCGTTACTCCTGGAGCCCTCTGCACATCGTTTAACAGGGCCAGGCAGTGTAAACATCATCACGTCTGGCCCTGAGTTCTTCTAGTCTTACGCCTTCGCTGTGCGCTTCAGTACCCAATGCAAGTGCAGTACAGAGAAGAACTGCTCTTGAACCTCTCTCCTGTAATGCGCTGGGTACCTGCCATGTCAATCAAAGTGCAGGGGGCATGGCAGCAGCATAGAGAACGGAGCCTCCAGGAGTAACGGCAGTGCCCCATTGCTCCTAGAAACTCATTTGCATATATTAAAGGTTCAGTTTTGTCAGAAAAAAAGCCAGAGGTGGGGATGGGGCCAAGACTGCTAGCTTCTGCTGACCAGTGCAGATTTTGCAGGTAAGCCTGTTTTGATTCTGGTGACAGAAGCCCTTTAAAATGTATAGCCTTTCCTTAGTGAAAGCCATAAAAATTAGGTTGGTGAGGTTCAATACTCAGTAGCTCAGCTGTTTAGAGGGGGCAAAGCTGTAACACCCTGCACAGCTGGTACTAAAATTACACCAGTATTAAAAAATGTTTTGATCGCTTGCATGAATGCCTTGGTGCTTTAAATAGCTGTTTGGCAGGGGAGACAAGAGTTGGACTCCCACCAGTGTAAGTGGATAGGCCATAGATTTTAAAAGCATGGCCAAACCTATTAAGAAGAGTATGTGGTGAAGGCACCTGGGCAAATCCCCCTTCTGCCCTATAATCCAGCTCTTTTTTTTTCAATATTTCTAGTACAGATGCATTCTAAATGGACGTATCTAATTTAATGTCCCTACTATTATCCTAATTCCCATCCATTGCGATAAACATGAGTAAAAATAGACCTAGAATTTAATCCAAGCATAATCGCTAGCTTAGTGGCTGTAGGATATCAAACATTGCGTGTTATAGACAGAATTTTATTCATACTCTGTTTTTTTTAATAGAAATATATGCAAAAAGTGTTTTCCAGTGTTTTGATGAAAGAAACAAAAACAACTGGGTTATTGTAGTCCAATCATAAGAGGTAAATCTGAGGGCACATCCTCCAGGTGGCTAGAACAAATGCCCTGTTTTGATTACCTTGTAAACTCTGCTATTTTTGTCTACACGGGTCATATCATTAATAAGAAACAACCAAAAATGTGACAGAGCCTAGCAGCTGTTCATCTGTAAGTGACAATGTCTTCTCTGAGCTTCACAAACCCTGTTGTGGGTATAAAAATGAGAGCCTTTTTGAGGATCCTCTGTTCCTCTGGAGGGCCATGTGAATAAATGTCACCAACATCAATCTTGTTCCATATAGTATAACTGTAGAAAGTTTTTTTTTTTTCTTCTTCAACTCCCAATAACATAAGTAGTTCATTAGATAAGTCCAGTCTATGTCAACATGTTTATTGTGGCAGTAACTATTACTTAATTTGAAGATCTCCATTAATTGTTGAGTCACATCATTTCGTACCTAAACTATGAAATGCATATTATAGGATTTGTATAAGACTTGACTTCAGAAGCCAGTCATATATTTTTTTTATTTTGTTCTTTAGTGTTCATAATGTTATCCTATGTCTCAGTGGTATTTCCATCCTTAAGTTAGGTAACACACATTTAGAATTTTCTTTTGGCAGCTCTGAAAGAAGTACTTGTAGGCTCATTTAGATAGAGTCCCCACATTATGACTCCCAGTATCTTCTCCAATACATTTTAGATCAACATTACCAAAATAGAAGGCAGCACAAATTCTGTGTCCTAGGTGACTTGCTTGACTGTTGCTTGATCTTTAATTTGAACATTTTACAAAGAGGTCAGATTGGGTGCAGAAGCTCTTAGAGACTCCAATGTTTTGTTAATTGGTTTCTTCTCTGAGGCATCCAAATGAACATGGCACTGGCAGGTTGATGCTTTGCTGTAGGTAACTGAATGTTTATTGGACTTCTTATACTTTGCAACACATCTGAGAGTTCTTTTAGAAATGAGGTAGAATATCTCACAAATATTTAGGATGATACAGATGGCAGAGGCTGCTACCATAAAATAGGTAAAAACCTTCTTCTCAGTTGGTCGGGCAATGTAGCAATCCACAATATTAGGGCATGGATCCACATTCGTACACTTAACAAGTCTTGGCAGGTCAAAGCTATCCCACATTTTATGAAGGATGTACAGGAATGATATTTCTATACCAGTTTTGAAGAAAAGGCTCAAAAGATAGGTCCACCACAGACCACCATGTTTCTTGCCTGGGTTTTCATACAGTTTATTACATTTATCTCCATTTTTAATCTTGTTCTTTTTTTCTCGATCTTCTCTGTAAGCCACGTGCATAATGACCAACAGTGAAGGACAAGTCACAAATATGAGCTGTAGAGCCCAAAGTCGGATATGAGATATAGGGAAGTAGTGGTCATAGCAAACATTGGTGCAACCAGGTTGTCGAGTGTTACAATCAAAATCTTTTTGTTCGTCTCCCCATACTTTCTCTGCGGCGACCACATACACGAGAACTCGGAATACAAATACCACTGATAGCCAGATTCTTCCAAATGCTGTAGAATACTTATTCACACCACTCAGGATTCCCTGGAATGTTTTCCAATCCATTCTGAGTTAGCTGCCTAAAGAGACAAAAAAATGTAATTAATTTAGGACTATAAGTGGATTCACTGTAAATGCTAAAATATTTTAATACATATGTACTGTAAATCATTAGGGATGAGCGAATTGACTTTGGATGGAACATCTTGTTACCTAAACCCGAGTTCGGGAAATGTTTTTTTTCAGTATAATAAATTTATGAAGTTATTATGCAAGTAATAACTTTGGCTCATTGTAGCCAATACATTCTAATACTGTACGGAGCATTCGCTCCATACAGTATTAAAACAAAGTTTTATGCGAATTGACTTCGGAAAAAACATCTGAAGTTGATTTGCTCATCCCTATAAATCATTGCCATGCAACATATTTTTTGTAGTTATACAGTATATAATAGATCATTTCAAGATCGACAAATCCCCCTTCCCAACCAGACGTATTTTTGTGTTTTTAGTCATTTTCTACCCCTTTGGACCAGACACATTAAAAATTTTGGGCTTCAATGTGGCTTCAAAAGTCATAATTTTTTTTTTCATTTGGTTATTTAAATCAAATTTGTATCTTTTTTGGTAACACATGGAGTTTTATTTTATGCCATTTTTATTTTAGTATTTTTTGCATTTACTGTATTTTTCACTCCATAAGATGCATTTTTACCCCCCAAAATAGGGGTGGAGGTGGGGGGAAATGGCAGTGCATATTATGAAGCGAAAACTAATGAGCACTTCCATTATGGAAGCGCTCATTAGTACACAGTAGGACTGGGGAGTAGTGAATATGACGCTCCTGGTATTGGCTGTACTCCCCGCTCCATGGTCTTCTGCTGAGCGCCTGCTGTGCTGTGTCCTGACTTTGTACAGCAAAAAAATAAAAAACTATACTAACAGCGAGTGCTGGTCCGTTTTTCCTTTTATCTACATGGGACGCCTGCCCTGGGACACGCGCACCTGCACTCTATTTCCCAAAGTGCCGATCGATATATTATATACACTAACTACATACAGTGTCAGGACATAGTGCAAACTATGACCTGATGCTGTGCAATTTCTTTTCACAGTGCAGCGAGACACTGGCAGAAGACCATTGAGCGGTGAGTGCAGGAAGAACGTGCTGGATCTCATCATTGACCTTTGGAGGCTTTTTAGTATTACATTTTCTTTTTATTGCTCATTTCTCCTGTAAGAGGGGCTGATATATTTGTAACAGAAACAGCAGAAATATAGCCCTCAGAAACCCGACATCTGACAATTACATAATTGCTAGGACCAGGGCAGGAAGGAAAATTGCTGCTTCCAGATCTTTATACACAGCACTCATTGAGCATTGACCACTTCACATCCGGGCCATTTGCCTCCTTCCTGACCAGGTCTAATTTTGCAAATATGACATATGTCACTTTATGTGGTAATAGCTTTGGAACGCTTTTACTTATACAAGCCATTCAGAGATTGTATTCTCGTAACACATTGTACTTCATGATAGTCATAAATTTTAGTCAATATATTTCACCTTTATTTATGAAAAAGTCCAGAATTTACAAACATTTTTGAAAAATTAGCAATTTTCAAAATTTAATTTCTCTGCTTCTAAAACAGAAATTGATTCCTCATAAATTATTTATTACTTAATATTCCCTATATGTCTCCTTTATGTTGGCATCATTTTGTAAATGTCATTTTATTTCTTTAGGATGTTAGAAGGCTTAGAATTTTAGAAGCAATTCTTAAAATTTTTAAGAATGTTGCCAAAACCCACTTCTTAAGGACCAGTTCAGGTCTGAAGTCACTTTGTGGGGCTTACATAGTGGATACCCCCCATAAATGACTCCATTGTAGAAACTACACCCCTCAAGTAACTTAAAACTGATTTTACAAACTTTGTTAACCCTTTAGGTGTTTAACAAGAATTAAAGGAAAATGGAGATCAAATTTTTAAATTTCACTTTTTTGGCAGATTTTCCATTTTAATCCATTTTTTTCTTTAACACATCGAGGGTTAACAGTCAAACAAAACTCTATTTATTACCCTGATTCTTCAGTTTACAGAAACACCCCACATGTGGTTGTAAACTGATGTAAGGGCACACAGCAGGGCGCAGAAGAAAAGGAGCGCCATATGGTTTTTGGAAGGCAGATTTTGTAGAACTGATTTTTAGATGTCCCATTTGAAGCCCCCGATGAACCCTTACAGTAGAAACTCCCAAAAAGTGACCCCATTTTGGAAACTAGGGGATAAGGTGCCAGTTTTATTGGTACTATTTTGGGGTACATATGATTTTTAATTGCTCTATATTATGTTTTTTGTGAGGCAAAGTAACCAAAAAATTGCTGTTTTAGCAATGTTTTTATTTTATTTATTTTACTAAATTCATCTGACAGGGTAGATCATGTGCTATTGTTATAGATCGGGTTGGTACGGACGCAAATGATATAATTTTACATAGTAATGCATTTTCGAAAGAAAATTATGTTTTTGTGTCTCCATATTCTGAACGCCATATTTTTTTTACTTTTATGCCGATCGTCTTGTGCAGAGGCTAGTTTTTTGCAGGAAGAGTTGACGTTTTTATTGGTGCCATTTCTGGGTACATATGATTTTTTTATCATTTATTATAACACTTTATTATGCAAGGTAACCCAAAAATTGGTTGTTTTAACACAGTTTTTATTTATTTATTTTTATAGCGTTCACCTGAGGGGTTAGGTTATGTGACATTTTTATAGAGCAGATCCTTATGGACGTGGCGATACCTAATATGTATACTTTTTCTTATTTATTTAAGTTTTACACAATATAGCATTTTTTAAACCAAAAAAATGATGTATTAGTGTCTCCATAGTCTGAGAGACAACGTTTTTATTTATTTTTTAGCCCGATTGTCTTAGTTAGGGTCTCATTTTTTGCGAGATGAGGTGACAGTTTGATTGGTACTATTTTGGGGGGCATACATAGAAACATAGAATGTGTCGGCAGATAAGAACCATTTGGCCCATCTAGTCTGCCCAATATACTGAATACTATGAATAGCCCCTGGCCCTATCTTATATGAAGGATGGCCTTATGCCTATCCCATGCATGCTTAAACTCCTTCACTGTATTTGCAGCTACCACTTCTGCAGCAAGGCTATTCCATGCATCCACTACTCTCTCAGTAAAGTAATACTTCCTGATATTACTTTTAAACCTTTGCCCCTCTAATTGTAGCAGTTTTTCTTCTTTTAAATATTCTCTCCTCTTTTACCTTGTTGATTCCCTTTAGGTATTTAAAGGTTTCTATCATATCCCCTCTGTCTCGTCTTTCTTACAAGCTATACATGTTAAGGTCCTTTAATCTTTCCTGGTAAGTTTTATCCTGCAATCCATGTACTAGTTTAGTAACTCTTCTCTGAACTGTCTCCAAAGTATTAATATCCTTCTGGAGATATGGTCTCCAGTGCTGCGCACAATACTCCAAATTAGGTCTCACTAGTGCTCTGTAGAGCTGCATGAGCACCTCCCTCTTTTTACTGGTAATGCCTCTCCCTATACACCCAAGCATTCTGCTAGCATTTCCTGCTGCTCTATGACATCGTCTCCCTACCTTTAAGTCTTAAAGGTGAAATAATGACCCCTAAATCTCTTTCCTCAGATACTGAAGTTAGGACTGTTTCTGTATTCTGCTGTTGGGTTTTTACGCCCCAGGTGCATTATCTTGCACTTATCAACATTATATTTTAGTTGCCAGATTTGTAAACATTCCTCTAGTTTTCCTAAATCCTTTTCCATTTACAAATATTCAACCCTGTTACAAATATTTGTGTCATCAGCAAAAAGACACACCTTACCATCGAGGCCTTCTGCAATTTCGCTGATAAAGATACTAAACAATATGGGTCCCAGAACAGATCCCTTATTTTTTACGGTGTTTCCTGAGGGATTTTTATAGAGCTGGTTGTTACGGATGCGGCGATACCTAATATGTATACTTTTTTATTTATCTATTTCACTTTAACACAATAATAGTATTTTTGAAACAAAAAAATTATGTTTTAATGTGTCCATGTTCTGAGAGCTATATATATATATTTTTTTTGAGCGATTTTCTTATGTAGGGACAAATTTTTTGCAGGATGAGGTACAATTTTTGGGACATATGCCTTTTTGATTAGTTAGTGTTGCACTTTTTGTGATGTAAGTATTTTTTTATGGTGTTTATCGGACTGGGTGGATCATGTGAAATATTTATGGAGCCGACTGTCACGGATGCGGCAATACCAAATATGTCTATTTTGTTTATTATTTTTTTCTATTTTTAACATTTTTTTTATTCCTTACTTGGGGATTTTTTTTCTTTTTACATGTGCAACCTTTATTTTTTTTTAACACTTTTTTTATTTATTTTACAATTTGCATCCCCCATAAGGTCATACAAGACCTCTGGGGGACATTTAACTTCACATTATTTTTTTCCCACTATTGATTTCTCCTGTAACTGTGTCTGACATAGTAGCCCCAGTTGCAGGGGAAATACACCCCCCTGAGAGGCTGTACAGCACTATACAGTGCTGTGCAGCCTCAGTGCTGGGCTGATCGAGATCTGTAGAAGACCCGACAGCTCCTGCACTCTCCCGGCCCCGGCGGTGACATGCATAGCGCTTCCTGATCTGTATACACAGCACTCGGTGAGCGCTGTGTTTACAGCGATCTAGAAGGCAGGGACACCTGGGAACTGTCCCTACCTTCTCTCTGGGTTGCCTTTCTGTCACTGACAGCGGGCAACCCGCTCTGCAGCTACACGATTAACATGCAGCTGCCATCTCTGAATGGACATTCAGAAACGTCCATTCAGAGAGAGAGAGATCCACCTCCCGGACGTTTATAGTCAACGGGCGGACGGGAGGTGGTTAATACAGCAATGGGTACAAAACCACCTCTGTCTTCTGAATGGCTCCTGCATCTGCAAAATCTGCATACAGCTGCCAACTCTGCAAGGACATTCAGAAACATCCTTGTAGAGATAAACATAGACTCCCCAGATGTATAAGTCTATGGACAGTCTGGAAGTGGTTCGTCCTCCTTTCATATATCTAGACCTCCAGTTTAGTACAAGAACAACAGAGGGAAAATAATGAGACAAAACAGATCCCATTATTTGCTATAGTGTTGGTTATGTGTCTGGTGTAAATTTGCATTAGATGCAACGTTTCTCTTTCATCGTATGGAGGCCGGACAGGTGCTCAAATTGTGCTACTGAGTGTCAGTTGTGTCCACCATATAAAAAGCTTACAGTATATAGTGCTATACGTGACACAATACTGTAAATACTGTAAAAGGACAATGCAATCGGTGTCTCATGTTTTCCTCTAGTCACATGTTGTTCCAACCTGACTATAGAAGTACTCGTCGTACTTTCCTAGCATTCCTTAGATAGTTTTTATTCTTTGTAAATTAGCTGTTCAGCTCTAAACATAGTCACAGGAACACTAACTGAGGTACAGATCATTATTATATCTATATATACATATAGCTTGTTCATATGCCAATTAAATATGATCGTATACATGATTACTGTCTTTGAAACATATGGTTGAAAATCACAAGTTAAATGATGAAGTGATTCATTTCAATAGTTCTGCCATACTCGTTTTGAAAGTAGAATTTACATAGCACAAATCAATAGATATACTCAATTACTTGAAAACAATATGCAATGTACTCTATGTTTGAATACTGTCCCAAAGTATTAGAGCCCTGATAAAACTGCACTATATTTTTCAAATGATTGCACCAAACATGCGAATATGGCACGTGCTATGAAATTCTGTTTCCTTGATGGAACTATGACACATTTGGTCAGTCATTTATGTGCGTCAGTTCACATCTAACTTTTCTTTTAATACTTTACATTGCATTGGCCTATCTTTTCCATTCTCCTTTCCAACAACAGCAACCACAGTATACAATAGATATCTCAAAATCCAATGTAACCCTATCATAAATATTTTTCCAGCGCACTGCTGCCATACACAATATGGGGCACATTTATTAAGACCGTCTTTTCTTAATAAGGCCCATTCGCTGAAGTTATGAAGAGGCGCAGGCACATCTAGTGCCAGTTCTATATGTAAGAACGTAAGCGTAAACAAGCGTAGAGAACGATGAATGAGACTGTGGCCCATCCCCTTCCCCGGTACACCATGCCCACAATTTTAGAACTGGCATGAGCAGGGAAAAGTTGCAGATAGTGGCACAACTGAGTAGAGTATGCATCTGTACGGGGGAATTAGGAATAATAGCTGTAAGTTGAATAAATGTTTGGCTGACTTGTATCTCAAAGCGGTATTCCCATCTTAGACATTGACGGCATATCACTAAGATTTGCCATCATTGTCAAATAGGAGCGCGTCTCACCTCTGGGACCCATTTCTATCTCCAGAAAGGGTCTCCCAAAATGAAGGTGAGTACACTGTGCATGTGCGTCATACCCTCCATTCACTGCTATGGGAGTTCTGCAAATAGCTGAGTGAACGTGCTCACCTATTTTCAGAGGTCCCATGCCGGTGAATGGAGAATGCACCACTGACATGGTAATAGCCCTTTAAGAGTATGGCTGGCTTTACACCTCTTCTTAGACTATGAGAGATTAATGCTATATACTATAGGGTGATACAAAGATAATAAATAAAAAAGCTCCTTATATCACCTGAAAAGTACTATGTTACTATGTATGTCTTCTATCTACAATCTGTGTCTGCCAGTGACTGACCCAGTAACTTCGAAAAAATATCTCGTCAATAATTCTATTCTGTCCCAGTAACCCAGAGGCTCTGGCATCCAGGACTCTGTATTGCTTATGGTAATTTCTTTACTGCACGTGCCCAACTGAATGTGTACATGGATGTGAACTCTATAAGGAAGACTTGAGGCCACGTGCTTCAGTGAGGCCTCACCTTGCTAGCAAGAAATTCTCAGTTGTTGTGAAAGAGGAAGCAAAAGGCCAAAAAGCAGGAAAGTAGGAAATGGTTGTTTGGGTCTAGGTTTGTGAGTTTAGCTTTATGTAAAATTTTTGGGTTGTTCTTTAGAAATGTAATAAAAATTCCATACTGATAGATACAAAGTGGTGAAATGCCTTTAGTGGCCATCATGTAAATGTTTTTCTTATATTCATTTATATACATATAGGAAGGAATATCACACCCGGTTTAAATAAACACATAAAAGAGACTGACCATTTAATATCAGTAGTAAGTCTGATAATGCTATTTGCTTTTGAAAGTGCTGTGTCTATGAAAGAAATGAATTCGTAGCTGGCCAGAGTAAATATACTCTGCAGTCAGCTACTGTATCCAGTCAGTGGACCTTGTGAGGTGGACATGCACATTGCGGGTCATTTACAAAGATCAGCTTTTTATGCCGGTCTTTGTTTCCCCTTTGCCGAGGCCGGGTCTCTGGCCCAGGCAAATTTACTAACATTTATGGCTTAAAACAGACATAAATATTTGCAAATAAACACGGACTGTATGGACTGCCTAATTCATGACGATTTTATGGCAGCATAGGGGGGAATCTAAGACCAGTGTAGCTGGTCTTAATAAATGACCCCCATTGAGTTGTTGCCATATGAGTTGTTCCGATTAGGCAGCACACACAGACTCTGCTTTACTAATGTGTCTGCGCCAAAAATCTGTCTAGGGTTTCAACACTTTTTACCAACATACTCAATAAGTGTCTGGGGCCTACCAGAGAGTGGTAAAAAATCAAGGAAGACCCACGGACGAAAAAACGGTCACAGATCACGGACCTACGGACCCCGTTTTTGCGGACCTTAAAAAAAAAAACGGTCGTGTGCATGAGGCCTAAGATGTACTCCACCATTTACCATGAATTGTGGGTTGTACACCTGCTAGGCTCAAACCATGTTTAGCATTACGTTTCAGTTGCCAGACATGTGGCCCTGATGTATGCAACAGAATGCCAATACATTTGCATGCATTTGCCTCTGACCCCCATTGTAAAAGAATGTGCACATGCTTGGCATATGATTTTTTTTCCTATGAAGTTTTCTATACTGTTAAAAAGTTTTTTAACTTCTACTAGCCAAACATATACTGTACAGTATGTGCTAAGGCCTGCTGTGGTGTGAAACTAACTTTATTTGCCTACTATTATCCCCCTCTGTGATTGTCTATGTTCCGTATATGTTAGGCCATTTTCACGCAGTCAGTGTTTTGGTCAGTGATTTCCGTCAGTGATTTTGAGCCAAAACCAGGTGCGGCTCTAAACACAGAACAGATACTGATCTTTCCATTATACCGTATCTCTGTGATTTTGGCTCACAATCACAGATGGCAATCACTGATCAAACACTGTGTGAAAGAGTCCTAAGCCCTCCAGGTGTACAGTCAGTGCATCCTATGACTTGTGGGGTTCCATGCATTTCAGCAAAATGTCACAAAAGTTCCATTGCTGCACCTTTACTCAGGTGTGCATTATATTTGGCAAGGAGTGGAGCTGTTAAATGTTTGTTCACTGAGAGGTAAAAGAAAAAATGTGAGACACTAGAGACAAGCATCTGGGCGTATGATTTCTTTCATCAAACTTGTTGGGCTGGTTTGTGCAAAAAGTATTCTTCCATAGACAGGAGAAGGGAGAAATCAAGAGAAAAGAGGAGAAAAGGTTACAGAATAGAGCTTGGTATTAGTAACACTGAGGATGTAGTTAACCTTATTCTCATCATGCCATGACCACATCATCGATTCGGCTTTAGTAGTGATAATGATAAGAAAATAGGTGAAATAGGATGAGGGAGTTGGTGCCCTCATAATAGGAGGTTGGCCGATGACTAAGCTTGACACAGAAGCAATCTTGTAGGAACAACACCCTGTCTTCAGTGCTTTTTTTTTTCTCACGCCCTAAAACACAGACACAATACTGCTTGAATATGGTTGTGTGTATTTCTGCATCATTTCAGGGCCATGATAGGAAGAACGACTGCATGTAGCAATGATTACTTTATTTTGTTCCTTCAAGGGTTTACCAAGATCAAACCTTATCCCCTACCCACCACATAGGTGATAAGAGGCTGATTCGTGGAGGTCCTAGTGCGGGGACCATCAGGGATAAAAAGAACAGGGGTTCCAACACCCCTGAATGGAGTGGCAAAGGCTAGGAAATACCCCTCGGCTGTCCTATAGAGAATGAGTGGAGTAGCAGCGTGATAAGAGTGGGTTCCAACGGTCAGACCCCCACTAATCATTGGATACACTTTTACCTTGATACAATGTACCGCCATAGCTATTGTTGTTCTTGTTGGTAGAGAATTATGAAATGCACTATAATACAGTGTATTTTGTGGTGTTTTGTTTCAGGTATTTTCTCATAGACTTCTCTGTACGAGAAAAAAAAAAAAAAACACCTGAAAAAGTAAATTAAACACCACCCTAACAAAAGATGTTTTTTCACAAGCCTAAACAAAAAAATGCCCAAGAAAAAAGTAAGTATTAGTATAATAATTCAAGGATTCTCCCTTCATTACCAAAAAGTTGCACGTGCGCTGTAGAGACTTTATACAACCTACTACAGATAGTTCTGCTGTGTTAATAAGGAATTTATAAAGCATCTTGCACAGCAAGCCCGGAGACCTCTGACACATCTATCTATGAAAAGTTACGCTGGGTTCAGACCTGAGCGTACTTGAACGTACGCTCTGTATGCGCGATTGTACGGGCGTTTGCAATCGCGCATACAGAGACAAGCGAACGCCCATTGTCGCGCGTTCCCGCTGAAGTCTATGTACGGGAACGCGTGACAAGACGCCCCAAAGAAGCTCATGTACTTCTTGGGGCGTCGGGCGTTTTACAGCACGATCGTACGCGCTGTAAAACGCTCAGGTGAGAACCATTCCCATAGGGAATCATTGGTTCTTGCCTGTTGAGCGTTTTACAGCGCGTAGGAACCCGCTGTAAAACGCTCAGGTCTGAACCCAGCCTTAGGGTAATTTATAACTCGTTTACATGTCTGGATGACAGTTATTATTACCATAAAGGTGCTCAAGAGATTGGTATAGGGCAGGCATCCTCAAACTGCGGCCCTCCAGCTGTTGTAAAACTACAACTCCCACAATGCCCTACTGTAGGCTGATACCTGTAGGCTGTTCGAGCATGCTGGGAGTTGTAGTTTTGCAACAGCTGGAGGGCCGCTGTTTGAGGATGCCTGGTATAGGGGGTATTTTCTGTTCACGTCCGATCCACATGCCTGATGCCATCCATGTGCTCTCTGCATCTATGCGGCTCAGCTGCAAATTATAGAACATGTCCTATTCTTGTCCATTGAATAGACATTTATTTCAATTTGCCTGAGGCAAAACGGATACAGTCATGTGAATGCCCTCTAAAATGTCCTGCCATATGAACTACTTGACTGCAGAAGAAAACAAAACTAAGGCCTCCTGACACAATCCGAACGATACGGATTGTGTCCGGATGCGTTCAGGGTGCGTTTAGTGAAACTCGCACCATTTTGCAAGCAAGTTCAGTCAGTTTTGTCTACGATTGCTTTCAGTGTTTCAATTTTTTCCCAACTCAATCAGTTTTGATGCGTTTTTCACACACGTGAAAAAAACTGAATATTTACAAACAACATCTCCTAGCAATCATCAGTGAAAAACATAATGCATACGGACTACATCTATGTTAGATCCGGATGCAATGCTTTTTTCACTGAAGCCCCATTCACTTCTATGGGGCCACGGCTGGGTGAATATAGAACATGCTGCGATTCTCAAGCAACGTTGAACTGATGCGTAAAAAAACCGCTAATGTACACAGACCCATTGAAATGAATGGGTCAGGATTCAGTGCAGGTGCTATGCGTTCACTTCATGCATTCCACCCGTGTGAAAAACTTGCTCGTGTGAAAGGGGCCTAATAGGATTTTAGGGTATGACCACATTGCGTGGTCACATGGCGCTTGCGACGAGACTGCACTGAACTTGAGTACTGCACAACCATACAGGCTACAGCTGGCTCTAATTAAACTACAAGAGACCGTACTGTTCAGTGGTTCTATATTGTTAATGGTCGTGCAGTATTGACTGTGCTGCACGGCCATTAACAATCCAGACCGACTAAACAGTGTGGTCTAATGAGTTCCATTACAGGCGTGTAGTATTTGAATGCAGTACGGCCATGTTGCAAGCTTCACACAAATTTTTTATTTTTTATTTTTTAAGCTTTTAAGGTAACCTGTAGCACAATATCTGCATAATATGGCATGTAAACATAATAGTATAAAAGTATATTAGACAAGGACAAGACTAGAACACATTTTTCATCAGTGTTCTTCCCTCCTGTGAGACCTCCTTCTCCTCACTTTCACCCATTTAGCAGCCTTACTCCTCCCAAGTAGGGTACTGCTGTGATGTCAGTACCTTGTATAGTAAACCACCTTTCAGGGAGTCATCATGAGAACCGTTGTGGGTTATACCTGCATTACCAGGGGGACTTGCTAACAAAGCTGTGCCTCTATTACATAAGGCTACTTTCACACCAGCGTTTTTTGCGGATCCGTCATGGATCTGCAAAAACGCTTCCATTACAATAATACAACCGCATGCATCCGTCATGAACGGATACGGTTGTATTATGTCTTATATAGCCAAGACGGATCCGTCATGAACACCATTGAAAGTCAATGGGGGACGGATACATTTTCTATTGCCTTGCTCCGTACCACATTGCGCTTGCAGTGTTATTCTGTCCGAGATGGGAGCGCAACCAAATGGAACGGAATGCATTTTGGTGCATTCCGTTTCGTTCAGTTTAGTTTTGTCCACATTGACAATGAATGGGGAAAAAATGGAAGCTTTTGACATCCTATGATGGATCTCAATAGTGTAAAGGGAAGATGCTAGTGTGAAAGTGTTAGCAGTTGCAACTGTTACATTTGTAACCAGTCCTTCACTCATACTAAACTATACCATGTTGATATTAGGCTAGTTTCACACTAGAGCTAAAATGATCCAGCAGGCTGCTCTGTTAGAGGAACAGCCTGCTGGAGTCCATTGTATCCGGTATAGCTGAATGCTACCTTTCCCCGTCACAGCCCATTGACTATAATGGGACCAGCGGGGATCCGGCCTGTATCCGGCATTAGTGCTGGGATTTCGCTGGACAAATACTGCTACTTGCAGCGGTATCTGTCGGGCCAAGTTGTGGCACTAATGTCATAAACAGGTTAGATTCCTGCCCGGCCTCATTATAGTCAGTGAGGCCTGGAGGTGCTCCGGCCCCTCCTGTCTATGCAGATACGATGAACTCCGGTAGGTTGTTCCTTTACTGGAACAGCCTGCCGGATCATGTTAGAGCTAGTGTGAAACTCTCCTTACAGTATAACAAATTACCCTATACAGCTTGTTAGATTTATGTGAAAAAAAAGCATATTGTAATATAGTTATATTACAGAAATGCCTTTTTAAGTTCTGTGTAATTTTTTGTCCTAAGGAACCAAGAGACGTCATCTAATATTGGAATCAATCAGCAAGTGCCAAGGGGAGTGGGCGGAAAGATACATAAAATAAGTCATCTTACTTATCCCCTGCTGCTCTTGTTCCTATGCTTTTCTAAAGGGGTTTTCCATGATTGTCCTCTGGATAGGTAATCAGTATCTGATTGGTGTGGGTTTGTCACCTGGGACCCCCGCTGATCAGCTGTTCAAGAAGGCAGCGGCACTCACAGTAGCATCGCGGCCTTCTCGCTGCTTTCCCTAGGCCGAGTGACAACACATTCATCAGTCACATGGCGTAGGCGCAGCTCAGACTCATAGAGGTGAATGGGGCTGAGCTGCAATGCCAAGCACAGCTGCTATACCATGTACGGGCTGTGCTTGGTGAGCATGGAGAAGGCCGCAACGCTCACAGGAGTGTCGGTGCCTTCTCAAGCAGCTGATCAGTGGGGGTGCTGGGAATCGGACCCCACCAATCAGATACTGATGACCTATCCTGAGGACAGGTCATCAGTATTAAAATATCAGAAAACCCTTTTTAGGTTCTCTTGATGCACAGGAAATGACTGCTCAGCCAATCACTGGTTGAGGCTGCTCTCCACTGAAGACTGTGATTGGCTGAGCATTCATTTTCTGTGTGTCCAGAGGGTTTGGCTACCATTAGAACAGGAAAGGTGGAGGATCAGTGAAGCAAATGTGATTAATTCATTTAATTCTATTATTTTGCTCCACTTTTAAGTTTATTGCACTTGAAAAACCCTTTAATGTAAATGTCTAAAAAGTGTATTATAAAAGCTGCAGTTTAACAGTAAAGTGTGATGCCAGATATCATCAAATATAGATTTTCAGCAAAAAAATAAATTACACACGTATGTAACAACCCCTGACTAATTCTCTAACTTTTAGGGGAGTTTTACATATTTCCAGTCTGCAATGATTGTGATGTCGGTTCTCGGCAACCACTTCCTTTTAACTTTTAAAAGACAGACCGGGCCACCTGAGAAGAGTCCTCGTTATCCATGAAGTCCTGCTCTCCCTGCCCACCTGCTGATGACTGACAGTCTTCTACCTAGTTTTCTCCCTTTCCCTCTAGGACAGAACTGCCAATCATCAGCAGGTGGGCAGGAGAGCAGGAGATTCTGAATAACCAGGACTCTTCTCAGGTAGATATGACTCTTTTCAAGGCCTGGGCTGCAGTGATTATGATGTTGGTTCTCAGAAACCACTTACTTTTAGTTAATGAGTGACACTCTGATGAAATCAGAATTTCTGTGAGGTCAGCATAAAGTTGATGACAGGTTTCCTTTAACTAGTAACTCGTTTCAGCATTAAATGGATATTATTCTGTATGGCCTTATTCGTCACTGTCCAGAGGCCGCTTATCCTGCAGGGGTGTAACAGTTTACTCACTCTTCTGCTAATCTAGGCTTGGTTTAGGCCCCCAACAATCGGCAGTATCAACTAGTAAATAGTTCATGAAGAGAAGGACTAGCAGGATGCTTTTAGGACGATTACTCTGGGATGACACTCCTCCCAGGAGGTCCATTGGAGTAGATGAATCGTCAAGCCTTGGCTTAATACTTTTCCTTTCTCTCTTAATAATGCTTTACTAGTCTAACTGTAGATGGCTGCTTCTCCATAATCGTCTATGGCAAAACCAAAATGTCAGTTACTTATTAAAGTGTCAGTTACTTGTCTCCTGCTCACTGCTCCAAGGAGAGCTAGGAAATGTAGTTCTGCTGCCTTCCCTAACAGCTGTAGAGAATTCTTCTTACCGATGACCATCCACTGTAGCTACGGTAATTGCTCTTGTAAATCTCTTACTGGGGTTACACGTATATCCAGAATTCAACATAACTACAAGAGGAATAGAGTACACTAACAAAGCAGTTGTAATGCATAAATACATTGATTGTATGTACGTTGAAGAATGGAGATAACATCAGTCCTAAATTATATATTCTGCATAGTCTGAAAAATAGTGCATTAAATAAACTTCACTTTATCAAATGCGTGAAAACTGGTTATGCCATACGTATCATCATGTGGAGCTAACGATTCCTCATAGTTGTATCTAATACTGTGTTCAGATTTTCCACATATATGACTATGAAATCAGTGCTGTTCCAGCTCACACACGGGTCAAATTCCTTTTACTGTGCAATTAAAGTATGGAGAGATTTAACTAGTATTTTCCTGGTTTTCCATGTTTGTGTCTTTTTAGATTTTAAATCATACTAGAAGCTTGAGAGAATAAAAAATAGTTCATTCTTCAATAGAAGTGAAGAAAGAGAGGAGTATGGGGAGTTATGATATATATCAGCTATTTAGGACTTACTACATAACATATACATAGTAATAAAATAGAAAACAACTTGAGAAGTGAGACAGAAGTAGCGTCTGTACTAAAAAGAGAACTCAGACATGAAGATTATCTTTTCTAAGAGTTACAATCCCATATTATAAAGTGTTAATTTCTAGAGTCCTACCTGAACGGCAAAGGGAAGAGAAGTGTCCTAATATACTTCAGTCTTACAGTGTTGCACAGCCACAGTGCCGTGTCTCCTTCAGATGTTTCTTAGGTGTGGCCAGGGAAATACCTTTACAGGTTGAATCGTGTTCAGAGGCAGAGACTTAAATCAGGTGATTGGTTCAGAGGAAAGTAGAAAGCCTGCTATTTACATAAGCTTCTCAAAATGTTGAGATATACAGGTGAAACTCGAAAATGTAGAATATCGTGCAAAGTTCATTTATTTCAGTAATGCAACTTAAAAGGTGAAACTAACATATGAGACTCCTTACATGCAAAGCGAGATATTTCAAGCCTTTATTTAGTATAATTTGGATGATTATGGCTTATAGCTTATGAAACCCCAAAGTCACAATCTCAGGTACCCTACATTAATGTAATTCCTTTTAATTTGTATTACTGAAATAAATGGACTTTTGCACGATATTCAAATTTTTCAAGTTTCACCTGTATATCCCTGTAGCCATGCAAGCCACAATAGACAGACATATAAATGCACTTTCTCCTTAACCCCTTCCCGACCTATGACGTACTACTACGTCATAGAAACCGCTGCGTTCCTGCAATTTGATGTAATAGTACGTCATGGTGATCGGGCGGGCACTGGAACGGTGCGCGCGTGATCACTGTAGGGGCCCGGCAGTCCCTGGTAGCCGGGCCCCTGCTGTATCTGCCAGCATCGCTGTAAAAGCCGATGCCGGCGGATTAACCCCTTCTATGTCGTGGTCCACGCTGACCACGACATAGAAGGGGTTTGTGTCGGGTGAGTGAGCGCATCGAGTCCCTGCGCTGCTGTGGTGGGGACTTGATGTGTCAGAAGGCAGCCCGATGCCATGCAAAGGCTGCCCAATGCCTTGCATGGCATCAGGACCTGCCTTCTACGGGTGCCTAGAAGATCCAGCCTCAAGCTGGGTCTCCTTGGCAATCTGTTTGTGTACTACTCACTGTAGTACACGAACAGGCAATGCATTACAATACAGATGTATTGTAATGCACTGCAGAGGGGATCAGACTCCCAAAAGTGAACATCAGAAATAAAGTAAATAAAAAAAGTGTTTTTAATAAAATTAATAAAGTAAAAAAAGAAAAAAAAAACGCCCCTTTGCCCTTATTTTATAAGAAAAAACTGAAAAAAAAAAACCCACACATATTAGGTATCACCGCATCCGTAATGACCGGCTCTATAAATATATCACATGATCCACCGAGTCCTATAAACACCATAAAAAAATAATAATAAAAATGGTGTACAAAAAAAAGCACCTTGTCACCTTACATCACAAAAAGTGCAACACCAAGCAATCAAAAAGGCATATGTCCCACAAAATGGTGTCAATAAAACCGTCACCTCATCCCACAAAAAATGAGCCCATACCTAAGACAATCGCCCAAAAAATAAAAAATAAAGCTCTCAGAACATGGAGACACTAAAACATAACTTTTTTGTTTCAAAACTGCTATTATTGTGCTAAAGTGAAATACATAAAAAAAAATACATATTTGATATGGTCACGTCTGTAACAACCAGCTCTATAAAAATATCACATGACCTAACCCCGCAGGTGAACACTGTAAAAAATAAATTAAAAAACTGTAAAAAAAAAGCAATTTTTGTCACATTACATCACAAAAATTGCAACTGCAAGTGATCAAAAAGGTGTATGCCCCCCAAAATAGTACCAATCAGACCTTCACCTCATCCCGCAAAAAAAAAATGAGACCCTACCTAAGAGAATCGGTATCACTCTCAGACAATGGAGACACGAAAATGTATACATATTAGGTATTGCCACGTCCATAACAACCAGCTCTTTATAAAATAATATAAAAAAATAAAATAAAAAATAAAAACTGTCAAAAAAAACGAAATTTTGATCACCTTACATTACAAAAATTGCAACACCAAGCGATCAAAAAGGCATCTAGCCCCTAAAATAGTACCAATCCCTCAAAAAATGAGTCCTCATCTAAGACAATTAGTAAAAAAAATAAAAAAGCTATGGATCTCAGACTATGGATACACTAAAATATCATTATTTTGGTTTCAAAAATGCTATTATTATGTAAAACTTAAATAAATAACACAAAGTAGACATATTAGGTATTGCCACGTCCATAACGATCTGCTCTATAAAAAAGTCTCATGACCTAATCCCTCAGGTAAACGCTGTAAAAATAAATAAATAAATACTGTGCCAAAACAGCAGATTTTTGGGTCACCTTGCCCCATAAAGTGTAATAATGAATGATCAAAAAATCATATATATCCAAAAATGGTACCAATAAAAATATCAACTCTTCCTGCAAAAAACGAGCCCCTGCACAAGATGAAAAATAAAAAAAGGGCGTTCAGAAAATGGAGATCCAAAACCTAATTTTTGTTTTCAAAAAGGCTTTATTATGTAAAACTGAAACAAACATCATAGAAAGTAGACATATTTGATATCATTGCGTCCATAAAAACATGCTCTAAAAAATAGCGCATGATCTAACCTGTCAGATGAATGTGCCAAAACATCAATTTTTTGGTTACATTGCCTCACAAAAAACATAATTAAAAATCATATGTACTCCAAAACAGTACCAATAAAATTGGCACCTTATCCCATAGTTTCCAAAATGTGGTCACTTTTTTGAGTTTCTATTGTAGGGGTGCATCACGGGGGCTTCAAATGGGACATAGCATCTAAAAACCAGTTCAGCTAAATCTGCCTTCCAAAAACCATATGGCGTTCCTTTCCTACTGCGCCCTGTGGGGTGTTTCTGTAAACCACAGAATCAGGGTAATAAATATTGAGTTTTATTTGGCTGTTAACCCTTGCTTTGCTACTGGAAAAAATGTATTAAAATGTAAAATCTGCCAAAAAAGTGAAATTCTGAAATTTCATTTCCATTTTCCATTAATTCTTGTGGAACACCTAAAGGGTTAACAAAGTTTATAAAATAAGTTTTGTATATCTGTAGTGTCCCACTAGCTGAATGTGGGCACTACACAAGGGTCAATTGGGCCACGTGTACTCCTACTCCTGAGGGACAGTGTCAGTGTATTTCTCAATCCATTTTAATGCATTTTAATATGTATTTATGTGTATTCTTCCCTGTAATGTGTGTAACAGGCCTATTAGGGTGCAGCTCATCATCCTAGACACTAGAGGGAGATAGGGAGCCCCTAGTATATATATTCAGGCCCAGACAGGGAGGGGAGAGTCTGTGTAGTCAGGAGTCTGTGGAGAGACAGAAGTGAGAGGGCACCAGCCAGAGACTAGCTGAGGGCCTCCTCCTGACATGTAGCTAGACAGCCCAGGCTTCTAGTTGCCACCAGGAGGCTAGTGGAAGGAGTCCAGCCTGCCTGAAGTTATTGAGCCTGAGTTAGCGCAGAAGATTCACCCCAGGAGAAGGGTTTGCCTCCTGAGAGAAACCAAGTTCCCTAACCAGAGCAGAGCAGAGCCATTATACCAGCCAGACAAGTAAGCTGAAGGGCAGAAGGATCATTAACTTAAAGCAAGGGATATATACCTGAGGAAGATTGCTACCAAGAATAAAAGCCAGCATTAGGGCATACGGGCCTTGGGATTGAGACAGCCAGAAGTTCTGAGGAATAGTGCACCGGATTTCTAAGGAAGAGTGCAGCCTGGTCTGTAAGTGTTGTTTTACCCTCTGAGTATCTTGCAAAGAACAGTGTACCTGCCATTATTGTGTAAGCCTGCTTATTAACTGGAACTGAACTCAAACTGTATAAAGTTGAACTGTTTCCAGTAAAGAAAGTTTGGTTCACCACAACACCGTGTTCCTCACTTATTACTACTACCAATCGGTGTGCCACCGTTACAGGCACTGGCATCACGAACCTTAAAGGGACCTTGCCCTAGGCACATTAAACACCTGCAACATCCAGGGCACCTCATCCACCATCAGGCCTGGTCCCTAAATACAGAGAGTGCCCCAGAGGACCCCTGTGTCAGCCTCTCCATCACTGCTGTATGCCTTCCCAGGGTCTCCCTACAAACTGTGAGTATCGTTTGCCCATTAACCGTGACCTCACATCGCAATACCCTGCAGGGTGGCGTACTGCATATCTTGAGGGTGTCGTTTCTAAAATGGGGTGATATATGGGTGGTTTCTATATATGTAAGCCCCAGAAAGTGACTTCATAACTGAACTGGTCCTGAAGACATTGGGATTTGAAAATGTTCTTAAAAATGTTAAGATTTGCTTCTAAACTTCTAAGCCTTCTAACATCCCCAAAAAATAAAATGTCATTTTTAAAATGATCCAAATATGAAGTAGACATATGGTAAATGTGAAGTAATAACTATTATATGAGGTATCACTATCTATTATAAAAGTAGAGAAATTGAAATGTGAAAATTTGGGAATTTTTCAAAACTTTTGGTAAATTTGGGATTTTTCCACAAATAAAGGTGAAATATATTGACTTAAGTTTATGACTGTCATGAAGTACAATGTGTCACGAGAAAATAATCTAAGAATGGCTTGGATAAGTAAAAGTGTTCCAAAGCTATTACCACATAAAGTAACACGTGTCAGATTTGCAAAAAATGGCCTGGGCAGGAAGGTGAAAACAGGCCCGGGGTTGAAGGGGCTAAATAATTTGCTTTCATAATAATTTAGTTAAATCAGCTATATGTAGTCCAATTATTTCTGCATTTTTGGCAAGGGGACACACTTTGGCAAATCCGCACACAAAGAAAATCTCAGGTAGAAGAACTCATAATACAGTTGGGGTTCACATGTTGAGCTCATATTGTGTTTTTGAAGCAATTTTTCACTACATAACTGTAGCATTTGCAAACATTGTTTGTAACACCCCGGAGTGGTGTTACCGCTTTTATACCCTGCTACTGTCTCCAATGGGCTAACCTGAATGTCATCTATGTATTTCTGTCCAGGTCCATTACATTGTGCAATGATAATCTTTCTATGAAACTGTTTATTACATGTAATATGCCTGGTTCACCAGCAGGTGGCAGTGAAAATGACAGAGCTACAGTTAGAGAGAATGGAACTCACCATTCCATTCTCCCTCCTTTGGGCAGAAGTGGGCCAAGCCTGCTTCCTGCCAGAAGGGTGAGGCAGAAGTTTCTAGTTAGTTCTAGCTCTAGTTCTAAGCTAGACAGGAGGAGTATGAGCAGGGGCACCCTCAGGTGTGCCTATGCCAGCCAGAGCACCCTAAGCTCTGCTGGCCATGAAGAAAGATGTCTGGAAGCCATAGTGACCAGAGGAATAGTTCTTCGGCCACCATAAGAGAAATCAGCAAAAGGAAGAGTTCTTCAGCTGAAGATAAGTTTTACTGAGTGTCAGGAGGGGAATAACAGTTGACGGCACCCCATCCAAGCATACCAGAGCAGATCAGGAGTACAGAAACCAGCCCGCGCTGCGGGCGGGTTGCAGACATGCTGCAGTAAAGAACTGCGTGGCCAATTATCCCACAGCTGCCTTTTATTTAATAATAAAGACTGCACTGTATAGTCAATCTTCATTGTTAATGGTCGCGCCGCACCTTTAATGCACCTTTAAACATATGCTGTTACTGGTATGGGCTGTGGCTGGTTAGGTGGGGACACAATATGCATATTATTGCTGTTTTGGCCTGCAATCTCCTGCAGGTTATTTGACAGTAAACACTAAATATATTAATCAGCTTGGGCATACCCATTTCTCCAACCCCAGCTTTTCTGCCCTACAGGTGGGAGCCATTCTTCTGCCATCTGCTTTTCCTCCTTTTCCACATCATCTAATATCAATGAGAATATGTCGTCAGGAACATGTAGGAATAAATAAACAAATAAAACTGACGAAGCATAAGTCTCCATGCACTCTCCCTCTCCAATATTATTCCATTAGTCATTTTCAGCAACACTGTTGCATGAGCGCTTACCACGTCTCTCCCTATTCTCAGCTCACATGACAATGACGGAGACAGCGCGGGAGGAGGGTTTTATAGGGCTGTGACATCACAGGGGATGGCTATCTGCGGATTGGCAGGCTGCATGGCATTATGGCTGCCAGACAGCCAGCTTCCAGCCATGTTCCTGGGCTTCTTACTTTTACTTTGTAACATGTGCAGCTGCTATTTTAGGAAAAACTGATTTGTTACCACGAAGCATGAGAAAATTCGGATTCATTAGCAAATTGAAGCTTTCCTAAACTTCGAACCGAATTCTGCTTCAAATGCAGTGGTGTAGGGATCGCCATAGCAGCCATAGCAATGGCTATGGGGCCCTACGCCACTGGGGGCCCGCCGCTGACTGAGGATAATATTTATTTTTTTAAGTTTCAAAAAAAAATTGGCGAGTGGGCCGAGCGTGGGTGGCGCTGTGATAGGGGGCGGTCGGACTCAGAGCCGGAGAGGCGGAAGTATAGAGGCAGTCTGGGCGGCGGTTCGCCGGAAGTGGAGGAGGCGGAGTTCGCAGACTAGGAGCGGCACATACAAGGAAGCTGCTGAAGTGTGGGTGGCTGGCTTGGCGGGCAGCGCGCTGCGCAGTACGGCTCCGGTTCGGTCAGGTGTCAGGTCGGTTCAACTTCAAGTGGCATGAGGTGAGGGCTGCCTCGGGAGTGGGACTGAGTCTGTCACTGTCTGAGTCTGTCCGACCGAAGTGGCAGCTGGCAGCGTCAGTCAGTGGAGAGACGTGGAGTACTGTAACTGGAGTCACTCTGGAGACTAGTGTAGTGGACAAGTAAGGAGACTGGAGTTATTTCATTTGTGTGTGAGGTACAGCCGGATCTCAGCATCTTCCCTATTCACACATATACCTGCTCAAGCCTGGCAGGCGCAGCTGCATTATTTAATAGTGTGGTGTGGTAATGGTTAATGCCTTTGGCGAAGACACAGCCACCTAATCCTATCTGAGGGGTTACAGACCCCTCAGAGGTACAGCCGGATCTCAGCATCTTCCCTAATCCATATTCACACATATACCTGCTCAAGCCTGGCAGGTGCAGCTGCATTATTTAAAGGGATTCTGTCATCAGATTTAACCCCTCTAACCTAAACATATGGTCATGTCCAGACTAATAAGAAGAATCCTAAGCTGGCCTTATTAAACCTCACTGGGGCTCTATTTGCCCCCAAAATGTCAATCACTTAAGGTGCCCAAGGGGGGTCCGTTAATACAGGGTGCCCGGCTGCACCCCTCGCTGTCTGGTGCCCAGCAGCGCTGAGCTGTAGAAGGCGGCGCAGAAGACAGGGAAGGCGGCGCTGGGCACCGGACGGCGAGGGGTGCGGCTGGGCACCCTGTATTAACGGACCTCCCCTTGGGCACCTTAAGTAAGTGATTGACAGGTTATAAAAACCTGTTTTTTGAGCAAATAGAGCCATAGTGAGGTTTAATAAGGCCAGCTTAGGATTCTTCTTATTAGTCTGGACATGAGCATATGTTTAGGTTAGAGGGGTTAAATCTGATGACAGAATCCTTTTAATGGTGTGGTGTGGTAATGGTTAATGGCATTAGCGAAGACACAGCCGCCTAATCCTATCTGAGGGGTCTGTAACACAAGAAGGTGAAAGAACATATCGTGGGGTGTGTATGTGTATTAGACAGAAGGTAGGGATATGTATCTTGTGTAGTTTGGGTATTAGGGAGAGTAAGGGGTATATATCTAGTGCTGATACACGTGTAGGTGAAGAGCGGCTCTGTATCAGCGCTAGATATATACCCCTTACTCTCCCTAATACCCAAACTACACAAGATACATATCCCTACCTTCTGTCTAATACACATACACACCCCACGATATGTTCTTTCACCTTCTTGTGTTACAGACCCCTGTACAATTTAACAATCTTCTTTAATACACAGACATTTAGATTCATACATTTCCTACACTGACACAAATGCGTTGCCAGTGACCAACTGTCTGTGCTCAGTCCTACGTGTAACCATCGCAAGTGCATGAGGGGCTGTGGATGTGGCGGCGAGGTCCGAGAGGTATGTGCGGGTGGGAGATCCGGGAGGGGGGGGGCCATAAATTTATTTTGCTATGGGGCCCAGTCATTTCTAGCTACGCCCCTGTTCAAATGCTTTGCTTTGCTCAACACTTATTATTTCCCACCCTGATCCCAAACACTGCAATAAGTACCTAATTAAGGCCCACAGGGCTGTCCAAACCTTAGGCTACATGCACGCGAAAGTATTTTGTCTCCATGTCCGTTCATCTTTTTTTGTGGATTGTATAAAGACCCATTCATTTAAATGGGTCTGCAAAAAATTAAGACAGCACTCTGTGTGCTGTCCGCATCTGTATGTCCGCTCTGTAGCCTCGCAAAAAATATAGAGCATGTCCTATGCTTCTCCGTTTTGCGGACAAGGATAGGAATTGTTACAATGGATCTGCAAAAAAAATAAAACTGATGCGATACGGATGCCAAAAGGACGTCATCCATATTTATTGCAGATCAGTGTTTTGCGGACCGCAAAACACATACGGTAATGTGAATGTAGCCTTAACTGTATGAATTTTACATGCACAAGCAATAACAGCACATACAAATATGACATTACATTATAGTTTAAATAATTTAATTAATGAAAACAAAACAAAAATAGTTAAAAATAGATCATTTTAATCTAATAAAAGTCAATAAACAATAAAAATACATAAACATATTTAGTATCACCACCTTTAGAATGTATCCCATCTAGTAAAATGAAGATTAGGAGGTGTCCACATGTACCACAATTGCTTTGGATTTTCTCTCTGAATACCATAGTGGATTATGTGGTATCAGCAAGGTGAATGAGATTACATGTCAGTCCTAAATTTAAAAACAAAACAAAAAAAAAACGTGCTTTTTAAAGTAAAAAACACTTTACTCACATCCCCTGGCACTTCCATTTCTGCCTTCTCTGGTCCTATGCCGGACTCCGTACTATCCAACCTCCTGTGATTATGTTTGTTCCTACAGTATATACTGTATCTGCTGCAGCAGTCACATGTGACAAGACAACGTCAGAGATGGCTGCATTGTATAGAGACCAGCATGATAATACGCCCATAATGAGGTGTCTGGTATGTCTTGTGACCTTAGAGCAGTGAAATTATTATTTTATTTTTTATTTATTTATTTTATGCACTTATATAGCGCTACTATATTCCACAGCGCTTTACAGACATTAGCATCCAACTGTGCCCAATGGGGCTCACAATCTAAGGCCCAAAATAGTAAATGATATCTCCGACAAAGATTACACAGTGATATCACTGTTCTGCATTGATATCACTGTGTAATGTTTATTAGAGATAAATTCTTGGAAAGCGAAAAGATAAAAGCGAAAGTGAAAAAATGGAAAACAGCTGTGTTAAGAAGGGGTTAAACTCATTTATACATTGCGTTTCATATCGTGCTTTATTCCGCTCTAAGGAGTATGATATTACACAGTTCTTTTAAGGGGCAGAATGTTTACATTTGTTTATGTTTTACATGTATTTGCATTAATTTTGCAAACCATTAAAAAGTGCACAGGGAGGAAGAAATATTACACTATGGGCTAACTATTGTAAATATTAGTCTACAGAGCTACTGAAACCATTTTATGTTGCTAATTGGCTATTATAAGTGTAATAGTTATACCTCTCATCTGATTTATTGGCCTTATAAACTTTTTTTTCTCTTGGTGTTAACCAAACACATCGGTATTGTTGTCTGATAACATTGTGTTGGAATTTATCTCACAGAGCAATAGTTTAGCTAAGTTTCATTAGTCATGTATGACTCACTCTCATATGCATTGAGAATTCAGAGTAGTCGTTTCATCAGAAAGATTTGTTGTTATGCTGTGTGCGTGTTGCTATAGTGTCTATGTGTCAAGGTTTTTTTTTTTTTATAGATTCTTTTACAATAAAATGTCTCTCCAGTCTTAAAAGGGTTGTCCAAGTTAAATAGATACTCAGACAGCCCCTATAAATGTGCTAAAATAACAAAACTATCAATATGCTCTTCCTTTCCCTCCCCTGCTTTTTCCAGCACTGTTATCTAGTCCAGTGTTTCCCAACCAGTGTGCCTCCAGCTGTTGCAAAACTACAACTCCCAGCATGCCTGGACAGCCTTGGACTGTGTGGGCATGCTGGGAGTTGTAGTTTTGCAACAGCTGGAGGCACACTGGTTGGGAAACACTGATCTAGTCCTCCTGCTGCTGACATTATCTTCCTGGGTGCAGAGGCGATGTTTTGTAAACACAGATCACTTAGCAGCCAATCACTGGCCTCAGCAGTATACAGGACATCACTGCTGAGGCCAGTGATTGGCAGCAGCGGTTATCTGTGTGCGCAATGTGGCGGCCAGGAAAACAAACAGCAGTGGGGAGGGCCAGATCACAACAAGGGAAAAAGCAGGGGAGAAAAGGCGTAGGTATATTTTCTTTTGTTACTTTAGCACGCAATCCATGCAAAATCTAAAAATGACTCCTTTGTCCAAAGTCGTAAAGCTGTACATGCTCCTAAAATTTTAGTCACCTGAATTGTGCCATACATTAGATCCCATGCTTTACCCTACTAAGCTGCAACTGAAACCTGTGCCACCATAATAATAGAGCAGTGCTATCCCGAGCCACCTCAGAGTCAGCAAAAAAAATATATGCACAGTATATACCCCCCTGAAGGACCTGAAGGATACTCACAGAACACCAGTGATGATGGGGCATGGAAAAGGTTAAGATGTCATATTACCTCAGGGTCCATGACACATCATTTCTAACTGCCTTTTCACCTCTGTGGGACGGGCTTAGTTGTGTACAGCTGCACATTCACATGTATATACATGGCTGTACTGAGAGGTAATTGCTATACAGCTGACTCAGTTACCGGCCATGGAGTCATGGAGTCATAGAGTCACAGAAGCAGCAGCTACTTGATGCTGCAATGGGGAAAAATGTAGTAACAGGAAATAAAAGAGATCAGAATGCCTGGACAATGTAAAGTATGGAACACATATAAATACCATGTGATTATTATTTTTTGACTGGAGTGTTCCTTAACCCCTTAAGGACCCTGCCATATTTCACCTTAAGGACCAGGCCATTTTTTTCAAATCTGACATGTGTAAATTTATTTGGTGATAACTTTGAAACGCCTTTACTTATCCAGGACATTCTGGTTGAGCAGCTCCCCCAGATTTGCCACTATATTTCTGTGTTTTTGTTCTGAGATTGTTTTCTCGTCACATATTGTACTTCATGACAGTGGTAAAATTTAGTCCAAAAAAATTATTTTTATTTATAAAAAAAAATACCAAATTTACCAAAAGTTAGCAAATTTCCAAATTTCAATTTCTCTACTTTTAGAATAGATAGTAATACCTCCAAAAATAGTTATTACTTTACATTCCCCATATGTCTACTACATGTTTGGATAATTTTGTAAATGCCATTTTATTTCTTGGGGACGTTAGAAGGCTTAGAAGCTTAGAAGTTTAGAAGCAAATCTTAAATTTTTTCTGAAAATTTCCAAAACCCACTTTTTAAGGACTAGTTCAGGTCTGAAGTCACTTTTGAGGCTTACATAATAGAAACTACCCAATGACCTAATTTTAGAAACTACACCCCTCAAGGTATTCAAAACTGATTTTACAAACTTTTTGTGCAGATTTCCCATTTTAATAATAAAAAATTCCACTAACAAAGCAATGGTTAACAGCCAAACAAAACTCTATATTTATTGCCATGATTCTGTCGTTTTCAAAAACACCCATATGTGGTTGTAAACTGCTGTACGGGCACACAGTATTGCGTAGAAGGAAAGGAATGCCATATGGTTTTTGGAAAGCAGATTTTACTGGGATAAAAGAAGGAAGATGCCATAGGTTTTGGGAATAGCATATTATTTAAACTGGGATAATGTTAAGCTGCCAGTCCAGTTGAAGAGACCCCCTGATTTCCGCCCTACAGTAGAAACTCCAAAAAAGTGATCCCATTTTAGAAACTACACCCCTCAAGGTATACAAAACGGATTTTACAAACTTTGTTAACCCTTTAGGTGTTGCACAAGAATTACCGTAATAGAAAATAGAGATGAAATTTCAGAATTTCACTTTTTTGGCAGATTTTCCATTTTAATCCATTTTTTCCAGTTACAAAGCAAGGGTTAACAGCCAAACAAAACTCAATATTTATGGCCCTGACTCTGTAGTTTACAATATGTGGTTATAAACTGCTGTACGGGCACACGGCATTGCGCAGAAGGAAAGGAACGCCATATGGTTTTTGGAAGGCAGATTTTGCTGGACAGTTTTTTTGACACCATGTCCCATTTGAAGCCCCCCTGATGCACCCCTAGAGTAGAAACTCCCAAAAAGTTACCCCATTTTGGAAACTACAGGATAAGGTGGCAGTTTTGTTGGTACTATTTTATGGTACATATGATTTTTGGTTGCTCTATATTACACTTTTTGTGAGGCAAGGTAACAAAAAAAACTGTTCTGGCACCTTTTTATTTTTTATTTACAACGTTCATTTGACAGTTTAGATCATGTGGTATTTTTATAGAGCAGGTTGTTACAGATGTGACAATACCAAATATGACTTTTTAGTGTCTCCACATTCTGAAAGCCATAGTTTTTTTTGTTTTTTTTTGGGGTGACATTCTTGTGTAGCAGCTCATTTTTTTCGGGATGAGATGACGGTTTGATTGGTACTATATTTGGGAGCATATAAATTTTTGATCGCTTGCTATTACACTTTTTGTGAAGTAAGGTGACAGTAAATGGCTTTTTTGACACCGTTTTTATTTTTATTTTTTACTATGTTCACCTGAGGGGTTAGGTCATAGGATATTTTTATAGAGCAGGTTGTTACGGACACGGAGATATCGAATATGTATACTTTTTTTATATATATATATACTTAACTTTTATACAAAAAAAATCATGTTTTAATGTCTCTATAGCCTGAGAGCCATATTTTTATTTTTTTGGGGGCGATTGTCTTAGGTAGGGTATCATTTCTTGCGGGATGAGGTGACGGTTAGATTGGTACTATTTTGGGGGGCATACTCCTTTTTGATCGCTTGGTGTTGCACTCTTAGTGATGTAAGGTGTTCATTTGAGGGGTTAGGTCATGTAATATTTTTATAGAGCAAGTCGATATGGACGTGGCGATACCTAATATGTCTGTTTCTTTTCCCTATTTAAAAAAAAATAATACATTTTGGGAAAAAGACGCTTTTTTAACTTGAAACTTTACATTTTTTTGTAAAACTTATTTTTTTTTTACTTTTATTTTTTGTCCCACTCCGGAACTTCAACTTTAGGGGGTCTGATACCCTTTGCAATGCATAACAATACTTCTATATTGTGATGCATTGGCTGTAAGTGTATTACACACTGTAATACACTTCAGCCTGTTTGCCTGTGAGATCCCGTGCGCTGGGTCTCTCATGCTGTCACAGAAGGCAGCGACAATGCCTAAGGAAGGCACCGGGCTGCCTTCCCTGCCATCGGGTCCCCGTCACAGCAGTTTGGGGAGCCGAAGAAAGCTCCGATCCCAGCAAGAACATTGCAGCGCTGACCGTGGCACATTAAGGGTTAATGCATCGGTGATTTCACCGATGCCGGTGCATGCAGCAGTGGTACGGTTATCAGTGACTGCTGGACCCCTGCCGCGGATCGGGCGGGCACATCTCTTGCACCCGCCCGATCACAGCACCATACATGTAAGGCGCTGGTCCTTAATTCACGGACATCTGCACCGTACATGTATGGCACAGGTCCTTTAGTGGTTAAACCCTTTTAGGACCTTGCGATATCCCATTTTCATTTTTTACTCCCTGCCATCCCTGAGTCATAACTTTATTATTTGTCGCTCACATAGCCATATAAGAGCTTGTTTTTTTGCGGGACAAATTGTACTTTTTAATGGCACTACTATTGCATTTTATATTCCATACAATATAGTGGTAACATAGTAACATAGTAACATAGTACATAAGGCCGAAAAAAGACATTTGTCCATCCAGTTTGGCCTGTCATCCTGCAAGTTGATCCAGAGGAAGGCAAAAAACCCTGTGAGGTAGAAGCCAATTTTCCTCACTTTAGGGGAATAAAAATTCCTTCCCGACTCCAATCAGGCAATCAGAATAACTCCCTCGATCAACAACCCCTCTCTAGTAGCTATAGCCTGTAATATTATTACACTCCAGAAATACATCCAGGCCCCTCTTGAACTCTTTTAGTGAATTCACCATCACCACCTCCTCAGGCAGAGAGTTCCATAGTCTCACTGCTCTTACCGTAAAGAATCCTCTTCTATGTTTGTGTACAAACCTTCTTTCCTCCAGACGCAGAGGATGTCCCCTCATCACAGTCACCGTCCTGGGAATGAATAGATGATGGGATAGATCTCTGTACTGACCCCTGATATATTTATACATATTAATTAGATCTCCTCTCAGTTGTCTTTTTTCTAAAGTGAATAGCCCTAATTTTGATAATCTTTCAGGGTACTGTAGTTGCCCCATTCCAGTTATTACTTTAGTTGCCCTCCTCTGGACCCTCTCCAGCTCTGCTATGTCTGCTTTGTTCACTGGAGCCCAGAACTGTACACAGTACTCCATGTGTGGTCTGACTAATAGATTTCAAATGGGGAGGAATTTGAAAAAAATTCCACCACAGTTTTATGGGTTTAGTTTTTACGGCATTCCCTGTGTGGTAAAACTGATCTGTGCCCTTTCTCTGGGTCAGTGCGATTACAAAAATAAAAAATAAATAAAAATGTTCTTTTAATTACCATATCCTGACCCCCATAACTTTATTATGGTTATGTACGCAACTGTATGATGGCTTATTTTTTGTGGGTCAGTACTATTTTGGAATGGGATCACTATTTATTAAATTTGGAATTTTTTTCTGTCACGCAGTACACCGTATTGGAATCATATTTTCATATTTTTATAGTATGGGTGTTTCCAGATACAGCGATGCCCATGTTGTTTAATTGTTTTATTGTTTATTTTTTTTATTCTAGATAAAGGATAATGATTTGAACTTTTGTATTTTTTTATGTTTAAAAAAAAAACCTAAGTGACTATAACAAGCAATCACTATTCTTTAATGCAGGGATGTCTAACATGCGGCCCTCCAGCTGTTGCAAAACTACAACTCCCAGCATGCCCAGACAGCCTAGAGCTATCAGCCTACAGCAGGGCATGGTGGGAGTTGTAATTTTACAGCAGCTGGAGGGCCGCAGGTTGAGCATCCCTGCTTTAATAGATATCTATCTGTTACAGAATTCCCGATGTCAGCCAGAGGTAGGTGGGCCAGGATGGGAAGCACGTGGCTTCCATGTTTTAGCACTCTCATATACAGTGTTCACAGTGGCTGTCAATGTTAAGAAAATCATATTTACATATTTAATGTATGGCCCACAATTGGCTCTTTGAACTAATACAATGTGTTGAGCAATTCAATCACCATGTTACTGAAGGCCACTGAACCAACGATGCCGATGGGTAACAATTTTACAAGGAAAAGCCGTATTAAAAGTACTAATAAAAGTCATATCTGTAATTTTAACACCTGTAAACAATGTAAAACCTTAGCATTCTCTAAAGTGTATATTATCGTTTAATCACTAACCAAGAACTACAAAGGTTAGACTAGAGTTTTGAAAATTACAAGTTATTCACAGTAATTAAAGATTTTTTGTTACACTGTAAAATAACGGCAGTGTTCAAAAAAGCACGTAAGTAGCAAATCCTAGTATGCATGTTCTATAATAATGAAATAATAATAACAACAATAATAATAATATTTAATTTTACCTTTTGTATAGCGCCAATGTATTCTGCAACACTTTACATGTCAGACAGCGCAAAACATTTGATATATATTTATGGCACTCCAGACCTACATCCCACCATTTATCATGGCTTTATATAATACACACAGTACAATTTCATAAAAAATAATAAAGATTTAAAAATCACTGATAAAATTTAAAGGGAACCTGTCACCGGGATTTTGTGTAAAGAGCTGAGGACATGGGTTGCTAGATGGCCGCTAGCACATCCGCAATACCCAGTGTGCTTTTATTGTGTGCTTTTATCTGTGTGCTTTTATTGTGTAAAAAAACTATTTGATACATATGCAAATTAACCTGAGATGTGTCCTGTACGTGAGATGAGTCAGGGACAGGACTCATCTCAGGTTAATTTGCATATGTATCAAATAGTTTTTTTTACACAATAAAAGCACACAGAGCTATGGGGAATGGATATTGCGGATGTGCTAGCGGCCATCTAGCAACCCATGTCCTCAGCTCTATACACAAAATCCTGGTGACAGGTTCCCTTTAACCACCTCCCGACCGCTGTACGCACCGATGCGTCCGGGAGGTGGTTGATTTATTCCTCCTGGACGCATCGGCGCGTCATCTCGCGAGACGCGAGATTTCGTCACAGCCGGCCCGCGCATGCGCATCGCGGGCCGACATTTCGTCAAGAAGTATTTCGTCAGCAACCTGCCAGCCAATGATCGCGGCTGGCAGGTTGCTGATTTAAAAAAAAAAACAATCAGAGTGCCAGATAGCAGATCATATTTGTAAATATGATCTGTTATATGGCTGCCTGCTCCTCTGCTGGTCCTTTTCGTCGGTTGGATCCAGCAGAGGAGCAGGCTTCACAGTGAGTACACCAAACACTACACTATAGCCCCTGATCACCCCCCTGAACCCCAATTAACCCTTTGATCACCCCTTTGATCGCCCCTGTCAATCACTAGTGAAAGGAAAAAAGTGATCAGTGCAAACTGTCACTTTTTTTTTTTCACTGGTATTGACTGTTAGGTTTTAGGGATAGTTTAGGCCCCTTGGTTAGGTAGTTTAGGGATCAGTTAGCGCCCAGCCCACCGCACCGCAGTCACTGATTCGCTGATTAGCGTATCGCTAATCAGCATTTGTACTTTTATAGTATCTGGAAGTGATCAAAACTGATCACGGTCAGATCTATAATTGTATTAGTGTCACTTTAGGTTCGCCCTCCACCCAAAACGCAGTGTTTGCCCGATCAGGCCTGATCGGTCGCCCACACGTGCGTTCACCCACGCCCGCCCCACCGCAGTGACAAAAAATATATTTTTTTGATCACTGCACATTCACTTTACACGCGCTGCGGCGATAAAAAAATCAGTTTTGATATTTTTTTATCAACCGCAGCGGCCTCCGGTACTTCGCTAGCCTCCCATTTGTAAGACAGGCTTGCTTTTTTTTCTTGGGTAGTCTCAGGGAATACCCCTAAATTTAGTTGCCCACATGTCAAACAGGGGGTATTCTGAAGAGGCCTACAGGCTTCTGACCCAGTCGGATGAGGAATGGGAACCCTCATCTGATGAATCTAGCGGGTCAGAATACGAACCTGTAGAAAGCAGTGGCTCTCTGACCCAAAGTTCGGACGAGGAGGCTGAGGTCCCTGATAGCACCAGGCGTACCCGGCCCCGTGTCGCTAGACCGCAGGTTGCGCAGGATCCGCTTCAAGAGCAGCAGAGTGGGGCTGGTGCTGTCGGATTACGTGGTGAGGCATACACCAGCAGCCCAGCCCTTCCTGGGCCTAGTACCAGCACTGCCGTAGAACATGGTGAAGTAGCGAGCACCAGAAGGGCAGTTGAAGCTGGTACGGTGGCACGTGCAGTAGTGACCCCGTCGCAGCCACCGCAAAGACGTGCCCGTAGAGCCCCTAGAATCCCTGAGGTGCTGGCAAACCCTGATTGGCAGTCCCCAACTTCAGCCGCACCTGTAGTTCCCCCTTTCACCGCCCAGTCTGGAGTTCGGGTTGAGACAGCTCAGATCGATTTGGCCCTGGGATTTTTTGAGCTGTTCTTGACTGCGGAGCTCTTAGACTTAGTTGTGGCAGAGACAAACCGGTATGCCACACAATTTATAACCGCTAACCCGGGAAGCTTTTATGCCCAGCCTTTCCGGTGGAAACCAGTCCAAGTTTCCGAAATTAAAACTTTTCTGGGCCTCCTCCTCAACATGGGTCTAACTAAAAAGCATGAATTGCGGTCATATTGGTCCACGAACCCAATTCATCACATGCCCATGTTCTCTGCTGCTATGTCCAGGACACGATTTGAGACCATCCTGCGTTTCCTGCACTTTAGTGATAACAGCACCTCCCGTCCCAGAGGCCACCCTGCTTTTGACCGGCTCCTCAAAATTCAGCCCCTCATAGACCACTTCAACCTGAAATTTGCAGATTTGTATACCCCAGAGCAAAACATCTGCGTAGACGAGTCCCTGATACATTTTACCGGGCGCCTTGGCTTCAAACAATACATCCCAAGCAAGCGCGCCCGGTATGGGGTCAAATTGTATAAGCTCTGTGAAAGGGCCACAGGCTATACCCACAAATTTCGTGTCTATGAGGGAAAAGATCAGACCCTGGAGCCGGTCGGTTGCCCTGACTACCTGGGGAGCAGTGGGAAGATAGTCTGGGACTTGGTGTCACCCTTATTCGGCAAGGGGTACCATCTTTATGTGGACAATTTCTACACAAGTGTGGCCCTCTTTAGGCATTTGTTTCTAGAACGGATTGGCGCCTGTGGTACCGCGCGAACTAATCGCGCGGGCTTCCCCCAACGGCTCGTTAGCACCCGTCTTGCAAGGGGGCAGAGGGCCGCACTGTGTAACGAAGAACTGCTCGCGGTGAAATGGAGAGACAAGCGTGACGTTTACATGCTCTCCTCCATTCACGCAGACACGACAATACAAATTGAGCGAGCAACCCGTGTCATTGAAAAGCCCCTCTCAGTCCACGACTATAACCTTCACATGGGAGGGGTGGACTTCAATGACCAGATGTTGTCTCCGTATTTAGTTTCCCGCAGAACCAGACGCTGGTATAAGAAGGTGTCTGTATATTTAATTCAATTGGCTCTGTATAATAGTTTTGTTCTCTACAGTAAGGCTGGGAGAACTGGATCCTTCCTCAAATTTCAGGAAGAGATCTTCGCGAACCTCCTGTACCCAGGAGGTTCCGTGGCCCCATCCACCAGTGTAGTTAGCCGTCTACACGAGCGACATTTCCCCAGTGTCGTTCCTGGTACCTCAAACCGACCGCCACCCCGAAAAAAATGTTGTGTCTGTAGCAGGAGTGGAATAAGGCGTGACACCCGCTATTTCTGTCCTGACTGTCCTGACCACCCTGCCCTATGCTTAGGGGAGTGTTTCCGGAAGTACCACACACAGGCATAGGGATCATCTCACCAGGACAGGCACACAGGGCTATTAGGGCCCATTCACTCACACAGCTGCTGCAAACGTCTCCTTTCACCTGGGACAAAGTGCATAACGCACTTCGCCACATCTTTGGGCGATTTGCGCTTTGCACATTGACCCATGGGGAAGGAGAGGTTTGTTCTATAAAGGTAAAAAAACAAAAAAACACCAGTAAGCAAAAAGGTTAATGTTTAGTTCAAAAAGTTAAAGTTTATATGTTCTGTTGCAAAGTTAATAAAATGATTGCGTTGCGGCCTGGTTTTTATTTTTTTAATTTTTTTACCTTCCAGGTGGACCAACCGATCGACTAGCTGCAGCACTGATGTGCATTCTGACAGAAGCATTGCGCTGCTGTCAGATTACACGCAAGTCGGTGTATGCGGCGCTGCAAGACGAGATTTCTACTCTGCAGTAACAGATACGTTTGCCGAGGCACACGAGCTGAGGAGGAGGCGGCGTTCCTATGCTTTGGCAAACACTTTGTATGTAAAAAATAAAAATAAAAAATCCCGGCAATGATTTATTCATCCACATCGATTGATGTGAATGGAGAAATCTGGTTTGCCAGGGCATACGAGCTAAGTGGGTATGCATGTTGGGCGGAGCTCCTATGTCCTGGCAGACGCCTTTCCCCTCCTTTTTTTTTTTTTGGGCAGAGATTTTTTCATCCACATTGATCGATGCGAATGAAGAAATCTGTGCCGTTCATTTTTTTCTTTCAGCCCAGAGGCTGAACGGAAAAAAAAATCTCATTACCTGTATGCTCAATATAAGGAGAATAGCAGAAATTCCTAATGCTGGCCATACATGTAATGATTGCGGAGACCCTCAAATGCCAGGGCAAATGACCCCATTTTGGAAAGAAGACACCCCAAGGTATTCGCTGAGGGGCATATTGAGTCCATGAAAGATTTAAATTTTTGTCCTAAGTTAGCAGAAAGTGAGACTTTGTGAGAAAAAATAAAAAAAAAATCAATTTCCGCTAACTTATGCCCAAAAAATACATTTCTATGAACTCGCTATGCCCCTCATTGAATACTTTGGGGTGTCTTATTTCCAAAGTGGGGTCACATGTGGGGTATTTATACTGCCCTGGCTTTTTAGGGGCCCTAAAGCGTGAGAAGAAGTCTGGGATCCAAATGTCTAAAAATGCCCTCCTAAAAGGAATTTGGGCACTTTTGCAGCCTACATGCGCAAAAGTGTCACACATCTGGTATCGCCGTACTCAGGAGAAGTTGGGGAATGTGTTTTGGGGTGTCATTTTACATATACCCATGCTGGGTGAGAAAAATATCTTGGTCAAATGCCAACTTTGTATTAAAAAAATGGAAAAGTTGTCTTTTGCCAAGATATTTCTCTCACCCAGCATAGTTATATGTAAAATGACACCCCAAAACACATTGCCCAACTTCTCCTCAGTACGGCGATACCAGATGTGTGACACATTTTTGCATCCTAGGTGGGCAAAGGGACCCACATTCCAAAGTGCACCTTTCGGATTTCACCGGTCATTTTTTACAGATTTTGATTGCAAAGTACTTCTCACACATTTGGGCCCCTGAATTGCCAGGGCAGTATAACTACGCCACAAGTGACCCCATTTTGGAAAGAAGACACCCCAAGGTATTCCGTGAGGGGCATGGCGAGTTCCTAGAATTTTTAATTTTTTGTCGCAAGTTAGTGGAATATGAGACATTGTAAGGAAAAAATAAAAATAAAAAAATCTTCATTTTCCGCTAACTTGTGACAAAAAATTAAAATTCTAGGAACTCGCCATGCCCCTCACGGAATACCTTGGGGTGTCTTCTTTCCAAAATGGGGTCACTTGTGGGGTAGTTATACTGCCCTGGCAATTTAGGGGCCCAAATGTGTGAGAAGTACTTTGCAATCAAAATGTGTAAAAAATGGCCTGCAAAATCCGAAAGGTGCTCTTTGGAATATGTGCCCCTTTGCCCACCTTGGCTGCAAAAAAGTGTCACACATCTGGTATCGCCGTACTCAGGAGAAGTTGGGGAATGTGTTTTGGGGTGTCATTTTACATATACCCATGCTGGGTGAGAAAAATATCTTGGTCAAATGCCAACTTTGTATAAAAAAATGGGAAAAGTTGTCTTTTGCCAAGATATTTCTCTCACCCAGCATGGTTATATGTAAAATGACATCCCCAAAACACATTCCCCAACTTCTCCTGAGTACGGCGATACCAGATGTATGACACTTTTTTGCAGCCTAGGTGGGCAAAGGGACCCACATTCCAAAGTGCACCTTTCGGATTTCACCGGTCATTTTTTACAGATTTTGATTGCAAAGTACTTCTCACACATATGGGCCCCTAAATTGCCAGGGCAGTATAACTACGCCACAAGTGACCCCATTTTGGAAAGAAGACACCCCAAGGTATTCCGTGAGGGGCATGGCGAGTTCCTAGAATTTTTTCTTTTTTGTCGCAAGTTAGTGGAATATGAGACTTTGTAAGAAAAAAAAAAATGAAAAAATCATCATTTTCCGCTAACTTGTGACAAAAAATAAAAAGTTCTATGAACTCACTATGCCCATCAGCGAATACCTTAGGGTGTCTACTTTCCGAAATGGGGTAATTTGTGGGGTTTTTCTACTGTTTGGGCATTGTAGAACCTCAGGAATCATGACAGGTGCTCAGAAAGTCAGAGCTGTTTCAAAAAGCGGAAATTCACATTTTTGTACCATAGTGTGTAAATGCTATAACTTTTACCCAAACCATTTTTTTTTTGCCCAAACATTTTTTTTTATCAAAGACATGTAGAACAATAAATTTGGCAAAAAATTTATATATGGATGTCGTTTTTTTTTTGCAAAATGTTACAGCTGAAAGTGAAAAATGTCATTTTTTTGCAAAAAAATCGTTACATTTTGATTAATAACAAAAAAAGTCAAAATGTCAGCAGCAATAAAATACCACCAAATGAAAGCTCTATTAGTGAGAAGAAAAGGAGGTAAAATTCATTTGGGTGGTAAGTTGCATGACCGAGCGATAAACGGTGAAAATAGTGTAGTGCAGAAGTGTAAAAAGTGGCCTGGTCATGAAGGGGGTTTCAGCTAGCGGGGTTGAAGTGGTTAATAGCAATGTATAGTTCATCGGATAAGCATTTTTGTATCCAGGTGACTCCTCCTTTAGATTCATCTTTGTATATGAGTTGCTTGAGAAGTTCTTCCATAGGAAAGTATAACATACACTCACCTAAAGAATTATCAGGAACACCTGTTCGATTTCTCATTAATGCCATTATCTAGTCAACCAATCACATGGCAGTTGCTTCAATGCATGTAGGGTTGTGGTCCTGGTCAAGACAATCTCCTGAACTCAAAACTGAATGTCAGAATGGGAAATAAAGGATGATTTAAGCAATTTTGAGCGTGGCATGGTTGTTGGTGCCAGACGGGCCGGTCTGAGTATTTCACAATCTGCTCAGTTACTGGAATTTTCACGCACAACCATTTCTAGGGTTTACAAAGAATGGTGTGAAAAGGGAAAAACATCCAGTATGCGGCAGTCCTGTGGGTGAAAATGCCTTGTTGATGCTAGAGGTCAGAGGAGAATGGGCCGACTGATTCAAGCTGATAGAAGAGCAACGTTGACTGAAATAACCACTCGTTACAACCGAGGTATGCAGCAAAGCATTTGTGAAGCCACAATACGCACAACCTTGAGGCGGATGGGCTACAACAGCAGAAGACCCCACCGGGATACCACTCATCTCCACTACAAATAGGAAAAAGAGGCTACAATTTGCACGAGATCACCAAAATTGGACTGTTGAAGACTGGAAAAATGTTGCCTGGTTGGATGAGTCTCGATTTCTGTTGAGACATTCAAATGGTAGAGTCCGAATTTGGCGTAAACAGAATGAGAACATGTATCCATCATGCCTTGTTACCACTGTGCAGGCTGGTGGTGGTGGTGTAATGGTGTGGAGGATGATTTCTGGGCACACTTTAGGCCCCTTAGTGCCAATTGACCATCGTTTAAATGCCACGGGCTACCTGAGCATTGTTTCTGACCATGTCCATCCCTTCATGACCACCATGTACCTATCCTCTGATGGCTACTTCCAGCAGGATAATGCACCATGTCACAAAGCTCGAATCATTTCAAATTGGTTTCTTGAACATGACAATGAGTTCACTGTACTAAAATGGCCCCCACAGTCACCAGATCTCAACCCAATAGAGCATCTTTGGGATGTGGTGGAACGGGAGCTTCGTGCCCTGGATGTGCATCCCTCAAATCTCCATCAACTGCAAGATGCTATCCTATCAATATGGGCCAACATTTCTAAAGAATGCTATCAGCACCTTGTTGAATCAATGCCACGTAGAATTAAGGCAGTTCTGAAGGCAAAAGGAGGTCCAACACCGTATTAGTATGGTGTTCCATAATCATTCTTTAGGTGAGTGTAGGTCCTGTCTGTTTGTTTTCCAGTGCCGTGAATATGCACTGACCGTTATCTCCTTCAATTACAGGTACCTGGAATGTCCGTTGAAGAGAAGGACCAATCACCATTCTCCAAGAGCACCTGCAACTTTTCCCAGACGTCATTCTGGCCGATGACTTCACCAATCAAATCCTGAATGGAACCTTGCCATTATGTGTTCCCTTCATTGTATACACACTTCTGGGTCCATACAGAAAGGGCCCACTCAGGAGTACTAAAAGAATATATTGTCAGGACTGCCTGAATATCGGGATTAGTGCTAAAAGCAAGAGTACCACTTGTACCACTGTGTACCTTCAACTAATAAACTCTTAGACCCAGGATCATACCAAGTGCTTTGCCTTGCTACACATTTTATATACATAGCTATTAAAGGGAACCTGTCATCGGGATTTTGTGTAAAGAGCTGAGGACATGGGTTGCTAGATGGCCGCTAGCACATCCGCAATACCCAGTCCCCATAGCTCTGTGTGCTTTTATTGTGTAAAAAAACTATTTGATACATATGCAAATTAACCTAAAATGTGTCCTGTACGTGAGATGAGTCAGGGACAGGACTCATCTCAGGTTAATTTGCATATGTATCAAATAGTTTTTTTTTACACAATAAAAGCACACAGAGCTATGGGGAATGGATAGTGCGGATGTGCTAGCGGCCATCTAGCAACCCATGTCCTTAGCTCTATACACAAAATCCCGGTGACAGGTTCCCTTTAATGGCTATGTATATAAAATGTGTAGCAAGGCAAAGCACTTGGTATGATCCTGGGTCTAAGAGTTTATTAGTTGAAGGTACACAGTGGTACAAGTGGTACTCTTGCTTTTAGCACTAATCCCGATATTCAGGCAGTCCAGACAATATAATCTTTTAGTACCCCTGAGTGGGCCCCTTCTGTACAGGGAGTGCAGAATTATTAGGCAAATGAGTATTTTGACCATATCATCCTCTTTATGCATGTTGTCTTACTCCAAGCTGTATAGGCTCGAAAGCTTACTACCAATTAAGCATATTAGGTGATGTGCATCTCTGTAATGAGAAGGGGTGTGGTCTAATGACATCAACACCCTATATCAGGTATGCATAATTATTAGGCAACTTCCTTTCCTTTGGCAAAATGGGTCAAAAGAAGGACTTGACAGGCTCAGAAAAGTCAAAAATAGTGAGATATCTTGCAGAGGGATGCAGCACTCTTAAAATTGCAAAGCTTCTGAAGCGTGATCATCGAACAATCAAGCGTTTCATTCAAAATAGTCAACAGGGTCGCAAGAAGCGTGTGGAAAAACCAAGGCGCAAAATAACTGCTCATGAACTGAGAAAAGTCAAGCGTGCAGCTGCCAAGATGCCACTTGCCACCAGTTTGGCCATATTTCAAAGCTGCAACATAACTGGAGTGCCCAAAAGCACAAGGTGTGCAATACTCAGAGACATGGCCAAGGTAAGAAAGGCTGAAAGACGACCACCACTGAACAAGACACACAAGCTGAAACGTCAAGACTGGGCCAAGAAATATCTGAAGACTGATTTTTCTAAGGTTTTATGGACTGATGAAATGAGAGTGAGTCTTGATGGGCCAGATGGATGGGCCCATGGCTGGATTGGTAAAGGGCAGAGAGCTCCAGTCCGACTCAGACGCCAGCAAGGTGGAGGTGGAGTACTGGTTTGGGCTGGTATCATCAAAGATGAGCTTGTGGGGCCTTTTCGGGTTGAGGATGGAGTCAAGCTCAACTCCCAGTCCTACTGCCAGTTTCTGGAAGACACCTTCTTCAAGCAGTGGTACAGGAAGAAGTCTGCATCCTTCAAGAAAAACATGATTTTCATGCAGGACAATGCTCCATCACACGCGTCCAAGTACTCCACAGCGTGGCTGGCAAGAAAGGGTATAAAAGAAGAAAATCTAATGACATGGCCTCCTTGTTCACCTGATCTGAACCCCATTGAGAACCTGTGGTCCATCATCAAATGTGAGATTTACAAGGAGGGAAAACAGTACACCTCTCTGAACAGTGTCTGGGAGGCTGTGGTTGCTGCTGCACGCAATGTTGATGGTGAACAGATCAAAATAAACTTAAATATAGATTATTTGTATATAATCACTCACATATATCTTTGAAATCATATTTTAGTGATCTGGATAAATTAAAACTTAGCTTTTATTATAGCTCCTATAAGATAAATGAGATTTTGTTCCTCAAGGTGAAAAATAAAGGGGGTAGGTAATCGTAGATTGCTCGCAGTATCCCACGGTAACGGGGTTTGTACTGAGAGCAATACTCGAATGTCCACAAGACAGAAAATATGAAATGACTGATGTATTCCACACGTGATAATAAAAGCTTAGGTGATTAGAGTGGTACACATCAGTATTCAAGCCACAAAATTCCGGATTTGATACACGTAGGCACCAATATCTGACACATCAGTATTCAAACCGCAAGTTTCCGGGTTTGGTACGCACAGGCACCAATATCTGATACATCAGGTGGACATATAACAAATATTAAACAACAAGGACTATATGCACAACGACAAACACAACATAAATAATGACATGGATGTATGTATATATCGGTGTTACATTGAACACACTCATACATCCACGGCATATAGGTGCACGGCGGCACCGCTTGAAAAGAAAAAGATACACCACCAGGTGTCCTACCGTACAGGTGAGATGTACTCCAGGCACCTGTGTTCTTTGGTGTCTTAATCAGGCAGGGTGGTCCTTTTCGGCAGTTGGAGGGTATGTAGAGGGAATAAAAGCGATCCTTTGTTCTATCCCTAATTGGCCCTCACAGCCCTACAATAAACCTCCATGACTAACCACGAGGTGTCCCACTAGTTGGGCCCCCGTCTGGAACCTAGCCCTGGAATTGTGGTCCCTAAAGGCCCTACAAGGGTCCCTACATGCACGTTTCTGGGGTGGGGGGCTAAACCCCTCCCCTCATCAGGGGATATAATTTCTAAGGGCCGAAAAATACAAAAAGAGGGTCACCAGAGATGGTGGCTCTCCTGTAAGGTAAGGCACACAGGTGAGTGTGTAACCGGCAACGGGAATGAAGGAGAGGGGACCGATAACATAAAGTTTCCTCCCTCCTGTCACTGAGGTGGAGCGCACGGATAGGTGCACAGCCACAGTGTAAAGTGGAGCGCACAGATAGGTGCACAGCCGCAATAAAGATAGAGAAGGGGGACAGATGAAAGCGCCCCTTATCCTCTTGTGGTGCACAGGTTGGTGCCGCAGGCATATGTCTTACCTGGTCTGGAGATGTACGCGTCCGCTCTTTTGAAGGTTCGCGCCGGGGTATCGGCGCGTCGCACGCCGTGATGACGTCAGCCCTTCCCTTAGTGCGGCGGCGGGCGGTGATGACGTTTTGCCCTTACTTTGCGTCTCATGCCCACACGCCAAATAGACGCTGGGCATGCGCAATAGTATGCGTACTTTACATTTTCAATATCATCGTATTTAGTGCCTGAAATGGTATACCCAGGCCATAATACATGAAGATAAGTATTAAATTCCAGTATGCAGCCTCCATAGGTCAATATTTATATTTATTGTACCAGCAGGCCATCGTACTGATGACTTCACTCCCATAATGGGGCTACATTCAAAAAGGTGCTGTTATTTTATTTATATGTCGTTAGTCAGATACTGCTACCAGCGACATGCAGAAAAATAGAAAAGATAGAGTATACATTGGGCGCCGAACAGATTAGTATATATTGTACAGGCGCACAATATAAGCCTACAAATATAGGAATATGGACAAAGCATGAAAATATGTGTTTCCTTGTCCGTATATACGGGCGTATTGATATATAAGCTCCGCGTAAGAGTGGGTGTGTGGGCAGCGGAACACGTGTCCAACACATTCACTCAAGAACCCTGATGTGGGTATACAACATGAATTATTTAGTGGTATTTATTGCGGTTTTGTTGATTTCATTTTTTAACAGTAGTCGACATACAGTAACACCAAGCAATTAATGGGTATTACATCCCATGTCTCCCATGCAACCAAAATTTAATGGGGCAGGATGAGGCAGTTTTAGATATATACTTATAATTAAATCCGTATATAAAAAAGAAACCAGTGAATTGAAGGGGTATTCTTTAAAGGAAGCAGCCAAAGTGGAGGGACTCATTCAACCCTTTGGGGGATACCGTGTCCAATTGGAAAGTCCAACGTGCTTCCCTTTGAAGTAGGAGACGGTCCCAATCCCCGCCACGTGTTGGTGGTGGGACTTTATCGATTCCAATGGCTTGGATGCAGTTCAAATCTCCACCATGGTGTTCATTGACATGTCGGGCCACTGGGGTGTCGCGTTCGTTCGTGATATCGCCCAGGTGTTCTCCTAGGCGTCTTCATTCCCGTTGCCGGTTACACACTCACCTGTGTGCCTTACCTTACAGGAGAGCCACCATCTCTGGTGACCCTCTTTTTGTATTTTTCGGCCCTTAGAAATTATATCCCCTGATGAGGGGAGGGGTTTAGCCCCCCACCCCAGAAACGTGCATGTAGGGACCCTTGTAGGGCCTTTAGGGACCACAATTCCAGGGCTAGGTTCCAGACGGGGGCCCAACTAGTGGGACACCTCGTGGTTAGTCATGGAGGTTTATTGTAGGGCTGTGAGGGCCAATTAGGGATAGAACAAAGGATCGCTTTTATTCCCTCTACATACCCTCCAACTGCCGAAAAGGACCACCCTGCCTGATTAAGACACCAAAGAACACAGGTGCCTGGAGTACATCTCACCTGTACGGTAGGACACCTGGTGGTGTATCTTTTTCTTTTCAAGCGGTGCCGCCGTGCACCTATATGCCGTGGATGTATGAGTGTGTTCAATGTAACACCGATATATACATACATCCATGTCATTATTTATGTTGTGTTTGTCGTTGTGCATATAGTCCTTGTTGTTTAATATTTGTTATATGTCCACCTGATGTATCAGATATTGGTGCCTGTGCGTACCAAACCCGGAAACTTGCGGTTTGAATACTGATGTGTCAGATATTGGTGCCTACGTGTATCAAATCCGGAATTTTGTGGCTTGAATACTGATGTGTACCACTCTAATCACCTAAGCTTTTATTATCACGTGTGGAATACATCAGTCATTTCATATTTTCTGTCTTGTGGACATTCGAGTATTGCTCTCAGTACAAACCCCGTTACCGTGGGATACTGCGAGCAATCTACGATTACCTACCCCCTTTATTTTTCACCTTGAGGAACAAAATCTCATTTATCTTATAGGAGCTATAATAAAAGCTAAGTTTTAATTTATCCAGATCACTAAAATATGATTTCAATGAACAGATCAAAACACTGACAGAATCCATGGATGGCAGGCTTTTGAGTGTCCTTGCAAAGAAAGGTGGCTATATTGGTCACTGATTTGTTTTTGAATGTCAGAAATGTATATTTGTGAATGTTGAGATGTTATATTGGTTTCACTGGTAAAAATAAATAATTGAAATGGGTATATATTTGTTTTTTGTTAAGTTGCCTAATAATTATGCACAGTAATAGTCACCTGCACACACAGATATCCCCCTAAAATAGCTAAAACTAAAAACAAACTAAAAACTACTTCCAAAAATATTCAGCTTTGATATTAATGAGTTTTTTGTGTTCATTGAGAACATGGTTGTTGTTAAATAATAAAATTAATCCTCAAAAATACAACTTGCCTAATAATTCTGCACTCCCTGTATGGGCCCAGAAGTGTGTATACAATGAAGGGAACACATAATGGCATGGTTCCGTTCAGGATTTGATTGGTGAAGTCATCGGCGAATGACGTCTGGGAAAAGTTGCAGGTGCCCTTGGAGAATGGTGATTGGTCCTTCTCTTCAACGGACATTCCAGGTACCTGTAATTGAAGGAGATAACGGTCAGTGCGTATTCACGGCACTGGACAACAAACAGACAGGACCTATGTTATACTTTCCTATGGAAGAACTTCTCAAGCAACTCATCTACAAAGATGAATCTAAAGGAGGAGTCACCTGGATAAAAAAATGCTTATCCGATGAACTTACCTTTTCACATGAAGCTCCAGAATCTTCTTCTCAGGTCTTCTGCGCAGCCCCGAGCACGAGCCCAGAGAGGATTGATATCTCAGACGTCACTGACGTGTGCATGTGCAGTGACAACCCGAAGGAAAACTTACCTTTAAAACTGAGTCGCCGGGAACCAATGACCTTCTCTCCTCCACCTCCTCTGGAAAAAAAGAAAAAAAGAGGAAAGAAAAGAAAAGAAGACACCCACCTATTACCCCTTTAGTTCAGGAAGCAGGTGATACAGAGCTTCTACATCCTTCCCTCAAACCTTCTACAGTTGGACCTATTAACAAGGGTGAGATTAACGGTCAAAACAGTCAGGTTGGCACACAGATGCTGCACAATTTCATTAACCAAATAACACAGAGTGATGATAAATTACATTTACTTAATGAGTTTTTAAAGTTGTTATCAAACATAAATAAGGAGGATTCTATCTCCTTAACTCAGGTTTGGGTGGATAAGACATCTGTCAATCCTCAATCAGGCAACTACTGATTTATGGGCATAAATAAAGATCTTGTCTCTGTTTTTAACCCTCAAACGAATAATTTAGAGGGTATACATCAATCCTGCCTTAAAGAGGCTTTTATTTGTCATATTTCACCTCTCGGATATCACCTGTCATTCACAGTAAAATATATAATATGGAACAGGGAATATATTGATTTATATTCTCTACTCCCATCTTAGGGTACTAAAACCGAATTAAAGGACAATAAGGATCCGGAAACAAAAAACAAAAAAAACGAATCTATTTTTAATTGGTTACAGACAGGCTTTCACTATTTATGTGGCAGTGATGTGTGAACGTAAACCAGAATTCTGCTGTGGATTATTTTATCACATGGATTAAATTTTGGAAGCCTATCGAAGTTTTGGTGGATTGACTTAGAATTCATATGATGAATCCTTCAGGCAGAAACTGTCAGTTTACCCTAATATGTAATGGGGATCCAAGGACGTTGGCCTATGGCTGAATTTAATGTTCTAGGCAAAAGAATACAAATTTTCGCCAACAAAGTAGCAACAAGAGAGACCTATGCGTTGCATTTAAGAAAACATATGCAGATGGAATGCAAATTGCAAATATAGGCACAAATGTTCCTTTTGTGGCAGAGACCACCCGGTCTTCAAGTGTTTTAAGAAGCTTGGTTCAGCTGGGTCCTCAACTTCAAAAGATACTGAAGGAAAAAGCAACAACTCCAGTGAAACTAACAAAGTCAAAGAGATTCTGTCACCTGGATTTCACTTACTGAGCTGTTAACATGACCACATCAGTATTCACGATTTATATTACAATATACAGTGGGATGCGAAAGTTTGGGCAACCTTGTTAATCGTCATGATTTTCCTGTATAAATCGTTGGTTGTTACGATAAAAAATGTCGGTTAAATATATCATATAGGAGACACACACAGTGATATTTGAGAAGTGAAATTAAGTTTATTGGATTTACAGAAAGTGTGCTATAATTGTTTAAACAAAATTAGGCAGGTGCATAAATTTGGGCACCACAAAAAATAAATGAAATCAGTATTTAGTAGATCCTCCTTTTGCAGAAATTACAGCCTCTAAACGCTTCCTGTAGGTTCCAATGAGAGTCTGGATTCTGGTTGAAGGTATTTTGGACCATTCCTCTTTACAAAACATCTTTAGTTCATTCAGCTTTGATGGCTTCCGAGCATGGACAGCTCTCTTTAAGTCACACCACAGATTTTCAATTAGATTCAGGTCTGGGGACTGAGATGGCCATTCCAGAACGTTGTACTTGTTCCTCTGCATAAATGCCATAGTGGATTTTGAGCAGTGTTTAGGGTCGTTGTCTTGTTGAAAGATCCAGCCCCGGCGCAGCTTCAGCTTTGTCACTGATTCCTGGACATTGGTCTCCAGAATCTGCTGATACTGAATGGAATCCATGCGTCCCTCAACTTTGACAGGATTCCCAGTCCATGGACTGGTCACACAGCCCCACAGCATGATAGAACCACCACCATATTTTACTGTAGGTAGGAGGTGTTTTTCTTGGAATGCTGTTCTTTTTCCTCCATGCATAATGCCCCTTGTTATGGCCAAATAACTCAATTTTAGTTTCATCAGTCCACAGCACCTTATTCCAAAATGAAGCTGGCTTGTCCAAATGTGCTTTAGCCCACCTCAAGCGGCACTTTTTGTGCTGTGGGCGGAGAAAAGGCTTCCTCTGCATCACTCTCGCATACAGCATCTCCTTGTGTAAAGTGCGCCGAATGGTTGAACAATGCACAGTGACTCCATCTGCAGCAAAATGATGTTGTAGGTCTTTGGTGCTGGTCTGTGGGTTGATTCTGACTGTTCTCACCATTCGTCGCTTCTGTCTATCCGAGATTTTTCTTGGTCTGCCACTTCGAGCCTTAACTTGAACTGAGCCTGTGGTCTTCCATTTCCTCAATATGTTCCTAACTGTGGAAACAGACAGCTGAAATCTCTGAGACAGCTTTCTGTATCCTTCCCCTAAGGCCTCATGCACACGACAGTTTTTTTTCACGGTCCGCAAAAACGGGGTCCGTGGGTCCGTGATCCGTGACCGTTTTTTCGTCCGTGGGTCTTCATTGATTTTTGGAGGATCCACGGACATGAAAAAAAAGTCGTTTTGGCGTCCGCCTGGCCGTGCGGAGCCAAACGGATCCGTCCTGAATTACAATGCAAGTCAATAGGGACGGATCCGTTTGACGTTGACACAATATGGAGCAATTGCAAACGGATCCGTCCCCATTGACTTTCAATGTAAAGTCAGGAGTCCCTTTACTTTCACACTTGTGTTCATAATGCAGACGGTGGCTCCGTTCAGAGCGGATCCGTCTGCATTATATTGTTAAAACATTTCTAAGTGTGAAAATAGCCTCAGACGGATCCGTCCAGACTTTACATTGAAAGTCAATGGGGGACGGATCCGTTTGAAAATTGAGCCACAGTGTGTCATCTTCAAACGGATCCGTCCCCATTGACTTACATTATAAGTCTGGACGGATCCGCTTGCCTCCGCATGGCCAGGCGGACACCCGAACATAACTTGAAGCGTCCCCATCACCATGGGAACGCCTCTACGTTAGAATATACTGTCGGATATGAGCTACATCGTGAAACTCATTTCCGACAGTATATTCTAACACAGAGGCGTTCCCATGGTGATGGGGACGCTTCAGGTTAGAATATACTGAAAAACTGTGTACATGACTGCCCCCTGCTGCCTGGCAGCACCCGATCTCTTACAGGGGGCCGTGATCAGCACAATTAACTCCTCAGGTGCCGCACCTGAAGGGGTTAATTGTACTATCATATCCCCCTGTAAGAGATCAGGGCTGCCAGGCAGCAGGGGGCAGACCCCCCCCCCTCCCCAGTTTGAATATCGTTGGTGGCACAGTGTGCGCCCACCATCGGGCCCCCCCCTTCCTCCCTCTATTGTAATAAATCGTTGGTGGCACAGTGTGCCACCACCATCGGCCCCCCCTCTCTCTATAGTAGTAACAACCATTGGTGGCAGTGTGCGGCCCTCCAATCCCCCCCCCCCATGACTTGGAAGCGCCATCGCAGATTCCAATGATGGCCACCATGCTAGAACCTGACAGACCCCATTATAAGTTAGCAGGGTTCGCCTGTGTCATATGGCGGGTCTGGCACTCTGGCATGGTCAGCCCTCTGTTCTTATCATGGCAATAACGTTATAACCACTGGGGCACATTTATCAAGCTCCCCCCCCCCCATCATTGGTGGCAGCGGAGTTCCGATCGGAGTCCCAGTTTAATCGCTGGGGCTCCGATCGGTAACCATGGCAACCAGGAAGCTACTGCAGCCCTGGTTGCCATGGTTACTTAGCAATAGTACAACAGTAGAAGATTCATACTTACCTGCTTGCTGCTGCGATGTCTGTGACCGGCCGGGAGCTCCACCTACTGGTAAGTGAAAGGTCTGTGCGGCGCATTGCTAAAGGACTGTCACTTACCAGTAGGAGGAGCTCCCGGCCGGTCACAGACATCGCAGCAGCAAGCAGGTAAGTATGAATCTTCTACTGTTGTACTATTGCTAAGTAACCATGGCAACCAGGGCTGCAGTAGCTTCCTGGTTGCCATGGTTACCGATCGGAGCCCCAGCGATTAAACTGGGACTCCGATCGGAACTCCGCTGCCACCAATGATGGGGGGGGGGAGCTTGATAAATGTGCCCCAGTGGTTATAACGTTATTGCCATGATAAGAACAGAGGGCTGACCATGCCAGAGTGCCAGACCCGCCATATGACACAGGCGAACCCTGCTAACTTATAATGGGGTCTGTCAGGTTCTAGCATGGTGGCCATCATTGGAATCTGCGATGGCGCTTCCAAGTCATGGGGGGGGGGAATGGGAGGCCGCACACTGCCACCAATGGTTGTTACTACTATAGAGAGAGGGGGGCCGATGGTGGGCGCACACTGTGCCACCAACGATTTATTACAATAGAGGGAGGGAGGGGGGGTGCGATGGTGGGCGCACACTGTGCCACCAACGATATTCAAACTGGGGAGGGGGGGGGGTCTGCCCCCTGCTGCCTGGCAGCCCTGATCTCTTACAGGGGAATATGATAGTATAATTAACCCCTTTAGGTGCCGCACCTGATGGGGTTAATTGTGCTATCATATCCCCCTGTAAGAGATCAGGTGCTGCCAGGCAGCAGGGGGCAGTCTTGTACAAAGTTTACAGTGTATTCTAACTAGAAGCGTCCCCATTACCATGGGAACGCTTCTGTGTTAGAATATACTGTCGGAAATGAGTTTTCACGAAGTGAAAACTTAGATCAGAAAAAGCTTTTATGCAGACGGATCTTCGGATCCGTCTGTATGAAAGCAACCTACGGCCACGGATCACGGACACGGATGCCAATCTTGTGTGCATCCGTGTTCTTTCACGGACCCATTGACTTGAATGGGTCCGTGAACCGTTGTCCGTCAAAAAAATAGGACAGGTCATATTTTTTTGACGGACAGGATACACGGATCACGGCCTCGGCTGCAAAACGGTGCATTTTCCGATTTTTCCACGGACCCATTGAAAGTCAATGGGTCCGCGAAAAAAAACGGAAAACGGCACAACGGCCACGGATGCACACAACGGTCGTGTGCATGAGGCCTTAACCATGATAGTGAACAATCTTTGTCTTCAGGTCATTTGAGAGTTGTTTTGAGACCCCCATGTTGCTACTCTACAGAGAAAATTAAAAGAGGAGGGAAACTTACAATTGACCCCCTTAAATACTCTTTCTCATAATTGGATTTACCTGTGTATGTAGGTCAGGGGGTCACTGAGCTTACCAAGCCAATTTGAGTTCCAATAATTAGTTCTAAAGGTTTTGGAATCAATAAAATGACAACAGTGCCCAAATTTATGCACACTTTCTGTAAATCCAATAAACGTCATTTCACTTCTCAAATATCACTGTGTGTGTCTCCTATATGATATATTTAACTGACATTTTTTATCGTAACAACCAACGATTTATACAGGAAAATCATGACGATTAACAAGGTTGCCCAAACTTTCGCATCCCACTGTACTAGTATTACTGCCCTGTGTCTTGTAATTTGTCTAAAATCTCTTTTATTAATATGCAAATTACCTAAATAAGGAGCCCGAGGGGCTGTCCCTCTGTCCGTTGGAGCCCAGCCGCACCCCTTCTCGTTGAGCCCAGCACAGCCCCACTGCTAATTTATTTACTCCTCATCGCTGACCTCATATGCCTGGTGCGCAGTAATCTCGCGCATGCGCCGTGGAAAGACCAGTCAGCGCATGCGAAATGTGTTCTGTGAGGCCGATGTCAGGACACCGCGCAAGCATTACAATTGTACACAGACGTAGCAGGATCCATAGGTTATGGTGCGTTTTTTAATCCTTTTTGGTCTGCGGAAATATGGCATCAAAAATAGAAGTATACAGGTATAGTAAAAAATATAGTCTTTATTAAACTGTTTCCTGTCTTAATGGCATTAAATATTTGGGGGTCGAATTTTGCTAACAAAATAATTCTGTTATTATCAGATAACATGGTTGTAGTTTTCGCTATTAATTGTCTTGCTTCAAAATCTATCCCGGTTACTATATTACTTTGCAAGCTAGTTTTGTTCTGTCTAATTAATATTATTTGTCTAAAAGCTAAATCTGTTTCTGGAAAGTCTAACTTAATAGCAGATGCTTTATCTCTTCAGAATCTCACACTCTTCAAAGAACTAGTACCAGAAGCGGCAACCTGCAACTTTTCCTGCCCCGACTCATGTCTGGAAGATAATAGAGATGGGACGACGAATCCGTCGAATCCACGAATCCCTCGAATCTTGCTGGATTCAAAGGATTCGTGGACTCGAATCCCGACCTCATTTTCAAAATTTGAATCCGACGAATCCCTTGCCTGTGCTGCAGCTGCTGGGACTTGAACTCACGACCTGCTGCTGCTGGGACTCAAGCCCACGACTTCCTGTATCAGAGGCAACACACTTAACCACACAGCTATTAAAGCTGTATATCTACTGACTGAAAAAATATGAGACTTAGACACTGTTAGCTGTTCTAGCCAGTGTACATCTATACACATAACAGCTGCCCCAACACACCCAGCTCTGCTATATCTCTATATGACAGTGGCCCCAACACACCCAGCACTGCTATATCTCTATATGACAGCCGCACACTGCCACCAATGTATTAAAAGAATAGAGGGAGGAAGGGGGGGGGGGGGCGCACACTGCCACCAATGTATTAAAACAATAGAGGGAGGAGGGGGGCGCACACTGCTACCAATGTTAATGCATAGAGGGAGGGAGGGGGGCCGCACACTGTGCCACCAATGTTATTAATACAATAGAGGGAGGGAGGGGGGGCGCACTGGCCACCAATGAAATTTTAACTGGGGAGGGAGAGGGGTCTGCCCCCTGCTGCCTGGCAGCCCGGATCTCTTACAGGGGGCTATGATAGCACAATTAACCCCTTCAGGTGCAGCACCTGAGGGGTTAATTGTACGGATCACGGCCCCCTGTAAGAGATCGGGTGCTGCCAGGCAGCAGGGGGCAGTCATGTACACAGTTCGTTGTATATTCTAACTAGAAGCGTCCCCATCACCATGGGAACGCCTCTGTGTTAGAATATACTGTCGGATCTGAGTTTTCACGAAGTGAAAACTCAGCTATGAAAAAGCTTTTATGCAGACGGATCTTCGGATCACGGACACGGATGCCAATCTTGTGTGCATTCGTGTTCTTTCACGGACCCATTGACTTGAATGGGTCTGTGAACCGTTGTCCGTCAAAAAAAATAGGACAGGTCTTATTTTTTTGACGGACAGGATACACGGATCACGGTCTCGGCTGCAAAACGGAGCATTTTCCGATTTTTCCACTGACCCGTTGAAAGTCAATGCGTCAGCGAAAAAAAACGGAAAACTGCACAACGGCCATGGATGCACACAACGGTCGTGTGCATGAGGCCTAAGTGTGGGTAAACTCTTGAATGAAGGGATGAGGTTATGATGAGTGATGGTGAATGGGTGATAAATCTACAGCAGTCAATTTAGAAAATCTTGTAGGACAGCATAAAAAGTTATATTTAAAATGTGGCTATTGGTGAATAACTAGTACAGCACAAAAAATGTTTTGGAGATGGGAGAGGGAAGTTCGGATTACAGAGGATTTGTATCTGTAATCCAATTGCTACCAATTGCTATATTGGTATAGCAATTGTACAGATAGATGAGCCTGACTGCTGCGTTCCAGATAAATTGTTGAGCAGAGAGTTTGTACAAGGGAAGACCAATTAGTGTGAGTTACAGTAACGAGAAGAAATCAGAGTTTTACCTTTTTCAAAGTTCGGACATATTCTGGAGATATTTTTTAAAGTGCAGCTGACAAGAGTGTGCAAAAGATTTAATACAGTATAAGGAGTAAAGGAAAAGTAAAAAATTACCCAATGATTTCAAGCGTGCTGATTAGGAGTTACAGTTATACACTGAAACGGAAATATCAGGTTTAGGTAGGTTAGTAGATGTTGGAAACATATGATTTTGGTACATGTGCAGAAACTCCTATTTGGTGATATCATGAGATATGAGTGCTGCTTGCTTAGCTCTTTCCATAACTCCCATAGAGTTTAATGGAGAAGGCCACACATAAAGTCAACCTACTCTCCACTGACTTGAATGGGGAGCATAGCCAGTTTGAATTGGCAAAAGGGGACAAGGAACCTCCATTATCCCAACAAGCCTCAGAGATGCGACCTCCACTTATACATCATTTTTCGTGGACACACCATAAATGTGTAAAATGGGAATACCTCTTTAATGACACATAATAGTACCTTTAATGTACTTGTGATGATCAGCTCCTCATTACTTTGAACATCATACATTTTTATACCCCTCCCTCATTTAAACAAGCACTTAACACACAGCTACCCTTAGCAGCTAGGTTGCTTTTTTCACTACATTACAACTTTAGCAATATTCCTTAGTCGGTTCACATTTTAAGAACTTTCCCATTCCACCCCATAAGCATAGGAAAATCTGTAAATCCTGGAAACTTACTTAGACCAAATTCAACACCTCTTGTTCTTGTATTGATTTATGCAATAGTATTAAAAACTTCTATATAAAGACATAAAAATGTGCTTATAATTATTCTTTCATATTTAAAAAAAAATATCATATAAATTTTGCAGAAGTCTTAAAGGGGTTATCCCACTAAATGTATTACTATGCAATGAATAGGAAATTTGAAATGAGGTATGATTGCAATAAATATGCAATATAATATTGGTAATTCTTTAATGTATATTACATTTTCCTCTATGATTGGACACCGTGATATTAGTCCTTCTGGTCCACCTTCTCCTGCATTCAGAGGTGGACTAACATGCTGGATAGGTTCCCTGCTCTCATCCTTCTTTTATTGCCAGTATGGTGATCTCATAGTGAAGCCGGTGACACAACCCAAACACCATTCATTCCTACCTTCATTCATTCCTACCTTCATTCATTTCTACCTTAATTCATTCATTTATTCCTACCTTCATTCATTCATTCCTATTTCCAAATCCATAGAAGTATATATTTTATCTAGTTCAAGACAGTGGAGAAGGAATTTGTGGGGGCTTTACTTACCATATGTATCTCTGGGGCTATACGCGAAGGACTATTTTCGTTGGAGGGGAAGAAGGGGTTAACAAGTGCCTGATGAGCTGCCACCCACCCACATTTTAATAGTGTAAAATAAAATGCAAATGCTAAATTCATTATGCTATTTTGTATGTCATGATAAATTGATTTAATTAGTTTACTTGGTAAATAAAGCCTAGTATCATTAGAGTGAGCCTCTTAATTCCAGTTATCATAATTTATACCCAACCAATGTGGAACTACGATGTAAAATGTGATTATTTTTTCAAAATATCCTATTATCAAAATGTTGAAAGCCATCTGATTTAAATGTCAAATTGACATTTCCTATAGCAGTTATTTAAAAAAAATGCAATTGCTCAACAAATCCACATTTGCTCAACTATCGGATGATCGGCAGAATGTTTACATTGGGGCAATGATCAAAAATAAATGTGTGTTCCCAATCATCAGTTCGTTTAAATGGCGTTTCAGCAATAGAAGTCACAGCAGCGGAATCTGCTTCAAGAGTGGAACAAGTGGGAGGCACATATGCAAACTGTTGTAATTCATACACGGTTCACCTGATTTGGATGTAAATACCCTCAAATTAACCCCTTAAGGACTGGGCTCATTTTCACCTTCAGGACCAGGCAATTTTTTGCAAATCTGACCAGTGTCACTTTATGTGGTGATAACTTTAAAACGCTTTGACTTATCCAGACTATTCTGAGATTGTTTTTTCGTCACATATTGTACTTCATGACACTGGTAAAATGGAGTCAAAAAAATTCATTGTTATTTATAAAAGAATACCAAATTTGCCCAAAATATGGAAAAATTTGCAAATTTCCAAGTTTCAATTTCTCTATTTCTATAATACATATTAATACCTAACAAAATAGTTATTACTTTACATTTCCCATATGTCTTCTTCATGTTAGGATAATTTTGGGAATTACATTTTATTTTTGGGGGACATTACAAGGCTTAGAAGTTTAGAAGTAAATCTTGAAATTTCTCAGAAAATTTCAAAAAACAACTTTTTAAGGACCAGTTCAGGTCTGAAGTCACTTTGTGAAGCTTACATGATAGAAACCACCCAAAAATGACCCCATTCTAGAAACTACACCCCTCAAGGTATTAAAAACGGATTTTACAAACGTTTTTATCCCTTTAGGTGTTTCACAAGAATTAATGGAAAATAGAGATTTCACTTTTTTTTACAGATTTTCCATTTAAATATTTTTTTCCAGTTGCAAAGCAAGGGTTAACAGCCAAACAAAACTCATTATTTATGGCCCTGATTCTGTAGTTTACAGAAACACCCCATATGTGGTCGTAAACTGCTGTACGGGCACACGGCAGGGTGCAGAAGGAAAGGAATGCCATACGGTTTTTGGAAGGCAGATTTTGCTAGACTGTTTTTTTTTACACCATGTCCCATTTGAAGCTCCCCTGATGCACCCCTAGAGTAGAAACTCCAAAAAAGTGACCCCATTTTAGAAACTACAGGATAGGGTGGAAGTTTTGTTGGTACTAGTTTAGGGTACATATGATTTTTGGTTGACATATATTAGGAAATTAACTTATACCCTGCCTCCCACATAGTAGTAGCAAATACATGGAGAGTGGCCAACCCTTTTAACATTAGCAGTAAATATTGTACAAACTTGTCTCTACGATCCCAGTAAAATGACTTGTTTTCATGGTTGGCTGCTTCCAAGAAGGGTAGCCTAGAGCGTGTTTTTGTGTTTCTTTTAATACACTACTGTTCAGTATGCATGTTACTACAAGAACAGAAAATCTGGCAATAAGTTAACAGATATTGCATGCTTGGAATCAATGCCTGCTTTTTGCTCATTCTTCGATCAGTCTAGACGTGTAAATACAAGGTCTCATTTATTTAGTTTTATCATTATTTGTTCAATGATTTCATAATCACTGAAATGAACAAAGATAAATGGATTGAAAAAAAGAGAAATGTCTATACAAGTGAAATATAAAGACAGGATTAACCTAATTAATTGCAGTTATTTCAGATTTTATGTACTGTACTTATGCACCCTCCAGTACAATAGTGTTGATCGCGAATATCACAGAGGCCTGTGTCCGGGTAAGGGGGGAACTAACTCTCCTTAGGGAGAGAGCACCTTAAAATTTAAAAACTGAACATTGACTTATAGGGTAGCTGCCTTACATCTGGTGGCATTAGAGGCAGAGCTTGTTAAGAGCTCATTTGCATCCCTTCCGACACTGACTCACAAATGTTTGCAGAATGCTTATAATTAGAGATGAATGAATTTCTCAAAAATTTTATTCGGTCAGTTCGACGAATTTTCAAAAAAGCTTTGATTCGATCCGAATATATTCGTGTTGAATCGCGTTAAAAAACAGCTATTTCCTGGATTAATAGAGGCTATATAGTGGTGTAGAACACTGTGCCTTGCAGAAAAACGTAAAAGAAAGAATGTAGAATATAACAAATATAAGAAATCGCAAATATATGACGAATATTCTACAAAATATTAGCAAAATATCACGAATTCGAATATGACCCATGCCGCTCATCACTAGTACTGCTGAGGAGAATGAGAAGGCAGAGGCAGACATTGTCGCAGGACCAATGGTGTGAGAACGGGGAGGCGGAAGTGGCGTCACTTGGCCAAGTTGCTGGTGTGGCTGTGCAGGAACCACATTTACCCAGTGGGCCATAAAGGACATATATTGTCCTTGACCATAGTTACAGCTCCACACATCGGCGCTGCTGTGCACTTTGGCAGACACCAACAGGCTCAAGGACTGGCCCACCTTCTGTTCTACATATGTGTGCAGGGCTGGTAATATCTTTTTGGCAAATAAATGACGGCTTGGGACTCTCCACCTTGACTCGGCACATGCCATCAGTTCTCTAAAAAGTGCAGAGTCCACCACTTGGAAAGGGAGGGACTGCAGCACCAGCAACTTGGCCAGGAGCACGTTCAGCTTCTGCGCAATTGGATGAGTGCATGCATACTGTTGTCTCTTGGCGATCGCTTCGGTGATCGATTGCTGACGAAGTAACTGCAGAGGAGTAGGAGGATGAGGAGCAGGAGCATCAGGACCAGCAGAAGATGGGAAGGAAAGACAGCTCCCTTCAGATGAGGCGGTGGAGCCTTGACTGCATGAAATCGGGTGTGTGCCATTTGGCGATGCAGCAGTTGCTGCGGCAGGCTGGACCACCACATCAGAGCCACGGTTTTCCCAGGCCACTTTATAGTGATGCTGCATATGTTGACACAGGGCCGTGGTGCCAACATTGGAAACTTGGCCACGCTTCACCTTCTGCCCACAAATTCGGCAAATGGCCATGTTGATCGCCAACGGCGGCCTAACAGAAAATTGCATTTGGCATTTTCCCCCCAACAGTCCCCTCTGACTGCCTGATACCACTGCTCCTTGATCCACTGCACTGCTAATTTCCAGGCAGGTAGGCTCCTACAAAGCGGGTGGTCTACCTCGGGCACATTTGGCTCCCGACCTCCCACTGCTGCCACCCTGCTGACTCACGGCCACACTACCACCTTGCTGGCTCAGCTGCTGCCACCCTCTTCTCCTGATGATGATGATGCCCCTTCTTTACCTGGCTCCCAAGTGCGATAGGCTACATCATCATCATCCGCTACTGTCGGCACGTCACTGATATCCTCCTTAATGGTCTCTGGGCCAGGAGCCTGACCGCTCGCAACACCTGCTCCCACGCAACTCTTATAATCACTACTTGCCCACCTACCAGAAGAATTGGCGGATGTCTCCTCCAGATCTTGGCTGGGCAGTAGCCACTGACTATCCTCTAGAAGCTTGTCCTTGCTGAAAAGTGGAGCCGAGCCTACAGCATATAATACATCTTATGCTTAGGGTACAGTAAAAGACAGAGACAGGTTGATGACCATTGGGGGCACAGGGCCTGCTCCCGGGCCATGCCATGTAAGCGTTGTGTCAGTGGAACCCACCGACTCTTGGCTGGGGGTGTGTAATGTTACTTGCGACAAAATCGAAACCGAGTCAACCATTCAGGCACTGCTGGGTTGCTGATCAAGACATGACCGCTGGATGACACTGGGAGCCCAGGCCTCTCGCTGCGACTCCTGCTGCCACCCCCTCTTTTTCTGCTGCTACTTCTGCCTGCGACAGAAACATTTTGGCTTCTGCCCGTTCCCTTTGAAGGGCCTGTCACCTGTCTGTCTAACATACATCTGACGGCAATTAATACATATTCTTTTTCCTATTAATACACCCCTAAAAAATAAATATAACAATCACAATTCACAGCAGAAGGGTAAATAGGACGGAGGTATATTTCCTATTAATACATACCGTAAATGTCTGTAGTACAATGTAACATCACCGCTGAACGGCAATTATGACATATTTTTTCTGTTTTTTTCCTATTAATAAACCCCACAAAAAAAGGAAAACAATGTAAAATCAATGCAGAATGGCTAATAGGACGTACGTATCTTTTCTATTAATACACCCCTTAAATGGCTGTAGTACATATTTTTTTTCTTTTGTTTTTTTCCTATTAATACACCCCCCCCAAAAAATTATCAAAATTCACTGCAGAACGGCTACTAGGACGGAGGTATATTTCCTATTAAAACATCCCGTAAATAACTGTAGTACAATGTAGCTTCACCGCAGAATGGCAATTAAGACGTATTCTTTTTACTATAAAAAAAAAAAAATTATAATCAATATTCACTGCAGAACGGCTAATACGATGTATGTATCTTTCCTATTAATACACCCCTTAAATGGCTGTAGTACAATGTAACTTCACCTCTGAACGGCAATTATAACATATATTTTTTCCTTTTTCCCTCCCCTATAATTGCACCCCCCATGTACATATATATTTGCTATTAATACACCCCTTAAATGGCTGTATCACACAGAACTTGCACCCCAATGACAAGAAAGATTTTCTGGAATTACTGATGTATCATATAGTGCAAACAACCTAAAAGCAGCAGTATAAGTGCAATTTGGATTCCCAATTAGTGCAGCAAGGTGTAATAATATCGCTCCTATTACCCAGGCTGTACACTCTCTTATTGCACCCTGTTCTCATTTTATAGTGTAGATGATGCCTCCCTATCCTTTCCCTATCCTTTCCCTACACCTTGAATAATATTTTTCTGAACGTTTAAATCATTTTTTCAGCACAATAAAGTCTTTCCTAGCACTGTCCCTAACACCTGTCTGCACTAAGTACACTGGAAAATGGCAGAATCCAAGATGGCTGAGGCTATTTATTGGGTTGTGACATCACAGGGGCTGACTGGCTGCTGATTGGCTGCATGCATGGCATTGTGGGTGATCCCAGTAGTTTGCTCCATGTCCTAACATGTGCAGCAGCCATTAGGAAAAAATGCAATTCGTTACCACGAAGGGTGAGGAAATTTGGCTTCGGTGCAAATCTAATGTTTCCTCAAATTTGGATTGAATTCCACTCTGTCAACTGATCTCTACCTATAATGATATTTATAAATATTAAACCTTGTTAAATGTGTACAGAGGCCAACAGTAAAGGTCATTTAAAAGATTAACAAAATAAAAAAGTTAACTTAATTCATACCTAATATTAATCTACAGATTACCATTCTACCCTTGGATAGATTCAAGACATAGTGATGAAATAGGACCTGTGAACTGTGAAGTGAACTGTGCTTGTCTTCCACCACATCATTGATATTTTTGGGCCTCAAGTAAATATTAGAGTCAAGAAAAAATTATTAATCTGTAACTCTGAATCAGCTCCAGTAAAGCATTATCTAGAGTTGGAACATATAGAAAAATATATTTGTGGGTAATTGATCTCTTTCTTTGGAAAAAGTTGATATTGAAGTTTCGCAACCATATTTATCTTAAATATATTGCAGCTATTATATAGATCAAAGTCTTAAAGTTTACATTTGTTTATTGGTAGACTTGGCTTTTTAAGTCTATTGATTTCCATGTATCTCCTCTGCTTTGCATGTACAGTAGCAGCTGCTGGGAAATGTATCTGTACTAGATGTTAATATGGCATTTATAGACCATGGTTTTGTGGCTAGACTGGTAAAGCAGGTTTATTAATGTTCTTAATAATTAACTTGTTTTCATCTTTATGGTTGATTTTGTTTTCTTTGTTGGCACACAAAGTCCTCCTTTGCTTGTATAACATTGTATACCATTATAGTAGTGTGGGAACAACCCAGGTTTCTTTACATGTTCTGTTAAACATTTTCTTTTTATCCTCTTTTAATTTTTACAGTATTACCTCTCAGAAATGAGAACATATTTCCATGGTTTTATTCCCTCTGTGCTGATCTACAATACAACAATGACATTCACTGATTTACAGCCATGAGGCTACACACCTATGTAAGAAAATACCTCCAAATGCTGTTATTATTTGAAGGTATTATCCCTATAGCCACATCATCTAGTTACTCTAAACCCTACAACACATATCAAGTGATAATTAGGGTTGAGCGAATCCGAACTGTAAAGTTCGGGTTCGTACCGAGCTTTAGGATTTTTGGACCCTGGACCCGAACCCGAACATTTCAGTAAAAGTTTGGGTTCGGTGTTCGACGCTTTCTTGGAGCTTTTTGAAAGGCTGCAGAGCAGCCAATCAACAAGAGTTTAACGGTCTGACCTTAGAAGCCATCACAGCCATGCCTACTAATGGCATGGCTGTGACTGGCCAGAGCAGCATCTGACCCAGCCTCTATATATGCTGGATTCACGTAGCGCTGCACGTCACTCTGCTGTGCTTAGTGCAGGGAGAGGATGCTGCTGGTGATTTCAGGGAGAGAATAGGAGAGAATCTTTGTTCAAAACGTGAATCTAACTCAGCGATCTACATATATTGTGTTGTGTAGGTGCAGGGCACAATTTCTTTATCCTGCCCTGAGCCCAGTGACCGGAAAAAAATTGAACTTTAATAAGTCAGTTAGGTGGGCGGCGGCCATTTTATCCAAGCTCAGTGCACTAGCACAATATTTTTGCAATTTACAACATCTGGTGCATTTGCAGGCTTAGTCAGTGTGCAATTTAATCTAAAAATACAGTCATAATTTTCTGAGTTTTTAAAAACACACTTTTTTTTGCCAAAAAACACTATTTTACAGATCTGCAAGTGTTAAATTCAAGTTTAATATACAGGGAGTGCGGAATTATTAGGCAAGTTGTATTTTTGAGGATTAATTTTATTATTGAACAACAACCATGTTCTCAATGAACCCAAAAAACTCATTAATATCAAAGCTGAATATTTTTGGAAGTAGTTTTTAGTTTGTTTTTAGTTTTAGCTATTTTAGGGGGATATCTGTGTGTGCAGGTGACTATTACTGTGCATAAGTATTAGGCAACTTAACAAAAAACAAATATATACCCATTTCAATTATTTATTTTTACCAGTGAAACCAATATAACATCTCAACATTCACAAAAATACATTTCTGACATTCAAAAACAAAACAAAAACAAATCAGTGACCAATATAACCACCTTTCTTTGCAAGGACACTCAAAAGCCTGCCATCCATGGATTCTGTCAGTGTTTTGATCTGTTCACCATCAACATTGCGTACAGCAGCAACCACAGCCTCCCAGACACTGTTCAGAGAGGTGTACTGTTTTCCCTCCTTGTAAATCTCACATTTGATGATGGACCACAGGTTCTCAATGGGGTTCAGATCAGATGAACAAGGAGGCCGTGTCATTAGATTTTCTTCTTTTATACCCTTTCTTGCCAGCCACGCTGTGGAGTACTTGGACGCGTGTGATGGAGCATTGTCCTGCATGAAAATCATGTTTTTCTTGAAGGATGCAGACTTCTTCCTGTACCACTGCTTGAAGAAGGTGTCTTCCAGAAACTGGCAGTAGGACTGGGAGTTGAGCTTGACTCCATCCTCAACCCGAAAAGGCCCCACAAGCTCATCTTTGATGATACCAGCCCAAACCAGTACTCCACCTCCACCTTGCTGGCGTCTGAGTCGGACTGGAGCTCTCTGCCCTTTACCAATCCAGCCACGCGCCCATCCATCTGGCCCATCAAGACTCACTCTCATTTCATCAGTCCATAAAACCTTAGAAAAATCAGTCTTGAGATATTTCTTGGCCCAGTCTTGACGTTTCAGCTTGTGTGTCTTGTTCAGTGCTGGTCGTCTTTCAGCCTTTCTTACCTTGGCCATGTCTCTGAGTATTGCACACCTTGTGCTTTTGGGCACTCAAGTGATGTTGCAGCTCTGAAATATGGCCAAACTGGTGGCAAGTGGCATCTTGGCAGCTGCACACTTGACTTTTCTCAGTTCATGGGCAGTTATTTTGCGCCTTGGTTTTTCCACACGCTTCTTGCGACCCTGTTGACTATTTTGAATGAAACGCTTGATTGTTCGATGATCACGCTTCAGAAGCTTTGCAATTTTAAGAGTGCTGCATCCCTCTGCAAGATATCTCACTATTTTTGACTTTTCTGAGCCTGTCAAGTCCTTCTTTTGACCCATTTTGCCAAAGAAAAGGAAGTTGCCTAATAATTATGCACACCTAATATAGGGTGTTGATGTCATTAGACCACACCCCTTCTCATTACAGAGATGCACATCACCTAATATGCTTAATTGGTAGTAAGCTTTCGAGCCTATACAGCTTGGAGTAAGACAACGTGCATAAAGAGGATGATGTGGTCAAAATACTCATTTGCCTAATAATTCTGCACTCCCTGTATACAGCTTTCATATTCTGTTACCAAAAAAACACTTTGTTGGCAATATACAACATCTCGATTAGTCAGTGTGCAATTTAAGCTAGACATACAGACATAATTTTCTTGTTTTTTAAAAACACACTTTTTTGCCAAAATCAACTATCTTTCTGGCCTTGCAGCATCAGCACGTGTGATATTCAAGGGTTATATACTGCTGTCATATTTAGTTATTAAACAAACACGAGTTTGGGGAAAAAAATGTTTCTTTTTGCAGCCATTGCTGCATATGTCATTGTGAGATAAAGCCGCCTTTACATAGTGTGGTTCTATTCACTTATTTGGGCACAATTCTTTAATTGCGGCCTAGTATGGGTCAGGGCGTGTGAGATACACAGGGGTAAGATTCTTTTTGCACCATTTTTCAGGCCTTGCAGCATCAAGACGTTTGAAATTCCAGGGTTATATACTGCTGTCAAATTCAGTTATTAAACAAACTCCCATTTAGGCAAAAAATAATGATTTGGCAGCCTTTGCTGCAGATGTCATTGTGAGATACAACCTATAAATAAAGGTGTTCTATTCAGTTATTTGAAATACAGCCATTTTGTGCACAAATCTTTAATTGCGGCCTAGTGTGTGTCACAGCGTGTGAGATACACCCTTTAAATACAGTGTCTCTATTCAGGTATTTGAAATACAGCAATTTTGGGCAAACAAATTTAATTGAGGCCTAGTCTGGTTCAGGGCGTGTGTGATGCACCCTGTACAAACTGTCATTCTATTCTACTATTAATTAAACACCCATTTAGGGCAAGATCCTAAATTCGAGAAATATGAGGAAAGCGTCAAATAAGGGACGTGGCCTAGGTTGTGGTGCTGCTGGTGGAGCTACTGTTGCAGGGAGAGGACGTGGTCGATCTGTGCCAGCTACATGCACAAGTAAAACACCTTCCTCAGGTGCGAGTAGGCGACAGAACCTGCAGCGGTATTTGGTCAGGCCTAATGCGGCTCTACGAATAGTGAGGCCTGAATAAGTACAGGCGATAGTAGATTGGGTTGCTGATAGTGGCTCCAGTTCCTTCACATTGTCTCCCAACCAGTCTCATGCTGAAAGACCACAGTTGGCACCTGCAGCCGATGTCCATCAGTCTTTAACCTCACTACCTTGCAAATCAGCCAAGCAGTCTGAGCCCCAAGTAATGCAGCAGTCTCTTCTGCTTTTTGATGACTCTTTAGCAGGGTTTCGCAGGGCCATCCACCTAGCCCTGCCCCAGAAGTGGAAGAGATTGAGTGCACCGATACCCAACCACTTATGTTTCAAGCAGTGGCGTTGCTAGGGCTGGTGTCACCCGGTGCGGTAGAAAATGGTGTCACCCCCCCTGGGACGAGTCACTTAGGGGACGTCCAACAAGCTCCGCCCTGCCGCCGCCGCGCCGCTGACATCCCTTCACTGAGCCTGCCGACCGACCCAAGCGGTAACTCGGGGGGGGGGGGGGTTTGGATAGTAAACAAACCGCTGACGTGGGGGGGGGGGGCTAGGCAGACAGATTGGCAACAGGGGGGGGAATTTTTTTTTGGGGGGATCGGAATATGCCCCCCTACACTGCCCCACATTAAGTAATATGCCCCCCTACACTGCCCCACATTAAAAAATATGCCCCCCACACTGCCCCACATTAAGTAATATGCCCCCCACACTGCCCCACATTAAGTAATATGCCCCCCCACACTGCCCCACATTAAGTAATATGCCCCCCACACTGCCCCACATTAAGTAATATGCCCCCCCCACACTGCCCCACATTAAAGGGGTTCTGAACTTTGTTTTAACTGATGATCTATCCTCTGGATAGATCATCAGCATCTGATCAGCAGGGGTCCGACACGCAGGATCCCCGCCAATCAGCTGTTTGAGAAGGCAGCGGCGCTCCAGCAGTGCCGCGGCCTTCTCACTGTTTACCGCTGGCCCAGTGACGTCACGACTAGTATCAACTAGCGTGGGAGGGGCTAAGCTCTGTTTACTTGAATGGAGCTTAGACGCGCCCAGGCCATTTGATACTAGTCGTGATGTCACTGAGCCAGCGGCGCTGCTGCCTTCTCAAACTGCTGATCGGCGGGGGTCCCTGGCTGGACCTGGAGGCCCCAACCCCCGGCCCCCCCGAAATATAATAAATACTATAATGGGGTATTAAATGAAATCTAAATATAAAGTCAATATGCGCTCTCTGCGCTACCTACCACACCTCCTCCTCCCTCAGGCGCGGCAGTGGCAGGTCTGGCTGGCTGTGTGAGTGAGTCACCACCCAATCCATTAGCTCCAGACTCGAGTCCTGGGCCTGCAGGCTGCTCCTGCAGTGCAGCCGCGGCGGCGCTACTCACCAGGTAGTCACACCCCCTTCTCCACGTGACGGCCGGACCGACATCCTTGCTACTGAGTAAGGAGTAGTGATGGGAAGTTCGGATCTTTTAGGTGAATCGGTTCATTTGAATCAGCTCATTCAAATGAACTGATTCATGAATTGGATCTTCGGTTCACTTGCTGAGTCACTGACTGCTGAGCTGAGTTGACTCGCAAGTGAACCGAAGACTCTAGGTGCCGGTGCGCATGCGCAGATGCTATACATTCGATTCACTTGCTGCTGACTTAGTGCAGTCGGCTCTTCAGCTCTCTAATTAGTAATGAGTCAGGATCAGGAAGAGTGCTTTATTATAGTGATAGTGAAGGGAAGCTGAGGCTGACGCCGGACAGGAGGACTCAGGACAGGAGTCAGAAGCTGTCACTGTGGTGTGCAATGTGCATTGTTACCCACAGTGACAACAGTCTGACACTGACAGTAGTACAATGAACCAAGTGAAGTGAAATGTGAATGCACAGGGAAAGCTATGTGCTGAATTGATAACAGTATTACAGTAACACAGTCACTGGCTGATAATAAAATAGTCCCCACAGTCATCACTCAGGAAAATAACTAGTGTGCAATTTGTGCACGATTTTCTAATAAACCTGAAGAGAGATTGTCACCCTGTCGGATCCGTCCTGCCACCGCTCCGTCCCCGGATCCCATTGACTATAATGGGGACGAGGGCAGAGCTCCGGCGCAGTACTGCAGTTTGCAGTGAGAGGCCGCCGGACTAAAAAGTTGGACATGCAGGACTTTTAGTCCGGCGGCCTTTCGCTATGCACTGCCGTGCTGCGCCGGAGCTCCACCCCCGTCCCCATTATAGTCAATGGGGACGGAACGGTGGTCCGGCGAAATAACGGCAGGACGGATCCGACAGGGGGAACAGCCTGTTGGATCCGTCATGCCGCTGGTGTGAAAGTAGCCTTACAATCTCATGGCTTCTGAGCAACAGATCGCGTGGTCTTCACAGTCATCTGCTGCCCAGAAACAATGATTCTGTAGGGGGACGAGCAGTAGCCATCCCTCATCCTCATGCACATGGCTCACGGGCTCAATATAGAGTAAGATAAAGATATAACACACTCCGTCTCCCACATGAACGGTGACATCTCTTTTGACAGCCAATTTGATCCTAAAGGGTTAATTCAACCTGGAATCTAAACTCTGTGTCATCTGTCACTTCTCTTATCTCTGTGCTCCTATCTGAAACGAGCGCTCTGTATGCGCGATTGTACGGGCGTTTACAATCGCGCATACAGAGACAAGCGAACACACATTGTCGCGCGTTCCCGAATATCTCTATGTACCAAACGCCCCAAAAAAGCTCAAGAACTTGTTTGATCGTTGGGCGTTTTACAGCGCGATCGTACGTGCTGTAAAACGCCCAGGTGAGAACCATTCCCATAGGGAATCATTGGTTTCTCCTTGTTGAGCGTTTTACAGCGTGTAGGAACGCGCTGTAAAACGCTCAGGTGTGAACTTAGGGTTAATCTTATCACTGCTTCAACAAAAGCAGCCAGACAGCCTCAGTGTAATGTAAACTGCTCTACAGTCTGACTCACTGCTCTTTTAACTCAAAGAATCGAATGAGTCACAAACTAAGTCGGATCTTAAGATTCTTTTAACTTGTGACTCATTCGATTCCTTTCTATTCTTAGACTCCCCTGCACTTACTTGTGTGACTCAGACGGCTCGACTCAGAGAGCTGCCAGTGTGCTTGCCTTGCCCCCTCAGCTCTGGTCGGTGATTGGTTGGTGGGCGGGGAGGGGAGGGGCTGGCAGAAGCCAGCTTCCACTCTAAGATCATATTACGCTCCTCCCCGTCCCTCCCTCAGGCTCCCTGCTGCCAGCGTCTCTGCATTTTCTGTGTGACTGAGCTGAGCCGTTTCAAAACGGCTCGGATCAGTCAAGGAGAACTCCGGCGGCCGGCGGGTGACACCCCATCAGACTGGTGTCACCTGGTGCGGCCCGCACCCCCCGCACCCCCCTCGCAACGCTACTGGTTTCAAGATGAGTACATGGGAGGCCCATCGCAGAACATCTCAGATGATGACAAAACACAGGTGCCAACTGCTGGGGCTTTCGAAAGTGTGCAGACCGACAAGGATGGCAGGGGTGAAGACTGTGTGGAAGATAATGTGGAGGACAATGAGGTCCTCGACCCCACATGGAATCAAGGTCATGCGAGTGACCTATGTAGTTCAGAGGAAGAGGCGGTGGTCGCACAGAGCGACCAGCACAGCAGAAGAGGGAGCAGGGTGCAAAAGCGGAGTCGCCATCCTCTAGACAGTACGCCTGCTACGGCCCACCACAGCAAGGGACCGAGCACACCAAAGCCAGCTCCAAGGAGTTCCCTCGCGTGGCAATTCTTCAGACAATGTGCCGACGACAAGACACGAGTGGTTTGCACGCTGTGCAATCAGAGCCTGAAGCAAGGCATAAACGTTCTCAACCTGAGCACAACCTGCATGACCAGGCATTTAAGTGCAAAGCATGAGCTGCAGTGGAGTAGACACCTCAAAAACCAAGAAAGGTCTCTGGCTCCTCCTGCTTCCTCTTCTGCTGCAGTCTCGGCCTCTTCATCCACCTCTGGAGTGACAGTGCCACCTGCCACCCCGCAAACAGAGGATCTTACAGCAACACCACCACCTGGGTCACCAAGCATCTCCGCAATGTCCCACGGAAACGTTCATCTCTCCATCTCCCAAATGCTGTAGAGGAAGAGGAAGTACCCCCTACCCACCCACCCTTGATCACTAGCCCTGAATGCCAGCATTTCTAAATTACTGGCCTTTGAAATGCTGTCATTCTGTCTGGTGGAGACGGATAGTTTTAAAGGCCTTATGGCTGTGGCTGTCCCACAGTACGTCGTTCCAGCCGTTACTACTTTTCCAGGCGAGCCATCCCTTCCCTGCACAACCAAGTAGGGGACAAATCAGGTGTGCACTGCGCAACGCCATGTGTGGCAAGGTGCACCTCACTACAGATACGTGGATCAGTAAGCACGGTCAGGGACGTTATAGCTCCATAACAGGACACTGGGTAAATGCAGTGGCGGCTGGGCCTGAGGCGGATAGTAGTCTGGCACATGTCCTTCCACCATCGAGGATTGCAGGGAGCTTCAGTTTGCCTCCTGTTGCTTCCTCCTCCTACTCTGCTTCCTCATCCTCTATCAGCTCCTCATCCGGTCAGCGTAACACCTTCACCACCAACTTCAGCACAGCCAGGGGTAAACGACAGCAGGCAGTTTTAAAATTTATCTGTTTGGGGACAAACCCCACACCGCGCAGGAGCTGTGGACGGGCCTTGAACAACAGACTGATGAGTGGTTTGCGCCAGTGAGCCTCAAGCCCGGCCTGGTGGTGTGCGATAATGGGCGAAATCTCGTAGCAGCTCTGGGACTAGCCGGTTTGACGCACATCCCTTGTCTGGCGCATGTGCTGAATTTGGTGGTGCAGAGGTTCCTTAAAAATTACCCCGATATGTCAGAGCTGCTGCAGAAAGTGCGGGTCGTCTGTGCGCGCTTTCTGCGTTCTCATCCTGCTGCTGCTCGCCTGTCAGCGCTGCAGCGTAACTTCGGCCTTCCCGCTCACCGCCTCATATGCGACGTGCCCAAGAGGTGGAACTCCACCTTGAACATGTTGGCCAGACTGTGCGAGCAGCAGCAGGCGACAGTGGAGTTTCAGCTGCAGCACGCATGGGTAAGTCGCTCAGCGAAACAGCACCACTTCACCACCAATGACTGGGCCTCCATGCGAGACCTGTGTTCCTTGTTGCGCTGTTTCGAGTACTCCACCAACATGACCAGTGGCGATAACGCCATTCTCAGCATAACTATCCCACTTCTATGACTCCTTGAAAAAACGCTGCTGGCGATGATGAAAGAGGATGTGGCACAGGAGGAGGAGGAGGAGGAAGAGGGATCATTTCGTAGGGTTTCCGGCCAGTCATTCCCAAGTGGCTCCGAGGGTGGGTTCCTGCACCCACAAACGCCAGGTCCACAATTGTCCAGCCAGGGCACAGTTCTGGAGGATGACAAGGTGGAGGATGAGGAGGAGATGTAGGAGGAGGAACCATGTTCACAGCAGGGTGGCACCCAGACCAGCTCATGGCCATCACTGGTGCGTGGCTGGGGGGATACAGAGGACACAGAGACGATACACCTCCCACAGAGGACAGCTTTTCATTGCCTCTGGGCAGCCTGGCACACATCAGCGATTACATGCTGCAGTGTCTCTGCAACGACCGCCAAGTTGCCCACATTCTAACTTGTGCTGGTTACTGGGTGGCCACGCTCCTGGATCCCTGTTTCAAAGGAAAATGTACCGTCCTTAATTCCGTCACTGGAGCGTGATCGTAAGATGCGCGAGTACAAGCGCAAGCTGGTAGACGCGCTGCTGGTGGCATTCCCACCTGACAGCGGGGGCACAGTGGAAGGACAAGGCGAAGGGCAGAGGACGAGGAAGAGGTCGCCAATGCAGCTGGGGCACCGCCAGCACCTCAGAAGGCAGGGTTAGCATGGCCGAAATGTGGAAAAGCTTTGTCAGCACGCCACAACAACCAGCACCACCAACTGATATGGAACGTCTTAGCAAGAGGCAGCATTTCACCAACATGGTGGAGCAGTATGTGTGCACACGCCTATATGTACTGAATGACAGGTCTGCCCCCTTCAACTTCTGGGTCTCCAAATTGGGCACATGGCCTGAGCTTGCCCTTTGCGCCTTGGAGGTGCTGGCCTGCCCTGCAGTCAGTGTATTATCTGAACGTGTGTTTAGCATGGCAGGGGGCGTCATCACAGACAAGCGCAGCTGCCTGTCCACAGCCAATGTGGACAAGCTCACGTTCATTAAAATGAACCAGGCATGGATCCCACAGTATGTGGTATCGAGAAAGTGGATCCCACAGAACATGTCCGTACATTGTGCAGAATAGACATGTATACCGGCACTAACCAGTCATTGTTATACTGCAGCGCAATTGCTCATTCTTGTATTTTGGATATTTCACACTCTTTTGGAGTGTACCCTAATATTATAAAATAAAATTAATACCAAAAACCTGTGTTGGCTACCTCGTCCTCCTCCACCACTGCTTCCACCTACACTGCTACATCCACCACCTCCTCAAACTCCTACTCCATATTGAACTCCACCTCATAAATCAAATTTTTTTATTTTATTTGTACGTATTTTCATTTCACTAATTTGTCAGTTACATTTTCCGGTGAAATTCACTAATTTTTGGATGTGATGTACCACTGCTATACCGAGTAGACAGGTAAAAAGAAAAAAAATTGTCTGTTACATTTTTGGGTGAAATTCACAAATTTTTGAGTGTAATTTACCCCTCCTCTACCTAGTTGACAGCTTAATAAATTTCAATAATTTTTATTTTACATTTTCGGGTGACAATAAACAATTTTTTTACCAAGTAGACAGGTTAATACATTTCTATAATTTTTCTGTTACGCTCTGCATAGGTGACAAGGAATAAAATTTATGAAATGCTTCTTTGATTGATGCGCGCCACCTCCTTTGATTCAATGCTCAAACTTTAACAAGCTGTACCACATTTGCGCTTCAATAATTTGTCCCACAATTCCGCTTTACTTTTTTGGCCAACATTTTTGCCTCCATAAATTTTTCCATATTTCCGCTTTACTCTTTTGCCCCACATTTGGGCCTCAATAGCTTTTCCCACATTTCCACTTTACTCTTTTGGCCCACATATGGGCTTCTGTAATTTGTCCCACATTTACGTCTCAATTGCTTTTCCCACATTTCCGCTTGATCCCAAAAAGTTTTATAAATTTATCTCCCTTAAATTTGGTCTCTTTTTCTCACGCTCCCTCTGATTCGCCGATAACCGGGATCAACATGGTAGGCTACGAAAGGAACATCGAACATCGAAAATTGGGTTGTACAAAACCAGTTTATGAAATAAAAGATAAAGAAGGTCTTTACAAACAGACAATAAAACAACATATCACATGTCATACTAAAGGGGTCATATATTTAATAACATGCCCATGTGAAAAATGTTACGTTGGTAGAACCAAAAGACCCTTAAATGAACGTGTAAGGGAGCATATATATAATATAGAGCGGAAATATGAAGGACATCCTTTATCGAGACACTATTCTGAGGCACATGGGGGAAATGGAAAGGGTCCTCTGTATGTGGTATTGAGAAAGTTACAGTGAGTATAAGAGGAGAAGATTTATTCAAATATCAATCGAGAGCAGAAACTAGGTGGATTTTTAATCTTAACAGTCTAGCTCTGTGGGGCCTCAATAGTGAGGTCAAATTGTTTGCTTTTGACAACTAAAAAGGTCACTAATGTGTATACCCAGACAACTGATATGGATTTGCATACCCCCCCAGGAATCCGGCTAAGACTTATATAGAGGAGCAGTAATGGGAGAATGGTATCCCTGAGGAAGAGAAGCGATACTTATCGAAACGCGTTGTTTTTTTTTTTCCCATTTTAGCTTTCGTAGCTGTGCTTAGGTTACGTCACCCCACTTAACACCGGATCATAAGCAACAAATAGAAGGCGTGCTAATGGCCGGGCACGCTTCCATCTGAAAGAAATAACTAAACTGCCTCTGAAGGACTCCGGGATTGAACCAAGCCATTGGAACTTTTACCACAGCTGGACTAACGAAAGGAATAGACACCGGGAGAAACGAAGGTAGGAGTGAATTTTATCACAAACCAATTGCACTTATTCGTATAGAGGAATATTAGATGTGGTGGAATCTCAACAGGAGTCAATTAAGAGACGGTTTATATTTGATAGCGCAGAAATAATACTGTTTTTCATATTGCAATTATCTTCCGTCGGTTGCGGTACTGACAGTTTCTTGCAGTCCCCATTGCGAAATAGCGCCAGTGATCACACTTTTTGTTGATATTGTATCTAACTTTGTAGAATCTTTTGCCATTACATCATGACTCCTATAAATATAAAAAATACTGAATATTCCATCAATGCTTAACACAGTGTTAGACCATCGTTGAGTCAGGCGACTATAAAGCATTCTTTGTTTGCTGTCTTATTGGTGGGGTCTGACAAATCAAAGCTGCAGTGCTCAGCTATCCACCTATCTCTGGCAATCTCATAGAGATTAATGAAATAGCATCTGGCATACTCAAGCGTCAGTCTATTCATTTGGGAGGGCACAGATCCCCGTTCTTGTGATTGGTTGTGCTTCTTCTGATTAGACACTTATACCCTATCCAGTGAATACGGATAGAGGATACATAAAAAAAAAATTTAAACAGCCCCTTTAATATTTTGAAAAATGCATTATATACTACTTAAAGGAGTTGTACAGTACAAAGATATTGTCAGGATAGGTCATCAATATCAGATCAGCGGAGGTTGCGGGAGTCATTGATATCAGATCGGCAGGAGTCGGACTTCCATCACCTCTGAGGATCAGCTGTTTGATGTGGTAGTGGTGCTTATGTGAGAGCTCTTCTGCTTCAAAATTACTTGCGCATTTGAGATGGCCGAACCAGTCGAGATTTGTTTCGGGTCCGGTTTGCAGAATTAAAAGTTTGGTTCTGACCTAAATCGGTTCGGGACAAACCAAAGTGGCTCCAATTGCCCTGAAAGTTGGTTTATAACCCTCTCTAGCCTCCTTGTTATATCTTTTTGTTTATTTTTTATGAAATGTTTTTTCCCTTCCCAAGCTCTGGAATGCAATGACAGCAATAGTAAATGATGTCTGTGACACTGACATACATAGCTATGGGTAAATGCACTTTTGACAGCGTTAAAACACACTGTGCCAGCATGGGGGAAGTCATGGTTGGTAAGTGGTATTAGTGGCATAATACAGACCACACCAGCAGCAGCTGTCCAGAACGATGGTAGGTAGACAGACAGACAGACAGAAAGAGTGGCAAGATGGGCCACCGGCAGCAAGGCGATGTGTGTTTATTGTAAACAGCCTGAGCTGTGAGAAAATGTTGGGATTGATTCAGCAATGACATATGTATGCTGCTTAATGAAATTGAACCCACCCCTCCACAATTTTTGAAACTGTATACACGGAAATGGACGATTGAGGCATTAGTGGCATGATGCATGCCACAGCAGCAGCCATACAGAACGTGACGGTAGGAAGACAGACAACAACAGAGGCAAGATGGGGCACCGCCAGCGAAACGATGTCTATTTATCTGGAATCAGCCTGAGTCGGGAGAAAATGTCGGTATTGGTGCAGCAATTACGTATGTATGCTAATTTTAACCCCCCCCCTAAAAAACTTTTTTGAATTTCAACCGTCTGGAAACTTAATATACGTCAATTAACAATTTAGAGGCATTAGAACATGATGCAGGCCACAGCCTGCAGCATGTACATTTATGCCACTTAAAGAAATGTACCCTCCACCCCAAATTTTTTTTATTTCAACCGTGTGGAAACTGAATAAATGTAAATTGATAACTGAGAGTTATTAGTGGTATAATGTGTATCACGTGTATAATGTGTATCACGTGTATAATGTGTATCACGTACATTTTTGCTGCTTAAAGAAGTTTAACACCCCCAAAATTTTTTTTACATTTCAACCATGCGTAAACTGAATACCTGTAAACTGATAATTGGGCATTAGTGGCGTGATTCAGTCTGCAACAGCAGCAGCCACTGTACATAATATGATGGTGCTCCACGGCAGATTTGTCGGTGTCATCTATGATGTTGTACCTTCCTGAAGCCAGCAGGGACAATTGCAGATTACTACTACTACTACTAGTTCTGGCCGGATAGTTGGTGCTGCTACTACCCCCATTCTGGCTGGGTCTTTCGTTTGGAACCATTCCATAGCCTGGACATTTTTGCGCCTCTTAGATAATGTTGTGCACGATCCTGTGTATTGGTGTAGTAATCATGTATATATGCTTCTATTTTGAATATAATCAATGACCCCCCCCCCCCCCCCCCCGAAAAAAAGGAATAAAAATGTGTGAATATAAGGAAACTGATGTAGGCCTAAATTCGTTATCCCTCACATATACTTTTGTATGCTGGCTTGTGTATTGGGGTTGATCTACTATAGGCTGATTTAATAAAATTGAAGTCCCAAAAACATTTAAATTCTAACTGTGTGGAAACAGACAACTGAGACCTGATGCTCAATTTCTCATTATCACACACAGGTAGATTGCTGCCATACCCTGTAGATTGCTTCCCTACCATCTTGCAGTAGTCACATATATATGCTGGTGTCCTTACATTTAACAGTCCAAATTTTTTTTTTATTCCAACCGTGTGGAAAATGAATATATGTAAATGGATGATTGAACAAGTCCCAAAAAAACATTTAAATTCCAACCATGTGTAAGCTGATTATACGCAAATGGACGATTGAGGCTTGACGCTCAATTTCAACTTAACACACGCAGGAACTGTAGATTGCTGCCACACCATGTGTATTGCTGCAGTAATCACATATGTATGCTGCCTAAATAACTGGAACCCCCCAAAAAAATTTAAATTGCGATCGTGTGGAAACTGAAAATACGCAAACGGACTGTAACGACACCCCGGGCATAAAAGGGGGTAAACGCCGTTTAAGAGATATTCCCTTTCCAGATGCAAAGGCAGCTACTAAAGACACCAATCTCCCAAACTGGAAACCATATGAATGCTGCATATAGCCGAATAGGAAAAACCATATGAAAGGTTTACACTCCTAGCAGTTGAACTGGAGCCACATACAATCCCCCCCAAGAACGAGAGCAAGCTCTGTGTTGAGGGTAAAGCAGTGGACAGGCAGAGCTGTGTGTTTATTGTTCTCATATACACATTAGTACCACCCACAGGGTTTTGTAAAACAACCAGTAAACACGTACAATACACTCAGACAATCCCACACAAAATCCTTCCCTCTGCCTGTGATACAATAACCTTACACAATGGGTTAATGTAATGATCACAGACAAAATACACCGTTTTATACAATATTCATAACTTTAAAAGTATGCATCACATTCACATAAAACTTATATTTTCAGAATCAATCCATTCATGGGAACAACATCCTAAAATGGCACAAATTAGACCAGGGGTTCAAAAGTTAGTAAAAGTCCTTTGTGACCAAAGTAAGCATGGCTTTTCTGCCCAACACCAGTTTTTACAGAGTTAGGCTGTGTGAGATAATTGGCTTAACTGGGTGTGGTAAGCCAACTAGGTACAGAAAATACATCTTATTCACAACAGCAAAGCTACACAAAAATACATAACTCCTATCAAACTGAACAGAACCCCCACATTCAACTTATCCCCAGATGGCTTGGATCTGAGTGCTCAATATATCCGAACAGCGCTCAGATGCCACAAACACAATCAAATTGCCATGGGGTTTAAGTTTAGCATGGGCTGATGAGAGGGCCCATAATCCTGGGGCAAGAGGCTGGCAACCAGGCTTCTCCAGCACCCAGTGGCAAGGTTGGTTTCGCCATACAGACAACTACAGCTTGATGCTCAATTTCAACTTAATACACACCGTTAGATTGTTGCCACATCGTGGGTATTGCTGCAGTAATCACATATATATGTTGCTTAATTAAATTGAAATCACCCCCCAAAAAATAATTAAATTGTGACGGTGTTGAAACTGAAAATACGTAAACAGATGACTGAGACTTGGCGTTCAATTTCAACTTAATACACTCAGGTAGATTATTGCCATACCATGGGTGCAGGATGTTTTGTATCTTTTTCCATGATTTTTTATTAGTCTTGAAGGAGTGTGAATGCGCTTCTATCTTGGGAGTAGCATTCTTGTGCACTTTTGCCCCTCCTATCTAACAGGCGACCTTGATTAAGGTGGTAAATATAGGTGTGCGTGCTCCTGCTCATAGGTTGCTTGATGCACCCAGAGGTAACTAGGAGCAGCACATGTGCAGGTGTCTGCTCTCCTGAATATAGATGCCATTATGGCATAGGTAAGTTTAGAGTAGGACCTGCCTGACTGAGACCACCTTGGCGCGGGTAGGTGGGCACAGATGTGTTTTGATCACAAGTAGTGCTTAATTACTGTATATTGGACCCCCCAAAAAAAGGATTTCTGTGAAAATGGAGAGAAAAAAATGAAAGAATTAGCTTGCCGCTTTTGAGGTGCACCTGCACTTCTAATAGGAGGCACAGCCAGCCATAGGCCCTGTCTCACCTCTGCCTGTCTGTCAGCTGCCTTCCTTCTTTCTGTAGTACACAACACACAATTCTTTGGAATCCTAGCCTCTCCCATCACTCTTCCTAGCAGTAAGCTTGATTGATTCCCGACTGTCCATGACTGATTTTTCACTGTCGCTGACAACCTAAAATTGTTTTACTGGCAGACACAGTAGCACCCAACCACCCAAGCACAGAATGGCGTTATGTCCGTTCTGCTAGGGCTCCTCTCTGCCTGCTGAAGCATTGATTGGCTCCTCCAGGCTGTCTGTCAGCCTGGGAGCGAATCGGGGCAAGCACCCCCCCCCCCCACTTCCCTCATGTTAATTTTATTTGGTTAGAATTTTAAAAAAGAGGTAAGTTAAGAGCAATACGGTTAACCTTAGGAAGCAATTAAAAAGGAAAGAAATGTGCTCTACCATAGCAATCAGCAGGCTGGGACTGGCCCACAGGGGTAAAGGTGAATCCCCTGGCGGGCCCCTGAGCAAGGTGGGCCCCTAGTCTCCAACCCCCTGCACAAGTGCCACATAACTTTGTAGACTAACTGCACTACGTACATGTACAGCACCTCAACCAACCTTTGTTCATAAAAAAACTTGATAGATTATTAAAGAAACTCCCCAGTTTATTATTATAGACACGATTAGAGCTGAAATGACTTCTAGATATAGAGGAAAGCTACCAGTGTCCTCTTCTCCCCAGGACCTACCTTCTCAAAGTTGCTGCAGGGACCCCCATATTCAATCATCTGGTAGCATCTTGCTACTGTGTGAGCAGGTAATATTTGAATGTATCCGTATGGTGGGCCACAAAAATAAATGTTACTGGAGGGCCCTAGTAACCCCAGTCTGACACTGGCCATCAGTCTCCATAAACAACCACATTTTGACAGATACAAGGGTCCAGACTGGGAATCAGTCTTATGGATGTGATATAGATTTGGTCAGTATTTTAAATGCATGTACGTAAAACAGAAATATACTGTTTTTTTTTTGTTTTTTTCCCCCTAGTTTTGACTTAAAATATCTTTGTGTGAGCTCATGAATTCCACTAATTTGAGCTCCCTAATATTAGCACATCATTTTGACTAGATTTTCCTTTTTAAAATGTTGTATCTAGGGATGAGCGAATCAACTTCGAATGAAACATCCGAAGTTGATTCGCATAAAAACTGCGTTTCAATACTGTACAGAGCGAGAGCGCCGTACAGTATTAGAATGTATTGGTTCTGATGAGCCAAAGTTATTACTTCGCATAATAACTTCAGAAATTGATATATACTGTAAAAAAACATTTCCAGAACTTGGGTTTGGTTCCAAGGTACCACTTGTTTCATCCGAAGTCGATTCGCTCATCCCTAGTTGTGTCCATCAGACAACACTCGCTGTGGAAATTGTTGGTACTACATAAGCGACAGGAAATAAATTTAAACCTATTAGAGGATTGTGTCGCTATTCAGAAATGATGCCTGCTGGAATGTGTCAGAGTGGGTGGGTTTTATCTTTAGGTGGCCATGGCTACATGAAGGTCTTTACTGCTCAGCTGCTAGTGGAGGCTTCCACTTCTGGTAGGTATGAAAGGCTAGAGACACAGAATACGTCATATGAAAGTCACAAATATTTATGACTTTTTAACTTTACACTACTCTTGCCACTTTTCTAAAAAGTTATTGGAGCCTAGCGGGCATGGCAGATCAACTATAATTCACACCTATTAATAAATTTGCCATATCTTACTCCAGTGCACTTCTTAATAGCTTATAATAAATGTTTATAAGTTGTCTGTTTTCTGTCTGTACACACCTGTCTCCCAGTGCAGATTGTTCAGTACATTGCACATTCAAATATGATTAGAATTACTGATCTTCTTAACTTTAATTGAAGCGACTAATGCATTTGAAACTAATTGGTGCTACTCTACCAGTCTTGCTAGTCATAATGCAGAATCAGTCAGTGTGAACATGCCCAGTAAGCTGTAAGGCAGTTGAAAAAAAGGTTATGATTAATAAAATACTAAATCAAGGGTACTTTCACACTAGCGTTATTCTTTTCAGGTATTGAAATCCGGTAAAGCGTCTCAATACTGTAAAAAATGCATCAGTTTTGTCCCAATGCATTCTGAATGGAAAGCAATCTGCTCAGTATGCATCAGGATGTCTTCCGTTCTGTCCCTTGTACGTTATTTGACCAGACAAAATACTGCAGCGCGCTGCAGTATTTTTTCTGGACAAAGTCCCGGAACACTACCGCACTTGCCAGATCCGGCATTAATTTCCATTGAAATGTATTAATGCCGGATACGGTACCAAGTGTTCCAGAAATTGCTGCAGCGCCGGATACGGTTTTCCGGTCTGCACATGCGCAGTTCTTTCCAGCTGTGAAAATATTTAATACCGAATCTGTTATTCCAGGTGATACCGGAAAGACGGATCCGGTATTTCAATGCATAAGTCAGATGCGGAAAAAAAAGATATTCATTTGCATATGGATTTCCGGATCCGGCAGGCAGTTTCGGCAACGGAACTGCCTGCCGGATTCTTCTAATGCTAGTGTGAAAGTACCCTAAGAGATTTTCTACTCTGTAGTACAAATAACTCCCATCAAAATGCAGCTACTAAGGCCGTCACGTGATCACCCCAGCTCCTGCCACTGGCACTCCTGGCAAACAGCTAACGTTGCCAGGGAAAGCCATAGCCAGCTAGGCAGTTCCTCTGCAGCAGGCGATGAATGACAAATAGCCGTCCATGTATTATAATGTTCTACATAGCGGTTACCCATAAAGTGGAGCTCTAAATAAATGCTGCTAATGTGTTCATATCATTATTTGCCAGTAGACATATATTATGTAATCTTTGTGATTTATTATAGTTATCCAATTTGTCCATAAAAAATTCTTAAGAGAAGTGATCGGGTTGGCAAGGGCCAAGGGACAGGGTTTCTCAGAACAGCTGTTAATCTACAAAACTTAAAGAGTTTGTTCAACCCAGGGGCCTTTGAGACAGACCCCTCAACGTGACCAGACCTGTGGAGGGAATCATACATACCTGATCCCCACTGATGGGTCCTGCTCCTTTGCTCTACTGCGGCCACTGTAGATCTCTGGTATCCCCACGTCAACATCTGATTTGATGTGGGTCATGTGACCACTGCAGCCAATGACTGTCCCCTATGTGTCATGTCATTGGGTCATGTGACGCATGGGTGTCACATCACCCCTGTAACCAGATTCAGATGTTGACACTGAGATACTGGAGATCTGCAGCAATGGTGGGGACCAAAGGAGCCAGTTAAGTTAGGATTTCCTCCGCAGGTCCAGCTATGTTGGGGGTCCGCTCGAAAGGCCCCTGGGGGTGAACAAGCAGTTTAAGACCTCCATACACAGAAGAGTATTGTCAGCTGGACCTACTTAGATTTGTTTTAATTGGGACCGGCTGACAATCTAATGTGTCTGGGCAGCAAATAACTTTCCCCCAACAGATGATATTGGGGGAGAAAAGGATCAGGCTCATTTGATTTTATTTGCCCTGCAACAGCTTTCTTCTCTCTCATCCAAACTCAGCTTATGTATCTTCTGTCTGGACAGATTCAGTAGCTGTTGGCCTAATGAGCATTCAGCTGACAGCTTCTGTAGATTTATGAGGTGGCAGACTTTACCCCCATGCAAATGCCTGTAGAGAACATGCATTGTAGTAGACAATGGGGATTATCACTTTGGAGTGAAGTTAACATGTAGACAATAAGCTCAGTTACTAAGTCTCCTTCCTTTAATAGAAGACCTTTTGTTTGTCAGAGTAAATTACATAGTTAGCAAACACATTATTGAATGTAATCATTCTTGTCATACAGTGGTTTAATGAAACACAATTAGGGATATTTACTAAAGTGTTTGCGTCACATAAAAAAAAGTTGCAAATATAGCGCACGCAATAATAGCACAATAATGTGCGACTGTTCACTTGTCTCGTCACTTTGTGGCGAGAAAAGTGGCGCTTAGCAGGAGGGGGAGTGCCCTGCTGTAAACCACTGGATTTTCTCATTTAGACCAGACAAATGCATAAATGATACAGTCCTGATCAAAAGTTTAAGACCACTTGAAAAATGGCAAAAAATCATATTTAGCATGGCTGGATCTTAACAAGGTTCCAAGTAGAGCTTCAACATGCAACAAGAAGAAATGAGAGTGAGACAAAACATTTTTTGAGCATTCAATTAAATGAAAATAACGATTAAACTGAAACAGGCTGTTTTTCAGCTGATCCAAATTTTAGGACCACATGCCTTTAAACGGCCAAATCTGTGCAAAGATGTGGATTCATTGTCATTTTCTGCCAGGTAGTCACATGTTGTGATGGCAAAGGCAAAAAAAACTCTTCCTTTTTGAACGTGGTCGGGCAGTGGCATCGCCGGGGGTGGGGGGTTCGGGCCAGAGGGGGCCACGGCCCCCCTACATCACGCTGTGCCCCCCATGTGCCCCCCCAACTAAAATACCCCCCCAAGTAGTGATGTCCGGTTCTTGAACGAATTGTTCTTTTGAATCGATTCAGTTCACTGAACCGGAGGAGTCGATTCCTCTGACTGAGCCGATCCGAGTGAAACATCTCAGTCAGATAGCAGAGCAGAGAGACGCTGGCAGCAGGGAGGGAGGAGTGTAATCTGATCCTAGAGTGGAAGCCAGCCCCTCCCCTCCCCGCCCATCCCGGCCTGCAACCAATCAAAGCTGGGGCAAGCAGCACTGAGTCACACAGTACACTGAGTCTAAGGCCTCTTTCACACTTGCGTTGTTAGGATCTGGCGTGCACTTCCGTTGCCGGTAGTGCCCGCCAGATCCGTAACACCGCAAGTGAACTGAAAGCATTTGAAGACTGATCAGTCTTCAAAATGCGTTCAGTGTTACTATGGCAGCCAGGATGCTATTAAAGTCCTGGTTGCCATAGTAGTAGTGGGGAGCGGGGGAGCGGTATACTTACAGTCCGTGCGGCTCCCGGGGCGATCCAGAATGACGTCAGAGCGCCCCATGCGCATGGATGACGTGATCCATGTGATCAAGTCATCCATGCGTGTGGGGCGCCCTGACGTCACTCTGAAGCGCCCCGGGAGCCGCACGGACGGTAAGTATACTGCTCCCCTGCTCCCCACTACACTTTACCATGGCTGCCACGTCCTGGCAGCCATGGTAACCATTTAGAAAAAGCTAAACGTCGGATCTGGTAATGCGCCAAAACGACGTTCAGCTTAAGGCCGGATCCGGATTAATGCCTTTCAATAGGCATTAATTCCGGATTCGGCCTTGCGGCAAGTGTTCAGGATTTTTGGCCGGAGCAAAAAGCGCAGCATGCTGCAGTATTTTCTCCAGCCAAAAAACGTTCCGGTCCTGAACTGAAGACATCCTGATGCATCCTGAACAGATTTCGCTCCATTCAGAATGCATTGGGATTTTTCCGGCATAGAGCCCCGATAATGGAACTCTATGCCAGAAAAGAAATACGCAAGTGTGAAAGAGCCCTAAGAATCGAATGAGTCTACAGGTTAAAAGAATCTAAAGACCCTACTTAGTTAGAGACTTATTCGATTCTTTGCGTTAAAAGAACCGTGAGTCACTCGAACAGTTTGCTGCAGCCTGGTCATTAACCTCAGTGTAGTGATAAGGTTAAGGGACAGACAGCAGTCAGCAGAGAGAAAAGAGAAGTGACATGACAGAGTTTAGATTACATGATGAATTAACCCTTTAGGATTCAGTAGCTATATAACTAAATGCTGGGTTAACACCTGAGCGTATCCGATAAGCGCTGTTTACCGGCGTTTTTATCGGGCGTATTTTGGGGCGTTTTTATATTTGCTTCTTGCTATTGTCCACAGAGGCGTACGCGTGACAATACGCCCCAAAAGAAGCTCCTGTACTTCTTGGGGCGTAGGGCGTTTTACAGCGCGTTCGTACGCGCTGTAAGACGCTCAGGTAAGAACCATGTCCATAGGGAATCATTGGTTTTTGCCTGTTGAGCGTTTTACAGCATGTAGGAACGCGCTGTAAAACGCTCAGGTGTGAACCCAACCTTAGGGTGGGTTCACACTAGTTATTGTCCTGTGTGATGTCTGTGCGGACTGTGGACTATTTTTATTATCAGCCACTGTTACTGTTAACTTAGCACATACAGTTTTCCCTGTGGATTCACTTCACTTGGTTATTCAAGACCAAGAAAAATCCAGCTTCCAAGATGCAAAAGGTGGAATCTTTATTGTGTGTTTAAAATCCAATGCAAGACATCACAGGTTACAGTAACGCGTTTCAGACCGCAAGTAAATCAGGGTCCTTCATCATGTTTTTTGTCATGATGAAGGACCCTGATTTACTTACGGTCTGAAACGCATCTTGGAAGCTGGATTTTTCTTGGTCTTGAATATTCACAGCAATCAAGTCCGGAGGTTGCCATCCGTGCTCAAGGCAGGTGGACGGTGGGTGAGAGCTGCTTTACCTTCTCTGTTTCATACACTTCACTTGGTTGTACTGTCAGACTGTCACTGTGGGTGACAATGCATTCTTTCCGGAGTCCTGTCCCCTCCCCTTCCTCACTCAGTCAGAGCTCAGACCAAGTGGCAAGATCCGACTCAGCGAGTAAGAAAGTGAATCGAAGCATCTGCGCATGCGCACCACCTAAGCTCTTCGGTTCACTTGCGTCTCAGCTCAACAGTCAGTAGACTCAGCGAGTGAACCGAAGATTTGATTCATGAATCGGTTCATTTGAATTAACTGATTCAAATGAACCGATTCATGTGAAAGATCCGAACTTCCCATCTCAACCCCCAAGTGAGCCGCCGCAGTCGGGCACAGGGAGATGAGCGCTTCCATTGTGCTCATCTCCATAGTAATCTGCCTGTGCTGCGGCGGTGCAGGGGAGGGAGAGGCGTGTCCCTTCCCCTTCCTCTGATAGGCTGCAGGCACTAGGCCGGCAGCCTATCAGAGGCCGGCACGGGCGGCGCAATGACGTCATCGCGCCGCCTGAGCCATGCAGCGCGGAACACAGGCCGGAAGAGGCCGGAAGAGGCCTGCATCGCATTGCTGACATGGAGGTAAGTATAAGTGTTTTTTTTTTTTTTTACAATCGTTTTACAGGCACATTTGGGGGGCTCTTGTTACTGGCACATTGGGGGGGCTTATTACTGGCACATTGGAGGGCTTATTACTGGCACATTGGGGGGCTTATTACTGGCACATGATGGGGGCTTATTACTGGCACATGATGGGGGGCTCTTGTTACTGGAACATTGGGGGGCTCTTATTACTGGCACGTGATGGGGGCTGGGCTCTTATTACTGGCACATTGGGGTGCTCTTGTTATTGGCACATGATGGGGGGCACTTATTACTGGCACATGATGGGGGGCACTTATTACTGGCACGTTATTGGGGGCACTTATTACTGGCACATTATTGAGGGCATTTATTACTGGCACATTATTGGTGGGCACTATAGGGGCATCTACTGAGGCCACAAAGAAGGGGTATGTTATATGCGGGGTTCTGTACAGTAGCACTTTATACTGGGACACATGGTGGGTACTATGGGGAAGGGGGAGAGGAGTACTATGGAGTCATCTACAGGGGGCACTAAGAAGGGGTATTTTATACTTGCAAATTATGGGGGACACTGAGGGCATCTACTGGGGCACGATATATGGGGCATTTTATACTGGTACATTATGGGGGGCACTAGGAGGGAGGGGGGAGAGGAGCACTATAGGGGCATTTACTGGGGGCACTATATAGGGGTATTTTATACTGGCACATTATGGGGGACATTAGCTCAACTGGGGGCATTACAAGGGGGTATTTTTTGCATTGTCACATTATAATGAGAATTATTTCTACTGGGGGGGACATTAATGTGGTCTTTATTACTCCCCCATAGTATGACCCCCTAGTAGCAGCACCAGCCTCTCCCTGCTCTGTGACCCCTCTGCCCCTTCTCCAAATCCTTATTATGAAATCTTTCTCATAGGATAAAACACAACATCAGCTCTGCCGAGCCCACGGCCAAAGTGTTGAAGTGGCTTCCGAGAACCCCAAGGGCCAAGCCAAGTAATTGTAAGTTTTCATGTGAAATATGTTTGTTATACACATATAGCATACACTGTGCCACACAATATACAGTATACCTCTACACTGTGCCACACAATGTACAGTATACCTCTACACTGTGCCACACAATGTACAGTATACCTCTACACTGTGCCACACAATGTACAGTATACCTCTACACTGTGCCACACAATGTACAGTATACCTCTACACTGTGTAGTCTGTTCTATAAGCACCCTTGTTCTGTGGCGGCAGACAGAAAATAATCTGGAAGTACCCCTCCCGAGACCAGGCTCTGGATCCACCACTGGTCTGGACTGCTCACAGTGTACATTTCTTCTAAACTGTAATCCATATGCTCTGACCTGCAGAAATCAGCACTCGCTCGGTAACAACTAACAGGCAGTACCTGTAGGCTGTAGCCTGGCACTGTTACCAAAGCTAGCCGAGTGGTGTAAGGTTAAAGGGGTTGTCCGGGTTCAGAGCTGAACCCGGACATACCCTTATTTTCACCCCCGCAGCCCTCCTGAGCCTGGCATCGGAGCATCTCATGCTCCGATGCGCTCCCGTGCCCTGCGCTAGATCGCGCAGGGCACAGGCTCTTGTGTTTACAATAACACACTGCCGGGCGGTAACTTCCGCCCAGCAGTGTGTTCGGTGACGTCACCGGCTCTGAGGGGCGGGCTTTAGCTCTGCCCTAGCCGTTTTACTGGCTAGGGCAGAGCCAAATCCCGCCCATCAGTGCCGGTGACGTCACCAGGGTTCCTGTCAGCCCCATAGAGAGCCCCGGTACGTCACCGGAACTCAGAAAAATGCCTTTGCCCTGCGCGATTTAGCGCAGGGCAAAGGAGAGCATCGGAGCATGAACTGCTCCGATGCTCATGTCAGGGGGGCTGCTGGGGTGAAAATGGAGGGATGTCCAGGTTCAGCTCTGAACCTGGACAACCCCTTTAAGGTACTAGTAGAGATGAGCGGAAGCTTAATCCTGATTTAAAGTTAGTTACTGCAGGATATGGATTACAGTTTAGAAATGTGAAATGTACACTCCTGTGAGAGGCGGGGAGGGAGATCTGTGGATGACACTGTTATGGAGGGGGAAATGGGGATTACACTGTCATGGGGCGGATCTGTGGATGACACATATAGCATAAGATGATATATACGGTATGTGGCATCCACAGATCCCCCCCATAGCAGTGTCATCCACAGATCCCCCTCCCTATAAAAGTGTCATCCACAGGCAACTAGGACATATTGAAATCTGAGTGATTTTTTTATATTTTTTTAAACCACAGACAACAGGACTTTTCTTCCCTGTTGCGGTTTTAGGTATTGGGTGAAGTATCGCAGCATTTCTAAGCGTACTTGTGTAAATGTATCGTTTTTATAGCTGCCTCCCCTACTTTTGTCCTGGCCCCCAGTGTGCCCCCCCAAAATTTGAAAGCTAGAGACACCACTGTGGTCGGGTTGTTGAACTGCATGAGCAGGGTCTCTCACAGCGCACCATCGCTACTGAGGTGGGACACAGGAAGACAGTCATTTGGAATTTCTTAAATGATCTTGAGGGTTATGGAACAAAAAAGTCAAGTGGAAGACCCAAAAATATTTCATCAGCAGTGAGCCGGAGGATCCAATTGGCTGTCCGTCAAGACACTGGACGATCCTCGACCCAAATTAAGGCCCTGACTGGTGCTGACTGCAGCCCCATAACCATCAGACAGCATCTGAGACTGAAGGGCTTCAAAAACAAAAAACGTCTTCAAAGACCTTGTCTCCTTGAACGCCAAAGAACTGCTTGTTTGGACTTTGCAAGAGAGCACCAAACATGGGATATTCAAAGGTGGAAGAAAGTTTTATTCTCTGATGAGAAAAAATTTAACCTTGATGGTCCTGATGGTTTCCAACGTTACTGACATGACAAGCAGATCCCACTTGAGATGTTTTCTACGCGCCACAGTGGAGGGGGCACCATAATGGTCCGGGGTGCTTTTTCCTTCAGTGGAACAATGGAGCTTCAGGAAGTGCAGGGGTGTCAAACGGCCGCTGGCTATGTCCAGATGTTGCAGAGAGCATTCCTCATGACTGAGGGCCCTCGTCTGTGTGGTAATGACTGGGTTTTTCAACAGGACAACGCTACAGTACACAATGCCCGCAGGACAAGGGACTTCTTCCAGGAGAATAATATCACTCTTTTGGCCCAACCTGCGTGTTCCTCTGATCTAAATCCAATTGAGAACCTTTGGGGATGGATGGCAAGGGAAGTTTACAAAAATGGACAACAGTTCCAGAGAGTAGATGGCCTTCGTGCGGCCGTCTTCACCACTTGGAGAAATGTTCCCACTCACCTCATGGAAACGCTTTCATCAAGCATGCCGAAACAAATTTTTGAAGTGATAAACAATAACAGCGGAGCTACTCATTACTGAGTTCATGTTTGGAAGTTGGATTTCTCTTTTGGGGGGGTTTATTATTTTTTGAGAAGTGTGGACCTAAACTTTTCATCAGCTGAAAAACAGCCTGTTTCAGTTTATTTGTTGTTTTCATTAAATTGAATGCTCAAAAAATGATTTGTCTCACTCCCATTTCTTCTTGTTGCATGTTGAAGCTCTACTTGGAATCTTGTTAAGATCCAGCCATGCTAAATATGATTTTTTGTAATTTTTCCAGTGGTCTTAAACTTTTGATCAGGACTATAGTTTAAATTTATGTCAGTTATAGTGCTACAAGCCCAGGAGAAGTGGAGCAGAGGATAGGAGTGGTAATGGATCTTGCTGTAACAGTTATTCACAGTGGCAATCCTTATGTTGTTGCAGAGTTGCAGAGTTGCACCCTCATTTCACTGCCCTGGCCCTAGGGAGGGCCAGGGCAGTGAAATGAGGGTGGAGACACGAGGGTCAGTGGGTGCTCTTGTTCCCCAGCCGGGTAATAATTATAAAGACCGCACAGGGTCAGGGCTCATACCATTGAACGCTCGTGCTCCTTTCCATGGGTGGAACACTACTCAGGCAACACAAGATGAGGATACAACACTCCGGGAAGACTTTATTGGATAACCCACAGTCAGCAGCATATAGTACAGCAACGGACACAGGATGGCACAGGTGACAGCGATTCACCCTTCTGCTGACTCGCCAGGGAATAAACCTCCATGACTTTGGGGGGGGGGGGGGGGACCTACTACCCCAGCCAGTAGCACCCCACTTTGGGCAGGACCCGACGAGAGGGGGTAGCGGCGAGCTTAGGGAGCTGGCCATGCACAGCGAGGCATGTGGCCAGGTGACCCAATCGTCCCAACCTGGACTCTCCAACCGAACCCGTAGGCTCGAGGTTGGGCAGAAGAGCAGTTCTAAAGTTCACCAGCTTGAACCATAGTCCCTAGGCTGATGTTTTGTAGAATAGCTGCTGATGACAGGGGCAGGCCTCTTTTATTTCCCTCAGCTGCCATTTCATTGCATTGGCCCCCATATGTTGGGAGATAATCGTGGCTATTCCATCATTGGTTGTCTGTTCAATCTGACTTCATAAAGCCATTCTGATGACAGCTTTTCCACTTCAGCAAGACAGGCTGAACGGCTCCTAATACACAGCATGGGGCTAATGCAATCCACAGGTGATGTAACTAGCAGGTCCTTTCCCATACATCTGCTGGCTTGTTAGCCAGACCAAAAGGCACTGCATGGTTGATTCAAGTTGCTGTGGAAGTCAGACAGCTACAGGAAAGACACAATAGCTCATGTCATGGCAATCTATTCTCTTACACACCATGGGACCATGCAGTGAATAGACAGCGGTTCTCTGGACTTGGGCCTGGTCTACAGGAACTCTGCATATCCTCGTCTTGTATGTAGCTCTGTTCAGACCTAACCTAGTCAGGCTTCCAATGTTAACCCTATATATTGCTTACACATTGTGATTTGGGATATAGAGTGCACATAGGAATAAGTGCATTAACAATAAGACGCAACATTTGAGTTAAAGTAACCCTTTTAGCAATAATTAACCCTTTGCAGTCATCCTCTGGGCCACTGCACCACCAGATGACATGCTTAATTTATGATGAGGCACAGTCCTCGTCATAAATTAGGGACATTTTCCGTCAGTAAGTGCGCCTATATTGTAATCTACTCCAACCCCTAGCTGGTGTAGATTTCAATAATCATTTACGCTAGGAAACTGGAGTAAATGATAATGCATCTGCTAAGGCTTATAGCCCCACCTTGTCATGCCATTCCCTGGAGGTGAGAGTGGCCTAACAACTAAATTTATGCATAGGTGTTCAAAAAGTCAAAATGCTACTTTATTTTTATTCCAGTATGGGGTCATAATAAATGATCTCCAATGTGTCTTGGCCTGATTTAGTCCTTGACTGGCCATGGTCACATGATAAGTGTTAATATAACATTATTGAGCTCCCCATTCCTTACCCTCACAAATAAGATACACAGTTACGGTAACTCTTAATTTTATGAAAAAATATTCCAACAGCTGTCTTTTTTCTTTTTTTACTGGTCATCTTGGAGTGAACAAAGGGCGAATGGCTTTTAAAGCCTATACAAGTAATTTTTCCAAGGAAAATGCCTGCTAGAGTCTGACTATGCCCTTATACCTAATATTGGTGGCAGAATCCTAAGAAGAAACACAAAGATTGGGATGGGACAAAATCTATTGGTATAAAAGTCAGGGGTACTAGAATATGTCTACCTCACCCCTTTGATCACTTAATCTCCATATCATGTGCAATTCTCAGTGAGGAACTCTCTGGCATCCTACCATATTGCACACTTTTGCCCAGCTCTACATGGAAATTGCTTACATTCAGCTTTTGTACATAAATAGTATACTCCTATATAGACAGACTGCTCCCCAGGCCCACAGCAAACAGGAATATAAAGCACCTAGTGACCCCACCCGGAACAAGAATTTAACCCCACATGAACCAGGAGACAGGGAGGGGAAAGCATACACAGAAAAAGTACACACACAGGCTGCTGTTGCTACACATCGCCCCTGGCACCCAGCCTAAACCACACTGTGACAACCATACTTTGATATGTTTGTGGATACTTGTACATTTTAAACACATAGATATACAGATTGAGTCCTCATGCACACGGCCGTTGTGCGGCCGTTCCGTGCATTGGGGAAAGCAATTTGCGATCTCCAATGCAGGAGCAACGTCTGTGCGGTGGCTGGGACAGATTGAGACCCATTCAACTTGACTGGGTCTGTGATCCATCCACACCGCAAAAAAATAGAACATTTTCTATTTTTTTGTGGAAAGAAACACCATGGAAGCACTCCGTAGTGCTTCCGTGGGGTTCCGTGCCTCCGTTCCGCACTGCAGCTCCGGACTGCAGACCCATTCAAGTGAATGGGTCCGCATCCTGCTGTTTGCGGACCGCAATATGGCCACAGCCGGGCAACGGCATGAGGCCTAAGCATGATATTTACACTATAAAATGTTCTCTGGAATATTCTTGGTAAAGTAGATAGGATAACATAAAAATGACCAGTTGAAACTTGAAGTTTGGAATGCAGGTATGTTATCACTAGATGATTTGATCAGGAGCCAAGTTACTGCTATTCGAAACTTGAAAAACATATTGACATTGATTTATCAAAAGTAGTTAAAAGCAGTTGGCTCCTAGCTTTCTTTTTGGGTAATTTTTTTAAGAGAAGCTATGCTATTTACTTGTTGGATATATTTTGTATTGCACTATTTAGTCAAAATTAATACTAAGAGATTTACAAAAATGTAGAAGAGAAGCATTTGCCCAAAGAAACCAGATAGATTCCAGATCTAATTGTTACAAGTCCCTTTGGATAATAAAGGAGAAAATTAATTGTGTATGCAGACCTATCTTCTAAAGTATGAGAAAAGGGTGACAAACAGAGATTAGTAAAAAGGAAATTACTGATATTCAAGTTTTTCGGACTCAATCAGACTTTGCAAGTCTGGAAACAGAACTTCAGAAAAATATTGAAAGTCTGCAAGGTGAAATAAAAGGAAACTCATAAAAAGGAAATTCACAAAGGGACAAAAAAGATTTTGATACAGGACAAATTTACATAAAAAAAATAATAATAATTCAACCATTGTTAATAATTAGTGTTGAGCAAATCAAAGCATTTGAAGCGGAATTTGGTCCGAAGTTTAGTTTTGGAGTCACAACGAATCCTAATTTCTCTCACTTTGTGGTAATGAATCAGGTTTTCCTAAAATGGAGGCTACATGTGTTACAAAGCAAAACTAAGTGTAGAGGAGACAAGCCCAGGAATACAAGATCACCCATATTGATGTGCAGCCAGCCAATCCGCAGGTAGCCATCCCCTGTGATGTCCCTGCTCCCCTCATCCCGCCCAGTCTCAGCCATTGTCCTGTGAGCTGAGCATAGGGAGAGACGTGTTAAGCGCTCATGCGCTAGGGACAGTGTTGCTGAAAATGATTAATTGAAGAATTCAATACCAATAAGATGGAAGCCTTTATTATTCCAGTGCCCAGCATGCCAACCTATACCATCCAGTCTGCAGCCTTTAGGTGGGCCACTTCTAAATGATGACCCCCCTCATCTTTTACTGGCTTTACTTCCTAAAAAAAGTCAGCAAGATGTGAAGAGTGGAGGAGCTGAATGTTCTTGACTTATTCTCATCGATATTAGATGATTTGGAAAAGCAGATGGCAGAAGAAGGGCTCCACCTGTAGGGCAGAAGAGCACTGGGGTGTGAGAAGTGGGCATGCCAGCATATTTTGCACCCACCTAACCAGCCAAACTCCATACCAGCAACAGCCCCTGTTTAAAGGTGCATTAAGGAGCCACATGGCCATTAACAATGAAGACTGACTATACAGTACAGTCTTCATTATAAATGAAAGGCAGCTGTGGACCAAATGGCCGCGCATTTCTTCACTGCATGGCTGCAACCCACCCGCAGCACGGCCGCTCTGTGTGGCCATATCCAAATGGGAATACCTCTCTGAAACTGCACTTTTTAAAGGGAATCGGTCACCACGATCTTGGACTTTTATCTGCAGTAATACGAGTAGTACTGCAAATAAGGAGTCCAGATCTATTTTTTATTTTCCTACTGCCCCCCCTTACCCTGCTGTCAGCGCTCAGAACTGTGCTGAAATAACTGTGCACAGGAGTCCTCTGCATTTATGTTAGCGCAGCAGTTAGGACTGTGTCTTTCAGAGCAGTTTTAAGTGCTGACACCAGGGGAATGGACTCCTTATCTAACATAACAACATAACATCTGCAACTCATTGAAAAAAAAAGACTTTATTATTGTGTAATAAAAATGTTATAATCCCACATTGTAAGACAATATAAAAAATGTGAAAATAAATAACAAAGTGAAGAAAGGTTTAGTCTGAAATAGAAAAAATCAGACATGCACTCACACACATCCTCTACAAAATGAATAATAAAAACATGTATAAAGCTTTTTACATTATACAGCAAGTCAATATATAACTTGTCATAAATATGTAACTTGTCATAAATATGTAACTTGACATTGCTGGTCTAGATTCCAAGTTGATAAAATGTTTTTTCTTATGTAATGCCACATATTTGCAAGATTTATGCATACCAAATATCTTTTAAAAGGAATGTATTAGTAGTAAGTTATATACCGTACATGTAGTTTAAATCAGGTTTTTGTTCCTTTTTGATTTTTTGGTGACTATTTAAAGTAAGATTCCTAATGTAATTCCTTCAAGTGTTGTTTGGACAGTATGATCTGCTGCTCAGAAACGATGACTTAGGTGACTGCACCAGTGATGATTTCACCAGATAAACAAGCCTTTCTTCCCAATAATTGCCCTGATCATAGGCCCGTGTAAAGGGGCCTTCAGGCAGAAAGAAGTAGAATCAGAACTGAAGAGACAAAGAAGATACAGTATCAGTTTAGATTGGACACTGGAGAGAGAGACAATCCAAGGTCCCTTTGCTTTTTGGAATTTTTCTTGGGAGAGAACACTGGATAGTTTATCATTTTCCATGATCCAATAAAGTTTGAGAAGAATGGAAATCACGTTACATCATCATGAGCAGGCTGTCCTTGCTGACATACATTTTTTATGACTATAATCACAGTTTTTTTAATGACTACAAAGCTAGCCTTTATTTAGTGTTAGAAGATGCTGTTTACATTAAAAAGTAATCTGACCTCCAAAGTAACTTTTCTTTGTGTTTAGCATAAATAAAAAGCCGCTTACTCATTCACCTCTGTTCCAGTACCAAGGATCCCGTCCCCACTACTTCCAGTTTCCTGGTGATTGGAACTGTGACATCCAGTCTGTACTTACGTGCACCTCTAAAGCCAGTCACAGGCCTTAGCACCGGTCTGTCCACAGCGGCACGTTAACACTGAAGCCATTGATTGACTGCAGCAGTACACATGATGACAAAAAGGACGTCATACTTCCAGAGACCAAAGGCAACGAGGACTAGACCCTCAGGGCTGGAGCGGAGCACCTGTCACGTGAAATTGTTTAGTTGTTGTACACCTCCTTTAATGGTCATTCTTATTGGAGTAGATAACTAGAGTATAAAACATACCTCCAATCTTAATTGTATAATACCTGTTACACTTTAGTGTTTCCAAGTTCAAAGACCTTTGTGCAGTAATGTACTCTCTCAAGTTTATTAGTGCAACCTTTAGATAAATAGATGATGAGATTAAACATGAGAGTCAAGAATGTTATAAAATGTCACAAGTTGGCAAATCTCCCAGCTAGGCCATCTACCTCTCCATGATGTTTCCCAGGAGGGCAGTTTGTGATGTGTATTCTAAATGCAATGTAGACAAGATGGAACAGGAATAGTAAAGCAGTATCATGTCAGTGTGATATGCAATATGTGTTCACCTGCCCATGAGCATCACATTTAAAGCCTGTTTCTATCTGTTTTTGAAGATATTTCAAGCACATTAGTCATGATTATGCTGTGACTTGTAATCAGTTGACACTTTGACACATCTAAAATAATATATTATAGTGCATTGTACAGTTTATTCAGTCAGTATGTTAAGGTGTTGGCTTGATATATTCATTGTTTCATTTTAATTTAGTTTCAGGTGGGGTAACATGAATTTGAGGCATTAAGTCTATCTGTTCATTCACCTTATTGTTGACATGGAATATCTCTTGATTTTGGAGATATGCAATAACTTTAGACTGATTTCGCTTTAGCAGGCGCTCACGACATCTTTTAGACACCAAATATCCTATCTCACACAGGTTGAGTAGAATGCAAACAACAGTAGTTACAACCATGAACAAGGTGAAGATATTTTTTTCAGTGGGTCTTGATATAAAACAGTCTACAATATTTGGACATGGAGGCAATGTACACTTGACGACACTGGGCAAGGAATAGTCTTTGTAGATGTGATAAAAGATGTAGAGGAACACTGAATCCACTAAAGCTTTTGCTATAAGGCTCATGAGGTAGGTCCACCACAATCCTCCTCTCTTTTTTCCTGTGTCTAAATAAAGTCTTCCGCTATCCTCACCCTGTTTTTCCTTGTGTTTTATTTCTCGATCTTCTCTGTAGGCCACATGCAAGAGAACAAGAAGAGATGGGCAAGTAACCAAAATGAGCTGGAGGGCCCAAAGTCTGATATGGGATACTGGAAAGTAGTAATCGTAACAAACATTAGTACACCCCGGCTGTTTTGTATTACAGTCAAATTCCCCTTGTTCATCATCCCATACTTTTTCAGCTGCCACCACATATACCAGTAGTCGGAAGACAAAAACTACTGACATCCAAATGCGTCCAAATGCAGTAGAGAAATGACTCGCACCACTGAGAAGACCTTGAAAAACTCCCCAGTTCATGGTTTATCTGAAAAAGTTCCAACTTGAGCAAGGCTGTGGTCTACAGATCCTCCCACTGGTTCAAAATCTTTGCATCTTCACTTTTAATATAATTATATTATTTATATATATATGTCACACATACATATATTTCTTCGGTCCCCATTAATATGTTACGGGATTCTGAAAATGTGAGGCTTGAGGTTCTATCACACAGTAATTTTTGTATGGTCAAAATGTGTCATTATTTCTGTGTTTATTATCTGTAATAAAAAAGGGAAACACAGGTAATTTCTTGCTTTTATACTTACTAAGGACTAACCAATAATAATACAAAGTCTTTGCTATACACTTTCAATTTATTTTTATCTTACTTTATAACCATAAACCTAAAAATCCATTTGCCAGAAATCTAACACCACTCATAAAAATTGAATACGGTATGTATGTAACATATATACCACAGAATGATAATGATGTGCCATATCCAATGAATAATGCTATCCAGTGCCCAAATAATAGGGCACCATGCCATTTTGGCTTGAAGTAAACCTACAGTTTATTACTATCATACAGCTCTTATTTACACCATATATAATACTGGTATAAGGGTATCCAGAAAAGTGGACCGACTACTTAATGACCATATATTAGTCCACCTTATTACTAATCATATAGTACTACCAGATATTCATTCCATTTAGGCCTCATACACACAACCGTTGTTCTGGTCCGCATCCGAGCCTCAGTTTTTGCGGCTCGGGTGTGGACCCATTCACTTCAATGGGGCCGCAAAAGATGCGGACAGCACTCCGCATCCGTTGTTCAGTTCTGTAGCCCCGCAAAAAAAATATAACATGTCCTATTCTTGTCCGTTCTGCAGACAAGAATAGACATTTCTACAAAAGGCTGCCTGTTCCGTTCCGCAAATTGCGGAAGACACATGGGCGGCTCCTGTGTTTTGCGGATCCGCAAAAAACGAAACGATCGTGTGCATGAGGCCTTAATATCATTATTGTGGTAGCCTTACAGCCCATATAAAAGTACCTGACATAACTAATATAATACCAGACATAATACCTAGATTAGTAGTCATCTAGTTCTGAATGTTGCCACATTTCCTGCCAGAAATAGAAAAGTATTGCCTGGAGATGAGACTGGAGTGAGCGGTCCTATTGGAAGTTGGAATTCTCTCCTGCAAAGCTCCTATTAAACAGATTATCCAAAGTCAAAAACTCTAATGCTCCCCAATGCTCGGGCCCCTCATATAGATTATACTTACCCCGCTCCCTGGCACCCTCGTCACCATGGGGACAAGCCTCACCAGCATCGTGGCCTGCTATTGGCTGCTCCCCGCCGTCGCTGGATGTTTTGATCCGCATGATGAGGCGATGCAGCGGTAGCCGTGGGGGGATCAGGAGCGACGCGGGTGCCGGGGAGTGGGGTAAGTATAATCGATATGAGGGGATCGGGCATTCGGGTTAGTTGGGGGCATTTTTAGACTTTGGATAACCCCTTTAACTATAAAAGAAGTTGGAAGGAGTGTCATATGGTTGTCAGAGTACCCAGACCACCAGTTCTACTTTCTGTGTCTCCCAAGGTCCCTAGGTGGGGAAATGTGGGAGCATACATAATAGCATGAGCTATAGTTAACATAAAGTGACATTGTCCGCAATTTATATTACACATATATGGCCTATACTTCTGTTCTACTTCCACTTGTACTGACTGCCAAGAAGCCACATGTAAGCAGCTAATCAGAAACTACTTTCAAATTATATTCTGTATCATTCTCTATTATCAGAGGCTAAATTGGAAACAGATTAAAACTAATTTACAGCTTTGTGTTGACTGCGAGAATCTGGACCCATTAAGAATATAGATAACCAGATTAATGCTTTTCTTCACGTATCTGCCTGTAGTCTAAGGTTTCAGACGCTCAATGGCATAAAAAAGACCTACGATGGACTGTATTGTGTCTGGATTTACCTATCTAAATCCAGACATGATGCAGTCCATGCTCTATAGCAATACACCTAACATATGTACCATAGTCTATTAAAGAAAAAATACTAAAAACATACACAGACGTCATACACAAATATCCAATTATGGAAATATTTGGCAAGCTAAAACGTGATTTGTCAGATCTGTAAACATATAATAACTGCATGGATTATATTAACATAGTTAATAGGTATTTATGAATTATGCTCTTGTAAATACTGACTTACATGCAGCAGAATATTATAGCAATATATTAGTATATTCTTAACATAATGTTGATTTCAAGAATGATAATAATACCGTACCTTATACAAGTACATTCCTTACACCATTAACACTGACTATCATATATAGTTTAAATAAGGAAGTGAACTGAACCCTTACCTTTGCAGTGAGCCAGAAGGTTCTCATGAGAAGGAATGCCCTGTGCGGCAATGCCAAAAGGTATTTAGATTAAATACAAAAAATAATTTTTTTAGGCTTTCTTCAGTTGTAAACCGGAGTCTCAACGTCTTAAGGAGTGTCATTTTTCCCCTCAATGAAACACACGCACAAAGGAAACTGGATTGTTCAGTTCTACAGCCAATCTGTGGGAAGTGGGCAGGTAGAGGTGTGTTCTAAATTCCTTGAGAAGCAGAAGTGAAAGCTTTAACCCTTCAATAATAGACAAAATTATATTCTGAAATTATATTAAGATTTACCCAAATATATTCTCAGGATTATAAGAACTATACAGTGAAATGATCATAAAGTGCTGTCAGCAGCCTGTGGCTTTCTAGGTGTTAAGTCACTATCTGTAGCAGTCAGGGTATGCTGGGAGTTGTAGTTACTAGTGGTCTAAAGCTAAAGAAGAGTGTGTTAAAGGGGTTCTCTGGCCTAAACCTTTTTTTTGGCTCATAACTTCTACCCTGTGGAGTAAATATTACCTTCCACAGTGTAGCCGTTCCTGAGATCTGCCTCCTGTCACGTGGTTCCTCCAGATGGATTTTCTGTTCTTCCGGACGAAGTTCGTTTCCTTGTCTTCCGGTCTTCTCTTTCTGCCTTGAGCAGGAGACGAAACGTCATGAATGACATCACCGCCTCCTGCAAAAGAAAGCTTCGCCTGACCGTCATCACTCTCCACGCAAGCGCACTATGCTGAATGCTAAATGCTGAATGCTAGTGCGCATGCGCGGGATTGCCGTTTGTATTGTACAGGCTTCTATGTGAAGCCTGTACTGACTGCTGCACAGCGCGATGTAAGCGCTGTGCAGAAGTGACAGCATAGCGATCAGCCACATAGGCTGATCGCTATGCTGTGCATGTCACAGGGGGCCAAAAAAAAAAAAGAATAAATGTCAGGCTGAGCTCCGTCCGTCCGGGCAGACGGGGGGTGGCGGCGTCCTCTGGTTGCTAGGAGATGGCTCTGTCAATGGAGGGAGAGAGGGAGAAGGAGGGAACACATGTGGAGTGGACACTCCGGAAACAGCAGTGCCCAGCACAAGGCCAGACTGCCGACTGCCGCCTCCCTGCCTGCCCGGTGCATGCCAAGCCGCAGCCCTGCCTGGAACCGCCGGGAACTTTCTATCACCGGAGCTGACATCATCCCTGTCGTATCCTCCCTCGAGTTGGCGCAGGATCCTGCTTGATTCCCGAGATCCAGTGGATCACAGCCCTAGCCGGCGGGCATACCTCGGGGGGGGGGGGGGGGGCTCCTCACCCATGTGCTGTGGATTGCTCCGCTGGATTTAGGAGTGTTGGAGTTTTTCCTGGGGGATCTGCCTGGTCCTGGGTGCAGTCACCACTGCCTATTGTCTGCCTGCTATAGACGGGGTCTGCAGTGCTCTGCCCCAGGGCAGCCTGAGAGTGGGGGCCACATAGGATAGGGGCCCCAACACTGCAGCCCAGAGGTCACATCTAATCTATGGGGATCTGAGATTTACTAAGGCTTTGTGTTATCTACATTGTGGGCACTGTGGATGTCACTGTTATGGGGGCGCTGTGGAGGTCACTGTTATGGGGCACTGTGGATGTCACTGTTATGGGTGCACTGTGGATGTCACTGTTATGTGGGCACTGTGACTATCACTGTTATGTGGGCACTGTGGATGTCACTGTTAAGGGGGCACTGTGGATGTCACTGTTACAGGAGCACTGTGGAGGTCATTGTTACAGGAGCACTGTGGATATCACTGTTATGGGGGCACTGTGGACGTCACTGTTATGGGAGCACTGTGGACGTCACTGTTATGGTAGCACTGTGGAGGTCACTGTTATGGGGGCACTGTGGACGTCACTGTTATGGGAGCACTGTGGAGGTCACTGTTACAGGAGCACTGTGGATATCACTGTTATGGGGGCACTGTGGACGTCACTGTTATGTGGGCACTGTGGACGTCACTGTTATGGGGGCACTGTGGACGTCACTGTTATGGATGCTCAGTATACTGTCGGGTATATAACGTAAGGGATAGGGATCCACTAAATATGGTTACTGTACGTGTGCGATTTTGACATTTTTTTTGCAGTCCCATTGAGTTCTATAGGTTTTAGATCTGCATTATGAGGACCAGAATAGGACATGTTCCATATTTCGCAGAACTGACATACAAATGTGGAAAGCACATGCATGTCATCAGTGTGTTTTCTACATCCGTATGGCAGTTCCAGTAAAGACAGAACATGTCCTATTCTGGTCTTCAAAATGAGGACCTCAAATCCATAGAACTCAATGGGTCGTGTGCATAAGGGTTTAGATACATAGCTCAGCAGGCAGGTTCATACAAGATAGGCCTCATGCACACGACCATTGTGTGTTTTGTGGTCCGCAAATTGCGGATCCTCAAAACACAGATGGTGTCTGTGTACATTCCACACTTTGCGGAATGGCACGGGCAGCCATTGATATAGCTGCATATTCTTGTCTGCAAAACGGACAAAAATAGGACAGGTTATATTTTTTTTGCTGACCACGGAATGGAGCAACGGATGCGGACAGCACAAGGAATGCCCTCCGCATCTTTTGCGGCCCCATTGAAGTGAATGGGTCCGCATCCAAACCGCAAAAACTGCGGACCAAAACAACGGTCGTGTGCATGAGGCCATAGGCTTAGATACAGAGCTCAGCAGGCTATATCATACAAAATGGGATTAGATACATATGGTAGCTCAGCAGGCAGTATCATAGAAGATAGGATTAGATACACAATTCAGCAGGCAGTATCGCACACACCAGGCTGTGTATCAGGCACACATACATGTTAGGATTAGATACAGATGAAGAGCAACGGAGCGTGGCGTAGCCGTAGTGAAGTGCGGCTTGACTTAGGGGGAAGACAGAGGGCATTAAAAGGGTTAATGAATTTTGTGTGTCTGGGGAGGTCAAGTGTAGGACAGGGGGGCGTGGTGTGGATGTGCATTTTCCCGGGCAGTATATAGTGCAGGTCTCTAAGGGGAGGTCCATCTGACCAGTTTGCATTCTGAGTGAAGTTGGTGTCATGGCCTCCTTGGAAGATATGCTGGCTGCGGTTCGTGCTGCTGCAGAGCAGCGGGGCATGGAGTGGCTGCAGCAGAACCTATTTCCCCTGTGGATCCCCCTGTGCAGCCTCGGGCCCGTAGATCTGCGCCCCCTGAGCGTTGGAGCCCCGATGCTACCCCCAGGGCTCGTCGGCGCCTAAGGAGCCCTTCCGGGGACCCTTAGCTGCGGGCAGCGGTGCAGGCACCGCCCGCCTCACCCCGCCGCAGCGGGAGGAATCCGCGGCGGGCCTGCGGGAGAAGGCGGGTTCCCCACTGGGCCTGTTTCCCTTCATCAATGTGGGGGTTCTTCTTCTGATGCGAGGTTCTCCCCCCGAGATGTCCTTCGGGGGGAGCGAGCCTGGCACGTCTTACCTGCCCGGGATGTGGAGCCATGTGAGCCGGCGGAGCGTCCGGCTGCAAGTGGGAGCGGTACGGGCCTTCCCCTGCAGGATGTAGGAGCTGCTGCGGTGCGGCTGCGGCCTGGTAGCTCAGGTCGGCAGCTCAGGTATCGCGTAGGCCGGCCTGTGGAGGAGCGGCGACGAGCACGCCGGGTTACCTGTCCCTCGGCGAGAAGACCTGTGCGGCGGGCAGCTGTGGCGCAGCGGAGCGGTGTCTGCGCTGGCTCCAGGCCTGGAGTGTCTTCCTGCGCCCCTGCTGGTGAGAGATGGACCTGCGCTTTTGCTGGAGTCGGGAGTTTGAACTTGCCCTCGGGCCTGGTGGAACAGGAGCAGTACCACCAGGTGGCGCACTCTTCCTCTGTTCTCCTTGGGACTGGTGAGGAGGTGCCTGGGGCGCTGGCCCTGGAAGAGGGTGAAGTGGATCCGGACTCTGGACCTGAAGATGACGGGCGCGGGGGCCTGCGGCCTGCAGTGGTGCCGGCTTCGCTTTCTGCTGGACCATCAAGGGCAACTCAGGGACGGCCAGGTAAGGAGACGACTAGGGCTTCATGTGTGCCTGGGGTGGGGGGTGGGGTTTGCTTGCCTAGTGTGGGAGCTGAGAATTTTGCTAGGGAGATGTTGGCGAGTATCTTGTCATTAGTGGTGGGGGCGGGTTCTGGGACTGGAGCGTCCCCGCCGGCGGTCTGGGCGCCCTCGGCTTCTGCGCCTTTTTTGCCACAGGTGGCGGGGGGGGGGGGGGGGGTTGGCTTTCCAGGCCCGGCGGTAGCTGTGCCCGCAGGGGCGGTTGGTGGTGGTGCTGTGGGTGTTGACAAAGGGGCTGTCGTTGAGGATGTGAGGCTGGCGGATTCGGCAAAAGGGGAAATTTATGTATGTTTTGAGGGGCCATTGGGGGCCCATTTGAAAATGGAGGTGAAGGAGAAACTCTGGAAGGGCGAATATGTTGAGATTTTTTCTTTACTGCCTTTGGAAAAGTTTAATTAAGACAGGGGTAGGGTTGATGAGAGCAAGAAGGAGGATGAGGAGAAATGGCGATACAGGCTGATTCCTCGTACTTTTATGAACTGGTTACAGGCGTTTGCGATTCTGGCGAGTGTTGTTGGGGAAAAGGCGCCGGGGCATTGTTCGGCTCTGTTTTGTTACATGGATGCGATTGGGGAAGCATACAGGGTCTATGGCGGGTCTGCGTGGCTCTGCTATGATGAGCGATTTCAGCAGAGGAAGGCGGTCCGGCAATATAACGAGGGATATTGCAAGTTCCTTGCAGACTGCCGGTATAAGCATGATTGCTCCGACTGCGGCGGGGCCCACAGTTTGTCGCAGTGTTTTAAACGGGGTAGAGGAAAGGGTTTTGAGATTGGGCAGAAGAGGGGTGACGCCAGTGAGGGTGGATGAGATGGCCCCCTTTCTAAGGAATTACCCAGATAAGGAGGCGGCGGACTTGTTGTCCATCGGTTTTACGGAGGGTTTTAGGTGGGGCCGGTGGTGGCATCCCGTAATTTGCGGTCGGCCTTGCAACGCCCGGCTGTGGTTAGTGAGAAGATTGCTAAGGAGGTGGCTGCAGGGCCGGTTGTTGGTCCTTTTGCTGAGTGCCCGTTGCCGGGTTTGTGGGTGTCTCCTTTGGGTTTGGTCCCCAAGAAGGAACCCAATAAATTCCGGCTTATTCATCACCTCTCTTATCCGCATGGGGGGTCGGTGAACGATGGCATTGATGAGGGCCTGTGTTCAGTTTCTTACACGTCTTTTGATGCGGCAGTTCGATGGGTGCGTTTGTTGGGGCAGGGAGCTTTGATGGCCAAGACATTGAAACGGCTTTTTGTTTGCTTCCCATTCACCCGGACAGTTTTCACTTACTTGGTTTTAAGTGGGAAGACCAGTTTTATGTTGATTGTTGTTTGCCAATGGGTTGCGCCATTTCATGTTCGTTTTTTGAGACGTTTAGTTCTTTTTTGGAGTGGGTGGTAAAACAGGAGGCGGGGTGGAATTCTGTGTTGCACTACCTGGACGATTTTTAGTTTTTGGGTCCGGGGGGGGTCACGTGTTTGTTCGATTTTATTGTGGACCATGGAGCGGGTTGCGGCTCGGTTCGGGGTTCCCTTGGCCCTCGAAAAGACCGAGGGCCCTTCCGCGTTGATTCGGTTTTTGGGAATTGAGATTGACAGCATGGCGATGGAGTGTAGGCTTCCTGGTGACAAGGTGGAGGATTTGCGTAATGAAGTGGCTTTGTTGGGGCGGTTGAAGAAGGTGCAGCTTCGTCGTGTTCAATCTGTTTTGGGTAAGTTGAATTTCGCCTGCCGCATATTGCCCATGAGGCGATTTTTTGTCGGCGTCCTGCAATGGCGACGGCGGGTGTGACGGTTCCGAGTCACTATGTTCGGTTGTCGGTTGAAGTCCGTGCGGACTTGGCTGTGTGGGGGGGTTTTCCCACTGGTTTTAATGGCAAATCTGTGTGGATGGAGGAGTCAGTAACTAGTGTGGACTTGGAGCTTTGGTCGGATGCGTCTGGCTCTTGTGGTTATGTTTTTTTTTTGTCAAAGGCAGTGGAGTGCTGGGTCATGGCCAGAGGAATGGAGATCGGCCGGTTGGTTGGGTAACCATGTAAAGTTGGAACTGTTCCCTATTGTTTTGGCGACTGAGTTGTGGGGTGATGTGCTGCGGAATAGACGGGTGAGGTTTTATTGCGATAATTTGGGTGTGGTTCAAGTGAGCAACAAACAAACGGCTAGTTCTCCCCCTGTTTTGCGGCTGCTGCGGCATTTTGTTCTTGTGGGTTTAAAATTGAATGCTTGTTTTGTAGCGGTTCATGTGCCGGGGGTGGATAATTCAATTGCGGACTCCCTTTCTCGTTTCCAGTGGGTTCGTTTTCGGCAGCTGGTTCCAGAAGCGGAGGTCCAGGGGTTGCCTTTTCTTATCGGGTCTGACTGTTGTCTTGCATGGATATTCGGTCATTCATACGTGTATTGGAGGGATTGTCGGGCGGATGTGCGGTGGAATGGAAGACAGCTTGGTTTTGATCCGGACGTGTTGCAGGTTAGGTGGATTGGCTTGCGGGGTCTTCTGTGGGGGCGGGTTTTGCCCGAGTTGCAGGCTAATGTGGCATTGGATAGACCACCGGACAGCGGACCCAGAAACGCCAGTGTGAAAGTAGCCTAATGCGAATAAAGGACATTTATGTTTTCTTTATTTATTTTTTTTATAATTTTTAATATTTATTGATTATTTGTTTAAAATTTGTGTTAGTTGTACTATGGGACTTTAACACTATGGGGCTTGATAACTAGTATAATACAATGCAATATTTCTGCATTAAATATATTTTGCCAAGCTGCCTAAGGGTTTTTTCACACATCAGTGGCCAATGGACGCATCCATTGATTTTAATGTTTTTATACCTCATATTTATTTTTCCACTGACTGTGGGCCAGTAGAAAAACAATGGAAGTATTCACGACTGGTCCATTTAGTCGTTTTAAGTCTATGGCTCTCTAAAAGGCACTGTCAGAACAAGGATGGCATCCATGTTCTATCAGGGTTTTTCACTGACCATTAATAGGGGATGCTGTGGAAATCCCTTTTCAGCCTAGAAGTGCATGTGGAATACAGATCACACATGGAGGGAAAAGGGGGACACATGGACCAAACTTAGACCCAACATCCCATTGATGTTGTCACTGATGAAGCAATAACCTTCTTATCACTGACACCATTATGGACGTGTGAAAAAAGTCTAAGGCAATTTTCAGGTCCGTTTTTTGCGGATCCGTTGTTCCTGAAAATGTTTCCGTATGTTATCCGTATGTCATCCGTTTTTTGCGGATCCGCAAAAAACAGAAACATGTATAAATTTCAATAATCAAATAAAGTTGTTTGGATTTCTTTGAAAAAAAATTGAAAAAAATAAAAATAAAAAATGTGTTATGTGTTTCCAGGAACGGATTCCGCATAAAACGGATGACATACGGAATGACATCCGAATGTCTTCCGTTTTTTGCGGATCCATTGACTTTGTATTGTACCAGGATCCGAATTTTGCGGAAAAGAATAGGACATGTTTTATATTTAAACGGACATGCGGAACCGAACAACGGAAACGGACAGCACACATTGTGCTGTCCGATTTTTTCCAGGACCCATTGAAAATGAATGGGTCCAGATCTGGTCCTGATCTGTTCCGCAAAAAACGGAACAGATCAGGAAAGAAAAAACGGACGTGTGAATGGACCCTTATAGCATATTGATAGGATATCAATACCTCTGCAACCTGCACCGATCTTAAGAATGGGGCCCTGCAGTGAATGGAGACACTGCACCCTCTATTCATCACTATGTCACTTTTAAAAATAGTTGCCTATTTTTGGAAGTCCCCTAGCAGTGAATTGGGTGGTGGCCACACATGCACAGCTTACTTTCCTTTTACTGCTATGGAAGTCCTAAAATTAGCCAACTCCGCTTGTTGTCTGTGGTCATATAGGGTTTCTGCTATAAAAGAATTCCTGACAAAATTGATTAGTCACTTTTTAAAATATTGTTAGACACTTGCATATTATCTTATTATTTCTGCAGTTTAAGAGCAGTTTTTGGCTAAAATATACAGTCGTGGCCAAAAGTTTTAAGAATGACACAAATATTCGTTTTCACAAAGTTTTCTGCTAAACTGCTTTTAGATCTTTGTTTCAATTGTTTCTGTGATGTAGTAAATTATAATTACACGCACTTCATACGTTTCAAAGGCTTTTATCGACAATTACATGACATTTATGCAAAGAGTCAGTATTTGCAGTGTTGGCCTGTCACGGAAGGTGTACAGAAAACTAGAAGACACAAAATGAAGATCCGACTGACTGGATCCAAAACTAAGGAACCAAAGGGATAGCCCTGCAACAGACCTGGCTCTCTCCCTAACTGCTCAGCCTATGCAAAAATCTCAATAGTAGATGATCGCATATCCTCGTTCCTCAACTGTATAACACCTGAACACCCTATAATAGTGAGGGGACACGACCACCGGCTCCCTACACTTGATACGGAAGGAGTCAGGGTCACCTGGGATCCAGCAAACAGGAAAACACAAATGAATGAACAAAACTTATCCGTAGAAGACTCAGTAGTAGTATCCAGCATGCACACACTCCAGGAAGTTGTATAAATAAACCGCAAAGTGATGCAGTATGGGAAGGGATTTAAAGGGATGCAATCAGTGCAACTACATGACAGCTGAGAAAGGCTAACGAGATGAGAAAACGAAAGCAAAACAAAAGGAACCTCAAGGAGGAGGTTCTGAAGAACGTCTGTCAGAGCTTCTCAGATGTCTGGTGGTGACATGGCCCTTCTTTTTCAGGACCTCTGCAATTCGACTGGGCATGCTCTCAATCAACTTCTGGGCCAATTCCTGACTGATAGCAACCCATTCTTTCATAATCACTTCTTGGAGTTTGTCAGAATTAGTGGGTTTTTGTTTGTCCACCCGCCTCTTGAGGATTGACCACAAGATCTCTATGGGATTAAGATCTGGGGAGTTTCCAGGCCATGGACCCAAAATGTCAAAGTTTTGGTCCCCGAGCTACTTAGTTATCACTTTTGCCTTATGGCACGGTGCTCCATCGTGCTGGAAAATGCATTGTTCTACACCAAACTGTTGTTGGATTGTTGGAAGAAGTTGCTGTTGGAGGGTGTTTTGGTTCCATTCTTTATTCATGTCTGTGTTTTGGGGCAAAATTGTGAGTGAGCCCACTCCCTTGGATGAGAAGCAACCCCACACATGAATGGTCTCAGGATGCTTTACTGTTGGCATGACACAGGACTGATGGTAACGCTCACCTTTTCTTCTCTGGACAAGCCTTTTTCCTGATGCCCCAAACAATCGGAAAGAGGCTTCATCGGAGAATATGACTTTGCCCCAGCCCTCAGCAGTCCATTCACCATATTTTCTGCAGAAGATCAATCTGTCCCTGATGTTTTTTTTGGAGAGAAGTGGCTTCTTTGCTGCCCTTCTTGACACCAGGCCATCTTCCAAAAGTCTTCGCCTCACTGTGCATGCAGATGCGCTCACACCTGCCTGCTGCCATTCCTGAGCAAGCTCTGCACTGGTGGCACTCCAATCCCGCAGCTGAATCCTCTTTAGGAGACAATCCTGGCGCTTGCTGGACTTTCTTGGATGCCTTGAAGCCTTCTTAACAAGAATTGAAGCTCTTTCCTTGAAGTTCTTGATGATCCTATAAATTGTTGATTGAGGTGCAATCTTAGTGGCCACAATATCCTCGCCTGTGAAGCCATTTTTATGCAACACAATGATGGCTGTACGTGTTTCTTTGCAGGTCACCATGGTTAACAATGGAAGAACAATGATTTCAAGCATCATCCTCCTTTTAACAGGTCAAGTCTGCCATTTTAACCCAATCAGCCTGACATAATGATCTCCAGCCTTGTGCTCGTCAACATTCTCACCTGAGTTAACAAGACGATTACTGAAATGATCTCAGCAGGTCCTTTAATGACAGCAATAAAATGCAGTGGAAAGTTTTTTTGGGGATTAAGTTTATTTTCATGGCAAAGAAGGACTATGCAATTCATCTGATCACTCTTCATAACATTCTGGAGTATATGCAAATTGCTATTATAAAAACTTAAGCAGCAACTTTTCCAATTTTTAATATTTATGTAATTCTCAAAACTTTTGGCCACGACTGTACACTAGCAGAACATGAAAAAGAGCACCTGGTGACTGAACTGAGACTGACAAAGTATAAAATGCTAATGGTTCTTGGTCAATGATAATGTAAACAAGACAATGTAAAAAAAATGTAGGAGCCAAATAAAAAAATTTAATTTGAATTTAAAATGCATATAATTAAAAAAAGGACTTGACGGAGAAGATGAGAGGCAGGTCACAGTAGTGAGCCAGCACTACATATAGGAGAATACAGCACCACATACCTCTCAAATCCAGTGACATCTTTTGGGGGACAAGGTGACAAAAAATGGCGAATTGCGTGGTTTTGATTTTATTTCTTTTACGGCCTTCACCAAAGCGGAAATATTTTTTTATATTTTATTAGCTCACACTTTTTCGGATGTGGCGATATGTAATATGTTTATTTTTTATTGTTTGCAAATTTTGTATGTAAAATTGGGAAAGGGGGCGATTTAAACTTTTAGTATTTTGGTGTTTTTATTTTACTTTTTTAAAACTTTTTATTTAATAACCATTTCCTCCCTTAGGGACTATAACCTGGATCTTTTCATCCCTTGTCTTATTCACCCCGATAGAGCTGTATTAGGGAGACTAGGACTTCACACTCTCCCTGCTGCCCTGTGCAAAGTGCACCCAGCAGCAGGGAGATTACCATGGCAGCCAGGGCTTCAGTAGCGATCTGGCTGCCATGGTAACCGATCGGAGCCCCAGCAGTGTAATCTGCCACTACCACCAATGGAATTGAGGGGACCCTGTGGCCACCATATAACAATGAGGGGGGCCTGTGGCCACTGCGCCACCAATGATACTAATAAAGGGGGGCAGCGGGAGGGCTTTGGGAGGGCGCACTGCACCACCAATAATACTAATACTAAGAGGGGGGCGCACTGCGCCACCAATGAATGTAATTAAAGAGGACTTTTCATGGGTCCAAAGAATATGAACTAAGTAGCAGGCTACATAGAGCGGCGCCCAGGGATCACTTACTATTGTTCCTGGGTGCTGCTCCGTTCGCCCGCTGTGGCTCCCGGTATTTTCAACATTCGAAGATCCTTCTATCTTCATTCAGCAGGACCTGTGCTGACGTCACCACGCTCACCACACGGTGAGCGCGATTACGTCATCAAAGTCCTTTTGCAGGTCCTTCAAAAAGAACAAAGAAGAGGATCCCGGCTGCGCGATCAAATTATAACCATGTTATAATGGAAAATAATAAAATGGGTCCCGGGTCATACATCCCTCATCTCCTTAGCAACCGTGCGTGAAAATCGCACCGTATCCGCACTTGCTTGTGGATGCAATGCCATTTTCACGCAGCCCTATTCATTTCTATGGGGCCTGCGTTGCGTGAAAAGCGCAGAATATAGAACATGCTGCGATTTTCACGCAACGCACAAGTGATGCGTGAAAAACAACGCTCATGTACACAGCCCCATTGAAATGAATGGGTCAGGATTCAGTCCGGGTGCAATGCGTTCACCTCACACATTGCACCCGCGCGGAATACTCGCCCGTGTGAAAGTGGCCTTAATCAAAAGTCCTGTAAGGGAGAAGATAAAAAATGGTGCTGTCAGACAAAAAACAGAGATGATGCTAGACAAAAAAGTCTATAGACCATCTGTATGTCAGTTAAGGATCTTAGAACTCTGACCACTATAGGTAACATCCTCCAGCATTGCCATATTTTTATCTTAACTCCCTCTATGTGTTCTTTTTTCATTTTCTGATAGTGTATAATAAAAATTATATTTTAATTAAGGTTTTATGCCTTTGGCGATAACTATATTACAGAGATAGGCTCCCCATGAAGCAATACTGATAGTGACATGCCCTGATTTTCTTTCTTTTGTTATGTACAAAGGTCTTAGAATCATCTATATTATGTATTAGATAATAGTGATAGCCATGAGCTAATCTTTGTACAGAGCATTTGCAAAACTGTAAGGAGATTGTAGAAATATATGGTATTTAGTGGCTTTAGATTCCCAGAATGCACACAGAGCATGGGTAAAGGTTTAAGTGCCTGGGATAGTGCAGCATTTACTAGAAGAGTATTGTTCCTCTATGTGTATTGTCTAGGCCCAATAATGCTCTGTATATTTAATAGAAAAAACATGTAAATTAAAGTACCTGTATGAGAACAAAATGTTCCTAAGCATTGTCGTCATACATAAAATCTTGCCACCCCTTAAAACTGAAAAATGTTTACCCGGATTACCTGCAACCCACCTTTGTGTAGACATGAGTCACATATCTGTGCTAGGAGAGCATTCAGAAGGAGATTTCTCAATTCATCATGTTAGGACTGATTCAGAGAGCATTTAATTCTGTCTATAGGCTCTTCAGACTACACCCAAATAGTGAAAGAACTATTAAAGTAAATGGACCAACTCATGCTTCATTTATTGTTGTTGCATGGAATGGAACATGTACCATTCTTGTCAGTTTTTTATCTGAGACTTAAATAAATGGGTCCAAAAAAACACACCCAGACACCATACGGACATTTAGATATGTCCATTTTTATGGATGGAAACATGAATGATCATCTGATTTAATTTTTTCTGCTTTAAACCCATGTTATGGCAATGTGTCATTTAAAGCATTGTTGCTCAGGCGGTGAAGTGGTCCTTACTGTTGCGGTGCACTGCTATGTCCCCCTCTATGTTCCCAGTTGTTTGTAAGAGGCATATGCAGCGAGCCCCAGCGGGAGCCGGTTTAGAGGATGGGAGTGGTAGTGGCACTGATGTAGTGTAGCTGTGTCACTGTGTCCTACCTAAAGCCCCCACTCCCTAGGGTCTGTTGCAGTGAAAGTTGTGTAGCAGTGAAGGATGAAGCGAGAATTGAACGTAACAAAGTCTTTTTACTCCTTTTTAACTTGAGAGCACCAACAGTAATAGCAGACTTTAGTGCAATTCTCTTCTGGCACCAGCAAGGATATGGAGGCAGTTTGGTTAGTTGGTGGTGATTCAACATGCAGCAATATTTTTCTGGCAGAAAGTAAGCATTTATGCTGGAAACCTGTGCGGCAGTGTCCTCTTCACAACAGACTATCACCATTACAAAACAGAGATTTAACGGGGTTGTGCAGGGGTTTTATATTGATGACCTATGCTCAGGATAAGTAATCAATATTTGATTGGTGGGTATCGGACAAAACAGCTGATCAGCAAGTGTGCCAGGTGTCAGACCCCAGCCGATCAGATATTGATTACCTATCCTGAGGATATAAAACCCTTGCACAACCCCTTTAAAAACATCAAAAAGAAAATGGGGTTATCCGACAAGCATATTGTGTGTAAATGATAAATTAGAACCTTAAGGCCCTTTTGTATTGCTCAATTGAGCAGAAGATTGTCTTCCTGACAATTGCCGACTCGTAAGTGAATGATACAGCTACATTTACATGCAGCAATCTCCTCCATAGGATGGGGAGGAGTGATCGCTAATGCCATTGCTCGTCTTGATACAAAGTTATTATTTGCTGGCAGCTGAGCGCTCCTTAGATGGCTGCTGGAAAATGATGACTTTAGGTGACCACACAAACGACCTTATTACCCATTGAACAAGCACCTTTACACCGACAGATCATCGGTAATGAGCGTTCCAACACGTTTACACCTTAAAAACACTAAAAACAAACATGGAAGCACATCAATAAGGTGGCCCACCCATAGAACATTGATGAGGGTCAGTTCAGAAGCATGAACCCCAAAATAATTGCAGTAGAAAAAGATTAAATAATTACATAATTTCAAAAATATAAACTCAATGACCGGCCCTTTATAAAATATCACAATTTATTATAATGCATACATATACCACTCATAAGACTATAAAAACCAATAGCCATATAAAAAGAAAACATCAAATACATATGGGTAAAAAATAAAGATTCACATGAAATCACGATCCCTCTATCCTGTTGCAGTGCGGAGCTCTCGCACTGTTCAATACAATCAATGTTCCATAGCGTTATTCTGTACACAGGTATAAAGCTTGCTGCTTTCAATTGTATGGCAGTCCTGGTATCTATAATACCCCATAATTCTCCAAACAGCTTTTCAGATTTATATCACAGTACAAATATGATCTATCCAGCTTAAGTGTGAAAAAGATATTGGTGTCTTACCGCAAACTCGATGTGTCAGCTGTTTGCAACATACATACGTGCATATGCGGCTTTTGGATTCCAATATTCACTCACACAGGTGTCTGTAGCCCACAGGTGTCTGTAGCCCACAGGTGTCTGTGATAAGACCCGTGCTAGTGCCTGCACTTTTATAGTTTCAGTGCATGCGGATTGTGAACAAGGAGATGCTGGATATAATCTGTAGCTGCGGATGGCAGTTTTGCAATAGTACGATGGCTTTATTCTGGGTTTCTTCAGCTCAAATACAGTTGCAAGAAAAAGTATGTGAACCCTTTGGAATGATATGGATTTCTGCACAAATTGGTCATAAAATGTGAGCTGATCTTTATCTAAGTCACAACAATAGACAATCACAGTCTGCTTAAACTAATAACACACAAAGAATTAAATGTTACCATGTTTTTATTGAACACACCATGTAAACATTCACAGTGCAGGTGGAAAAAGTATGTGAACCCCTAGACTAATGAAATCTCCAAGAGCTAATTGGAGTGAGGTGTCAGTCAACTGGAGTCCAATCAATGAGATGAGATTGGAGGTGTTGGTTACAGCTGCCCTGCCCTATAAAACACACACCAGTTCTGAGTTTGCTTTTCACAAGAAGCATTGCCTGATGTAAATGCTTACCTCGCACAAAAGAGCTCTCAGAAGACCTACGATTAAGAATTATTGACTTGCATGAAGCTGGAAAGGGTTATAAAAGTATCTCCAAAAGCCTTGCTGTTCATCAGTCCACGGTAAGACAAATTGTCTTTAAATGGAGAAAGTTCAGCACTGCTGCTACTCTCCCTAGGAGTGGCCGTCCTGTAAAGATGATTGCAAGAGCACAGCGCAGACTGCTCAATGAGGTGAAGAAGAATACTAGAGTGTCAGCTAAAGACTTACAAAAGTCTATAGCATATGCTAACATCCCTGTTAGCGAATCTATGATAAGTAAAACACTAAACAAGAATGGATTTTATGGGAGGATACCACAGAGGAAACTACTGCTGTCCAAAAAAACATTGCTGCACGTTTACAGTTTGCACAAGAGCACCTGGATGTTCCACAGCAGTACTGGCTAAATATTCTGTGGACAGATAAAACCAAAGTTGAGTTGTTTGGAAGAAAAAGAGGCACAGCACACCAACATCAAAACCTCACCCCAACTGTGAAGTATGTTGGTGGGGCATCATGGTTTGGGGCTGCTTTGCTGTCAAGGCCTGGATGGATTGCTATCATCGAAGGAAAAATGAATTCCCAAGTTTATCAATACATTTTGCAGGAGAACTTAAGGCCATCTGTCCACCAGATGAAGCTCAACTGAAGATGGGTGTTGCAACAGGACAACGACCCAAAGCATAGAAGTAAATCAACAATAGAATGGCTTAAACAGAAAAAAATACGCCTTCTGGAGTGGGCCAGTCAGAGTCCTGACCTGAACCCAATTGATATGCTGTGGCATGACCTCAAGAAAGCGATTCACACCAGACATCCCAAGAATATTGCTGAACTGAAACCGTTCTGTCAAGAAGAATGGTCATGAATTACTCCTGACCATTGTGCACATCTGATCTGCACAACGTTTGGTTGAAGTTATTGCTGTCAAAGGAGGTTCAACCAGTTATTAAATCCCAGGGTTCACATTCTTTTTCTACCTGCACTGTGAATGTTTACATGGTGTGTTCAATAAAAATATTGTATCATTTCATTCTTTGTGTGTTATTAGTTTAAGCAGACTGTAATTGTCTTTTGTTGTGACTTGATGAAGATCAGATGACATTTTATGACCAATTTGTGCAGAAATCCATATCATTCTAAAGGGTTCACATACTTTTTCTTGCAACTGTATATAAATATTGCTATGGTGCAATAGTTACCAGACGCGTTTTCGAAACCAGGACAGTTTCTTCCTCAGTGTTTTTTTCTCATTATGAGATCACTACACTGAAGCTGAGAGGAAGAGAGGAGCAGGGTAGCTACTGAGCATTTTAGTACATCACTGAATGCAGGAGAAGGTAGAGCAGAATTTTGGTCACAGGAGAAACAGCAAGGGGTACTTATCTGATGAATGTAAAACTTTTTTTTTTTATTCACTTACATGCTAACCTGAAGGACTTTCTTTCCTTTCTGTGGTTGGGCTCATATAAGACAATCAAGCACTTGCATCTCCTGGAAAACATTGTAACCCTTACCTACCCTGCATGGAAAGTGATCCCTCACATATTTACCCCACAGGTTCATAGGATATGTAATGCCCCCACAATTTACTTCTCCACAGTCTAGAGAGAGATATAGTTACATATTTCTTTGATACAACGTAGGTAAAGGGCAGTATCTGAATCTAATATGAGCTACCACAGGAGACCTGATCCCTATAGTCCAGGAAGAAAAATGATATGTGCAAAGAAAATCAATGTCTCATATAACAAAAACACAGAGTTATAAAAGTTCTCACCACTGCTTTGGTATGTGTGTGGATGTGGAGTAGTTTGGATGTCAAATAGTCTCCTTAGGTACTTTCACACTAGCATTAAAGTTATCCCAATGCATTCTGAATGGGAAGCAATTCGTTCAATATGCATCAGGATGTCTTCAGTTCAGTCCCTTTTATGGTATTTGGCCGGAGAAAATTCCGGAACCGGATCCGGCATTAATTTCCATTGAAATGTATTAATGCCGGATCCGGTATCAAGTGTTCCGGAAAATTGGATCCTGTTTCCTGGTCTGTGCAGACCTTTAAATCTGTGAAAAAGATAAATACTGGATTAGTTTTACGGATAACACTAGAGAGACGGATCTGGTATTGCAACGCATTTGTCAGATAGATCCGCATACGGATCCGGAAACAAATGGCAGGCAGTTCCGGCAACGGAACTGCCTGATGGATTCTTCTAACACTAGTGTGAAAGTACCCTTAGTCTATATGGTATCACTCGTAGTATACATTTCTAGTGCTTTCTTCAGGTGGTCATCCCTGTGTGATTCCCTGAAAACAACACAACGGGAATTATTAGGTGCCCACTAGCAGCACTATAATACTTCTTCCTCCTCTACTTTTCCAAACTCTCCAGGTTTAACTTAGTCTCCAGTCTTTGGTTCCTCCGAAATCTGCACTGATCAAAGAAAAGAGAGACACATTGTGCAGCACCTTTAGATAAAATTCAACAAATTTTAATAGTCCTACCTACTTTAAAGTAGGCCCATAACATGTATTGGACTGAAAGCGCATAAAAGTCAATAATACATTAAAATGGACCATCCGTTCCCTCCTGACTGATTTTGCTGTTTTTGCTTTATCAGGAGAAGTGGTAAGGTGGTATGATAATGTATATTTTATTATGGTATACATTAAATTATGTTTTACAGTGGTTTAACATTAGTAAATTGTGCACATGTAGTCCACCTGGATACTTACCTTTAGACTTGGAGTGTTTATTGGTATTGCCAATCCAGCCCCCCAGAAAAACATTGCATGAAACATTTAAAAAAATCCCAGTAAATGTTTAGCAAACATAATAAAGATAGCACATAGGGTTGCTATCTGTGCTGTTACAGAACATACTGTTCTTTTGACCTCAGTAAATGATAGCAAAATTGTTGTGTGTATTACTTATGTAACATAAAATCACAGTAGTACTAACGTATTGCAGGAACGATATCTTAGATACAAAAGATATTAGACATTTCATAAAATCCTATCTATGTTAATGCTCCTATGTTGATATTCAATGCATGTGGTCTGTTACACCAGAATAATAAGTAAACTGATTGGATTTTGTGCATCTGCATATATAAGCATAGGAAATGCTGTAATAGAGGGGCAAGAAGTTGGTTACCATCCTAGATTACAATGTACACTTGCTCAAGACTCCTCACACTCCAAAGTTATCTTGGTACTTGTAGCTTGTACTTGTATGTGATATACATAGACATATCCTATTGTTTGTACTCTTTGTAATTCACATAATTACATAATTTGTGAAGATGCTCTAAAGAAGGTCTATGGATCTAGCCTAAGCAGCTTCTGAATAATACTACAGAAATCTAGCTTGACTTGTGTGCAGTCTTGAGCTACATTGTAATTTGTGTTGAGCGTGAATATTCAAATAGCGAATATTAATCACGAATATCGCAACTTCGCTAATTCGCGAATATTACGAATATAATGCTATATATTCGCTATATCGAATATTCGTCATTTTTTAACATCTGAAAATATGATTCCTCCCTGCTTTTTTTCTTGTGGGTCAATAAGTCATTGGCCCACAAGCAACTTAAGCAGGAAGGAATCATGTTTTCGTATGGAAAATAAAATGACGAATATTCTAAAAAACGAATACAGTTGCAAGAAAAGGTATGTGAACCCTTTGGAATGATATGGATTTCTGCACAAATTTGTCATAAAATGTGATCTGATCTTCATCTAAGTCACAACAATAGACAATCACAGTCTGCTTAAACTAATAACACACAAAGAATTAAATGTTACCTTGTTTTTATTGAACACACCATGTAAACATTCACAGTGCAGGTGGAAAAAGTATGTGAACCCTTGGATTTAATAACTGGTTGAACCTCCTTTGACAGCAATAACTTCAACCAAACGTTTCCTGTAGTTGCAGATCAGACGTGCACAACGGTCAGGAGTAATTCTTGACTATTCCTCTTTATAGAACTGTTTCAGTTCAGCAATAGTGAAAACTCACATCCGATGGTATATTCTAACCCACAGGCGTTCCGATAGTGACGGGGACACTTGTCGGGTAGGAGTATGTGAACGACCGTACAGATTGGAAAAAAAAAGATGAATATTCAAAATAACGAATATTCGCTATATTGCTGTAACTTCGTTTTTTAGAATATTCGCCATATTCGTCATATTCTAAATTTTAGAATATGATAAATATTCTAAAAAACAAAGTTATAGCAATATAGCGAATATTCAAGAAATACACATATAGACTGCAATTTAGCTAATATATTTTTTCCAAATCTGAACTTCAGAAGAGACAAAAGAAAATTGACTATAAAAAAAGATTATAGCAGTATATTAGCTAAATTGCAGTCTATATGTGTATTTTACGAATATTCGCTATATTGCTATAACTTTGTTTTTTAGAATATTCGTAATATTCTAAAACAAGAATATATAGCAATAAAGCGAATATTCGTAAAATACACATATTAGCCATAGCCATAGCCAACCATTAGGAAAGTTGCCTTATACAGTTAAAAGACAATTGCAATGTGCGAATAATTAAATTGCATTTTATTTGTGATAAATAGAATAATGACGAATATTCGATTTCAACTAATATAAGATGAATATTCAATCGAATATTCACGAAATATCGCAAAATCGAATATGGCACCTCCCGCTCATCACTAATTGCAATTTGGTTTGCAAACCCACTTGCCTCCTCTACACCCCGGGAGCTGTGAATTATTATACATTTGTGGTTATAATGTCTTAGCCCTGGCAAAAACACTTTGACCTATTTTAATATGGACAATAACAAATACTCGACTGTAAGTGCTTTAGTTCCCCTCCATCACTATGCAGCATTATTATTGTGTCTTTTTTGATCAGCTTTAGTACTTGAGGTATTGATATCTTCTGAAATAAAAATTGTCCTTTCACATTTATTTTGTTTGCGCCCATTGGCTTCACTGCAGTCAGAGTCTTTCTTAGATTTAGTTGGCTGGCCTTTGGACAGCATGGTCTCTTTACACTTCTTTCCAACAAGATATGCGGCTTCTATGAGGTTCAGAAGAATACATACAGCAGAACTAATTATCATGAAGAGGGTGAATATATTTTTCTCAGATGGCCGAGATATGAAGCAGTCCACAGTGTTGGGGCATGGAGGAAGAGTACATTTTACTATTCGAGGAAGAAAGAAATTTTCATAGAGTCGATAAAACACATAAATGAAAACAGAGTCCACCACGGCTTTAACCAGTAGGCTTATAAGATAGGTCCACCAAAGCCCACCTCTCTTCTTTCCAATGTCTTGATAAAGCTTGTCACAGTTCTCTCCCATCATTTCTTTACGCTTTCTTTCTCGACTTTCTCTGTATGCCACATGCATTACAACAAGAAGAGAAGGACATGTAACCATGATAAGCTGCAAAGCCCACAGACGGATGTGTGAGACAGGAAAATATTGGTCATAGCAGACATTGCCGCATCCAGGCTGTCGAGTGTTGCAGTCAAAATCTTTTTGGTCATCTCCCCAAACCCGACTTGCTGTTACTGCGTATACAAGGATCCTAAAGATGAAGACTATAGACAGCCACACACGTCCAAATTCAGTGGAGAATTTATTAACACCTGTCAGTAGAGCTTCATACACTCCCCAGTTCATTTCTGCTCTTCAGCATCAACTGAAAAATAAATGATATTTTATTTATTTAAATTTTTCTATATGCAATTTTTTTGTTGCCTAAACTATGAGATGATTATGGAATGATGCACCTATTCCATATTGTCATGTATGAGGGGTTGGGGAAGCCCTCTTATCATGTATACAACTGGGCTGCTATATTGATTTTTAGGCCTCTTGCACACTTTTTGTTTTACTTTCTGTTTTTTGCGTTCCATATACGGACCATATACGGAACCATTCATTTCAATGGATATGCAAAAAAAAAAAACGGAAGGTACTCCGTATTCCTTTCGTTTCCGTATTTCAGTTTTTCCGTTCCGTTCAAAGATAGAACATGTCCTATTATTGCAAAAAACAGAATGCACACAGACGTCATCCGTATTTTTTGCGGATCCGTTTTTTGGGGCGGACCACAAATTACTGAAAAAGCCATATAGTCGTGTGCAAGAGGACTTAAGTTGTATCGGCAAATGGCACAATATTGTTTTGGGTGAAAGATGTTTGATTCTACCTTTGTGAACCACACACAAGATTATGATTACAATATCAGTCCATTAAAGAGCTTGTCTATTTATTGGTCAGCAAGATAGCCATAGGGACTTACAACTGTAACCATAGTACCAGTTCTATAGTAAGCAACCCCTTTCACCATAGATTTAAAGGGAACCTATCATCTGGTTTCCGCCACTAAACTATGAACATGCTGTTATTCAGCTGGTATTTGGAGTCCCAAATTGAACTATAGCAAACCCATTTATCCCCACAACAGAAAGTAAATGAAATTCAATTCAATTCAGCCATGTTTCAGCAGCCCACAACCATGTTTGATCATCCCCAACCATGTTTCAGTAGCCCCTAGCTAAATGTTTCAGCAAAATGAGTAAAATGCAATAATTTGCATTCAAAGGTGTTTTAAGTTTACTGCAGTGCAGTCCTGGGAGATGCAGGTGCTTGATTGTCACATGAGACAAGCTGCTGCCAGACACGAGAAAATGAACTGACCATAGCTACAAAGGGATGAGCAAAAACAGCCAAAAAGGGTGAAACTTACAATCAAGAACAGCAATTTTTTTTACATTGCTATAGTGAAAATCGTAGTGTGCATTATAGCAGATATTTACATTTTTTTTTAATTTGAGGGATAACCTCTTTAAGGGGATTCTCACTTCAGCTTATGTTATGTCAATTATTGTATTATTATCTAATTATTAGCTATTAAGTAACATTCACTGCCCTGCAGTCATCAAGCAAACAGTCTGTGACCTGAATTGCATTAGCATACAGAGCACAGGCTGTATGTGATGGTGGTGGTGTGTTTGAAAGGGAGTTCAGAAATAATAATTGCATTGCCGGTATCTGTATCTCTTCAGCTATTCATACATTACAGTTGTTCAAGCCCATTTTTCATGTTGACAGATGCCCTTCTACTGTCTGCAGGCTGCCCACACTATATACATCTGAGTGATCTACAAAGGTATTTCTGAATATCCTTGCAGAGATAGGAGCTTATGCAGATCATGCAGCTGCAGTTAACTTGCAGGAAGCCCTTTGTCGGAGACAGCTGGGCTCCTGATAGAGAAGGCAAGCCCTTTTTTTTTGTTTACTTGCCTCGACAAGTTAACATAGTTAACATACACTTGTTTTTAACATAATAGGATTAGGAAGCATGGGAAAGGGATAGGTTTTGGACATGGGGTGGAGGATTGAGGATGAGAGACTAAGTAGCCCAAAAAACATCTCATGGTTAAGGCTACTTTCACACTGGCATTTTAGCTTTCCGTTTGTGAGATCCGTTCAGGGTTTCCACAAGTGGTCCAAAACGGATCAGTTTTGTCCTAATGCATTCTGAATGGAAAAGGATCCGCTCAGAATGCATCAGTTTGCCTCCGTTCCGTCTTCATTCCGCTTGCAGCGTTTTGGTGTCCGTCTGACCAAACTGAGCCAAACGGCTCCGTTCTGACACACAATGTAAGTCAATGGGGACGGATCCATTTTCTATGACACAGTCTAACACAATAGAAAACGGATCCGTCCTCCATTGACTTTCAATGATGTTCAAGATGGATCCGTCTTGGCTATGTTAATGAGAATACAAACGGATCCATTCTGAACGGATGCAGATGGTTGTATTATCTGAATGGATCCATCTGTGCAGATCCATGACGGATCCGCACCAAACGCGAGTGTGAAAGTAGCCTAAGCACTTTTTCTGATGAATGATTCAAAATGCATACATTCACTAAAATGGGCAAATCTTGCATGCTGCGATTTTCTCTGCGCGGATCATCGGCCACACATGAGAACTGGGCCATGGTCTATAATGGGTCAGTGTTCAGTCTGAATACAATCTGTTCTACACTTAGACAGCAACCAGATGTCAACATCACTTGTCTGAACTAGCCCTTAGTCTGGCTTTAGTTATTATTTGTAAAAAGAAGTACTAGAAGGAAGAATAATGTTTGCCAGTAACAGCAAAGTTGCAGAGAGGTCTTGAAACTAGCTAGAAATCACCAAAATAGGCTCATTTGGGCTTGGCTTATGGAATTACTCTGCAATGGTTTTAGGGAGTACTGAAGACCTGTCTTGATCATTAGGACAGTATAAATCCAATCTTTGCTTTCATTAAAAAACAGCACTTTGTGGGTTGCCTTCCACATAGAGGTTATTGGTGGGGAACTGGTAGATCCTGGATAAGTGTCAGTTTACAGGTCAAGCTAGTTTAAAAACATACTGTATGTCGACCCTGACCTGACCTGTTTCATTGTAAAAAATGTGCATAAGTGCATAAAAAGATGGCATTTTTAAAATAAGTTGAACTTTTCAGAAGACACCTAATTAGTAAATAGAGTCCACTTGTGCATAATTTATTCTCAGTATAACTACTGGTGTTCTGTGAAGGCCTCACAGGATTGTTAGTGAACATTAGTGATCAAACAGCATCATGAAAACCAAAGAACAAACCAGACAGGTCAGGGATAAAGTTGTGAAGCAGTGTAAAGTATGGTTTCAAGTTTTAAAGTGGTTTTCCACTTTAAAAATCAATTACCGAAGTTATTCAACGAAGTCATGCGCAACTTCGCAAATAACTTACTTCGGTTCATCAGAGCCTATACATTCTAATACTGTTCGAAAAGAGATCTCCATACAGTATTAATCCGAAGTTATGAACGAAGCGACTTAGGATGTAACTTCCGAAGCTTGCTTCGCTCATCACTAGATGTAATATTTAGTGATGCTTGTGAAGGTGGCAAAGCTGTGATAACCTACATTTGTCTTATTAAAAAGAGAGTGGCTATCAATGTTAATCATAGAGGAAGCAGTATTGGTTTAATAGTTTTCTTGATCTTAAACTGCTAATTAAAATGCGTAAAATATGACTAATGCTCCCTGTGTTCCTTCCCGACAATTGACTGCTCATTAGTGGAGGTGAAACACTACACTTGCATGCAGTGATTACCTCCACAGTATTAGGACGAGTGATGGCTACTGCGATCGTTCGTTCTAATTCAGCTGCATTGTTTCTGGGCAGCAAAGTGCTGTTTAGACAACATGATCTGCTGCCCAGAAATGCTAATTTACTTGCCAGCACTAATGACAGTTTCACGCAATGAATGAGCATTTTGCTCGTTCATTGGGTGATATACAGCACCTTTAGGCGGGAAGATTATTGGGAACTAGCGTTCATAGGAACATTTGTCCTCGAAAATCTGCTTGACAATTGGGCAGTGTAAATCCGCCTTAAAGGGATTATATCATGACATTTTAGGCCTATAACCTAAACATATGGCCAGGTCTGTACTAATAATCTGAATCCGAAACTGTCCTTATTAAATCTGCCTGTGGCTCTATTAGCACATAAAACAGGAACCTGACATTCAGCTACCTAAGGTGCCCAAGGGGACGTCGCTTCATACAGTGTACCCGTCTGCACCCATCTCCGTCTGGTGCCCAGCGCCGCCTTCCCAGTTGAAATCACCGCCCTCCCTGTCTATAGCGCCGCCTCTGCAATCGTCCGGTCCCTCGGGTTATGCCTAGTGCGCACGCGCGGGTTCTGGCAGAGGGACCGGACAATTGCGGAGGCGGCGCTATAGACAGGGAGGGCGGCGCTGGGCACCAGACGGAGATGGGTGCAGCCGGGCACACTGTATGAAGCGACGTCCCCTTGGGCACCTTAGGTAGGTGAATGTCAGGTTATAAAAACCTGTTTTATGTGCTAATAGAGCCACAGGCAGATTTAATAATGACAGTTTCGTATTCAGGTTATTAGTAGGGACCTGGCCATATGTTTAGGTTATAGGCCTCAAATGTCATGACATAATCCCTTTAAGGATAAATCAACAACTAAAAGGGTAGTCCTGGATTAGCCAAACGTGGCTGTTTTGAACGGGGATAAACAGTGGTATCATACCAATGGATATGTTTGGTATGTTAGAAGAAAGCAGCCAGGTTTTTAAACCCTGCACAACCCCTTTAAATGGGCACTGAGCAAAAGCTGAAAACAGTATACCAGATGGTTACCTGTTACCTCCAAGACCATCAAACCAAAGCATATCTCTTTTTTAAAGAGACACTTCAAAAAAAGTAATTTTTTTAAACACAATGGGGTTCATTTATTAACCTGAAATATGATTATATTAGGTGTTTTCAGGAGCAGATTGCATCACAATAGTTAGCTGCACCGCAATCTGCAACTTTTCCCCGCTCACGCCAGATCTAAAAAAGTCGGAGTGAAGTGGGCAGGGAAGGGGACGCTTGGTTTAGCCATAGAAAATGGCCTAAATGTAAACCAGCTAGGAAGCATGGACTTTATTAAGACCGACGTCTAAAATGCCAGCCTTAACAAATGAACTCCAATATTTATAGAGAACATTTTTTATTTAAGTTGTACTATGCCATTAAGAATTAGATATAAAACATAGTTGTTCTCTAGCTGTCCACTAAAATGGTAAGACATCCAAAATATGTAGTTAATCCATTGTCAGTTTACTGCTGCTATGAGAGGAAGATGTGAAACGAGACCCTGAGGAGCCAGTGCAGAGGATCAGAATGGTAGTGGCTCTGATAAGATGATGTGTCATAGTGTACTCTCTCAGGCCATTGTTCCCTGGGGATTGGTGCAGTGGAAAGTTGGTTTAAAGACAGGCCAGAAGTAAAATAATAAAAGTCTCTCTTTAACTGGATAACTGGTAGTATATCCAACAGTAGTTTGTACAAAGAATAAATTCTATCTCCAGATGATGAAGTTTGATGGTTGAATAAGTGGCAGTTAATCTGAACTCTGATGTGCTATCTTGCTGATGAATCTCCCATTTGAGCTTCTGGCTAACAGATGTGTTCTGACACTTGTGGATATAGTTGTCCACTGTAAAATGCAGGCTTTGAGTTGTCAAGCCTGAATGTTATCTCGGTGATGGGTGTTTGATCCATAGAGGCTCACCCACAGCAGGGTCTGTAAAGCTGTGGCTTGATGGTCACTCTGCTGACTGTAAACACTGTAGCTTTTCAAGTATATGTATGTTGGAATTTCTTGCACTCTCTGGTGTAGTGCTCCCACAGAAAAACTGGATAAAAAGCTGGCCCCTAAGACCCTTGGAGTAGGAGCAGTTAGCAGTGCTTCCTTCCTCCTCTATAGCTAGACTCCCCCCTCCTAGCAGGACTAGCCCACTCCTACCAAGAGAGGAGGAACCTGGCTGTTAGCCCTGTCCCATACCAGCCATACCATTACATAACAATAAGATACATAACATAACATAACATTTCCAGGTACTCCCAGGTACTACCTGCTGTGATAAAAGTCCAAGAATGATGAGCCTAAAGAACCTGGACAAGAAGTAAAATAAATGGAGTGACTTTCATATATAAAAAAACATCCACCTGTTTTTATTTTTTTTTTAAATATGTAGACTAGTCACATAGAGATTTTGCCATTTCTAGCTTAACACTTGGCACATTAAAGTAACAACTGCAGCAAAACAATCATTAAAAAACAAGTTGTAACTTGCTGCAATAATTAGTTAATGTGTTAAACGTGTCAAAATAGAAAGGGATACAAGTGTATACTATACAGAAAGCTATTATATTTTGCTATACATGGTTATAGCATTTCCTTCATGCCTTACATTTCTCAGGGGAAGATCATCCGGAAACGTGACATGTTGGTTTTCAAATTAGCTCTTCTCAAAAGGAAGAAAACTCTCTATAGAGCCACCTATAGGTAGTAAAGGTGTTAGTCAGCTGGATCTATGCAAGGAGAAATAGCACTTTAAAAGACCTGCATTAACATCATCTCAGCCAACCAGAAAACTACTCTGCACTGATAACGAGCAAAAACTCAGAAACAATGCTGTCTGTAGAAAGGTGTCTCAGATGGGTCAGACATTGACTCACAGGGTAGCTACCTACACATGACCCTAGAAAGACAGTGTTCTTCCTTCTGGAGGAGAGCTAATTTACATATTTTTTCCATGACCTTAAGAATTGCTACACCGATTGGATCTATGCAAGGAGAACTAGTACTTTCCAAGTGTGTACTTGCGCCAAAGAAAAAGTCTCTCCTTTTGTTTTTAACTCCTTCCTGATATCTGTGGTACGTGTGGCGATTGTGGAAGCCATTCATTTGTTGTGGTAGCCTTGGTCCCTCTAATGGATATGAGGCTACCACAGTGACAGTTCCTATGGAGCCCTATCTGTGGCACAGCGAGCACCATAGTTCCTATTTAGCCCCGCCAGAGAGCAGCGGGCAACATAACCAACAAATTTCTCATGTTTTAAACAGCAGATACCATTGGCAAATGTCTGTAATTGGCAATAACACCAATCATAGATGTTTAACCCCTCAGATGCCGTGGTAAATTTTGACAACAGCATCTGAGAACATACCCTCTTGGGGCCTAAATGGATACCCTGTGCTGCGATAAGCGGAGCCATTCATTACTTTGAGATAGCCTCAGTCCCTCTTAAGAATCCGAGGTTACGACAGTGATAGTTCCTATGGAGCACTGCCTGATGCAGGGCTCCATAGGAAAGTATTGAATGTCCCATAGACTGCACTGGTAATTCATTACAATCTATGGGACAAATGATCTAATGATCGCATGCTCAAGTACACTAAGGAGACTTAATATAAATGCAAAAAGAGGGGAAAAAAGTTTTTAAAAATCTAAAAATTCGAATAATTCCATTTCCCCATAACAAAAATAAACAAAAAAATAGACATAAAGAGCATTTGCACCACCGCTTCCCAAAACATCAGTACTATTAAAATATAAATGTATTTATCCCATATGGTGAACTCTTTAACAGCGAAAAAAATAAAAATGGCCAATTTGTCGCATTTTTGTTGCTTCACTACCCTCCAAAAATGGAATACAAAGTAATTAAAAAGGCATACACACTCCAAAATCATATCACTAAAAACTCCACAAAAATTAAGGACTCACATAGCTCTGTAGACTGAAATAGTAAAATGTTATGGTGGTCAGAATATGGTGATGCAAAGAAAGAAATAATTTTATACTAATGTTTTTATTTTTATTTCAGAGAAATACTATATTAATGTGATATCACTGTAATTGTACTAACCTAGAGAATGAAGAGATCAGGTCAGTTTTACTGTATATGGAATGCTGTAAAAGCAAAACCTATAAAACTGTGATACAATTGACATTATTTTCCATTTCCACCCCATTTGGAATTTTGTCCAGCTTCCCACTACACCATATGCAAGATAAAATGATGCTATTAGAAAGTACAACCTATCCCCCCAAAACCAAGCCCTCATATGGCTATGTGAACAAAAAATAAAACTGTTATGGCTCTGGAAAGGCAAGGTGTAAAAAACTAAAATGAAGAAAATGGAAAATCGTCACGTCAGGAAGGGGTTAATATCTGATGGAACTAAATACTTCTCATAAATCAATAGAAAAGGTGGACTGATTCCTTTTAATGTCCAATAATTTGAGTATTAGGTAAAGCTTTAAGAAGTTATGACTATGATAGTGACAAGAAAGGGAATTATGACTATGGAAGTGACAAGAAATTAACTTAGTCCTGTACTGCAGTATTCATTCTTAACTCTATTATATAGAGCAAAAACTGAATGTACAATATGTATATCAGTAGCGACTTTTTACCAAAAATATGTGCTCTGTCCATTATCTTTTCATCATAGTTTGGGGTCATTGAACTTTGTTAAATGAAATTCCTGTAAAATACTGAGCAGTTTATGTAGAACATAAAGAAAGATACAAAATCATCTCTTAATGCTTTTACACATGTTTACCAACAATAACAATTAAAATGTTTTTCTGTAAGGTTTAAAAAACGGATTCAGTACATAAAGAGTATATATAGGAACATCGTATGTTCACAATACTATCCTGATCACAGCATTTGTTCCTTTATAGTGAATCACTGCATCTTATTCAAAGTCATAAAACTGCTTACCTTTAACATAGGTCAATATATTCACGTGCCTAAACCACCGTAAAAGAAAAACGACCACCTAAGATCCAAAACTATCCTCCAGTATGTGCCTTTAGTCCAAAGTTACTGCTTTTTATCAGACTTCAAAGTTTAAGCTGTCAGCCATGTCTTCTCTCCGTGTACAATTCGAACACAAAGAGTGCCTGGGTGTGTCAAATACCTGAAGGTGGAGTAGAAACTAAGGAATTAGATTCTTTCCTTCAAGCATTTTAACTACATTATCCTAAGATAAATACATGTTTAGGGTAAATATGCAGCAACCTAGGCAAAAAGCATTGGCATACAAATAAACCAGACTAATACAATATATATATATATATATATATATATACTAGCTGGTGACCCAGCGTTGCTCGGGTATTTATTTATTGCAATTTTGTATTAAATAACTTTCACAATGGCCGCCCCTTTAACGGTGACTGCCCTTTTAACCCTTTGAGGACCGACCAAGGGATGTATTTGTCCCATGTTTTTAATTGCCTGTATCATCTGATTAAGAACTTAAAATACTTTTTTTTTTGTTTTGAGTCAAAATATTAGTTCTTATCAACAAATGGATCTTTATTTATTGTTCAAATACATTCTTAACCTCTTACGGACACCTGTACGACCTGATGTCCTGGTACTTAAGGACACAGGGCGTACAGGTACGCCCTGTGTAGTTCCGATCACCGCCGTGCGGCGGACGGTGATCTGGACAAGGTGTCTGCTCAAATCATTCAGCAGGCACCTTGGTACATTGCCCAGATGGGTCCTGTGACCCCCCCGTGTCGGCGATCACAGCAAACCGCAGGTCAATTCAGACCTGTGGTTTGTGGCGTTTCTGGGTTATTCGGGTCTCTGGTGACCCGATAACCCGGAATAGAACGGTGAACGGTGGTGTGATAATACACCACCAATCACCGTCCTTAGATCAGGATCGCTTCTGATTGGCTGGCTGGGCGGAGCGGCAGATTTGAATTGCCGTAGCTCCTCTCTCCGCTCATACACGTCCGTGGAGCGGGGAGAGAGAGGAGCCTCCGGCTGCAGAGCCGGCAGAGTAAGTTTTTTGTGCCATCAGGCACAAAACAGCATATTAGGGACAGTGAGGGAGAGGTAGGGAGAGGTAGGGAGAGGTAGATTAGGCAGGGATAGTGAGGGAGAGTTAGGGGGATTTATTTTTATTGTGGTGTAGCACCCGGATCGGGTGTCTGGGGTCCACAACACTCAGCTGTGTGACCCTAGACCCCCCCAGGGGAGCTGCAGCCTGCCCCCGCCCCCACACACACATTTTTGGGGGCGCAAGTGTTTTTTTTTTTTTTTTTTGCATGCGCTTACTGTGGCCGGCACTCTTAGCATCCGGCCACTGTTAGCACATCGCCCACCCCACCACTGATCAGCTTCGTACCACTGATAAGCGAGTTTGTATCGTTTTTGTTCGTTTTTTTACACTTTTTGGGGCTTTCAATTTTTTAAGTTAGTTTTTTTTTTCTGTTAGGTGTAGGGCAAAGTACATGAACACCCGTCCCCCACACAAACGCACACTGAATAAAGCTTGCCCCCGCCCCCACACACACATTTTTTCGGGGGCAAGTGTTTTTTTTTGTTTTTGCATGCGCTTACTGTGGCCGGCACTCTTAGCATCCGGCCACTGTTAGCACATCGCCCACCCCACCACTGATCAGCTTCATACCACTGATCAGCGAGTTTGTATCGTTTTTGGTTTTTTTTTACACTTTTTGGGGCTTTCAATTTTTTAAGTTAGTTTTTTTTTTCTGTTAGGTGTAGGGCAAAGTACGTGAACACCCGTCCCCCACACAAACGCACACTGAATAAAGTTTTCCACGCATGCACACACACACACACACACACACTCTCCCCTATGGCCCTACGGACGTTCTCGGCCGAGGAGGCATACACCCTGCTTGCCTCTCCGAATCTGAGAGCCCCAGTGAGGACGAGGATGACCCCACTTTCTTCTTGTCTAGTGATGATGATGAGCCCCCAAGGCGGCAGAGATGCCGCCAGGCGGAGCAAGGGGACTGCCATGCCAGGGACCCTGTGGCCCACACTAGTATGAGCAGCTCTGGGGCTCGTACTAGTTTTCCGGACCACCAGATAAGTCCACCTGAGCCCCCTACCGGTGAACTTGCATGGTGTATCCCAGAGGATTTTGAGCCCGTGATTCCTGATTTTGTTGGCCAAGCAGGAATCCAGATTCCCACAGTGGGCTTCACTAAATATGACTATTTTAGTATTTTTTTTCAGTGACCACTTTGTGAATCTGATGGTGGAGCAAACAAACTTGTATGCCCAACAGTTCATTTCTCAACACCCGGGCTCCTTTTTGTCTAGGTCCGGTGGCTGGACTCCGGTCAGTGCAGCCGAGATGAAGACATTTTGGGGCCTCATGCTGCACATGGGCCTAGTCAAAAAACCCAGTTTCAGGCATTACTGGAGTGGGGACGTCCTCTACCAGACCCCCACTTTAAAGTTCGCCCATGACACGTACCCGGTTTGAGGCCATTCGGAAATGCCTGCATTATGCAGATAATGCAGCATGTCCCCCCGAGGTGATCCTGCCTATGACTGCCTGTACAAAATCAGGCCGGTCATCGATCACTTCGGGGCCAAATTTTTGGAGGCCTATGTACCTGAAAGGGAGGTCGCGGTTGATGAGTCTCTCATTGCTTTGTATGTTCCCTCTAAGCAGGCGAGGTATGGCGTGAAGCTGTGCAAACTTTGTGAGAGTACCTCAGGGTACACTTACAAGTTTTGTGTGTATGAGGGGCGAGATTCCTGTATTGAACCCCCAGAATGTCCCCCCACTCTGGGTGTTAGCGGGAAACTTGTGTGGGACCTTATGCACCCACTGCTAGATAAGGGTTACCACCTGTACGTGGATAACTTTTTTACTTCTCTCCCCTTGTACCAGTCCCTCACCGCCATATCCACGTCCGCGGTGAGGGACCGTGCGGAAAAATCAACGCGGCCTCCCTACCCACCCCCTCCAGGTACCTATCCCCAGGGGTGAGACCCGTGCCCTTACCAGTGGAAACCTGTTTCTGGTCAGATATAAGGACAAGAGGGATGTCCTTGTACTGTCCACAATTCACGGTAACGGCATCACCCCTATCCCTGTGCGAGGTACCGTGGCAACGGTCCTCAAGCCCGATTGTATGTAAACCACAATCGGTATATGGGAGGAGTTTATATCTCTAATCAAGTCCTCAAGCCATATAACGCCATGCGCAAATCCCGGGCATGGTACAAAAAAGTTGAGGTCTACTTGGTACAGGTTGCCTTGTACGACTCTTTTGTGCTGTCCCGTAGCGCTGGCAACACAGGGAAATTCCTCCAGTTCTATGAGGCAGTCCTCAAGGCCCTGATCTTTTCTGACCGGGAAAGAGCAGGCGGGAGTACCTCGGGAACTGGAGGCGCCCGGATCTTCCCTGGCCAACACTTTTTCAGTTGTGGTCCCCCATACTAAAAAGAAGAGACGGTCCCAAAAAAAGTTCAGAGTGTGTCACAGGAGGGGGATACGGAAGGACACCACCACTCAGTGTGACACGTGCCCCGATGATCGGGGCCTCTGCATTGACGGTTGCTTCAGTGAGTACCACACTTCCATGGAGTATTACATTTATAATCCCCTTCCCCAATTTTAATTCTTTTTAGCCACTGACAATCGAAAATAAAAATATGGTTCTCAGACTTGTCTCAAGTATGAGAACCATAGTTTTTTTCCGATTGTCTCACCCCCAATTTTTTTTGCAAAACTCAAATAAATAAAAAAAGAAAAAGTAGACATATTAGGAATCGCCACGTCCGTAAGAATCTGCTCTATATAAATACCCCATGACCTAACCCCTCAGATGAACATGGTCAAAAAAATAAAATAAAAACGGTGCAAAAAAAGTATTTTTTTTGTCACCTTACATCACAAAAAGTGTAATAGCAAGCGATCAAAAAGTCATATGCCCCCCAAAATAAAACCATTCTCTCATCCCGCAAAAAATTTGCTCCTACCTGAGATAATCGGCTAAAAACTAAAAAAATAGGACTCAGACTATGAAGATACTAAAATGTATTTTTTTTTGTTTAAGAAAGGATAATATAGTGTAAAACCTAAATAAATAAAAAAAAGTGACATATTAGGTATCACCAAGTCCGTAAGAATCTGCTCTATAAAAATACCCTATGACCTAACCCTTTAGATGAAAACGGTAAAAAAATTATAAAAACGGTGCAAAAACAGCTATTTTTTGGCAAATTTTCAATTTTAATCAATTTCTTCCAGTAACAAAGCAAGGGCCACAGCCAAACAAAACTTTATATTTATTACCCTGATTCTGCAGTTTACAGAAACACACCATATGTGGTCGTAAACTGCTGTATGACCAAACGGCAGGGCGCAGAAGGAAAGGAACGCCATATGGTTTCTGGAAGGCAGATTTTGATGGCCTTTTTTTTGGGCACCATGTCCCATTTGAGGAACCCCTGATGCACGCCTAGAGTAGAACCTCCATAAAAGTGACCCCATCTAAGAAACTACACCCCTCAAGGTATTCAAAACTGATTTTACAAACTTTATTAACCCTTTAGGTGTTCCTCAACAGTTTATGGCAAATGGAGATGAAATTTCAGAATTTCTATTTTTGGTAACCTTGCCTCACAAAAATGTAATATAGAGCATTAAAAAATCATATGTACCCTAAAAATAGTGCCAACAAAACTGCCACCTTATCCTGTAGTTTCCAAAATGGGGTCACTTTTATGGAGTTTCTACTCTAGGGGTGCATCGGGGGGCTTCAAATGGGACATGGTGTAAATAAACCAGTCCAGCAAAATCTGTATTCCAAAAACCACACGACGCTTCTTTCCCTCTACGCCCTACCGTGTGTCCGTACAGTAGTTTATGACCACTGGGGTCATTTTTGGGTGGTTTCTATTATGTAAGCCTCACAAAGTGACTTCAGACCTGAACTGGTACTTAAAAAGTGGGTTTTGGAAAATTTCAGAAAAATTTCAAGATTTGCTTCTAAACTTCTATGCCTTGTAACATCCCTAAAAAATAAAATGCCATTCCCAAAATGATCCAATCATGAAGTAGACATATGGGGAATGTAAAGTAATAACTATTTTGGACGGTATTACTATGTATTATTGAAGTAGAGAAATTGAAACATGGAAATTTGCAAATTTTGGGTAAATGTGGTATTTTTTTGCCATACAGATAGTTCTCCCCAAAAGATTCTCTCCCAGAGAAACTTAATTAATAAAAGTGCTCCCTACAGTTCCCCCAGTAGTGATTATGGTCTCCAAGAGTGCAGTGCCCTCCATATTGTGCCCAATAATAATGCCCCCACAGTACACCCAGTAGTAATAATGCAGTTATTAAACCCCCTGTAGGGCCCCCCAGTATTTATAATACCCCAGTATTGCCCCTCATATGTTTAATGCCATATATAATGCCATCAGTATATATTGCCCCTTATATTTGTAATTGCTTCGCTGTAGGGCCCCAGTATGTTTAACGTCCCAAAGAAGTGCACCCTGTACTTATAATTCCTCTACTCTGTACTGCACCTAGTAGTGCCCCCTGTATTATAATTATGTCCCCCAGAAGTGCCCCCTTTATTTATAATACTCTCCCCTCTGTACTGCCCCAGTATTGCCCCCTGTATAATTTCCCCTTACCAGTGCCCCCTATATTACTATAATTTCCCCCAGGAATGCCCCCTGTATTATTTTAATGCCCCCTGCATTGCCCCCAGTATGTTTAATGTCCCCAAGCAGTTCCACCTGTATTTATGATGCCCCCCAGTAGTGCACATATTTTATTATAATGGCCCCCCCAGTATTTCCCCCTTTATTTATAATGATCTCTCCTCTGTACTTTGCCCAGTAGTGGAAGAAAAAAAAAGTACTCACCTCACTACAAAGCGTTACCTGTGTCCCAGTACAGATGGTGTGATGACGCCAAGACACAGGTGGATTTGAAGATGTCATCGTGTCGCCTAATACCCAACACAAGAGGTTCCGGTAATCGCAGCAGCCTGTTTCATCGTACTGACCACTAGGCTTCAGGCCTAGTGGTCTGAGGCCAATAAGAGTGAACGGTGCTGCCTGGGCAAGATGTGACTTTGCCTGACTCGCCTGCCAGGGGCCCCACGCAATTGTGTTGTTTGCGTGTTGGTCAAAACCGCCACTGACTGCCACTGCCATCTACTTGTTGCCATGTCTGTTCCATACTGTGCTGCTACTGCTAATACCACTGTTGATTCCACTATTACCCCTACACACCTTTCCATTTCCACATCCACACTGTACTGCTTCTGCTTGCAAATAAAAGGGAGAATTTTTCTAGGCTTGTTCCACAGAACAAGCCACTGTTTATTGTGACAATACTAATGCATCATTTTTGGACTACTGTGCAGAACAAGCCACTGCTTCTTCTGACATTAACTTTTGTGTGTATTAAAACATTGGCAGGGATCTGCATCGCTTGAGGTATAATTTTTGGACGCTTGGTCCCAACAAGCCATTGTTTTTTCCCAATAACAATGTGTGTGTTTTAACAACATCTGCCACCAATAAGAGACAATTATTATGTTTCTTTTTTTTTTTTTTTTTTTTTTTTTTTTTAAATTTTTTATTGGGAAAACTACATAACGTTTACAATAAAAAATTTATTACAATCTCTCAATTCTTAGTAACCCAAGTAATTATATGTGCGTATATTCCACTCATCTTTTCAAAATATTTAGAAAAACCCTCCCCTCCCTCCCTCCCAGTTTGTGGTGCATCAAAGTAGGACCCCTTATAAATAAAACAACTTGATCTCAGCTAACCAGACCTCCAACCACCCCATATCCTGGTCCATTGGTATTCATTTTCCCTCCGTCTATATAAAAAATTTTCGTAGTTCTTTACCTTATCGATTAAATTTATCCATGTGTTTTTATTTGGAGTGGATCGGGCAAACCAGGTACGGCTGATCAAAACTCTAGCCAACATGAATACTCTACTCAAGAAAATCTTTTGATAACTATGAATTTTTAATTTGGAGAGATCATTGAGAATAAATACTTGTGGTTCAAAAGGGATTAGAATTTTTAATTTACACATAATATAGTTATTGATACCGTTCCAGTAGTTTATAAGTTCTGGACAGGTCCATATTATATGGAGAAAGTCTGCTCCTACAGTGTCACATTTGGGACAATTGGACGTGTCTCTTAACCCACATTTGTTCATCCACAGTGGAGTAATATATAATCTGTGGCAGATATAAAATTGTATCAGGACATGGTTAAAGTTCTGGGATAGTGAAGATAGATTCCCAAAAATATTATCCCACCCTTCTATTTGTACATTCGGACAGTCCGCCTCCCACGCTTTTTGTCCTGGAGAGTGTATATCACTAAACCGTGCTTTAATTAATAACTTATATATATTTGAGATTTTTATTCTAGAATGTGTACCTCCTACCCAATCATTCAGAAAGGAAACATTATCTATATCCAACAGCCGCTTATCATCCAAGCTGGATAACACAGAACGCAATTGGAAATACCTAAACCATGAAAGATTTTTTAAATTTTGTGTCATTTCCATATAGGATTTAATTTCTCTATCTTTAGCTACCTGTGAAATATATAAAATTTTATTCTTCTGCCAAAATGTGTCAGCTGCAATTTCATCCAGCCTTTTTAAATACAAATTGTGCCAAAGAGGCGTAAATGTAAGTGAACCCTTAACTTTCAACCATGTCCTAGTTGTAGCCCACACCTTAAGGAGTAGTTTTATAGTCTCTCTATAGCCTTGCTCATAACTCTTCAATAGGCCAGATTCCAACAAGGAAAAAATATTATTGTGGGCATGACTAGTTACCAACTTCCCCAGAAGTGCGCTATGCTCTGATTCATAGCACCTCAAGAGCTGGGCTGCAATAAAGTATCCCTTAAAGTAGGGGAGATTTAAACCCCCACACTCCACTGATCTATACAAATACTCCAACTTAAGTCGAACTCGCTTTCTTCCCCATATTAAATCATTAATTAGACTCTCTATAAGTTTAAAATGTTTGTCTTGTATCCAAATAGGTGTATTCCTGAGCACATAGAGCAATTGTGGTAATATCACCATTTTAACTAGTGAAACTCGATCAGCTCTAGATAGGGGAAGTTTCAGCCAAATTCCTATTTTAGCTCTAATCTTTACCATGATGGGAATCAAATTAAGTTCTACAAAATTTTCGACCCGAGGCGATATCGTCAAACCCAAATATTGGAAGGTATCAACAATATCCAACTGTGTAACAGGAATCTCTTTCTGTGGTAGGGGGTCTATTGGAAGCAGACTAGTCTTGGTCCAGTTTATAAGAAGACCAGACACCTCACCAAATAATTTAACCATTTGAATAATCCTAGGGAGAGTGGTTTCCGTATGGTCTATAAAAAAAATTATTATGTTTCTAATATTAAAAGCATAAAAAATGTGACAGTGCAGTGTTTTAAACACACTGCTTGTTAACACTGTCAACCACGCGTTTATCCATTGCTATATATGCCAGGGTCACTCTGAAATTATTTGCTATTGCTGACATTGTCTTAAAGAGCTGAAAAGGGAGGAGGGGATAAAGAGCAAAAATTCTTTAAAAAAAAACCCGGCAAGATATAAAAAAAATTACAAGATATAAAAAAACGGTAGGAGTCCTAGGAGAATTAGGACCCTTTTTTTTGTTGAAAAATTTGATGAATCGAATATAAAACGAATTTCAAGAAGTTTGTTCATCTCTAACTATGACTATTGCCTAAAATGCATCACATAATTTTCTCACATAATAATAGTGTTTTGTAACCAAGCGATTTTTAAGTTGTACAGTATGTAAAATACAGCAACTAAACATATACATGGTATGGCCAAAAGAATGTGGACACTTGGTCATCAAACCTATATGAGCTTGTTTAACATCCATCATTAAAACCATGAATGCTAATTTTGAATTGGGCCTTGTTTGCCCTTTTGAGGCTATGACAACCTCTACTCTTCTAGGAAGACTTTCCATAAGATTTTTTACTATATTTTTGGGAATATGTATCCATTCGGGCAAAAAGCATGTAAGGTCAGGAATAGATTTTGCATGAAAAAGTCTGGTCTCCAAATTGCATCAAACTGTGTCTTTATAGACCATAATTTGTCCACTGGGGCACAGTCATTCAGAAACGGCAAAGGGCCACCCCCTATACTGTTGGTGTGATGTACAATTATCTTTGTATTCTGTAGCAATAAAGGGAATTGGTCACCACGATTTCAGCATATTATCTGCACCAGTAGAGTAATACTGCAGATACACTCCAGGTTGGTATTTTATTTATTTTCAAACTCTCCTCTGTCTCCTTGTGGTGGTCAGTGCTCAAAGCTGCACTGAAAGATAAATACTGGACTGCTGAGCTTGTGCATAGAATGGAGAGGGCCTCATCAGTGCAACCTCTGAAGTCTGGAACCATATTTTTCATCACAGGATCCTATCCTCAGGATAGGTCATCAATAGAGATGAGCGAATTTCTCTAAAATTCGATTCTGCCGGTTCGCTGAATAAAAAAAAAAAAAAAGGTTAGATCTGAATTTATTAATGGCGAATCACTTAAAAAAAACGTCTATTTCCTGGCTGCAGAGAGCCTTTATAGTGGTGTAGAACACAGTACCTTGCAGTGACACGTATAGGGAGTCTTGCAGAGTTTGCCCTGGAAAAGCTGTCCTGCCCGACCAGTAGTGTGGGTGTTTAGTGAGGCGGGGGCCATAGTTAAAGAAGAACTCGCCTGTTCACCCAAAATGAGAGAGACTGATATTTCTCAAGATGAATCAGGCATGGATCAGCCAGGATTTCCACCCACCAATGCCTGAGGCATCAGACTAGATCATCCATGGGGCCACACCAACACTTTGACAAAAGAGACCGGTTTCTTCTGGCTACCTGCCTTAGCTACTATTCTGATGCTACCACCTGCCTCGCAGCATCAGAATAGTAGCTGAGGCAGGTACCCTGAAGAAACTGGTCTCTTTTGTCAAAGTGTTGGTGTGGCATCATGGATGATCTAGTCTGATGCATCAGGCATTGGTGGGTGGAAATTTGGGCTGATCCACACCTGATTCATCTTGAGAAAGGTCAGTCTCTCTCATTTTGGGTGAACAGGCGAGTTCTTCTTTAACTATGGCCCCCGCCTCACTAAACACCCACTCTGATGCCACACTACTGGTCGGGCAGGACAGCTTTTCCAGGGCAAACTCTGCAAGTTGCGGTCAAAACTCCAGTTTTGCTGCCCATTAGTCCAGCGGATATTAAATGTGGGGTGGCAGGTAGCTGTCCAAGTATGCCACCACGTGCTGGTTCAGGTCCTGCTCCAGGTCTAGCTGCTGCTGGTGAGTAGTTTCTTCACTAGGCGGGTGAAGAAAGCTGCTCATCAGCAACTCTAGACTCAAGTTGCTGCTGATAGAGCTGGAACTGCTCCTACCCCCTACCCCACCCTGCCACAGCAGCCATGGCAGAGGAACGTGAGCGCAGAGGGCCCAACTGACTAGATAGGATGTCTCTATAGTAGTTCAGTTTGTCCTGCCTCTCAGCGAGTATAAAAAAAGGCCCCCATTTTAGGCCGGTAGCGAGGGTCCAACAAGATGGAAAGCCAGAAGTCATCCCTCTGCCGCATGGTGACAATTAGACTGTCACTATGCAAGGAAGTGAGCATGCATCGGGCCATTTGTGCAAGTGACTGTCACGGATGGTGTTGCAAAAAGCTGGAACTTATAAATAAACATCCGACTGGCTTGATCCCAAACTAAGGAGCATATGGGTGAGCCCTATAAAACCCCTAGAGCTCTCCCAGACTGCTATGCCCATGCAAAGATCTTTATGGTAGACGATTGCATGCCCACGTACCTAATACTGTATGACTTGAATCAAAATGGGTGATTGGCTCTCACTTAGTGGCCTATGATGGGTGCTGCTAGCTCACAACTTGGGTGCCCGACCCAAAATAGTGGGGGTATATAGAAAAAGAAGGGGAGTGAGCACTCTCAACATTTGGACCATAGGATACACGATAAATTTATTAGAGTAGGACCTGCTGTGTCCAATAAATAAAATACATAACATATACTAAAATACAATCAGATAGCATAAAATGACAAATTGGTACCAATGAAAAAATACCCTATTGGTGGGGTGAATCACTTAATGGCACGTCCTGCACATAAGTATTGCTTATAGGCACATAATGTTTATGGTGCCACCATCCACAGTTCAATATTTAATTTCCAAGGGTTACTGTTGTTAGTAACGGTTCACAGTTCAACTGGAGATGTCCCAAAAAATGTCTGTGGTAGATCACTTCAAGTGCTAATTAAATAGCTAACTTAATAGTGCATGCAAAATTCCAGTGTTATAGCACGATGAATACCTCCAATGGTTCTCCTCATACAGCTATGAATATAACCGCCTCAACCGGTAAGTTTAAGTCGCCACTATTGCAGATAGTGATACAGGTTCCTACCTGAGTCCCGGCACTGCGTCCCGCCGACCAGTCCTTCCACGAGGTGCGTGCGATGTCGATTGCTTCGGCGTCCCGTCACGCACGTCTCAGCTGGATGACGTCACACTCACAGGACTGGGTAGACGGGACTAGTGCCTTGGTAGTAGCGTATGTTGCTGTATAGTAAAGCGGTGATTAAAGCTGAAGATTTTCTTATCGCATGGCCATGCAATTTTTAAGTAGAGGTTCCGCAGGTTAAGTGGGCGCTTCTTCCTATCATCAGACGCGTTTCGGGGTGTCTGCACCCCTTCCTCAGTTGTTGAAGAGCTCAAAATCCCACTCCACCTTTTATAGTGCATTTAGTATTCTGGAAATTCTGGATTCTGGATCGTTTGGATGCTAACCTTCCATTGTGGTTTAAGTGCAATTTTAGTGCAGTATGATTGCGATTTTTACAGTTGAGATGCGTTTTTCATAATTATGCAACTAGCATATTGCAAAATTGTGCCAACATAGGTATATAAGTATAACATCACAGTTTAATAAATAATATACGAATAAAAACATAGAATTTACATGATAAAAATATAAATAAATAAATATACATACTTTAAAATAAGCTGAGAGAACCTTATCCTTACTGGGAGACATTGCAGAAATAGAGATATAAAAATAAATATATGAATATATATACATATAAAGAGGGGCTGGGATTGTACCAGCAATAAATGATGGGGTTCAGAGGTTTAAGGAGCGGTGATCCCCGCTCCGAGGGGGGGTCCCAGGGTCGATAAACGGCCAACCTGGGACCCTCCATCAGAGACGGGACCACCGCCCTACAAGAAGCCGAAGATCTCCAGGTCCGAATTTAGGCCTGCTGGAAGTAAACAGCCAAATTCATAAATGTGTTTGGATTCGGCTCTGGACATCCTCTTGATAAAATCACCCCCTCTCCAGTGTTTATTGATTTTTGTCCAATGCCACAAAAAATAATTTGGACGGATCCCTATTGTGTACCTCATCGTAATATTTAGAGAGTGAATGTTTTGCATATCCCTTTTTAATGTTTCAGACATGTTCGCTGATTCTGGTTTTCAATAGCCTTTTTGTCCTGCCAATGTATTGGCGTTTGCATGGGCATTGTATCAAATAAATGACTCCAGATGAATTGCATGTAAGGCAGTCATTAATCTCCCAAGTGAAAGAGTTATGAGCTGAATGTATTGTAGTAATCTTCCTTTCTTGCAGGCTCACTTTACACCCCATACAGCGCCCACATTTGAAGAACCCCTTTAGATTCAGGAAGGAACCTAAATGTGTTTTTATGGGTCTCTTTTCTCTTATTGATGGGGCTACTTTAAGTTTCAAGCTTGGGGCCTTTGTATATACTATCTTGGGTATATTCGGCAGTTGTGAGCCGATTACCTTGTCACTTAATATATGATACCAGTGTTTTGATATAATATTTTAATTTTTTATTTTTTTTTATAATTGCTATTGAAAGGCAAAATCATTTTAATGTCCATTTTGGACTCTTCCAAAGTCTCAACTGTCCTTTTGTCATCAAAAAAGGACTTTCTTTCAAGTTCTCTCACTCTGGTTAATGATTCGTCCAAAACAGTGACTAGATATTTTTTATCTAAAAATTGGTGTTTCATTTTGGCTGCCTCTTCTTCGAATTTGTCTGGTTCTGTACAATTCCTTTTAATCCTACGAAATTGTCCTAGGGGGACATTCAGTAGCCACCTTGGTAGATGGCAACTGTTAAAGAGGATAAAGCCATTCCTAGCAGTCGGTTTTTGGTAGGTACTGCAGGAATAGCGATTATCCTCTTTTTTTATCAGTAAGTCCAGGAATTCTGTTTCTTCCTTAATGTTAGATGTAAAAACTAAATTCAGGTTGTTGTTATCAATCTCTTCCAGAAATTCCAACAGTTCGGACTCCCCCCTCCTCCAAATGAATATTACATCATCGATGTAGCGCCGCCATAGGACCAGATCGGCCCCAAGTCTGGGCTCGATGGTAGTTGATTCCCATTCCGCCAAAAACAGGTTGGCGTAACTTGGGGCAAATCTGGTTCCCATGGCGGTGCCACATTTCTGCAAAAAGTACTCCCCTTCAAAATAAAAATAATTATGTTGTAAAATATACTGGATCCCTTCCAGTATTAATTGGATTTGGGGGTCTTCAAATGTACCACTTTTTCTTAATTGTTGTTTGACCGCCTCCATTCCCTGTTGGTGGTCTATAACTGTGTATAAGGACTGGATGTCTAAAGTCCCTATAATCCAACCTGGTTCAATGACCAGACCTTCTAGGATCCGGATAATTTGTGTGGTGTCCCTCAAATAGGATCTAGTATTTTTCACATAGGGTTGGAGCTGGGTATCTATATATCTCGATAGATTAGAGGTAATGGATCCTATCCCAGACACTATAGGGCGTCCCGGAGGATCCGTCAAACTCTTGTACACCTTGGGCAAACAGTAGAAGGTAGGTAATCTTCCCTCTGTGCCCAAGATGAATTCAACCTCCTGTTTTAATAGAATTCCCCTCTCCAACCCTTTCTTGCAAAGGTCCTCCAAACCTTGGCTAAACCCTTGTATTGGGTCACCTTTAAGTTTTGTATATGTTTTTTGATCCATCAACAACCTCAGGCATTCCCTGTTATATTGATCAGTATCCAAAATCACTGTCGCCCCGCCCTTATCGGCCGGGCGTATCGTTATCTTATTATCTTTTTGCAGTGATTTGATGGCCTGGATCTCTCGTTTGGTTAGATTGTTATTATTAGGAGGCCTTACTGCTATCTTCCTAAGGTCGTCTTCCACGCATTTTTGAAATGTTGCAATTTCTCTACAAATTTTGTTTCGTGGGAACATTTTGGATTTCTTTTTTAAGGAGGTGTGTTTGAATGACTCTATTGATTTCCCATCTGGGAATTCTCTAGTTATGGGATTTTTTATATAATATTTCCTAAGGCAAAGATTCCTAATACATTTTTGGACACCTATATATGTTGAAAATGTATCTACAGTATTGGATGGGGAAAACTTCAACCCCTTATTTAATAAATTAATTTGTGGAATAGTGAGGGTTTTAGAACTTAAGTTAATTATTGATCCCACCTCTGAGTTTGTGAGTGTCTCCGGTGATGTGGCTCCCTTTCTCTTACTCCTCCTTGTCTTTCTCTTACTAGGTAGTGCTGTTGGTGATGGTTTGTGTCGTTGTGATGGTATGTGTGTGGATTCCGTGTTTGATAATTTGTTTGAGAGTTCTTTCCTATCAAATGTGGGTGCCTGGAGTTCTTGTGCCTCAAATTGTATGGTGACCTGTGCTGTGGTGGTGTCCGATCTCTGTGTCTCGTGCGTGTCCTGTGATGTGCCGGGGTAAGATCTAAAAAATGTTGTCCTGCCAATTCTTCGTACCTGTTGTTAATAGGTACGTTATAGGTGTTTATTCTTTCTTCGCTCCTTAGTTCTATATCTGTCAGTCCCTGATGGGGATTATTGTTATCCTCCTGAGTCTCTATAAGTCTTTCTTGCTGTTTGCTTTTATGGACTTCTGTGTGTTTCTTACTTTTCTTATTAATTATATCCACCTCCAATTTATCCAAACTTTTACACAATCTATCTTGCCATACATTGAATTCAGAATTTTTCGGGAATTTTTCAATATGATCTCTTAGTTTCCCAATTTTTAAATTCAGATCCCCCAGGATTTCTTTTCTTCTTTTAATGATTAAATTCATCAGGGCAATCAACTGGTTAGTCAATAAATTATTCCATTCCCTGGTGAATTCATCATTAATAAGATCCTGTGCTGGGCTCTTATTAATTAGTAAGCCTTTTGGGATCTTCGTTTCTTCTATATAATATTGTAGGGAACGGATCTCCCAATGCTGCCTTAATTGCTTTTGTAACAGAATTTCCAGATTCCTGAAGCTTTCCGTCATTGTATTATTCTCTGGGATTTCACTATAATTAAAATCATTAAATTTAAAACTCTCAGCTTTCTGCCTCTTGTTATCCATATGGTGCCAAATGTCCATAATTCACTTCGGAACCTCTACTTAAAAACTGCATGGCCATGCGATAAGAAAAGCTTCAGCTTTAATCACCGCTTTACTATACAGCAACATACGCTACTACCAAGGCACTAGTCCCGTCTACCCAGTCCTGTGAGTGTGACGTCATCCAGCTGAGACGTGCGTGACGGGACGCCGAAGCAATCGACATCGCACGCACCTCGTGGAAGGACTGGTCGGCTGACACAGCAGCGGGACACAGTGCCAGGACTCAGGTAGGAACCTGTATCACTATCTGGAATAGTAGCAACTTAAACTTACCGGTTGAGGCGGTTATATTCATAGCTGTATGAGGAGAACCGTTGGAGGTATTCATCGTGCTATAACACTGGAATTTTGCATGCACTATTAAGTTAGCTATTTAATTAGCACTTGAAGTGATCTACCACAGACATTTTTTGGGACATCTCCAGTTGAACTGTGAACCGTTACTAACAACAGTAACCCTTGGAAATTAAATATTGAACTGTGTATGGTGGCACCATAAACATTATGTGCCTATAAGCAATACTTATGTGCAGGACGTGCCATTAAGTGATTCACCCCACCAATAGGGTATTTTTTCATTGGTACCAATTTGTCATTTTATGCTATCTGATTGTATTTTAGTATATGTTATGTATTTTATTTATTGGACACAGCAGGTCCTACTCTAAAGAAATTAATCGTGAATCCTATGGTCCAAATGTTGTGAGTGCTCACTCCCCTTCTTTTTCTATATAATACTGTATGAAACCAGAAAACCATATAATAGTGAGGGGACACGACCACCGGCTCCCTGCACCTAATACGGACGGAGTCAGGGTCACCTAGAATCAAGCCAGCAAGGAAACACAAATAAAGGAAAAGGACTTATCTGAGGAATCATCAGCAGGAGCCTCCAGCAGTGAACACAATCCAGATAGTAGTATAAACCGCAAAGTGAGGCAGTATGGGAGGGAATGTTAAGGGAGGCAATTAGTGTAAATAGGTGACAGCTGGGAGAAGGAAAGGAGATGACAAAGTATAACCAAAACAAAGAACGTCATACAAGAGGTAGAGAAGAACGTCTGCCAGACCTTCTCAGAGAACTGGCGGTGACAGTGACTTAGAGGGACTCCCTGCCTCCATCTCCACTGCATACTGCCACGGTGTGTCTGGGTCCTCTGCCTCGTCTTCCTCATCACCCTGTAGGTTCTCTAGCTGCTCCTGCTCCTCGTCACCTGTGTAGAAAAACCACCCATTTCGCTACACATTGGTTGTGCTCCAATGTCCTCCTCCTCCTCTAGTTCAGACCCCACAGGGCTCATGTGGCTGTGAGATGTAGGTGCCACGTCTCCAGTCCCCTGACCAGAAATATTTACCAGCATCTGTTCCAGGACATAGAACAGCGGAATGACGTTGTGCATCCCGTAATCCTGGCGACTTACAAATTGCGTGGCCTCCTTAAAGAGCTTGAGCAAATGGCAGGTGTCACTCATGAGCTGCCACTGCCTGGCATCAAAGTTACACAGGGGTGTACTCCTGTCCACTTGGATCATCAGGAAACGTTGATAGCCTTTCTCTGTTCGTATAGTTGGTCCAACATATGGAGGATGGAATTCCAATGGGTAGAAACGTCGCATATCAGCCTATGTTGGGGGATGCCGTTCTGCCGCTGCAGCTCAAAGAGGGTGTGCTTTGCAGTGTACGATTGGCTGAAGTGCATGCAAGGTTTCCTGGTCATGGAAATGGATGGAAGACTTCAAAAACTGATTGACAACCAGATTGAATACATGTGCCAAGCAGGGCGCATGGCTCAGCCCTCCTTGACGCAGCGCCGACACCATGTTCTTCCTGTTGTCGGTTACCATGGTTCAGATTTTGAGTTGTTGCTGAGAAAGCCAGGATTCGATTTTTTGATGAAGGATACGGAGCAGTTTCTCTTCTGTGTGACTCAGTTCGCCCAGGCAAATAAGGTGCAAAACAGCGTGACACCACTGTGCTCTGCACATGTGGTATGCTGGAGGGGCACTGTGAATTGTCCCTGCAGTGGAGGCTGATGACACGGTGGAGGATGAGGAGGCAGAGACGGACATTTTCGCAGGACCAATGGGGTGAGAATGTGAAGGCAGAAGTGGCATGACCTGGCCAAGTTGCTGGTGTGGCTGTGCAGGAACCACATTCACCCAGTGGGCCGTAAAGGGCATGTATTGTCCCTGACCGTAGTTACAGCTCCACACGTCGGCGCTGCTGTGCACTTTGACAGACACGCAAAGTCTCAAGAACTGGCCCACCTTCTGTTCTACATGTGTGTGCAGGGCTGGTACTGCCTTTTTGGCAAAAAAAATGATGGCTTGGGACTCTCCACCTCGGATCGGCACAAGACATCAGTTCTCTGAAAGGTGCAGAGTCCACCACTTGGAAAGAGAGGGACTGCAGCACCAGCAACTTGGCCAGGAGCACATTCAGTTTCTGCGCCATTGGATGAGTGCACACATACTGTTGTCTCCTGGCAATCGCTTCGGTGATCGATTGCTGACGAGGAGGAGCAGGAGCATCAGGGCCAGCAGATTTTGCGAAGGACAGACAGCTCCCTTCGGCTGAGGTGGTGAAGCCTTAACTGGCTGAAATCGGATGCGCGCCACTCGGTGATCCAGCAGTTGCTGCGGCAGGCTGGACCACCACATCAGAGCCACGGTTCTCCCAGGCCACTTTATGGTGACGCTGCATATGTTGACGCAGGGCCATGGTGCCAACATTCTCCCAATGATTATGAAGCCCCTAATTCACCAGGCTCCCAAGTGCGATCAGCTACATAATCATCATTGAGTACTGTATGCACGACACTGATAGATATCCGCCTCAACGGTCTCTGGGTCAGGAGCCTGACTGCTCACAACACCAGCTCCCACGCCACTCTCCTCATCACTACTTGCCAGCCTACCTTAGGAAGCGGTGGATGTCTCCTCCACATCTTGGCTGGCTAGTAGCTGCTGACTGTCTTCTAGTAGCTCATCCTCGCTGTATAGTGGAGCTGAGCCCACAGCATATAATACTTCTCTGGCTGAGGGAACATAAAAGGACAGAGGCAGGTTGTGGACAGATGAGGGCACAGGGCCTGCTCCCGTGCCATGCCAACTAAGGGTTGTGTCTAGGGTTGAGCAAACCCGAACTGTAAAGTTCGGGTTTGTACCGAACTTTAGGATTTTTGGACCCCGGACCCGAACCCAAACTTTTCAGAAAAAGTTTGGGTTTGAGTTTGGTGCTCAGCGATTTAATGGCGCTTTTTGAAAGGCTGCAGAGCAGAAAATCAACAAGCGTTTTACTCTTGTGCCCTTAGAAGCCATCACAGCCATGCCTACTAATGGCATGGCTGTGATTGGATTGGCCAGTGCAGCATGTGACCCAGCCTCTATATAAGCTTGAGTCATGTAGAGCTGCACGTCACTCTGCTCTGATTAGTGTAGGGATAGGATGCTGCTGCTGTGAGGGAGAGAATAGGAAATAATCTTTAATCTGAAGTGCTTGTTAACTCAATGATCTACATATGGTAGATTTAGTTTTGTGGGTGCAGTGCACAATCTTTTTACCCTGCCCTGAGCCCAGTGACACAGAAAAATAACGTATCCGTCTGTTAGTTAGGTGGGCGGCGGCGGCCATTTTATGCAAGCTCAGTGCACCACCAGCACAGCATATGTGCATTCGTGACATTCAAATACAAGCTTAAAGAACTGCAATAATATTCTGGGTTTAAAAAAACACCAATTTTTGGCAATACCCTACTTCTGGTACCTTTGCAGCATTTGTCAGTGTGAAAGACAAGCTTGAAACACTGCAATAATATTCTGGGTTTAAAAAAACACCCATTTTTGGCAATACCCTACATCTGGTGCCTTTGCAGAATTTGTCAGTGTGAAAGACAAGCTTGAAAAACTTCAATAATCTTCTGGGTTTTAAAAAAACAACCATTTTGGGCCAAATACTAAATTTGCGGCCTTGGCTGCATCTGTGAGATACAAGCTTGAAATACTGCAATAATATTCTGGGTTTAAAAAACACCAATTTTTGCCAATATCCAACATATGGAGCCTATGCTGCATTTGTTAGTGTGACATATAAGCTTGCAATAATGCAGTAATATTCTGGGTTTAAAAAAACACCCATTTTGGGCCAAATACTAAATTTGCAGCCTTGGCTGCATCTCTCAGTGTGAGATACAAGCTTGAATTACTGCAATATTATTCTGGGTTTAAAAAAACACCCATTTTTGGCAATACCCTATATCTGGTGTCTTTGCAGCATTTGTCAGTTTAAAAGACAAGCTTCAAATATTGCAATAATATTCTTGGTTTTATAAAAACACCCATTTTTGGCAATACCCTACATCTGGTGCCTTTGCAGCATTTGTCAGTGTGAAAGACAAGCTTGAAATACTTCAATAAATTTCGGGGTTTAAAAAAACACCCATTTTGGGCCAAATGCAAAATTTACGGCCTTGGCTGCATCTGTCAGTGTGAGATACAAGCTTGAAATACTGCAATAATATTCTAAGTTTAAAAAAAAAACAATTTCTGCCAATATCCAACATCTGGGGCCTTTGACTGCTCGCAACACCAGCTCCCACGCCACTCTCCTCATCACTACTTGCCCGCCTACCTTAGGAAGCGGTGGATGTCTCCTCCACATCTTGGCTGGCCAGTAGCTGCTGACTGTCTTCTAGTAGCTCATCCTCGCTGTATAGTGGAGCTGAGCCCACAGCATATAATACTTCTCTAGCTGAGGGAACATAAAAGGACAGAGGCAGGTTGTGGACAGATGAGGGCACAGGGCCTGCTCCCATGCCATGCCAACTAAGGGTTGTGTCTAGGGTTGAGCAAACCCGAACTGTAAAGTTCGGGTTTGTACCGAACTTTAGGATTTTTGGACCCCGGACCCGAACCCAAACTTTTCAGAAAAAGTTCGGGTTTGAGTTTGGTGCTCAGCGATTTAATGGCGCTTTTTGAAAGGCTGCAGAGCAGAAAATCAACAAGCGTTTTACTCTTGTGCCCTTAGAAGCCATCACAGCCATGCCTACTAATGGCATGGCTGTGATTGGCCAGTGCAGCATGTGACCCAGCCTCTATATAAGCTTGAGTCATGTAGCGCTGCACGTCACTCTGCTCTGATTAGTGTAGGGATAGGATGCTGCTGCTGTGAGGGAGAGAATAGGAAATAATCTTTAATCTGAAGTGCTTGTTAACTCAAGGATCTACATATGGTAGATTTAGTTTTGTGGGTGCAGTGCACAATCTTTTTACCCTGCCCTGAGCCCAGTGACACAGAAAAATAACGTATCCGTCTGTTAGTTAGGTGGGCGGCGGCGGCCATTTTATGCAAGCTCAGTGCACCACCAGCACAGCATATGTGCATTCGTGACATTCAAATACAAGCTTAAAGAACTGCAATAATATTCTGGGTTTAAAAAAACACCCATTTTTGGCAATACCCTACATCTGGTGCCATTGCAGCATTTGTCAGTGTGAAAGACAAGCTTGAAACACTGCAATAATATTCTGGGTTTAAAAAAACACCAATTTTTGGCAATACCCTACATCTGGTGCCATTGCAGCATTTGTCAGTGTGAAAGACAAGCTTGAGACACTGCAATAATATTCTGGGTTTAAGAAAACACCCATTTTTGGCAATACCCTACATCTGGTGCCTTTGCAGAATTTGTCAGTGTGAAAGACAAGCTTGAAAAACTTCAATAATTTTCTGGGTTTAAAAAAAACAACCATTTTGGGCCAAATACTAAATTTGCGGCCTTGGCTGCATCTGTGAGATACAAGCTTGAAATACTGCAATAATATTCTGGGTTTAAAAAACACCCATTTTTGCCAATATCCAACATATGGAGCCTATGCTGCATTTGTTAGTGTGACATATAAGCTTGCAATAATGCAGTAATATTCTGGGTTTAAAAAAAACACCCATTTTGGGCCAAATACTAAATTTGCAGCCTTGGCTGCATCTCTCAGTGTGAGATACAAGCTTGAATTACTACAATATTATTCTGGGTTTAAAAAAACACCCATTTTTGGCAATACCCTATATCTGGTGTCTTTGCAGCATTTGTCATTTTAAAAGACAAGCTTCAAATATTGCAATAATATTCTTGGTTTTATAAAAACACCCTTTTTTGGCAATACCCTACATCTGGTGCCTTTGCAGCATTTGTCAGTGTGAAAGACAAGCTTGAAATACTTCAATAATTTTCGGGGTTTAAAAAAACACCCATTTTGGGCCAAATACAAAATTTACGGCCTTGGCTGCATCTGTCAGTGTGAGATACAAGCTTGAAATACGCCAATAATATTCTAAGTTTAAAAAAAAAACAATTTCTGCCAATATCCAACATCTGGGGCCTTTGCTGCATTTGTTAGTGTGACATACAAGCTAGAAATACTGCAATAATATTCTGAGTTTAAAAAAACACCCATTTTTGCCAATATCCAACATCTGGGGCCTATGCTGCATTTTTAGTGTGACACACAAGCTAGAAATACTGCAATAATATTCTGGGTTAAAAAAACACCCATTTTGGGCAAAATATTAAATTTGCAGCCTTAGCTGCATCTGTCAGTGTGAAATACACATGTTAGATACTGGTGTTCAATTCTGATATTAATAAAACACCCATTTTGGGCCAAATACTAAATTTGCGGCCTTGGCTGCATCTGTCAGTGTGAGATACAAGCTTGAAATACTGCAATAATATTCTGGGTTTAAAAAAACACCCATTTTTGCCAATATCCAACATCAGGGGCCTATGCTGCATTTGTTAGTGTGACACACAAGCTAGAAATGCTGCAATAATATTCTGGGTTTAAAAAAACACCCATTTTGGGCAAAATACTAAATTTGCGGCCTTAGCTGCATCTGTCAGTGTAAATTACACACGTTAGATACTGGTGTTCTATTCTGATATTAATAAAACACCCATTTTGGGCCAAATACTAAATTTACGGCCTTGGCTGCATCTGTCAGTGTAAGATACAAGCTTGAAATACTGCAATAATATTCTGGGTTTAAAAAAAACACAATTTTTTGCCAATATCCAACATCTGGGGCCTATGCTGCATTTGTTAGTGTGACATACAAGCTAGAAATACTACAATAATATTCTGTGTTTAAAAAAAACCACCCATTTTGGGCCAAAAACTAAATTTGCGGCCTTGGCTGCATCTGTCAGTGTGAAATACACATGTTAGATACTGTTGTTCTATTCTGTTATTAATAAAACACCCATTTTGGGCCAAATACAAAATTTTCAGTCTTGGTTGCATCTGTCAGTGTGAGATACAAGCTTGAAATACTGCAATAATATTATGGGTTTAAAAAAACACCCATTTGGGGCAAAATACTAAATTTGCGGCCTTGGCTGCATCTGTCAATGTGAAATACAGGCGTTAGATACTGGAGTTCTATTCTGATATTAATAAAACACCCATTTTGGGCAAAATACTAAATTTGCAGCCTTGGCTACATCTGTCAGTGTGAAATACACGCGTTAGATACTGTTGTTTGATTCTGTTATTAAAAAAACACCCATTTTGGGCTAAATACAAAATTTACAGCCTTGGCTGCATCTGTCAGTGTGAAATACATGCGTTAGATACTGGTGTTCTATTCTGTTATTAAAAAAACACCCATTTTGGGCAAAATCCCAAATTTGCGGAGAATGAGGAGAACGTCGAATAAGGGATATGGCCCCGGTCGTGGTGCTGCTGGTGGAGCTCCGGTTGCAGGGAGAGGACGCGGTCGATCTGTGCCAGTTACATGCACAATAAAACACCTTCCTCAGGTGCGAGTAGGCGATAGAACCTTCAGCGTTATTTGGTTGGGCCTAATGCGGCTCTACGAATGGTGAGGCCAGAACAAGTACAGGCGATAGATTGTGAAGGAACTGGAGGCACTGTCAGCAACCCATTGTCTCCCACCCAGTCTCCTATTGAAAGATGAGAGTTAGCACCTGCAGCCGATGTCCATCAGTCTTTCACCTCACCCCCTTGCAAATCAGCCAAGCAGTCTGAGTCTTAAGTAATGCAGCAGTCTCTTCTGCTTTTTGATGACTCTGCTAGCAGGGTTTCCCAGGGCCATCTACATAGCCCTGCCCCAGAAGTGGAAGAGATTGAGTGCACCGATGTCCAACCACTTATTTTTCAATATGAGTTCATGGGAAGACCACCGCAGCACGTCTCAGATGATGACGAAACACAGGTGCCAACTGCTGTGGCTTTCGAAAGTGTGCAGACCGACAAGGAGGGCAAGAGTGAAGACTGGGTGGAAGATGATGTGGAGGACGATGAAGTCCTCGACCCCACATGGAATCAAGGTCATGCGAGTGACCTGTGTAGTTCGGAGGAAGAGGTGGTGGTTGCACAGAGCCACCAACACAGCAGAAGAGGGAGCAGGGTGCAAAAGTGGAGCGGCTGTCCCCTAGACAGTACGCCTGCTAATGCCCAATGCAGCAAGGGACCGAGCACATCAAAGTCAGCTCCAAGGAGTTACCTGGTGTGGCAGTTCTTCAGACAATGTGCTGACGACAAGACACGAGTGGTTTGCATGCTGTGCAATCAGAGCCTGAAGCGAGGCATAAACGTTCTCAACCTGAGCACAACCTGCATGACCAGGCATCTAAGTGCAAAGCATGAGCTGCAGTGGAGTAGAGACCTCAAAAACAAAGAAAGGTCTCTGGCTCCTCCTGTTTCCTCTTCTGCTGCAGTCTCGGCCTCTTCATCCACCTCTGGAGTGACAGGATAGCAATTTGGCACATGTCCTTCCACCACCGAGGATTGCAGGGCGCTTCAGTTTGCCTCCTGTTGCTTCCTCCTCCTACTCCGCTTCCTCATCCTCTACCGCTTCCTCATCCGTTCAGTGTAACACCTTCAGCACCAACTTCAGCACAGCCAGGGGTAAACGACAGCAGCCAGTTTTAAAACTTATTTGTTTGGGGGACAAACCCCACACCGCGCAGGAGCTGTGGACGGGCATGGAACAACAGACCGATGAGTGGTTGGTGCCAGTGAGCCTCAAGACCGTCCTGGTGGTGTGCGATAATGAGCGAAATCTCGTAGCAGCTCTAGGACTAGCCGGTTTGATGCACATCCCTTGCCTGTGCTGAATTTGGTGGTGCAGATGTTCCTTAAAAATTACCCCAATATGTCAGAGCTGCTGCAGAAAGAGCGGGCCGTTTGTGCGCTCTTTCGGCATTCTCACCCTGCTTCTGCTCGTCTGTCAGCGATGCAGCATAACTTCGGCCTTCCCGCTCACTGCCTTATATGCGACTTGCCCACAAGGAGGAACTCCACCTTGCACATTCTAGCCAGACTGTGTGAGCAGCAGCAGGCGATAGTGGAGTTTCAGCTGCAGCACGCATGGGTGAGTCGCTCTATGGAACAGCACCACTTCACCACCAAAGACTGGGCCTCCATGCGAGACCTGTGTTCCTTGTTGAGCTGTTTCGAGTACTACACTAACATGGCCAATGCCGATAACGCCGTTCTCAGCGTTACTATCGCACTTCTATGCCTCCTTGAAAAAATGCTGCTGGCGATGACGGAAGAGGATGTGGCACAGGAGGAGGAAGAGGGATCATTTCATTGGGTTTTTTGGCCAGTCATTCACAAGTGGCTCCGAGGGTGGGTTCCTGCACCCACAAACGCCAGCTACACAATTGTCAAGCTAGGGCACAGTTCTGGAGGATGATGAGGTGGAGGATGAGGAGATGGAGCAGAAGGAACCATGTTCACAGCAGGGTGGCACCCAAACCACCAGCTCATGGCCATCACTGTTGCGTGGCTGGGGGATACAGAGGAGACAGACAATACACCTCCCACAGAGGACAGCTTGTCGTTGCCTCTGGGCAGCCTGGCACACATAAGCAATTACATGTTGCAGTGTCTCTGCAACGACCGCCGAGTTGTCCACATTCTAACTTGTGCTGATTACTGGGTGGCCACGCTGCTGGATCCCCGTTACAAGAGTAACGTACCGTCCTTAATTCCGTCACTGGAGCGTGATCGTAAGATGCTCGAGTACAAGCGCACGCTGGTAGACACGCTGCTGGTGCTATTCCCACCTGACAGCGGGGGCACAGTGGACCCCTGCTCTGCATAGGTGACAGGGAATTAAATAAAAAAAATCTTCTTTAATTGATGCGCGCCACCTCCTTTACTTGTAAGCTTCAGCTTCAATAATTTGCCCCACTTCTCCGCTCGATCAACATTTAATTTAATCAATTGACCTCCCTTGGATGTTGTATCTCTTTCTCACGCTCCCTCTCCGGCGTGGAACCCTGATTCGCCGATAACCGTGATCAACATGGTAGGCGCAGAAAAGAACATCAAAAGTTGATAGAGAAGATATCCAAATGGATCGTGGACGTCACGGGGATGTGCGATCAGGCAGAAGTTATCTAGAGTCAACAAAGCAGCAGCAGGGCGTCTCTTGTCTAACGTTTCCAAATCCAAAATACCCCAGTGACATTCCCTATAATTTTTTTTATAATCATTCCAATAACAGGGCATCTTAAGAGTCTGTATTGTTATTTATCGTCACTACCTATCCGAGTTGGGAGTAGGTAATTGCTGCGTGCCCCCTCCTTAACTTAGAAGCTTCTGCTTCAATATTTTGTCCCACATTTCCACTCGATCAAATTGAATTTCATCCATGGACCTCCCTTGGATGTAGTATCCCTTTCTCATGCTCCCTCTCCGGCGTGGAACCCTGATTTGCCGCTAACCGTGATCAACATGGTAGGCGCAGAAAAGAACATATAAAGTTGATAGAGAAGACATCCAATTGGATCGTGAACTTCACAGGGACGTGCGACATGGTGGGGCAGTATGTGTGCACACGCCTACATGTACTGACTGATGGGTCTGCCCCCTTCAACTTCTGGGTCACCAAATTGGGCACATGGCCTGAGCTTGCCCCTTACGTTTTGGAGGTGCTGGCCTGCCCTGCAGCCAGTGTGACGTCTGAGCGTTTAGCACGACTGGAGGTGGTTATCACAGATTATATTTCCCAATGTTTTGGGGTGTACCCTAATTTAAACAAAAAATAAAAATTGAAAACCAAAAAACAGTGTAGGCTACCTCCTCCTCCTGCACCGCCGCTTCCACCTACACCGCCACATCCACTGCCTCCTCAAACTCCTATTCCATATGGACCTCGTCCTCCTAGATCAAGACTATTATTTTTTATTTTTACGTATTTTATGTTATTTAAAGTCATCTATCTATCCACATTTCCACATTCCCTTTCTATGCCCTTTTTAGAGCCATTTTAGTGATCCAAAGTTCGGGTCCCCATTGACTTCAATGAGGTTCGGGTTTGGGGTCAAGTTCAGGTCCCGAACTCAAACTTTTTTGTGAAGTTTGGCCGAACCCGTCAAACCAGAACATCCAGGTGTCCGCTAAACTCTAGTTTTGTCTGACAAACCCACCGACTCTTGGCTGCGGGTGTCTGATGTCACTTGGGACGAAGTGGATGACCAAATCAACCATTCAAGAACCGCTGGGTTGCTGCCTGGTCAGGACATGACCGCTAGATGACATCGGGAGCTCAGGCCTCTCACTGCGACTCCTGCTGACACGCCCCTGCGCCAGAAACATTTAGGCCTCTGCCACTCCCCTGTGAAGGGCCTGGCACTTCTCTGTCTGACATACTGTTAGATCAAATAAATAAATAAATAAAAAGAAAACTAAAACACCCCAAAAAAGTCTGTAATTTTCTCACTTCACCACAGAATGGCTAATAAGCCCTTTTCCACTTATACATGCCATAAAAGGCTTTAGAACATATAACTGCAACGCTGAACGGCAAATATATATTTTTTTGCCACTAAACCAAGCCAAAAAGGGCTGTAATTTTCTCACTTCACCACCCAACAGCAAATACTTTTTGTGCCACTAATACATGCAAAAGAAATGCTTTAGAACTACTGTTGAGCAAGCATGCTCGGCTGAACTGCTGTTTGGCTCGAGCATCGCTATGCTCGGCACATACCGCATGTACTCGAGTCTCCTCCCCGCACGCATTGCTGCTTCTATGCAGCCAATAAACATGCAGGTAAGTACTGCACTCACTGTAATGCCAGTAGCCAAGTTAGCTACTGGCATTACTGTGATTGGCTGGCCGGAAAACACATCATCGGGTACTATATAGCACCCGATGATGCATGTTCGGCTCAGTTGTAGTCAGGGAGAGTTGCGCTTAGGAAGGGACAGATCGTGAAGGGAGTGTGATCGCAAGATTCACAATCTATTTAGTTGAAAAACGTTTCAAAGACCCAAAAGTCCTTTTAAGGACTATTGTGTGTGGTGGCAGCAATATAATATAGCCATCAATTTTTTCCCATCATTTTCAATACTGTTTCTGTTGAGGGTGTCTGCAGTGATTTGTGACATCTGTCCAATACCTTCTGTGTGTCAGGGCCAGATATAGTATATTTTTTCCATCATTTTCAATACTGTTTCTATAGAGGGTGTCTGCAGTGACTTTTGACATCTGTGCAATACCTTCTGTGTGTCAGGGCCAGAGATAGGAAAAATATAATTGCAAATTAGTATATTTTTTCCATAATTTTCAATACTTTTTCTATAGAAGGTGTCTGTAGTGACTTGTGACATCTATGCAATACCTTTACCCTGGGTTCACACCTGAGCGTTTTACAGCGTGTTCCTATGGGAATGGTTCTCACCTGGGCGTTTTACAGCGCGTACGATCACGCCGTAAAACGCCCGACGCTCAAAAAAGTTCTTGAGCTTCTTTGGGGCGTTTTCTCGCGCGTTCCCGTACATAGACTTTCGGGAACGCGCGACAATGGGCGTTCGCTTGTCTCTGTATGCGCGATTGTAAACGCCGGTACAATCGTGCATACAGAGCGCTCCATCGCGAACGCTCAGGTGTGAACCCAGCGTTAGAGTGTCAGGGCCAGAGATAGGAAAAATGTAAGTGCAAATGAGTTACTTTTTTCTATAATTTTCAATATTTTTTCTATAGAGGGTGTCTGCAGTGACTTGTGACTGTCACCGCCAGCTCTCTGAGAAGGTCTGGCAGACGTTCTTCTGTACCTCTTGCATGATGTTCTTTGTTTTGGTTTTACTTTGTCATCTCCTTTCCTTCTCCCAGCTGTCACCTATTTACAATAATTGCCTCCCTTTATATTCCCTCCCATACTGCCTCACTTTGCGGTTTATACTACTTCCTGGATTGAAGTGATCACTGCTGGAGACTTCTGTTACTGCTTGTTCAGATAAGTCCTTTCATGTATAGTGTTTCCGTGCTGGCTTGATTCTAGGTGACCCTGACTCCCTCCGTATTAAGTGCAGGGAGCCGGTGGTCGCGTCCCCTCACTTTTATAGGGTTTTCAGGTGTCACACAGTCTAGGTACGAGGGCATGCAATCGTCTACCTCTGAGACCCTTGTATGTGCTTAGCAGTCAGGGTGAGCTCTTAGGGTTTTACAGGGGTCACCTTATGCTCCTTAGTTTGGGATCAAGCCAGTCGGATGTTTATCCATAACTTCCAGCTATCTGCAACATCATCCGTGACAGTGACATCTGTGCAATACCTTCTGTGTGTCAGGGCCATAGATAGGAAAAATATAAGAGAAATCTATTTTCCTTTTTCCATACTTTTACGTACTTTTGTACTGTGCTTGCTGTGAACCGTGACATCCGTACCACATCTTGTGTGTCAAGAGTGCATATAACATTTAATATGAAGAAGGCGAAAGTTAAGGGACGTGGAAGTGGCCGTGATGTTGATGGTTCACGCAGAGGCCATGGCCCTGGACACGTTGAAACTGTGCCTGCTGCCAGAGCACAAGAAAAACAATCATCCACGATACCTAGCTTCGTGTCCCAGTTTGCAGGACGTCGCAGGACAAAACTCTTGAAGTCAGACCAGTGCAACCAGGTGGTCGGTTTGATTGCAGTAGATAATTCTTCCAGTCGGTTAAGCACCACCATGTCTTCCACCAAGAACAGTCTCAGTAGCCAAGAGTCTGATCAACAGAATCCTCACCCTGATCCTCGTTTCTCCCACAATTTACAGTCTGGCCAAACAAATGATCCCACACTCGTAAATTCCGAGGAGTTCTTTTCATCACCAGTGGCGTAGGGATCGCCATAGCAACCATAGCAGTGGCTATGGGGCCCTACGCCACTGGGGGCCCGTCCGGACCGCATAATTTTTTTAAAAAAAATTTTGTTTAATTAATACAGGACACACAGGCAGGCAGGCAGCCAGGCCCGACCGCCCGCCCAGTGTAGTGGGGGCGGTGATCGGGCGGTCCGCGGCTTGGGCCTGGCTGGGGGGAAGGAAGCCAACAGGAAGGAGGAGCTGTAGTAGGAGCAGGCGGGCCCGGGCCGGGGCGCACTGTCTGCCGCACAGCACGCACAAGGAAGGAGGAGATACATGACATGAGGTAGGCGGTGGAGCCAAGGAGGGGGCCGGAACGGGGGCGTAGCGGAGGCAGAGCCAGGCTGGCACCAGTGCTGCACTGCGTGCAGCCTGCAGGAAAGATTTCCTCCGGCTCCGCCTCCTAGAGTCCTAGTAACTAGAGGGAGGAGGACTCAGGAGGCGGACTCAGGCGGTGAAGGGGGCGGGGCGGGCCGGGGCGGGGGGGGGGTTTACCTGTTGTGGAGTGGAGAGTGGAGGGACTAGGGAGGGTCCCGCTGGCCGCACTGGCGCCAGTCAGATTCGGCGCTATGCGGTTGATATGCTAATCTGACAGTGACTGCCGAAAACCAGTCTGGACTGTCTGGCTGAGTAGAGCAGGCGGCAGCGCAGCTCTCAGATCAGACTCAGAGAAAGTGAGAGAGGGGAACCCACCTCACAGTCACTCCAGAGTCCAGTCCAGTCCTCAGCTCAGTCTCAGTGGAGTCAGTCAGTGCCTGCCTGGTCTCCAGACAGTCTCCAGTGACAGACTCAGTCCTGCTGTCGGTCGTGCCACTCCAGTCTGTGCCTGGCTGGCACCTGCTGTCTGTGTGACTACAGGGTGACTCTAAAAGTGAGTGATGTGATGTGAATATGTGATTCATTTGATTTGAATTTAAGGAAGTGAGATTATTGAGAATTTATGATTTCTGAGTTAATCTAAATTCTTAAGGGTACTTTCACACTTGCGGGAGGACGGATCCGACAGGCTGTTCACCATGTCGGATCCGTCCTGCGGCTATTTCGCCGTGCCCGCGGACCGCCGCTCCGTCCCCATTGACTATAATGGGGACGGGGCGGAGCTCCGGCGCAGCACGGCGGTGCACGGAGAAAGCCGCCGGACTAAAAAGCCTGACATGCAGTAATTTTAGTCCGGCGGCCTTTCTCCGTGCACCGCCGTGCTGCGCCAATGGGGACAGAGCGGCGGTCAGCGGGCACGGCAAAATAGCCGCAGGACGGATCCGACATGGTGATCAGCCTGTCGAATCCGTCCTGCCGCAAGTGTGAAACTGCTCATGGCGGTGGGAGATCTAGGATGGGTGTTTGGGTGGGAGCTCTGGAAGGGGTGGTGGGAGGCCCGATAGATATGTGGGGGGGGCCATAATTTTTTTTTGCTATGGGGCCCATGCATTTCTAGCTACGCCCCTGTTCATCACCATTACTTGATTTGACCCTCTCGCCAAGCACGCTTGAAGAGGGACATGAGATCTTGTGACCAACCTCTTGAGCATCCACAGTCACAAGAACATGACGGTGGGGAATGGGAATTAGTGTTTAATGAGGTGGATGATGATGAGACACAGTTGCCAATGAGTCAATTGCAATTAGTGTCTCACGAGGTTGATGACGAGGATGAGACACAGTTGTAAATCACTGAGGTTGTGGTTAGGTCAACTAATCAAGAGGATGTTCAGAGTAAGGAAGTGGAAGAGGGGGTGGTAGACAATGAGGTCACTGACCCAACTTGGGAAGGTGGAAAGCCGAGCGAGGACAGCAGTACAGAGGGGGAGGTATCTTCAGCAAGAGGCATTGGGGTGGCAAAAGGGAGAAGGCTGGCCACACCAAACAGTCCAGCAACTGTTTCACGTATGGCGCTTTTTTGAGTAAAGTGCAGATGACAAAAGAATAGTAGTTTGCATTCTGTGCCACACTTAAATAAGCAGGGGCGTGAACACTAGCAACCTCACTACCACCAGCATGACCTGCCACATGGCATCCAAGCACCGTAATAAGTGGGACGAACGCCTGGGTCCACAATAATGTGTCTGCGGGTCACTCCATTGCCTCCTCTTCCCCTATGGTACGTGCTGGTCAATCGCCTGTCAAAGGCGCAGGCGAGGATGCCTCCCGCCCTTCACCTGGACCTTTGTAAGCACCATCAGCGACTACATCCACTTCCCTGTCCCAGCGCAGCATGTTATTACCCCAGGCATTTGAACGCAAGCACAAATACCCAGCCACCCACCCACAGGCCATAGCACTAAATGCACACCTTTCAAAATTACTTGCCCTGGAAATATTGCCATTTAGGCTTGTGGACACTGACGCCTTCCGCAGCCTGATGTCCGCAGCCATCCCGCGGTACTCTGTCCGTAGCCGCCACTATTTTTCAAGATGTTCCATACCCGCCTTACACCAACATGTGTCCCGAAACGTCATACGTCCCCTGACCAACGCAGATACTGGGAAGGTCCACTTAATCACAGACACATGGACAAGTGCATTTGGCCAGAGACGCTACATTTCCCTGACAGCACACTGCGTAAACATTGTGGAGGCCAGGAGCGAGTTGTACCCTGCGATGGCACAGGTGCTACCGACGCCGAGGATTGTGGGCCTTAATTCCATCAGGGTTTCCGCCAGCACCGACGTTAGTGGCTCCAACCCCCACTTCTTCTTCTCTACCTCCTCCTCCACTTCCACCTCTGAATTAACCACGTGCAGCACCAGTCAGCCATCAGCCGGTAGCTGGAAGCAGTGTAGCACTGCAGTGGGGAAGCGTCAACAGGCCGTGCTGAAGCTGATATGCTTAGGGGACAAACAGCATACCGCCGCAGAGCTGTTGCAGGGGATTGAAGACCAGACTGAGCTCTGGCTCTCGCCACTAAACCTACAACCAGGCATGGTTTTGTGTGATAATGGCCGTAACTTGGTGGCATCCCATGCCTAGCCCACGTCTTAAACGTAGTGGTTCAGCGGTTTCTCAAAACCTACCCCAATTGGCCTGAGCTACTGGTGAAGGTGTGATGTGTGCGTGCACATTTCAGAAAGTCATCGACAGCTTCATCTGGACTGTCAACGCTGCAGCAGTGCTTTAACTTGCCAACTGACCGGCTGTTGTGCGACGTGAGCACGCGCTGGAACTCAACATTCCACATGTTGGCTAGGCTTTGTGAGCAGCAGAGGGCAGTAGTGGAATACCAGCTGCAACATGGTTGTCGCCTTTCCAGTCAGCTTCTGCTAATCAGAAGCGAGGAGTGGTCATGGATGTCTGACCTCTGTAAAGTTTTAAGAAACTTTGAGGAATCAACACAGATGGTGAGCGGCGATAACGCTATTATCAGCGTAACCATCCCACTTCTGTGTCTACTCAAAGGCTCGCTGTTCACAATTAAGGACAACGCCAGCAGTACACCCTCACCCTGATGCGCGGCCTACTGTCACAAGGAGGGAAACGTTTTGGAAGATAGTGAAGGAGTACATAGCAGACCGTGTCAGTGTCCTCAGTGCCTTACAACTACTGGGTGTCCAAGCTGGACACATTGCACAAACTGGCGTTCTATGCCTTGGAGGTGCTGGCCTGCCCTGCCACCAGCGTTTTGTCTGAGCGGGTATTTAGTGCTGCTGGTGGCATTATAGCAGATAAGCATATCCGCCTGTCAACTAAAAATGCTGACAGGTTGACTCTTCTTATAAATATGAACAAGGTCTGGATTTCCCCAGACTTCTCGACTCCACCAGAGGAAATCGGATGAACAAAGGCACTTTACATGTGTTGTTTTTAATGTAGTTAATAGACTGTATTCCCATGCACCCCTTCCACCACAAAAAAGGGTATATGGTTAAATCTTCCTTTTCTCACCCTCCTCCTCCTCTTACATCATATCAACATGCTTATTCGTCGTATATAATGCCCTCGCATATGATGTTTTGCAGTGTCAGCTCAACTGCAGGCCCTCGCATATAATGTTTTACACGGTCAGCTTACCTGCAGGCCATCACCTACAATATTTTACAGGGTCAGCTCACCTTCTGATGACAACAGTGAAGTCTTGCCTGTTGGTACTCTGGCACACATGGCTGACTTCATGTAAGGTTGCCTTTCCACGACCAGCGCGTTAAACGCATTTTAGACAACACGGATTACTGGTTGTTCACACTTCTCGACCCCCGCTACAAAGAGAACTTTTCATCTCGCATTCCTCTGGTGGAGAGGACAAGCAAAATGGTGCTATACCAGAGGTCCTTGTTAAAAAATTGCTCCAAAGTTGATAGTGCAGACATCCAAATGAATCGTCGCCGTCACGGGGACGTTCGATCGCCTAGACGTTATCTAGAGTCAACAAAGTGGCAGCAAGCCCTCACCTACAAGTCCAGTCTTAGTAGCCAAGAGTCTGGTCAACACAATCCTCACCATGACGGCACACTGGGTGAACCTTGTGCAGGCCGGGAGCAAGTCGGCTGCTGGCACCAGACTTGCCCTCCAATAGATCCTCGTTAACGGAAAGTGTACTCATTCCAATAACAGGGCCTCTTGTTATTTATCGTCATTATCTTCCAGAGTCGGGAGTGGGTAGTTGCTGTGCGCCTGCTGCCTTTCTTGGACGCTTGTGCTTTAATAACTTGACCCACCCTCTCTGGGTGGTTCACAATTAGGAAAAAAGAGGGGCAAGGCAACAGCAGCCAATCAGATTTTAGCCATTGACCTTGGATGAGGCTCCCTCTCCGGCATCGAACCCTGATTTCCCGTTACCTGTGATCACCATGGTAGGTGCAGAAAAGAACATTGAAAGTTGATAGGGCAGACATCCGAATGGATCGTCGCCTTCACGGAGACGTGCAATCGCCCAAAGGTTATCTAGAGTCACCAATGCAGCAGCAGGACCTCGCCCCTAATGTTTTTGATGGTCAGATCAGCAGGCCCTTGCTCCAAATATTTTTGAGGGTCACCAGCAGGCCAGCAATCATAATTTTTCAAGGGTGTGTATGATGCCCTCCTTTATGTGTAGCAAAGGGTGTTTTGGAGTGCCAGTTCCTTGTAATTTTTGGCAGCCCTTTCACTTAATACATAGGCTTTATGAGTGTAGTAGTCCCACTACCTGAACTATTGTACCACAATGTGAATAAGGCCCTCCATTATGTGATATACAGGATGTGTCGAAGAGTACCTCTTCCTTGTAATTTTTGGCAGCACTTGCACTTTATATACAAGTAAATATAAAGGAAAGAATCTTTCTTAACAATTTTTTGTTTTGTTTTGTGTGTATTATTGTCAGTCTATAAAAGTTGTGTGCTACTCGGACAACATGGTTCCCAGCAGCTACCTGGGAGTCCAAGATGCATCGAGACATCCTCCCCATGTTGTTTGGTGGTGTTTCCATCAATTTCTGACCTTTTCCTATGAACCAGGCACCCTCCCCTTCAGAGCAGGGGGTGCCTGCTTTAATGCTCGGGTTCTCCCATTGACTTCCATTATACTCAGGTGCTCGGTAGAGCACCAGAGCATCCCGATGTGTTCGTCCAGAGTACCCGAGCACCCGAGCACTTTGGTGCTCGATCAACACTATTTAGAACATATAACTGCACCCCTGAACGGCAAATATATATTTTTTTGCCACTAATACACAACAGAAAGGTCTGTAATTTTCTCACTTCACCACACAAAGGCAAATCCTTTTTTTGGTGCCACTAATACAGGCCAAAAAGGGCTTTAGAACATATAACTGCAACGCTGAACTGCAAATTGACCCTTACTTTGTTCTACTTATACACACAACAAAAGGCTTTAGAACATGTAACTGAACCACAGTACGGCAAGGAATATATACTTTTTTTTTTTGCCACTAATACACGCCAAAAGGGGCTTTAGAACATATAACTGCAATGCTGAACGGCAAATAGGCCCTTACTTTTTTCCACTTATACATGCCACAAAAGGCTTTAGAACATATAACTGCAGCACTGACCGACAAATTATATATATTTTTTGCCACTAATACACTCCAAAAAGGGCTGTCATTTTCTCACTTCACCACACAATGGCAAATACTATTTTTTGTGCCACTAATACACGCCAAAAAGGGCTTTAGAACACATACCGTATTTTTCGCCCCATAAGACGCCCCCCCCCAAAGTCTTATGGGGCGAATACTAGTGAGCTACTTTCATTATGGAAGCGCTCATTAGTACCGGAGGATCGGGAATCGGTGAAGGATCTGTACTCGCCGCTTCCTGGTCCTTGGCTGTCGGCTGTGCAGAGCTGCGCACTGTGTGATCCACTCTGTGACGTTACACTGTGTGCGCCAGTTCACAGAGCACTGCCGACAGCCGGATGAAGAGGATCACGATGGTGAGGAGCGGAGGCTTCCAGGAGCAGGAGAGGTAAGTGATTGTTTTTATTTTTATATCTGAAGCAATATGGGGCTGATAAAGAGGCAATGGGGGCTTATAAAAAGGCAATGGGGGCTGATAAAGAGGCAATGGGGGCTTAAAAAGAAACATGTGGGCTGATATGAGACTGGGGTTAGTCAAAAGAGACATGGGGGCTGATTTGAGACTGGGGGCTGATCTGAGGTCTGAACAGGGTCTTATTTATATTGGGGCTCATATCTGAGGTCTGATTGGGGGTCATTCAGTTTTGGGTGTGAGCTGAGGTCTGATTGTGGGTCTGATCTGAGGTCTTTTTAGGGTCTTATTAACATTGGGGGTCTGATTAGGGCTGTGATCTGAGGTCTGATTAACATTGGGTGTCTGATTGCTGATCTGACCTGAGGTGTAATATAAAATATTTTTTTCTTATTGTCCCCCTCTAAAACCTAGGCGTGTCTTATGGGCCGGTGCGTCTTATAGAGCGAAAAATACGGTAACTGCACTGCTGAACGGCAAATATATATATTTTTTGCCATTAATACACGCCAAAAAGGGCTGTCATTTTCTCACTTCACCACACAACAGCAAATAATTTTTATTGTGCCACTAATACACTCCACAAAAGGCTTTAGTACATATAAATGCACCACTGAATGGCAAATAGGCCCTTACTTTTTTCCGCTTATACACGCCACAAAAAGCTTTATAATATATAACTGCACCGCTGAGCAGAAAATAATATATATTTTTTTGCCACTAATACACGCCAGAAAGTGCTGTAATTTTCTCACTTCACCACACAACGGCTAATAAGCCTTTTTTCCACTAATACAAGCAAAAAAATGCTTTAGAACATATAACTGCACCGCACAAGGTGAAATAACACGTATAAATATTTCCTTGTAATAAACCCTGTTAATTAAGTAGCTGCAAAAAATTTGCAGGGATATATTAATACTTTTGGCCACAAACTGTACAGTAGTTTCATATACGAAAAGGCATACTGTGTCATTAGAGAATACTGAACTCATTTTATCAAATGCTGCAGTATGTTAACCCCTTAAGGACACAGCCTTATTTCACCTTAAAGGGAACCTGTCACCAGGATTTTGGGTATAGAGCTGAGGACATGGGTTGCTAGATGGCCGCTAGCACATCCGCAATACCCAGTCCCCATAGCCCTGTGTGCTTTTATTGTGTATAAAAACCGATTTGATACATATGCAAATTAACCTGAGATGAGTCAGAGCTTGAAAATATGACTCTTCTCTGGTCACACAAGTAAGATATGACTCTTATGTTAATTTGCATATGTATCAAATTTTATTTTATTTTTTTACACAATAAAAGCACACAGAGCTATGGGGACTGGGTATTGCGCATGTGCTAGTGGCCATCTAGCAACCCATGTCCTCAGCTCTATACCCAAAATCCCAGTGACAGGTTCCCTTTAACCACTACAGGACCGCCGTACGCAGGATTGCGTCTTTGCGGCGGCCCTGTTATTCCTCCTGGACACGCTGGGGCGTCATCTCGCGAGACGCGAGATTTCCTGTGAACGCGCGCACAGGAACTGCAGGTAAACTAGCTGATCTACAGCCTGCCAGCGGCGATCGTTCGCTGGCAGGCTGTAGATGCAATTTTTTTAACCCCTAAAAGGTATATTAGATGCTGTTTTGATAACAGCATCTAATATACCGCTACCTGGTCCTCTGGTGGTCCCTTTTGCTTGGATCGACCACCAGAGGACACAGGCAGCTCTGTAAAGCAGCACTATACACCACTACACTAAACTCCCCCCCCCTGTCAATTATTAACCCCTTATTAACACCCTGATCACCCCATATAGACTCCCTGATCACCCCCCTGTCATTAATCACACCACTGTCATTGATTACCCCCCTGGAAGGCTCCATTCAGATGTCCGTATGTGTTTTGCGGATCCGCGGTGTCCGTGTTTTGCAGATCCACGGATCCGCAAAACACATACGGACATCTGAATGGAGCCTTACAGGGGGGGTGATCAATGACAGGGGGGTGATCACCCCATATAGACTCCCTGATCACCCCTGATCACCCTGTCATTGATCACCCCCCTGTAAGGCTCCATTCAGACATCCGTATGTGTTTTGCGGATCCGATCCATGGATCCGCGGATCCTCAAAACACATACGAACGTCTGAATGGAGCCTTACAGGGGGGTGATCACCCCATATAGACTCCCTGATCACCCCCCTGTCATTGATCACCCCCCTGTAAGGCTCAATTCAGAGGTTCGTATGTGTTTTGAGGATCCACGGATCCATGGATCGGATCCGCAAAACACATACGGATGTCTGAATGGAGCCTTACAGGGGGGTGATCGATGACAGGGGGGTGATCACCCCATATAGACTCCCTGATCACCCCCCTGTCATTGATCACCCCCCTGTAAGGCTCCATTCAGACGTCAGTATGTGTTTTACGGATCCACGGATCCATGGATCGGATCCGCAAAACCCATTTTTAGTGGTCTGGTCATTAAGGGTGTTTAAGCTAGGGGAGCTGAGGTGGTTAAGGACCAGGCTATTTTTTCAAATCTGACCAGTGTCACTTTAAGTGGAGATAACTTTAAAACGCTTTGACTTATCCAGCCCATTCTGAGATTGTTTTTTCGTCACATATTGTACTTCATGACACTGGTAAAGTGAAGTAAAAAAAAATATATATTTTTAATTATAAAAAAAAAACTAATTTACCAAAAATTTGTAAAAAATTGCACATTTCCAAGTTTCAATTTCTCTACTTCTATAATACATAGTAATACCTCCAAAAATAGTTATTACTTTACATTCCCCATATGTCTACTTCATGTTTGGATCATTTTGGGAATGATATTTTATATTTTGGGGATACCTAATAAGTCTAGGTTTTAGACTATATTATCCTTTTTGATACAAAAAAAAATCTTTTGTATCTCGAAAGTCTAAGAGTCATTTTTCTTTTTGCTTTTTTAGCTGATTGTATTAGGTAGGGGCTCATTTTTTGCGGGATGAGGGGACGGTTTTAATGGCACTATTTTAGGGGCTATATGACTTTTTGATCGCTTGCTATAAAACTTTTTGTTATGTAATTTTTTTTTGGACACTGTTAATCTGGGAGGATAGGTCATGGGGTATTTTTATAGAGGAGATTCTTACAGATGCGGCGATACCTAATAAGTCTACTTTTTTACAATTATTTAGGTTTTAGACTATATTATCCTTTTTGATACAAAAAAATAATAATTTGTATCTCTACAGTCTAAGAATTCTTCTTTTGCACCGTTTTTTTTTTCTTTTTTTTTGGACCGTGTTAATCTGGGCGGTTAGGTCATGGGGTATTTTTAAAGAGGAGATTATTACCGATGCGGCAATGCCTAATTTGTATTTTTTTTTTATTATTTTAGTTTTACAAACTTTTTGAACAATTTTTTTGGGGGTATCTCAAGTCTGAGAACCATAGTTTTTATCGATTGTCAGTGGCTAAATGGAAAAGGGGATTATAAATTTAGTACTCCATGGAAGTGTGGTACTCCCTGAAGCAACCAATAATGCAAAAGGCCCGGATCATCGGGGCACGTGTCACATTGAGTAGTGGTGTCTTTCCGTATCCCCCTCCTGTGACACACTCTGCACTTTTTTTGGGTCCGTACCTTCTTTCCAGTATGGGGGACCACACCTGGAAAGTGTTGGGGCCAGGGACGATCCGGGCGCCTACAGTTCCCAAGGTACTCCGGCCTGCTCGTTCCCAGTCAGAATAGATCAATAGAAATTCAAGTTATAATAATCAAATTGCGTTTTCAACTTGGACCTGGTTTACTATGGTTGGCTTGGTAGAATTAGCGAATATGACGAATGTATTCGTCATATTCCACAAAACGAAGATAACGAAGTATTCTCCATCTTCGTTTTAGCTCCATATTCGTCAACTTCGCTAATTCTAGCAATCAAATAGGAAAGTTGACTTTAGAGACAGCTAAGTTTAATTCGCTATGCGATTATATTACTTTGCTTTTTTTTTTATAAATAGAATAATTATAATACTTGATGATTATTGTAATTATTCTATTTATGAAAAAAAGCTAAGTAATATAATCATATAGCGAATTAAACTTAGCTGTCTCGATAGTCAACTTTCCTATTTGATTGCTAGAATTAGCGAAGTAGATATGGAGCTAAAACGAAGATGGAAAATACTTAGTTATCTTCGTTTTGAGGAATATGACGAATACATTCGTCATATTCATCATCTTCGCTAATTCTAGATATCAAACCAATAGGAAAGTAGCCTTAAGTTACAATCGCAATACGCAATTATTTAAATCGCATAATAATGGCGATAACTAGAAAAATGACGAATATTCGATTTTGACGAATATGAAACAAATATTCTAGCGAATATTCGCGGAGGATCATTATCGCTTGATGATGAGGAGGACGTGGATGACAAAAGCAATGTGGGGGTCATCTCCGTCCTCACTGGGGCTCTCGGACTCGGAGGCAAGGCTGGCTTATGCCTCCTCGGCCGAGAACGTCCGGCGGGCCATAGGGGAGTGTGTATCTGCGTGTGTGTGCGTGTAAATCTTTATTAGGTGTGCGTGTGTGTGGGGGCACGGGTGTTCCCAGACTTTTCCCTAAACCTAACAGGGAAAACTAACAAAAAAAAACTAACAAAAAAAAAAAGAGCCCCCAAAAATTGAAAAAAGAAAAAAAAAATCTAACTCGCTGATCAGCCGTCCGACGCTGATCAGCGGTGGTGTAGGCGATGCATTAACAGTGGCCGGATGCTAAAGATTGCCGTCCACTGTCAGCGTGCGCAAAAAAAAAAAAAGCTTGCGCCCCAAAAAAAGGGTGAAGGGGGGGCAAGGGGGCTGTGGACCCCAGACACCCTAAGAGGATGATGCAACACCAAAAACCTTAACTTTCCCTAAAGTCTCCTTACCTGAACTAAACCTTTCCCTACCCTGTCCCTAACCCACCGTGGAGGATCGAAAGAGGGGGTGCTGGGCACAGATCAGGGGGTGCAGTCTGGAGATAGGGCAGCAGGCTGCTCTCTTTGCGAAATCCAACGGCCGAATGGAGGAGGAGAGGAGAGAACGGGGGAGTTAACCCCCGTCCGCCTGTGCAGCCAATCAGAAGAGATCCTGTGAGGTGATGTCACCATTATCTCACAGGATCTAAGGATGGTGATTGGTGGTGTATTATCACACCACAGATCACCATCCTGTTCCGGGTTATCTGGTCACCAGAGACCCGAATAACTCAGAAACGCAGCAAACCGCAGGTCTGAATTGACCTGCGGTTTGCTGCGATCGCCGATGCGCGCGCGGGGGGGGGGGGGTCATTGTGGCATTGTGCCACTCAGTTCCAATCACCGCCCACAGTGCGGTGGTGATCAAAACTACACAGGACGTACGGGTACGCTGTGTGTCCTTAAGAGGTTAAAGTACCAATAAAAATATAGAAATATACTGTATGTGAATGTATAACCAATGACAGGTTACGTGCTGCTTGAATGTGTTATGACGCAGAAAGTAATGTCTAGTTTTATATGTTTTGATGGTTGATATATTTTAATGGAGCCAGCATTAATGAGGCACCTGGTATATATTTATTTCCACACATCCTGTAAATACAGTACTGTATATACACAGTTCTGTAATTCTGCATACAGTATATCCTTTCTATAGTATGTTTACAAGGATACATATTGATAACTTTTCAGAATAATTTGTCAGTGCTTGTACATGAGGAATAACATGTCTTGCCAGTAGTATCCTGTATTTTTTTTGACTAGTTAACCCCTCTGAAATCTCTGTCTCTAATTCTTAGCTTTATTTAGGTAAGTGGGTGGAGACTTGGTGCTATGGTGTTTGCCCATAGAAGGAGATTCTCCTTTCTAACTCTCTGTGGCAAACCCTCATTAGCAGCAGCAGTAATGTAGGACATGATACCAGAACTGTTGAAAATAGATATGGCTCACATATCTACTGTTATGCTGGCATTCTGTGCCTGGCGCCACCCCCCTCCTCCAGGCGGGCACAGGCGGCAACTCATTCACCCTCCTTTCAGTGCTGCTCCTTCTGCCCATGTTCCACTGTCCTTCCTCTGTCCACCTGCAGAGGCCTAGTCGCTGGATTTCTGTGTTTCCTGTTGCAGGCCGCAGACTGTGCTGGTCTACTAGGTCTCCTCACTTGTTCCCTAGGGCATGCGAGTGCACACTTCCTAACTCTTAATGGGCCAGCGCGCCCACCCTAATCTTGGCCAGCCTTGCTAGCAAATGAAGGTCTGCTGTTCCTGTTTATCTGCCCTTGTACTGAACTCTGTCTGTCTACTGATTATGACCCTGCTTGACCTGACCACTGCCTGTTCAATGTACTGACCCTTTGCTGCCAGCTCTTATCTCAGATAAGTTTCATGGAGTTGCACAAACTCTGCCTGCCCTGACCTCTGCCTGTTTCCTGATCACAAGTATTGCCTGTTCCCTTCTTATTTTGCTATGGTGTCTCTTGACACCCGTGGATCAGCAGCCAACCACACTGGAACCCTGTATAGTGGTTAAAGTGTTAAAACCAGGAGACTGCCAAGATAGCACCCTTAGGACTAGTCTAAAGTCAAACCAGTTGGTTGGCACAGTGGGTCTACATTCACTGTATATAACATCCACAGGCATTGATCTATTGCTGCTAACCATAATTATAAACACAAGGCACTTTGTATAAGGCACAGTTTGATCAAATGAGGATGTGCAATCAATGCACATGGTAAGGTATATTACAGAGTTTCCTATAGTCACCGGCAGGGGCGTAACTACCATAGCGGCAGACTATGCGACTGCTATGGGGCCCAGGGCAAGAGGGGGCCCAGTTGGGATTATCCCCTCTTCTACTGGAGGTGAAAACTTGGTCAGGACTCTGCTCTCTAAAGGAACAACTTTTAGCAAATGAAGCAGTGGAAAAATGGCCCATGGGTCACTGAAAAGGGTTTAGGCGGAAACCCTTCTGTCCTGTGTGAGGGACCTGGTTTGATCCTTGCTGTGGGGCCCTTACTTCTCTATGTACGCCACTGGTCACAGCTACTATTCATTTACAATGCTTATATGTTATAATATATTGTAGTAATGCATGTATAGTAGGACATGAGAATACTTAGGATTGGGCTACACAGCAATGACAAAAAATCCACAAACGGTATTTCAACAATCTCAAAATATCCAGATATATTAGAAATTTTCAATACTGGGACTTTATAAAACTTATCTACAAGGAAATGGTTTAAAATAAAAATAGTAAACTAGCTATAAATGTAACAGTCATCCACGTGCCCTGAAATTGCTGTGATTTTTCTCTTTGGATTTTGAATACCAGCAAAGAGAGTGGGATTTGTTTTATACAAATTTCATCCACACACTGATTTCCTTTTTCCATGTGGAAAATGACCTGTCGTGGAATTTTAAATTAATAGCATGTTAATGTCAAGCACAGAATTTTGGCGGTTTTGTTTCCCCCATTGAGTTTAACGGGGAAGTCAAAATCCACAACAAACCCCAATATTTTCAGATTTTGCAGTGGAAGCCAATCAACCTGGGAACCACGCTAACACTGCTCGTGATAACTGTTTGTTGCCTATACATCACCATGTGGGATACACAATGCATTGACAAAATGAATGCTTTGAACATTAAAAGGGTTTTCGGAGACTTTTGAACAGATGACCTATCCTCTGCATTGGTCATCAAAATCTTATCAGTGGGGGTCCTGAGTGTCGGACCCCCAGCTATCAGACACGGATGGAGTTTAGGTCATCAGTTAAAAAATCTCGGAAAACCCCTTTAAATCACAGCATTTTACTTCTGAAAATCTAGGAAGATCTTTCTCATTTTGTGGGACTGTGCACCTTAGCTCCTCTGTTCTGCTGTGCTGGACATTCCACTTCCACTTTATTGACGGGACCAGGTATCAGTAGCGAGTAGCGTCATCTTGCCTGGCCCTTTCAATAAAGTGGAGGGGAGAGACCTTCGCTGCAGAGAAGAGCTAAGATGCATGAAGAGGCTAGGGCCCACCCTCGGGTGCACTTATGCCCTTCTTTTGAATATTAATGAAAACAATGATTTCTCAGAAACTGCATGACAGATCTGCTAAAAAAAAGTATTTTATCTTAATGACAGATGCCCTTTAATTATGAAATCTTCAGGGATGTCCCGATTTTAGTCCCCCTCCACATTTGTTCTGAGATTCCTCTCCCTATCTGTGGACTTATTTGGTTAAAGGGGTGCCCCAGGATTTTGTAAAAAGCCAATCACTGTCCTTCGCAGTGATATACATACATGTAACCACTGTGGCCACTGGTAGACTGTAGTGGTCACAGGACAAGTAAAGGCAATGTCATCAGTACAGGCCCAGCAATGATTAAAGTGGTGGGGACCAGAGCAACAGCACATAACTGGCAGGACATTTTAACAGTAAAGCTTTCTTTTTTTTTATTTTAAACTGCTCCCTGGCCAAATTAAACAAAATAGAGGAGAACCCCTTTAAAAGAGATTGGCCATCTGTGTCAGTTCATTAGCTAACCCAGCCCCTTCTCCATCATGACCGAGAAAAAAAGTTGGCTGGTCTAACTAATGAACTAAGCCCGACAAAATGGCCCCTTCATACCTGTCACCGACATGTGGAGGGCACAAAGCTCTCTGCCTGTGTGGGAGCTAATACAGAATTGGAGTTTTAGGAGACAAGGGGACTCAAAAGGGACATAGCTGTAGATTTCATCATTTAATTAGCTTAGTAAATTAAATTAATTTATATATGAAAAATCTCCAAACAACATTTCATGTCTCTTTATCTTTTGGATCTGGCTCCTAGACCTAGCTAAGATCTTCTAAGCCTATGCCCCATATTGGCAATGAGCATTAAAGGGGTTGTCTCATAGTGAACAATGGGGGCATATCGCTAGGATATGCCCCCATTGTCTTATAGGTGCGGGTCCCACCCCTGGGACCCACACCTATATGGAGAACGGAGCCCCGCAAGTTGGTGGCTGGAGGACTCCGGCTCCCCATAGAAGTGAATAGGAGCGCAGTGCGCCCTAATTAACTTACGGAGCTCCGTTCTCGATATCGGTGCAGGACCAGCACCTATAAGACAATGGGGGCATATCCTAGCGATATGCCCCCATTGTCCATGAGGAGACAACTCCTTTAAGCGCTAGCAAATTTACCACTGAAGTAGAAGAGTGTGACTAACAGCTATAGATTACGGATATGCAATATCAGGAAAAGTGATCACAGAGTGCTGGAATTGGGTGAATCATGTTTACTGAGTGTGTATGCATTTTATGTCATATAACTTTGTTAAACTCACTTTATGACTCACGTTTGTCACTTCCTGAATCAATAATAACATGGCAAGACCAGACAGACAATCCTGGTTCATTAATCAGATTTCAGTGACTTATATAGGGCTTGACACGTCTTGCTAAAGACTTACTGGTACTTCTGAGGAGTTGTACAAATAGATATTAACAATTGCACTAAGGAGAATGTAGACAAAGGGAGAGATTTTTATGCCAGTTTTTGGTATATACAGTCAGGTCCATAAATATTAGGACATGGACACAATTCTAACATTTTTGGCTCTATACACCACAATGGATTTGAAATGAAACGAATAAGATGTGCTTTAACTGCAGACTGTCAGCTTTAATTTGAGGGTATTTACATCCAAATCAGGTGAACGGTGTAGAAATTACAACAGTTTGCATATGTGCCTCCCACTTGTTAAGGAACCAAAAGTAATAGGACAGAATAATAATCATAAATCAAACTTTCACTTTTTAATACTTCTCCATAATCTTCTCTTCCCATCACTCTGGTAGAAAATGATCTTGGTATCATCTGTCTATAGGATGTTGTTCCAGAACTGTGAAGGCTTTTTTAGATGTCGTTTGGCAAACCTTAATCTGGCCTTCCTGTTTTTGAGGCTCACCAATGGTTTACATCTTGTGGTGAACCCTCTGTATTCACTCTGGTGAAGTCTTCTCTTGATTGTTGACTTTGACACACATACACCTACCTCCTGGAAAGTGTTCTTGAACTGGCCAACTGTTGTGAAGGGTGTTTTCTTCACCAGGGAAAGAATTCTTCGGTCATCCACCACAGTTGATTTCCGTGGTCTTCCGGGTCTTTTGGTGTTGCTGAGCTCACCGCTGCCTTCCTTCTTTTTAAGAATGTTCCAAACAGTTGCTTTGGCCATGCCTAATGTTTTTGCTATCTTTCTGATGGGTTTGTTGTGTTTTTTCAGCCTAATGATGTCTTGCTTCACTGATACTGCAGCTCTTTGGATCTCATCTTGAGAGTTGACAGCAACAGTTTCCAAATGCAAATAGCACACTTGAAATGAACTCTGGACCTTTTATCTGCTCATTGTATTTGGGATAATGAGGGAATAACACACACCTGGCCATGGAACAGCTGAGAAGCCCCATTACTTTTGGTCCCTTAAGAAGTGGGAGACACATATGCAAACTGTTGTAATTCCTACACCGTTTACCTGATTTGGATTTAAATACCCCCAAATGAAAGCTGACAGTCTGCAGTTAAAGCACATCTTGTTCGTTTCATTTCAAATCCATTGTGGTGGTGTAGAGAGCCAAAAATGTTAGAATTGTGTCGATGTCCCAATATTTATGGACCTGAATGTACATGTCGCAAGACCCCCTTTTGCAACTTTTTAAGCTCCTGTGAGACAGTATTTTGTTGCAGGGGCATTTTTACACTGCCGTCACTAGTTGGTAGTGGCAGGATTTGGTGGGGTTCGGACCTGGAAAACTTACTGTTTTCAGGTGTAAATGAGGATTAAAAACTACTCCAGTCAGAGGCACACGGGCTACTGGAAGTGCTCCTAATTTATGACAAGGTGCACACCTTATCATAATTGAGGAGAATCCTCTGACAGCTGCAGGGAAGAAACAATGACTGGTGTGAAAAGTTGATTTTTGTAAATGATCCCCAATATATTATTATTGTATGCCTGATTTAGGCGCAGAACATGGTCTAAATGTAAGGCAGCTAGGAACATCTACACAACTTCAGTGGATCCACCCCCAGCTATCTGGGTTATTAAGACCGGCGTCTAAAACGCTGGTCTTAATAAATTACCCCCTTTGTGTCTGTGAAAAGTTTGTAAGAATTGCATTGTCCCTGATTTTCAATATTGGCAGCAAAGTTACAAGGACTGACAGAACATTTGGCCAGACTTTCTAGAAATTCTTGTATTCCTTGTATCCATGAATCTTGTCTCCGGATGAACTGTTAGAGGAATGTTTCCATGACAGAAGAAAATGGAAGCAATTCCTTTTACTACTGGGAGCAGACTAGGTCTTCTTGGAAACCATGGTACACATTGGCCACGATTGACCAGTTCTGGTATTCTTCAAATGTTCATGTTGTTGCAATCATACAGATAGCTGCTTCCCAGAAATGAGGAACAACCTGTGCTTATAAAAATGACACGCAACATTATTTTTATGCCCGGATACCAACCAGCTGCATCATTCATTTATGAAATGCGTAGGCGAATGCATCACCATGCTCAGATAAAGTGGGGAAGGCTTTGAGGTGTGGATTATCCTCAGAAAAAAATGGTAGCTTGTACTTCCCCAGTCTGATCATTTCAGGGCTTTTTTTTTTATAATTATCATTTGCAAAAGGTGCCAACTTACATACCAGCTCCAAGGCTTATGTAAAAGCACGGTTGCTAAGTGGTTAGCACTGGTGCCTTGCAGCACTGGGGTCCTAGGTTCAAATCTGACCAAGGACAACATCTGCATGGAGTTTGTATGTTCTCACTGTGTTTGCTTGGGTTTGCTCCCACACTCCAAAGACATACTGATAGGGAACTTACATCGTGAGCCCCATTGGGCACAGCTTGATGCTAATCTGTAAAGCACTGTGGAATATAGCAGCGCTATGTAAGTAACATAAATAATATGAACATATATGACACTGGCATGATTGAAACCAAAAATAATTTTTGGCCTTTATGACACATATTTTTCAGTTTTTTTTCCCTTCACTTCCATACTTTTTTAATCTCATTCTTAAAGCACCTTAAAGGGTTTGTCTGGGTTTTGCCCTGCGCAATTTAGTTCAGGGCAAAGGAGAGCATTGGGGCATGAACTGCTCCGATGCTCAAGTCAGGGGGGCTGCCTGGGTGAAAATGAAGGTATGTCCGGGTGCAGCTCTGCACCCGGACAACCCCTTTAAATATGTTTTACATTTTCATTTGACGTGGCACAATAAAAATCAACCTTGTTCTATGTATATAGCAAAACTTTGTTTATCACTATATATAGTTTTATGACTTGTATTTCAATTAAAACTGTTTTTAATTTAAGAATTTTACCTGCTTTTAATACTTTTTTTTACTCTTCAAATTCATTTATTTCATTTTTGACATTTAATTCATTAGATTACCGAAAAAGGTTTAGCACAGTGGGTGAAAAACTGTAGAGAAGTTGTTCTTTTTTAGATTGTAAGCCATCACTAGCAGGGTTTTCTCTCCCTCTGTACCAGTTGACCATTCATTTACTAGTTTATTGTACCTAATTTTACTGTTAAGTTATGTACTTATTCCTTTTTCATATGTACAGCATCCTGATATTAATGGTGCTTTGAAATAAATATGAATAATAATTATTATTATAACAAAAAAGCTCTCATAATGTAATTTGTATTCTCCTTATATGAAAAATCACTACACTTGAGACACCACTAAGAGGAGCTGTGGTTTTACTTTTGCTAATTTCTGCAGCTGTTTTACAGGTTTTACATTCTATAGAAATTATATATTTTATTCTATCTAAGTTAAAAGATAACTAAATGATGGATGAACAATTTTTTTGTGCTGGCAAATTGAAACAACCAGCAAATTGTGAATAATAAAAAAGCTGAATTTTTACAGATTTACAGTGCAGACTATGCAGCAAAAATCAGCAACAGTTTATGGTGCTATACATGTGAATGAAGCTATCAAAACCCCATACACACCTGGCAAAAATGTGTAGGATTCAGGGCATGTTGTAGAATGATTGGTGCAAAGCACATCTTACGTAGCACATAAGATTTTTTTTGCCACAGATTTGTTGTGATAGACAGTACTTAGTGAGAAAATTCACTTTCCTCCCATTTTCCCCTGAGACCAAGCATGGACACTGGTGTTGTTCATCCATATTGAGCAACCAATGCCTCATGCATATGACTGTATTATAATTCTACGTTATGTTGTAAAAAAACAAATATCTGTGGGTCCCTACTGTACCTCCATGTGCCACAGAGTCTATGTGGTGGAATATACAGACTTTTTTTTCTCATGAATTCATATGGAATCTGTGAGAAAAAAAATGCTGTGTTCCAGCAGATAACACATTACTGAGGTTTTCACAGCTATAATATGGTGCTGTAGAGATGTAGCATGAGGGGGCACACAACTCTGAAACATAGGTACTGCCACAAAAGCTCTGCCATGTAATGTACTTGAGGCCTTAGAAGGAAGGAGGAAGGCCAGTGGAAGGTGCTTCAAAGTACACATATGATAAAAGGGATGTGGTCATGTTTAGACAGTGGAATTCAGTCCAAAGTTAACCACAGTACCAGTTGCAATGTCAGCAGCTCTTCTGCCTTGCCTTGTTGTTGAAGTGCAAACATTTCTGTCACCACTAGACTGACTCATAAAAGGCATATTTTGGCCCTGTTCAGGAATTATTTATAGGAGTTGTGGCTTTATATTGATGGCCCTCAGGATTCTTCAAAATTACCTGCACTCCTTTGCAGTGGAAAGTGAATAGAATGAGCAGTTGCAATTACACCGCACCACCCCCTCAAACGAGACTGCACACAGGCAATTTTAAAGACGAAGCAGCGCTCATACGAGTGCCACCACCCCTTCAAACAGCTGATCGGGGGGTACATGTAGCTGCCTGAGATGAAAATGAAATAGCACCCCCTCTATGCCAAATTCTCAACCTAACCTCTTCTCTCCAGCCCTACTGTCGAAGACACATTGTATACTGCACGACAAAACATGCAGGGTAATACAGCACTACATACCAATGAAACCCAGTGATGGCTCCTCTGATGTTCTGACATTCTCTTTCCTTATCTTCTCCATTCAGACCAGACCAACATGATGATTTCTTTCACCATCTCTTGTCTCTGCAGAGTTTAACAAACAGACTTCTTTGTTTCCTACTTTTCCATCATCGTCCCACATTCTGAACACCCCATCCTACCACCCCAAATACTGTGCTCCCCAATACTTCACTGTAGAATAGAGATGGTCTTGCGGATCGCCAGGTGGTTGTTTTGCGGCGAACTTTGCGTGTTTGCCATTTGCCGAACATGCAAACATATGGCGGTGTCCGCCAGCGCCATATTCTTTTGCATTGCGCCAAACTTTGGCCAATTACACACACATCAGGTGGGACAGGAAAGCCAATTGAAACGTTTCAGAACATGGACACACCCCCACGCTATAACAGAACCCGATCTGGCAGCCATTTACATTCTGTGTTTTGCCAGTCTAGGGAGAGGTTACTTTGTAGAGCAGGGACAGACTGTTAGGGACACCAAATGCTAGCTAATTGGGCCACAAAAGTCCTTTTAAGAACTGGTATAGGTGTGCTATCGATAGGTGTGATATACTGAGGGGTGTGATATACTTATAATATACTTTCTAACATAGAAAGTATATAGTGCATTTTTATTGTGCAGCAGTTGTGTGCAGTTCTCAGACAAACGCTATTGGAACAACTATTTGCAACGGTTGTGATATACCTGTTGCCCCCAAAAAAACTGATTAAGTGGTGCAATATACCTGCTTCCACAAAATACTGATTAAGGGGTTTGATATACCTGCTTCCATAAAATACCGATTGAGGGGTGCGATATACCTGCTTCCACCAAATATTGATTGAGGCCTACGATATACCTGCTTTCACAAAATACTGATTGAGGGGTGCGAAATACCTACTTCTACCAAATATTGATTAAGGGGTTCTCTATATACCTGCTTCCACAAAATACTGATTGAGGGGTGCGATATAACTGCTTATACCAAATATTGATTAAGGCCTGCTATACACCTGCTTCCACAAAATACTGATTAAGGGGTTTGATATACCTGCTTCCACAAAATACCGATTGAGGGGTGCGATATACCTGCTTCCACCAAATATTGATTGAGGCCTACGATATTCCTGCTTTCACAAAATACTGATTGAGGGGTGCGATATACCTACTTCTACCAAATATTGATTAAGGGGTTCTCTATATACCTGCTTCCACAAAATACTGATTAAGGGGTCTGATTTAACTGCTTCTACAAAATACTGATTGAGGGGTGCGATATACCTGCTTTTAACAAATATTGATTAAAGGGTTCTATATACCTGCTTCCACAAAATACTGATTAAGGGGATTGATATACCTGCTTCCACCAAATGCTGATTGAGGGCTGGGAAACACCTGCTTCCACAAAATACTGATTAAGGGGTATGCTATACCTGCTTCCACCAAATATTGATTGAAGCCTGCAATACACCTGCTTCCACAAAATACATATTGAGGGGTGTGATATACCTGCTTCCTCCAAAAATTGAATTAGGGGTTTGATATACCAGCTTCCACAAAATACTGATTGAGGGGTGCGATATACCTGCTTCCACAAAATAATGAATAAGGGGTTTGATATATCTGCTTCCCTTAAATATAGATTGAGGCCTGTGATACACCTGCTTCCACAAAATACTGATTGAAGGGTGCGCTATACCTGCTTTCACAAAATATTGATTGTAGCCTGCGATACACCTGCTTCCACAAAATACATATTGAGGGGTGTGATATACCTGCTTCCTCCAAATATTGAATAAGGGTTTCTATATTCCTGCTTCCACAAAATACTGATTGAGGGGTGCGATATAACTGCTTATACCAAATATTGATTAAGGCCTGCTATACACCTGCTTCTACAAAATACTGATTAAGGGGTTGGGGAGAGGAGATGACATTTTCGTGGGTGATGAGCAGGAGCCAGGGAGCTCCACCGCTTCCAATATAGTGCAAATGGGGGCCTTCATGCTCCAGTGTTTGAAGAGGGACCCCCGTATAAAAAGTATAAAAGGCAAGGAACAGTACTGGGTGGAAACATACTTAGACCCTCAGTACAAACACAAAATGGCGGACATGTTACCAGCATCACAGAGGGCTGTCAGAATGCAGCATTTCCAGGCTTGCCCCTTGTCGAGTGTCCTTTCCGAAAGGACATTCAGCACAGCAGGGGATCGTGACCGATAAGCGCACTCGCCTTGTGCATGACAGTGTGGACTACCTCACATTTCTAAAAATGGATGAGGCATGGATCTCGGAAGAATTCAACAACTGTGACGACATTGAATTTTCTCATGCCAGCCCACACATATCCGCCACCACATAGAACAAAGAATGGTACTTGTCTTATGTATATACAGCGGCATAAAAGGCCTTTTCTGTCAGGCGAATGCCTAGTTTTTGGGGCCTGTACTCCACTGGCCTACAGTAAAATTGTTATTCAGTGACTGCCTAATAAACCTCCAGCCACATAATCACTTTTTCTTCTCTGTCAGGTGAATGCCAATTTTTGGGGGCCTGTACTGGCCTACAGTAAAATTGTTATCCAGTAACTCTCTAATATACCTCCAGCCACATAATCACTATATCTTTTCTGTCAGATGAATGCCTAATTTTTGGGGCCTGTACTCCACTGGCCTACAGTAAAATTGTTAATCAGTGACCGCCTAATGTACCTCCAGCCACATAATCACTTGTTCTTTTCTGTCAGGTGAATGCCAAATTTTTTAGGCCTGTACTGGCCTACGGTATAATTGTTATCCAGTGACCGTCTAATATACCTTCGGCCACATAATCCCATGGCCTAAAATAAAAATTTTCCAGGCTCCAGCAGGGCACACTTTTGAGAGTTTCCCTTTAAGATGCATTAAAATGGCCCCCTACATATTTTTTGTGGGAATTGTTGCCATTGACTCTGGTATGTTACTGTCTATCTATGTTGTGAGACTATTTGCACACTTATAGTAAGTATTTGGTGGCTGCAAATATGACCTGAAGGGTTTTCATGTTTTTGATCGCAAACACGCGTTCGCGAATCGTCCTGGCCGATGTTCATCCATCACTACTGAAGAAACAGATAATTCCCCTTAAAATACTAGTACCACACAGATAGTGCCCCCTTCAATAATTATTGGCACATAATGCCCTAAAAAATAAATGTGTCCAGCAAATTGTATCCCTGACTCTAATAGTGTCATAAACATAGTGTCCCCCCGAAATAATTTTGCTAAACTGATACTGTGCCAGTGTGCCCGTAAAGTAACCGTCCAATAGATATTACATTTTTCTGCCAGAGAAAAAATACATAATTTTTCCACCAAAATCATGTAAAAAGGCTTCTGTGACTAGATATTATCGTTACATACTTTTTATGGTTTCCCTTGCTGTTCTTTTGATTTCCTCTCACATGATCTACCTAATGTGTTTAGTGCGGGGTGAAATACATGCCCAGTAGCTCAGTGCCCCTGCTGGTATCTGCTTATACATTTGTACAGCGGAGTAACTCCTGCTTTTGAGCAAGTGAGCAAATAATTGTTGGCCTAGAAGTGGCTACTTAACAGAGGACACAAAAGCAAGAAACAAAAGAACACCAGAGGAATTATAACAAGGATGAAACAGGAATAAGGGCTCATGCACACAAACGTATGGGTTCCGTTTCTGTATTGTGGACCGCATATGCGGATCCGCAATAAATGGACACCGTTCCTTGTGCATTCTGCATCACGGATGCGGACCCATTCACGGAGCGGCGCAGAACTGAGGCACGGAACGGAACTCTACAGAAGCACTATGGAGTATTCTGTGGGGTTCCATTCCGTACTTCCGTTCCACAAAAAGATAGAACATGTCCTATCTTTTTGCAGAACGGACGAATGCAGACCCATTCAAGTTGAATGAGTCTGGATTCATCACGGCGGCCGTGTGAATGAGCCCTAACTAGACAAAGGACAGTTTAAAAAAAAATTATTCCAATTGCAAAACGGTTACATTTTGTGTGAACTAACAAATGTAATACTTAAAGGCTATGTACACCTTCGGGGGCATATTTTTTTATGATTGCATTTTACTCATTTTGTTCTAAAAATCTTTTTTTTCAATTGGTTGTTATTAAAAAATATTGAGCTGTTCTGTCACAAAGGGTTAACTGTCCATCTGTGTGAATGTACGTTTACTTTCACTTGTCAGTCATCTAATAAACCTTTTCTCTAAATTACTAGAAGGTCAACTCATAAACATTTATTTAAGCCACATTCTTATCAGATACAAATTGAGCTATACCCTGTTTCCCTGAAAATAAGACAGTGTCTTATATTAATTTTTGCTCCCAAAGATGCTCTAGGTCTTATTTTCAGGGATGTCTTATTTTTCCATGACACAGGGGGATCAGAGGGGGGAATTAAAATGACACAGGAGAATCTGAGGGGGGATTACCATTTTAGTACCCCTTTCTTATCCTCCTGTCATTTTGATTCCCCCTCTGACCCCCTTTGTCATTTAAATGATCCCCCTCCCCACCCTGATCACCCTGTGTCATTTTGATTCCCCCCTCTGATCACCCTGTGTCATTTTAATTACCGTTTTAGTCCCCCCCTCCATCTTCACCAGACATCCCCCACCTTCCATCAGATATCCCCCCCCACCTGTCACCCCGTCCCCTGTGTGTCCGTGCCAGCCAAGTTGTTAGACTCCATCAGGGCAGAGCGAGCAGTAGGCGGAAGAAGGCGGCAGCTTGTCCTGGCAGCGGCGCGGGCTCTCTGATTTAAAGAGACCTCGCACCGCCTGCGCTACGGCCAATCAGTGAGCTGCGTGGCGGCGCCTTACGGTACCATAGCTACGGGGTCCTTACATTCTGGGGTGGCTTGCTTTATAATCGGGGAGGCCTTATTTTCGGGGGAATGACTTATATTACAGCGATAGGCAAAACTAGAGGTAAGTCTTATTTTCGGGAAAACAAGTGTTTAGGTGATCAGAGATAAGGAAACATCAGCTGAGCTGCTTAATGGAACAGAGTGAAAATTCAGACCCTACTGCTAGAGAAACTCAAGATTGTACAGAGACAGGGGTTCAACATTTTTAATAAAGATCATTAAAAAAATGATTTTTAGCTCAAAATGAGTACAATGCAATGATACAAAATTTCCCCCAAAGGTGTACATAGCCTTAACATCAAGGAATCTTCAATCTAAATGATGTGTTTTATATGGGGATATCTACTATACAAACTGAAAAATGTATTTTACAAACTGAAACATTTATTTGGTTTGTTTAGTAGGTATACTCTGGTGTACATACCAAAGTATACATTGAAGAGGCTGCACCACTTCCCTGATCTGTACAGCCCCCTTCAAACAGATGATTGGTGGGGGTACAGAGAATCAGTCCCCAACCAATCTGATAATGATGCCTTAATTTAAGGATAGCCAATCATTATTGGACAAATCTTTTGAATGGGTTTTCCACAAATAATTAAATTTTATCTAATGACTGCAGTCTGCTTACTGAAAAAGAAAATTCATACTTACCTTCTCCCCATCCTCCATGCTGCTTCTGCTGTCTCCATCTTCTGGTCCCTGCACTGTTTACATCTGGTGGGCTATGGGCATGATGCTTTGCTGCAGCCAATAACTGGCTTAAGTGGTGACTTGCTGCTTTTGCCCACATCACTGCTAAAGCCATTTATTGGCTGCAGTGAGGCATGTGACCATGCCCATGCACTGCCGAATGTAGACAGTGCAGGGACCAGAAAATTGCAGACAATGGATGCAGTGCAGAGGACTGAAGCTATGGGGAGCAGGTAAGAATGATAATTCTGTTCAGGCTGCTGGTATTAGATAACATTTTATTATTACTGGAACACCCCTTTAAAGTGAATTGCCATCTTTTTATCATCATGTTGTTTTAAGGGTCACAATTATGTAGTGATTAATTTATATATTTTAATAGCAGTTGGAGCTTTCCTTTTCTGATACAGAAATCTTTATCTCTGTTCCCCGCTTTGTTTGTACTTTAAAGGGGTTGTGTCACTTCAGAAAATTGCATTCAACATGTAGACAAAGTTAATATAACTAATGTATTGTGATTGTCCATATTACCTCCTTTGTTGGTTTGATTCATTTTTCCATCACCTTATACACTGCTCATTTCCTGGGGTTACGAACACCCTACAATCGAGCAGTGGTGGGCATGCTTGCACGCAATAGAAAAAGTGCTGGCCTCTCTAGTGGCCTGAATGTGGGAGTGTGCACAGACAAGCAAAGGAATCAATATGGACAATGACAATACATTAGTAAGTGGCTTGTATTAACTTTCTCTACATGATAAATGGCATTAGCTAAAGTGAGGCATCCCCTTTCAGAAGTCTGGATCTATAATTTTCGATAGACTATTAGAGATGTGATTATAACAATGAGAGGCTAACAGAAGATGAGGCTTAAAGAAGATAGATTTTTACCCTTACAGATTCTTATAGAAAGACTGGGTGCAGTGGTGTACACAGCTCTCATAGGGCACTATAGCACAATTTAGTATAGGCCTCATCCCAGTTTAATACATCAATCTGCTTCCCTTTACACAGAATATTATAAAACTGGCTTCTGCCCACAGTCACTACTAGGAGGGAAGGGGGGGGGGGGGGATAGCTCAGTGCATAGAAATTTCTACATTTAATATTTGCATCAGTTGAAGCTATAAGGGCTCATGCACACAAACGTATTTTTATTTCGTTTGTTCCGTTTTTTACAGGTCCGTATGTGAAAGCATTGATGTCAATGGGGCTTGAAAAAAAATGGAAATGACTTTGTCTGCATTCCGTGCCTGTATGTCCACATATCCATCCCCCAAATTAGAACATATCCTATTCTTGTCCATTTTGCGGACAAGGACAGGCATTGTTACAATCGATCCGCAAAAAAACTGATGCAACACAGATGTCACACGGATGTCACCAATTTCTTTTGTGGATCCGTGTTTTGCGGACCACAAAATACATACAGTCGTGAGCCTAAATGAGATAAAAACATGATTTTACCCCTTAAGCCACCATGATGTACCTGTACGTCATGGACGGCACTGTCTTAAAGGAGTTGTCTCATCATGGACAATGGGGGGCATATCACTAGGACCCAGCGCTTGACTATTTTTTCCAGCCCCATAGAAATGAATGGTGGGTGGCTGCGCATGCGCAGTGCGCCCTCCTTCACTTGCAGGGCACCGTTCTCGATATAGGTGCTATAAGATTTGCCCCCATTGTCCATGATGAGACAACCCCTTTAAGCCTCCATTATGTACAGGTTCGTCATGGCAGCAAGCTGTCACCATGATTGCGGTCTCGGGACGGTGATCGTTCTGATTGGCTAGTTTGTACAGACTAGCCAATCAGACGATCCTAATGGCAGCTAAAGGTTCTGATCCCCTCAGTCCGTGACTGGGGGAATCAGAACTTTTTAAAATCTTTTAATAACCCCGCCTCACCAGTTCCTAATCGGTAAGAAGCCCAGCCCATCCCCCCATCCAGTTTCAGGATGGCCAGCAGTAGCGCTGCCCCCCTTCTGCCCTCCCCTGCTGCGATCTCTTTCAGGATGGCCAAGCGGTTAGCAGAGCGTCAGCTGTAACATACAGCTGACACTCTACTTCAAATGGCCGACATCAGTGTTGGCACCGATGTTGGCCGTTTAACACCTTCCATGCTGCGGTCCGTAGGGAATGCTGTATGGAAGGGGTTAACAGAGGGATGGTTATCCCTCTCCCATCGGGCTGCTGCTCTGCCGTGTCAGCGGCCCAATGCTTGAAGAGTTAACAGAGGGAGGGAGCTCCCTACCCCCCCAATCGGGCCAGTGTCCTGATGGTTACCATGGCAACCGGACACCTTCACAAGCATCTGGCTGTGAATGAAAATGCGCTGTGAATGAAAGTACTGTGAATGAAAATACACTGCAGTACACTATACAGTGTACTGCAGTGTATAATAGAGGCATAAGACCCATTGGTTCTTCAAGAACTAAGGGGGGCTGAATCAAGGGCTTCAAATGGGACATGGTGTCTAAAAATCAGTCTAGCAAAATCTGCCCTCCAAAAACCATCTGGCACTCCTTTGCTTCTGCGCCCTGCTGTGTGCCCGTACAGCAGTTTTTGACCACATATGGGATGTTTCTGTAAATTGCAGAATCAGGGTAATAGATATTGAGTTTTTTTTGGGCTGTTAACCATTACTGTGTTACCGGAAATAATGGATTAAAATGGAAAATCTGTCAAAAAAAGTACAGTAAACTTTATAAATTTCATCTCCATTTTCCTTTAATTCCTTTGGAACACCTAAAGTGTTAACAACGTTTGTAAAATCAATTTTGAATAACTTGAGGAATGTAGTTTCTAAAATGGGATAATTTATGGGTGGTTTCTACTATATAAGCCCCCACAAAGTAACTGAATTGGTCCCTAAAAAGTGGGTTTTGGAAATTTTCGTAAAAATTTTAAGAATTGCTTCAACAATTCTAAACCTTCAAACTCTTCCTTCTAACGTCTTAACGTTAATGTCTAAACGTCTTAAAAAAATGAAATTTACAAAATTATGTCAACATAAAGTAGACATATGGGAAGTATAAAGTAATAACTATTTTGTGAGGTATCGCTATATGCCTTAAAAGCAGACATTAACATTTTCAAAAGTGTGAATTTTTCCAAATTTTCAGGAAATTTAGGATTTTTGTTAAATAAATAAAGATGATTTATATTGACTCAAATTTACCATTATTATGATCTATAATGTGTCAAAAGAAAAACATTCTCAGAATGGCTTGGATAAGTAAAAGTGTTCCAAAGTTATTACCACATAAAGTGACACATGTCAGATTTACAAAATCTGGCCTGGTCCTTAAGGTGAAAAATGGCACCACATTTGGAATTTTTTTTCTGATTTCCACTACAATGTATGCAAACGCAAATGGCACCATTAGAAAGTATAACCTGTCCCCAAAAAACTGCTATGTGAATGGGAAAATAAAAAAGTTATGACTTTGGGAAGACTGAGAGTAAAAAAATGTAAAAAACATAAAAAAAGAAAAGAAAATGTCCCAGTCATTAAAGGGTTAAAGTATGCATAAGAGGAAATAGTAAGTGGATACATCTTGCTTGTGTTTTTAGAATACTTGACTATCAGCAACGACACAACATTTGTGTGTACTGCGTTTCATAATGGTAGGTGGGAACATTCTCTCTTTTAATCTGGAACAGACATAGACTATAGTTATAGCAGAAACCATTATAACAATTTTCCCAAGCTATCATTTTTAGAGCAACTCTTTACAACGTGAGAACATAATTGACAAGAGAGAATGATGTCCCCAGTTGATTAACAGTTTTAATCAGCGAGCCTTGCATGAGAGGGATGCAGCCCTGCTGATTACACAGTGTTACCACATTGTGTACTCTCAGAGCACATTTCACTTTGCCAGAATGACACTTGTTTTCTTTGTAGCTTTAGATAAAAGTTAAAGCTGCACAAAGACAAAAGAATATATGCTTTTTGCTTTTTTTTTTTTTTTTATGGAATGTGAATTCTAAGAGAGGTGAAAACGCTGAATTTCCAAAATCTGCTTTGTCCTCCTAAGAACATCCCGACAGGTAGTCATAAAGTCCCAAAGGCACAGTCAGTGTTCTCATTATAAAGTGAATAAATAATGCCAAGATACAGTGTATGTAGACAATGCTGCAGAACTAATGCCGCCATACAGTGTACATAAATGATGCTGGAAAACCGTACAAATAAATAATACTGCTAGGGGAAGAGTGTCCTTGTTAACAGGAAAACTAGAGTGCTGAATTAGTGGCATTGAGCCTCCATAAAAAGTTTACAGCTGAGTTTTTTTTTAAAATAATTTATTATTTAAAATATGAAATTATTTAAATAATGCCATCTGAGAGCCCTCTATAGACTATAGTGCCAGCAGTGTGTAGTAGTGTTTTCTGTGCTTAAAGGGGTTGTCCCATCTGCTTCCATAACTCAGGAATTCACGGAAGCAGTGTAGCTTGTTCTGCTATGCTGTTTGCTTAGCTCCCGTTCACTACAATGGGAGTTGTTATGAAAACTGTGGAGCACCGGGGCACTTAGCTGTTTCCATAAGCCAGGTCTCCTTGGGCCAGCTCTTAGTCCCATGTCACCATAGAACTGGCGCAATGTGATAGCCCCATTAATGCTGCCGTTATTTTGGCATCTTTAAATAGATGCAAAATTCAGTACCGATTGAGTTCATAATTTGTCTATACAGAGGTGAAAGTGCTGTTCATTATAGTTCTAATTCCCTTTTTCAGACTGCCATGAAGTTGGCCTTTAAGGCCACCACCAGGGAAAGGCCTCCGCAAATAGCATTGAATACATACTGTAAGTACCTGTGGTCAGTTGGTGCAGCCAGCAAACAGCCTATGTAAAAGCATTGTGAAGCTGGCATTGCCAGTCATTTACAGCAGCAAATTTTTGTATAATTTCTTAGGTGCATATGCAAAAAATGACTAAGAACTCGTTAAGAATAAGTTTTAATTAAAAAAAGTTCAAGAAGGCCCTGGGTTCCAACATATGTTGGAGTACTCACTGGGGTTAGGGAGTTATGCTGGCCTGCTGCTCTTTTCTGTCCTTATTTTTTGTCTTACTCCTGAAGACTACCCCTGTCCGTATGGTATGTCTTTTTAAGGCCTCTTGCACACGAATGTTGTGCATCCGTTCCATGCATTGGGGACCACAATTTGTGGTCCCCAATGCACGGGCAACATCCGTGCGGCTGGGACGGATCGAGACCCCTTCAACTTGAATGGGTCCGTGATCCGTCTGCGCCGCAAAAAATAGAACTCCGTAGTGCTTCCATGGGGTTCCGATCTGTGCTTTCGTTCCGCATCTCCGTGATTACGGACCCATTGAAGTGAATGCGGGCTGCAATACGGCCACGGGCACACAACGTTCGTGCGCAAGAGGCCTAAGGTGTATGTCTGAGGTTATATACCAGCTTGGGGTGTATTACCTCATTATGTTTTATATACTTTTATTTAGTCTTTGCCTTTTATTTTGCATGGATGTTTATTTTAACCATGTAAATTTATTCTATAAGGAAGTTATGTATCTACATACTGTAGATTTAAAAAAAGATACCGGTTCAACCTTTCTCAGATCAGGTATGCAATATTAACCCCTTCTGGGCTACATGCCGCCAGGTTTCTGCTGTTTTAAACATTAGGGACCTGGGGCTAATGTCTGCGATCAGCACTAAAGCTGATTGCTGAAATTTTACCCCTCAGATGCCGTGGTCCTTTAATGCTGCTATTATTTTAGTATCTTTAAATACAGTATGTGTTAATGAGACACCCTAGTGAGTGAAGACTCCTGACAAGAAACAGGCTTCAGAAAGGGAGAGAGAGAGTGATAACTTTATATTGAGCAGTTGAACATGTAGAGTTGCAGCTTTAACCCCCTTGCAACCTCCGCCATACATGTCTGGCCTCTTTAAACATGGCGCTTGGTACAAATCCTTTTCAAGCAGCAGAGACCTATGTGATGTATGTGATCAGCCATGAGGCTGATCGTATACATTTAACCCCTCAGATACCGTGATCAAATCTACAGCTATGCCATGCGTATGATACTATGAGGAAAAAAGGTAGTACAGTCGTGGCCAAAAGTTTTGAGAATGACATAAATATTGGAAATTGGAAAAGTTGCTGCTTAAGCTTTTATAATAGCAATTTGCATATACTCCAGAATGTTATGAAGAGTGATCAGATGAATTGCATAGTCCTTCTGTGCCATGAAAATTAACTTAATCCCCCAAAAACCTTTCCACTGCATTTCATTGCTGTCATTAAAGGACCTGCTGAGATCATTTTAGTTATCGTCTTTTTAACTCGGGTGAGAATGTTGACGAGCACAAGGCTGGAGATCATTATGTCAGGCTGATTGGGTTAAAATGGCAGACTTAACCTGTTAAAAGGAGGGTGATGCTTGAAATCATTGTTCTTCCATTGTTAACCATGGTGACCTGCAAAGAAACGCGTGAAGCCATCATTGCGTTGCATAAAAATGGCTTCACAGGCAAGGATATTGTGGCTACTAAGATTGCACCTCAATCAACAATTTATAGGATCATCAAGAACTTCAAGGAAAGAGGTTCAATTCTTGTTAAGAAGGCTTCAGGGCGTCCAAGAAAGTCCAGCAAGCGCCAGGATCGTCTCCTAAAGAGGATTCAGCTGCGGGATCGGAGTGCCACCAGTGCAGAGCTTGCTCAGGAATGGCAGCAGGCAGGTGTGAGCGCATCTGCACGCACAGTGAGGTGAAGAATTTTGGAAGATGGTCTGGTGTCAAGAAGGGCAGCAAAGAAGCCACTTCTCTCAAAAAAAAACATGGAACAGGGACAGATTGATCTTCTGCAGAAAATATGGCGAATGGACTGCTGAGGACTGGGGCAAAGTCATATTCTCCAACGAAGCCTCTTTCCAATTGTTTGGGGCATCAGGAAAAAGGCTTGTCCGGAGAAGAAAAGGTGAGCGCTACCATCAGTCCTGTGTCATGCCAACTGTAAAGCATCCGGAGACCATTCATGTGTGGGGTTGCTTCTCATCCAAGGGAGTGGGCTCACTCACAATTTTGCCCAAAAACACAGCCATGAATAAAGAATGGTACCAAAACACCCTCCAACAGCAACTTCTTCCAACAATCCAACAACAGTTTGGTGAAGAACAATGCATTTTCCAGCACGATGGAGCACCGTGTCATAAGGCAAAAGTGATAACTAAGTGGCTCTGGGACCAAAACATTGACATTTTGGGTCCATGGCCTGGAAACTCCCCAGATCTTAATCCCATTGAGAACTTGTGGTCAATCCTCAAGAGGTGGGTGGACAAACAAAAACCCACTAATTCTGACAAACTCCAAGAAGTGATTATGAAAGAATGGGTTGCTATCAGTCAGGAATTGGCCCAGAAGTTGATTGAGAGCATGCCCAGTTGAACTGCAGAGGTCCTGAAAAAGAAGGGCCAACACTGCAAATACTGAGTCTTTGCATAAATGTCATGTAATTGTCGATAAAAGCCTTTGAAACGTATGAAGTGCGTGTAATTATATTTCACTACATCACAGAAACAACTGAAACAAAGATCTAAAAGCAGTTTAGCAGCAAACTTTGTGAAAATGAATATTTGTGTCATTCTCAAAACTTTTGGCCACGACTGTACCATCATTAAAATAGATATCGCCCAAAAACTAATCCTGTTACTGGATAAATTCCTAATTTCTCATTCGTTGACTCGAATGAAAAAGTGGGAAAGGGACCTGGGGGAGATATCACAAGGTCAGTGGTAAGATATTTCAGGGGCAGTTCCGTTGACTTCATTAGGTGAGCAGGGGAAGTTGTCCCAACTTTTCATCATCCACAGAGTATATAAAACACCAATATTCTTAAAACGCATTGGGGTCAGAACGGACGCATGTTGCCCGAGATGTAATATGGTAACCACGGATATGGTTCATATGTTATGGAATTGTAAAAGCTTAGATAGGTACTGGACAGGTATATTAGAGATCATATACCAAAATATGGCAGTTAGAGTAGAGAGAGACACCAAAATATGTATTTTGGGATATGTATCTGAAGTAGTAACAGATGATTATAGCAAGATAGTGGTGGGTAGATTGTTGTATGTGGCCAGAAAACTGATTGCACTACATTGGATACAGTCTAGCCCCCAACAGTGAAGGAATTTATGGTCAAAGTCAACAATATGCTGATCTGTGAAAAAGCTATATTCCTGAAAAGAGGGTGTCCGCGAAAGTTTGATAAACTATGGAATAAATGGTTGTCCAAGAGCTACATTAGATTTTTGGACTTAAAGGGTGGAGCTAGGTAGGTCCCCTAAATAATGGTAAGGGGGAGGGGGGTAGTCACTGAAGATGAGGAAAAGGCAGAGTTCCTAAATAGGTTTTTTAGCTCTGTATATACAAAGGAAGAGAAAGGAGCTGATATCTATGGCGCCGGGGCTGTTAGTACATCCAGTGATATACTCAATTGGCTAACTGTAGATATGGTCAAAGAGAAGTTAAATAGGGTAAATGTGAACAAAACACCGGGTCCAGATGGATTACACCCAAGAGTTCTTAAAGAGCTCTGTTCAGTCATTGCTGTGCCCCTGTTTATAATTTTTAAGGATTCTTTAGGGACTGGTACAGTGCCAAGTGATTGGCGCATAGCAAATATTATAATGGTGCCCATATTCAAAAAAGGATCAAGGTCCTCCACAGGTAATTATAGACCAGTTAGTTTAACTTCTGTTGTGGGAAAAATGTTTGAAGGACTCTTAAGGGACTATATACAGGAGTATGTGACTATAAATAATATAAGTGATAACCAGCATGGGTTTACCAAGGACAGAAGTTGTCAGACTAACCTGATTTGTTTTTATGAGGAGGTGAGTAGAAGCCTCGACAGAGGGGCTGCTGTGGATGTAGTGTTTCTGGATTTTGCAAAGGCTTTTGATACTGTCCCTCATAGACGCTTAACCCCTTAGGGACCGGGCTCATTTTCACCTTAATGACCAGGCCATTTTTTGCAAATCTGACCAGTGTCACTTTATGTGTGAATAACTTTAAAACTCTTTCACTTATCCAGGCCATTCTGAGATAATAGAAACCACTCAAAAATGACCCCACTTTGTAAAACATCCCTCAAGGTATTCAAAACTAATTTTACAAACTTTGTTTACCCTTTAGGCGTTCCACAAGAGTTACTGGCAAATGGAGATGAAATTTCAGAATTTCAATTTTTTGAAACATTTTCAAGTTTTTTCAGTAACAAAACAAGGGTTAACAGCCAAACAAAACTCAATATTTATTGCCCTGATTCTGTAGTTTATAGAAACACCCCATGTGTAGTCGTAAACTACTGTACGTGCACACGGCAGGGCGCAGAAGGAAAGGAACACCATATGGTTTCTGGAAGGCAGATTTTGATGGATTGGTTTTTAGACACCATGTCCCATTTGAAGCCCCCCTGATGCACCCCTAGAGTAGAAACTCCAAAAAAGTGACCCCATTTTGGAAACTACGGGATAAGGTGGCAGTTTTATTGGTACTATTTTAAGGTACATATGATTTTTGATTGCTCTATATTACACTTTTTGTAAGGCAAAGTAACAAAAAATTGAAATTCTGAAATTTCATCTCCGTTTGCCATTAACGCTTGTGGAACACTTAACGGGTTAAAAAAGTTTGTAAAATCAGTTTTCAATACCTTAAGGGGTGTATTTTCTTAAATGGGGTCACTTTTTGGAGTTTATACTCTATGGGTGCATCGGGGGGGGGGGGGGGGGGGGCTTCAAATGGGACATGGTGTCAAAAAACCAGTCCAGCAAAAACTGCCTTTCAAAAACCATATTGGCACTATTTTGGGGTGCATATGACTTTTTATCAGCTAGCTATTACACTTTTTGTGATGTAAGGTAACAAAAATATAGCTTTTTTGACACAGTTTATATTTAATTTATTTTACAGTGTTCACCTGAGGGGTTAGGTCATGTGGTATTTTTATAGAGCAGGTTCTTACAGACGTGGCAATACCTAATATGTATACTTTTTTTTATTTATCTAGGTTTTACACAATAATATCATTTTTTAAACAAAGAAAATCATGTTTTAGTGTCTCCATAGTCAGAGTTTTTTCAGTTTTTGGGCAATTGTCTTAGGTAGGGTATCATTTTTGTGGGATGAGATGAAGGTTAGATTGGCACTATTTGGGGGGGCATACGACTTTTTGATTGCTTGCTTTTTGTAATGTGAGGTGGCAAAAAATGGCTTTTTTGACACTTTTTTTTTTACGGTGTTTGCCTCAGGGTTTAGGTCATGTGATATTTTTATAGAGCAGGTTCTTATGGATGCGGCGATACCTAATATGTCTACTTTTTATTTTTATTTTTTGGGCCATTGTCTCATGTAGGGGCTCATTTGTTGCGGGATGAGGTGACAGTTTGATTGTTACTATTTTGGCGTACATACGACTTTTTTGATCACTTTTATTACCTTTTTGGGAAGTAAGGTGGGCAAAATTTCAATTTCATCATAGTTTTAATTTTTTTATTGCGTTCACCATGTGGGGAAAGTAACATGACGGTTTTATAGATTAGGTCGTTACGGACACGGTGATATCAAACATGTGTAGGGAATTTTTTTTATTTTTTTTATCAGTAATAAATGTGTTTTTTTTTATTTTTTTGACCCAGACCCACTTGGTTCTTGAAGATCCAGTGGGTCTGATGTCTGTATAATACAGTACAGTACACAATATAGTGTACTGTACTGTATTTTCACTTTACAAAGTCTGATCAGACTTCTACCTTTAGCAAAAGTCTGATCAGCACCATGGACAGCCGGAAGCCTGTGAAGGTGTCCGGTTGCCATGGTAACAATCACTCACTGCCACAACAGAGCAGCGGATGATGGGGAGGGAGGGGTCAAGAATTGGGGGCTGAAAAGGCACAGCAGCACCCGATGGGAGAGGGAGGGAGCTCCCTCTCTGTTAACTTCTTCATATAGCGGTCCCTACGGACCATGGCATGGAAGGGGTTAAACGGCTGACATCTGTGTGATGATGTCAGCTATTTCAAGCAGAGTGTCAGCAATGTGCTGACACTCTGCTTGCTAACTTCTCAGCCATCCTGAAAATGAGAGGGAGGGCAGGCGGATGATCGCGCGCCCACCCCCCAGCACCGCTCCGCACTGCCTGCACCCCCCCCGCTGTGCCCGCCGGCACATAAAAAAGAGGGCTGCAGGGGGGGTTTAAACATAAAAAAAGGCATTTTGAAGTTGACCTGCGGTTTGCAGAGATCACCGATACGGGGGGGGGGGGGGGTCACAGGACCCCCTTCGGCATTGACCCAGGGTGCCTGCTGATTGATTTCAGCAGGCATCCAGTTCTGATCACCTCCCACCACGCGGCGGTGATCGGAACTACACAGGACGTACCTGTACGCACTGTGTCCTTAGGTACCAGGACATCAGGGCGTACAGGTACCGTACGCCATGTGTCCCCAACAGGTTAATTAGTAAAGTAAGGTCTATTGGCTTGGAAAGTATAGTTTGTAATTGGATTGAAAACTGACTGAAGGACCGTGTCCAGAGAGTTCTGGTCAATGATTCCTATTCAGAATGGTCCCAGGTTATAAGTGGTGTACCCCAAGGTTCAGTACTGGGCTCTTTATTATTTAATTTATTTATTAATAATACTGAGGAAAGGATTAATAGCACCATTTCTATTTTTGTAGATGATACTAAGTTGTGTAGAACTGTACAGTCTATGGAAGATGTCCATAAACTACAAGCTGACTTGAACACTCTAAGTGATTGGGCATCAACTTGGCAAATGAGGTTTAATGTGGACAAATGTAAAGTTCTGCATCTTGGTAGTAATAATCTCTGTGCTTCATATGTCCTAGGTGATGTAGCACTGGGAGAATCACTTATAGAGAAGGGTTTGGGTGTCTTTGTGGATGGTAGATTAAATAACTGCATACAATGTCAATCAGCTGCTTCTAAGGCCACCAGGATATTGTCATGCATTAAACGAGGCATGGACTCACGGGGCCGGGATGTGATACTACCACTTTACAAAGCATTGGAGCAGCCTCTTCTGGAATATGCAGTCTAGTTCTGGGCACCAGTACAAAGAAATGATGCACTGCAGCTGGAAAAGGTACAGAGGAGAGCGACTAAAATGATAAGGGGCATGGAGGGTCTTAGTTATGAAGAAAGATTAAAAGAATAGAATTTATTTAATCTTGAGAAGAGACGTCTAAGGGGGGACATGATTAACCTATATAAATGGGCCATACAAAAAATATGGAGAAAAGCTGTTCCATGTAAAATGTGCTCAAAAGACAAGGGGGCACTGCCTCTTCTTTACTGTTATAACTGTGAATCTGTGAAATAGACTTCCTCAGGACGTGGTCACAGCAGTAACAGTGGACAGTTTTAAAAAGGGTTTAGACTAATTCTTAAAAGTAAAAAACATTAATGCTTATGAAAACGTGTCTCACTTCCTTCTGGGATTCACGTCCCCACCTATACCTTGGTTGAACTTGATGGACGTTTGTCTTTTTTCAACCGTATTAACTATGTAACTATGTTTCCGGAGTAAGTACGATTTTTTCTTAGGGAGGGCGGGGAAGGGTGGGGGGGGGGGGGTTGTAAGTTCGTTATGGGGATTACTTTATGTATATTGTAAATTACATAATATATATATATATATATATATATATATATATATATATATATATATATATATATATATTATATAAAACATGACAATACGCAAAAGATTGTACAAAGTAGATTTTATTTTGTATTAAGAAATAATAACGGGATTATTGTAAACTATTATGTATACTTTGTTAATAAAATAAGATTAGATTTTTTTTAAATGTGACCACGGCATCTGAGCAGTCCGGAAGCAGGAGCCATGTGCTCCTGCTCCCGTAACAGCGCTCCCCAGCAGAGATGGGGGAACCTGTTATGCTGTACTAATAGCCCAAAGCCTCAAGTAGGCTTCAGCAGCTATTAGTGGCATATACTAATACAGGCCACTAGGTGGCAACACTGTATTTTTATATTGAAAGTGAAGTGTTCAATGATGGCTATATCAGTGAACACAATGGGCAATATACATGTAATGATTGCCATTTAAAAAAAAAAACTAAAAACTTAAACTTAAACCCCCAAAAAATCAAAAAAATATATAAGTTCAAATCACCCCTTTTTCCCCAAAAATCTAAATCAAAATACCAATAATAATAATAATAATAATAAAATAAACATCATCGCCCTGTGAAAAAATGCCTGTACTATTAAAATATAGCAATATTAATCCCATATGACGAATGTTGTAACAAAATAGAAAACTGACAATTTGCCATTTTTTGTCACTTCAGCTCCCCAAAAATATATTATAAAAAGTGATCAAAAAGTCACATACACTTTAAAATGGTATCACTAAAGAGTATAGTTTGCCCAGCAAAAAATGAGCCCTCACAGCTCTGTATGCATAACTACAAAAAAGTTATAGGAGTCAGAATATGAAAAAATAAAAAAATAAATTAAGGTTTTTAATTTGTGGTTTAAGTGTGGAATCGGTTTAATCGTACTGGCCTAGAGAATTAAAGTAACAGATCAATTTTACTGCATAGTGAACGCTGTAAAAAAATAAAAAAAATAAAAATATACTGTTGCAGAATTGTGTTTTTTTTTCTTTCCAATTCCACCCCATTTTGATATTTTTTTCCGCTTTCCACATGCAACCGTAAATGGTGCCATTAAAAAGTACAACTTGTCCTACACGGAAAAGCTTATAAGGCAATGTGAACTGAAAAATTTAAAAGTTATAACTCTGGGAAGGCGGGAAGTGAAAAACCAAAATGCAAATATGGAAAATCGTCCGTCTTCTAAGCCCATTTCAGACAAACGAGTTCCACGCTTCGGACTCATAGCATGAGTATGCAGCATCTCCCATCCTGACTCCGCAGCACTGACAGGGTCCCATAGCATTATATTGGTTTATGATGCTATGTAACCCTTACAGTTCTGGAATGTATTGGACAGGGCCGGCTACAGGTTCATGTGGGCCCTTGGGCAATAAAGACATAGTGGACCCCCCTTGTGCTATTTTGACAAAGCACCCAGCATTGAAACTGCAGTGGGGGTCATACTGTATGGAGGGGGCACGGGGGGGGACAATATACTGTATGGGGTCACTGGGGTCATTATACAGTATGAGGGGGGCTCTGGGGGTCATTATACTGTATGGAGGGCCTGTGGCAGGCATAGCACTATGAAGTGCCTTTTGGGCTCTAGCATTAGAAGAATTCTGATGTCTCTGACTTTTAGTCTAACCAGTCTGTCTCTGTAATTCCTCTTGCACCGTTCTATGGAAACAGGAGGTTTAAAGAGCAAACCAAATGCTTGAAATAACTTTTTTATTAACTTCAACTTTTCATAAAATGGCAGTATGCATAAGATGGTGGTTCAACTGTTCAATCTTGTCATTCAATATAAAATGGTGGATATATTTCTCTCTTGAGTATCTGTACTCTCACTTTAAGTTATTTAAGCACTTTATGATCTCTCTGAGAGGTATATCTAATAACTAATAATTCTTTTGCTGAATTTGGTTGCAATTTGCAGTATGCAGTTAGGAGTAACTATTTGCAGATTAACTATTTGCAGATTATAAATATATTAACAGTAGGAACATTATATAACTGTTTTAAATACCTATTTTGACCTCTCTGCTTTCATGAAACACAGCTCTTAGTGGAGTGAATGTCTGTTCAGCTTCTCTCTCTGGTGAATAATGATTCCAGCAGCACCTGCTAGGGAATTTCCCACACATGCTGCGTGTGAGGCTGGCTGTAATTAGTCAAAACCCCTGGGTTGTGTGAGGCTGGCTAGGATTGGTCAAGACTCCTGGCCAGCAACAACAGTTTAACCCTATGCTTTCTGTTGTTTCTGCTGTGTCATTGAGCTTTCCTCACATCCATATAATGAATCTTAAAGGCATATTATCTTTTCTGCTTCTGTGAACACAATATATAACAGTTATATGACATCCAAAACATGAATAACTCTGCTTTTGTCTCTATCACACAAACATAGGAACCGTATTAAGGTTATTGGCAGATCTAGCTGTATAAACACACAAGCTATATTAGCAACCTAGGACAATTCTTAGCTGGCCAGCTACAGGGCCATTGGGATCATTATACTGAAAGGGGGGCATTGGGGGTCATTATACTGTATGGGGGGCACTGGGGGTCATTATACTGTGTTAGGGGCTGTGACACAGTGAGGAGTTGTGTCTGGCAAGGCGGGTATTTTCCTCCCAGCATGTGTGTCTGGGCTGGTCTCCAGCCAGTTGAGGTCAAATACCGGACAGGATTTTAAGTGCCGGTTCGGGTTTTGGCAGCACCTGGCTGTCCTTAAATAGGCAGCTGGGCTCAGCAGAGAGGTCTCTGTTTTTTTGATCTGAGGCTTTGTGCTGTGCTGGAGGGCTGAGAGCCGCATGCTGTGGAAACAGGCTTCCTAAAGCCTGCTGTGGACTACGGGAGGCAGAACTGCCAGCAAGGTGACTTTTGTTATATTAACTTGCCATTGAGTGTGAAGTAACACAGACACTGCAAAAGTCACATTTTGTTTTTGGTATCATGTGTGAATAAACACTGTAGTTTGAATTACCAACTTGTATTTTGCCTCTGTACTGCGCCCACTTATCCTAACTACCATAGCAAATCCCCACAGGGCCCACGCACAGTATAATTACCCCCCAGTGGCCCCCTCACACAGTATTATGACCCACCCTCAATAGCCCCCTTACACAGTATAATGACCCCCCAATGGCCCCCTCACACATTATAATGACTCCCCCCACCAATGGCCCCCTCACATATCTATCATTGGTGAAGTGCAGGGAATCTCCAGCACATCTCCCTATCAACTTCATTGCAGCCTGAAATCTCCGGATCTAGAAGCGATATAGACCTGTCCAGCAGAGGGGTTCTCAGGGTCAAAGTCCAGTCCAGCAGGGTGTGATACAGCACCTACCTGCTGCTCTTATAGCTCCAGAGCACAGGGGAGCACAGCTCCGGGTGCCTAGCTCCTCTCCTCCCGCTCTACACGAACAGAGTGCTGGCCACTCAGATTCTTCTCCCCGCTTACAGCAGCTCCAATGTGTTGGGCATGCTTACATCGCATAACCACACCTCTATGCAAATATTCAACACGCCCTTCCTCCTCTTCTACTATCAAACACGCTCCCTTTGAGCGTTGACGTCAATGCATCCTGCAGAACGTGTGTCTACTCCTCAGGGTTCGGGAAGGGGTGCTGGGGCCCCAGTCCTCCCCTCTTGGCACACATTGCGCAGTTGCCCCCTCCCCCCCAGAAGCATATTTTCTTATATTGCGGCCTTGTGCTAATGTCAGATTTCAAGTTTACCCCCATCAATCTGCATTCAATACTGCATAATGACAAAGTAAAAACTGAATTTTAGATATATTTGCTAATTTATTAATAAGGAAAAATTAACATTTTGAATGTACATAAGTAGTCAGACCTTTTACTATGACACTTGAAATTTAGCTCTGGGGGCCTCTCATTTCTCTTGATCATCTTTAAAATGTTTCTACATCTTTATTGGAGTCCACTTGTGGTAAATTCAGTTGATTGGACATGATTTGGAAAGACACAATGCTGTATTTATAAGGTCTCACAACTGACAATGCAAAAACCAAGCAAAACCAGAGCAAAAACCTAGACAGGAAAGAACTGCCAGTAGGGCCCAGAGACAGTATTGTGTGGAGGCTCAGATCTGGAGAAGGGAACAAAAAAAACTTCTGGTGCACTGAAAGTGCCCAAGAGCACAGTGGCCTCCATAACTCCTAACTGGAAGAGTCGGGACTCTTCCTAGAGCTAGCCACCCCTCCAAACTCCAAAAAGTAATACAAGGGAAAAGGGCCTTGGTAACAGAGGTGAACCCAATGGTCACTCTGGCTGTGCTCCAAAGATCCTATCTGCAAATGGGAAAAACGTCCAGGAGATTAACCTTCACTGTAGCACTCCACCAATCTGAGCTTTATCTGCATTGCCAGCAAGAAGCTTCTACTCAGTAAAATTCTTTCACAAACCAGTGGGTGTGAACCCACTGTGCCACGTGTCCTACCTCCTCTAAGGGCATTGTCTAAGGGAACCCCTGGATCTTCACAGTACCACTGATGGTGGGGATCGACTTTCCCGAGGGGACGACCAGGTCGCTACCCCTTGAGGAGGATAGGCACACGAGGCAGCTGGTCCAGGCGGACCAGGAGGTACCTGAGAAAGGTACCAGAGGTGCAGGACCGAAGGATGAGGCAGAGGCATAGTCAAACAGGCAAAAGGTCAGGGCAGGCGGCATAGGTACGGGTCAGGCAATCCGGATCGGCAACAGAAGAGTCAAGGCAAGCAGAAAGAGATCTAAAAGGTAGCAGAGTCCAGGAATACAGATATGAGTCAGGAGCACAGGAACACTAGCAGAAACCAGGAACCTTAGACACTGAGGCATTTTGGAAGGGGGCTGAGTCACTTATATATGCGCCGGAGGGCTAGGATAGGTCAGCGAGGTCACATGACCTAACCCATAAAGCCCAGGAAGTGACGTGCGCTGGCCCTTAAGGAAGTGCTGCAGGAAACAAACAGCAAGCATGCTGTGGCCAGGGCTGAGAGCAAACTGTGGATCAAATCCTAGAACAACAGCACCAACACAGACAGAACACAGGACTGCAGCGGTGAATGGGAAGCACTGGCCACAGATCACCGCTGAACATGGCGCCTGGGACCGCGGTGACCAAACGCGTTTCGGAGTGTTTTTGGGGGTCTTGCTCCTCCCCCCAAAAACACTCTGAAATGCTTTTGGTCTAAAGCAAATATTTTCCAGTGCCTCTGGAAGAAGGAATCATAAGAAAACTACCGGTAGTCAACAGCTGGAGAAAATACTGACTTAAACGCTGGGCAAGTTTTTCAGAAATTGCTCAAGGACAGTCAGCTGCACAAAGTGGAGAGACGAAAGGATACCTGTGATAACACAGTGAGATTTGCACACAATTTCGTGATAAAGACGCCACAGATTTGTGGGAAAGGATCAAGTTATATATCAGCAACAGGAGGCGATTTGAATTCAGCGCCAAAACGGACTGAGAGTCAGGACTGCAAAACCGTGAGTGTCACGGATGATCCGCGAGAATATTGAACTGTCCTCCCAATATTATCAATATTACTCTGCCTTATTGATCAGTAGGTCTATTAAGCAGTAATTATTTCCCTAGGCCCCAGAACCTACAATTTGATTATTCAGAGCGTCTCCTTCTGTCCTTCTGTTGTACCCAGAGAACAACATAGTCCTTTTGTTCAAGTCAGTCAATAGATGCCCAGCAGATAACGCAATTACAGCTGGCTTCCTCAGGTTGACAAAAGAACTTCCCTGTCTGCAGAGATATCACAGCTAGGTGCGAAGACTGCACCTGGAGGGAGCCATTTGGTGTCGCTGCCATAAGGGGTCTGTAAGCTAGCTTGCTGCAGACAGGCCGGCACCAAGGTTTCCCAGACTGCAACATGAATCTGATATATGATTTTTACCTTTTTAAGAGAGCCCATGCATCTTACGGACGTAAAAATTACATCATCGTGTCACTCCGAATTCACTGGACGTTTACATAGGACAAACATAACTCTAAGATGTACCCAGGTAAAGTTATGGTGTTACCCCATCATAGAACCATTAATAATAGTAATATTTGGTATCCCTGAACTCCATATCTTGTGGGGAATGTGAATATGTGCTTGTTACTTGTGTACAGCGGAGACATCCCGCGATATGGCACATGCCATATTTCAGAACTGACATTCACCTCAGGAATACAGCCTGCCCAGCAGGCGGACTCTCAATTCCCCGCCTTGATTCTGGGACCCTTTATAACAAAGACCTAGAATCTGCTAAAGGAGTTCTCCACTTTTAACAACACCTAAAGAGGGCCTCAGCCAGAGAACCTGTGGGCTGAAGGCATATTACACTGGACAAAGGCTTCTTGGATTTTATCCCTGCAATGGACTATTTCACCAACGGACATCTTTTCTGCGGAAACTAAGTATTTTCTTTCTTTTCTCCCTTTTGTTTATTGGACTATACTTTCCTTGATTATTGTGTTAATAATTACTGTGCATCGTGATAATTGTATTGTATATAGATATATAATAAATGACCTCCCAGTCATTTCTCTAGCCATATGCCTGTTTTCAAACACTGCAAAAACTTACCCTAGCCTCTCCGAAGAGAAAGCTACTCGGTTCTGGTATCTAGATAGTGGGTTCCTTGCTCCCATAAATTGCAAGGTGGTGGCAGTTAAATTACCCTGTGTGTGGTTCCGGTCCGGTCGCTCACACGCTTACTGCCGGTCAATCGGCGGTCCACTCCCTGCGCTTTCAGCCTATAGACTGTACGGACTCAAGTTAGACTGTCGGTGTGCTGAAAGTGGCTGGGAGGCTTGTTTGCGGATTGACCACTAGGGGCGCTGTGACGGTTTCATGACGTATTGTGGCCGCGGCGGTCGCAGTTCGTCACATATTGGTGGCAGCGGTGGGATTCTTTTTTGCATGTGTTTAGAACATCTGAACAGAGATTAACTAATTTACCTCTGTCAGAACCAAACCAATTTGGTGGTGGTGTGGCAGAGTGCAATACATGTATCTGTGTGTACAGAGAGACTGTGTAGTCCAGTACCCTCCCCGAAATCTTGTTTTCTTTATCTATCTTTTATTTGGCGTGAAAATGTCCGGGAATACAAGAAAATGGCTTTGGCAGATCTGGAAAATCTGTGCAAAGAACGGGGCATTGAAGTCGGTCGCAAGACGAAGACGTATTTTAGTACGGATCCTAATTTTTCTTTAAGTACTCGCCCGGAAGCGGCCAGGACCGGACTATCTATTTGTACGGACCCTATGATGCAGCAGGCCCTCCAAAAACTAATTGACACTGACCCGGTAAAGTACCTGCAGTACATGGCGGAGCGCGAAGAACGCCGAGCTGAGAGGGAGGCCGCAGAACGCCGAGCTGAGAGGGAGGCCGCTGCTGCAGAAAGCCAACGTCGGCATGAACTGAGCATGGCCAGAATACGCCAACCCAACCGAAGCTCATCACCCAACTTTCCTGCGGAAGGAGCAGCATCACACGTGAGTGCAAAATTTAAATTTGCTCCCATTGAAAAGGACACTGACATAGACTTGTTTTTGCGATCCTTTGAGAAAGCCTGCCGTCAGTATCGTCTGCCCCAAGAGCAGTGGGCCAGACACCTGACACCCCTGTTGCGCTACAAAGCGCTGGACGCGTTTGCGGAGTTATCCATGGAGCAGGATGAAGATTATTCCGCCATAAAAGACGCTATCATTGCTAAATACCAGCTGACCCCTGAAGTCTATCGGAAAAGGTTTAGGTCCTTACAAAAGGATCGTACGGACTCTTATCCGGATGTGGTCAGCAGCTTACGCACTACATTCCGCCTGTGGACTTTAGGCATAACAAAAGGGTCTTATGACATCCTAGAGGACTTGATGGTGCTAGACCAGCTTCTTTGTATTTGCCCTGCGGATGTGAGACAATTCGTGCTAGAACGGAAGCCTGCGTCAGCAACCGCTGCTGCAGACTTAGCTGAGACTTTTGTCACAACCCGAGTGCCCGATCTGCGTAAATCTGCACCATCTCACTGGAGAGGAGGTCTGCCCAATGTCAGGGCAGACCCCCCTGCCACTGTGGGCCGTCCACCACAGAGACCACCAAGTGCAGCTACTGCTTCCAGACCTGGGGCACCTAATGGAATCACCTGCCACTACTGCCGCAAGCCTGGACATATGAAATTCAACTGTCCTGAGCGGAGACAGCCACAGCCAGCATCTGAACCACCTGTACCTCGCCCACGACAGACACAGCCAGCCAGCGCATCCCAGCGTGAACCATCATCTTCAGCTGTTTTGTTCGCCGGTGGGGAGGAGATTCACCCCATCACCAGCAATCACCAGCTTGTTACAGTGAATGACCAGCTAGTCACCGGTTTCCGGGACACGGGAGCCGATGTCACCCTGGTGCGTCCGCACCTTGTGCCCACAAAGGACATCATCCTAGACAAGTATCTCACCCTCACTGGGATGGAGGGCACTCTTTCTCACATTCCCCAAGCCCGGGTTTCCATCGACTGGGGGGTGGGTGTTCAAGAAAAGGTAGTTGGTATCCTAGACCAGCTACCAGTTCCTGTTTTGTTGGGGTCCGATCTAGGCAAGCTGGTATCCTATTATGAACCCGCCACGAACCCCTCGGGATCCCAGGAAGGGGTTCCGCTCTCTGCCCCCACCCAGCTGCTTGGCACCCGGGGGCAAAAGTCTGGGGGAGGGGGGTTGAATGTATCCAATATTAATGTTAATGATATGCATGATGTACCTGCTAATGTGATTTCTACATGTGATATTGAAAATGCTAATCTGCCTTGCTCCGAAGTCATACCTGTCCTAGCTGTGACTCGGAGTCGGGCAACCCAAAACTTGAACGCAGAACAGGGGGAAGAGGCTCCGGCCTCCTCCCACTCCTCTGACCCCAGGGAGGGTGACTGTCAGCCGCAGGCCTCGTACGCCACGGGCCAGCTGGCTGAAACAGATCAGGCGGCCTTCGAGCACGCACTTCAAACCGATCCTAGCCTCGAGGGTCTCAGAAGACAGGCTGCTGAGCCCCTCGTGGATGGGGCCTGGTTCAAAGTGTACTGGGAAGTTGTATAGTGAGGCGATACAACCCACCGAAGGCGAAATGACCGTGAGTACCAAGTCGCTTGTGGTACCTAGTGCCTTCCGGGGGCATGTGCTGAAATCTGCACATGACATCCCCTTGGCAGGGCACCTAGGAATTCGCAGGACACTTGACCGTATTCAGGGGCATTTCTACTAGCCTAGAATGAGGATAGATGTCATCAATTATTGTCACTCCTGTACGGTTTGTCAGAAGGTTAAACAAGCTGGGAATCCGCGCAAGGCTCCCCTGTGTCCACTGCCAATCATAAGTGAGCCATTTCACCGAGTGGCAGTCGACATAATTGGACCTCTGCCCATTCCCAGCCGCAGCGGCAAGAGGTACATCTTGACGCTGGTGGATTACGCGACTCGCTACCCAGATGCGGTCGCCCTCTCCTCCCTGAGGGCAGACAAGGTAGCAGACGCGCTAATTACCATATTTTCACGGGTAGGGTTCCCTGCGGAGATGCTCACAGATCAGGGACCACAGTTTTTGTCTGAACTGATGGACGTCCTGGCGGCAAAGATCCAGATGATGCACCTCGTCTCCAGTCCATACCACCCGCAAACCAACGGCCTCTGCAAGCGCTTTAACGCGTCATTAAAGCAGATGCTGGCCACATTCGTTGAGTCGCAGGGTGGGGACTGGGAACGGTACCTGCCTCATCTGCTGTTTGCCTACAGGGAAGTACCGCAAGAGTCCACCGGGTTCTCCCCGTTTGAACTCCTGTATGGCAGGAACGTCCGAGGGCCACTACAGCTGATGCGAGAGACGTGGGAAGGCAAAGGTGATCCCACGGATGTCTCTGTAGTGGATCACGTCCTGAAGTTCAGAGACAAAATGGAGTCACTCTCTGCCATGGTAACGGAGAATCTGGCCCAGGCCCAGGCCAAACAGAAACTATGGTACTACCGCACCGCGGGAGACCGGGCATTTGAAACTGGAGACAAGGTCTATGCCCTTCTCCCCATACGACACAATAAGTTACAGGCGGCATGGGAGGGGCCATACACCATAGAGAAGCGTTTAAACCCCCTGACATACTTGGTGAACATGGGGGGTAGAAAACAGAAGGCCTTTCACATTAACATGCTGAAGGCTCACCACGATAGAACCCAGTATGTACTCCCAGTGTGCAGCCGGTTAGAACAGGGCGAGACAGACCCTCTGGTAGATCTGCTGGCTGACACCCGGGAGACGGACGGGGACATAAATGTCAACCCGCAGCTCTCCCCGTCCCAGAGAGAGCAGTTGCAGGAGGTGTTAGGTCGGTACCACCGGACCTTCTCAGGTATCCCGGGACGGACCAATCTGGTCGCTCACCGGTTAGATACCGGAGCACATCCCCCCATCAAGCAATCCGCCTATCGCGTCTCTCCGGAGGTGCAGGCGGACATGCAGCGTGAGGTGGGGGAAATGCTAGAACTGGGGGTCGTTCAGCGGTCCTGTAGTCCATGGGCGGCACCCGTCGTCTTGGTACCCAAGAAAGACAAGACAACGCGGTTCTGCGTGGACTACCGGAAGTTGAACGCTGTAACCACTACGGACGCCTACCCCATGCCTCGCATCGATGAGATGCTAGATAAGCTGGCAGCTGCCAGCTATCTATCAATCATGGATCTGAGCCGGGGGTACTGGCAGATCCCTCTTGCCCCGGACGCGCGACAGAAGTCGGCCTTTATCACCCCCTTCGGGCTCTTCGAATTTACGACGATGCCCTTTGGAATGAAAAATGCACCTGCCACGTTCCAGCGGGCTATGAACGACCTGCTGGAGGAAATGCAACCATTCGCTGCAGCATATTTGGACGATATTGCGGTGTTTAGCCCCACCTGGGAAGACACCTCAAACATCTGTCCCAGGTACTGCAACGGCTGGCTGCAGCCAATTTGACAGTTTGAATGCCACTGGTAAGAAGCACCCAAAAGTGGTTACGTTGACCCCTGAGTGTGAGAACGCCTTCCGGGCCTTGAAGCAGGCGTTAGCTAGCGCCCCTGTGCTTCAAGCCCTAGATTTCAGCCGTCGGTTCATAGTGCAAACCGACGCATCAGATTACGGTCTCGGCGCTGTCTTAAGCCAGGTGGATGGAAAAGGGGACGAGCATCCTCTTCTGTACCTGAGCCAGAAACTTCTTCCCCGAGAAGTCTCCTACTCAATTACAGAAAAGGAGTGTCTGGCGATTGTGTGGGCCCTGCAGAAGCTTCAATCCTATCTGTACGGCCGCTCCTTCACAATCGTTACGGACCATAATCCTCTCAGTTGGCTGAACCGTACTGCGGGGTCCAATGGAAAGCTCCTACGTTGGAGCTTGTCGCTGCAGCAGTACGATTTTACCATCCAGCACAGGGCAGGCAGCAGACATCAAAATGCGGATGGCGTATCCCGGTGCAACGGCGATCCAGACCGATCAGCGCAGGTTAGCGGCGACGCCACCCGTCTTGCGGACGGATGTCTAGCCACAGACGCGGGGGGAGGTGTCACGGATGATCCGCGAGAATATTGAACTGTCCTCCCAATATTATCAATATTACTCTGCCTTATTGATCAGTAGGTCTATTAAACAGTAATTATTTCCCTAGGCCCCAGAACCTACAATTTGATTATTCAGAGCGTCTCCTTCTGTCCTTCTGTTGTACCCAGAGAACAACATAGTCCTTTTGTTCAAGTCAGTCAATAGATGCCCAGCAGATAACGCAATTACAGCTGGCTTCCTCAGGTTGACAAAAGAACTTCCCTGTCTGCAGAGATATCACAGCTAGGTGTGAAGACTGCACCTGGAGGGAGCCATTTGGTGTCGCTGCCATAAGGGGTCTGTAAGCTAGCTTGCTGCAGACAGGCCGGCACCAAGGTTTCCCAGACTGCAACATGAATCTGATATATGATTTTTACCTTTTTAAGAGAGCCCATGCATCTTACGGACGTAAAAATTACATCATCGTGTCACTCAGAATTCACTGGACGTTTACATAGGACAAACATAACTCTAAGATGTACCCAGGTAAAGTTATGGTGTTATCTCATCATAGAACCAGTTAAAATAGTAATATTTGGTATCCCTGAACTCCATTTTTGTGGGGAATGTGAATATGTGCTTGTTACTTGTGTACAGCGGAGACATCCCGCGATATGGCACATGCCATATTTCAGAACTGACATTCACCTCAGGAATACAGCCTGGCGGACTCTCAATTCCCCGCCTTGATTCTGGGACCCTTTATAACAAAGACCTAGAATCTGCTAAAGGAGTTCTCCACTTTTAACAACACCTAAAGAGGGCCTCAGCCAGAGAACCTGTGGGCTGAAAGCATATTACACTGGAAAAAGGCTTCTTGGATTTTATCCCTGCAACGGACTATTTCACCAACGGACATCTTTTCTGCGGAAACTAAGTATTTTCTTTCTTTTCTCCCTTTTGTTTATTGGACTATACTTTCCTTGATTATTGTGTTAATAATTACTGTGCATCGTGATAATTTGTATTGTATATAGATATATAATAAATGACCTCCCAGTCATTTCTCTAGCCATATGCCTGTTTTCAAACACTGCAAAAACTTACCCTAGCCTCTCCGAAGAGAAAGCTACTCGGTTCTGGTATCTAGATAGTGGGTTCCTTGCTCCCATAAATTGCAAGGTGGTGGCAGTTAAACTACCCTGTGTGTGGTTCCGGTCCGGTCGCTCACACACTTACTGGCGGTCAATCGGCGGTCCACTCCCTGCGCTTTCAGCCTATCGACTGTACGGACTCAAGTTAGACTGTCGGTGTGCTGAAAGTGGCTGGGAGGCCTGTTTGCGGATTGACCACTAGGGGCGCTGTGACGGTTTCGTGACGTATTGTGGCCGCGGTGGTCGCAGTTCGTCACAGTGAGTACTATACGAACTCTCACAATATTGACTCACAACAGCACTTGAACTGAACATCAAGTTAGATATTTGTGCTGGCTTTATTCAAGCGGTCATATTGAAAGTACTCTCTATCTGAAAATATCGCTCCAAAGGAGTTAGATTGTGCATATCCTATACTGATTTTTTATCTGATTTTTATCTGAAAAAAACGCGAACCAAGTGGCTAGACTGAATTTATCTTCCATTTAAATTACCGCAGTGAACCAAGCGACCATATTGAATTCACCCTTCATCTGAATTATCGCCGAATACAGTTCGATTGTGAATATAAGTAAGAACAGAGGAAGCATTCAGCCATTGTGCACCCATATATCCAATATATATCCTTTTTCCTTTTGAAAATATTTTTCCATTCGAAAATGGTTTTTCATTTGAAAATATTTTTTCACTCGAAAATATTTTTTCGAAGCAGCTTTTCTATCTGATTTATTACTCCACCAGAGTCTGATTACAAACTTTTGCAACAAATCAGCGATTATTTTGTACATCATTATATTGTGACTTATTTAGCCATTAAGACCTTACGATTGTAGATTCAGGTGGTCCAGTATTTTATATTGTAATTTTTTATTGTAATTTAGTAATATTGGCCAATCTATATGTTTTTTGTGTGTTATAGATGTGAATAAATTTTAAATCTGACATTAGCATTTTCTGTGTGACCCTAGTATATTGTGAGTGCCGGTCATTCCATTTCTTTCAGCATTTATTAAGTAAATGGGGGTTTACATTTGACCGTGCACCCAGCCAGAATTCCCCACACAAAGTAGAGCCACTCATATCCGAATTTCAGAAGGATATCATCTCTGAATGCAGAACCCCTATTTGCAACTTAAGGGGCATAGTAACAGAAATCATAGATTCGGGAAGTGTCAGCCCATTTACAGAAGCCACTGACAGAGGCCTTTCTAGACGGATGGTAGGAAGACGGTACTGATGGACCAGAGCTTGCTGAATGAAGTTACCGGCTGACCCAGAGTCCAAGAATGCAGGCACAGACAGTGTGACTCCCTTGTGAGAGGACTTCTCCTTATCTAGGACCACCTCTGCAACTGATCCTAGACATTGGCGTTTCCTGGCTTCTGTGGACAATTACACACAAAGTGGGCCATGCCTCCACAATACAGACACGGGTTCTCTGCTTTGCGGCGTAAACGTTCCTGGTCAGAAAATCAAAGGCGCTCTGTTTGCATGGGCTCTTCAGATGGGGTGGTCACTAGAGGAAGAACCAGCCTCTGGAAGGATGGAGCTAAACAAAATGGTCTTCTGGTGCATGCGACCTCTTTAGAACATTCCCTGAAATGCTTATCTATACTTGTAGCCAAGGTAATCAGGTCATTCAGAGTAGAAGGACGGTCACGACCAGCTAATTCATCCTTAATCCGGTCAGAAAGGCCCTCCCAGAACACCACCAGTTGAGCCTCATTGTTCCCTGGAAGTTCGGCAACCAGAGTACGAAACTGGAGGGCGTACTGACCCACAGACGAGGAACCCTGTCGTAGACGCAGCAGAGCTGATGCTGTGGAGGATGTGCGGCCAGGCTCTTCAAAGACCAGCCAGAAATTAGCCAGGAAAGACTTCAGATTAGTGGTCTCTGGACCTCCATGTTCCCAAATAGGATTTGCCAAAGCAAGGGCCTCATAAAGCAGCAGGGACACAATGAAGGCAACCTTAGACCACTCGGTGGGAAACCTCTGCCCATGTGTGAGATGGAGACATCCCCAGTGCTTTTAAGCCTTTCACTCTGCGAAGGTCAACCAGGGCCAACGCTATGCGCAGAACGAGGTTGTATAGGAAGGGTTGCAGAGTACCACAACCTCTAGTGGGGTGGTATGTGAGAAGGAGAAACAGTCACCATTGTATGAATACTGTGTATATAAATACTGATTCATTAGCATTGTCATTATATTCTTTAACCACTAGATGTCACTGTTTCTTAACACAGCTAACATAGTCAAGTGATTTATAGGAGGTGGGGTTGGTGAGTCTGGAGAAGAACCAGGAAGCTGCATCTGCCTCCATCTTGAGAGGAACAGAGAAGGACTGTGTGGTACAGAATCCGGTCGCATCCAGGCGTCAGGGAGTTCTGGAGTGATTGGAGTTGCAGCTGAAGGAGGCTGATTCCAGTATAAGTCCCAGGGTCTGTCCAGAGGAAGAGGATCGTTTCCAGGAAAGCTGCTAGGAGCTTTGGAACAAAATGCTATCTTCTCTGCAGGGCTGCATGTGTGCTGAAGTAACTGGCTGCTCTCCATGTTAACAACATCATCAGATGAAAAAGATACCCGGGTCGGTAAGACAGATCGTGCACGCACCACAGTGTAGGATTGGCGCCTAAATACTAGAGGCTGAGATCAAACCTACCGGTAGTTAGAAAGTGTTGTTGAGTGGATGACTACTGTGGGGCTTCACTCTGGTAGATAGGGTAAGCGGGCGCAGTAAAGAGGCAAAATACAAGTTCTTAACTCAAAACATCAGTGTTTATTCACACTTGAGGCAATTGCACAAAACAGCACGTAACTTTGCAGTCTTGATGTTAATTCACACACAATGGAAAATTCATATAACACAAGTCACCTTGCTGGAAGTTCTGCCTTCAGCAGTCCACAGCAGGCTTTAGGGGGCCTGTTTACCCAGCATGCGGCTCTCAGCCCTCCAGCACGGCACCAAGCCTCAGATCCCCAAAACTGAGACATCTCTGCTGAGCCCAGCTGCCTATTTAAGGACATCCAGGTGCTGCAAAAACCCGAATGGGGACTTAAAATCCTGTCTGGTATTTTACCTCACCTGGCTGGAAACTAGCCCAGCCGCACATGCTGGGAGGAAAATACCTGCCTTGCCAGACACAACCCCTCACTGTGTCACACTACCAAGAATTGCTGCTTGTTTATCACAAGGACTTGTCAGTTAACGTTTTGGTTCGCTCTGGAGATCAGAGAAAGGACTTCACCATAATCTCCAGTTACCCCAGCGTGTTTATTGGGAGTGATATATATTAGGCATGTGCCACATTTCAGGGAGGGGAATATCACTGTATAGGCTGGTGAGATTGTAAGCTGCTGTGTCGCACCACGGGCTAGCCTGTATCTCACACACGTGATTATTTCTGTTCTTCAGGGTAATAACAGGTATGACGAGGCAGAGTTAGCTCTGCTCGCAGTAGGTAAATTTCACAAGTGTTTTCCGGCTACCATCGGAGGGCGCCATGCTGTGCAGCACAGGGGTCAGCCTCCGGGCTGAGTGTATGTAATCTAATTTTATGTTCAAAGCATTTAGGAGTGTGTTTGATATCCAGTTATAGTAAAGAGCCTGTTTTACAAAAGCTTGTGTCAGTGTCGCTTTCATCGTTCATCGATGTATCCTGGGGAGCCCACCCTGATACACGGCTTAAAACTGCAACTCAAAGTGGATCATGCACTGGTTCAGGAATCCACGATAGGTTCATGGATCTCCACCCTAGCAGTAAGGCAGAGGGAGTTGCACACGAGCGGAGCACAAATCCGGATTTACCGGTGTGGGTATTGCAGGGGTAGCAGCGGATAGCATCCAGACGAGCAACAACATTTTGCATGAGCTGCATCATGACATCCTGACGTTCGCTCTGATACCTTACTTCATGCCTAGTGCCGGCAGCCTATCAGTGGAACAGGGGAGGGACATACCTCCCTTGCCCTGCTGCACAGCCATCTGAGGATAGCGATACAGATGACTATGGAGATGAACGCTTCCACAATGGAAAACTGCTAACCAGGTGAAGATTTTGTTCTATGGACATTGCATGGTGTGAACAAACACCAAGACTGTGAATGGTCATTTTGTTTTTCCTTATGTGTGACTAAACACTGAACTGTTTAACTTAAAGACTTTGTGATTGCCTCTATACTGCGTCCGCTAGCCTGTCTACCAGAGCAAAACTCCACACCATTCAGAATAGTCATGGTACACAGAGAGTTAAATTACTGGGCCACCAAGGATTAATTTTTGTTCCCATTATGCCTCACTGCTGTGGCCTCTCAGTTTAGGCACATAATAGGCTGTGAAGAGAATTGGGAAGAAATGCATAAAAAGAGCCATTAAAAGACATTAGTATTAATTATTCAAACTGATGGTTTTATTCATAAAGTGTCTATGCAATTGACTTCCTCTGCTGGGTTTCCAGGCTCTGCCCAATCTTTTGTATTTTATGGGACAGTGAAAGACTTCATGGAATCACTACCTACCACATCCCTTACACTGTAAGTTCTGAAAACAGAAGATACAAATGAATACACACATTCCTGCAGAAATAAACAGCAATATAAAAAGACCAGCAGGTTACATTAGTACATGAACTGCATAAAATATTCAATTTTACCAGATGTAATAGGTCACTGAAATTTTACGTTTCACACCACTTAATGAAAAGTTAGATTGCAGTCTGCACAGGTTTTTATAAATGTGCATTTTAGATAATGGGAACAAATATACATCAGCAGAATAACTAGAATTCACAAACCTCATAACCTTGCCTAGATTTGTTAGTGGATTGCAATGATAGTTTTGCCTGTCATAGCATAACTGAAATGTATCTAAAGAGACAAGCAAGAAATGGAAAGAGGTACCATATAGCAAAACTGAGTGATGCAGATTGTCTTCAATTCCTTGTGGCAGGAACATACAAGTGGAATGACTTATGGTCAATGGTCTGTTCAGCACTTATGGTAGGTTAACAGTACGCATTAGTTCCTATTCAATGGAATATTTACCAGCTGGATACCTGGAGGTCCATTGGTTTCTGGTTATCTAAAGATCTGATGGTTGCTGGTAAACCTCTTGTTTGGTGTACCTAAGAGCTCACAGGCCCTAGTGTAAAAGTTTAGCTTGTTCCCCCAGCACAACTTCTCCTCACGCTGGCTAGCTGCAATCTGTTGGTACCCAGTATATGATTAGAGTGAAGTTTCATCTTCTCAGATTAGTCATCAGCTTCCGAAAAGCTTCCCAATAGCAACAACATGTAAGGTATTTGATAGAGGCAGGAAGCATTTACACGATATTGGGCTTTCTGTGCAGTTCTATGCACGCACTTGCTCTCTGGTGTCAGTCAGTGCATAAACACCCAACTTTAATCTGCTAAAGTCCTGATATGTGCCTCACATTCATTAGTATATGTATACCCCTACACACCACCATTCTAAGAAGAGGTAGAAGTAGAATATAAACTCCTGTACACCTTAGTCTCTTCCATATCGACGTGCTGTAACACTATAACTCTTCAATTTTTTCCACAGTTCCTTTACTTGACTATATACTTCTGACATTAAAAGGTTAAATGGGCACTAACTTTCCACACAACTTTGCATAAATCAATAGTACAAGGAACCACAAAGAAAGTTTGTAATATATCTTATCAGAGAGAAATGTCGACTTCTCATGTTATCAGTTGTCTACCTCTCCTCCCCTTGGTAATTGCTTTTCTGTTTAAAAAATGCTGGAAATAAATGAGCTCTGCTAAATATGCTTTGAATCCATCTGAAGATGGACCAGATCTGCTGAAGTGTCATAATACATATGTCAATACATGTCTATTGAGAAGGCAGAGAGGAGGAGTAAACAGGAGCATTTATTTTATTTTTATTTATTATATCACGCTGACATTTTCCTCAGTGCTTTACAGATATTAGCACGCCATACAGGTCAGTACTTCTCTGTAATGTCCTCCAGAATCATAAGGCTGCTTGCAAATAAGAGTAGGTTAGGAAGCAGATTCTCTTCAACTTTCTGTGTGAATGTGTGCCAGATACAAGTCATATAGTGGCTAGAAATAATGCTATGCTTCATGTACGCAAACTGTACTATGGATTTATTCACAGTGTGCAGAAAGGTTATGGGGATGTCAGAGGAGAAGACATCATAAATCGTCTCCTCCACCCCAGCTCTCAGATTTAGGATACTTTGGATACCAAACATGAAAGGAATTCAGAATGGATATGAGACAAGTACAATCAACCTTAGCATGATGAGGGGGCCTGTCGGCCCAGTCGCAAATGTGATTGCTGCAACCCCTATATTTACAGTGACATTCATATTTATAGTAGATATAGTAAATGTAGGTATTGTACTATGTGCTGTTATTTCACAACATTATTGTCGTATTATGTCATACAATCATACCACTTGTGAACAGGGTTACTACTGTTGTTCCAATGTAGGATAAGAACAAAATGATAGGAAGAGTAATTTACCCCTGGTTTCACTTACAGCAGGAGAACTGTAGTTGTAGTGTTCTCTACCATTTATAAACTTGCTATCCACTTTTCTGTTGTAGGGACTAGAGAGAAGCGAATCGAAGTTGACAAAGTGTAATTCGATCTGAATTTCAGGAAAAATTTGATTCACACTGAATCCTAATTTCCTCACGCTTCGTGGTAACGAATCTCATTTTTTCCTAAAATGGCTGCTGCACGTTTTATGACATGGAACAAGGAACTCTGAGAACGAGGGATAACCCACAATGTCATTCATGCAGCCAATCAGCAGCCAGCCAGCCCTGTGATGTCACAGCCCTATAAATAGCCTCAGCCATCTAGGATTCAGCCATTTTCCAGTTCACTTAGTGCAGGGAGAGACGTCAGCAGGCGCTAGGGACAGTGGTAGAAAAGACTTTAAACTTTTATTTTGCTGTATAGAAGTTCAGGGAAAGGACAGAGAGGAATCATTCCACAGTATTGAAGCAGAACAGGGTTCAGTAGGATGAGTAATAGAATCAAATCCTATTATACCTTGCTGCACTGACTGCAGATCCAAATTGCCATTAAACAGCTCTGTAATTCCAGCAAACCGTTCTTGTTATTGGGTTGCAAGTGCTGTTTGATACAGCTATTAACAGTGCTTATTACAAATAAATATTTCTACATCCTTTGATATGATTGAAACAACCACTGCAGCTGCAATACATAACAAAGCCAGTAGATGGCAGTGTTAATCTAAAGTAATTACATTACACAATACACTTTGCTATATGTAATCACAGCCCTATATTCAATCTGTATGTCCCGATATATATCATCAATCCCTGTATATCTTAATATTCCATATATAGTTGAATTTTTCCACTGAGCCAGAGTATGAGTCTCTCCGATCCTTAGATCGGTAATATAGTCTCCCCAGCTTTACTGTAGATATCCCCGATATCTTAATTATGTGATAGAGAAAAGTTCTATATCTTGATTGCAGGGATATCTAATGGCAGTTTTGTTGGTACTATTTTAGGGTACATATGATTTTTGGTTGCTCTATATTACACTTTTTGTGAGGCCAGGCAACAAAAAATAGCTGTTTTGGCACAGTTTTTATTTTTTGTTATTTACAATGTTCATCTGACATTCATTAAATCATGTGGTATTTTTATAGAGCAGGTTGTTACGGATGCAACAATGCCAAATATGACTATGAATATGTTTGTTTCAGTTTCACATTGAAAAAAATGATTTTTTTTTTGTGTCTCTATATTTTGGGAAAAATACTAGTGCTTCTGAATAAATTATTATGCTCCCGGAGTCAAAACCATACTCACAAATTCCCCAAGGGGAGTAGGAAGGGAGCTAAAACCCCAGGGTGTGAACAGCTGCTCCACCAGTGCTCCCCGGTCACTTAGTGGGGTGCACCATTCCAAAGGAACCACTGATGTCCCCCTGATTTGTCCTTTTGGTCCACTGAACTAAGGATGTATTTTCACCTTATTGGATTACCTCCCGATGAGAAATAAATTGAAACGTGACACGTTGGGAACTATGCTTTAGGGCACAATAGGGATACCGTCCAATCCTAGGGTCAGGTATCTGGACGGGGTTGCCCCTTGCGGGGCAAGTACTCTGTATAGACAGGTAGGGTTACATCAGCAATGCCCGCTCCCCTTGCAAAGGGATAACTAGGGAAATTGATTCCCTACTGTGTCTGTACACTGAACTACCCAGTGACTATACCAAGGTACCCGACCTGACATTCTGAGCCCTAATCCACGTTGGGCCTAGTGTTTCGGGATACATCTGATTTGTTAAGGTCATTCCGATTTAATTTTTGAATAATATATATATGTATATAGTCTACTGACTGTGGTGCTATGTTTATTTTTTAATTAATGCAAATAAAGGTTATGTTTCAGCTCCCTTCTTATTCCCCTTGGGGAATTTGTGAGTATGGTTTTGACTCCGGGAGCATAATAATTTATTCAGAAGCACTAGTATTTTTCCCAAAATATAGAGACACTAAAAGCCATAGTTTTTATTTTTATTTTTTTGGGACGACTGTCTTATGTAGGGTCAAATTTTTTTCTGTATGAGATGACGGTTTGATTGGTACTCTTTTAGGATGCGTATGACTTCTTGATCATGACAAAAAATTGCTTTTTTTACACGCTTTTTTTTTTTACGGTGTTCACCTGAGGGGTTAGGTCATGTGATATTGTCATATAGCAGGTTCTTACAGACGCGGCGATACCTAATATGTATTATTTATTTATTTATTTAAGTTTTACACATTTTATTTTTTACGATGTTCACCTGAGGAGTTAGATCATGTGGTATTTTTATGGAGAAGGTTGTTACGGATGCGGCGATACCTAATATGTCTACTTTTCTTTTTGCATTTAACAAAATAAGCATTTTTTAAACAAAAAATAAAGTGTCTCCATAGTCTGAGCCATATATATTTTTTTGGGCGATTGTCTTAGGTAGGGCTTGATTTTTGCTGGATAAGTTGATGGTTAGATTGGTACTATCTTGGGGGGCATACGCCTTTTTGATCACTTGGTGTTGCACTTTTAGTGATGTAAGGTGACAAAAAAACGCGGCGATACTTAATTTGTCTACTTTTCTTTTTTTCCCTATTTTTACCATTTTTATTTACTATATTTTGGGAAAAGGAAGTTTTTTTTTCTTTACTTAAAACTTACATTTTTTTTAAATAAAAAAAAAACTTTTTTTCACTTCTTATATTTGTCCCACTGTGGGACTTCAACCTTTTCAGGGTTTGATCCATGTTTCAATTCAGTATAATAAATTCTGTATTGTACTGAATTGAACTGTCAGTGTCTCACACAGTAAGACACTGACAGTTGCCTAGGAGTCCCAGCCCTCAGGCTGGATCTCCTGGGCTTCCATAGCTGGCAGGCCCCGATGCCCGTGTAAGGGATCGGGGCTGCCATGGCAACCACCGGGTCCCCGCCACAGCAGTGCGGGACCCGATGGCTAAGGAGAGGGAGCTCAAACTTTCCATATGCCACAGTCAGCGCTGACCACGGCATATAAGGTGTTAATCCAGCCGCATCGGCGTTATCACCAATGCTGGTGGATGCAGCACAGATCTGGCTGTCAGTAACAGTCGGATCCGTGCTGCTGATCGCAGCAGCGCACATGGGGGGGGGGGGGGAAGGACTGCAGGACGATAATGCTTGTCCTGGGGCGCAAAGTACCGGCCATTTAGGACGAGCATTCTCATCCTGGGTCGTTAAGGAGGGGGATGCGCAGTCATGGGAATTTTCTCTGCCAACCGGATCGCAGTCTCTCTGGTTGGTAGATGAATTATTCGAAGCTTTGGGTCTTATCTATGATGATCCGGATTGGACCTCTCTAGCCGAAACCAAGCTGCGCGGCATTCGTCAGGGTGATCGTCATGGCTCCTTAAGTTTTTTTAAAGTTGAGGTGTATGTGTGTGTAGTGTATATATGGTGTATTTATGTATGTGTACCATGTATATGGTGTATTTATGTGTACGTGTGTGACATATATATGTTGTATGTACAGTTGCGTTCAAAATAATAGCAGTCAGACATCACTAACCTGATCAATCACTGTTTTTGGCAGAAATGATATTTCTACATGGCAAATAATTTACTAGCAGGTGTAGAAGAGTAATAGAAACATAGAAACATAGAATGTGTCGGCAGATAAGAACCATTTGGCCCATCTAGTCTGCCCAATATTCTGAATACTACGAATAGCCCCTGTCCCTATCTTATATGAAGGATGGCCTTATGCCTATCCTATGCATGCTTAAACTCCTTCACTGTATTTGCTGCTACCACTTCTGCAGAAAGGCTATTCCATGCATCCACTACTCTCTCAGTAAAGTAATACTTCCTGATATTACTTTTAAACCTTTACCCCTCTCATTTAAAACTATGTCCTCTTGTAGCAGTTTTTCTTCTTTTAAATATTCTCTCCTCTTTTACCTTATGTATTAAAAAGTTTCTATCATATCCCCTCTGTCTCGTCTTTCTTCCAAGCTATACATGTTAAGGTCCTTTAATCTTTCCTGGTAAATTTTATCCTACAATCCATGTACTAGTTTAGTAGCTCTTCTCTGAACTCTCTCCAAAGTATCAATATTCTTCTGGAGATATGGTCTCCAGTACTGCACACAATACTCCAAATGAGGTCTCACTAGTGCTCTGTAGAGCGGCATGAGCACCTCCCTCTTTCTACCGGTAATGCCTCTCCCTATAGACCCAAGCATTCTGCTAGCATTTCCTGCTGCTCTATGACATTGTCTGCCTACCTTTAAGTCTTCTGAAACAATGACCCCTAAATCCCTTTCCTCAGATACTGAGGTTAGGACTGTATCACTGATTTTATATTTTGCTCTTGGGTTTTTACACCCCAGGTGCATTATCTTGCACTTATCAACATAAAATTTTAGTTGCCATATTTTTGACCATTTCTCTAGTTTTCCTAAATCCGTTTTAATTTAGTGTATCCCTCCAGGAACATCAACCCTATTATAAATCTTTGTGTTATCAGCAAAAAGACATACCTTACCATCGAGGCCTTCTGCAATTTCGCTGATAAAGATATTAAACAATATGGGTCCCAAAACAGATCCCTGAGGTACCCCACTGGTAACAAGACCATGGTCTGAATATACTCCATTGACTACAACCCTCTGTTGTCTGTCTCTCAGCCACTGCCTAATCCATTCAACTATATGGGAGTCTACACATAAAGACTGCAATTTATTGATAAGCCTTCTATAAGGGACAGTATCAAAAGCCTTACTAAAGTCTAGATAAGCAATGTCTACTGCACCTCCGCCATCTATTATTTTAGTCACACAATCAAAAAAAAATTTAAAAGATTAGTTTGACATGATCTCCCTGAAGTAAACCCATGCTGCTTTTTATCTTTCAATCCATGGGATTTTAGATGTTCCACAATCCTCTCATTAAGTATGGTTTCCATTAATTTCCCCACTATTGATGTCAGGCTTACTGGCCTATAGTTGCCAGATTCCTCCCTACTACCTTTCTTGTGAATGGGCACAACATTTGCCAATTTCCAATCTTCTGGGACAACTCCTGTTGCCAGTGATTGGTTAAATAAATCTGTTAATGGTTTTGCTAGTTCACCGCTGAGCTCTTTTAATAGCTTTGGGTGTATCCCATCAGGACCCTGTGACTTATTTGTATTAATTTTAGACAGCTGACTTAGCACCTCTTCCTCTGTAAAGACACATGCATCAAAAGATGCATTAGTCTTCTTTCCTAACTGAGGTCCTTTTCCTTAATTTTCCTTTGTAAAAACTGAACAGAAGTATTCATAGTATTAATAGAAACCCAACAGTCATGACATGCATGCTGCTGATTCTCTGTAATTCAATCACTTATTGAAAGGGGCATGTTCGAAATAATAGCAGTGTGGAGTTCAGTGGGTGAGGTCATTCATTCTTTGAAAAACAGGTGGCAATTATTGCCCTTATTTAAGGAAGGAAGGCAGCAAATGTTGTACATGCTGGTTACAGTACATTTCTCTCTGAAATTCTTATGAAAATGGGTCATTCCAGACATTGTTCAGAAGTACAGTGTACCTTGATTAAAAAGTTGATTGGAGAGGGGAAAACATACAAAGAAATACATAAAATGATAGGCTGCAAATGGATAGAAAAATAGCCAAAACGGCAAGGACTCAGCTAACAATCAGCTCCAGGAAGCTCAAAGAAGGTCTAAAGTTACCTGTGAGTACTGTTACAATTAGAAGACGCCTATGTAAAGCCAAGCTATCTGCAAGAAGCACCGCAAAGTCCCACATTTGAAAAAAAGACATGTGCTGAAGAGGTTAAAATTTGCCAAAGAGCACATTGACTGGCCTAAAGAGTCATTTTGTGGACTGATGAAAGTAGGATTGTTCTTTTTGGGTTTAGTGGCCGGAGACAGTTTGTCAGATAACCCCCAAACATTGAATTCAAGCCACAGTGCACTGTGAAGACAGTGAAACATGGTGGCACAAGCATCATGATATGAGGATGTTTCTCATACCACGGTGCTGGGCCTATTTATCGCATACCAGGGATCATGGATCAGTTTGAATACATCAGAATACTTGAAGAGGTCATGCTGCCTTATGCTGAAGAGGAAATGCCCTTTAAATGGGTGTTCCAACAAGACAACAACCCCAAACACACCAGTAAATGTGCAACATCTTGGTTCCAGACCAACAAGATTGGCGTTATGGAGTGGCCCAATCCCCGGATCTTAATGCAATAGAAAACTTGTGGGGTGACATTAAAAATGCAGTTTCTGAGGCAAAACCAAAAAATAGAGAAGAACTATAGAATGTAGTCCAATCATCCTGGGCTGGAATACCTGTTCACAGGTGCCAGAAGTTGGTTGACTCCATGCAACACAGATGTACAGCAGTTCTCAGAAACAGTGGTTATACAACTAAATATTAGTTAAGTGATTCAAAGGAAAGCAAAATCTCCCAAAAAAATTCTGTTTATATAGTGAATGTTTGAGTTTGTAAAGAAGAATACAAACAATGCTATTTTTTTGAACAGTCTAATATTCACTTTTCTTTATTTTTTTTGAAGAACAACACAAATTTGATATATTTTTCTTCATGTTTTGATATGGAATCGAATGTGTAGTGTTCCCAATGCATTTGTGTGTATGGAAATAAAACCTATTAGAAGGATTTTGAGCTTTATTCACTTTTTTAAACACACTGCTATTATTTTGAACACAACTGTGTATGTAAACATGTGTCATGACGACGCGTGTCCGCGGTTGAGTAGGGAACCTGTTGTTAAAACTTTGAATCCCACCCCTGGTTCCTGCACAGCCACACCAGCAACTTGGCCAGGTGACGCCGCTTCTGCCTCCATGTTCTCACGCTGTTGGTCCTGCGACAATGTCCGCCTCTGCCTACTCATCCTCCACCGTGTCCTCAGCCTCCACTTCAGGGACAATTCACAGTGTCCCTCCAGCATACCACATGTGCAGTGCATGGCGGTGTCACTCTGTTATGCACCTCATTTGTCTGGGTGAACAGAGTCACACAGCGGAGGAACTGCTCCATGTGCTTCATCAAGAAATCGAATCGTGGCTTTCTCCGCAACAACTCAAAATCGGAAACATGGTGACTGACAACGGGAAGAATATGGTGTCCGCACTGCGTCAAGGAGGGCTGAGCCATGCGCCCTGCATGGCACATGTGTTCAATCTGGTTTTCAAGCGGTTCCTGAAGTCTTCCACCCATCTGAAAAACACCCTAAAAATGACCAGGAAATGTTGCATGCGCTTTAGCCACTCGTACACAGCAAAGCACACACTCCTTGAGCTGCAGCGGCAGAACGGCATCCCCCAACATAGGCTGATATGTGACGTTTTCACCCATTGGAATTCCACCCTCCATATGTTGGACTGACTATACAAACAGAGAAAGGCCATAAACAATTTCTTGATGATCCAAGTGGACAGGAGTTCTCCCCAGTGTAACTTCGATGTCAGCCAGTGGCAGCTCATGCGTGACACCTGCCGTTTGCTTAGGCTCTTTGAGGAGGCCACGTTATTTGTCAGTTGTCAGGACTACGGGATGAACAACGTCATTCCGTTGCTTCATGTCCTGGAACAGATGCTGGTAAATCTGGCTGGTCAGGGGACTGGAGACGTGGCGCCTAGATCTCACAGCCACATGAGCCCTGTGGGGACTGAATTGGAGGAGGAGGAGGACATTGGAGCACAATCAATGTGTAGCAAAATGGGTGTTTTTTTTTTTACAGAGGTGACAGGAGAGAAGGAGCAGGAGCAGCCAGAGGAGCAAGAGGGAGATGAGGAAGATGAGGCAGAGGACCCAGACACACCGTGGCAGTATGCAGTGGAGATGGAGGCAGGGAGTCCATCCGAGTCACTTGCACAAATGGCCTGATGCATGCTCCCTTGCTTGAGTAGTGATATCTGAATTGTCAGCATTAGACAGAGGGATGACTTCTGGCTTTCCACCTTGTTGGACCCTCACTACTGGTCCAAAATGGGGGTCTTTTTTACACCCCCTGAGAGGTAGGACAAACTGAACTATTATAGAGACATCCTATGTAGTCAGTTGGCCACTGCCTATCTGCGCCATTGTCCATCCTCTCGCAGGTCTGACCAGGGTGGGCCCTCTGCGCTCACGTTCCTCTGCCATGGCTGCTGTGGCAGGGTGGCACAGGGTATAGAAGAAGTTTCAGCTCCACCTCCACGTAACCTTTACCCTTTGTGGTCTCCTGATGCTGCTACCACCTCCACACTATGTCACCTTGCCACTCTGTGGTCTCATGATGCTGCTGATACCTCAACACTGTCACCTTGCCACTCTGTGGCCTCCTGATGCTGCTGCTGCCAACTCCACACTGTCATTGTGCCAACCTGTGGCCTCCTCCTGATGCTGCTGCCACCTCCACACTGTCATTATGACACCCTGTGGCCTCCTCCTGATGCTGCCTCTGCCTCCATCTCCATACTCTGTCATTGTGCCACTCTGTGGCCTCCTGATGCTGCTGCCACCTCCACACTGTCATTGTGCTATTTTGTGGCCTCCTTCTGATGCTGCTGCCACCTCCACACTTTGTAATTGGGCCACTCTGTGGTCTCATCATGTTGCTTCCACCTCACCACTATGTCATAGGGCCACCCTGTGGACTTTTCATCCTGGTCCCACCCTCCCCACTTCATGACTGGGCCACTATTTTGCCTTACGGCCTAGCTGACATCATCATTTATTTGACCCTTCTTCTTATCTGTCTGGAAGAAAAAAAGAGACGCACAACGGTTCCTGTATATATATAATAGCTGTAAGGCCTGCCTGACATGGTCCCTATTTTGCATCAGAATTGTGTTATGATTTTGTAACCAAAAGCAGGAGTGGGTACAAAACACAGAAGACATGCAACTATTCTGTTCATGTGTCATCTCTGTTTTGTATCCACTCCTGTTTTTTTGGGCTTTAGCAATACTGAAGGATTACTGACCAAATGCTGACCGAGTGAATGTGGATGCTCCGCAGACAGGATGTGTTTTTTTTCAGTTTTTTCCCCTTAACTGCCCAAATAAGTGAAGTGTGCAGGGATTCTAAGAGCGACACCTGTCATCTGCATGTCATACTGACTCACAGTATTGTTTCACTACCACAGCAGACTCCCTATGCGTGTTACTGCAAGTCACAGTGTTCTACACAACTATAAAAGCTCTCAGCAACCAGGAAATAGCCATTTTTAACACGATTCACCACATATAACTTCGGATCGAACCAAATTTTTAAAAAAAATTGGTTGAATCGGCCAAATCGAATTTTTTAGAAATTCGCTCATTTCTAGTAGGGACCATAAAGACCTCTTGGGAACTAGATGCAATATCTGCACCCACTATAGCTATCCCACTGTGTGGGAGTAATTTCAGATCAATGTATCCAATGCTACAAAATGTTAAAAATACACAACACAAATTATATGCAGTGGTTAGCATTGTTGTAGCGCTAGAGTTTGCATTTTGTATACTTCTCAGAGAGGGTTTCCTCCAAGTACTATATTTTTCTCCCAAACTCCAAAGCCTTACTGAAAGGTTAATGGCTTTCAATGAAAACTACCTAATGCTAGCCATATACATGAAAGAGACATCTGTGCAGATAGACAATACCTTTGGAAAACTAATGCGATTACACTCACCATAGGTTGTTGTGCTAGAAGAAGCACAAAGCTTCCAGAAGACAGTAACATAAGTCACAGGGCACGTGGCTGAAGATCCTCCCCGGAGCAATGGAAACTGTAGTTCCTGTACACCTTACAAATAATGCAGATGCACCCCAATGTACGGGATCTCCTTCAGATAGATACTAACAATGGACAATGTAATCACACTTGTTTGTAAAGTAACTAACACTTATTTATTTAAAAAAACTAATGGCAATGTGTTTTGCATGCGGACTGTGTGCCTTGACCTGGCAAAGTTGTGTTAAACTGGCCATAGACTCTTAAATCTATGTTTCTTGAATTCAATAATTTTGGTGGGACTGACCAGCCATCTAATAAGTATGGCCTGACTCTCCTCTGATTTCAGATTTCAGGGGAATATAGGGTCGGGCATGGATTTCAACAAACCTATTCCTTTTCCTCTTGGGGAGATAAGCTGTGTGGCAGGTGCTTTCTCCCCACTCCCATTCAAGCTGAACATGCATGTATATGTGAGGACTGGGATGACTGTTACCTATCTGTATGACTGCTTTAACATGTGTCAGAGATAAGGTCATTGGAATGTGAGCCCTATTAGGGACAGGGACTAATGTATATGATGCCAAACTCTGTATAGCGCTGTGATCGTATATAAGAACATTACTAAATAAATATGAATATGGAAATAACGATAGTAACCATTTCCACATATATTAGTCATTGGATTAGTATTACTTTTAATCCCACATTATCTTGTTCCTGTGTGTTCTTGGTATGCAACAAAGTCAATCATAAATTGTACCCCTCTGTTTTATTCTACAGTTCATAGACACTTAAGTGTTTATGTCATAAACTCTAAAGTTTATTTTTCATGAATTACTCTACCTCTCATTCCTCTTTGGATTGTTCTCACCAATGACACTTGTGTATCCTACAATACTATGCTCCAATGCAGGACGTAACCTACAACAAGTGAATATCAAAACTGATTTGCCACAGGGTGCAATAGTAGGCTAATAAAGTTAGAATAAGCTAGTTTTGATAAATGGTGGTATTTGGAGAAAGTGATATAACAGTGATATCTGTTGGGCAGGATGCATTTATATAAGTAACACAGCCACTTCAATATCGAAATCAATACACTATTGAATATACACAAATATTTGGAATTTGTGGATACTGTGTAGGAGCCTTTCATATATTTGCATAGAAATAGCTGTTTGACATTTCTATCCTCCAGATCAGTAGCGGCTGGTGGGGTTTGCTGACTGCAGGCTAAGAATAATTAGCATTTCATCTCTGCCAGCTAGTACACGGAGTAAAATAGTACAATATCCTCAATCTGTGTTAATGGGTATTTTGTCACAATCATGTAATGGTTCGTACAGCAATGTTAGAGGAACTCTTTAGTATAAACAATCTCAGAGACATATTCTCAGTAGTTGGTGTCTGCACCAAGGAGCTATAAATTTCCTCCCAGTATTAGTGTTTCTGTTTAACGGTCGAAGAGAAACGAAAAGCACAAGGGAAATATAGATGTCGAAACTTTGCAATGAAAACAAAATATCTAAGTTGTTGTACAACTGGATTGCTTTTTACCACCCTTGTTGCTTAGTGGTTTGATAAATGCTACTTTATATTGAGTTTACCACCTTTAAGCTGCAGAGCATAGCCCATTGCTCAGGCAGTTAGTTCGAAAATGCGCTTCTGTATAGAACATTGCTGAATCAACTGATGAGGTCATGTACTGTATGGACCTCACTTGTATTTTTATCAACTCACTAAATGACAGAAATTTCAGGACTACAACTCACTTTTCAAATCGAAAAAACACAGACAGGTTATTTATATGCCAGGCAAAACAGAATGAAATCAGAGTTACTCTCAGGGTGCATAGTAGACATTGCTTACCAGTGTTCTGGGGACCAAGAACCTATGATGGACTCACTTAGTAGCATTCATGTCATTACTTTTTTAGATAAATTCTTGTGGCGACTTTCTGCTATTTGGCATTTTTATATGGATTCTTATTTGTGTAGAAAATCTACTAATGTAAGTGGGAGCTCTACACTGACTGTAAATTCCGGTTATGTCCCTCGATACCCTTGTATAATTGATCATTAACAGTCTCAATGATACAGGCTCCAGTGGCGAGAAATACAGATCATCCTGCACAAAAATAAAAATAAAAAAAGAGGCCCCACACAGCTCGGTAAAAAGTTATGGGGGTCAGAACATGACGATGTACAAAAAAAGCATTTTGTTTCAAAGTGTTTATATTTTTCCGTATTAAAACACAAAAAAACTATTGTTTGCCATTGACAGCTGCATTAGAGTTTGCAGGAAGGCAGGGGAGTACCTACTGCCAATGCAATACCACAGAGTAATGTTAAATTAAAGAGGTTGTCCCATGAAAAATATTCTAATGTTTTCAAACCAGCACCTGGATCTGAAGACTTTTGTAATTGCATGTAATTAAAAATTTTAGTATAGCCACTGAGTTATTAAATAAATGTATCTGTGTAGTGCGAATAGGCTAAACAAGCAAATTATTTACATGTGCACCTTGGAAAATTGCATTACTGTATTGAGACTTTTACATGTACAGTGTATATTTGTAAATTATGGAAAATACAATTTATGATTCAGTCAACTGACAAGTCCAGTTTAGTGACCTATTAGAAAATGCAATAGAACCTACAGTCATTTTGAGAACTGCAATAACCCTGCTTTATGTCAGCAATATCACTTAGCCCATATGACTAAATGGTTCTGTATTTTTAAGTTTTAAACACTTCAGGTTTTGGTCAGTTATAGTTTTGATATATAGTAAAGTTAGAGAAAAGACCAACTAATCCGTTTTTGGCAAACAAAAGTCTTATTTCTGTATAGAACATCATCATGGACATAGTTTATGGAGTACTCATGGTATGATCGAAGTCTCCGAACCACTATATTTTTCCTTCCTATGTCTGCTCTGACCTCTGTAATTGAATAGTTTTAAAGGGGTTTCCAAACTCCTGATATTGATGACCAATCCTCAGAATAGGTCAATAATATATGGTCGGTGAGGGTCTGACACTCTACACCCCCACTGATCAGCTTTTTCCTGCAGTCTCTGTCGCTGGAACTAGCACTGTGAATGGAGAGGGAATCACAGCTCTGTTCAAAGCATAGAGGTCATGCTGTAGTCCTGCGCGTGAACGGAGCTGAGGTGCAGTAACCCAGTATGACCATTGAATTTTGAATGGACCTGTGGTTCTCACTCCATTCACATTGCTAATTCCAGTGCCAGAGGCTGCAGGCAATAGCTGATCTGTAGGGGTGCAGGGTCTCGGACCCTCACCGATTGGATATTAATAACCTATTTCAAAGATAAGTCATCAATATCGGGAACCTCATAGGTATCAGCAATCTAAAAACACACAATAAAAGAGAATGAATGGCCCAAATAAATTAAAGGGGTTGTCTAGCAGATAACATTTTTAAAAGGCTCAGTGTGATATAAAATAATACATTTGTCATTCCCAACAGATTCTCCACCACTCCCATTTTGACACTTCCAGATTCCCCACAGGTCTCTTTTTCCATGTCCCTTTCGACACCCTGCAGAAGACTAATGGGGTGTAAGATGTTGTAAAAGCACACCCACCTTAAAAGTTCCACTTCTTTCAGCAATCTCAGTGACATGGCTGCTTCAGGCTACATTACCAGGAGATGTTTGCTCCGCTCGTTATAATGTTCATGATAGCAGTGAGAACCAACCTCTAGATGGTGGTATTGCATTGCCAAAAACGCTACTCTATAAAGAGAAAAGTACAGGACAATATGCCCATCCACGTGTCATGTCACTGCAGATGCAAGAAGGGACGAGGAGCCCTGATAAGAAGAATTGTAGGGAGCCATATTGGAGGAGAAGCAAATATAGAAACAGAGAAATAAAAATATAACAGAGTGCTGGTCACTAGTCCTAAATAACATACTTTATCAAAGAAACACAAGAAGGACCGGATATCAATTATCTAAAAATATAGGCAATCTTTATTAAGTACCACAAAGTGAAAATACTGCATGCAATAAAGATCCTATGAGGGATCCCAATTCATCCCTACATAACAATATGCATCCTATTTCCAAATTAGGAAAATCTCCTACAATATGCAGAGACGATGAAATGACAACATGCCAGCAGAAATTAAATACTATAAAGCATACAATGTACATAATATAAAGACAATACCCATAGTGCAGCACAAGGTGTCCATGCACACAAAAACTGCTGTATGCATATTCCTGGTGAACCAGCTTCCTCATGGGTCATCTTAATTGTATATAGAGTTTTAACTTTATGGTGCTATAGTTTTAGATATTTGATATGTTGTCTGTTTCTATAGTCATTCTTGTATTTCTCTGATGCAATCTTGGAGAGAAGGGCACATGCCTCGGTGAAGCAGGCCATTACTGCAGTGAGTGATGAGCACATTACTCAGCTAGGGACTTCATAATCCTAATTGAGGAGACTTAAAGGCTATGGACACCTTTGTGAATTAAAAATGAATAAACCCATATCTTAGGACTCATTCAGACGGCCGTATGCTGTCCGCAAAAATACTGAATGCTATCCAGTTTTTTTTAAAGCGGATCAGCAAAAAAACAGATCTGCAAAAAAACAGATAGCATTCCGTATTTTTACGGACCCATAGACTTCAATGGGGCCATGTCCTGATTTTCACGGACAAGTATAGGACATGTTTCATTTGTATTGCAGAACCGTGGAATAGAAAAAGGGCCCCATAGAAGTGAATGTGTCAGCATCCTATTCCGAAAAAAACAAAAACGGATCTGCATTTTTGAGGATAGCATACTGCCGTCTGAATGAGCCCTTAGTGTAATGCAGCACATAATAAAATTGCGCTTGTTTGTTTATTGATATCAGCTTTGCTTCACACACACTCAGAAATGCTCTTATATGATTTTTACTCACTCTTCTCATCTCCTGTGAGGCTCTGTGGGTGTTCCCTTTGCTCTAGTCACATGATCTCTCTCCTGTCTGTTGATTTCACATGCATCATCACAGCTCTGCTCCCCCCTCCCTTCTCTGAGATAAGCCCTGCCCCCACATCCTGTTACATAGCACAGCTATCAGCCACTTACATACAGATGGCTTGTATGCTACAACTTGTAATTTGAAGATCTATTTATCACTTCCATTCTGTAGAAAGTCCATTATTTGTAGATAGCAATAGATATTTTTGCTGATAACGTTAGTGCAGCGATCTACTGTCCCATCTAACAGGCAGAACAATTACATTATAAGGATCATATAGATCGCATTTACTGACAGCTCTAACGTGGTCACAACATGCACTCTGTTCTGATACAGTATTTGTGCACAGTGAACTTTCACTTGTCCCATACAGGTAAGACTACTTTCATCTGCGTTTTTTCTGGATTCGTTATGGATCAGCAAAAACGCTTCTGTCATAATAATACAACAGGGTGCATCCATTTTGAATGGATCCAGTTGTATTATCTCTAAAATAGCAATGACGGATCCATCTCTAAAACCATTTTAAGTCAATAGGGGACGGAACCATTTTCTTTTGTGTCTGAGAAAAAAAGAACAGTCACCATTGACTTACTTCGTGAGTCATGACGGACCCATCTTGCTCCACATCCCAGAACACAAAAACTCAAAAACGCTGCTTGCTGCGCTTGTGTGCGTCATTGGAATACAATGAAACGGAACGGAATGCATTCTGGTGCACACCATTCCCTTCAGTTCAGTTTTGTCCCAATTGACAATGAATGGGGACAAAACTGAAGCATTTCCCCCCGCTATTAAGATCCTATGACGGATCTCAATAGCGGAAAGGGAAAGCAGAGCTGTGAAAGTAGCCTTAGTATAGTGTGATGATTTAATGAGTGAATAAGACACACAATGCTATGTACAGCATAGTACATTTGTTCAGTGTCTACTATGCGAGGTATGGTTTATACATATTTGGGGTCATTTATCAAACTGGTGTAAAATAGAACTTAGCTTACTGCATATTTTAGTCAACAGAACCGGATCCAATAGTGTGCCTCACCAGGATTTACCTTTGTGCCTCACTGCATGTACTTATTGCTGAGGCGTGTGGACTTGCATCAGTTGCAGCACAGTGGCAGCGCAGGGGTTAAGCAACTATCTCAGATATCTCCACCCAGCAGAGGGGAGGGAACCAACCAGCCCGCCTCCACAGAGAAAGCATTCCTACAGCAGCAGGAACAAAAGTGTTGAATACAAGTTCCCAGGAGGACAAAGAGATCGCTGCCCATACAAGAAGCAGGAAGTAAAGCGGCGGCCATTTAAAAAAAGGGAAATATAGCATTGTCTTCATTGAATGTGGGAAATTAAACCTGAGTGAGTAAAATTGTGCAAAAACCTTGCTAAAGACTGTGAATAGTTGTTATCTGTCTGCCAGAGCACCATACGTCACGAAATTGAGCAGTTGCAGCGACTCTTAACCCCTTAGGGACACAGCCTTTTTACACCTTAGGACCAGGCCATTTTTTGCAAATCTGACCAGTGTCACTTTAAGTGCTCATAACTTTAAAACGCTTTGACTTATCCAGGCCATTCTGATATTGTTTTTTCGTCACATATTGTACTTCATGACACTGGTGAAATGAAGTCAAAAAAATATTTTTTTTTGCACCAAAAAATACCTAATTTAACAAATTTTTGGAAAAATTAGCAAATTTCAAAGTTTCAGTTTCTCTACTTCTGTAATACATAGTAATACCCCCAAAAATTGTGATGACTTTACATTCCCCATATGTCTACTTTATGTTTGAATTGTTTTGGGAATGATATTTTATTTTTTGGGGATGTTATAAGGCTTAGAAGTTTAGAAGCAAATCTTGAAATTTTTCAGCAATTTACAAAAACGACATTTTTAGGGACCAGTTCAGGTCTGAAGTCACTTTGCGAGGCTTACATAATAGAAACCACCCAAAAATGACCCCATCTAAGAAACTACACCCCTCAAGGTATTCAAAACTGATTTTACATACGTTGTTAACCCTTTAGGTGTTGCACAAGAGTTATTGGCAAATGGGGATGAAATTTGAGAATTTCTTTTTTTTGTCAAATTTTTTATTTTAACCCATTTTTTCCACTAACAAAGCAAGGGTTAACAGCCAAACAAGACTGTATCTTTATTACCCTGACTCTGCCGTTTACAGAAACACCCAATATGTGGCCGTAAACTACTGTACGGCCACACAGCGGGGCGTAGAGGGAAAGGTGCGCCGTTTGGTTTTTGGCGGGCTGATTTTTATGGACTGGTTTATTTACACCATGTCCCATTTGAAGACCCCTGATGCACCCCTAGAGTAGAAACTCCCTAAAAGTGACCCCATCTAAGAAACTACACCCCTCAAGGTATTCAAAACTGATTTTACATTCGTCGTTAATAGAGTTGAGCGAACACCTGGATGTTCGGGTTCGAGAAGTTCGGCCGAACATCCCGGAAATGTTCGGGTTCGGGATCCGAACCCGATCCGAACTTCGTCCCGAACCCGAACCCCATTGAAGTCAATGGGGACCCGAACTTTTCAGCACTAAAAAGGCTGTAAAACAGCCCAGGAAAGAGCTAGAGGGCTGCAAAAGGCAGCAACATGTAGGTAAATCCCCTGCAAACAAATGTGGATAAGGAAATGAATTAAAATAAAAATTAAATAAATAAAAATTAACCAAAATCAATTGGAGAGAGGTTCCATAGCAGAGAATCTGGCTTCCCGTCACCCACCACTGGAACAGTCCATTCTCAGATATTTAGGCCCCGGCACCCAGGCAGAGGAGAGAGGTCCCGTAACAGAGAATCTGTCTTCATGTCAGCAGAGAATTAGTCTGCATGTCATAGCAGAGAATGAGGCTTCACGTCAGCCACCACTGCAACAGTCCATTGGCATATATTTAGGCCCAGCACCCAGGCAGAGGAGGGAGGTCCCGTAACAGAGAATCTGTCTTCATGTCAGCAGAGAATTAGTCTGCATGTCATAGCAGAGAATGAGGCTTCACGTCAGCCACCACTGCAACAGTCCATTGGCATATATTTAGGCCCAGCACACACACAGGCAGAGGAGAGAGGTCCCGTAACAGAGAATCTGGCTTCATGTCAGCAGAGAATCAGTCTGCATGTCATAGCAGAGAATGAGGCTTCACGTCAGCCACCACTGCAACAGTCCATTGGCATATATTTAGGCCCAGCACACACACAGGCAGAGGAGAGAGGTCCCGTAACAGAGGATCTGGCTTCATGTCAGCAGAGAATCAGTCTGCATGTCATAGCAGAGAATCAGGCTTCACGTCAGCCACCACTGCAACAGTCCATTGTCATAAATTTAGGCCCAGCACCCAGGCAGAGGAGAGAGGTCCCGTAACAGACAATCTGGCTTCATGTCAGCAGAGAATTAGTCTGCATGTCATAGCAGAGAATGAGGCTTCACGTCAGCCACCACTGCAACAGTCCATTGGCATATATTTAGGCCTAGCACACAGGCAGAGGAGAGAGGTCCCGTAACAGACAATCTGGCTTCATGTCAGCAGAGAATCAGTCTGCATGTCATAGCAGAGAATGAGGCTTCACGTCACCCACCACTGCAACAGTCCATTGGCATATATTTAGGCCTAGCACACAGGCAGAGCAGAGAGGTCCCGTAACAGACAATCTGGCTTCATGTACAGCAGAGAATCAGTCTGCATGTCATAGCAGAGAATGAGGCTTCACGTCACCCACCACTGCAACAGTCCATTGGCATATATTTAGGCCTAGCACACAGGCAGAGCAGAGAGGTCCCGTAACAGACGATCTGGCTTCATGTCAGCAGAGAATCAGTCTGCATGTCATAGCAGAGAATGAGGCTTCACGTCAGCCACCACTGCAACAGTCCATTGGCATATATTTAGGCCTAGCACACAGGCAGAGGAGAGAGGTCCCGTAACAGACAATCTGGCTTCATGTCAGCAGAGAATCAGTCTGCATGTCATAGCAGAGAATGAGGCTTCACGTCACCCACCACTGCAACAGTCCATTGGCATATATTTAGGCCCAGCACCCAGGCAGAGGAGGGAGGTCCCGTAACAGAGAATCTGTCTTCATGTCAGCAGAGAATTAGTCTGCATGTCATAGCAGAGAATGAGGCTTCACGTCAGCCACCACTGCAACAGTCCATTGGCATATATTTAGGCCCAGCACCCAGGCAGAGGAGAGAGGTCCCGTAACAGAGAATCTGTCTTCATGTCAGCAGAGAATTAGTCTGCATGTCATAGCAGAGAATGAGGCTTCACGTCAGCCACCACTGCAACAGTCCATTGGCATATATTTAGGCCCAGCACACACAGGCAGAGGAGAGAGGTCCCGTAACAGAGAATCTGGCTTCATGTCAGCAGAGAATCAGTCTGCATGTCATAGCAGAGAATGAGGCTTCACGTCAGCCACCACTGCAACAGTCCATTGGCATATATTTAGGCCCAGCACACACAGGCAGAGGAGAGAGGTCCCGTAACAGAGAATCTGTCTTCATGTCAGCAGAGAATTAGTCTGCATGTCATAGCAGAGAATGAGGCTTCACGTCAGCCACCACTGCAACAGTCCATTGGCATATATTTAGGCCCAGCACACACACAGGCAGAGGAGAGAGGTCCCGTAACAGACAATCTGGCTTCATGTCAGCAGAGAATTAGTCTGCATGTCATAGCAGAGAATGAGGCTTCACGTCAGCCACCACTGCAACAGTCCATTGGCATATATTTAGGCCCAGCACACACACAGGCAGAGGAGAGAGGTCCCGTAACAGAGAATCTGGCTTCATGTCAGCAGAGAATTAGTCTGCATGTCATAGCAGAGAATCAGGCTTCACGTCAGCCCACCACTGCAACAGTCCATTGGCATATATTTAGGCCCAGCACCCAGGCAGAGGAGAGAGGTCCCGTAACAGAGAATCTGTCTTCATGTCAGCAGAGAATTAGTCTGCATGTCATAGCAGAGAATGAGGCTTCACGTCAGCCCACCACTGCAACAGTCCATTGGCATATATTTAGGCCTAGCACACAGGCAGAGGAGAGGTTCATTCAACTTTGGGTAGCCTCGCAATATAATGGTAAAATGAAAATAAAAATAGGATTGAATGAGGAAGTGCCCTGGAGTCCAATAATATATGGTTATGGGGAGGTAGTTAATGTCTAATCTGGACAAGGGACGGACAGGTCCTGTGGGATCCATGCCTGGTTCATTTTTATGAACGTCAGCTTGTCCACATTGGCTGTAGACAGGCGGCTGCGTTTGTCTGTAATGACGCCCCCTGCCGTGCTGAATACACGTTCAGACAAAACGCTGGCTGCCGGGCAGGCCAGCACCTCCAAGGCATAAAAGGCTAGCTCTGGCCACGTGGACAATTTAGAGACCCAGAAGTTGAATGGGGCCGAACCATCAGTCAGTACGTGGAGGGGTGTGCACACGTACTGTTCCACCATGTTAGTGAAATGTTGCCTCCTGCTAACACGTTGCGTATCAGGTGGTGGTGCAGTTAGCTGTGGCGTGTTGACAAAAGTTTTCCACATCTCTGCCATGCTAACCCTGCCCTCAGAGGAGCTGGCCGTGACACAGCTGCCTTGGCGACCTCTTGCTCCTCCTCTGCCTTGGCCTTGGGCTTCCACTTGTTCCCCTGTGACATTTGGGAATGCTCTCAGTAGCGCGTCTACCAACGTGCGCTTGTACTCGCGCATCTTCCTATCACGCTCCAGTGCAGGAAGTAAGGTGGGCACATTGTCTTTGTAGCGTGGATCCAGCAGGGTGGCAACCCAGTAGTCCGCACAGGTTAAAATGTGGGCAACTCTGCTGTCGTTGCGCAGGCACTGCAGCATGTAGTCGCTCATGTGTGCCAGGCTGCCCAGGGGTAAGGACAAGCTGTCCTCTGTGGGAGGCGTATCGTCATCGTCCTGCCTTTCCCCCCAGCCACGCACCAGTGATGGACCCGAGCTGCGTTGGGTGCCACCCCGCTGTGACCATGCTTCATCCTCATCCTCCTCCACCTCCTCCTCATCCTCGTCCTCCTCGTCCTCCAGTAGTGGGCCCTGGCTGGCCACATTTGTACCTGGCCTCTGCTGTTGCCAAAAACCTCCCTCTGAGTCACTTCGAAGAGACTGGCCTGAAAGTGCTAAAAATGACCCCTCTTCCTCCTCCTCCTCCTCCTCCTGGGCCACCTCCTCTTCCATCATCGCCCTAAGTGTTTTCTCAAGGAGACATAGAAGTGGTATTGTAACGCTGATAACGGTGTCATCGCCACTGGCCATGTTGGTGGAGTACTCGAAACAGCGCAACAGGGCACACAGGTCTCGCATGGAGGCCCAGTCATTGGTGGTGAAGTGGTGCTGTTCTGTAGTGCGACTGACCCGTGCGTGCTGCAGCTGAAACTCCACTATGGCCTGCTGCTGCTCGCACAGTCTGTCCAGCATGTGCAAGGTGGAGTTCCACCTGGTGGGCACGTCGCATATGAGGCGGTGAGCGGGAAGGCCGAAGTTACGCTGTAGCGCAGACAGGCGAGCAGCAGCAGGATGTGAACGCCGGAAGCGCGAACAGACGGCCCGCACTTTATGCAGCAGCTCTGACATGTCGGGGTAGTTGTGAATGAACTTCTGCACCACCAAATTCAGCACATGCGCCAAGCAAGGGATGTGCGTCAAATTGGCTAGTCCCAGAGCTGCAACGAGATTTCGCCCATTATCACACACCACCAGGCCGGGCTTGAGGCTCACCGGCAGCAACCACTCGTCGGTCTGTTGTTCTATACCCCGCCACAACTCCTGTGCGGTGTGGGGCCTGTCCCCCAAACATATGAGTTTCAGAATGGCCTGCTGACGTTTACCCCGGGCTGTGCTGAAGTTGGTGGTGAAGGTGTGTGGCTGACTGGATGAGCAGGTGGAAGAAGAGGAGGAGGAAGCCGAGAAGGAGGAGGTGGCAACAGGAGGCAAAGAATGTTGCCCTGCGATCCTTGGCGGCGGAAGGACGTGCGCCAAACAGCTCTCCGCCTGGGGCCCAGCTGCCACTACATTTACCCAGTGTGCAGTTAGGGAGATATAGCGTCCCTGGCCGTGCTTACTGGTCCACGTATCTGTGGTTAGGTGGACCTTGCCACAGATGGCGTTGCGCAGTGCACACTTGATTTTATCGGATACTTGGTTGTGCAGGGAAGGCACGGCTCTCTTGGAGAAGTAGTGCCGGCTGGGAACAACATACTGTGGGACAGCAAGCGACATGAGCTGTTTGAAGCTGTCTGTGTCCACCAGCCTAAATGACAGCATTTCATAGGCCAGTAGTTTAGAAATGCTGGCATTCAGGGCCAGGGATCGAGGGTGGCTAGGTGGGAATTTACGCTTTCTATCAAATGTTTGTGAGATGGAGAGCTGAACGCTGGCGTGTGACATGGTTGAGACGCTTGGTGACGGAGGTGGTGGTGGTGGTGTTGGTGGTACATCCCCTGTTTGCTGGGCGGCAGGTGCCAACGTTCCTCCAGAGGCGGAGGAAGAGGCCGAGGCGGCAGCAGCAGAATAGGCCGAGGCGGCAGCAGCAGAAGAGGTAGCAGGGGGAGCCTGAGTGACTTCCTTGGTTTTAAGGTGTTTACTCCACTGCAGTTCATGCTTTGCATGCAGGTGCCTGGTCATGCAGGTTGTGCTCAGGTTCAGAACGTTAATGCCTCGCTTCAGGCTCTGATGGCACAGCGTGCAAACCACTCGGGTCTTGTCGTCAGCACATTGTTTGAAGAAGTGCCATGCCAGGGAACTCCTTGAAGCTGCCTTTGGGGTGCTCGGTCCCAGATGGCGGCGGTCAGTAGCAGGCGGAGTCTCTTGGCGGCGGGTGTTCTGCTTTTGCCCACTGCTCCCTCTTTTGCTACGCTGTTGGCTCGGTCTCACCACTGCCTCTTCCTCCGAACTGTGAAAGTCAGTGGCACGACCTTCATTCCATGTGGGGTCTAGGACCTCATCGTCCCCTGCATCGTCTTCCACCCAGTCTTGATCCCTGACCTCCTGTTCAGTCTGCACACTGCAGAAAGACGCAGCAGTTGGCACCTGTGTTTCGTCATCATCAGAGACATGCTGAGGTGGTATTCCCATGTCCTCATCATCAGGAAACATAAGTGGTTGTGCGTCAGTGCATTCTATGTCTTTCACCGCTGGGGAAGGGCTAGGTGGATGCCCTTGGGAAACCCTGCCAGCGGAGTCTTCAAACAGCATAAGAGACTGCTGCATAACTTGAGGCTGAGACAGTTTCCCTGGTATGCATGGGGGTGATGTGACAGACTGATGGGGTTGGTTTTCAGGCGCCATCTGTGCGCTTTCTGCAGAAGACTGGGTGGGAGATAATGTGAACGTGCTGGATCCACTGTCGGCCACCCAATTGACTAATGCCTGTACCTGCTCAGGCCTTACCATCCTTAGAACGGCATTGGGCCCCACCATATATCGCTGTAAATTCTGGCGGCTACTGGGACCTGAGGTAGTTGGTACACTAGGACGTGTGGATGTGGCAGAACGGCCACGTCCTCTCCCAGCACCAGAGGGTCCACTAACACCACCACGACCATGTCCACGTCCGCGTCCCTTACTAGATGTTTTTCTCATTGTTATGGTTCACCACAACAACAAATATATTATTTGGCCCAATGTATTGTATTCAAATTCAGCGGGATATAAATTTGAGGCCTAGTATTTAGGCGCTGGGTGACCGGTATGGATTTAGTGACAGAATTAGACTTGGAAATGCACAGAAGCGTGTGTGTGAAGTTATTCTGAATGACCCAATGTGCACCTTGAATATTATATACCCTTTTAGGGATAGATTTCAAATAGCTCTGATATAGCAGAAACCACTAAATTATGAAATTGCTAAATTGGGAATTGTATTTCAACCCAGAACAAGAAATGTGCTTGAACGGACACTAAATAACTCGCCCAGCTACAGCACTAGGGACAGATTTAGCGGGATATAAATTTGAGGCCTAGTATTTAGGCGCTGGGTGACAGGTATGGGTTTAGTGCCAGAATTAGACTTGGAAATACACAGTAGCGGGTGTGTGTGAAGTTATTCTGAATGACCCAATGTGCACCTTGAATATTATATACCCTTTTAGGGATAGATTTCAAATAGCTCTGATATAGCAGAAACCACTAAATTATGAAATTGCTAAATTGGGAATTGTATTTCAACCCAGAACAAGAAATGTGCTTGAACGGACACTAAATAACTCGCCCAGCTACAGCACTAGGGACAGATTTAGCGGGATATAAATTTGAGGCCTAGTATTTAGGCGCTGGGTGACAGGTATGGGTTTAGTGCCAGAATTAGACTTGGAAATACACAGTAGCGGGTGTGTGTGAAGTTATTCTGAATGACCCAATGTGCACCTTGAATATTATATACCCTTTTAGGGATAGATTTCAAATAGCTCTGATATAGCAGAAACCACTAAATTATGAAATTGCTAAATTGGGAATTGTATTTCAACCCAGAACAAGAAATGTGCTTGAACGGACACTAAATAACTCGCCCAGCTACAGCACTAGGGACAGATTTAGCGGGATATAAATTTGAGGCCTAGTATTTAGGCGCTGGGTGACAGGTATGGGTTTAGTGCCAGAATTAGACTTGGAAATACACAGTAGCGGGTGTGTGTGAAGTTATTCTGAATGACCCAATGTGCACCTTGAATATTATATACCCTTTTAGGGATAGATTTCAAATAGCTCTGATATAGCAGAAACCACTAAATTATGAAATTGCTAAATTGGGAATTGTATTTCAACCCAGAACAAGAAATGTGCTTGAACGGACACTAAATAACTCGCCCAGCTACAGCATTAGGGACAGATTTAGCGGGATATAAATTTGAGGCCTAGTATTTAGGCGCTGGGTGACAGGTATGGGTTTAGTGCCAGAATTAGACTTGGAAATACACAGTAGCGGGTGTGTGTGAAGTTATTCTGAATGACCCAATGTGCACCTTGAATATTATATACCCTTTTAGGGATAGATTTCAAATAGCTCTGATATAGCAGAAACCACTAAATTATGAAATTGCTAAATTGGGAATTGTATTTCAACCCAGAACAAGAAATGTGCTTGAACGGACACTAAATAACTCGCCCAGCTACAGCACTAGGGACAGATTTAGCGGGATATAAATTTGAGGCCTAGTATTTAGGCGCTGGGTGACAGGTATGGGTTTAGTGCCAGAATTAGACTTGGAAATACACAGTAGCGGGTGTGTGTGAAGTTATTCTGAATGACCCAATGTGCACCTTGAATATTATATACCCTTTTAGGGATAGATTTCAAATAGCTCTGATATAGCAGAAACCACTAAATTATGAAATTGCTAAATTGGGAATTGTATTTCAACCCAGAACAAGAAATGTGCTTGAACGGACACTAAATAACTCGCCCAGCTACAGCACTAAGGACAGATTTAGCGGGATATAAATTTGAGGCCTAGTATTTAGGCGCTGGGTGACCATTATGGATTTAGTGACAGAATTAGACTGGGATATGGCCAAAAAATAAACAGACTATTGCTGGTTAAATGCACTTGGTGTGACAGCTTCACCCTGATGTAGGCTTTAGCCAAAAAACAACCACACCATTGAGGGTTAAATGCACTTGGTGACAGGCGCAGCTTGCCCCTGATTTAGTATATGGCCAAAAAATGAACAGACTATTGCTGGTTAAATGCACTTGGTGTGACAGCTTCACCCTGATGTAGGCTTTAGCCAAAAAACAACCACACCATTGAGGGTTAAATGCACTTGGTGACAGGCGCAGCTTGCCCCTGATTTTGTATATGGCCAAAAAATGAACAGACTATTGCTGGTTAAATGCACTTGGTGTGACAGCTTCACCCTGATGTAGGCTTTAGCCAAAAAACAACCACACCATTGAGGGTTAAATGCACTTGGTCGCAGCTTGTGCTGGCGCACCACAAGACACAAAATGGCCGCCGATCACCCCAGAAAAATGTGACTGACAAACGGTCTGGGCAGCCTAAAAACAGTGAGCAATTGAGGATCAGCAGCTCAATGATCCACAGCTGCAGATCGATCAGTTAATCAAGTCCTTTGGAGGAGTTAATCTGCCTAATCTCGCCCTACTGTCGCAGCCGCAACCTCTCCCTACGCTAATCAGAGCAGAGTGACGGGCGGCGCTATGTGACTCCAGCTTAAATAGAGGCTGGGTCACATGGTGCTCTGGCCAATCACAGCCATGCCAATAGTAGGCATGGCTGTGATGGCCTCTTGGGGCAAGTAGTATGACGCTTGTTGATTGGCTGCTTTGCAGCCTTTCAAAAAGCGCCAAGAAAGCGTCACAAAAGCGCGAAGAAAGCGACGAACACCGAACCCGAACCCGGACTTTTACGAAAATGTCCGGGTTCGGGTCCGTGTCACGGACACCCCAAAATTCGGTACGAACCCGAACTATACAGTTCGAGTTCGCTCATCCCTAGTCGTTAACCCTTTAGGTGTTGCGCAAGAGTTATTGGCAAATGGGGATGAAATTTGCAAATTTCATTTTTTTGTCTAATTTTCCATTTTAACCCATTTTTTCCACTAACAAAACAAGGGTTAACAGCCAAACAAGACTGTATCTTTATTGCCCTGACTCTGCCGTTTACAGAAACACCCAATATGTGGCCGTAAACTACTGTACGGCCACACAGCGGGGCGTAGAGGGAAAGGTGCGCCGTTTGGTTTTTGGCGGGCTGATTTTTATGGACTGGTTTATTTACACCATGTCCCATTTGAAGACCCCTGATGCACCCCTAGAGTAGAAACTCCCTAAAAGTGACCCCATCTAAGAAACTACACCCCTCAAGGTATTCAAAACTGATTTTACATTCGTCGTTAACCCTTTAGGTGTTGCACAAGAGTTATTGGCAAATGGGGATGAAATTTGCAAATTTCATTTTTTTGCCTTATTTTCCATTTTAACCCATGTTTTCTACTAACAAAGCAAGGGTTAACAGCCAAACAAGACTGTATCTTTATTACCCTGACTCTGCCGTTTACAGAAATACCCAATATGTGGCCGTACACTACTGTACGGCCACACAGCGGGGCGTAGAGTGAAAGGTGCGCCGTTTGGTTTTTGGAGGGCTGATTTTTATGGACCGGTTTATTTACACCGTGTCCTGTTTCAACCCCCCTGATGCACCCCTGGAGTCGAAACTCCCTAAAAGTGACCCCATTTTGGAAACTACGGGATAAGGTGGCATTTTTTGGGGGAGTATTTTTAGGGTAAATATAAATTTTGGTTGCTCTATATTACATTTTTGTGAGGTAAGGTTACCAAAAATTGAAATTCTGATATTTCATCTCCATTTGCCATTAACTGTTGAGGAACACCTAAAGGGTTAATAAAGTTTGTATAATCATTTTTGAATACCTTGAGGGGTGTAGTTTCTTAGATGGGGTCAATTTTAGGGAGTTTTTACTCTAGGGGGGCATCAGGGGGGCTTCAAAAGGGATATGGTGTCAATAAAAAAGGCCATCAAAATCGGCCTTCCAGAAACCATGTCGGTCCTTTCCTTTTGCAGCCTCCCTTTTACGGATACAGCAGTTTATGACCACAAATGTGGCGTTTCTGTAAACTGCAGTATCAGGGTAATAAATTTTAACTTTTGTTTGGTTGTTAACCCTTGTTTTGTTACCGGAAAAAACGGACTGAAATGGAAAAGTGCCAAAAATAGCGGTTTTGGCACCGTTTTTTTGTTTTTTTTTTAACCGTGTTAATCTGGGTAGTTAGGTCATGGGATATTGTTATAGAGGAGATTCTTACGGACGCGGAAATATCTAATAAGTCTACTTTTTTTTACAATTATTTAGGTTTTTGACTATATTATCTTTTTTGATACAACTTTTTTTTTTGGGTATCTCTAAAGTCTAAGTGTCATTTTTTTTATTTTATTTTATCCAATTATCTTATGTGGGGGCTCATTTTTTGCGGGATGAGTGGACGGTTTTATTGGCACTATTTTGGGGGCTATATGACTTTTTGATCGCTTGCTATTAAACTTTTTGTTATGTAAGGTGACAAAAAAAAAAATTTTTTGCACCTATTTTTTTTTTTTTTTTTTACTGTGTTAATCTGGGGGGTTGGGTCATGGGGTATTTTTATAGAGGAGATTCTTACGGACGTGGCGATACCTAATAAGTCAACTTTTTTTTTACAATTATTTAGGTTTTAGACTATATTATCCTTTTTGATACCCTAAAAAAAATTTTGTATCTCTAAAGTCTAAGAGTCATTTTCTATTTTTTTTTTTATCTGATTATCTTATGTGGGGGCTCATTTTTTGCGGGATGAGATGACGGTTTTATTGGCACTAATTTGGGGGCTATATGACTTTTTGATCGCTTGCTATTAAACTTTTTATTATGTAAGGTGACAAAAAAAACCTTTTTTTGCACCTTTTTTTTTTTTTATGGACCGTGTTAATCTGGGGGGTTAGGTCATGGGGCATTTTTATAGAGGAGATTATTACAGACGCGGCAATACCTATGTCTACTTTTAATAAATTATTTTAGTTTTTTTGGGTGTCTCAAGTCTGAGAACCATTTTTTTTTTATCTGATGTCAGTGCTAAATTGGGATATAAATTTAGTACTCCATGGAAGTGTGATACTCCCTGAAGCAACCGTCAATGCAGAGGCCCGGATGATCGGGGCATGTGTCGCACTGAGTAGTCGTGTCCTTCCGTATCCCCCTCCTGCGACACACTCTGCACTTTTTTTGGGTTCGTCCCTTCTTTCCAGTATGGGGGACCACACCTGGAAAGTGTTGGCCAGGGACGATCCGGGCGCCTACAGTTCCCGAGGTACTCCGGCCTGCTCTTTCCCGGTCCGAAAAGATCAGGGCCTTGAGGACTGCCTCATAGAACTGGAGGAATGTCCCTGTGCTGCCAGCGCTTCGGGATAGTACAAAAGAGTTGTACATGGCAACCTGTACCAAGTAGACCGCAACTTTTTTGTACCATGCCCGGGTTTTGCGCATGGCGTTATATGGCTTGAGGACTTGATCCGAGAGATCAACTCCTCCCATATACCGATTGTAGGCGACGATACAATCGGGCTTGAGGACCGTTGCCGCGGTACCTCGCACAGGGACAGGGGTGTTGCCGTTACCATGAATTGTGGACAGCATAAGGACATCCCTCTTGTCCTTATACCTGACCAGCAACAGGTTTCCAGTGGTAAGGGCACGGGTCTCACCCCTGGGGATAGGTACCTGGAGGGGGTGGGCAGGGAGGCCGCGTTGATTTTTCCGCACGGTCCCACAAGCGGACGTGGATCTGGCGGCAAGGGACTGGAACAAGGGGATACTGGTATAAAAGTTATCCACGTACAAGTGGTAACCCTTATCCAGCAGTGGGTGCATAAGGTCCCACACAAGTTTCCCGGTAACACCCAGAGTGGGGGGACATTCTGGGGGTTGAATCCGGGAATCTCGCCCCTCGTATACACGAAATTTGTAAGTGTACCCTGAGGTACTCTCACAAATTTTGTATAGCTTCACGCCATACCTCGCCCGCTTGGAAGGCACATACTGGCGGAAAATGAGTCTCCCCTTGAACGCAATGAGAGACTCATCAACCACGACCTCCCTTCCAGGTACATAGGCCTCCATGAATTTGGCCCCAAAGTGATCGATGACCGGCCGTATCTTGTACAGACGGTCATGGGCAGGATCACCTCGGGGTGGACATGCTGCATTATCGGAATAATGCAGACATTTCCTGATGGCCTCAAACCGGGAGCGTGTCATAACCGTACTGTAAAGTGGGGTCTGATATAGGACGTCCCCACTCCAGTACAGCCTGGCACTGGGTTTCTTGACCAGGCCCATATGCAGCACGAGGCCCCAAAATGTCCTCATTTCGGCTGCACTGACCGGCGTCCAGCCACCGGGCCTGGCCAAAAAGGAGCCCGGGTGTTGAGCGACGAACTGTTGGGCGTACAGATTCGTCTGCTCCACCATCAGATTTACCAGTGGGTCACTGAAAAAATGACAAAAAAAGTCATATTCAGTGTAGCCCACTGTGGAAATCTGGATTCCTGATTGGCCTACAAAATCAGGAATCACGGGCTCGTATCGCTCTGGGCTACACCAGACAAGTTCACCGGCAGGGTGCTCCGGTGGATTTAACTGGTGGGCCGGGAAACCAGTACGAGCCCCAGAGCTGCTCGTACTAGTGTGGGCCACAGGGTCCCTAACATGGCGGTCCCCTTGCTCCGCCTGGCGGCGTCTCCGCCGCCTTGGGGGCTCATCATCATCGCTAGATGATGAGGAGGATGCGGATGACAACAGGAATGTGGGGTCATCCTCATCCTCACTGGGACTCTCGGACTCGGAGGCAAGCTGGGCGTATGCCTCCTCGGCCGAGAACGTCCGGCGGGCCATAGGGGAGTGTGTGTCTGCGTGTATATGTGCGTGTGTGTAACTCTTTATTTGGTGTGCGTGTGTGAGGGGGCACGGGTGTTCACGAACTCACCCTAAAACTAACAGAAAAAAATAAATAAAACTAACTAAAAAAAAGGGCAAAAAAGTGAGGAAAAAAAATTCAAAACTGCTGATCAACCGTCCGAAGTTGATCAGCGGTGGGGTGTGCGATGCGCTAACAGTGGCCGGACGCTAAGTGCCGGTCACAGTCAGCGAACTCAAAAAAAAAAAAAGCACCCCAAAAAAGGTGTGGGGGGGGGGCAAGTGGCAGGGGGAGGGGGGCAAGTGGCAGCACCCCTGGGGGGTCTAGGGTCACACAGCTGTGCTGTGGACCCCAGACACCCTAACTGGGGTGATGCAATAAAAAGTCAAAAAAACTACCTTTCCCTTTTTTTTCCCTGCCTATCCCAAACTTTCCCTAGCTGTCCCTATGTACCTGATGGGGTGCTGGGGGCAGAGATCGGGTCCTGGGGGGCACAGATCGGGGTGCAGGCAGCGGTGGCAGACACGTGCAGGCAGCTCCTCTCTCCTCCGGCGCTGGAACACAAAAGGAGGAGGAGAGGGGCGCCTGCCTCTTTTGAATCTGCCGCCGGACCGCCCCCTGACCAATCAGAAAGCGATCCTGAGTGGTGATGTCACCATCACCACTCAGGATCGCTGGATGGTGATTGGTGGAGTGAAATCACACCACCATCACCATCCTGTTCCGGGTTATCGGGTCTTCAGAGACCCGAATAACCCGGAAACGCAGAAAACCGCAGGTCTGAATTGACCTGCGGTTTTCTGCGATCGCATACATGGGGGGGTCACCGGACCCCCCGACGCATTTGCCCCAAGTGCCTGCTCAATGATTTGAGCAGGCACGGGGTTCCGATCGCCGCCGGCCGCGCGGCGGTGATTGAAAATGCACAGGGCGTACATGTACGCCCTGTGTCCTTAAGTACCAGGGCACAAGGGCGTACCTGTACGCCCTGTGTCCTTAAGGGGTTAAAGGAGCCACACACCAATTCTGCTGCAGTCACCCATAGCAACCTGCATCTAAAATTGCATTGTAGCCAGTACTAACCCCTCCAATCCGGTACTGGACATCAGGGGACATGTCTGACAATGAAGATGGCACCCCCTTTGACCGCAGCGATCCACCAGCAGCAGCGGCAGCCACCTGCATTATGCCTCTCACTATGCCATACTATTTTGGGGCACCCTGGCTCCCAAGTTACTCAGGAGAACCCCATTCACTCAGGGAATTCCATGATGGAATGCTAGCCACGTTTAGGCTATATCCTGTATCACAGGATCAGAAAGTGGAAATCCTGATTGGCCAGTTACAGGGAGATGCGCTCCGGGAGGTCAAGTCCTGGCACCAGTCAGAGCGGAAAACCGCTGAGCAGATCCTAGACCGACTCAGTACCACCTTTGAGACTAGTACCGCCTCTGAACTTAAAATGCGCTTCTTTGGAAAGTGGCAGCAGTCAAAGGAGACCTTGAGAGACTTTGCCCTGTCCCTGCAGGAAGCACTGCGAGCTGTTATTCAGATTGATCCCCGTGAAACTGAGGGACAAGATCGAACCCTCAGGGAACAGTTTATTGAAGGTGTCCTTGATGAATCCCTCAAACGTCAGCTGAGGATGCTTTCAGCTCAGCACCCAGATACCCCTTTCTTGGACTTTAAGGAACTTGCTATTTGCATTCTAGGGGAAAGTCACCAAGCTGAACCTCCTGAAAACAAGAAGGCAGGGCCCACACTGCGGCCTGCTACACACAACCAAATAGCTGAGCACGGAGCTCAGGCACACGTTCCAGATACTGTAGCAGCTCTGACCACTCAAGTCTCCCTCTTAGCTGAGAATATGGAGAGGATGAGGAAACAGCTAGAGCGACTGGAACAGCAACCCAAGGTGGGGAAAGGGACTTCTGCAAATAGAGACCTGCCTACGCCCGGTCCACAAGAGTATCAGCGTCAGCCAGTCAGTAGATTGCCAGACCCCGTTTATCAAAACATCAGGGAACAGCGATGCCTGCATTGTCAGAGGTATGGACACATTGCAAAGGACTGTCATCAGTTAAACGGGTATCCCCTGAGGTTGAGGACCGCCCCTCGGGAGGAAGAATACTAGGTCCCAAAGATCCAGCCTTTACGCCAAGGTAGGTGGGCGCCCGCCCCGTGGTGGAAGCTGACATCAACGGAGTGAAGTTCCCTGCTTTAATTGATTCCGGATCTCAAGTGACTGCCTGCCGCCAAGCAGCATTTGACACATGCCAAAACGGAGCCCAACTAGTACAACCTCCTGAATCTTGGCTCCAGATCATAGCTGCCAATGGCAAACCAGTGCCTATACTAGGTTATTGGGAACCCACCTTACAGATTGAAGATACTGAACTCTCATGCCAAGGAGTAGTCGTGATTCAGGTCCCAGATGATGACAAATGCCCTGTGGTCCTGAGAATGAATGTACTCAGCAATTGCTACCCTGAAGTGCTGAAAGCCTTAAAGAAAACCCTGCTGACTACACCCCATGAAACTCAATGGGTTATACACCAGACCATTCGAGTGATATCTGCCCAACAAAAGTTCAGCAATCAACGGGGTGAAATCTGCCATGTCCGCATCAAGGATGCTTACCCTATCAAACTCCAGCCTGGAGCAGAGACTCTGATATGGTGCAAGGCTTGTATCGGTATCCAAAGTCAAGATTATCAGGCCCTTGTGGAGCAAATACATCTTCAGGATCATCCCCTTGTCCTAGCCGCCAGGAGCGTGGTCACTGTGTCCCAAAGAAAGGTACCTATACGCTTAGTCAATCTGGGTGATGAAGCTGTGAAATTAAAAAAGCACTATCCAGTGGCCTGCCTATACCACATCCTCCCACAGGATATCCTGGATTATCCCTCTGCTGCGGCTCAACAATCACTCCAAACAGTGGAGGAAGCCAAAGACCCGCCAGAACAGCCCTGGTAGGCCGAACTGCACATGGGCGATACCACAATCTCTGCTGAGCAGATCAACGGTGTGCTGGACTTAGCCAAACAACACCATCAAGTCTTCAGCAAACATTCTCTGGACTATGGACAGACTTGCTTAATACAGCACACCATTGCAACCGGCAATCATCCTCCAATCAAAGAGAGATACCGACCAATCCCTCCTGCCATGTACCAGCAAGTGAAGAAGATGGTTCAGGATATGAAGACAGCTAATGTCATCCAGGATAGTCACAGCCCCTGGGCTGCCCCCTTAGTCCTGGTAAAGAAGAAGGATGGAACCATCCGTTTTTGTGTGGACTACCATAAGATCAACAATATTACGCACAAGGATGCGTACCCCCTGCCACGAATTGAAGAGTCCCTGGCAGCTCTGGGATCCGCTGCCTACGTTTCAACTCTGGATCTAACCAGTGGCTATTGGCAAGTTCCCATGGCACCAGAAGATAAAGAAAAAACTGCTTTTGCCACCCCGATGGGTCTGTTTGAGTTCAACAACATGCCATTCGGGCTATGCAACGCCTCTGGGACATTTCAGAGACTCATGGAAAGATGTCTTGGACACAAAAACTTTGAGACTGTGTTGTTATACCTGGATAATGTGATCATCTACTCTAAGACCTACGAGGAACATTTACAGCATCTGGCGGAAGTGTTCCAGACTTTGACTCAACATGGACTGAAAGTGACACCTTCAAAGTGTCATTTACTGAAGCCCCAAGTGAAATATCTGGGACATGTTGTGCGTGCAGAAGGTGTGAGACCGGACCCTGACAAAATAGCAGTAGTACAAAGCTGGTCGGCTACCAAAACAGTCAAAGAGGTTAAGAACTTCCTCGGATGTGCAAGCTACTATCAGAGATTTATCCCGCACTTTGCTCAGATTGCGGAACCTATCCAGGAGCTTGCGAAAGGTCACCCTAAAGGATGTCAGAATTCCAAGATACCAGTGGAGTGGAATATATAGAGAGAAGCTGCTTTCCAACTGTTAAAAGAAAAACTTACATAACCTCCAGTCCTGGGTTATCCTTACTACAGCCTACCATTTTGCCTCTATACTGGTGCAAGTAAGAAAGGTTTGGGAGCTATACTATCTCAGACACAAGCTGGAACTGAAAGAGTCATCGCCTAGGCAAGCAGATCTTTACGAGAGCCAGAGCGGAATGACCATAACTACAGTTTGTTCAAACTGGAGTTCCTAGCCTTGGTCTGGGCTGTCACTGAGAAATTCAAGGACTACCTAGCTGCTACACCTTTCATAGTCTACACCGACAATATTCCACTAGCTCACTTGAACACTGCACATCTGGGAGCTCTAGAACAAAGATGGGCTTCTAGACTGGCGAACTTCAACTTTACCATTAAGTACCGGACTGGAAAATCTAATGACAATGCCAACGCTTTGTCTAGGCTACCTGCCCAGAAGGAACCAATTTCTACTGATGATCAGTGGGACGATGTGGAGATGCCACTATTCTACTCCCGATTTGCCCAACAGGAGGCCCTACACACTAGGCGCCCGACCTCTAAAGTCACTTGTTTTCCACAGACCTGTGACCCCTCACCTCCAGTTGGGAAAGCTCTGGACTAAACTACAATCAGAGAGCAGAGCCACTGGAGAACTGTTGGATTATTTTCACAGCGGGCGCATACCGGCGGAGAGCTGACTCAGAGCTAGTTCGCCTCTGGCGACAACAGAAACTACTCTTCCTACAAAGAGACCTACTCCTCAGGAGAACGCTTGATCCAGTCACCTGTGAGCGCCTACACCAGATAGTGGTGCTTGAAGAGATGCCAAGATGGTGATGGACATGTACCATAACCGGTCTGGTCACTTTGGATTCCAAAAATCAAAAAAACGGAAGCCACCAGCAGACGACGTTTCTACTGGATTGGCATGAGAAGTGACATTGAAACCTGGTGTCGACAGTGCCCCACCTGTGCAGTGGCGAAAGGGGAAAGACATTATCAGCGAGCCCCCCTTCATTTAATAGTGAGTAAAGGTCCTCTTATTTTCAGGCTGAGTTTACCCCCAACCTGGCCAACACCTTACCTTTTAGCCTCTCATAGTCCTTGGCCTCCTCGAGGCTGAGGTCAAAATAGGCCTTTTGTGCGTCCCCCACCAGAAAAGGCGCCACCTCAGCCCACTGCTCTAATGGCAGTCACTCTTGCTCCGTGGTTCTTTCGAACACCTTCGAAAAAAATAAATAAATATAGAGCAATTTAGCTAGTATAGTGCTATAATCTTCTTTGTCTAATAGTTGTAAGTTGAAAAATTTGCATTATGAAAATTCGCAAACACTACTCCTAAAGTCAAATATACTACAGCCTTCTCATTGGCCCACAAGCTAGAAGCAGGGAGGGATCATGTGTACTGATTTAAAAAAAAAATGAATATTCAAAATTACGCATATATATCACTATATTCAAAATATTAGCAAATTTTCCAAGTACCTATATTCGCGATAAAAAATCAAAATTTGAATATTCGTGATCAACACTACGACCAAACAGGCACAAGAGGTGAGAGAATTCATTAGTCGGAATAGGGAAGTATTCTCTGACCTTCCTGGACATACCACCTTGATCGAGCATGACATTGTCACCGAGCCCCGGGTGAAAGTCCGCCTAAAACCATACCGATGACAGGCCATTTTGCAGGAGGTAAGATCGATGCTACGTCTAGAGGTCATAGAAGAGTCAAAGAGCAAATGGGATAGCCCAATTGTCCTTATTCCCAAACCAGATGGTTCATTACAGTTCTGTAATGATTTTAGGAAATTAAATGAAGTATCAAAATTTTACGCCTATCCCATGCCTCGGGTGGACGAGTTGATAGAGCGGCTGGGAAAAGCCAGGTATTTTTTTATCCTAGATCTCACTAAAGGCTGCTGGTAGCAAGTTACAGGAGGAGCTATAAGGTACCTCTGACTAAGGCGGCAAAGGAGAAGATGGCCTTTGTCACCCCGGAGAGGCTTTTTCAGTATCGGGTGTTGCCTTTTGGGTTGCATGGCACTCCGGCAAGGCCCCAGCGTCTGATGGATGTCGACCTCAAGCCCCATCACCAGTATACCTCCTCGTATCTGGATTATATAGTAGTGTTCAGCCTGGACTGGGAGGGTCATTTGTCAAAACTTCAGGCAGTGATAGATTCTCTCAGGTGGGGTTGATTGCCGACCCAAAAAAGTGCTTGGTGGGGCTAGAGGAAGCTCGCTATTTGGGGTATGTGATCGGATGCGGAATCGTTAGGCCCCAAGTGAATAAAGTCGAAGCAATCCAGAATTGGCCTAGGCCTCGTACGTCCAAGCAAGTACGGTCATTTTTGGGCCTGATTGGGTATTATATGAGGTTCATTCCCCATTTTGCCACCTTGGCAGCCCCGTTAACTAAACTCTTGTAGGGTAGAAAGTCGGTGATGGTTCGCTGGGGAGACCAGGAGGAGGAGGCATTCTCCCGTTTGAAGTTGGCCCTATGTAGGTCCCCGGTTCTGGTGACGCCCGACTTCAAGCAGGAGTTTGTAGTTCAAACAGATTCCTCAGGAGTAGGACGAGGGGCTGTGCTTTCCCAGGAGTTCAACGGGGAAGAGCACCCCATTGTTTCCCTAAGCCGCAAGCTTACCCCAGCAGAAACCCGGTATAGCATCGTGGAGAGAGTGCCTCGCCATCAAGTGGGCACTCGAGTCTCTAGATATTACCTCTTAGGGAGAAGGGTCCGTCTGGTGACTGACCACTCCCCTCTCCAGTGGATGAGTCGGGCTAAGGAGGGGAGCGCTCGGGTCACCAGGTGGTTTTTGTCCCTCCAGAACTTTAAGTTCACTGTTGAGCACAGGGCCGGCCGCTTACAGGGGAATGCAGGTGCCCTGTCCCGGGTACACTTCTGTGCATGTGTTCACCCCCTCAGGCTTGAACAGTGAATAAAGGGGGGGATATGTAGGAGAGTCCCCAAGATAATAATGGACTGACGATACGTGCCACCAAAGGTCCTGGCCTCGGTGGAGTAAGAACCGTAGCATTGCTGTTACAGCGGAGAATGCTGCTGGTGCAGCGTGTCCGGGCTGGTTTTTACTGGGAACAGGTAAAGAGCAGGGTGGGTGCCTGTTAACCACTGCCAGCCCAGGATTTTTGTGGAGCTGGGGCTTTGAAGAACCCAGCCTGCTGAAGGTGGGGTGTGTCTTGCTGTGCTGGAGATTTTGATAGACAGAGTCGGTGCTGGTCAAGGAGAGAGACTGGGCGCAGCACAAACTGAAGGATAGCCCTGGGGCCTGTGGTGCCACTAGCCGAAGGGCCTCCGGTCTGAGAGAGACAAAGGCAGGTAGCCTAGAAGCCTGCAGGACCGATGTGATCCGTACAGAAACAAGGTGACTCAAACCTGCTGTTTGTTTGCTTTGGAAGGACTTTTTGTTCTATGCTCTATGTGGATACGCCCCTGTGTGGTCTGCACATTGTCTGTTATGCCTTTGGTGTGAATAAAGTCATGGTGTATCACAAAAACTGTCTGTGATTGCCTCAATACTGCCGCCGCTACCGTAGCTGCCACGAGTACACACCCACTATATATATATATATATATATATATATATATACTGTGTGTGTGTGTGTGTGTGTGTGTGTGTGTGTATATATATATATATATATATATATATATATTTATTAGCAGGATGACCCGGCATCGCACAGGTATATTGCACTATTACATTTAATGTTTGTGTGTGTTGTTAAAAGATATCAACAGTATCCCCCATAGCAGTGACCTCCACAGCACCCCACCCCTTAACACTGACTCCCCCACAGTGCCCTGCCCCCTTAAAAGGTGACTTTTACAGCACTCCACCCGCTCACCTAACAAGGACCTCCACATCGGCCCTCCCCCTTAACAGTGACCCCCTCTCACCGCCTCGCCTTTATAATGGTAACCACCACAGCACCCCACCCACCTTAACAGTCACATTAACAGTACACCACCTCAACTGTACTCTGCTCCTTTAACAGTGACCTCTACAGCATCCCGCCCCTTAACAGTGACCTCCATTGTTTCCTGTCCCCTTAACAGAGACCACCACAGTACTAGCTGCCTTAACAGTGACCTCAAAGCAGCTGCCCCTTTAATAGTGACCTCTACAGTCCCCTGTCCCCCTAACAGTAACTTCCACAGTACCCGCCCTTTAACAGTGACCTCTACAGTGGTCCGCCCTCTTAACAGTGACTTCCACAGTGCCCTTACCCCTTAACAGTAACCTCCACAGCGCCTGCCCCTTTAAAAGTTGCGGTTGCAGCTTAATTAGTGACCTCCACAGTACCTTGTCTCCTTAATAATGATTCCCACAATAACCCGTACCCTTAACAGTGACCTCCACAGTGCTCCGTTTCCTTAAAATGTGACCTCCACAACACCCCGTCCGTTTAACAGTGACCTCTACAGCACACAGCCCCTTAACACTGACCTCCATAGCGGACCGTCCCCTTAGCTGCAACCTCACCAGCAGTCTGCCTCCTTAACTGTGACCTCCACAGCACACTTAAAAAAATATCAGACAAGGAGGATTAATAAGTGTTTACCGATCCAGGCGCTGATAAGGATGTAAGAACGGCGCACTAGATATGACATCATGGGCGAGGTTTGATGCAGTGAGTGGACGGGACGCAGCATGGTGACGTCAGGACGCATGATGATGTGACGCACATGTATAAGCCTCACCCATTGGTGATCATATCTGAGAGCCCACCCACACGGTCTTTGTATTGGTCAAACGTCACAGCCCAGGTATACCGAGGGTTTAAAAGCCCGGACCCTGCCTCCCACAGTACCTGTTTAGTTTCCCCTGAAGACGCCGACAGGCTCGGCGAAACATGTAGGGACACAGGACTTTAGTTTTTAGGCAGGAGTTTTTCACGGCGCCTAGAATAATTATCTGGATATTCAGATGGTGCACAATCTGTTAATCCAGTAAAAGCATGAAGTGCAAACACACAGAATTGTACATCAATACATGGCATATGACCCTGACTCATTGAACTCCTGAGGGTTTTAAAATATGTTCCCAAGAAGTTTTTTGATATTTTTAACATATTGAAATAAAGTTTAGCTTTAATACTAGTCAGAGGAGTTGCGAAAATACGCCTGGTCCTAGTGACCACCTAATTTCAACTCCACAGCACACCGCTCCCTTAACAGTGTAATCCTCAGTGCCCTGCACCTTTAACCTCTTGCGGACACAGGGTGTACCTGTACGCCCTGATGTTCAAGTCCTTAAGGACACAGGGCGTACAGGTACACCTTGTGTATTTCCAATCACCGCCGCGCTGCGGGTGGTGATCGGAACAGAGTGCCTGCTGAAATGAAACCTGCGGTTTGCTGCGTTTCCAGGTAATTCGGGTCTCCGGTGCCCCTATAACCCGGAATAGGATGGTGATCGTGGTGTAATAATGCACCACCAATCACCATCCTTAGATCCTGAGAGGTGGTGGTTACATCACCTCAGGATCGCTTCCTATTGGCTGGACGGGCGTTAACTTCCCCCAGCTCTGCTCGCCTCCTCCACATTGCTTCCGTGGAGAGAGGAATGTCCGTCCACCTGAACCCAGCACCTCCAGAACCCCCAGCACCCCCACGTGAGCCACTCAAAGTTCGCAGGGAAAAGTTAGATTAGGCAGGGATAGTTTTAGGGGGGAAAAAATAATGTTTTATTTTTGGGCTTCTCCCTGATCAGGTGTCTGGGATCCACGGCACACTCAGCTGTGCAACCAAGGGCTTTTTTTTTTTTTGTGTGTGTGTGCGTGCTGACTGTGGCAGGCACTCTTAGCGTTGGCCACCCCACTGCTTATCAGCTTCGGACCGCTGATCAGCGAGTTTGAATAATTATTTTTTTCCAAAATTTTTGAGGCTCTCATTTTCTTTTCTGTTAGCTTTAGGGTAGTGAAAGTGAACACCCGTCCCCCCCCCCCACACACACTAAATAAAGTTTTACACACACGCACACACACACGCACACACACACTCCCCTTGCCTCCGACTCCGAGAGCCCCAGTGAAGACGAGGATGACCTCACTTTCCGTATCCTCCTCATCATCTAGTGATGATGATGAGCCCCCAAGGCAACAGAGACACCGCCAGGCGGAGCAACAGGACCCCCATGCCAGGGACCCTGTGGCCCACACTAGTATGAGCCGCCCTAGGGCTTGTACTAGTTTTCCGGCCCACCAGATAAGTCCACCTGAGCCCCCTACCGGTGAACTTGTCTGGTGTACCCCAGAGGATTTTGAGCCCGTGATTCCTGACTTTGTTGGCCAATCAGGAATCCAGATTCCCAAGGTGGGCTTCACTGAATATGACTTTTTTAGTTTTTTTTTCAGTGACCACTTTGTGAATCTAATGGTGGAGCAAACAAACTTGTTCACCCAACATTTCATTGCTCAACACCCGGGCTCCTTTTTGGCTAGGTCTGGTGGCTGGATTTCGGTCAGTGCAGGCAAGATGAGGATGTTTTGGGGCCTCGTGCTGCACATGGGCCTAGTAAAAAAAAACTGTGTCAGGTAGTACTGGAGTGGGGACGTCCTCTACCAGACCCCACTCTACTGTATGGCCATGACACGTTCCCATTTTGAGGCCATTCGGAAAAGCCTGCATTATGCAGATAATGCAGCATGTCTTCCCCGAGGTGATCCTGCCTATGACTGCCTGTACAAAATCAGGCCGGTCATCAATCACTTTGAGGCCAAATTTTTGGAGGCCTATGTACCTGGAGGCCTATGTACCTGAAAGAGAGGTTGCTGTTGATGAGTCTCTCATTGATTTCAAGGGGAGACTCTGAGAGTTTGTTTATTTTTTAGCCGATTGTCTTAAGTAGGGGCTCATTTTTTTGCGAGATGAGAGGACGGTTTTATTGGCACTATTTTGGGGTGCATATGACTTTTTGAAAGCTTGCTATTACACTTTTTGTGATGTAAGGTGACAAGAACAGATTATAGAAGGCATAATAAGAGGAGATGACTACAATTCCTAGCATGTATAGGCCATTACAAGTTTATATCATAGCAAGTTACAGGAGGAGCTATAAGAGGACTATAACAGCCACCATGTCTAGGCCATTATAATTTAATAGAGCACATTACAGGAGGTGGTATAAGAGAATGGGACTACAACTCCCAGCATGTCCAAACCGTTATGATGTAATATTCTAGGTCATTACAGGAGGAGGTATAAGAGAAGGGCACTACAACTCCCAGCATGTACAGGCCATTTTTATATAACAGAGGACAATACAGGGAGCAGGCATACACGGAGATAACTACATCTCCTAGCATTTCCCTTCCCTTCTGTATGGTTAGAGCCTATGATCAAACCACATGTCTATTCATTTTTTACAGGATTTAGCTTAAAGGGGTTGTCCCACAAAAAATATTCTACAGTTTTCAAACCAGCACCTGGATTTGAATACTTCTATAATTATTAGAGATGAGCGAACCCGAACTGTTTTCGTAAAAGTTCGGGTTCGGTGTTCGGCGCTTTCCTGGCGCTTTTTGAAAGGCTGCAAAGCAGCCAATCAACAAGCGTCATACTACTTGCCCCAAGAAGCCATCACAGCCATGCCTACTATTGGCATGGCTGTGATTGGCCAGTGCAGCATGTGACCCAGCCTCTATTTAAGCTGGAGTCACGTAGAGCCGCACGTCACTCTGCTCTGATCAGTGTAGGGAGAGGATGCAGCTGCTGCTGTTAGGGCGAGATTAGGCAGGGATTTACTCAGCAAAAACACTTAATGAAGTGATCGATCTACAGCTGTGAATCATTCAACTTCTGCTATTTAATTGCTCACTGTTTTTAGGCTGCCCAGAGCGTTTTTCTGTCTTTTCTCTGGGGTGATCGGCGGCCATTTTGTGTCTTGTGGTGTGCCAGCACAAGCTGCCACAAAATACATTTACCCATCAATAGCGTGTTATTTTTTTTGCTATATCCTACATCAGGTGCTTGGCTGTGCTTGCTATTTTATTGAGGGGTGAAATACAATTGCCAAAATAGCAGTACCCTAAATCTGGTGTTTCAGCTCTGGCTAGCCAATTGTAATACTGTCTGCTGTCTGGCAAAGGATATATTTTTGTTCTGGGTTGAAATACATTTCCCAACTTAGCAATTCCCTAAATCAGTGGTTTCTGCTGTATCAGGCCAAGTTTAAATCTATCCATAAAAGGGTATATTAGATTGAAGGTGCGGATAGGGTCATCCTCAATAACTTCACACGCTACTGTGCATTTCTAGTCTAATCAAGTCTAATTCTGTCCGTAAAAGGGATACCTGTCATCCAGGGCCTAAATACTAGGCCTACAATTTATATTCAGCTAAATCTGTCGTTACTGCTGTGCCTGTATTAGTGTAATACGGTACCTAAATAGATAGCCAGATAGTGTTAGGTGCCTGTAAAATAAGGCCTGAATTTGAATTCAATACATTGGGCCAAATAATTTTTTTCTTATTGTGGTGAACGGTAACAATGAGGAAAACATCTAGTAAGGGACGCAGACGCGGACATGGTCGTGGTGGTGTTAGTGGACCCTCTGGTGCTGGGAGAGGACGTGGCCATTCTGCCACAGCCACACGTCCTAGTGAACCAACTACCTCAGGTCCCAGTAGCCACCAGAATTTACAGCGATATATGGTGGGGCCCAATGCCGTTCTAAGGATGGTAAGGCCTGAGCAGGTACAGGCATTAGTCAATTGGGTGGCCGACAGTGGATCCAGCATGTTCACATTATCTCCCACCCAGTCTTTTGCAGAAAGCGCACAGATGGCGCCTGAAAACCAAGTCCATCAGTCTGTCACATCACCCCCATGCATATCAGGGAAACTGTCTGAGCCTCAAGTTATGCAGCAGTCTCTTATGCTCTTTGAAGACTCTGCTGGCAGGGTTTCCCAAGGGCATCCACCTAGCCCTTCCCCAGCGGTGGAAGACATAGAATGCACTGACGCACAACCACTTATGTTTCCTGATGATGAGGACATGGGATTACCACCTCAGCACGTCTCTGATGATGACGAAACACAGGTGCCAACTGCTGAGTCTTTCTGCAGTGTGCAGACTGAACAGGAGGTCATGGAGCAAGACTGGGTGGAAGACGATGCAGGGGACGATGAGGTCCTAGACCCCACATGGAATGAAGGTCGTGCCACTGACTTTCAGAGTTCGGAGGAAGAGGCAGTGGTGAGACCGAGCCAACAGCGTAGCAAAATAGGGAGCAGTGGGAAAAAGCATAACACTCGCCGCCAAGTGAGTCCATCTGCTACTGGCCACCGCCATCTGGGACCGAGCACCCCAAAGGCAGCTTCAAGGAGTTCACTGGCGTGGCAGTTCTTCAAACAATGTGCTGACGACAAGACCTGAGTGGGTTGCACGCTGTGCCATCAGAGCCTGAAGCAAGGCATTAACGTTCTGAACCTTAGCACAACCTGCATGCAAAGCATGAACTGCAGTGGAGTAAACACCTTAAAAACAAGGAACTCACTCAGGCTCCCCCTGCTACCTCTTCTGCTGCTGCCGCTTCTGCCTCTTCTGCTGCTGCCGCCTCTGCCTCTTCCTCCTCCTCTGGAGGAATGTTGGCACCTGCCGCCCAGCAAACAGAGGATGTTCCACCAACACCACCACCTCCATCACCAAGCATCTCAACCATGTCACACGGCAGCGTTCAGCTCTCCATCTCACAAACATTTGAGAGAAAGCGTAAATTCCCACCTAACCACCCTCGATCCCTGGCCCTGAATGCCAGCATTTCTAAACTACTGGCCTATGAAATGCTGTCATTCAGGCTGGTGGACACAGACAGCTTCAAACAGCTCATGTCGCTTGCTGTCCCACAGTATGTTGTTCCCAGCCGCCACTACTTCTCCAAGAAAGCCGTGCCTTCCCTGCACAACTAAGTATCCAATAAAATCAAGTGTTCACTGCGCAACGCCATCTGTGGCAAGGTCCACCTAGCCACAGATACGTGGACCAGTAAGCACGGCCAGGGACGGTATATCTCCCTAACTGCACACTGGGTAAATGTAGTGACGGCTGGGCCCCAGGCGGAGAGCTGTTTGGCGCACGTCCTTCCGCCGCCAAGGATCGCAGGGCAACATTCTTTGCCTCCTGTTGCCTCCTCCTCCTACTCGGCTTCCTCTTCCTCTTCTTCTACCTGCTCATCCAGTCAGCCACACACCTTCACCACCAACTTCAGCACAGCCCGGGGTAAACGTCAGCAGGCCATTCTGAAACTCATATGTTTGGGGGACAGGCCCCACACCGCACAGGAGTTGTGGCGGGGTATAGAACAACAGACCGACGAGTGGTTGCTGCTGGTGAGTTTAAGCCTGGCCTGGTGGTGTGCGATAATGGGCGAAATCTCGTTGCAGTTCTGGGACTAGCCGGTTTGATGCACATCCCTTGCCTGGCGCATGTGCTGAATTTGGTGGTGCAGAAGTTCATTCACAACTACCCGGACATGTCAGAGCTGCTGCATAAAGTGCGGGCTGTCTGTGCGCGCTTCCGGCATTCACATCCTGCCGCTGCTCGTCTGTCTGCGCTACAGCGTAACTTCGACCTTCCCGCTCACCGCCTCATATGCGACGTGTCCACCAGGTAGAACTCCTCCTTTCACATGCTGGACAGACTGTGCGAGCAGCAGCAGGCCATAGTGGAGTTTCAGCTGCAGCACGCACGGGTCAGTCGCACTGCGGAACAGCACCACTTCACCACCAATGACTGGGCCTCCATGCGAGACCTGTGTGCCCTGTTGCGCTGTTTCTAGTACTCCACCAACATGGCCAGTGGCGATGATGCCGTTATCAGCGTTACAATACCACTTCTATGTCTCCTTGAGAAAACACTTAGGGCGATGATGGAAGAGGAGGTGGAGGAAGAGGGGTCATTTTTAGCACTTTTAGGCCAGTCTCTTCGAAGTGACTCAGAGGGAGGTTTTTTGCAACAGCAGAGGCCAGGTACAAATGTGGCCAGCCAGGGCCCACTACTGGAGGATGAGGAGGAGGTGGAGGAGGATGAGGATGAAGCATGTTCACAGCGGGGTGGCACCCAACGCAGCTCGGGCCCATCACTGGTGCGTGGCTGGGGGGAAACGCAGGACGATGACGATACGCCTCCCACAGAGGACAGCTTGTCCTTACCTCTGGGCAGCCTGGCACACATGAGCGACTACATGCTGCAGTGCCTGTGCAACGACAGCAGAGTTGCCCACATTTTAATGTTTGCGGACTACTGGGTTGCCACCCTGCTGGATCCCCGGTACAAAGACAATGTGCCCACCTTACTTCCTGCACTGGAGCGTGATAGGAAGATGCGCGAGTACAAGCGCACGTTGATAGACGCGCTACTGAGAGCATTCCCAAATGTCACAGGGGAACAAGTGGAATCCCAAGGCCAAGGCAGAGGAGGAGCAAGAGGTCGCCAACGCAGCTGTGTCACAGCCAGCTCCTCTGAGGGCAGGGTTAGCATGGCAGAGATGTGGAAAAGTTTTGTCAACACGCCACAGCTAACTGCACCACCACCTGATACGGAACGTGTTAGCAGGAGGCAACATTTCACTAACATGGTGGAACAGTACGTGTGCACACCCCTCCACGTACTGACTGATGGTTCGGCCCCATTCAACTTCTGGGTCTCCAAATTGTCCAAGTGGCCAGAGCTAGCCTTTTATGCCTTGGAGGTGCTGGCCTGCCCGGTGGCCAGCGTTTTGTCTGAACATGTATTCAGCACGGCAGGGGGCGTCATTACAGACAAACGAAGCCGCCTTTCTACAGCCAATGTGGACAAGCTGACGTTCATAAAAATGAACCAGGCATGGATCCCACAGGACCTGTCCATCCCTTGTGCAGATTAGACATTAACTACCTCCCCTTAACCATAAATTATTGTACTCCAGGGCACTTCCTCATTCAGTCCTCTTTTTATTTTCATTTTACCATTATATTGCGGGGCAACCCAAAGTTGAATGAACCTCTCCTCTGTCTGAGTGCCGGGGCCTAAAAATATCTGACAGTGGCCTGTTCCAGTGTTGGGCGACACGAAGCCTGATTCTCTGCTATGACATGAAGCCTGATTCTCTGCTATGGGACCTCTCTCCTCTGTCTGGGTGCCGGGGCCTAAAAATATCTGACAATGGCCTGTTCCAGTGGTGGGTTACATGAAGCCTGATTCTCTGCTATGACATGAAGCCTGATTCTCTGCAATGGGACCTCTCTCCTCTGTCTGGGTGCCGGGGCCTAAATATCTGACAATGGCCTGTCCTAGTGGTGGGTGACGTGAAGCCTGATTCTCTACTATGGGACCTCTCTCCTCTGTCTGGGTGCCGAGGCCTAAAAATATCTGATAGTGGCCTGTTCCAGTGTTGGGTGACATGAAGCCTGATTCTCTGCTATGACATGAAGCCTGATTCTCTGCTATGGGACCTCTCTCCTCTGTCTGGGTGCCGGGGCCTAAAAATATCCGACAGTGGCCTGTTCCAGTGTTGGGTGACATGAAGCATGATTCTCTGCTATGACATGAAGCCTGATTCTCTGCTATGGGACCTCTCTCCTCTGTCTGGGTGCCGGGGCCTAAAAATATCCGACAGTGGCCTGTTCCAGTGTTGGGTGACATGAAGCATGATTCTCTGCTATGACATGAAGCCTGATTCTCTGCTATGGGACCTCTCTCCTCTGTCTGGGTGTCGGGGCCTAAAAATATCTGACAGTGGCCTGTTCCAGTGTTGGGTGACATGAAGCCTGATTCTCTGCTATGATATGAAGCCTGATTCTCTGCAATGGGACTTCTCTCCTCTGTCTGGGTGCCGGGGCCTAAATATCTGACAATGGCCTATTCCAGTGGTGGGTGACGTGAAGCCTGATTCTCTGCTATGCCATGAAGCCTGATTCTCTGCAATGGGACCTCTCTCCTCTGTCTGGGTGCCGGGGCCTAAAAATATCTGACAATGGCGTTTTTCCAGTGCTGGGTGACATGAAGCCTGATTCTCTGCTATGACATGAAGCCTGATTGTATGCTATGACATGAAGCCTGAATCTCTGCTATGGGACCTCTCTCCTCTGTCTGTGTGCCGGGGCCTAAAAATATGACAGTGGCCTGTTCCAGTGGTGGGTGATGTGAAGCCTGATTCTCTGCTATGACATGAAGCCTGATTCTCTGCAATGGGACCTCTCTCCTCTGTCTGGGTGTCGGGGACTAAATATCTGACAGTGGCCTGTCCCAGTGTTGGGTGACGTGAAGCCTGATTCTCTGCTATGACATGAAGCCTGAATCTCTGCTATGAGACCTCTGTCTGGGTGCCGGGGCCTAAATATCTGACAATCGCCTGTTCCAGTGGTGGGTGACATGAAGCCTGATTCTCTGCCATGAGACCTCTCTCCAATTTTTATTGGTTAATTTTAATTTATTTTATTTTTATTTTTATTAATTTCCCTATCCACATTTGTTTGCAGGGGATTTACCTACATTTTGATGCCTTTTGCAGCCCTCTAGCCCTTTCCTGGGCTATTTTACAGCCTTTTTAGTGCCGAAATGGGGTTCGGGGCGAAGTTCGGATCCCGAACCCGAACATTTCCAGGAAGTTCGGCCGAACTTCTCGAACCCGAACATCCAGGTGTTCGCTCAACTCAAAATTTTGCATAGCCACTGAGTTATTCACTGAAATGTAACTGTAGAGCTCACTGAGAAGGCCGCACATGCTCAGTTTCATCCTTCAACTGCCTATTAAGCTGTGATAGGGAGAGAGCTCCAGCAAAAAAGACATGCCCCCTTAGCTGCAGCAGAAAAGACACTCCCCTTGAGCTGCCAGCCTGATATAAATCTAGTTGATCAAAGATTGATGAGATCTCTGGATCCAAGGGAGGTACAGGGCTGGTTCTAGCTTTGTAAGGAAGAGATTGTCATGTAGTATATGATGTCTGATTTTAATTTATTATATTAGTCATGGGATAACCCATTTAACTAATACCACAATAGAGCCCTCTCAGGAAATCACCCATGCCACCGATCAGCTGTTTGAAGGGATTGTGGCGCTCTTCAAAGTTTACCTGCATGTCAACTCCTTTTTAGCAGCGGTGCAGTGTAAATACAACTGCTTTAAGTAAATGGGACGGGCAGTTGTAATTACACTGCACCACCGCTACAAAGTAGATGACATGAAGGTAAACTTTGAAGAGGAAGCAAAGCTCACACAAGTGACACGGCCCCTTTGAGCAGCTGATTGGCAAAGGTGCCAGGAGTCAGATCCCACTGATCTAATACTGATGACCAGAGATGAGCGAAGTTTTGAAAAATTAGATTCACCAGAGTCGCCAAATTTTGACAAGAAAAATTTGATTTGTCACAAATGACTTGATCACAAATTGCTTTCCATTGTATGGAGAGGTGCAATAACGGGGAACGGCGATCGCGCCGTCCCATAATTTAACCCCTCAGATGTTGCGTTCAATGCTGATTGCAGCATCTGTGACTCACATTCAGCTGCTCAAAAATTATACTCACCTCATCCACTTGATCGGGGAGAGGCTTTCCACAGTGAGGATGATGTCATTGCGTGCCCCCCCCCCCCCCCCCCCCCCGTGATCACATGGTGAGGTCATCATGCTCGCCACAGGTCATTTGGCGGGTTTTCTTCAATCAAGACAGACAGCCTTTCCCCGATCAAGTGGATGAGGTGAGTATAACTATTTTTACTTTCAGCCACCATTTTAGGAAAAATGCATTAGTTACCGCAAAGCACGAGGAAATACGCCTTTGTGGTAAATAATTTTTTTTCTGAAATTCGGATTGTATTCTACTTAGGATACTTCGATTTGCTGAATACTATTGATGACCTATCCTGAGGGTTAGGTAAACAATATCAAGGCCTTGCACACCCCCTTTAAATGATACAAGGTTAGCTAAACTTGCTACATATAACCAGACAGAATGGTGTAGCCTAAAATATGATATTTAACTGAAACATAGATTACATCTAAGACTGCTGCTCATTTTATCAATGACAGCTTCCCTGGACCTTAATTTCTCCATCCATATTAAACCTAGACAAACACAGACAAAGATGCTGCTATCGACTTAGAATCAGGAAGCAATTAATATTTTTAATTGTAGCTTGAGGGGATAAAAGTCATGTATCAGGAGCTAAGCAAAATGCATTAATCAGTAAGCAGAGACAGGTTATGCCTGCAAGATATAGATTACTATTTTAGATGGAGTGGAGAAATAAGTGGATCATAACAACTACTGAACAAAAGACCAGACTACTGTTGCTGCATGTGCCAATGCACACAACTAATGCGCTGGCAAGCATGCAGTGTAATCACTATATTATTTTCATCATATATGGGTATTATATGATCATATACACTCACCTAAAGAATTATTAGGAACACCATACTAATACGGTGTTGGACCCCCTTTTGCCTTCAGAACTGCCTTAATTCTACGTGGCATTGATTCAACAAGGTGCTGATAGCATTCTTTAGAAATGTTGGCCCATATTTATAGGATAGCATCTTGCAGTTGATAGAGATTTGAGGGATGCACATCCAGGGCACGAAGCTCCCGTTCCACCACATCCCAAAGATGCTCTATTGGGTTGAGATCTGGTGACTGTGGGGGCCATTTTAGTACAGTGAACTGATTTACATGTATAAGAAACCAATTTGAAATGATTTGAGCTTTGTGACATGGTGCATTATCCTGCTGGAAGTAGCCGTCAGGGGATGGGTACATGGTGGTCATGAAGGGATGGACATGGTCAGAAACAATGCTCAGGTAGCCCTTGGCATTTAAACGATGGCCAATTGGCACTAAGGGGCCTAAAGTGTGCCCAGAAAACATCCCCCACACCATTACACCACCACCACCAGCCTGCACAGTGGTAACAAGGCATGATGGATACATGTTCTCATTCTGTTTACGCCAAATTCGGACTCTACCATTTGAATGTCTCAACAGAAATCGAGACTCATCAGACCAGGCAACATTTTTCCAGTCCAATTTTGGTGAGCTCATGCAAATTGTAGCCTCTTTTTCCTATTTGTAGTGGAGATGAGTGGTACCCGGTGGGATCTTCTGCTGTTGTAGCCCATCCGGCTCAAGGTTGTGCGTGTTGTGGCTTCACAAATACTTTGCTGCATACCTCGGTTGTAACGAGTGGTTATTTCAGTCAACGTTGCTCTTCTATCAACTTGAATCAGTCGGCCCATTCTCCTCTGACCTCTAGCATCAACAAGGCATTTTCGCCCACAGGACTGCCGCATACTGGATGCTTTTCTTTGTAAACCCTAGAAATGGTTGTGCGTGAAAATCCCAGTAACTGAGCAGATTGTGAAATACTCAGACCGGCCCGTCTGGCACCAACAACCATGCCACGCTCAAAATTGCTTAAATCACCTTTCTTTCCCATTCTGACATTCAGTTTGGAGTTCAGGAGATTGTCTTGACCAGGACCACAACCCTACATGCATTGAAGCAACTGCCATGTGATTGGTTGACTAGATAATCGCATTAATGAGAAATAGAACAGGTGTTCCTAATAATTCTTTAGGTGAGTGTATATTACTGTATATCAATATACCTCTGTTTTGCTCATATCTGTTTCAGTTTAAACTGAATCTGTCACAAGGAAACACACTGTTAACCCCTTTGTAGCCTCTGTCATCCATGTACAGCGGAAGTCGCATCTTTAAACGTGGTGCCCAGTTGTGCGTGCAGTGGGCGCCATAGTTGCCGGGTTTCTGCTGTTTCAAACAGCAGAGACCCAACATGTATGCCATCAGCCACTCGTTGCCCAACTGAGATCGGGGAACCTGTTACACTGCTCTAATAGTCCAAAGCCTCAAGCATGCTTCGGCAGCTATTAGTGGAATATACCAATACAGGCCACTAGGTGGCAGCACTGTATTGTTATATTGAAATTAAAGGGGTTATCTGAGAGTTTAAGAATGTCCCCCAATATGCCGAGCCCCCTAAATTGAATATACTTACCCGGGTCCCTGCTCCATGCGCCGCTCCTGGTCATTACAGCATTCAGTGTAGGATAAATGATTTCATTTTTCAATTGTTCAGACATTTTCAACAATACCAATTTTTTTAAAAATGAGTACCGTATTTTTTGCCATATAAGACGCACTCCCCCCCCCCCAAAAAAAAGTGCGGGGGGGGAAATGGCAGTGCGTCTTATGGGGCTAATGCTAACTCTTCTAACACCGATACACCGGCCGTGATGCTGCACAGTGCAGCCGGTGATGTATCAGTGGGGAGGGAAGAGGGGCTGGGGGCCGGCATCTTGTGGTGTAATGTCAGCAGGGCCCAGTGCAGTCACTGTATTCTATTACACTGGGCCCTGCTCACTGTAGTATTTATATGTAAGGCATTAATGTAGGCATTATACTTTAGCAATCCTCTGCGTACTCACTTCAAACTCCCATAGCAGGCAGGCTGGGCGGCAGCTTAATGTCACTTACTATGTCACGTGCCTGTTCCGCCTGCTTCATTCATAAAGTGGGAGGAGCAGGCATGTGACGTAGCGAGTTACGCTGCTGCCCAGCCCGCCTGCTACAGGAGTTTCAAGTGAGTACACAGAGGATTGCAGAGGATTTCTATAGTTAAATGCCTACACGTTACATATGAATACTACAGTGAGCGGGGCCTGGTGTAATAGAATACAGTCACTGCATCGGGCCCTGCTGCCATTACAACACCAGATGCCGGCCCCCACCCCCTGTATTGGGGGTCATTAATAGTGATGTGAAGCAGGGGCAATATTCGAATTCGCGATATTTCGCGAATATTTGGGCGAATATTTGCCATATATTCGTGAATTCGTGAATTCGCGAATTTATGATCTCCAGGCATTATTTTCTTGATTGCGAAAATTCGCATAAAATTCACATAAAAATTTGCATGAACTGGTATTTTCCCAAAAAACGAATATTCGCAATTACGAATATATTTTGCGATATTTGAAATATTCGCGAATTCTCGAAGTGCCGATATTCGCAATTCGAATATTCGTGATCAACACTAGTCATTAACTCGCAGGGACACTGTTATGGGGGGATATGTGGATGACACATATATAACATAAGATGCTATATATGTGTCATCCACAGATCCCCGCCATAAGAGTGTCAGCCACAAATCCCCATAACAGTGCCATCCACAGATCCCCCATAACAGTGCCATCCACAGATCCCCCATAACAGTGCCATCCACAGATCCCCATAACAGTGCCATCCAGATATCCCGCATAACAGTGCCATCCATAGATCCCCCATAACAGTGCTATCCGCAGAGCCCCCATAACAGTGCGCCATCCACAGATCCGCTCCATAACAGTGCGTCATCCACAGATCCCCCCCCATAACAGCATCATACACAGATCCCCTATAATAGTGTCATCCACAGACCACCATTGGTTCAAAACCCACCAAAAGCACACCTTTTGGTTCAAAATATTATTTTTATTTTCCTCCTCAAAAACCTAGGTGCGTCTTATGGGCCGGTGCCTCTTATAGGGCTACAAATACAGTATTTAATTTTTATGTAGACTTGGGAAGGCGGTATGACTTGAATTTTTCTTACTTTTTGAATATATTTTTTAAATACCGTTGGTCTTTAAACTTTATTTTTACTTTTAAATCCTTCTAGCAGACTTGAACATACCATAGACTGTAAAACTGTAGTATTGCAGTCTATGGGGACTATGACTCTTCCTTTATAGGACGTTTACCATGGCTGCGCTGGAAGCCTTTAGAAGGCCACAGGCTGCCATGACAACCGATTGGTACCCAATTTGTGTATGTGTATATATATATATATATATATATATATATATATATATATATTTTCTAGTGGTAAGAGCAGTCTTCTATTGTGTGTTTTTTAGTGGGTGCTCTTCTTCTGTTCCTTTTTCAGGGGGACCAAAACATCTTCGACAATCCAATGAGACAGTACATCAAGTTGCAATTAGCAAGAATTAGCAACCAGGCAGCACCTTTTAAGTAATCATTAAATGTGACATTTCGGGTTTTGGAGTTAAGAAGCCTTTTTTCCAAGCTCTGATGAGTTCACACATGGCTCCTTGGCCTTTACTGATTAACTGATTGGTACCAAGAGATTTCACCGTGTGGTGGGGAGGGAGCAATTGAGGGTCATAAGGAGCTCCCTCTCTGACTAGCTTCTTAGTGTTGCAGAGTAGGATTGCTGAGTGCAGCGGAGTCAATTCAGATCAGACACTGTGGAGTAACAGGAACTTGCTTTATTGGAGCAGAAGTTCACCTTACATGGTGAATGTCACAGACAGAAAAATCATTGAGTTCACCTCAATGTACAGGATATACAACACATCATAGAAATGCATAGAGAGACTACACGTGAAACATTAGTAACAGTGGCATCTAGTGTTATAATTATGAACTGCAGTTAACCTAGCAATAGACTAAGCTGCAAGATGGTGTATCTCTAATACCCTTTCTCAACAGCTAAGGCTTATTCTGTTAAACCCATCTTCTTTGTAAGCCTTGAGTGTCTTTCAGCAGTCAGGGGCTTTGTAACAATATCTGCTGTCATATCCTCAGTCAGGCAATAAAGTAACTCAAGAAGTCCCTGTTCTTGAAGATCCCTAAGAAAGTGGAATTTCACATCAATGTGCTTGGTTCTCGAGTTGACTCTTTCCATCTGTGCAAGGCATCCTTGATTGTCCTCAAAGATTTTTGTTGGTTCCAACTGTGGTTCACCTGAGTCTGTTAACAGTTGTCTCAGCCATACAACTTTTTGGCTTGCCTGCGCTGCTGCAACATACTCTGCTTCCGTAGAATATAGTGTAGCAGAGAGCTGCTTTCTGCTAGTCCAACTGATAGCACCCCTGACAGAATAAATAGATAGCCACTGGTAGATTTTCTGTCCCTTGTGTCTCCGACCCAGTCAGCATCCACATATCCTGATAGGGTGCTTTTATCACTCGCTGGTAACTTTAGCTTGTAGTGCAAAGTGCCTTTAAGGTAGCGAATGATTTGCTTTACAGCATTCCAGTCCATCTGACTTGGCATTGAAACCTTTCTGCATAGGATTCCAATAGGTGCTGCAATGTCGGGCCTTGTAGCAGTGGTAAGGTATAGCAGTTTCCCTATTGCTTCCTGTACTGAGTACTAGTTGATAACGGGGTATCTTGGCTATTCATCTCCTTCAGGTAGTTGGTTTCCATGGGAGACTTTACTGGTTTGGCATCTTCCATTCCAAATGTTTCAATTATTTCTTGTATTTTGTGTCTTTGGTTCAGAAGAAAGCTGCCATCTTCCTCCTTCTCAATCTGAATGCCGAGGTTATTCTTTAGGTCGCCAAGATCTTTGGTCTCAAAGTGCTGATTTAGGGTTTTCAGTATTTCTGCTTCATCCCCTTCGTGCTTAAAACAAATCAGGATATCGTCCGCATAAATAAGCATATAGATCCATCTGTTTGCCAATTTAAGCAGGGGCCTACTTTACTCCTTTGAAAGTCCTGATGTGTAAGCACTTCATTTATTTTTATATTCCACGCTCTGCTTGCTTGCTTTAGACCATATATACTCCTGTGAAGTTTACATACTAGGTTTGGCCTTTGTTCATCTTTTAACCCTTGTGGTTGTTCCATGTAGATTTCTTCTGTTAACTCGACATGTAGAAACGCAATTTTTAAATCAAAATGTTTCACTCGCATTTCCCTTGTGACGGCTACTGTCAGCAAAGTCCTTATTGTAGCGTGCTTGATTACTGGCGCAAATGTCTCATCATAGTCCTTTCCATATTTTTGAGAATATCCCTGAGTCTTGCTTTGTATCGTTCAATTGTGCCATCTGCATTGTACTTCACTGTAAAAGTCTATTTACAGCCTATGGCTTTCCTTCCAGGTGGTAGTTCTGTAAGTGTCCATGTTTTAGTGTCATGCATGGATTTTATCTCTTCTGAAAGCTGAGCTATGCCTTCCCCGGTTGCAGGTTTATTGGCACTGGCAGTGCTTGCATTGTATGAGAGACGTACAGGTGGTTTACCTTAGTTTTCTCTTGTTGAGCATCTCGGTTCAGAGCTTGCTTGTGTCTGCTCTTCAGTACTGGTAGAGTCTGCCCTCAATTCAACAGTTTTTTCAGAAGTTACAGAGGTGGGCTGGTCAGGGTCAGTTTTCTCTTCTGTTCTTGCTTCTTCTGTTGTCATTAAATTGTCTCTCAGATCTTCAACGAAAGTTATGCTGTTGCTAATGGTGACCTTGTCTGTTTTGGGATTTAGGATTCTGTAACTTACAAAGACACTTTAAAATGCTGTTTTGGAGTTTGGTGCCTTTTTCTTCTGGAATGTAGATGAACGCTTTGCATCCAAAAACTCTTAGGTGTTTTACACTTGGCTTCTCATTGTGCCACATTTCATATGGAGTTTTCTCCACTGTTCTGGAAAGGAGTCTGTTCTGCAAATTTGTGGCTGTCATTGCCGCCTCACCCCAATATTTTTGTGGTAGTCCAAAGTCTGTCAGCATACATCTGATCATTTCAGTCAGAGTTCTGTTCTGTTCTTTCGGCTACCCCATTTTGCTCTGGTGTGTATGGGACTGTCTTTTGATGTTCTATTCCATTCTGTTTTAAGTACTCTTGTATCTTATGTCCTGTGAATTCACCTCCATTATCACTCCGAAGTATGAGAAGCTTTCTTTGAAACTTGTTACTGGCCTTTACTACATAGTCTTGTAATTTGTCAAGAACTTCACTCTTGTGTTGTTATGGAAGTCAATATGTACCTGTTGCCTCCAAGTGTAGGTGGGTTTAGGGGACCACATGCATCACTGTGAACTAGGTCAAGTGGTCTTGAAGCTCTCTTCTGAATGACTTTGGGAAGCGTTGCTCTTGTAGCTTTGGATTTGATGCAACATTCACACTTAACAGTAACTGGACAAGGGGATACTGTTAGATCCTTTGCCAAATTCCTCTTTTGTAGTTCCTGTATGCATTCTGGGTGTCTATGACCTAGGCGCCTGTGCCACATGTGTATACAGTCATTGTGCTTATGTGTACATAGTCTCACCTTTTCCTTCACTGTGTTGAGGTGATCCAGATGATCATCCAGCTTGGCACTTGCTATTGTCTGCTTGCCGTCCAGGATAGAACACTTGTCACCTTGGAATTTTACAGTGAGTCCTCTGGCTGTTAGACACTAAACAGATACGAGTCCTCCTTCTAGATCAGGAACATAGTACATCTTTCACTGGTATAGCTAAATTGTGTCCTGCATCATCGGGGCGTACAAGGGTTCTATGCCCATATCCTTCTGCATGTATTTTACTTCCATCTGCAAGGTAAATAGTTTATTTGTTATTCAGATCAAGTTCTGTGAAAAAACTTCTATCACTCGTCATGTGACTGGTTGCTCCCGAGTCGATGCACCAGCCTTGACATTTATGGTTGCCTGCTGCTATAAATGTGGCATTCAAGTTTCCTTCCCATGGATCAGAGATGGTGGCTTTGACCTTTTGTTTAGTATAAGAGGGACGCTGTCTCATTTGCTCTGCTTTCCATATAGTACAGTCTTTCTTTGTGTCCATTTTTGTGGCATCTAAAACACACCCTGGTCTCCTTCCTGTGTAACCTTGCATCTGTAGTTTTAAGAGTGGTTCTGGTGTCGGTTTCTGTGGCGTCATGCACAAATTCCTTTCTTCTTTGATACTCATCTATGAGCCTTATTATTACAAATGCTAGTGTCAGATCTGTCTCAGGCCGTGTCTCCAGTGCATTGATCAGTTCAGTATATGTATTGGGTAAACTGCACAACAACATGGCTGCGGCGTGACTGTATGTTATATTCTCCCCGATTGATCGGAGTTGTGTAATCACTTCCGGCACAGCGTTTATATGCTCCTGCATGTCCTGTTCTCTGCTTACTGTTTAAACGGGATCTTTCATGCAGTCTTTTCAGTACACCCAACACATGCCTCTCGCTGTGCCCTCATGGCATATGTGAATGAGCTGATCATCCTCCACTAGTAAGCTTATGGTGGCCTGTGCCTCTCTGTTTTTCTTGTCCCAGTCCTGATCATTGTCCTGTGGCCTCTCTATGGTAGTAACCTCCCACAAGTCATCTTTGGATTGTAGCATTTAAACTTTAAAATTCCATAGCTGATAATTGTCATTGTTCAGCTTGGCCACTGAGAGTTTAACCTCTGAGATTCTGGCCATTCTCCCTCCTTTATATATGAACAGTTCTCTGGACAGCTTCCTCATGTTGATCTCTGCATCAGCCACACTATCTTTCGTTCTGAGTTTTGTTCTGCCTGGGCCACGCCTGGTCACTTTGCTTTATCCGGTCACTGGGCCCATAACCTGTTGCCGAGTAGGATTGCCGGGTGCAGCGGAGTCAATTCAGATCAGATGTTGTGGAGTAACAGGAACTGGTTTTATTGGAACATGCGTGCAATAACAGACGGATCTGGCTGATATCTTTTTTCAAATTTTTACCGGTTTTATCTTTTGCCTGATAAGTCAAAATGACTGAACTGAAGACTTCCTGACGCATCCTGAACGGATTACTCTCCATTCAGAATGCATGGGGATATACCTGATCAGTTCTTTTCTGGTATAGAGCCCCTGTGACGGAACTCTATGCCGGAAAAGAAAAACGCTGGTGTGAAAGTACCCTAAGCAATATGAAATAATGTGCCAACGCAAAATATAAGGAAACCATACACAATTTTATTGTAATCACAGAAGAATTCACGATTGACAAAACACAAGGTTAAAAACACAATTAAAAAAAAAGCACTGGGGCTGGTGGTGCAGTTAACTTAGCAATAGACTAAGCTGTAAGATGTTGTATCTACAACCCTTAGATGCTGTGGTTTCAGTTGATCTAATCATGGACACTGCCTGCGGGTGTCAGCTTTTTAACTCAGCCATCACCTGCCAGTTATAGCACTAGCTCAGCTATTGAGCTGGCACCATCTTTAAACTCCCAAATAATAACTACTTTATTACCTAAGACTACTGTAGATTACTGTGTTAATTGTGCTGGAATTATTATAGATGAATGTCAGTTAATTGACACTGTTTATAGAGGGCACTATGCTGGAGTGGTTGTTTCTGGGGGAACTCTGCTGGCACTATTGTTTATAGGGATACTCATATTGTGCACAGGAGGCCCTGAACTGGCACCGTTCATGAGGACACTGTGCTCGCTGTAATAGTGCTATTATGGTAGAATGCTGATGGGACCACCATCAAGTACGCTTTGGCAGTACATTGTATACTTTATAGTGCTGCTACTTATTTTTCAGTATGACAATGCTTATGTGTGCAGCATGGCTGCATTGTCCACAATGTAATGCGGGCACTGATCAAGTGCATCTATCATAAGTCCTTCTTCACTGACAAAATCATATATATATATATATATATATATATATATATATATAATATATATATATATATCTATCTTTATACAGGCGTAGCAGAATGTGGATGGCGGCTTTATTTCTGTATACTCAGTACAGCAGTTTTACAGTGCTGTGTTAAAAGAGCAACAGATTATCCAATCTTTAATTTACATTTCTAGAGATGTGCAACTTGTTAATAATTTGCTCAAGCAGAACTGCACTGAATCAGGTGCAAACATTAGAAAAAAAATTACTATAGTAAAAAAACAGCAGGAAAATCGATTCATTCTCTCTCCAGCCATTCAAACACAATAAGCCAACGAGAGACTAAATTGTATTCACATGCTTTTAGTAAAGCTACATGCACACAAATGTATTTTGTTTCCGTGTCAGTTCTGTTTTTCTTGCGGATAGTATGCAGACTCATTCATTTCAATAGGCCCACAAAAAATGCGGACAGCACACCGTGTGCTTTCCGCATCAGTATTTCCGTTCCATAGCCCCGCAAAAAAATAGAACATGTCCTATTCTTGTCCGTTTTCTGGACAAGGATAGGCATTGTTGCAACGGATCCGCAAAAAAAACGGATGACAATCTGTGGATCGCAAAACACATATGGTCGTGTGCATGTAGCCTAAGAGAGCTGAATAGTCAAAAATGTAAGGGACGTAATATGAATCAGTTTCCGGCATTAATTTCACTACTAAGTTCTTACGGTGATTTCTAATATATATAATTTAAAAAGTAATAGAGGAATGGGAATATTCAGATACCAAAGTTAAAGCTGCGCTCCCTGGACTTTGTGTGGCTGTCAGGGCCCATAACAGGTAGGAACTAGTGTTGGGGACCACTCATGGAGGCGACCTTGACGTGGTGAGTGGCTTATTACGCTTTGGCCAAAATGTACACCAATGCCTCATTCAACGTCCAGCATAAAGGCAGGGCAGAGTGCTGGTTGCAGTGTGCGATTGCATTTGTGTTTTTGCGTTTGTATCAAAGTTAAATCTGCCTTGCTTAACATGCATAAAAATAGCCAAAACGGTCATCTCAATTTCGTAATGATTAGCTATGAAAAATAACAAACTCAGCCCTAATCTACAGTATCTCTCGGTGCTGCTTTTCCTCAATGCTGGAATAGCTATCAAGAATGCGTTGTACGTACAGGCTGCAGCTTCATAGATATACTTGATATTCAAGTACAGTGCACTGTAGATAAAATTTCTTATATCTGAAAATGTCCTGTATAAAATGCTCTATGTCTGGTATTGTCTGGTGTAAAATCAACTTTTCAGGCAGATGCATTTGTTAAGTGATAAAATGGGCTTCGTGACTAAATCAATGGATCTCGATGTTAAATATAATTAGAGGCTGAGTGTAAAATGATTTTGTTTTCAAAGCAGTATATAGAACACATGGACTGCACGGCGGTTGTGGAAGTGTGAAATGCCTCATTATAAGATACATGAATCAGGACCATGGACAGCAAGTCTCTCTAACTATGCTTTACTGGACTCCAATTAATGAAACACTAAATAAGAATCTAAAAATACTGCACAATATCAAAAGGCAAACAAAATACTCAACTGTTGAGGGGAAAAAGGAAACATCATAGCAAACTATCACTTTAGTAACATGCCCATTAATTCTGCAATATTTTAAAGAACAGTGTTTGCATTTACATATATTGAAATATTCAAGAAATAAATGGACCCATTAAGATTCTCATCACTAATGATATGCAAGAGAAGAAGGAGAAGCGCAGATAGGTAGGAGAGCTCAGACAGATAGTAAACACTTGCCTATTGAAAGCTTATCTGTAAGTGTACACCTGATGTTTTGTCCCCCGATACGAGCAGAGCGCCTGTTTCTTCTTCTTCAGTGGTCACTAATGCTAGTAAAAGGGTACTCCAGTTTAAAGACTCATTTTCATATATGCTATTAGGCCTCATGAACACAGCCATATTTTTTGTCTGCATCCGAACGGCAAAAGATACGGGCAGCACACTATGGGATGTCCACATCTTAATGTTTGTTTTTTGGCTCTGCAAAAAGATAGAACATGTAATTTTCTTGTCCATATTGTGGCATTTCTATAATAGTGTGCATTGAGAAAGCGTGGGGTGCACAAAGCTGTGATCTATGTTTTGCGGACCACAAAACATTTTTGATATAGCTTGGGTTGGACGGTACTCCTCTAGTGTCGTTCGGTACGGTGCTTAATAGTAATTGAGATAATGTAATAAGAAGGAAACCACGGCACTCGTTTTAGTAGTTTTGGAGATTTATATTTTCATTTCATTTTTTCATTTCATCATTTATCATTTCATTTTTATCAGCATCCAGGAATAGTATATGCAAAAACTGGCCAACGTTTCGGTCCTAACACGGGACCTTGATCACGGCCATAGTTATCTGCTGCATGTTGCCTCTGGGATGCCGCCAGTTTTTGCATATACTATTCCTGGATGCTGATAAAAATGAAATGATAAATGATGAAATGAAAAAATGAAATAAAAATATAAATCTCCAAAACTACTAAAACGAGTGCCGTGGTTTCCTTCTTATCACAAAACATTTTTAGCCTAAGGAAATTCTGAGTTAATAAAGGGAGAACTCTGTCCAGGACCACCCTCTCTTAGCCATCATGGAGACCAGTTACAAAAGTGAGGGGAAAATGTCTGTGCGTCTTATAAAACGATACTAGTGAGCGCTTCCATTATGGAGCAGGGAGCGAAGCGCCGCAAGCGCAGGTAATATTTACCCTCCCCAGTCTGCGCCACGGCTCCTCTTCAGCTGTCGCGCTCCCATCTTTCTGGCCTGCGCTGCACTGTCCTGACCCCGTACAGCGTCAGGACGTAGTGAGCGCACTATGACCTGACGCTGCACACAGGTAAGAGCAGGACAGGTAAGATGATTTTTTATTTTAGTCTGATCTGAGGTCTGATGGGCTAATCTGAGGTCTGGGGGTACTGATGGGCTAATCTGAGGTCTGGGGGTACTGATGGGCTAATCTCAGGTCTGGGGGTACTGATGGGCTAATCTCAGGTCTGGGGGTTCTGATGGGCTAATCTGAGGTCTAATTGGGAGTACTTATGGGCTAATCTGAGGTCTTATAAGGCTTTGAGTGAGCTGATATGAGGTCTGATGAAAAATATTTTTTCTTATTTTTCTACTCTAAAATCTGGGGTGCATCTTATCATCAGGTGCGTCTTATAAAGCGAAAAATACGGTAACCCATTCATTTGAATGTGTATTGTGTAATGCGCCCAATCAGGAGCTCAAAATGATATGTGAAGATTACCTAGTAATTATGTTTAAGATCTTAATGCTTAACAGTTTTTTAACTCATCTCTATTAATACCCAGCTCTGAACTATGACTACAACTTAGCTACAGTACCTACAGTGATTCTCAGGTAGTTGAAGACACACCTCCTGTCTCATCATTGGTTCAGACTGCTCCTCTCTCCCTTCCCCTGCAGATCTGCCTTTTTTAAGATTGGCTGATGTGTATAAGCACAAGTCTATCACAGGCTCAGTAGGAAGTCAGTGCATTGAGAGCTGATTTCCATTACAGCAAAAGAAGAATGATTATAAAGTACATGTTACTAAACTATCAGTGAAAAAAGTAACAAAAGATCATCATTAGTCTTGAGCGAATTGATCTTCGGATTATGAATCCGAAGTCGATTTGTTCAAACACTTTGATTTTAATGCTGTCTCTGGACATCCCAAGTCGTGTGAAACTTCGGTGAATTACTTTGGTATTCATTTCTGCATCTTTTAAAACATTTTAAATTATTATTCCGTAGTCGGATTTTGTACTGGCTGGTACCTCAGTACTAAACTTGACTTTGGAATCCTATTTTTAATGGAGCCAATAGGTATGGAGACAGCATTAAAATTGAAGTGTTTGACCCAATAGACTTCAGATCGATAATCCGAAGCTCGATTTGCTCAATGCTAATTATCACGTATCTTACATACATATAGTGATGGAAATGATCCTCAGTAAGTGTGATTCTGGAGGGAAACTTTAACTTGCCCTATGTTGATGCTGTAAGTGAATTAAACTGTTATTGCCAGGTTTCCCCATAGATGACAGCTGATTGCTTGGAGTCCAAGCAGGGGGACGCTTATTGTCAAGGGACCCTTTTAACAAGTGAGGATTATCCAGAGTGGACATACTGGACAGCTCTTTAACAATGTAAGGACAAATTTAAATTGTAAAGATTTGTTGCACTGCTGCAATGTTTTTTGCAAGATGGCTATTTAAAGGGAACCTGTCATGTTGAACATGGTGTCTGAGCTGCAGGAAGCATATTATAGAGCAGGAGGAACTGAGTAGATTTATATCTAGTTTTATATGAAAAGATTTAGTATAATTTGTCACTTAATAATTAGAATTCCCCCTCTTTCTGGACTTCTCTGTATTCACAGTCATAGACGGCAGGCTGTTAATCAGTGATAGAACCACCTCCTTCACTTCAAAGCCCAGAATGAGCAGGAATTTAAATGAATAAATGACAAATCATACTAAATCTTTTTCTATAAAACTATATATAAATCTGCTCAGCTCCTTCTGCGCTATAACATGCTGCCTGCAGCTCAGACACCATGCTCAGATTTCTAATGTATAAAATACAGGTTATACTTAATCTTTTCCCGTAAAACTATATATAAATCTGCTCAGCTCCTTCTGCGCTATAACATGCTGCCTGCAGCTCAGACACCATGCTCAGATTTCTAATGTATAAAATACAGGTTATACTTAATCTTTTCCCGTAAAACTATATATAAATCTGCTCAGCTCCTCCTGCTCTTTAACAAGCAGCTGGCAGATTACACTGAATTTTCCTGATGAGAGGTTCCTTTAAATCAATGTTTTACACATAGAATGGTTTACTGTAATTTTTATCTTCTGCCGAGGAGTTTCTTTTGGAAAATACACACTACATACATGTGAGTCCCATCTCCTAAGTGAAAATAGCCAAATTGTGCCTAATTAACCATTTTCCCTCCCCAGTGTCATGTGATTCGTTAGTATTACAAGGTCTCATGTGACCTGTGAATTGGGAGCAGGTGTGTTACATTTGGTGTTATTGCTCTCACACTCTCTCATACTGGTCACTGGAAGTTATACTGTATATGGCACCTCATGGCGAAGAACTCTATGAGGATCTGAAAAAAAGAATTGTTGCTCTACACAAAGATGGCCTAGTCTATAAGAAGATTGCCAACACCCTGAAACTGAGCACGTTGGCCAAGACCATACAGCAGTTTAACAAGACAGGTTCCTCTCAGAACAGGCCTCGCCATGGTCGACCAAAGAAGTTGTGTGCACGTGCTCAGTGTTATATCCAGGGGTTGCCTTTTCAAAATAGTAGTATCAATACTGCCAGCGTTGCATAAATGGCACAGGTTGACATTTGAATAAACAGGACACATATGTTAAGCCTTTTCTACAAAAATTTTGGCGCACAAAATTCACGCTGAAAAAACGCTGTGTGAACATACCCTACAAGATTCGCTCATCTCCACTAGACAGTTAAGAGTGTCCTTTAACTATATTTAAGACACTTGACTGTGGGAATTTTAGGAGCTTCCTTGCAGAAAAAGCTATTTGTCAAGCAGCTGTGATTAATACCAGCCATAGCTGGAGCCTCACACAATTCTGTAGCTCTAGCTGAGCTACTTGACAAGCTCAGCAGGTCACACCTGGCCACTAATTCTTCACTGAACATAGCTCTTGGGCTTTATTGAAATTTTGACACTTTAGTCCTTATTTTTTTAATCAGCTACCGTATATGCTTAACAGAAAAGCCTGCACTAATAAAAATCTGTAATTGGTTTTCTACAAGCTGTTCCCAAAACTTGTACATTGTAAAGATATAACTTAAAGAGTAATTTCGAGCTGCTTATAAAATCATACAAACACAGAGTCAGAAAGTCTAAGAGTAATTTCATATGACATGAAAGTACTTTTAAAAAAGTTCTAAGTAATGAATTCGACCTTTATTGCATAAGACCTTGTTACATATGCAGCTACATCATCATTAATAAAATTATTATTATTATTGAAATGTACTCGTCATTAAACTGTCATTGCATTTCTAGTGTTAACACCTTGTGATTTTGAAAAAAACCTCCACAGCTAATTACATAATCATGTTCAAAGTGTACTAAACTGTAATTTAAAGGGGTTGTGCAGGTTCAGATCTGGACATATCCCCTTCTTCACCCAGGCAGCTCCTCTGAGTGGAGCATCGGAGCATTTCAAGCTCCGATGTTCTCCCTTAGTGATGAGCTGAGGGCGCTATATTTGAATTTGCAATATTTCATGAATATTTGGGCGAATATTCATCATATATTCGTGAATTCGGCAATGTAATATTCGCACAATGCACGTGAAATACAGGCGTGGGTCACTTTTGCTACATTTTCCAAGCTGCTAGAAGTTTCCAGAGCCTGGAGAAAATGGTTGGCACGGCAGAACATTAAAATTGGCTTTATATGCAGTTAGAGTGCTCCAATATATTCGCGATGTATGTATGGACAGCAGAATTTATCACACTACCTAACATACTGCACTGCAACAGCTACACTATATCAGGATATAATCTACACTAACTATCTGTATTATATATAAGCTAGCTACCTATCTATCTACTGTAGTGTGGAAAGCACAGAGCACAGCAATGACAATGCTATCTCTTTCTCTCAGAACTTTAGAAAAACAGTAGAAAATGGCTGCTGGGGAGGTTCTTATATAATAAGGGGTAGGCAGCTTTCCTATTGGTTGCTAGGGATGTTGCTAAGCTCAGACAAAGACATTGCAGCCTTCTCATTGGCCCACAAGCAAGAAGTTAGGTTACTGATGAAAGAAAAATCTAGAATATTCAAAATAATGAATATATATCACTATACTTTAAATATTAGCGAATTCTCGAAGTGCCCATATTCATGATTAATATTTGAAATTCGATTATTCGTGATCAACACTATTCTCCCTCTCCCTGTGCTGAATCGCACAGAGCAAGGGCTTTTTCATTAGATCCTGTGACATACTGGGTCTCTGTATGGGAGTGCTAGGTGGAGGATTCCAGCTAGCAGTGAGCCCAGTGAAGTCACCTGCAACACTGATGGGTGTAAGCAGTGGCGTACCGCCCATAGAGGCAGACCACGCCACTGCTATGGGGGCCGCGGCACTGGGGGGCCCGTAGCGCAGAGAAGGCCCCGCCCTCACCATTTGGCCCCACCCACTCATGACCTGCTGCAGCCGGCTATGCGGCTGCTTTTCTCCCCAGGGCCCAGCCCCAACATCAACTCATCTTCTGCAATTGCCTCGCCGCACCCCCCCCCCCCCCGACCTGACCTCCTCCTGACCGTCTGCCGGAATCAGGATCAAACACCAGCCTGCATGTGGCGCTCGTGCCGCTGGCCAATCAGCACAAGGCAACTCTGTTGAGGCAGCTGCTGATTGGCCAGTGGCGCAAGGGGGCGGGCGGGAGAATCGACTCGAACTTCGCCGTCGGCCCTTCACCAGAGATGAGTCAGTGCCTGCCCTGAGCTGAGGAGAGAGAGGGAGTCCGGAGGAAGATTCTGAACTCTGAAGCAGTGAGTAGTACTGTGAGTGAGCACTGAGCAGTGCACCGGTTGTGTCCCTGGCTGGCTGGCCTGAACTTGAGTCTTGAAGTAAGTCACTCGTCTCAGACTCAGTCAAGTGAAGTACCGTTCGTTCGTCCCTGCCGTGTCACTGCCGGCTGCACTCCCTGCAGCAGTGCCTGGCCCGGCAGACTAGTCCAAATTCCAAATATATTATAGCACAATGTACACAGAGATATTTACCACTACTGACTCATGGAACCCCAGAAATAGTGCCCCGGCCCCCAACCATCATGGCTGATGTCCCATGTGACAGGTCCCAAAAATCTAGCAGATGTCCCGATTAAAGGGAATCTGTCACTAGCAATTTACCCAATTTTTTTTTTCATGAATCCATGTTTAACAGAGTACCTTTTTTCCATCTGTCTTGTTCTTTTGATTGTGAGTCTTGTCATTTCTTCAAAAAATCGATTCTTATGATATGTAAATGACGCTGTAAGGAGCCCAGAGGGGCGTTATTCTTTCTCCAAGGTGCCCAGGATGCCCCTCTAAAGTGCCGTGCCCGGCTAAATTTGAAAACGAATAACGCCTCCAAGACAAGTTCATCTAAATCGCCTCCCAGAGGCGCGGCTAAGTGCTCAACACCCCCCCTCCTCAGCGCCGCGCTCTGCTGCAAACACCCCGATCCTCCTCTCGCCGGCATCCCAAATCCCGCGCAGGCGCAGACTTTTGCTATGGGGCCCAGTGATTTCTATGTACGCCTCTGGGTGGAAGTCTTCGCCTACCAGAGTAAAAAGGTAAACTAAACAGCCCTTGTCCTGCACTATACAGCACAGGGCATGGGAGACCATCGGAGCATGATCTGTCTGGGTGAAGAAGGGGATATGTCCAGGTTCAGCTCTGAACCTGGACAACCTCTTTAAAGAAAAGGAGGCATAAATAAAATGTTTAAAGTGTTCATAGATACAAAGCAATTATTCTGCAATTCCATTATCTTGCTCACCTGTCTCCTGCACCTTTGTTTTCATACCTCCAGGGCTTGCACTAGGTAGACTACCATGTAAAGGACTATATTATCCACAATTTGTATCTCTTCACACAGAGACTGCTGTAATTGCTCGCTGTCTGTACACACAAAGCAGATATGTTACTGAGAAACTGTTCTGCTTACAATTCCTCTGGAAACAGAAGTGGAAGGGGAGAGCTGGGAATAGTGGAGATAAGATTCACGTGATATGATGCAATGTACATCAGGGAGAGGAGAGAGTTGATAAACAAATGCTCAGTGTATGAGGTGTCAAACAAGCAAGAAATAAAAACCAGGATAATTGACATGTGAATAAGGGTCCATTTACACGACCGCAAGTGTTTTGCGGTCTGCAAATTGCGGATCCACAAAACACAGACACCGGCCATGTGTGTTCCGAATTTTGCGGACCACACATGGCCGGCACTTTAAATAGAAATACCTTTTCTTGTCTGTATCTGCGGACAAGAATAGGACATGTTCTATCTATTTGCGGAACGGAAGTGCAGATACGGAGAGCACACTGTCTGCATCTTTTGTGGCCCTATCGAAAATGAATGGGTCCGGATCCGGACCCATTTTGCGGACGTGTGAATGGACCCTAAATGTGGAAATGGCTATCAGTGGCATCTCAGTTACTAATAGTATAACCATTTTCATATAATTTTAGAGGGGTATTCCAATGGCTGATATGTATGGCATCCCAATAAGACATGTCATAAACATCAAATCACTGGGACTGGCACTAGCACTTTGAACAAACAGTAGCTCATTATCGTGAGGGAACTAACAGCCTCCATTTAGCCCTTACCTTAGTCGTCATATTAGTGACCTCTCTGTGTTTTGATTTTCATAGCAGGGCATGCTACCTTTCCTATATACTTAAAAAAACCATCTAGACTCCTAACATTAAAATTGCAACACCAAGAGGGAAAACCCGTAAGGTTATGCAAATTGAGGAAGTAGCAGTTGTCACTAAGATCTGCAAATGATCCAATTTTTAAGCACCTAGCTTCATTTTTTGGCATATAGGAGGGGCATAAAAGCAAAAGTGAAAGCAAAGATTTTTTTAGCAACATGAAACGTGAAGGATGATTGTGTGATGCCTCCTGCCAGTTATCGCCATTTGCCACAAACTGAGAAGTACAGAATCCTTGAACTAAGAGACCTTGGTTTATCATTCTGGCAGATTGATATATGCCTAGACAACCTTGGCAATGTTGCACATCTTGGTGATTTGGAGAACAACGATGAACTGGAGTCTTTAAGAAAATTGACATTTTATTGAGCCCTAGATAAGAGACTTTTAGTTTTACTGTGTATTTGTCTTTTGAATCACAGCTAGAGAAAGTCACTACCTAACAATAGATAGACCTGTAGCTTACTAGTGGGTTGTCTGACTCTCAGGCACCTACTAATAAACAAGAAAAAAAAAAGAGCTTGAATTTTATTTTTTTACATAAAACTTTTTTTAATTAAAGAGTACATGGGCACCACTATAGTAAATGGAACACTAATTTACTGTGTCTTCATCTAATTACAGGTGACTGAAGGCTATTTTGTTTTCTGTTGTCTTGAAAGAGTCACTGTACAATACAATAATGTATTCCTCTTTCTTAGGAAGGGGTCTAATTATTAGATCTGTAAATCACTTTATTGAAATTATTTGTCAGCATCCACCTAAACATAGGCTGCAAAGATATGACCACTAGAGGTCTCATTAGTCTACTGTGGTTAGGCATGGTCCAGCTCTCCCAGCAAATACAAGCAGGAGGAAGTGTGGGTGTGTTCTGGAATAGCTGATGAGGAGACTTCACTGCCTCTTCACAGATCCTCAAACCAACGTATCTTACTGTAAGTCTGCTCTCCCTCTGCCATCTTGATTCACCTCTCTCAAGTGTGTATGCAGTTCCATATTAGCAAGAATCACAATTTCTCTGGTAGTTTTGAAAACTGTCTAGTCATGCTGTTTTTACTGTGTAGCTTCCTCTAATTTGTTGTGCAGTTGCAATAATATGCATTTTAGGCATCATATTTACCAGTTAGGACAGTGTTTCCCAACCAGTGTGCCTCCAGCTGTTGCAAAACTACAACTCCCAGCATGCCCGCACAGCCAAAGGCTGTCCGTTCATGCTGGGAGTTGTAGTTTTACAACAGCTGGAGGCACACTGGTTGGGAAACACTGAGTTAGGAGATATAACATGCCTTCCTACGTTCCCTCTTTTCGGGTTCAGCCCTGAACCTGGAGAACCCATTTAACACCCAGCGAGAAACCAATATAAAGCACAAGTGCCATACAACATCATTCCATAGAAAGCAAGACATTTTTATTGCATTTAATAATGCATTGTAAATAGAGTTGAGCGAACACCTGGATGTTCGGGTTCGAGAAGTTCGGCCGAACTTCCCGGAAATGTTCGGGTTCGGGATCCGAACCCGATCCGAACTTCGTCCCGAACCCGAACCCCATTGAAGTCAATGGGGACCCGAACTTTTCGGCACTAAAACGGCTGTAAAGGCAGCAACATGTAGGTAAATCCCCTGCAAACAAATGTGGATAGGGAAATGAATTAAAATAAAAATTAAATAAATAAAAATTAACCAAAATCAATTGGAGAGAGGTCCCACAGCAGAGAATCTGGCTTCCCGTCACCCACCACTGGAACAGTCCATTCTCAGATATTTAGGCCCCGGCACCCAGGCAGAGGAGAGAGGTCCCGTAACAGACAATCTGGCTTCATGTCAGCAGAGAATCAGTCTTCATGTCATAGCAGAGAATCAGGCTTCACGTCACCCACCACTGCAACAGTCCATTTTCATAAATTTAGGCCCAGCACTCAGGCAGAGGAGAGAGGTCCCGTAACAGACAATCTGGCTTCATGTCAGCAGAGAATTAGTCTGCATGTCATAGCAGAGAATGAGGCTTCACATCAGCCACCACTGCAACAGTCCATTGGCATATATTTAGGCCCAGCACACAGGCAGAGGAGAGAGGTCCCGTAACAGAGGATCTGGCTTCACGTCAGCAGAGAATTAGTCTGCATGTCATAGCAGAGAATGAGGCTTCACGTCAGCCACCACTGCAACAGTCCATTGTCAGATATTTAGGCCCAGCACCCAGGCAGAGGAGAGAGGTCCCGTAACAGAGAATCTGTCTTCATGTCAGCAGAGAATTAGTCTGCATGTCATAGCAGAGAATCAGGCTTCACGTCACCCAACATTGGAACAGTCCATTGGCATATATTTAGGCCCCGGCACCCAGACAGAGGAGAGGTTCATTCAACTTTGGGTAGCCTCGCAATATAATGGTAAAATGAAAATAAAAATAGGATTGAATGAGGAAGTGCCCTGGAGTCCAATAATATATGGTTAAGGGGAGGTAGTTAATGTCTAATCTGGACAAGGGACGGACAGGGTCCTGTGGGATCCATGCCTGGTTCATTTTTATGAACGGCAGCTTGTCCACATTGGCTGTAGACAGGCGGCTGCGTTTGTCTGTAATGACGCCCCCTGCCGTGCTGAATACACGTTCAGACAAAACGCTGGCCGCCGGGCAGGCCAGCACCTCCAAGGCATAAAAGGCTAGCTCTGGCCACGTGGACAATTTAGAGACCCAGAAGTTGAATGGGGCCGAACCATCAGTCAGTACGTGGAGGGGTGTGCACACGTACTGTTCCACCATGTTAGTGAAATGTTGCCTCCTGCTAACGCGTTGCGTATCAGGTGGTGGTGCAGTTAGCTGTGGCGTGTTGACAAAACTTTTCCACATCTCTGCCATGCTAACCCTGCCCTCAGAGGAGCTGGCCGTGACACAGCTGCCTTGGCGACCTCTTGCTCCTCCTCTGCCTTGGCCTTGGGCTTCCACTTGTTCCCCTGTGACATTTGGGAATGCTCTCAGTAGCGCGTCTACCAACGTGCGCTTGTACTCGCGCATCTTCCTATCACGCTCCAGTGCAGGAAGTAAGGTGGGCACATTGTCTTTGTAGCGTGGATCCAGCAGGGTGGCAACCCAGTAGTCCGCACAGGTTAAAATGTGGGCAACATTGCTGTCGTTGCGCAGGCACTGCAGCATGTAGTCGCTCATGTGTGCCAGGCTGCCCAGGGGTAAGGACAAGCTGTCCTCTGTGGGAGGCGTATCGTCATTGTCCTGCCTTTCCCCCCAGCCACGCACCAGTGATGGACCCGAGCTGCGTTGGGTGCCACCCCGCTGTGACCATGCTTCATCCTCATCCTCCTCCACCTCCTCCTCATCCTCGTCCTCCTCGTCCTCCAGTAGTGGGCCCTGGCTGGCCACATTTGTACCTGGCCTCTGCTGTTGCAAAAAACCTCCCTCTGAGTCACTTCGAAGAGACTGGCCTGAAAGTACTAAAAATGACCCCTCTTCCTCCTCCTCCTCCTCCTCCTGGGCCACCTCCTCTTGCATCATCGCCCTAAGTGTTTTCTCAAGGAGACATAGAAGTGGTATTGTAACGCTGATAACGGCGTCATCGCCACTGGCCATGTTGGTGGAGTACTCGAAACAGCGGAACAGGGCACACAGGTCTCGCATGGAGGCCCAGTCATTGGTGGTGAAGTGGTGCTGTTCTGTAGTGCGACTGACCCGTGCGTGCTGCAGCTGAAACTCCACTATGGCCTGCTGCTGCTAGCACAGTCTGTCCAGCATGTGCAAGGTGGAGTTCCACCTGGTGGGCACGTCGCATATGAGGCGGTGAGCGGGAAGGCCGAAGGTACGCTGTAGCGCAGACAGGCGAGCAGCAGCAGGATGTGAACGCCGGAAGCGCGAACAGACGGCCCGCACTTTATGCAGCAGCTCTGACATGTCGGGGTAGTTGTGAATGAACTTCTGCACCACCAAATTCAGCACATGCGCCAAGCAAGGGATGTGCGTCAAATTGGCTAGTCCCAGAGCTGCAACGAGATTTCGCCCATTATCACACACCACCAGGCCGGGCTTGAGGCTCACCGGCAGCAACCACTCGTCGGTCTGTTGTTCTATACCCCGCCACAACTCCTGTGCGGTGTGGGGCCTGTCCCCCAAACATATGAGTTTCAGAATGGCCTGCTGACGTTTACCCCGGGCTGTGCTGAAGTTGGTGGTGAAGGTGTGTGGCTGACTGGATGAGCAGGTGGAAGAAGAGCAGGAGGAAGCCGAGAAGGAGGAGGTGGCAACAGGAGGCAAAGAATGTTGCCCTGCGATCCTTGGCGGCGGAAGGACGTGCGCTAAACAGCTCTCCGCCTGGGGCCCAGCTGCCACTACATTTACCCAGTGTGCAGTTAGGGAGATATAGCGTCCCTGGCCGTGCTTACTGGTCCACGTATCTGTGGTTAGGTGGACCTTGCTACAGATGGCGTTGCGCAGTGCACACTTGATTTTATCGGATACTTGGTTGTGCAGGGAAGGCATGGCTCTCTTGGAGAAGTAGTGGCGGCTGGGAACAACATACAGTGGGACAGCAAGCGACATGAGCTGTTTGAAGCTGTCTGTGTCCACCAGCCTAAATGACAGCATTTCATAGGCCAGTAGTTTAGAAATGCTGGCATTCAGGGCCAGGGATCGAGGGTGGCTAGGTGGGAATTTACGCTTTCTCTCAAATGTTTGTGAGATGGAGAGCTGAACGCTGGCGTGTGACATGGTTGAGACGCTTGGTGACCGAGGTGGTGGTGGTGTTGGTGGTACATCCCCTGTTTGCTGGGCGGCAGGTGCCAACGTTCCTCCAGAGGCAGAGGAAGAGGCCGAGGCGGCAGCAGCAGAAGAGGTAGCAGGGGGAGCCTGAGTGACTTCCTTGGTTTTAAGGTGTTTACTCCACTGCAGTTCATGCTTTGCATGCAGGTGCCTGGTCATGCAGGTTGTGCTCAGGTTCAGAACGTTAATGCCTCGCTTCAGGCTCTGATGGCACAGCGTGCAAACCACTCGGGTCTTGTCGTCAGCACATTGTTTGAAGAAGTGCCATGCCAGGGAACTCCTTGAAGCTGCCTTTGGGGTGCTCGGTCCCAGATGGCGGCGGTCAGTAGCAGGCGGAGTCTCTTGGCGGCGGGTGTTCTGCTTTTGCCCACTGCTCCCTCTTTTGCTACGCTGTTGGCTCGGTCTCACCACTGCCTCTTCCTCCGAACTGTGAAAGTCAGTGGAACGACCTTCATTCCATGTGGGGTCTAGGACCTCATCGTCCCCTGCATCGTCTTCCACCCAGTCTTGATCCCTGACCTCCTGTTCAGTCTGCACACTGCAGAAAGACGCGGCAGTTGGCACCTGTGTTTCGTCATCATCAGAGACATGCTGAGGTGGTATTCCCATGTCCTCATCATCAGGAAACATAAGTGGTTGTGCGTCAGTGCATTCTATGTCTTTCACCGCTGGGGAAGGGCTAGGTGGATGCCCTTGGGAAACCCTGCCAGCGGAGTCTTCAAACAGCATAAGAGACTGCTGCATAACTTGAGGCTGAGACAGTTTCCCTGGTATGCATGGGGGTGATGTGACAGACTGATGGGGTTGGTTTTCAGGCGCCATCTGTGCGCTTTCTGCAGAAGACTGGGTGGGAGATAATGTGAACGTGCTGGATCCACTGTCGGCCACCCAATTGACTAATGCCTGTACCTGCTCAGGCCTTACCATCCTTAGAACGGCATTGGGCCCCACCATATATCGCTGTAAATTCTGGCGGCTACTGGGACCTGAGGTAGTTGGTACACTAGGACATGTGGATGTGGCAGAACGGCCACGTCCTCTCCCAGCACCAGAGGGTCCACTAACACCACCACGACCATGTCCACGTCCGCGTCCCTTACTAGATGTTTTCCTCATTGTTATGGTTCACCACAACAACAAAAATATTATTTGGCCCAATGTATTGTATTTAAATTCAGCGGGATATAAATTTGAGGCCTAGTATTTAGGCGCTGGGTGACCGGTATGGATTTACTAACAGAATTAGACTTGGAAATGCACAGTTGACCAACCACACTACTGAGGATTAAATGCACTTGGTGACGGGCGCAGCTTGCCCCTGATTTAGTATATGGCCAAAAAAATGAACAGACTATTGCTGGTTAAATGCACTTGGTGTGACAGCTTCACCCTGATGTAGGCTTTAGCCAAAAAACAACCACACCATTGAGGGTTAAATGCACTTGGTCGCAGCTTGGATGCACTTGGTCGCAGCACCGCACAAGACACAAAATGGCCGCCGATCACCCCAGAAAAAAGTGACTGACAAACGGTCTGGGCAGCCTAAAAACAGTGAGCATTTGAATTTCAGCAGCTCAATGATGCACAGCTGCAGATCGATCGATTAATCAAGTCCTTTGGAGGAGTTAATCTGCCTAATCTCGCCCTACTGTCGCAGCCGCAACCTCTCCCTACGCTAATCAGAGCAGAGTGACGGGCGGCGCTATGTGACTCCAACTTAAATAGAGGCTGGGTCACATGGTGCTCTGGCCAATCACAGCCATGCCAATAGTAGGCATGGCTGTGACGGCCTCTTGGGGCAAGTAGTATGACGCTTGTTGATTGGCTGCTTTGCAGCCAATCAAAAAGCGCCAAGAAAGCGTCACAAAAGCGCCAAGAAAGCGACGAACACCGAACCCGAACCCGGACTTTTACGAAAATGTCCGGGTTCGGGTCCGTGTCACGGACACCCCAAAATTCGGTACGAACCCGAACTATACAGTTCGAGTTCGCTCATCCCTAATTGTAAACTATTATCTTAAAAAATGATTAAAAAATAAATCAAACTAAATAGATTATATATTTTTTTCATTTTATTTTTGCCTAATGCAATAAACACCACCATTGTTGTAGTAATGTACATGTGACATGCAGTTTGTTAAATCACAGTCCTATAGTTGCTTGATTATTGTATTTATTGTAATATTTTTTAAACATACTTAAACATAGAATCCATGTATAAAAAACAGATGTGTTATCAAAATACAATGAATTAAAAAAGGAACTGAGAGAAGGTACAGATGTAGCAGAGTTAGCACTCAGACTCTTAACTCAAATTTCTTAAATCATCGTGTTATCTTGAAATAAAAGCCATTGAAAAGCAATTGAAGGTGTCTCCCAAGTTTAGATAACACCTGTCAGAAATCATGAGTGTTAACTCTACTACATCGGTATGTATTGCTTTTGTTATGTAGGGAGATCTCTAACAAGGTAAAATAGCTGGAAAACTGTTCAGGAAAATTGTCTTGAATAGTTGTACAAATTGACAGTTCGTTTACACGTACAGATGATTCTACTGATTATTTAGAAGAAACCAAACGTTTCCGATTACTGCATGATCATCAGCGGAGACGAAGGCAGTATTTACATTCATTAATCATTTCTTCTATACAGTTGTGGCCGTGTAGGCTGGCTGCCTTCTCTCTCGTGTACTCTCTGCAAGCTGATTCCTGTGTATGTTGGTTGCTTGGGGCTGTGGTCCTCTGTTTGTGCACTGTTGCCTGTGTTTGTGTGCTTGAGCCTTGCTAGGTGCAGCCTTTGCTGCTGGCCCAGGGTATTTTGCCATCAGTGATGTCGCCTGTTAAAGTATTGATGTTTCCTTCCTTTCATGTCTGCCTGCTCTGTTTTACCATGTCTTGCCTGTATCCTTGTTCATGTCAGCCTGGCAGTGCTTAACTGCTTCTGAACCTGTCCTGTTTGTTTTACCTTCGGTAAGAGGGTGTAGCACGTTCTTTGCCTGCCTTGTCTTGTAGCCTGGTCATGTTGGTTCTCCAGAGGGAGGACATTTAGTCCTGATTAGGACCGCTATGTAACAGTGTCTTCATAGGGTCTAGTTATCTGTCAGTTCTGTGTCTTGTTTTGCAGCTGTGTCTGTTCGCCCCGGGACTAACTCTGCATAGAGAACAGGCATCTGCTTGTCTGGTTCTATGTCTTGTCTGGTTCCCGCTCTATCTTTTCTGAACTGTGTCCTGTGTTCTGGTTGGGTTCCTGTTCTTGTGCCTGCGTTACAGTCTAGTCTTATGTTAGTCTGCACCACTGGTGTGTGCACCAGCATCTGTCTCTGCAAGTGAGTGGCCAAGTGCACCAGGACCATCCTGGACGTGCGACCTGGTAAGCCATCGTCTAAGTTCATCCCCACCACCAGGGGCTCTGTGAAGAACGGGGCTTACTTAGTGTCTACCCTCTGGGTTTGGCCCCAAGCCAAACTGGTGCACTTGGACCAGTGGTGCTTTTGCCACAGTACTAGGGTTGGGCAAACACAAACTGTAAAGTTCGGGTTCGTACCAAGGACCCCTGGACCCCGGACCCAAACTTTTCTGTAAACGTTCGGGTTCGGTGTTCTGCGATTTAATGGTGCTTTTTGAAAGGCTGCAGAGCAGCCAATCAACAAGCATTTAACTTGTATGCCCTTAGAAGCAATCACAGCTATGCCTACTAATGGCATGGCTGTGATTAGCCAGTGCAGCATGTGACCCAGCCTCTATATAAGCTGGAGTCACGTAGCGCTGCACGTCACTCTGCTCTGATTAGTGTAGGGATAGGATGCTGCTGCTGTGAGGGAGAGAATGGGACAGAATCTTTAATCTGAAGTGCTTGTTAACTCAGCGATCTACCTAGATTCAGTTTTGTGGGTGCAGTGCACAATCTTTTTACCCTGCCCTGAGCCCAGTGACACATAAAAATTACTTTTATCCGTCTGTTAGTTAGGTGGGCGGCGGCGGCCATTTTATGCAAGTTCTGTGCACCAACACAGCATATATGCATTGTGACATTCAAATAGAAGCTTGAAATACTGCAATTATATTCTGGGTTTAAAAAAATCACCCATTTTTGGCAAGACCCTACATCTGTGGCCTTTGCAGCATTTGTCAGTGTGCAATTTAAACTTGACATACTGCAATAATTTTTGGGCAATACCCTCTATCTGGGGCCTAGGCAGCATTTGTCAGTGTGCAATTTAAGCTTGAAATACTGCAATCATTTTCTTGGTTTTAAAAAACCCTTTTTGGCCAAAATACAAAATTTTACAGCCATTGCTGCATCTGTCAGTGTGAAATACAAGCATTAGATACTGCTGTCATATTCTGTTATTTAAAAAACACCCATTTAGGGCAAAATCCAAATTTTGCGGAGTTTGCTGCATCTGTCATTGTTAAATACAAGCTTAAAATACAGCAATAATTTTCTGGGTTTAAAAAAGCACCAATTTTTGCCAATACCCTCCATCTGGGGCCTGGGCAGCATTTGTCAGTGTGCAATTTTAGCTTGAAATACTGCAATAATTTACTGGGTTTAAAAAAAACTAAAAACTTTTTGGGCAAAATACTACAGCCCAGTGTGAAATACAAGCGTTATATACTGCTGTCATCTTCTGTCATTATAAAAAAACACCCATTTTGGGAAAAATACTAAATGTGCAGCTTTTTCTGCATCTGTCAGTGTGAAGTACACTCGTTAGATACTGCTGTTAACTTCTGTTATTAAAAAAACAAAACACCCATTTTGGGAAAAATACAAAATTTACAGAAAATGAGGAAAGCGTCGATTAAGGTACGTGGGCCCAGTCGTGGTGCTGCTGGTAAAGCTCCTGTTGCAGGGAGAGGACGTGGTCGATCTGTGCCAGCTACACGCACAAGTGAAACACCTTCCTCAGGTACGGGTAGGTGACAAAACCTTCAGCGTTATTTGGTCGGGCCTAATGCGGCTCTACGAATAGTGAGGCCAAAACAAGTACACGCGATAGTAGATTTGGTTGCTGACAGTGACTTCACATTGTCTCCCACCCAATCTCCTGCTGAAAGACCACAGTTGGCACCTGCAGCCGATGTCCATCAGTCTTTCACCTCACCCTCTTGCAAATCAGCCAAGCAGTCTGAGCCCCAAGTCATGCAGCAGTCTCTTCTGCTTTTTGATGACTTTTTGAGGACTCTGCTAGCAGTATTTCCCAGGGCCATCCACATAGCCCTGCCCCAGAAGTGGAAGAGATTGAGTGCACCAATGCTCAACCACTTATGTTTTAAGATGAGTACATGGGAGGACCACTTTAGCACATCTAGGATGATGACGAAACCCATGTGCCAACTGTTGTGACTTTCGAAAGTGTGCAGACCGACAAGGAGGGCAGGGGTAAAGACTGTGTGGAAGATGATGTGGAGGACGATGAGGTCATTCACCCCACATGGAATCAGGGTCATGCGAGTGACCTGTGTAGTTCGGAGGAAGAGGCGGTGGTCGCACATAGCCACCAACACAGCAGAAGAGGGAGCAGGGTGCAAAAGCGGAGCAGCTGTCCTCTAGACAGTATGCCTGCTATTGCCCAACGCAGCAATGGACCGAGCACACCAAAGCCAGCTCCAAGGCATTCCCTGGAGTGGCAGTTCTTCAGACAATGTGCTGATGACAAGACACGAGTGGTTTTCTCGCTATGCAATCAGAGCCTGAAGCGAGGCATAAAAGTTCTCAACCTGAGCACAACCTGCATGACCAGGCATCTAAGTGCAAAGCAAGAGCTGCAGTGGAGTAGACACCTCAAAAACCAAGAAAGGTCTCTGGCTCCTCCTGCTTACTCTCCTGCTGCTACAGTCTCGGCCTTTTTATCCACCTGCACCTGCCACCCCGCAAACAGAGGATCTGCCAGCAACATTACCACCTGGGTCACCAAGCATCTCCACAATGTCCCACGGAAGCGTTCAGCTCTCCATCTCCCAAACACTGGAGCGGAAGAGGAAGTACCCCCCTACCCACCCGCGATCCCTGGCCCTGAATGCCAGCATTTCAAAATTACTGGCTCTTTGAAATGCTGTCATTCCGTCTGGTGGAGACCGATAGTTTTAAAGGCCTTATGGCGGTGGCTGTCCCACAGTACGTCGTGCCCAGCCACCACTACTTTTCCGGGAGAGCCATCCCTTCCCTGCACAACCAAGTAGGGGACAAAATCAGGTGTGCACTGCGCAACGCCATCTGTGACAAGGTCCACCTAACTACGGATACCTGGACTAGTAAGCACGGTCAGGGACGTTATATCTCCCTAACAGCACACTGGGTAAATGCAGTGGCGGCTGGGCCTGAGGCGGATAGCAGTTTGGCGCATGTCTTTCCACCACCGAGGATTGCAGGGCACTTCAGTTTGCCTCCTGTTGCTTCCTACTCCGCTTCCTCATCCTCTACCTCCTCCTCATCAGGTCAGCGTAACACCTTCACCACCAACTTCAGCGCAGCCAGGGGTAAACGACAGCAGGCAGTTTTAATACTTATCTGTTTGGGGGACAAACCCCACACCGCGCAGGAGCTGTGGAAGGGCATGGAACAACAGACCAATGAGTGGTTGGTGCCAGTGAGCCTCAAGCCCGGCCTTGTGGTGTGCGATAATGGGTGAAATCTCGTAGCAGCTCTCGGACTAGCTGGTTTGACGCACATCCCTTGCGTGGCGCATGTGCTGTATTTGGTGGAGCAGAGATTCCTTAAAAATTACCCCGATATGTCAGAGCTGCTGCAGAAAGTGTGGGCCGTCTGTGCGCGCTTTCGGCATTCTCACCCTGCTGCTGCTCGCCTGTCAGCGCTGCAGCGTAACTTCGGCCTTCCCGCTCACCACCTCATATGCGACGTGCCCACAAGGTTGAACTCCACCTTGCACATGCTGGCCAGACACGCACGGGTGAGTCGCTCTGCGGAACAGCACCACTTCACCACAAATGACTGGGCCTCCATGCGAGACCTGTGTTCCTTGCTGCGCTTTTTTGAGTACTTCACAAACATGGCCAGTGCCGATAACGCCGTTCTCAGCGTTACTATCCCATTTCTGTGCCTTATTGAAAAAACGCTTCTGGCAATGATGGAAGAGGATGTGGCACAGGAGGAGGAGGAGAAAGAGGGATCATTTCATAGGGTTTCAGGCCAGTCATTCACAAGTGGCTCTGAGAGTGGGTTCCTGCACCCACAAACGCCAGGTATACAATTGTCCAGCCAGGGCACAGTTCTGGAGGATGAGGTGGTGGAGGATGAGGAGGAGGAACCGTGTTCACAGCAGGGCGGCACCTAAACCAGCTCATAGCCATCACTGGTGCATGGCTGGGGGGATACAGAGGACATAGATGATACACCTCCCATAGAGGACAGCTTGTCGTTGCCTCTGGGCAGCCTGGCACACATGAGCGATTACATGCTGCAGTGTCTCCGCAACGACAGCTGAGTTGCTCACATTCTAACTTGTGCTGATTACTGGGTGGCCACGCTGCTGGACCCCTGTTACAAGGACAACGTACCGTCCTTAATTCCGTCACTGATCGCAAGATGCGCGAGTACAAGCGCACGCTGTTAGACGCTCTGCTGGTGGCATTCCCAGAGGAGGAAGAGGTCACCAATGCAGCTGGGGCACCACCAGCACCTCAGAAGGCAGGGTTATCATGGCCGAAATGTGGAAAAGCTTTGTCAGCACGCCACAACAACAAGCACCACCAACTGAAATGGAACGTCTTAGCAGGAGGCAGCATTTCAACAACATGGTGGAGCAGTATGTGTGCACACGCCTACACGTACTGAATGACGGGTCTGCCCCCACATGGCCTGAGCTTGCCCTTTACGCCTTGGAGGTGCTGGACTGCACTGCAGCCAGTGTATTATCGGAACGTGTGTTTAGCACGCCAGGGGGCTTTATCACAGACAAGCGCAGCCGCCTGACCACAGCCAATGTGGACAAGCTCACTTTCATTAAAATGAACCAGGCATGGATCCCATAGGACTTGTCCGTACCTTGTGCAGAATAGACATGTATACCGGCCTTACCCAGCCATTGTTATACTACAGCGCAATTGCTCATTGTTGTATTTCCCACTCTTTTGGGGTGTACCCGAATAAAAAAATAAAATAAAATTTAAACCAAAAACAATTGTTTCACTAATTTGTCTGTCATATTTTTGGGTGAAATTTACCAATTTTTGGCTGTGATATACCCCTGCCTACCTAGTAGACAGGTTCATATATTTCACTAATTTTTCTGTTACATAGTTGGGTGACATTCACCAATTTTTGGCTGTGATATACCCCTGCCTACCTACCTGCTCTGCATAGGTGACAGGGACTTAAATTTCTAAAATTCATCGTTAATTGGCCCTTTTATTCGATCCTTCTGCTTTAATAATTTGTCCCACATATCAGCTTGATCACATTGCAGCCATTGATTTCCCTTGGATGTGGTCTCCCTTTCTCACGCTCCCTCCCCGGTGTGGAACCCTGATTTGCCGCTAACCATGATCAACATGATAGGGGCAGAAAAGAACATCGAAAGTTGATAGAGCAGATATCCAATTGCATTGTGGAAATCACGGGGACGTGCAACATGGTGGAACAGTATGTGTTCACACACCTACACGTACTGACTGATGGGTCTGCCCCTTCAACTTCTTGGTCTCCAAATTGGGCATATGGCCTGAGCTTGCCCTTTACACCTTGGAGGTGATGGTCTGCCCTGCAGCCAGTGTATTGTCTGAACGTTTGTTTAGCACAGATGGAGGGGGTTATAATAGGTTATATTTCCCAATGTTTTGTGCAGTGTAGGCTACCTCTTCATCCTCTGCCGCTTCCACCTACACCGCCACATCCACCGCCTCCTCCACCTCCTACTCCATATGCACCTCGTCCTCCAAGATCAAGATTATTTTTTATTATTACGTATTTTATGTTATTTTAAAGGGTTTCTACCACCTCATTTGGACCTAATTAGCTGTCAGACACTAGCGATCTGCTAGTGTCTGCTCTACCTAACCATGCTATTCTAAGACCTTTGTGTGCAGTACACACTAAAAAAACAACTTTTATTGCTATGCAAATGAGCCTGTAGGTGCTATGGAGGCGTCTTTTCAGCACCTAGAGGCTCGGTCTACTCACCCTGTATTCCGCCCCGCTCGTCTGTCAAGCCCGCCCATCTCCCCTGGATTGCCAGCCTCCATCTCATCCATCGGCCGAATTCTCGTGCCTGCGCCGTGTGCGTCTGTTTTCGGCGCAGACGCAGTGACTGTCTGACTGGCTAGGCATCATCTGTTCCTCGGAGCACTCTGACATAATCGGCGCAGGCGCAGTGGAGATGCGAGAATTCGGCCGCAGGCGCGAGAATTTGGCCGATGGATGAGATGGAGGCTGGCAATCCAGAGGAGATGGGCGGGCTTGACGGACGAGCGGGGCGGAATACAGGGTGAGTAGACGGAGCCTCTAGGTGCTGAAAAGACGCCCCCATAGCACCTAGAGGCTCATTTGCATAGCAATAAAAGTTGTTTTTTTTGTGTAACGGCTGCACACAAAGGTCTTAGAATAGCATGGTTAGGTAGAGCAAACACTAGCAAATCGCTAGTGTCTGACAGCTAATTAGGTCCAAATGAGGTGGTAGAAACCCTTTAAGTCATTTCCCTATCCACATTTGTTTGCAGAGCACTTGCCATGCTCTTAACCACATTTTGATGCCATTTGCAGCCCTCTAGCCCTCTCCTTTTTTACAGCCATTTTAGTGCTTAAAAGTTCGGGTCCCTATTGACTTCAATAGGGTTCATGTTCGGGGTCAAGTTCGGGTCCCGAACTCAAACTTTTTTGTGAAGTTCGGCCGAACCCGAATATCCAGGTGTCCGCTCAACTCTACACAGTACCCTTGACTGCTTGTCCAGTGGTTAATGTCATGATCGTTTATTACATGTGTTTGCTCATTCACCAGGTGATTGCCTGCCCCTTTTCACACAGGCCAATTATTTGCAACAAGCGTTTATATAAACATTTATCTTCAATAATCTGATACACATATATATATATATATATATATATATACATATATATATATATATATATATATATATATATATATAATTCACAATTTCAGAGCTTCTCCTATCTGTCTCCAGATCATATACCATGTTTAATGTGACAAAATATCTTTTTTTAAGAAACACCTATCAAAAAACTAGTTGTTGCACCACTTTACACACATTAAAGTGGTTTTCTGGGATTATAAAATTGATAAGTGTGGGTTTGACTACTGGTACCTCTGCCAATCAGCTGTTTGAGAAGACTTCAGCACGCCTGTAAAGCTACTTTCACATTAGTGTTAGCAGTGTCCAGCAGGCTGTTCCGGCAGGGTAACAGCCTGATGGATCTGTAATAACACTAGCCCATGTGTGCCGCCCGAAGTCCGCTCTGGCCCCATTCACTACAATGGGGACGAGCCAGAGATCCTGCCGCAGCACGGCAAACATGCTATGTTTTTTCCCCGGATGCCTTTTGGCATGTTTTCCGTGCTGCGGCTGGATTTCTGGTCCGTCCCCATTATAGTGAATGGGGCCGGAGCAAACTTCCAGTGGCAAACGTGGGCTAACATTAGTACGGGTCTGGCAGCCTGCCGGACACTGCTAACACTAATGTGAAAGTAGCCTTACAGGAGTGCTGAAGTCTCTTCAAACAGCTGCTGGTACGTCACCGGTAGTAAAGAAAAATCCCTTGTCCTGCGTTATGCAGTGAATGGCAAGGGGGAACTCTTATGCTCCACTTATACAGGCTATATGAGTGAATACAGGGGCTCAGAACTCGGACAACTTTTTTACGTTGCAAAAAATGATAGAGGAACTTTGATTGAAAAGAGGGACAGTAGGTAGGCATGCTATATCTCCTAACTTGTAAAAAAGTGGTTTATATGATGCCTAAAATGCCTATTATTGCAACTGTACATACAGTTATACAGTAAAAACAGCATGACTGGACAGTTTTCAAAACTACCAGAAAAAATCTGATTCTTGCTAATATGGAGCTGCATACACACTTGAGAGAGGTGAATCAAGGTGGCAGAGGGAGAGCAGACTTACAGTAAGATACGTTGGTTTGCAGATCTGTGAAGAGGCAGTGAAGTCTCCTCATCAGCTATTCCAGAACACACCCACACTTCCTTCTGCTTGTATTTGCTGAATACATTAATGTATTGTACAGTGACTCCTTCAAGACAACAGAAAACAAAATAGCCTTCAGTCATCCTTTATTTAGATGAAGATAAAGTAAATTAGTGCTCCCCTTACCAGTAAACTACAGGTCTACCTACTGTCAATTTTTTTAAAGACTGAAAGGGGTTTTAAACCCAAGAACATTGCACGCGAGGCAAGCATCTAAACCACTGAGCTACAGACAGCAAACTGAAGGATTTTCTTAAGCTATATGATTGAGCATATGAAAAGTACAATGAAGGTAAAAGTAAATGTGACGCTGACTAGTGAGAAAAGTCAGACATCAGGGTTACACATCACTTGAATTTGTCTCTTTTCTAAGGCTCAATAAAATGTCAATTTTTTAAAAAGACTGATTGGGGTTTTGAACCCAAGAACACTGCATGTGAGACAAGCATCTAAACCACTGAGTTATAGCTTGTGTACAGTTGTGTGATTTAGCATACAAATGCACAGTACATTAAAAAACTCATTCTCACTTTGACCCTGACCTATGAAGACGATAAGTCAAACTCAGATGTCGGAGTCAAATATCAAAGTCAGTGTCAGGGACAGGTATCAGGATCAGGTGTCAGAGTCAGATGTCACACTGGCTTTATTCTGATACTTGACAATGATATCTAACCATGTCCTAAAATGAACACTGTACCAGGGAGTATGGTAATGACCTTTTATGACAGTTTTTATGACCACTAGCTGGAAACCAAGTCTGCCTCAAACTCTTTGTATTAAAATATATTTTCGGGTAAAGTATAGATTCATCAAGACATAAACCCTAGCTGGCCCAGTGAGGTCATCTTGCCTTTCCTCTGCCCTAGTTATGCCTACACAGCGACATGAGTTAGAACCTACCAGGTGTGACATTTTGGACTGAGACTTGAAAACTGAGTTTTAAGATTTGAGTTGTAATTCTATCTATAGTTTTATACCCAGTAAAATTATACCCCCTATTCAGAATCTTAGGGGACTTACTCTAGGAAAACCCTGACAGTAGTTAGCTCCCCACATGGGCTTGCGCGACTTTTCTTCTCCCCATTTTCGAGAAACCATGAGTTTAATGAAGGTTATAAACCTTGCTGTGTCACTCTATTTCTAGTCCTATTGGCTGTGTTCAAGTACTTGTATCTACTGAATAATCAATGTTTATTCTTACTTCTAAAGCCTTACCCAGTGGCTATATGTCTGATACCGACTGTTATACCGTTATTGTTCTGATGTGTATAATATGTATGTATTCATGCACCTTCACCAGTGTATTGCTTACATTGTATATTTTCTGAACATGACAATAAAAATTTCCTTAAAAAAAAAAAAATATATATATTTTCGGGTATTCACCCTTGCAATTTCATATTACCTCCATCCACTCTGTCCCGCACATGTGCATACTAAACATGGCAGAGGTAATGGCAGGATAGCTGGAGTTATTTACCTTACTTGCTCCCTATTACCGAGCTGGGATCTATTTGATTTTTATATCATGGAAGCATATACATGGCCTGAATTCTCAGGAGGAAGCACATGGCTCAAATACGGATTTGTCCACATATTTGTTTGATGTATATTGCAAGATAGGGGTTTCATGTGTGACCTTGGTGGAAAGAACACTAGCTTTTCCTGAACCCTCTAACGGTTCTGCTCTGTATAACGCTGGCACATGACATCTTCACATTTTATGATAGGGGTCCCTGGTTTCTGTGAAGCTGTTCCATCTTACTGGTTTTTATCGCTATAATCTCCTGACCTGTCTCTGGAAAGGACATGGAAGAGGTGATGACCCCCTACAGGAATGTAAAGGGAGGGGTTGCCTACTTTTGACAATAATTTTAATATCTGGATCCTTTTATCACCACAATGACATTGGCCTACGAGCCAGATGTCCAGAAACAGGTGTTCCATTGACCTCACACCACCATTCTCAAAGGGTATCATGGTGCATAACAAGGCAGCAATGAAGGCTGAAATGGAGACCCTTTTTATCTTGGATGCAGTGATAGCTGGAGATTGGTCTGGAGACCACTTGGGCAACCCCATGAAGTGGCCTTCACAAGGGAATGGTCCTACTCACGGGGTAGAGTGGCATAATGTATGTTAGCCAGAACCCTCTAGTCTTTATTTCAGGTTCGCAAACAGAGTGATGTTACATTGATTGGTCATGGAATCAGTATTCCGGCCATTTCTTTAAAATGTTCCCAGGAGCCTTTTTTTTAACAGGACAGTACCAGGATGCATGTTGCTTGGTGTTGCTGTGAGCAACCTTTGTGACCTAAATGCACTACCATGACCTGGAGCGTCTCTGTGCTTGTCTCCCATTAATCACATTTAGGACCCTTCCGACGAGCGTGTCCGGATTTGGTCCGAATACGTGCCGGTGCATTGCAGCAAACCCGCGTGAGTAGGTACGCAATTGCAGTCAGTTTTGACTGTGATTGCGTTCTGCTGTTCAGTTTTTATTGTGCGGGTGCAATGTGTTTTGCACGTGCATGATAAAAAACAAACTGTGGTACTCAGACCCGAACTTCTTCACAGAAGTTCAGGTTTGGGTTCAAGGTTGTGTAGATTGTATTATTTTCCCTTATAACATGGTTATAAGGGAAAATAATAGCATTCTGGATACAGAATGCTAAGTAAAATAGGGCTGGAGGGGTTAAAAAATAAAATGAAATAATTTAACTCACCTCAACCCACTTGTTCGCGCAGCCGGCATCTCTTCTGTTTTCATCTGTGAGGAAAAAGACCTGTGGTGACGTCACTGACCGCATCACATGATCCATCACATGATCCATTACCATGTGATGGACCATGTGATGAGCGTAGTAACGTCATCAAAGATCCTATTCCTCACAGAACAAGACAGAAGAGATGCCGGCTGCGCGAACAAGTGGATTAAGGTGAGTTAAATTTTTTTTAATTTTTTTTAAACCCCTCCAGCCCTATTGTACTATGCATTCTGTATTCAGAATGCTATTATTTTCCCTTTATAACCATATTATAAGGGAAAATAATAATGATCGGGTCCTCATCCCGATCGTCACCTAGCAACCGTGCGTGAAAATCGCACCGCGTCCGCACTTGCTTGCGGAGGCTTGCGATTTTCACGCAACCCCATTCATTTCTATGGGGCCTGCGTTATGTGAAAAACATACAAAGAGGAGCATGCTGCGATTTTCACTCAACGCACAAGTGATGCGTGAAAATCACCGCTCGTGTGCACAGCCCCATAGAAATGAATGTGTCTTGATTTAGTGCGGGTGTAATGCGTTCACCTCACGCATTGCACCCACGCGGAAATCTCGCCCAGGGGCCTTAAGATATCATTGGTTGGCAAATGGAGCTGCCAGTAGTGGATCCTAATGATTTGTGTGTCAAGCGTGCATTTAACATGGTAGAACATTACTCGGACAGCTATTAATAATTTAAATTGATAGCATGCGAAGACATGTAAGTGTGGGTATTTATGCACATGGGACTCATATTCAATACCGAATAAATTAAGATGTTGTGAATATTTGAATTTCCTTTTCATGTCTATCAATCCTGTGATTTCTATAATTCCACAACTTTTCCTTTTTGGAGTTGCATGACATTGATGCAATTTCAGTGTTGAGGAGTGTACATACCTCCATCATTCCCATACATTGTCCCCTTTCCTATAACTAGCTTCATCACATTCAGTAGCATCTTTTCCATGAATCCATCTCAGATAATACTGGATACTTGAGGAGCACACCTCACTGTCGTCATTTGGAAGAAATACTGTACATCATGGTGAGGAAACAAACTGCCAAATTAACGGTAGGACAGGGAAAAAGTCCTGGTCATCAGAACCACTTTTGTAGTTTATCCAACAACCTGGTGACCTGATTTTGTTTAGCCCTGACATATGCTATTCATATATACAGAATAATTCCACTTATCTGACACCCATTGTTCTAGAAATCTAGTTATTATGGCATGTTAAAAACATAGTCATGATTAAATAGTTAAAAAATATGTATAAATGCTAATACACCCATTGACAAAAAACAAACAAAAAAACACCTAGATAGAAATGTCAGATTGCTGCAAAATTCCACATGTAGTTACAGTGTATGTCTCAGGCAGCCATGTAAATGTACACAGGGTTTTGCCATAAAAGAGCTTAAAAAAAGGCTCTCCAAGGCTACTTTTTGGGTAGTGTACCTCTTGGTCAGAGATCCTTGAATGCTAGATATGGCTCTACAACTCGAAGACATTTTGCCCAGATGACAGACTATCAGAGGAGTCACATTATTGGACTGAGAAAAGCAGAATGGTAATTTTTTTCGCTCTGCGATATGTGCTTAACATTCTGTGGGTACCGCCTTTGTGGTCTTTCATGGCAGGGCTTCAAACTGGCATTACTCAGCAGAATCCCAACAACAAGCAGTTTCCAGGAATGTCCTCGGTGACAGATTTATTGCTAATCAAGCATTTATGGGACCAGCTGAGATGCCAGCCTTAGCAACCTATGAGTGCTGGATCGAGAGGTTCAGCTGCAACATCTGTATGCAAATGTGCTACAGGATACCATACAGAACCTGTATGCCTCTGATTTTGTTTCTAGGATAAAAGTGGGTATGGTTTTGTATGGTTTTCCCCAAAAAACAAATCCTTTCACTCTAATATTGTAATCACTTGCATATATCATCATTACTAGTGATGAGTGAAGTTATTAAAAATGTTATTTAGTTGTTGTTTCGCCGAATTTCACAAAGATATTCGATTTGTGACAAATTACTTCAGCATGAAGCGCGTTCCTTTGTATGTAGTGGGTGCAATGACTGGGAACGGGGATCGCACCGCCCCTGTCATTGAACCCCTCAGATATTTTGCATTGTATCTTCGATTCAAGATGGTTGCAATGGCCTCTCTGCTAGCAAATTAATGATATGATTTTGGTTCTTTTTACTGCAATTTCAGGAAAAATTGATTTGCTACCATGAAACGAAAGAAAATTTGGCTTTGCATAGAATCAAACTTTTCCTAAAATTCGGATCAAAGTCAATTTGTTTGGCTTCAATTCGCTCAACACTAATCAGTACATTCACACATACAAAGTTTCATTCAATCCCAACAACTCCTTGGTGTGTTATTTTTTGGCATTCAGTGTAATTGCAATATTTGGGACATCCTAAAACATTTAGGCTGGGTTCACACCTGAGCGTTTTACAGCGCGTTCCTACGCACTGTAAAACGCTCAACAAGGAGAAACCAATGATTCCCTATGGGAATGGTTCTCACCTGGGCGTTTTACAGCGCGTACGATCGCGCTGTAAAACGCCCGACGCCCCAAGAAGTACATGAGCTTCTTTGGGGTGTCTTGTCGCGCGTTCCCGTACATAGACTTTCGGGAACGCGCGACAATGGGCGTTTGCTTGTCTCTGTATGCGCGATTGCAAACGCCGGTACAATCGCGCCTACAGAGCGCTCCTTTCAGAATGCTCAGGTCTGAACCCAGCGTTAATGTTAAAATGGCTTAATGTAGCTTAATGTACAATAATGTGCTTAAACCTCAATTAATTGCCTTAAAACTTTGCACAACCTAAGTTCCCAGCGTTCTAAACCTATCATGGAAGTTTCATGGATTTTGGCTACCCACAGGGCAAATGAGTGAAGGTAAGCTTGTTTTTTGGGGAGCTTAATGTGGCTTAACATACAAAAAACAACTCAGATGTTAACTAGGGTTGAGTGAACCCAAACTGTAAAGTTCGAGTTCGTACTGAACTTTAGGATTTTTGAACCCCGGACCCGAACCCGAACATTTCAGTAAAAGTTTGGGTTCGGGGTTCGGCGCTTTCTGCTGCAGAACAGCCAATCAACAAGCGTTTAACTCTGTGCCCTTAGAAGCCATTACAGCCATGCCTACTAATGGCATGGCTGTGATTGGCCAGAGCAGCATGTGACCCAGCCTCTATATAAGCTTGAGTCATGTAGCGCTGTTTGTCACTCTGCTGTTACAAGTGTAGGGAGAGGATGCTGCTGGACTGGTGATTTCAGGGAGAGAATAGGAGAGAATCTTTGTTCAGAACTGGAATCTAACTCAGCGATCTACATACATTTAGTTTTGTGGGTGCAGGGCACAATCTTTTTACCCTGCCCTGAGCCCAGTGACTGAAAAATATAATTTTTATCCATCTGTTAGTTAGGTGGGTGGCGGCGGCAGCTATTTTATGCAAGCTCCGTGCACTAGCACTGCATCAGAGCTTTTGTGACATTAAAATCCAAGCTTGAAAAACTGCACTACTAATCTGGTTTTAAAAAATTACCCTTTTTTGGCAATATACAACATCTGGTGCATTTGCAGGATTAGTCAGTGTGAAATTTAGGCTAGAAATACAGCCATAATTTTCTGGGATTTTAAAAACACACTTTTTTGCCAAAATACCCAATTTTGCAGCCCTTGCACACACTTTTTTGGCAATATCCAACATCTGGATTAGTCAGTGTGCAATTTAAACTAGAAATACAGCCATCATTTTCTGGGTTTTTTAAAACACAATTTTTAGCCAAAATACACAATTTTACAGCCCTTGCAGCATCAGCACGTGTGAAATTCAAGGGTTATATACAGCTTTCATATTCTTTGAGTAAAAAAACACACTTTTTGGCAATATCCAACATCTGGATTAGTCAGTGTGCAATTTAAGCTAGAAATACAGCCATCATTTTTTGGGTTTTTAAAAACACACTTTTTTGGCAAAATCCACTATTTTACAGATCTGAGTTGTTTTTTGTAAGTTAAATCATATTAAGCTCCCCAAAAAACAAGCTTAATTTCACTCATTTGCTGGGGCAGCCAAAATCCATGAAACTTCCAGGATAGGTTTGGGAAGCTGAGATCTTAGGTTGTGCAAAGTTTCAAGGCAATTGATTGAGGTTTATGCACATTATGGTACATTAAGCTACATTAAGCCATTTTCACATTAAATGTTTTCGGATGTCCCAAAATATTTTACAGGGTCAAGAAGTGGAATGGAATCTATATGAAGAAAGTCCTGCAAATAAATGTTGCCATTGATTTTATTACTTATAACATGTTAGAAGCCTCAGCAGCCTATATTCTTATTTTAGCTCAACCAAGCATTTTTTCTCCAAACTTGCCGTATTAGACAGAATATAGTGACTTTTATCAGAGGATAAACAAAGCTACAGGCTGATCTGTGCTTGCTGTTAATTTATTTATTGCTTAGTAGGACACAGTAGGAATACAGAAGGGATGGTTTGCCTAACTCCTTTACATCTAAAGATGAATTGAACATAGCCTATCAGCCAGAAAAATAATGGTCTGTGACATATATTTGAGTAGGTAACTGGGGTGATAGCCAAGAGGACACTAAGTATAAGGTTACAGAAGTCACAGCGGGACAGGTTGGGATCATGCATTTTAACTAGGCTGTAAAGAGACTGCACATGTAGGTTGTCACAGCTAGTGCTGCAAAGTGCTCCAACAAATGATTTATTTTTGAGCATTTAAGTTCCAGAATTCAAAGTGAAACTAGAGGAGCAGCAGGAGCGAAGGTTTAAAGTGAAATATTTGACAGTATCTCACTGTATCACTCCCTTGCCTCCTACGCAGCTTATTTCAGGATACAATCAAAACTATAGGCCTGGGAAGAGAGAAGGGGAGTGCAGGGGATAGAGCATCTGTAATGAAAAAGTGAAATCTATAGACATGTCAGATGAGTATGTGATGCAAGTTAACAGCTATAATTAATTTTGGAGGTTCCTAGGGTACTAAAGATATTGGAGAAGAGCTGAGAGGTATTGGATAGGTTAATATTTACCAGTTCTTGGATTGCCTAGGATACTGATATAAATCAATACATATACAAACCATAATAGAAGGTGTTCTTGCAAATTCTGAAATCCTGGAAGATGGTTTTGACGTGAAAAAGCCCAAGCATGTAATAATTTGAAATGTTTTCCATCAGAGCACAGAGCTGTTTTCTAGATCCGGCTAGGCCATAACTGTCATGAATACAGGAGATTGCAGTGATTTAATAGCATCATCACACTCCCATCATACTCTAACATTAATGTCTATCATATCTTACCTTTTTGTATTCTTCACCTCTGACCTCATTCGCTCCCAGTGTTCACATGTTCATTGTGGCTTGTAATGGGAACATCAATATAATATCTCACTGATTCCTTTGTCACAACTGGAGACCATCTAGAGGTTACTCCCATTGCGCCCAAATGCCCCTTGTTTTGTGATTGACAGTAATGGAATGCTTTGACATTAGCCCCAATGTGACCTTTGCTGGTGACATAAAATGAGTATGGATGATTTAAATAAGACAGGTGCCCCAATGGGATACTTTTGGAGCATGTCTGACAAGATGATTGCATGGCTCTTTCAATATATCTGGTTTAAGCACAGGTGAGGAAACAAATGGAAGTCCTTCTGTAAAAACGGAGTGTGTTATAGCACCGCAACACAGATGTTAGCCTTTCTTATTTTATATTTGAATATATTAGCTATAAAAATGACAGAATAGCTGTTTTATAATCTATAGTGGCAATTGGAAATTAAGGTAATAATCATCAATCACTGATTATCTAAAAATCTAGAAAAGTCTGGGCCCCATAGCAAGTTTTTAACGGCCCCGCCTCCCCGCAAGCAACTTTCCCGCAACGCCCCCTCCCGCAGTTAGCCCAGCGCTGGAGTAAAGATTTTACATTATTCCGCCCAGGCCCTGCATGTCCTTAGTGCCCCCACACAGCATTTTGTCTGCTGGGGTGAGCACAACCTGGGAATGAGGGGCCGACCTTAATGGATGACAGAGAAGCAGTCGGATTTGGGTATGTCTGCTGTGTTTCTCATCCATTATGGCCCGGGCCTTGCCTACTAGTACACACACAGTAATCATTACTGTGTGTGGCTGCATGTGTAATGCCAGGTGACGCCCCCTGCCACTATGGGCCTTGCAGAAGCTGCTGATGATATATGTTTATTAGTCAGTTTATGGTGTTCACAATGGAGTAGATACCAGTTGGTGTAATTTTGTTGTGTATAGTATATCATATTCCCAGTATAGCGCACATCAGTTATATAATATATGGTACAATCTAAACAAAAAATCCAGGCAACTTAAAATCCATGATTCTTTTACCAACACAAATGGTATTCCTGTTGGCGAGTGTGTTGTCTCCATAAATATGGAGTTAACTAAGAATGTAATTTTTCCCTTGTGATTCTAAAATAACACTGGTGGGTCTTCAATTAATAAATCGTCTCTTATGTGTTTTGTGCAATTGTCAGTAGAACTGGAGATAATACAATCATGTGTAAGAGTTTATATCTCAGTAATGAAAAAAAGTTGTTTCAGCTCACCAAGCCTGAAAAACAGTTTCATGGTCCTCTCATTCCACTGGAGTGGTGCATGGCTTCCCTGCATCAGCATTGGGTTTCAATACTGAAAAAACATATTCATCCAGCACTTTTTTTCCCATAATAACAGTTTGGGGGAGATTTATTAAACCTGGTGTAAAGAAAATATAATTTACTTGCCCATAGCAACAAATCAGATTCCATTTTCCTTTACACCAGTTTTTATTTATTTAAAGGGGTTATCCCATGACTAATGTAAAAAATGAAAAACGGACATCATATAGTACATGGTGACCTCTTTCTAACAATGCTAGAACCAGCCCTGTACCTCACATGGATCCAGAGATATCTCCATTCATTGCTCTGCTAGATTTATATCAAACTGACAGCTCAAGGGAAGTGACTTTTCTGCTGCAGCTCAGGGGGCGTTGTCTCAGCTCTCCCTATCACAGCTCAGGAGGTGTCTCTCAGCTCTCCCTATCACAGCTCAGGAGGCAGTTAAAGGATGAAACTGAGCATGTGCGGCCTTCTCAGTGAGCAGGTCAAAGAAATAAGAAAAAACAAACAGCAGGTGGTGCTATGCAGGTAAGTTTTATTGAATATCTCAGTGGCTATACAAAATTTTTAATTAAATGCAATTACAAACTTCCACAGCCGGATGACTGTGATGCAGTTCAGATGACTACAAATGCATCTTTACTCATAGGGGCCATTTACCAAGACAATGTTTACGCCAGTCTTAGATTCCCCCTATGCTACTATAAGATCCGGCCAATTTATAATATATTTATGCGCTTCGTCCTAAATTTTCTTGCCAACATTTATGCAGGTTTGCAGGCGCAGATATTAGTAAATTTATATAAAAAATTAATGGGACGCGCACTGCTTAAGTGTGGCCACCACTCCATTCACTTCTATGGGGCTCAAGGAAATAGGCGAGCCCGTGCTCGGTTATTTTTGAAAGTACCATAGAAATTAATGAAGGGTGGCTGCGCATGCACAGTGCACTCTAGTTCACTTTTCACTTTGTAGGCTCCTTTCTAGGGATAAGTGTTTATCCCAGTGATGAGACCTGCATCTATCACACGTTTGAGGCATATCTTAAAGTGTAATTGCTGTTTATTTTATATATTTTTTTGCTAATGTGTAGGGACAGTGACAGGGAACATTTTTCCAATATTCTTTATTTAGGAAAAACGTTTGTTCATGGTAGAAAACTTGGGCTGAAATGTCCGTGCTCTTTCAAATGAGCGTTGCTAAGGGACATCCGTCTTCTATCCGCATAGTACTGTGCTGACTAGAGAGACGGGCTGTGCTGGGAGCTGCGGACCTCTGCTTGCCCTGCTCCCTCACAGCCTGATGGGAACAGGAGCCTAATAGTTTGTCAATGTATGTTTAATTTAAACCTAATTAAATATGGACTTCTACACTAAGTATATGCTCAGTGATCAGCATGGCTAGCACTGTCAGTGAGCTTTTCCCCTGTACTCCTGGCGTTCTGACTAATGAGCCAGCCGCCAGGAGTGATGCCTGAGCGAGTGGTAAGCACTCACTATAGGCAGTGCAGGGAGGCAGGCTGGGGGAAGCTGCTATACAGTATATAGGGACAGTGGTATAACTCAGTGTGCAAAAAGTGTCCCAAAAAAACGACTAAAAATGTGTCAATAAATGTAGGTGCCCCAAGTGGTAATTCTGGCATTCCTATATAGCCACAGGATCTGGGAACCTTGCAGTCATTGAGTTTACCATGACCTCCTCTGTAGACTAAGATATTCTAGAGTCAAACAGCCCATGTATCCAACAGCTAAAGTTTAGCCAAAACTGGGTCATGCAAAGTACAATGATCCCAACCACACCAGCAATCAAATAATTGTGGTGTTGCAATGGTCTAGTCAAAGTTCAGACTTAAACCTAACTGAAATGTTGTGGCAGGACCTTAAAGGGTTTGTTCACCTTTATGATGTTTTTTTTTTTTACAAAACACCGCAGCATGATTTGTGTGGCAGGCGCAGCACTATGAAGTGCCTTTTGCGCTGTGGCATTAGAATAATTTTGATATCTCTGTAATTCCTCTAGCACCGTTCTATGGAAACAGTAGGTTTAAAGAGCAAACCAAATGCTTAAAATAACTTCTTTACTAACTTCAACTTTTCTTCATATATAACACTGCCGCCTCCAGTGTTTGTATTCTTCTTTACAAACTCAAACATTCACTATATAAACTGAAAAATGTTTGAAGATTTTGCTTTCCTTTTAATCACTTAACTAATATTTAGTTGTATAACCACTGTTTATGAGAACTGCTGTACATCTGTGCTGCATGGAGTCAATCAACTTCTGGCACCTTTGAACAGGTATTCCAGCCCAGGATGATTGGACTACATTCCACAGTTCTTCTCTATTTCTTGGTTTTGCCTCAGAAACTGCATATTTGATGTCACCCCACAAGTTTTCTATTGGATTAAGATCTGGGGATTCCATAACGTCAATCTTGTTGGTCTGGAACCAAGATGTTGCACGTTTACTGGTTTGTTTGGGGTCGTTGGCTTGTTGGAACACCCATTTCAAGGGCATTTCCTCTTCAGTATAAGGCAGCATGACCTCTTTAAGTATTCAGATGTATTCTAACTGATCCATGATCCCTGGTATGCAATAAATAGGCCCAACACTGTAGTATGAGAAACATCCCCATATCATGATGCTTGGCCACTATGCGTCACTGTTTTCACAGTGTACTCTAGTTTGAATTCAGTGTTTGGTGGTTGTCTGACAAACTGTCTCCGGCCACTAGACCCAAAAAGAACAATCTTACTTTAATCAGTCCAATAAATTCCTCTTTAGGCCAGTCAATGTGCTCTTTGGCAAATTGTAACCTCTTCAGCACATGTCTTTTTCCCAACAGTGGGACTTTGCGCGGACTTCTTGCAGATAACCTGGCTTCACATAGGCGTCTTCTAATTGTAACAGTACTCACAGGTAACTTTAGACCTTCTTTGATCTTTCTGGAGCTGATTGTTGGCTGGGTCCTTGCCATTTTGGCTATTCTTCTAGCTTTTTAGCTTTCTTCCACAACTTTCAGGTTTTGGTTGCCATTTTAAAGCATTTGTGATCATTTTAGCTGAGCAGCCTATCATTTTAGCTGAGCAGCCTATCATTTTCTGCACTTCTTTATATGTTTCCCATCTCTTATAAATTTTTTCTTAACAATGTCTGGAATGACCAATTTTATTTAGAATTTCAGAGAGAAATGCACTGTAACCAGCATGTACAAAAATTTCTGCCTTCCTTCCTTAAATAAGGGTAATAATTGCTACCTGTTTTTCAAAAAATGAATGACCTCACTCATTGAACTCCACACTGCTATTATTTCGAACATGCCCCTTTCAATGAGTGATTGAATTACAGAGAATCAGCAGCATGCATGTCATGACTGGGTCTGTTAGATTTCTATTACTCTACTACACCTGATAGTAAATTATTTGCTATGTAGAAATATAATTTCTACCAAAAACAGTGATTGATCAGGTTAGTGATGTCTGGCTGCTATTATTTTGAACACAACTGTATCTGGACCTTTAGCTGTTGCCTTGGTTGCAAGACTAGTTGCTCTTGCACGTCTTATCTCTCTTGCAGGCCTTTCTTCTAAGGATTTTAAGATGTAAGGTGCTGTTACTGGATTACATGCTATTTGTGCTTTCTCATTGATGAACTCAGAGAACTCTTTAAAACTTGGGAAGTTCTTACCTAGATTTAACTGTTTAGTCACATAGCGATTCCATCTAGAAGCTACTTCTTCAGGTAGCTTAGTTAGCATCCTGTGGTTTTCTAGATAGTCGTTCAGTACTTCTAGTCCTTAAACTTGTGGGATGGCATTACTGCATGCTTGAAGGAAGTCACCATACTTTTGGAGTCTGAAGTGTTCTTTAGGACCTATTTTATGCCAGTTATTCAGTTTCTCTCTAAAAGCTCTTTGTACTAAGAAATGATGACCATATCTTGCATTCAATTTTTCCCAAGCTCGCTTGTAGGCTTCTTCGTCTTTTCTATAGAAGTTACCTTCAAGAACTTCCTTGGCTTCTCCACCAACAAATCTCTGAAGGTAGAATAACTAACTTGTCAACTGGACTGAAGCAATGATGCTCAATGATCATTTCAAAGCTTGCCTTCCACTCTATGAAATTCAGTATGGCTCCTGAAAATACAGTAGGTACCGGAACGGGAAGGCTAGCTAGGACTGTTCTCTGTGGTCTTGCTGGGACAATGGTTGTAACATTCTCCTGACCGTTGCAGTGACATCTAGGAATATAATTATCCAGTTCTATTTTCTCATTTAGTTCTGAATTAGGGGAGTCCTCTTCTTCATTTTTACCCTTAGAGATAGAAGGTAAGTTCACACAACTTTTTCCTAACACTGCACTAGGTCTGTCATTGTCTTTCTGATCAGGGATGGAAGGATAATGACTTATTTTCGCACTAAGTCTTGGCGATTTCCTTCCATTCTCCTGGGCGTATGGAGGAAAATAGGAGTCAGTTTCTTTACTTAGTACAGATTTGAACCTAAGACTACTCTGATTCATATCCTTTTCGTGTACTCTAAGTCTGGCTTCTATGAACTTCTTTTTGCCTTTCCAGACTTTTCATCTGTTGGTGCTGTGCCTCAATTTCAGCTTCCTTTTCAGCCACCAGTTAACTACGGAGGCGGCACTTCTGCTAGCGAAGGAAGTTCCAGTTATAATTGTGGTTCCACCTAAGGACCTAGCATAGTCTCTCATAAAGAGCTTGTTCATTCTCCTTCTTGCTTTAACTTCATCATAAGTATGGTCCGCATGGTCTTAATGAGGGCTTCACATATGCCTCGTTTCTCTGAGAGAGATTCCTACAACTTGTTTGAAAATGACAAATTATATAAGAGACAAATTAATTGTAGAACTATTTGATGAAGTAAGTACAGGGCGGCAAACCAGGTGTGAAAAACCTGCAACATGACTAACGGAATATGTATCTCAACCTTTTAGGCGAAACAGGCATCTGGGCAGATGTCACTAAGGCAAACTATCTGGTCCTTTCTAACTGCTGAGGACAATATATAACTGATGGATCATAAAACAAGAGATGGTCTCATACCTCAAGAGCAGGCGCACGGGTCCGTGAGGCTGAGTAGCTGGACTGAAAAGAAGTTCCAGCACGAATTTACATAAAGTAGTAAAGGTTGTGAAAAATCCAAAGTCACAAACGTGCACAGGAGGAGATGACCCCGTCAGGTCCATCATAGTGAGTAGGCACAGTCCGAAAGTAAGCCCTCGCCAGGTCTAAGTGCCCGGACATGCGCAGCACTGGCTACAATATGTATTCCAGCAAAGAAGTTCCGGCGCATGCGCAGAAGCAGATTGTACTGGCCTGCGCTATTGTCTATCATCCTGAGCAGGCGCAGTACACCACAGTACTTACATAGGAAAAGCGAGCAGGCACAGTTAGGAAGTAAGCCCCCGCTATCGTCTATCGTCTATCACTTTGAGCAGGCGCAGTACATCACAGTATCCATATAGGATAATACTACGTCTTTAGACATGCGCATGGATAAAACGCAATCGGCTCACTCTAAGGAATTATAACTATTACACGCATGAGCTGTGGTGAACAATGGTCCGCTAACAAAAAGAGCGGTCGCATTCGCACTTAATCGAAGAGAGTAAAATTGTAACACAAGTGCCCAGACATGTGCAGTAACGAGTGACAGTTTCGATCAGCCTTGGAGCGCAAACGGACACGACGTAGCCATATGCTGAGGGGGAGGAGCTACCAGCAAAACGCTCCCTGAAAAGTGAACATGGATTGGCCGTCTCTTCAGCTCAATAGTAAAAGAAACACACATTAGTCAGCTCTACTGTGACACGTGCAAGGAGGTTTTAAAAGCCTGGTCCCGCCCCCAACACAATTCACTGCCCATACCCCTGAAGACGCCAAGTGTTTGGCGAAACATGTCGGGGGGCAGAGAGTGATATTAGATACATTTTAGCCAGCCATGTCATGCAAAGCCCGAACTATGATATAATAAGAGGCAATTAGACAACACTAGGAACAAGTAGCAATAAGAGGCTGGAAAAAGTAAATTTGAGCATAACGAAGAGCTGGAAGACCAATTAACACTAATTAGGTCAATTGGCAACATGATTGGGTATAAAAAGAGCTTCTCAGAGTGGCAGTGTCTCTCAGAAGCCAAGATGGGTAGAGGATCACCAATTCCCACAATGTTGCGCAGAAAGATAGTGGAGCAATATCAGAAAGGTGCTACCCAGCAAAAAATTGCAAAGACTTTGCATCTATCATCATCAACTGTGCATAACATAATCTGAAGATTCAGAGAATCTGGAACAATCTCTGTGCGTAAGGGTCAAGGCCGTAAAACCATACTGGATGCCCGTGATCTCCGGGCCCTTAACGACACTGCACCACAAACAGGAATGCTACGGTAAAGTAAATCACAGAATGGGCTCAGGAATACTTCCAGAAACCATTGTCAGTGAACACAATCCACCGTGCCATCCGCCGTTGCCAGCTGAAACTCTACAGTGCAAAGAAGAAGCCATTTCTAAGCAAGATCCACAAGCTCAGGCGTTTTCACTGGGCCAGGGATAATTTAAAATGGAGTGTGGTAAAATGGAAGACTGTTCTGTGGTCAGACGAGTCACGATTGGAAGTTCTTTTTGGAAATCTGGGACGCCATGTCATCCGGACCAAAGAGGACAAGGACAACCCAAGTTGTTTTAACGCTCAGTTCAGAAGCCTGCATCTCTGATGGTATGGGGTTGCATGAGTGCGTGTGGCATGGGCAGATCTCAAGTCTGGAAAGACACCATCAATGCAGAAAAATACATTCAGGTTCTAGAACAACATATGCTCCCATCCAGACGTCATCTCTTTCAGGGAAGACCCAGCATTTTTCAACAAGATAATGCCAGACCATATTCTGCATCAATCACAACATCATGGCTGCGTAGGAGAAGGATCCAGGTACTGAAATGGCCAGTCTGCAGTCCAGATCTTTCACCTATAGAGAACATTTGGCGCATCATAAAGAGGAAGGTGCAACAAAGAAGGCCCAAGATGATTGAACAGTTAGAGGCCTGTATTAGACAAGAATGGGAGAGCATTCCTATTTCTAAACTTGAGAAACTGGTCTCCTCAGTCCCCAGACGTCTGTTGAGTGTTGTAAGAAGAAGGGGAGATGCCACACAGTGGTGAAAATGGCCTTGTCCCAACTTTTTGGGGATTTGTTGACACCATGAAATTCTGATTCAACATATTTTTCCCTTAAAATGGTACATTTTCTCAGTTTAAACTTTTGTTCCATGATTTATGTTCTATTCTGAATAAAATATTAGAAGTTGGCACCTCCACATAATTGCATTCAGTTTTTATTCACAATTTGTATAGTGTCCCAACTTTTTTGGAATCCGGTTTGTATTTGCAATTGGTGGAACTGTAAGTAAACACATAAATATCTGGTTCAGTATACAGTTCTAATCACTATATTAACAGTAGGAACATTGTCATACCTATTTTGGCCTCTGTACTTCCAAAAAACATAGCTCTTAGTGGAGTGAATGTCTGTTCAGCTTCTCTCTCTGGTGAATAATAATTTCTAGCAGCTCCTGCTAGGGAATTTCCCACACAGGCTGTGATTGAGGCTGGCTGTGATTGGTCTAGACTCCTGCCCAGCAACAACAGTTTAACTCTATGATTTCTGTTGTTTCTGCTGTGTCATTGAACTTACCTCACATCCATATAATGAATCTTAAAGGCATATTATCTTTTCTGCTTCTGTGAACACAATATATATATAACAGTTATATGACATCCAAACATGAAGTCACTGTAAATAACTGTAATGCTTTTGTTTTTGACACACAAACATAGGAACTGTATTAAGGTTATTTGCAGATCTAGCTGTATAAACATATAAGCTATATTAGCATCCTAGGACAGGTCTTAGCTGGCCAGCTACAACTTGACCTGTGGTGGTGATCATACTTACCTGAGACATGGCTGGATGATAGCTATGACTGAGCAGTTAATGTACAAGGTTACAGTCTGTTTAGAAAGGATCATCAAAACTGGAGAGGGGGAGGGGTCTGCCTTTATGTAAAGTCCTGTCTAAAGCCCACAGTCAGAGAAGATATAAGTGAGGGACATGAACATGTGGAGTCACTGTGGATAGAAATACATGGAGGCAAAAATAATAAAACATTTTTAATAGGAGTTTATTATAAACCAGCTAATATACCCCAGAAAATCTAGTACTAAACGAAATAGACAAGGCAGCAAATCATAATGAGGTGGTTATTATGGAGGACTTCAACTACCCAGATATAGACTGGGAAACTGAAAGCTGTACATCTCATAAAGGAAACGGGTTCTTGGCAATAACCAAAGACAATTACTGGTCCCAACTGGTTCAGGACCCAACTAGAGGGATGGCCATACTGGACTTAGTATTAACCAATAGACCTGACAGAACAACAAATGTGCAGGTCGGGGGACACCTGGGAAATAGTGACCATAAAGTAATAACCTTCCAATTATCTTTCAAATGAGCGTTTCTACAGGGAGGAACAAAGATACCAAACTTCAAAAAAGCAAACTTTAGCCAACTAAGAGAGGCCATAGTCCTAACTAACTGGGACAAAGTCCCTAAAAATAAAAATACAGCCACAAAATTGGATATTTTTAAAAGCAATGTGGATAAATAGAACTGTTAAGAAGGCAATAAATGACAAAAAGAAAGCATTTAAATCACTAAAACAGGAGGGTAGCGAGAAAGCACTGAAAAACTATAGTGAAAAATATAGAATATGTAAAAAACAAATAAAAGCCACCAAACTAGAGACTGAGAGATTAATTGCAAAAGAGAGCAAAACAAACCCTAAAATGTTCTTCAAATATATAAATGGTAAAAAGTATAAATCTGAAGGTGTCGGCCCTCTACAGAGCAATGAGGGGGGAGTTGCAGAGAGCGACGAGGAGAAAGAAAAGCTATTAAATATTTTTTTCTCCACTGTATTCACTAAGGAGAATAAACTGTCAGATGAAATGCAGAATGTAAGTTCCCCATTAAAAGTGCCCTGTCTGACCAAGGAAGAAGTACAACAGCGACTTAAAAAGATTAAAATAGACAAATCGCCAGGGCCAGATGGCATACACCCCCGTATCCTAAGATGATTAAGTAATGTCATAGCCAGACCCTTATTTCTGATATTTACAGACTCTATACTGACAGGGAGTGCTCCACAGGTGTGGCACATAGCAAATGTGGTGCCAATATTCAAAAAGGGTGCAAAAACAGACCCCGGAAACTATAGGCCGGTAAGTTTAACATCTGTTGTGGGTAAACTGCTTGAAGGCTTTCTAAGAGATGCTATCTTGGAGAAGCATAATGAAAACAATCAAATAACATCATATCAGCATGGCTTCATGAGGGATCGCTCATGTCAAACTAATTTAATCAGTTTCTATGAGGAGGTAAGTTCTAGACTTGACAGCGGTGAATCAAGGGATGTCGTATACAGTATCTGGACTTCTCCAAAGAATTTGACACATTACCGCATAAAAGGTTAGTATATAAAATGAGAATGCTCGGACTGGGAGAAAACGTCTGTATGTGTGTAAGTAACTGGCTGGTTATTAACCGCCTCCGGACCGCCTAACGCAGGATCGCGGTCCGGAGGCGGCTGTCCCAGGCAGAGTCACGCGTCGGTAAGAGACAGGATCTACAGCCTGCCAGCGGCGATCGTTCTCTGGCAGGCTGTAGATGCGATTTTTTTTTAACCCCTAACAGGTATATTAGACGCTGTTTTGATAACAGCGTCTAATATACCTGCTACCTGGTCCTCTGGTTTTCCCTTTTGTTTGGATCGACCACCAGAGGACACAGGTAGCTCTGTAAAGTAGCACCAAACACCACTACACTACACCCCCCCTGTCACTTATTAACCCCTTATGAACCCCTGATCACCCCATATAGACTCCCTGATCACCCCCCTGTAAGGCTCCATTCAGATGTCCGTATGTGTTTTACGGATCCACGCATCCATGGATCAGATCCGAAAAACACATACGGACGTCTGAATGGAGCCTTACGGGGGGGGGGGGGGGTGATCAATGACAGGGGGGTGATCACCCCATATACACTCCCTGATCACCCCCTGTCATTGATCACCCCCCTGTAAGGCTCCATTCAGACGCCCGTATGTGTTTTGCGGATCCACGCATCCATGGATCGGATCCGCAAAACGCATACGGACGTCTGAATGGAGCCTTACAGGGGGGTGATCAGGGAGTCTATATGGGATGATCACCCCCCTGTAAGGCTCCATTCAGACGTCCGTATGTGTTTTACTGATCCACGCATCTATGGATCGGATCCGCAAAACACATACGGGCGTCTGAATGGAGCCTTACAAGGGGGTGATCAGTGACAGGGGGGTGATCAGCCCATATAGACTCCCTGATCACTTCCCTGTCATTGATCACCCCCCTGTCATTGATCACCCCCCTGTAAGGCTCCATTCAGACGCCCGTATGTGTTTTACGGATCCACGCATCCATGGATCGGATCCGCAAAACACATACAGACGTCTGAATTGAGCCTTACAGGGGGGGTGATCAATGACAGGGGGGGTGATCACCCCATACAGACTCCCTGATCACCCCCCTGTCATTGATCACCCCCCTGTAAGGCTCCATTCAGACATTTTTTTGGCACAAGTTAGCGGAAATTGATTTTATTTTTATTTTGTTTTTTCTTACAAAGTCTCATATTCCACTAACTTGTGTCAAAAAATAAAATCTCACATGAACTCACCATACCCCTCACGGAATTCAAATGCGTAAAATTTTTTAGACATTTAAACTCCAGACTTCTTCTCACGCTTTAGGGCCCTTAAAATGCCAGGGCAGTATAAATACCCCACATGTGACCCCATTTCGGAAAGAAGACACCCCAAGGTATTCGCTGAGGGGCATATTGAGTCCATGAAAGATTGAAATTTCCACTAACTTGTGCCCAAAAAAAAAATATTTCTATGAACTCGCCATGCCCCTCATTGAATACCTTGGGGTGTCTTCTTTCCAAAATGGGGTCACATGTGGGGTATTTATACTGCCCTGGCATTTTAGGGGCCCGAAAGCGTGAGAAGAAGTCTGGGATCCAAATGTCTAAAAATGCCCTCCTAAAAGGAATTTGGGCCCCTTTGCGCATCTAGGCTGCAAAAAAGTGTCACACATGTGGTATCGCCGTACTCAGGAGAAGTTGGGCAATGTGTTTTGGGGTGTCATTTTACATATACCCATGCTGGGTGAAATAAATATCTTGGTCAAATGCCAACTTTGTATAAAAAAATGGGAAAAGTTGTCTTTTGCCGAGATATTTCTCTCACCCAACATGGGTATATGTAAAAAGACACCCCAAAACACATTCCTCAACTTCTCCTGAGTACGGCGATACCACATGTGTGACACTTTTTTGCAGCCTAGGTGGGCAAATAGGCCCACATTCCAAAAAGCACCTTTCGGATTTCACAGGGCATTTTTTACAGATTTTGATTTCAAACTACTTCTCACGCTTTTATCCCCTAAAATGCCAGGGCAGTATAACTACCCCACAAGTGACCCCATTTTGGAAAGAAGACACCCCGAGGTAATCCGTGAGGGGCATGGCGAGTTCCTAGAATTTTTTATTTTTTGTCACAAGTTAGCGGAAAATGATGATTTTTTTTTTCTTACAAAGTCTCATATTCCACTAACTTGTGACAAAAAATAAAAACTTCCATGAACTCACTATTCCCATCACGAAATACCTTGGGGTGTCTTCTTTTCAAAATGGGGTCACTTGTGGGGTAGTTATACTGCCCTGGCATTTTAGGGGCCCAAATGCGTGCAAAGTAGTTTGAAATCAAAATCTGTAAAAAATGGCCGGTGAAATTCGAAAGGTGCTCTTTGGAATGTGGGCCCCTTTGCCCACCTAGGCTGCAAAAAAGTGTCACACATGTGGTATCGCCGTACTCAGGAGAAGTTGGATAATGTGTTTTGGGGTGTCATTTTACATATACCCATGCAGGGTGAGAGAAACATCTCGGCAAAAGACAACTTTTCCCATTTTTTTATACAAAGTTGGCATTTGACCAAGATATTTATCTCACCCAGCATGGGTATATGTAGCATGGGTATCTGTTTTTTTGCACACATTGTTATGGTGATTTTCCCCTATAGAGAAGTTGCAGAACGCCTAAAAAAAATGACAACAGCTACAGTATACTGTATTTTTTTTTTTAAAGTAGCCAGAAACAAAGATAAACTGATTAAGAAAGATGCCAGGAGCAAAATAACACTTTTGTGTCCTGCATTTCATATTTCCCTTAGATCTTCAGCTAACATGTGGAGGGGGTATGTTTTCAGTCAAAAACAATACAAACATGCAGGGGCAAAAGACACCACTAAAAATACAAAGGGGGACATTTACTACTATGTACGTCACTTTTGTAGCGTAATAAATTTGCAGACTTTGTCACATGCCATATTTGTAACACCCGCAACTTTTCCCCTTCATGCCACTTTTAAAAAGTGTCAAGACAAGCGGAAGTGGCGAGGGCTGGGAGGGGACGTCGCTGCAGCTCCTTCACTATAAATAAAGACACAATGAATAAAGATGGAGGCTGCCATAGATTTTAGACTGTCACTTGGCCAGCGTGAGAAGGCGCCAAATCTGAAAACTAGTCCTAAATGCAGAATCTGTGTGTGAAAGGTCAAGTACACCCTTAATGCTTCCATAGGAATTAAAGGGATTGTGCAGAGGTTACATATTGATGACCTATCCTCTGAATAGGTCATCAATATCTAATTGATTGGGGTCTGACACCCGGGACCCCTACTGATCAGCTTTTAGATAAATTTGGTACATCCAGTAGGAATCAAGACTGGCATGGAAAACGCTGGTCTTGATGAATGTCTCCCAAAGTGCAGAAAACTAAAAACTAAAACCTATTGCAATGATGATTTGTACTAATATGAATCAGTGTGGGATAGTGGCCACTAGAGGGTGCTTCTGACCTCTTATTGGTTACTCTTTCTGATATAGCTCCTGTGAGATCACAGGACATAGTGACAGGTATTTTGAGCCTAGCCCTGGGTTGTTTAATAAATTACAAATGTAAGTATCCAGAAATTCCAGCATCAGTAAGGCTCCCGATTAGCGTTGCTTCACACTATTAAATATCGTCCACATACAAAGATCCATCCTAACCCATCCTTTCCTGCAATTTCAGATGTTTCCTGATGCAACTGAGATAACTTTGCATCTCATAAATATGCTACCCATAACTATTGGAAACAGTCACTTGATGAATTTTATTTAATAACTCTCATGGCAGAAAGCTTTAGCATAGCTTTCCAGAGATAAAAGCAAAGCCTGCTCTTCATGGCAGAGCTTTCTATGTCATTACTTGAGAGATAATGTATAGAATTGCCCATTATACACGTGTTTGCAACTAGCGTAGCAAACATGGTGCTGCTTTGCAGTTCTCCAGATTGATTAGAGAGACTGACAGTTTGTTAATTAGTAGAAATAATAATGCCTCTCAGTCTAATGTTCAGAGAATAAGTAAGAGCCTCTTCTTTTCTATTTTTCATAGGTTTTCTCCATTTTCACTCTCGAAGGCTATGTTACACTCATAGGCTAAAAAAGTGCTGCCCTGGAGCATATACTATAAATTATGTGATAATTAGACAATTAGATTTGTCAGAAACCATCAGGATAAAAACAAATCATAGGGCACACAATAAAATCAGATTTTATAAGAGGAGGGAGGCAGAATAAAATGAACAATATTTCAAGCTGCATTAGGTTATATGGACCTCATTTAGGGGGTCCCATGCTTAGAACCCCCCCCCCCCCCATGAGCCAGTACAGAGAGTAATTCTGGTAACAAGGGCAAGTCCACAAATTACATGGACAAAGGCTTCCTCTGTCAGATTGCTGGGGGTTAGAGAAGCCAAACCAAGCTATTGCCATTTTGGAAGACTTCTTTTTAAGAAAGTAACAAGCCCAAAATGACAGATAAAATAATAGAAAATGCATTCACTGCGTACTCTGCTTTCTACATATACAGGGACTGCAGAATTATTAGGCAAGTTGTATTTTTGAGGATTAATGTTATTATTGAACAACAACCATGTTCTCAATGAACCCAAAAAACCCATTAATATCAAAGCTGAATATTTTTGGAAGTAGTTTTTAGTTTGTTTTTAGTTTTAGCTATTTTAGGGGGATATCTGTGTGTGCAGGTGACTATTACTGTGCATAATTATTAGGCAACTTAACAAAAAACAAATATATACCCATTTCAATTATTTATTTTTACCAGTGAAACCAATATAACATCTCAACATTCACAAATATACATTTCTGACATTCAAAAACAAAACAAAAACAAATCGGTGACCAATATAGCCACCTTTCTTTGCAAGGACACTCAAAAGCCTGCCATCCATGGATTCTGTCAGTGTTTTGATCTGTTCACCATCAACATTGCGTGCAGCAGCAACCACAGCCTCCCAGACACTGTTCAGAGAGGTGTACTGTTTTCCCTCCTTGTAAATCTCACATTTGATGATGGACCACAGGTTCTCAATGGGGTTCAGATCAGGTGGACAAGGAGGCCATGTCATTAGATTTTCTTCTTTTATACCCTTTCTTGCCAGCCACGCTGTGGAGTACTTGGACGCATGTGATGGAGCATTGTCCTGCATGAAAATCATGTTTTTCTTGAAGGATGCAGACTTCTTCCTGTACCACTGCTTGAAGAAGGTGTCTTCCAGAAACTGGCAGTAGGACTGGGAGTTGAGCTTGACTCCATCCTCAACCCGAAAAGGCCCCACAAGCTCATCTTTGATGATACCAGCCCAAACCAGTACTCCACCTCCACCTTGCTGGCGTCTGAGTCGGACTGGAGCTCTCTGCCCTTTACCAATCCAGCCACAGGCCCATCCATCTGGCCCATCAAGACTCACTCTCATTTCATCAGTCCATAAAACCTTAGAAAAATCAGTCTTGAGATATTTCTTGGCCCAGTCTTGACGTTTCAGCTTGTGTGTCTTGTTCAGTGGTGGTCGTCTTTCAGCCTTTCTTACCTTGGCCATGTCTCTGAGTATTGCACACCTTGTGCTTTTGGGCACTCCAGTGATGTTGCAGCTCTGAAATATGGCCAAACTGGTGGCAAGTGGCATCTTGGCAGCTGCACGCTTGACTTTTCTCAGTTCATGGGCAGTTATTTTGCGCCTTGGTTTTTCCACACGCTTCTTGCGACCCTGTTGACTATTTTGAATGAAACGCTTGATTGTTCGATGATCACGCTTCAGAAGCTTTGCAATTTTAAGAGTGCTGCATCCCTCTGCAAGATATCTCATTATTTTTGACTTTTCTGAGCCTGTCAAGTCCTTCTTTTGACCCATTTTGCCAAAGGAAAGGAAGTTGCCTAATAATTATGCACACCTGATATAGGGTGTTCATGTCATTAGACCACACCCCTTCTCATTACAGAGATGCACATCACCTAATATGCTTAATTGGTAGTAGGCTTTCGAGCCTATACAGCTTGGGGTAAGACAACATGCATAAAGAGGATGATGTGGTCAAAATACTCATTTGCCTAATAATTCTGCACTCCCTGTAATGAGCTGCATGAAGCTGTTTAAAAGAAAATCTGTCATAGTTGTCCATAGCAACCACTCACAGTACAGCTTTTATTTTTCAAGAGTTGAATTCAAAATGAAAGCTGTGCTGTCATTGGTTGCTATGGACAAACAAGTCTTTCTTTTAGACAGTTTCATAGATCTTCCTACGTGTAGAAAGAGATCAGTCAATAATAAAGAAATGGGGGCACATGGAGGAAGGCTATGGGTGGAAGACCCGCCTCCCCCCCCAACTATTATACATCATTGGTAGTAGTTGTCTGTCATGTGGTGCAAATGGTCCTACTGGGCCCACTCAGGCTCTAGGACCTGAGTGCCAATTACATTTTTGAGCCTTTTACAGTTATGCCTATGCCTTTGAAGCCTCTTTCACACTTCAGTAAATCATAGACATTCGCTTTGTGTGGGCTCCATGGACAGCACAAGTAACCATTGACTTTAAATCATTATTCACACATTCAAACAGTATTTTGGTCAGTGATTTCCACAGTGATTGTGAGCCAAAACCAGGATTGAAGCCTCCACAGACATAAGGTATAAGGAAAAGATCTGCACCAGCTCTGTGTTTAGAGCCGCACCTGGTTTTGGCTCAAAATCACAGATAGAAATCATTGACCGAGCACTGACTGTGTTATTAAGGCATAATATGTCTAGTCACCCATCAGTGTTTTTCCACAGACCTACACCATGGAAGCACGCCCTGTTTTGTCCGTGATTAAGGATCCCTGACGCATATTATAGTTTATGAATCTGTGAAAACCAAGGGCACAACACAGATGCCATCTGTGTTTTGTCCATGGTTTTCAAGGGCCATTGGTAGAATCTCTGAAAAATTTTTTTTAGCCTAGCAGTGTCCATGGAATAAAGATGACACATGGAGGGCAAAAAGCGGACACACAGACCAAACATGGACCCTTCATGGACATCTTCATGGATGAACCACTGACTATCTTGTCATGAATGTCAACACTGCTGTGTGAATGAGACCTTATGTTGTATGAACTGGAACATGCTGTACAAGGTGTGATTCTAGTATTCAAACCTGTAACTAAAGAACAATATTCTGTGTTTTATCACTGAGCATTTGCTGAAGATATATTAGGGTACTGCCACACATAGTGGGTGTGCTGCAATTTTCTTCAGCCAATCTGGCTGAAATGCATAGTTGCAAGATCTAAATATAATGGATTTTGGTGTGTAAAAAGTCCACATCGTGTGGATAAGATTTGTGAAAGTTTCATCCACTTCATTGAAACTAAACATTTGGAATTTATTTCCAGTTTCCCACTACACCATATGCAATATAAAATGGTACCATTAAAAAGTACAGCTTTTCCTGCATAAAACAAGCCATAATATGGTGACGTGAAGGTAAAAATAAACATTTTATGGCTCCAGAAAGGCGGGGAGTAAAAAACAAAAATGCAAAAACTAAATTTGGCCTGGTCATTAATGGGTTTAAAAAAAGTCAAAAGTACTGTATGCCAAAAACAATATGCCAACCACATCCCCTCATGTTGTGGGCATGAAAATAATCTATACAAAACAAGAGTCTACAACCAATTACAAATCTCTAAACCTTTGCCAAAATAAAGCTGTGAAAATAGGAACGCATAGTAGTAAATTAAAAATGCAACCTTAGCTTAAAGTTGTTTTCCAGAATTACTCATATATATGCTTTTTTTTCAATTTGGACTTGTGTGATCTGTTTTCACCATGTGACCAAATCACTCTGGTTTATTTCCATCCTGTTTGTAGTGCTTCCTGATGCTGAATCCAACCAAACCCATGATGCACTTCTCCTTTCTCAGCCACAACTCCAGCACCGCCTCTAAAAACACCCAGCTAGTTTATAGCTCCTCCCACCCACATTGACCACAGCCCAAAACAGATATGATATGAGTAATAAATGTAAAATACATTACAAAATAACAGCTACATTCGTAAATGATTATTTTACAGGATGTTGATGTAAACTGGAAAATCCCTTTAACATGTCTTGGGTATGGTACAGTATTTTTCGCCCTATAAGACGCACCGGCCCATAAGACGCACCTAGGTTTTACAGGAGGAAAATAAGAAAAAAATATTTTTCATTAGACCTCAGGTCAGACCAACAATCAAACTTCCAATGTTAATCAGACCTTAGCTCACAGCCCCAATCAGACACCTAATGTTAATAAGACCCCAATAAGACCTCAGATCAGACCCCAATGTAAATGACCCCCAATCAGATCTCAGATAAGAGCCCCATGTCACTCATATCAGTCCTCACTGCCTCTCATACCAGCCCCTATTACCTCTCATATCAGCCCCCATGCCTCTAATATCAGCCCCCATGCCTCTTATTACTGCCCCCATGCCTGTTATGTCTGCCCCATGCCTCTTATAACTGTCCCCATGCCTGTTATGTCTGCCCCACACCTTTTATTACTGCCCCCATGCCTCTCAGTTCAGACCCCAGCAGCCTCAGAACATATAAAATAAAGAAACCACTTACCCTTCCTTCTACTAGATGCCTCCTCTCCTTCCCGCCTGTGCTCTTCATCCCCCTGCTGTCGACTGCGCTGTGAACTGAGGTGCACAGCGTAAGGTCACAGAGCGCCCTCACACTGTGCGCAGCCACTGCACAGCACAACCGACAGCGAAGGGGAGGACTAGGAAGCAGTGAATACAGAGCCATCACAGCTACCCGGTCCTCCAGTGCTAATGAGCGCTTCCATAATGGAAGACCTCTTTAGCATTCGCCTCATAAGACACAGGGACATCCCCCCCCCCCCACTTTGGGGGCGGGGGGGAAACTGCGTCTTATGGTGCAACAAATATGGTATATACATTAAATTCATCAATCGAAATGAGTCCTTTGCAGAAATCCATGCACACGATGCAGAAACAGCTCCTTTCAGACACATGTGCAGTAACCCAGTGAATCACAGCTAAAGAGTTAAAGCTGTGATTGATTTCCTAAGTTTTTTAATGCATTCTTTTCTGTGTGCACTGTATGTCCCAAATTGTCTATAGGCCGCAAGTAGTTAAATCTGGCAGTCTTTAGTTAGGTTGCTGGAAGATGGGCTACCCCACCCCCTGTCTAGGAGTCTTTGCTGAGCAGGTCTAGAGTGAGTACACAAGCGTGTGAGCTGCTGATGACTAGGCCTAGTGCACAGAACCTTCACCCCTGAGACTGAAAGCTGTGAGAAAGCAAAACAACTGAACTGACAAACTATCCCTAAGAGAAAGACTGCAATCAATTATGAATTGGTTGAGAACCATTTCAAGGCTGTCCTGGACAGATAGTAATGTAATTGTTTGTTTATGGCAAAAGACCTTACTCACTTTGGAAGGGGTTTATTGCATCTACCACACTTTGAGATGGACTGGCCATGAGAATCTAAGCGCAGTACCCCACTGACTGTGCATTTCAGAGAGTGTTAAGGATAACGGAATTGCATGCCTGTGGTATTCTGGGAAGACTGCAAGGTGTATGTAGAGGGAGGACTACTACCATAATTGCTGCTGCCTATACACAGCTAATGGGAAAAGCCTACATTGTGATATACCTCAGAACTGCATCTGATGCTGTTGATCGTACTGCAACGCCCATCATCGACTCATTAAAGAGACCCTGTATTTATTCTAACCAAACAAGCTTTGTTATTGACTCCATCATCCTCCAGCGCTTATCATCCTGTCTTACACCCTGCTTCTCATCCATCTAACATCAAGGTCACTGCAGTCCCCACCAGGAAGAAGACCTCACGAACCCAGGGTGTGCACCCCTATCACTACACACGCGGACCTGTGAAGAAGGGGACTTAGCCATTGTGAGAACTACAACCACCCTTATTGCCAGATCCACCACTCCCATCCTCTCTTATACAGCCAGCCAGCTGCATATGGGATGGATTTTCAGTCACAGGAATATCTGCAACAAATTTGTTGCAGTGACTTGTGAGGGACAAGGCCATCAGAAGAAAGTTGTGAAAAGGTATAGCATACACCATATTATTTGACCATTCCAGCAACCAGGAACTTTTCCATAAATGCTATATATTCCAGAGTATTTGATCTTCTGGCACCTGCCAAGTTCCAGTGATGGAGGTTTAAATTATTGTACAAATATATTCATGCAAATGTTATGCCCCAAATTACTATAAAATACATCATAGGCAGTGATTGATTATTTTTTTTTGTGTTGTTTGGCCTGCTTCTCTCCACTAGATGGCAGGATGCTACCAGTCAACACAATGTGCATGACAACGATGCAGAGAGAGCATATGAACACTGCAAAGTTTGGTGCAATGCCAGGGAGCTGTGTGTGGGTGCCACTTTGCAGGACTGACGTCTGGTGACTTGGGAACCAGCGTTGGAACAGCAGATGGTGTTGTGGTGGAAGGTTGAAAGGTGGTATGACAATGTTGTGTATGTTTTGGGTTTTGTGCAGAGATCACTAAGAAGGCTGCAGTGCAGGTGCAGGGGAAACTGGAGTAGTGTTGGTAGGCACTATTTAGGAGGAAGAGACAGTGCTCGAAGACATAGAGGATTTCCAGCTTTGCTAACGAGATCTCATTATCTCTATTCTGGTTAGATGCTAGCTAGGCTACTGTGTGGGGATGCTGACTGAGTCACAGGAGAGGTGGGTGGAAATGGCTGTTACATTTTAATTCTATGCTTGTTAAAATTGTTTTTGCTACAGTATTTGTGCTGCCATTGCCGTTTTTGTGCTGCCCCTTAGTCAGTCTTTTCTCACTTTTGCACTTATTTGAAATTCATTCTGTCATTGTACTGTAGCTCAACTACGATCTGAACTTCTAAGCTACTTTGCAAGACTTGAGACACTGCCTTCAGGGTACATTAGGGTGGCCAGACATCCGGCTTTAGGCTAGACCAGGCATGGCCAACCTGCGGCTCTCCAGCTGTTGTAAAACTACAACTCCCACGATGCCCTGCTGTAGGCTGCTAGCTGTAGGCAGTCTGGGCATGCTGAGAGTTGTAGTTTTGCAACAGCTGGAGAGCCTCAGGTTGGCCATCCCTGGGCTAGACAGTCAGATTTCCTGGCACCCTGCCCTCTATCTGGTGCAGGGACTGGACGCACAATGGGGTGTTCTCCTTTTCAGTGGCTCCATGCTCAGACAGCAGCATTGCACTGTCTGAGCGTGTACTGCAGTAACACATTGACTATCCCAGGCTTCTCTCACCTAGAGCCGGCAGGCACGCCACTCTGTGACTGACTGAGGGTGAGAGAAGTACTACGGGCCCCATGCAATTTTCAGGTCTTCACTTTCTTTTTCTCTTTTGCCGGCAACGAGGGTTGTAGTCAGATTCAGGGAGTGGTTTAGTGGGAGTGGGGACGTGGCCTATAAGGTCTGGCTTTTGTGGGTGAAGGAAGTGGCCACCCTAGGGTACATGCACACAGCAGTGTAGTTTATGTGAATTTTCCACACAGTTCCAGCTGCGTTTCCACACCCGATCCGTACCTCTTAGGGTATACTCATGTGGGTGGGTGGGTGGGGGGCTTATCAAACTGGTGTAAATGAAAACTGGCTTAGTTGTCCATAGCAACCTATCCGAATCCACCTTTAATTTTCCAAAGGAGCGCTGAAAAACAATGGCACCACACAAAAATAAGCTAAGAAAATCTGCATAAATGGCTCTGCTATGCAAAACTGAGACACCCTTCTGATATTTACAACATTCTCCTACATATTGTCTTTGTGTGTATTATATGGGAGGCTCAGACATCCCTTTGTGATGCTTGCTTTAAAGCAGCATAGGGCTCGTTCTTCATGACTCTCAAGCTGCTTGACATTTTCTGGTGAATTGCACGCTGATAAGGGATTAAAGCAAAATTATAGTTATTTCATTGTAGGAAACTAACAACATTGCAGCAATGCATTATTGTTTTTGTCACACTGAAACAGCGTAGGTTTCATCAAAATGTGTTGGAGAAATGACCGGGTAAAGCCTGTAGAATGTATGGGCTCCTGGAAGGTTTAGATCAAGGTATTAAAAAGCGGCGTTAACAAAAGTGGTGCTTTTTGGGCAGTGATAGTTCTGTATTGTTGCGTTTTTGTGTTAGGGTTGGGTTTAGGGTGAAGTTTGTTGGGGTGTAGACATGGGTTTGATCCTGGGATCCCATACTTTATAGGCATAACTGAAAGAACATTCATTTGATGCTACAATGCAGATGCCATTTTTCATTTTGCATTGGATGCTGGGAGAATATGGCATGCCCATGGAGACACAAGTCACATAATACTCTAAATAAATCAATAAGAAGACACCCGGACATATATTTGGTTAAATAAGGCTCTGTTGCTTTATTTTGGGGTTACCAATAAATATTTATTTAAATAATCCATCAAGAATTAAAAAAACATAAATAGATCATATTAATCTCATTAATAACCAATGCATCTTGACCACAAGTCCACCCAGCATTAGTTGGGCGACTAAACCCCCCAAATAAAGGAAACATGACTAGAACAATGGAGGGAGGGTGGGGCGCTGGTCCTGATCTTCTTCAACTGACAGTTACTAATGGTGATGTCCCTTCTTTTAAATCCCTAGGTTTCCCGCTGCCAGAGGATCCAGCCAATCAGCTGAGAAGAATTCTCCCGCCTCAAAACATCTGACCCATTGGACAGCTGAAAACATCTGGAACCGTTCCTGGGCAGAAGAACCAAGACCATCTGGAACTGGATTCACAAAACACGCAAAAATAGGGGGGGGGGGGGGGGGGAGAGCACACAAACCACCAAGTAGCCACAACATTAAAACCACACCAAGCCCCAGTGACTGTGTCCCCATGAGTCCCCCAAGCTATACGCTCTGTGAGCCCCTACATTCTATACCCTTATGAATGAGAACTTGGGAGGCTGAAAACTTCATACCAGATGAACTGGTCATGTATGGGGACCCCTGCCAATCTGCAAGTGATCATCAGAGCAGAAAGTCCTTACAGCGAAGCTGATTCTCCTCAGTGCTGCCCACCTGACCAGTTCAACTAATACGCACCTCCCAAACCGCCGTTCCTGGGACACACTAGTTTAACCCTTTCTAGACATCCTCTCTGCACTTTCAAGCAAGGATGCCCACTGTAGTTACCATAGTGACCAATATGTCACCTGGCATTTTAAAAGAGAAACAATTTTCTAAGTCAATAACTCCCATCCTGTGTGACATTTTCCATGGCAAATAAAGTAAAAACCTATTTACGTTCATGCAGGTTCATGTGGGACTTGGCTACACATTCCAAGTAAAATCTTTTTCAGGGTGAAATGGGGATATATGGCATCAGGGCCGTCTTCAATATTGATTGGACCCTGGGCAAGAGGGAGAACACAAGTGCCGCTGCCGCATTCATGGGTCCACATCGGGACACTAGGGAGGAGACATCAACTTTTCTCCCTGGGCATTCCTTCTCCCTGGCTTTGACGTTCTGCCCTGCGATTAGAGAGCGCTACAGCCAGGGAGAAAAGCTGATGTCTCCTCCCTAGTTTCCCGATGCTGTTACTTAGCATACAGTGGCGCAACGGAGCGGCGCCCAGAAATAATAGTAAGTGCAGGGACATCCTCCATGTATACCCTACATGTCCTTCTACTTAGTTAATAAAGTATGGATGCATGAAAGGTCCTCCAGTGGCCAGCGGGGCTCAAGAGGCAGTTGCCCTGGGTCCCCCAGGAGCAACTGGACCCGGGGCAGCTGCCCCTTTTGCCCCGCATTAAAGATGGCCCTGTATGGCATCAGCAGCACAGACGTCTACCCTCTGTTCATTCTGCGACGCCCGATATTCATTATAGTGGAGGAAGCCTCTGCTCTCACTCCACGCATACACAGAACCTGCTTGTCAGACATTCCTTTCATCCCAGTGTATCTGTTTTTTTGCATGACTCCACACTTGGCTGTATCCGTGCTCTTCTCTTCTCCTCTAAAGCCTCCTCTTCTATTCCTGTAAGCGTGTCAATTTTTTTTTTTTTTACATCAGCCATAGTTTCACTAACAAAACTGAGTACCTTGTGTTTCCATGACATCCACATTTCTCGGAGTGCCTGAGAAGTACTTCTGAAACACAGGGAATGATGGCGTAGAAGAGCAGATGGCTATGAGAAAATCGAAACACTAAGGGAATTTTAAGGATTTTAATAACCCTTTTGCGGACAGAAATGGCAGAACAGTATGTTGCAAGTTAGTAAAAAAATGAATTATGAAAAAAGATAAATTCCATTAATAGTAAGGACATCCTATGGTTAATATGAATGAATTTTAAACCTTGTTTGCAGTGTTATAAAGGTACAGCATCTCCAAGCTGTTTTACGCACCAGGGTCTTCTCCAGCAGCACACATCCCCTTAACAGAAAATAAACAGCTCTCATTAATACATAATAAATCCAAGTGAAACCGCGGTGTCAGATGGAAAAATTGATTTATTCTGAGATAGTCTAAGGCAGGGGTCATCATCCTCCGGCACTCCAGGTGTTGTGAAACTACATCTCCAATCATGCACACTAGCTTGGCTGCTCTCTAAACTCCCACACAAGTGGAAAGAGCATGCTGTAAGTTGTAGTTTCAACAGCTGGAGTGCCGAAGCTTGCTGATCCCTAGTCTAAGGGCTAATTCCGACGAGCGATGTTCACATCCATGTTCCGTCCAGGTGTAGAACAGACAGCACCCGGACTAACCCATTATTGCCAATAGGCAAATTCATAGGATCAATGTTCTGCATGGACTACCGGTTTACAAATTGTCTGTTATTTCCAGTAGGTGCCCAGACAAGTTGGAGCTTGCTCATCTAAATGAAACGTAAGTAAATCTGTATAAAGAATATGCAGGACTTTATAATGTAGAAACAAAGGCATCTAAAAAGGTAGCAAAATATATTTTGACAACCCGTTCCAAGTTATTGTGGACAAATTTTTAAGGGATGGTCCACATTCACAACCTATCGATCCAACGCTTAAAATTTTTAAATCTTTTAATATTTTTAAAGGGGTTGTGTCACTTCAGCAAATAGCATTTGTTAATACAAGACACTTACTAATGTATTGTGATTCTCCATATTGCCTCCTTTGCTGGCTGGATTCATTTTTACATCACATTATACACTGCTCGTTTCCATGGTAATGCTATCCAGCAGCGGTGGTTGTGCTTGCACACTATAGAAAAAAGCACCAGCCTATGTTAGTGCCCACCAAAGAGGCCGGCCACCACTGATGGATTGCATGGTGGTCGTAACCATGGAAACGAGCAGTGTATAATGTGATGCAAAGATAAATCCAACCAGCAAAGGAAGCAATATGGATAATAACAATACATTAGTAAGTTGCTTGTATTAAATTTCTCTACATAATAAATGCTATTTGCTGAAGTGACAAAACCCCTTTAAGCACGGGGGTGGAGCAATCATGCTTTGGGGTTGTGTTGCAACCAATGGCACAGGGAACATTTAACGGGTAGAAGGAAGAATGGATCTGATGACATTCCAGCAAATTCTAGAAGCAAACATAACACCAATTGTAAAAAAAGCTGAAGTTGAAAAGAAGAAGATAATAATCCAATAATAGAAACACTTCTAAATCCACAATAGACTGCCTCAAAAGGTACAAGCTGAAGGTTTTACCATGGCCCTCACAGTCCCCTGATCTGAACATCATTGAAAATCAATGGTTAGATCTCAAAAAAGCAGTGCATGCAAGACAGCCCAGGAATCTCACAGAACTGGAAGAGTTTTGCAAGGAAGAATGGATGAAAATCCCTCAAACAAAAACTAAAAGACTCTTTGCTGGCTACAGAAAGAGTTTACAAGCTTTAATACTTGCCAAAGGGAGTGTTTCTATGTACTAACCATGCAGGGTGCCCAAAGTTTTACTCCGGGCCCCTTTCCTTTTTTGTTATTTTGAAAATGTGTAAGATGAAAATAAAACTAAAAATGTTTTTGCTTAAAATGCAAAGGCAATATGTCATCTTTAACTTTCTGCCTTTTGTAGATCATTTACTGTATATACTCGAGTATAAGCCGACCCGAATATAAGCCGAGGCCCCTAATTTTACCCCCCAAAAATGGGAAAAATTATTGACTCAAGTATAAGACTAGGGTGGGAAATGCAGCAGCTACTGGTAAGTTTCCTAACAGGATAAAAAGACTTTGAAAAAGAATGCCAACTATGTTTGCATAGAGCAGCCTGTGTTGGGGCTCATACTATACATGCAGTGTTACTGCATGCGCTGCGTTATGGCCGGGGTGCAGGAGAAAAGAAGAGCGGTGATATCAACAGTCATTGGACCACCCACAGAGGCTGCAGAGTATGAGTGGGAGAGACTCCCATCAACTGGGCATTTTTTTATATTTTTTTTATATTTATCAGGTTGTTTATTATTATTTTTTTGTTCCCCCCCTCCCTACTTCATACTTGGCCAGGGAGGGGGGGCTGTCCAGGGGGAGGGGAGGCTGTGCAGGGGCCGGTACTTACTGCTGGTGTAAATCTCGCGGTCTGCTCCCAGTGTAAATCTCGCGGCCCGCGTGTCTCGCGAGATTTACACTGGGAGCTTAACAGAGGTGCTGCGCGGACGTGCTGGGAGCTGACCGGAGCAGCTGTAAAGGTAAGTAACAGCTTCTCCGGCCCCCAACATGTCATGGTCTGTATTATGGCAATGTAAGTTGCCATAATACAGACCTAGACTCGAGTATAAGACTCGGGGCTTTTTGAGCACAAAAATATGTGCCAAAAAACTAATCTTATACTCGAGTATATATGGTAATCACTTAACTGTTCACAGTAACAGTAATTAATTTCTGACCATGGGAGCCCAAACTTTTGCATGCCCCTGTATATACATAGATAAGCACACTTTATATTTGTGTATAAACATACACACACCTACACACATTTGAATATTACACACATACACTTTAAATTTATAAACTTTACATACAAATACACTTATTTTTCTTGTAGGATGGCTGGGTGTCCTGGACGGATACTAAGAAGCCTGCAGCTTGAGGGACACGGTGGGATGAGAGGCTCCCTATGGCTGCGACATCTTTTCTCACCAGCAGGATGCAGACATTTTCAGCCAACTGTAAGACTGTAAAGCAAGTTCCTTATCGCTGCAGCAGCAAAGTGCATCGAACCTTTGCCAGCAGGCACTGCTGAGTGCTACAGGCTACAGTGTGGGAACCCCTTCTCTCCACTTACATTTCCCACAGAAGCAGGGGCCCCTTTGAAGATAGTAGACCTGGGCAATTGCCCAGTTTGCCTACTGAAGAGACAACCGGTCTCTATCCCCAACCACAGGGGGACAGCACCCCTAACTTCGATGGTGCAGATGGGACCGCGGTCTCTGCACCAGGCCTACCGGGATGCTGGACGGCCGGTTCAGATCCCCCACCAACCCTGCAGGAATGCCAGGAGGAGGTAAGCGATTCCTCCTCTCCACAGCCGACCTGCAACAAGGTCCTGGGGATAGGATTTCCTGACGACATCCCAGCAGAAGAGCTGGCATCTGGGCAGAGCGCAGTCAGCCTCTGCCCTCCCCTATCCTCTTCTCCAGAGGCTGACTTTCCACAGGCTACCCGAGCGGAAGCGCTGGCATCTGGGCAGAGTGCAGTCAGCCTCTGCCCTCCCCTATCCTCTTCTCCAAAGGCTGATTTTCCACAGGCTACCCCAGCGGAAGCGCTGGCATATGGGCAGAGCGCAGTCGGCCTCTGCCCACCAAGTACCTACAGCTCCAAGCTGGAGAACCACAAGGAAGCAAGGAGTATCAGATGCCCACTCAACAGCTGGGGACATACAGAACAGAGCCAGGCCCCAAGATTCAACAGGTCCAGTATTGGGTTGTGGTTGGACTGCCAGACTAACTCAGGTACTGACCGTGAGGTCAGGTATCTGGTTAGTCTTCCCTGGGAGGGGGAGATGTGTGGCGAAACCAAACTCGCCACTGGGTTTTGGAGGGGCCTGTTTACCAGCCTCTTGCCTCAGGATTATGGCCCTTTAAGATACTTTTACTAACTTTTAAACCCCTGAACCTATTCAAGTGAATTTTGGATAGGTTTGTGCCCAAATTATACTGGTTAAATTGATATAAGTTATATATATGTACAATGTAAACTCACAAAGTTGTAACAATTTATAAGAAGTGTAACTTTTCAGCGTAGGAGATAGCTGAGTAGATACAGAAATTGACTCAATTATCTCCTAGACAGAGGGGAGGAATATGCTGGGTGTGTTTCTATTGTCCCATTGTCCCATTGTGTGTTTAAATGCTGATTTCTGTCCTGTTGTCTCCACATGTGTATTGGCGATTTCCCTTTGTCCTGAGAGATAATTGAATTGCTCCTCGGGTGTCTCCAGGGCAGAGAGGAGGAAACCATGATGCATTGTGGGGATGTGTTGTGTCTGTGTGTCCTGAATTGCTGCATATCTGTCCTGTGTCACAGTCTCCCTTCTGGTCCCCTAGGGGCGTGTCCACCAGATGGGGACCTGCATAAATACGGGCGAGTAGCCCTCAATAAAGTATTCCTGTTTTATCCTTCATCATGTTGAGACTGGTGTTTGGATAACTGATCAAAACTTGGGGATTGCTAAACTCTGAAGATTTGCTATACTCCCCTGGCATAACTACTAGCTCTTGTAAGAGCTGTTCCTGCTCTCTGGTTTTAGGAAAGGTTCACCCACTGGAGCCTGGAGCCTTGTCATAGGTCCAGGGTGGGTAGGAGACGGTGAGCCCTCAACCAAGCTTCAGCGGTTCGTGGGGTCTGCAGTGCGTACGGTGTTAAGTGGAGTGCTTGGAGTCCTCGGAAAGCACTAGGAGCATCTATCGACGGAGGTACCCGCTCGGGGTGCCAGGAGATCCGTTACACCTACCCTAATTCTGGTCCTTAACAGCACCATGCTTTCTCCAGTCTCACAGGTCCTCCTCCTGCCACCTTCAACTCAAAGACATCTCTTGTATTTGCTCCTTCCTCAGCACTGAGTCAACTAAAATGTCAGTGCATGCTCTTGTCATCTTCTAACTGGATTACTGCAACATTATCCTCTATGATCTCCCATCTAACAGTCTTGCACCCCTCAAATCTATCTTCAAGTCTTCTGCAATGTTAATTTACCTCTCCCCTCATTTCTCCCCTGCATCTCTGATTTGCCAATCCCATTGGCCAGTAAATTCAGTTAAAAATACTGACAATTACATTTAAGACCATCCACAATCTGTCCTCTCACCTACTTTACTGATGCATTCCCACATGTGATCCTCACATGACCTCCTCCTTTGCTCTTCACATGTCTGCTTTATCTACTGAATTTCTCATGTGCACCTCCCATTCTCAGGAGCTCAGACTCTCCCCCAACATCCAACCTGAAAATCCAACTTTGGAGGAAACCCCACAGCCTGCAATGAGCATGCTGCCACCACACCAGCAGATATGGAGCTTTCACCCTTATATACTGTCTCTTTCCCCCTTTCCTTTTAGATTGTAAGCCTGTGTGGGCTCACCCTCCCCAATCCATACCAGTCTGTTAATACGTTCATGCTTATTGTACTTGTTTTTGTGCTTGTTTTGTCTTATGTTAAGTATTGTAAAATAATGGGTGGTAAAGTACTGGAGGGGTATATATCTCACCCAGAATGCTCAGACGGGTGAGTTAAAAAGAATGCACAGTGCTGGGTTGTTTCAGCAAAGTGTAGTTTGCTGGAGCACTTTGTTTAAGTTTAATCATAGGCTGGATTTTTTAGGGAATAGCAAATATGTGTCGGCAATGGGACTCGTCTTTCCTTCCCCACTCCAGTACAATGCTTTCCCCTAGCCCAAGGCAAATACAGGTGCAGCTGCTGGGTTTATTAATGTGGGGATAAAAAGAGGCCTGACAGGCTCATGATTGTTAGAGCCTGAAAGGTACAACACATGCTTGCTTTGCAAAGCCTGATCCTGTGTTTACACTGAGAGGTGAGGAAGCCTAATAACTCAGACAGGCAGGTGTCTTTTTTTGTGACTGTTATGTTTATGTTGCCGTGGGTTCAACCAAGTAAATGTTGATGCGACCGTATTGTTGGGTAAAATTGCCAAAAAGTAAAAAATACAGGATTCCCAGGGGTGCTTTTCTTCAAAAGTAGAGATAAGCAAAGTTTTGAAAAAATTGATTTGGCTACTTCAACAAACTTCAACAAGAAATTGATTTGTTACTAATTACTGTACTTCATCAAAAATTGCTTTCCATTGTATGGAGTGCTGCGTTCAACATTGATCGTAGCATCTGTGACTCATATTAAGCCAAAAGGTCATCATCAGGGTTTAAAAAAAAAATATTCACCTCATCCACTTGCTAGCGGGGAGGCCATCCTCTCCGTGATGACATCACTGCGTGCACCCAGCGTGATCGCGTGGTGAGGTCATCAAGCTCACCGCAGGTCCTTTGGCGGGTTTTCTTTAATCAAGACGGAAGAAGACTGCCTCTCTGCAAGCAAGCAAGGTGAGTATATATATATATATATATATATATATTTTCAACCACCATTTTAGGAAAATTGATTCGTTATCAAGAAGCACAAGGAAATTCCACTTAATTAGAATTCAAATTTTTCCTGAAATTCAGATCAAAGTCAACTTAGGAAACTTTGATTCGCTCTATGCTATTCAAAAGTATAAAAAGCAGGGTTATGTATTTTTTGGAACCACTGTGTCTAATAGTGATGGACAAACATCGGCCGAGACGATTCGCGAACCACAAGTTCGTGGCGGGCCCCATTCACCTTAATGGCAGGCAAACCTGAAAAACCTTCAGGTCATATTTGAGGCCACCAAATACTTACTAGAAGTGCACAATTCGTCCCACAACATGGACAGTGACATACCAGAGGGGGAGCAATGGCAAAAAAGAAACTCTCAAAAATGTGCCCTCCTGGAGCCTAGAAATTTTTTATTTTAGACTACGGGAGTACAGGCCCCAAAAATTATTCATTCACCGTACAGAAAAGAACAATTGATAATGTGGCTAGAGGTATATTAGGAGGTCAATGGATATCAATTTTACTGCAGGCCAGTGGACTACAGGCCCCAAAAATTATTAATTCACCATACTGAAAAGAAAAATAGATAATGTGACTAGAGGTACACTAGGTGGTCACCGTAAAATTTCAGAATTGCTTGGAAATTGAAGTGTGGTACAAGACATCCGCACTCCAATACTGAATAATCTTTAGTTTTTGCAGCAAGAGCCCCCAAAAGGTCATCATCTCTGCTGCATTTACTGGGGTCCAACCTTGGGGTCTGGCATACATATGGTGTTGTAGGGTTCTGGGAAATAAATTGCTGGGCGTATAAATTTGTTTGGTTTACCATCAAATTTATTAAATCTTCAGAGAAAAAGATTAAAAAAAATTCAATTTCTGTGAAGCCCCAACAATTTATCTAAATTCCTGAGCTGCCCACAAACTCATTTGGGGCTGATAATCCTTAGCGGGTGGGGTCCATATGGGGTCACTCTGGGGGGCTATCTCCACTGCTACCCTGGGGCGCCTTCCAGAGGATTCCTTATTACTGGATGATGATGAGGAGGAGGTAGAGGAGTAGAGGAAAGTGGCATCCTCTTCTCCCTCACTGGCCGTCAGTATCAGAGGCAATCATGGTGTATGCCTCCTCAAGTAAACTTGTTGGGATGGACGGGCCATTTTGATTTTTATTGGGGTTTAACGTGTGAAATATGTAAAACTTTATTTAGTGTGGGGTGTGTATGAGGTGCTTTCACGCGTGAAGGGGCTTGTAATAAATTGGAAAAAAAATTTAGGAGAAAAATGAAAGAAGAAGAAAATATAATTACCAAAAAAAAAAAGTTTCTTGTGCATAAAAAAGTATCTTCTGCACAAAAAAAGCGCTGAAAAATGAGCAGACGCGATCAGTAATGGACACTACTGATCGGTGCTCAGTGGTTTCAAAATGCACGCAAGCAGTCGGTGCGTTCGTGCAAAATGCTAAACTGACACTAAACTAACGCTAACTGAAATTGATTTATATATATATATATATAAATCTAACTACCTAACACTAACTGCAGGTCTTTTTTCACAGAAAAAATGTAAAAAAAAAACTAAAAAATGTACAGATGTAAATGAGCACACTGGTTATCGGTGCTCTGCAGCACGCACGCACGCACACAGATCGTGCGTGCGTGCAAAAACTGTAGTATAAAAACTCACTACAGTGGTTAAAAAGTGAGCACTGGCTAAAAATTTTACTTATATCTATATACACTCACTTAAAGAAATATTAGGAACACCATACTAATACGGTGTTGGACCCCCTTTTGCCTTCAGAACTGCCTTAATTCTACGTGGCATTGATGCAACAAGGTGCTGATAGCATTCTTTAGAAATGTTGGCCCATATTTATAGGATAGCATCTTGCAGTTGATGGAGATTTGAGGGATGCACATCCAGGGCACGAAGCTCCCGTTCCACCACATCCCAAAGATGCTCTATTGGGTTGTGATCTGGTGACTGTGGGGGCCATTTTAGTACAGTAGACTCATTGTCATGTTCAAGAAACCAATTTGAAATGATTCGAGCTTTGTGACATTGTGCATTATCCTGCTGGAAGTAGCCATCAGAGGATGGGTACATGATGGTCATGAGGGATGGCCAAATTCAGACTCTACCATTTGAATGTCTCAACAGAAATCGAGACTCATCAGACCAGGCAACATTTTTCCAGTCTTCAACAGTCCAATTTTGGTGAGCTCGTGCAAATTGTAGCCTATTTGTAGTGGAGATGAGTGGTACCCGGTGGGGTCTTCTGCTGTTGTAGCCCATCCGCCTCAAGGTTGTGCGTGTTGTGGCTTCACAAATGCTTTGCTGCATACCTCGGTTGCAACGAGTGGTTATTTCAGTCAACGTTGCTCTTCTATCAGCTTGAATCAGTCGGCCCATTCTCCTCTGACCTCTAGCATCAACAAGGCATTTTCACCCACAGGACTGCCGCATACTGGATGTTTTTCCCTTTTCACACCATTCTTTGTAAACCCTAGAAATGGTTGTGCGTGAAAATCCCAGTAACTGAGCAGATTGTGAAATACTCAGACCGGCCCGTCTGGCACCAACAACCATGCCACGCTCAAAATTGCTTAAATCACCTTTCTTTCCCATTCTGACATTCAGTTTAGAGTTCAGGAGATTGTCTTGACCGGGACCACAACCCTACATGCATTGAAGCAACTGCCATGTGATTGGTTGACTAGATAATTGCATTAATGAGAAATAGAACAGGTGTTCCTAATAATTATTTAGGTGAGTGTATATCGAAATATAGAGCTCTATATATATTTATATAAACCCCTAACTACACTTTATTGTTTTTTACCCCCCAAAAATGTTAAATGGCAAAAAAAAAAACCACAGATGTGAAAAAGAAAGAGCGCAAAAAATAATCCCCCGCTGCTGATGAGGCAGGTATGTACTGAGTAGCACTTGGCGGTCACAGCTCACACGCAGAAAAAGTTGCGAAGAGCTGGAAAATTGTAAAAAAAAGAACGGATCAAATGGCGTCCGTAAAAAAAAGTTCAGCACCAGTGATCCCTGTACAAACGAACCTGTCTGGGGAAATTGGCCAATCACAGCGATCCATGTTGCAGGGGTGGGGGCCGAAAAACCTCCCTCTGCCCCTTGGAAAGATGGCTTCCTGCCGTCCTGAGCAGCCATCATCACCCGGCCACCGAACGATTTCGCTCAGGAACCAGGTGAACACAGCACTGTAGCTCTACTGCACTGGTATTTTAAACCCAGTTCCCAGTGCCATACAGCTACGGCACTGGTATCCTACAGGTTCAAACAAACTGCAAATGTCTGCCAGTGTTTATACACATGTAATGGTATCAGAGGAAGCAAAGGACACTTGTTTTGAAAAAGCATTGCAAAAATAACAAGTTTGCTTATATGTTTAATAAAATATATATATTATGTCTCCATCAATTTCACTGTCACAAATACATGTGTCAGTGACAGTGTACCTGAGATCAGGGAAAGTGAAGAAGCAATGACTTGATTTTCAGCAGTACGGTGTGGAACCTGACAGGTAAGGCAGGAGATGCATAGGGGTAGTAGCAGAGTGATGAAGAACAACACTTCAGGCACAGCAGTCTGTGATAAATGGATTTTTTGTAATAAAAATTTCAACACTTAAGAAACAAATGTGCAATTGGACACAGTCCACCACAGTATATGTTTACTGTGACACAGGAAAATACGTCCAGTCAGGTTCAATACTATTCTGGACAGGTGATACAGACAATGTTTGTGGAAACATTGTGTAAACTAACTGGTTTGGTGTTGGGCTAGACCTCAGGGCGCTATCCTGGCTTATACAGGAATCTGGTCTTCACTTCAGGGTAGCCACCAGGGCGCTATCTCTTGGAATAGTCCCTCTGTAGTTGGCAGTGGACCCACAGATGTCGGAGACACTAGTGCAAAGAGACAGAGACAAGGCACTAAATCAGAACCAGGCACAATACAGGCAAATCCAAGGCAAACACAGATGCAGGCATGAGACAAAACACAGAGCACTGGCAGACAGAGTGATCGAGAACCCAGACAAACAGACTGCAAGTACCCGACATATGGGCTTCAAGAACACAGACATAGTGGATACTTGACAACAGTGGTCAAGATGTCTAGGTGGAAGGAAGTACAAGAGACACAAACTGTCACAATAGGTCATGGTACAGACAGACAAATAAAGCTCTATACAGACACTAGCAGAGCACATACAAGTGAGTACATAGTAATGCATAGATCAGACACAGGGTAAAGGCATACAGAACTAGGTCAAAATGTAGACAAGGACATAACCAGAAGAGACAAACTTGTGAGAACAGGCAGATAAATCTGCAACACTGGACACAATTAATTAAAGCAGATTCAAGCAAAGCCTGTTGACCAACCAGGACAGGTCACATAACTTAAAAAACATATACCAGGCTGACATAGGTCTCAGGAAATATATAGCAGACTTAACAAGCTTATTAGACAAATATAGCCAGGAAAATATTACAGTAACCTTCGTAATAAGATCTGTCGGGAGATAGATGCACACTGGCACAATTTACACCGCAAGTAACTGTGGCCCGAGTAGTGGCAACATGAACCTCCACTGAACATAATGGCTCCATCTCAAACCCATCAGCTGCTGGCGCTGGCACACACAGTACAGTGGAAAGTTCACAACAGTAGTTTTACAACAAAAAAAGTGCAACTATGATGCAATAAAAGACATCAGCCAGTACATTTATGATTTATTTTTATGTTAATTATGCTGCTAGCTGGCATTGTCATATTAAGAAAAAGTACCATAGATTTATATGTTGATGAGCAGAGCCTCAGTGGATAGAAATTACTGCATGCTCTCTGTATGTCAATTAATTAAATATAACTATGTATCATCTTACCTAATACAGTCCCTGTTTAACTACTAGTCCCTGTTAAACTAGTTGTATTATGTGGATGAAAATAAGCTAATCTTTCTTTACACTCTATCTCGCTCTCTGACAGAGCTCTTGTCACATTATTTTGCTAACTTAGAATACACATGGCTTCCCTGCTTCTGATCTTATCTTATATAGTGCCCATGACACATGTCAATATCATAATTTCTGATTGGCTGAGGCTGCAAGTCAGTATTTGCAAGCCTGCTGGCTGGGGCCCCTCTTAGGGTCATATAAGCCTACTTCTTCATCTTCCATACCCTCCAGCGCTATCCTCTAATCTGTAAAATGGCAGACACAATGTTGATCCATTCTCCTGAATCACAAAAGCTTCAAACTTTTTTAACATTCTAAATGAATTTAATTAATTTGAAATGTATTGGCTCATCGCTAGATTTACAACTAATCATGAAGTGAGATACCTACCGGCTTTGAAGCATATTTAACAAAGTAAAACCATTTTTTGGTATTGAAATCTTTTCAGTATTTTTACAATTTTGACAATTCTCCATTACATGGCGATATGTTTAGTGAAACTGCAGTGTTTCTTTAAAATCTATGTCTTTGTTGCCCGTAGAACCAGTCACCGCATGGCTTTCATTTGACTTTTGACTCCTGGAAAATGAAAGCTGTGCTGTGTTTGGTTGTTATGGGCAACAAAACATTTTTTTTTTCAGATAGTTTTCATATATCTGGCCCACATCCACTATTGCTTCGATCGGATTGAGTTCCTCTAGAGCGCTATACAAGGACTTAGTAACATAACATAACATAACATTGCAATAAATACATACAGCTACTATGCAGATCTATATATCTATAACATACAACAAACAATCCCAGAATCCCACACTAGTCTGATCTGACAGTGATACTGTTTTCTGTCTGTCTCCTACTCCTTCCTAGCCCAGTGAATGCATGTTAGCGTCAGTTAAGGAACAGATGAAGTGAGTACGACTGTAGGAAAGTAGAAAGTAGTAAAATGATGGCAAGTGCAGCATGCGCCACACACAAAAAAAGTGAATTGCTCCAAATGTATTACAAGGTGCCCATCTCTTAATAAATTTGCAACAATTTGGACTGTCAGAATATCAGAAACTGAAATCAGCCATTATAGCATTAGTATTAATAAATCTGTCTAAAAGTGTTAGGCCATGCCATTCCATGGGTAAACCAATTTCAATTGTTGGACATTGTGATGTAAAAAGCTAAGGCATACTTTTATTCTTTATTTTAATGTGGACTTCAATGCACCAAGAGATGTGGCTGTACTGGAAGCCTAAGGAGGTGAAGTGCACTAAAGCCTTAATTTACATAAACATATATATATATATATATATATATATATTTTTTTTTTTTTGGGAACCCACAAATAAGTATCAGAAGACACGTATCATTTTAATCACCAGGCTCAACCCTACCAGGCAGAATGTATGCCTGGTTTAATAGGTGATTGATGGTCTTTAATTAGGACCTGTCACCACGAAATGCAATGCAATCTATAGACAGCATGTTATTTAGCAAGAGAAGCTCAGCAGACTGATACATAGTTTTGTGGGAAAGGTTTCCAGTAAAACTTGTAAATCATTCATTTAAATCTCTGCTTTTTATGACTTCATTGTTCATCTTATCAATGACTGATAAAGATGGCCTTGTGGCTTCCACAAAATACTGATTGAAGGGTGCGATACACCTGCTTCTACAAAAAACTTATTAAGGGGTTCTATATACCTGCTTCCACAAAATACGGATTGAGGGGTGCAATATAGCTACTTCCACCAAATATTGATTAAGGCCTGCGATACACCGGCTTCCACAAAGTAATGATTAAGAGGTGTGATATACCTGCTTCCACCAAATATTGATTCAGGTGTTCTATATACCTGCCTCTACAAAATACTGATTGAGGGGGTGCAATATACCTGCTTCTACAAAATACTGATTAAAGAGGACCTTTCATCGGTCCAAACATTGTGAACTAAGTATCATGACATATACTGCGGCGCCCAGGGATCTCACTGCACTTACTATTATCCCTGGGCGCTGCTCCGTTCTCCTGTTATGTCCTCTGGTATGTTCAGGGACTTGGTTATAGTAGGGTGAGACTTCCCTTGTTCTGCTGGGCGTCTCCTTCTCCTAGGCTGTAGAGCTGGCCAATCGCTGTGAGCTCTGCGCTGCGATTGGCCAGCGCTACAGCCTAGGAGAAGGAGACACCCAGCAGAACAAGTGCAGACTCCACCTACTATAACCAAGTCCCCTAAGTCTCCACCTACTATAACCAAGTCCCTGAACATACCGGAGGACATAACGGGAGAACGGAGCGGCGCCTATGGATACTAGTAAGTGCAGTGAGATCCCTGAGCGCCGCTGTATATGTCATGATACTTAGTTCACAATGTTTGGACCAATGAAAGGTCCTCTTTAAGGGGTTCTATATACCTGCTTCCACAAAATACTGATTAAGGGGTGTGAAATACCTGCCTCTTACAAAATGCTGATTAAGGGGTTTGAGATACCAGCTTCCACAAAATACAGATTGAGGGGTGCAATATACCTGCTTCCACCAAATATTAATTCAGGTGTTCTATATACCTGTTTCCACAAAATACTGATTTAGGGGTTCTATATACCTGCTTCCACAAAAATACTTATTCAGGGGTGCGATATACCTGCTTCCACAAAATACTGATTAAGGGGCTTCATGTATCTGCTTCCACAAAATACAGATTGAGGGGTGCGATATACCTGCTTCCACCAAATATTGATTCAGGTGTTCTATATACCTGCTTCTACAAAATACTGATTAAAGGGTTCTATATGCCTGCTTCCACAAAATACTGATTGAGGGGTGCAATATACCTGCTTCCACAAAATACTGACTAAGGGGTTTGATATACCTGCTTCCACCAAATATTGATTCAGGTGTTCTATATACCTGCTTCTACAAAATACAGATTAAGGGGTGTGATATACCTGCTTCCACCAAAAATGTATTCAGGTGTTCTATGTACCTGCTTCCACAAAATACAGATTAAGGGATTCTATATATCTGTTTCCACAACATACTGATTTAGGTGTGCGATATACCTGCTTTCACTAAATACTGATTAAGGGGTTTGATATACCTGTTTCTGCAAAATACAGATTGAGGGGTGCGATATACCTGCTTCCACCAAATATTGATTCAGGTGTTCTATATACCTGTTTGCACAAAATACTGATCGAGGGGTTCTATATGCCTGCTTCCACAAACTACCGATTGAGGGGTGCGATATACCTGCTTCCACAAAATACTGATTAAGGGGTTTGAGATACCTGCTTCCACAAAATACAGATTGAGGGATTTGATAATCCTGCTTCAACAAAATATTTATTCAGGTGTTCTATAGACCTGTTTCTACAAAATACAGATTAAGGGGTGTGATATACCTGCTTCCACCAAATATTGATTCAGGTGTTCTATATACCTGTTTCCACAAAATTCTGATTGAGAAGTTCTATATACCTGCTTCCACAAAATACTGATTGAGGAGTGCGATATACCTGCTTCAACAAAATACTGATTAAGGGTTTTGATATACCTGCTTCCAAAAAATACTGATTGAGGGGTGTGATATACCTGCTTCCACAAAATACTGATTAAGGGATTTGATATTCCTGCTTCAACAAAATATTGATTTACCTCCAAACAGCAACGGACAACACCAGGGATTCCAGAAAAGTTTAAAGCCTGCTGTTCTTGCTCCTCCTCCTCCACCCAAGCACCATCCTCCTCATTCATTCAACATTGCGATTTCCTCCTCTTCCTGCTACTACTCCTCGACAGCTTGATCAATGACACGACGCAATGCACGCTCCAGAAAGTAGGTGTAAGGTACAATGTCACTGATGGCGCCCTGGAAGCAACTTACCAGTTTGGTGATCTCATCAACTGGCCGCAGAAGTCTGCATGCATGGAGCATGAGCAGTCACTGGCGTGGTGAAAATAATCAAAGCTCCCCAGAACCTGTCCTTCCGCAGAGTTCGTACAGGTAGTTGTTAATGGCACGTTTTTGCTGGAGTAGCCTATGAAGCATATACAAGGTGGAGTTCCAGTGCGTCGGGCAGTCACAAATCAGATGTCTGATGGGCAAGTGGTGTCGAAGCTGAACGTCAGCAAGGCGAGCCATGGCCGTGTAAGATCTTCTAAAATGGCCCGAGATTTTCCTGGCCTGCCGCAAGACGTACTGGACCCAAGAGTATTTGGCAGCGAATCACTGCACAACTAAGTTCAGGACATGTGCCATGCAAGGCACTTGTGTCATTTTGCCCTGTGTCAGTACGCTCAGAAGATTGGCACCATTGTGGCACACCAATTTACCAACTATCAAAGTGAGCGGGGTTAGCCACTGATCGGCCTGTGACTGCAGAGCTGAAAGCAGTGCAGGACCGGTGTGGCTCTTGGCTTTCAGGCCCAATGGCCACAGCACAGCATGACAACATCTCACCTGGCACGTCGAATAGGTTCTGGGGAGCTGGGAAGGTGCAGCGGAAGAGGCGGTAGCAGTGGAAAAGAAGAAGTCTCCCGAAAATGAGATGGAGGATGGAGTAGGAGGAGGAGAAGAAGAGGCAGGCCTGCATGCAATCCGTGATGGTAACACCCAATCCACACGGGTGCCATGGGTTGCATGCTTTACAGCCGTCAGAAGGTTCACCCAGTGGGCAGTAAAAGTTGTATACCTTCCCTGCCCATGTTTGCTAGACCAAGTGTCTGTGGTCAGATGTATCTTGGCACCGACACTCTGTGCCAGAGATACATTCACTTGCCATGAACATGGCCATATAGCTCTGGTATACTCTTCTGGCCACAAATTTTCTAAAGGCCTCCAAGCCCACCAGTTTATATGGTATTAGTTGGCGGGCTAGCAGTTCCAACAAGCCGGTGGTCAGCCGTTGGGCAAGAGGGTTATCTGGCGTCATCAACTTTTTACGTTCGAACATTTGTGCCACGGAAGCCTGCCTTTTGCCAGATGAATGCGACGACGGCAGGGTGGAAGGTGGAGCGGAGGACAAATTGAAGGAGAGAGGAGAAGGAGAAGTAGAAGTAGAAGAGGCAGGAGTGTAGTTTTCTGGGTTCTGACAGTGTTGCTACCACTGGGATCAGTGATGGAAGGCCAGGTGCCTTCTTAAGGTGGTCATCCCTAGGTGAGTGTTGGGCTTACCGCGACTCATGCGTTGACAGCACAGGATGCAGATGGCAACACTATTGTCAGCAGCTGACATGTTAAAAAATCCCAGACTGTGGAGCCATGTGCCGGCATCCTGGGAGACCCTGCATGGTGGATCGTTTGCTCCAGATACATTTCCAGTCTGCTTTTTGCCTCATGTGCACTGCGAGTTCTGTCTGCTTCTTCTCCTTCTCCTCCCAATCTGCTGCGCCGTCTCTCCCTCTGAACTCCCCTCCTCTTCCTCTCTTGTGGGCACCCACGTGACGTTCATCGACACATCATCATCGTCACCTTCACCACCACTGACATTAGAGATCTCGGAGTAGGCAGCAACAGCAGGAACCACCCTCCTTGGGATGATCTGAGTACTGCTGTCAGACCACTGGGTGGCCGCCGTTGCTACCTCCTTTACCTCATCTGATGTAAAAAATGGCTGCGCATCTGTAAGGTCTGGGAATGGATGGGAAATGTATTCCTCTGACTCGAGTGGAGGGACTAGGGTGGTGGTGGTGTCTTTGGGGGTGCACACAGCAGAGAGTGAGGATGATGCAGTTACAGAGGATGAGGAGGATGCAGAAGTGGAAGGCTGAGTGAGCCAGTCAACCAACTCTGGTGTGTCCTTTGATTTAAACGCACACACCTACTCCAACTTCCAACTCAGGCTCCAGCCTGGTGCACCTGCCCGACCCCTACCACCCCTGCGGAAAAACCTGCCTTTTCCTCTGCCTGTCACTTTCAAAATGACCCTGTGACAAAGTCCCTATGGAAGATCAGCATTTGTGGAATGAGGTATATCGCAGGCCTTAATCAATATTTTGTGCAAGTCGGTATATCAATCCCCTCTATCAGTATTTTGTGGAAACAGGTATATAGAACCCAATAATGAGTATTTGCTGGAAGCCGGTAAATCAAACCCCTAATAAATATTTGGTGAAGGCAGTTGTATCGCAGGCCTCAATCAATATTTGGTGGAAACCTGTATATCAGTATTTTGTGGATTCAGGTATATAGAACCCAATAATGAGTATTTGCTGGAAGTTGGTATATCAAACCCCTTAATCAATATTTGGTGGAAGCTGGTGTATCGCAGGCCTCAATCTATATTTGGTGGAAGTCAGTGTATCACATCCCTCAATTAATATTTTGTGGAAGCCGGTGTATCACACCCCTCAATCTGTATTTTGTGGAAGCAGGTATCGCACCCCTTAATACGTTTTTTGGGGGGCAACTGGTATATCATACCAGTTGCAATTAGTTTTGCCAATAGCGTTTGTCCCTCTGTATATCTGCGGTATCTTAGCAGAACTGCACACAACTGCTGCACAATACAAATGCACTATATAGAAATGATATTATAGGCATATCACACCCCTGCTTCAATCTGTTTTTTTGCGGGGCAACTGGTATATCACACCAGTTGCAATTAGTTGTTTCAATACCGTTTGCCCATCTGTATAGCTGCAGTATCTCAGCAGAACCGCACACAACTGCTGCACAATACAAATGCACTATATAGAAATTATTTTATAGGTATATCACACCCCTGCCTCAATCAGTCTTTTTGGGGGGCAAATAATATATCACACCAGTTGCAATTAGTTGTTCCAGTAGCGTTTGTCCCTCTGTATATCTGCAGTATCTCAGCAGAACCGCACACAACTGCTGCACAATACAAATGCTCTATATAGAAATGATATTATAGGTATATCACACCCCTGCCTCAATCAGTTTTTTTTTGGGGGGGGCAACTGGTATATCACACCAGTTGCAATTAGTTGTTCCAATAGCGTTTGTCCCTCTGTATAGCTGCAGTATCACAGCAGAACCGCACACAACTGCTGCACCATACAAGTGTACTATATAGAAATAATTTTATAGGTATATCACACCCCTGCCTCAATCAGTTTTTTTGGGGGGCAACCGGTATATCACACCTGTTGCAATTAGTTATTCCAATAGTGTTTGTCCCTCTGTATAGCTGCAGTATCGCAGCAGAACCGCACACAACTGTTGCACTATACAAATGCACTATAATATACTTTCTATGTTAGAAAGTATATTATAAGTATATCACACCCCTCAGTATGTCACACCTATCGATAGCACACCTATTTCAGTCCTTAAAAGGACTTTCGTGGCCCTATTAGCTAGCGTTTGGTGTCCCTAACAGTCTGTCCCTGCTCCACACAGCAACCTCTCCCTACACTGGCAAAAGACTGAATGTAAGATGGCAGCCAGATCTGGTTTATTTATAGGGTAGGGTGTGTGTGTCCATGTGCTGAAATGTCTCAATTGGCTGTCCTATCCCACTTGATGGATATGTCATGGGTCAAAGTTCAGCGCAATGCAAAATAATATGGCGCCGGAGGACATCGCTTTATTTTTGCATGTTCAGCGATTTGCAAACGAGCAAAGTTTGCTGTGCGAACCACAAGGCCATCTCTACAGGTGAATGTCTAATTTTTGGGGCCTGTACTGGCCTACAGTAAAATTGTTTCCATTGACTATCTAATATACCTCCAGCCACATAATCACTAGTGATGAGCGGCAGGTCCCATATTCGAATTCGTGATATTTTCCGAATATTTTGTCAAATCTTCGTGATATATTCGCTATATTCGTGAATGAGTGGTCCCTAACTAGTGTTAGGGACCACTCATTAAGGCGACCTTGACGTGGTGAGTGGCTTATTAAGCTTTGGCCAAAATGTTCACCAATGCCTTATTCAACATCCAGCATAGAGGCAGGGCAGAGTGCTGGTTGCAAAGTGTGATTGCATTTTGTGTTTTTGCGTTTGTATCTGTATTTCGCCATAGCAATCTGCACCTGCATAGGGTTGTGCTGGCTGAACCCCCCACATTTTTTCTTTGTAGTATATATTGGAGGCGTGGCGATCTCCAAGCAGTCATGCACACCTGACCAGTTAGTATGCCCTGGAAGCTGGTTTTAAAGTCAGTATAAAACTGAGTCTGCTTATATAGCACCTACCAGTAGCCATTAGGCTCCAGGAGAAGTATATAGTGGGCTCAGCATGCATGTTGGTACTTGCATCCCTGGATCCGATGAAAGCTGTAATGGCACCGGACGGGGTTAAAAGCAGAGTGTGCTTGGCGTGCATGCTGTACCTGCGCTCCCTGGATTTTGTGTGGCTGTCATGGCCCATAAAGGTAGGAACTAGTGTTGGGGACCACTCATTAAGGCGACCTTGACGTGGTGAGTGGCTTATTACGCTTTGGCCAAAATGTACACCAATGCCTTATTCAACATCCAGCATAAAGGCAGGGCAGAGTGCTGGTTGCAGAGTGCGATTGCATTTTGTGTTTTTGCGTTTTCAAAGATTCGTTTGTGAAGAAATATTATTGAAAAAATGTTTGGGACCAATTTCACAGACACCGAGCTAGATGTCATCATCACTGTAAATAATTAAACTTTATAGCACTGTAAAGTAGTATAACATGCTTATTATTTAAATGTATTTAACTTATTATATTATATGCTGCTAAAGTTATCATAAATATTCTTAATCTCGAAAATAAATTGTAATATTTTTCGTAATACTTACAAATTTTATCTTGTTTGAGTAGATATTAATGATTTGGGGCAATAAGTATTGTTGTGATTCACAACAATACACATAGCAGCAACGTTTCGGCTGATACACAGCCTTTGTCAAGCCTATTCACATTGTGTTACATCCATATATTTATGGTAAAAGCAAGTGCGCCACCCCTATCCAGATTATCCAATTGCAGGCAATAGTATAATCTGACCAATGAATATACACCTTTTTTCCGCCCCTCTTTAACCTAATATGCATCCATGTGTCACCTGAATGTCAACCAATCACACTATAAGCCAATTTGATCGCCACATATCGTTCTAAATTTTGTGAGAGAGTCCTGTGCTGGTGGGGCTACCTCGATTATATTTTTATTATTTGGGCGGGTACCACTCTCGAATTAGAAGAGTTCCACCAACATTTGAACTCGGGTGTCCGGGGACTTCAGTTTACTGTGACTGCCTCTAACAGTGAGCTGCAGTTTTTGGACGTCAGGGGTTATCTGCAGGAGGACGTGCTCAAAACCGATCTCTTTCAAAAATCTACTGATAAAAACACACTGTTGAGGTATGAGAGTAATCATCCACACAAGATGGTTGACTCGTTGCCATGGAGCCAATTATTACGAGTATGCCGGATTGTGTCAGAAGATGACATTTTTGAAAAATGTGGTGATAAGATGTGTAGGAAGTTTACAAACAGGGGATATCCTAAGAGATTGATTGTAAGCACTAAAAAGAGAATCTCAGACATGGATCATAAGGGCACTCTAAATGTGAGTTCACACAATAGAATAGAGATAAGCATCCCTTTTGTGTCCGTCTATGGGGAGGATAGTGGAAAATTGCCACAATCCTTAACCTCTTCAGGACACATGACGTACCGGTGCGGCATGTTGTCCTGGTACTTAAGGACACATGACATACCAGTTTGTCATGTGCATTTCCGGTGCATTTCGTGTTGGCGATTGCCGCAAACCGCAGGTCAATTCAGACCTGCGGTTTGCGGCTTTTAACTGGTTCGGCGGTGCCGCCATCGGGTCCCCATGGGGCTGTAGGGGGGACCCGATGGCATGGAAGGCAGCGCGATGCCTTCCTGAGGCATCGCTGCTGCTTTCCTGTTATGTGCCTGTGAGATCCAGCCCCCTGGATCTCACAGGCAAGAAGCTGTATGAGTAATAATCAATGTATTACTCATACAGCCAATGCATTCCAATACTAATACAGAAGTATTGGAATACATTGTAAAGGATTAGACCCCCAAAAGTTCAAGTCCCAAAGTGGGACAAAAAATAAAGTGAAAAAAAGTTTAAAAAATAAAGTGAAAAAAAGTTTAAAAAATAAAGTTTCCCCCCCAAAAAATTAAAAGTTTCAAGTAAAAATAAACAAAAATTTCATTTTCCCTAAATAAAGTTAAAAAAAATTGCTAAAAAATATGGGAGAAAAAAAGTATACATATTAGGTATCACCACATCCGTATCGACTGGCTCTATAAACATATCACATTACCTAACCCCTCAGAGGAACACCGTACAAATGTAAAATAAAAACTGTGCTAAATAAACCATTTTTTTGTCACCTTATATCACAAAAAGTACAACAGCAAGCGATCAAAAAGGCGTTTGCCCACCAAATAGTACCAATCTAACCGTCACCTCATCTCGCAAAAAATGAGCCCCTACCTGCGACAATCACCCAAAAAATACAAAAACTATGGCTCAGAATATGTAGAAACTAAAACATCATTTTTTTTTGTTTTAAAAAAGCTGTTATTGTGTAAAACTTACATATTAGGATACATATTAGGTATCGACCGGCTCTATAAAAATATCACATGAACTAACCCCTCAGATGAACACCGTAAAAAATAAAAAATTAAAACTGTGCTAAATAAACAATTTTTTGTCACTTTAAATCACAAAAAGTGTAATAGCAAGCGATCAAAAAGTCATACGCACCCCAAAATAGTGCCAATCAAACCGTAATCTCATCCCACAAGAAATGAGACCCTACCTAAGATTATCGCCCAAAAACTGAAAAAACTATGGCTCTCATAATATGGAGACACTAAAACATGATTTTTTTTTGTTTCAAAAATGATATTATTGTGTAAAACTTACATAAATAAAAAAAAGTATACATATTAGGTATCTCCGCGTCCCTATCGACCGACTCTATAAAAATATCACATGACCTAACCTCTCAGATGAACACCGTAATATTTTTTTTATAAAACCTGTGCTAAATAAACAATTTTGTGTCACCTTACATCACAAAAAGTGTAATAGCAAGCAATCAAAAAGTCACATGCCGCAAAAATCATACCCTACCCAAGGTAATCGCCAAAAACTGAAAAAATTATGGCTCTCAGACTATGGAAACACTAAAACATTATTTTTTTTGTTTCAAAAAAGAAATCATTGTGTTAAACTTATATAAATAAAAAAAGTATACATATTAGGTATCGCCGCATCCGTGACAACCTGGTCTATAAAAATACCACATGATCTAACCTGTCAGTTGAATGTTGTAAATAACAAAAAATAAAAACGGTGCCAAAACAGCTATTTCTTGTTACCTTGCCTCACAAAAAGTGTAATATAGAGCAACCAAAAATCATATGTACCCTAAACTAGTACCACCAATACTGCCACCATATCCCGTAGTTTTGGGAGTTTCTACTCTAGGAGTGCATCAGTGGGGCTTCAAATGGGACATGGCGTCAAAAAAACCAGTCCAGCAAAATCTGCCCTCCAAAAACCCTATGGCATTACTTTCCTTCTGCGCCCTGCCGTGTGCCCGTACAGCAGTTTACGACCACATATAGGGTGTTTCTGTAAACTACAGAATCAGGGCCATAAATATTGAGTTCTGTTTGGCTGTTAACCCTTGCTTTGTTACTGGAACTGAATTAAAATGGAAAATTTGCCAAAAAATTGAAATTCTGAAATTTCATCTCCATTTGCCAATAACTCTTGTGGAACACCTAAAGGGTTAACAACGTTTGTAAAATCAGTTTTTAATACCTTGAGGGGTGTAGTTTCTTAGATGGGGTCACTTTTATGGAGTTTCTACTCTAGGGGTGCATCAGGGGGGCTTCAAATGGGACATGGTGTCAAAAAAAGTCCAGCAAAATCTGCCTTCCAAAAACCGTATGCCATTCCTTTCCTTTTGCGCCCTGCCGTGTGCCCGTACAGTAGTTTACGACCACAAATATGGTGTTTCTGTAAACTACAGAATCAGGGCCATAAATATTGAGTTCTGTTTGTCTGTTAACCCTTGCTTTGTAAAAGTAGAAAAAAATATTAAAATGGAAAATCGGCCAAAAAAGTGAAATTTTGAAATTGTATCTCTATTTTCCATTAATTGTTGTGGAACACCTAAAGGGTTAACAAAGTTTGTAAAATCAGTTTTTAACACCTTGAGGGGTGTAGTTTCTTAGATGGGGTCACTTTTATGGAGTTTCTACTCTAGGGGTGCATCAGGGGGGCTTCAAATGGGACATGGTGTAAAAAAAAAACAGTCCAGCAAAACCTGCCTTCCAAAAACCGTATGGCATTCCTTTCCATCTGCGCCCTGCCGTGTGCCCGTACAGCAGTTTACTACCACATATGGGATGTTTCTGTAAACTACAGTATCAGAGCCATAAATATTGAGTTTTGTTTGGCTGTTAACCCTTTCTTTGTAACTGGAAAAAAATTATTAAAATGGAAGATCTGCCAAAAAAGTGAAATTTTGAAATTGTATCTCTATTTTCAATTAATTCTTGTGGAACACCTATAGGGTTAACAAAGTTAGTAAAATCAGTTTTGAATACCTTGAGGGGTGTAGTTTCTAGGGTGGTTTCTATTATGTAAGCCTCGCAAAGTGACTTCAGATCTGAACTGGTCCCTAAAAATTGGGTTTTTGAAAATTTCTTAAAAATTTCAAGATTTGCTTCTAAACTTCTAAGCCTTGTAACATCCCCAAAAAGAAAATATCATTCCCAAAATTTTTGGAGGTATTACTATGTATTATAGAAGTAGAGAAATTGAAACTTGGAAATTTGCCTTTTTTATTTTTTGGTAAATTTGGTATTTAAAAAAAAACATTTTTTTTTTTTTTTACTTCATTTTACCAGTGTCATGAAATACAATATGTGGCAAAAAAATAATCTCAGAATGGCCTGGATAAGTCAAAGCGTTTTAAAGTTATCAGCACTTAAAGTGACACTGTTCAGATTTGCAAAAAATGGCCTGGTCCTTAAGGTGAAATAAGGCTGTGTCCCAAAGGGGTTAAAGAAGAATGGCAGATCCTACATAGAGGACTGCCCACTATCAAGGAATTTGAATTACCTCCCATATTGGCATATAAAAGGGGCCTGAATATTCGTGATCGAGTTGTAAAGGCAGATGTCGGAGGGAAAGATCTAGATAGACAATTACTCTTGGCCCCCAAAAAATATGGGAATTTTCCTTGTCTCTCATGTTGCAACTGTAGCGGCATCATGAGAGGTGACAGCTTCCCACATCCATACAGTGGTAAAATATACAAATTGAAAGGATATTATACGTGTAGATCTAGAGACATAATTTACATGATACAGTGCCCATGCAGTTTTATTTATGTTGGTGAGACGACTATGGAATAAAGAGAGCGGATTAATAAACATAAGAGTACAATAAGGAAAGGCTTGATTGATAAACCTGTCGCAAAGCACATTATTGAGTGTGGACACTCTATAAATCAATTACGATTTCGGGCAATAGATGGTGTAGGGTATCTTAGAAGGGGAGGTGACAAGAATAAGAATCTGAGGAAAAAAGAACTCAAATGGATAAACACTTTGAAGTCACTTCAATCTTATGGATTAAACATTGAGTTTAATGTTTCCACAATTGATTTAGATACTGTTGTGTAATATCTTTGTGGGTGTACAATTTTGTATATTGTTTTTACATACAGTGGCCTTTTTTCCCCATCCATGATTATCTGAGGGGGGGGGGTTTATGATAATTCTGTCTTGTTGGGACGGCGGAGTAGATGATTATGCTTGCATGTACTTTTGGCAATACAGAATTAAGGTATAGGTTAAGCTATATGTAAATGAATGTATATAGTGCCTCTTGATATTGGGACATATACAGTGCCTCTTGATATTGGGACACATATAGTGTGCCCTGATTGCACTCATGGGTCTGACATTGCTGGATTATGTGGAATAATTGTGTAGTTTGGTGTTTATGTCCTACAATCTATACTATATAGTGAGGATTGCTATAACTTTGGGCTATTCATACATAGGGGGTGATCGGAGTTTATGTTTATGGGGTATTTGCAGAAACCTGGATGCCTCCGATGGCGTTGTTGGTTGCCGCGGCAACCTTGGGCCGCCCTCTGTGAGGTCAGATGGTTGTGCGTCGGCGCTGTAATGATGTAGCCGGGACCGCTTGTCTCGGCCCAATGACGTTGACAGCAGAGGACGTAGCGACATGGTGCTGAGAGGCGGAACCACGGACGCATCGGAGGTAACATAGACTATGACACGGTTGATTGGACAGCTGTGCGTACATGCGCACTTAGTAGTGAGGGACGCCGAACGCTTTAATGGATGTTATGATCTATACACGGTGCTCAGCGATGTCGGACGTCATGTGGCGATCGGATTGGCTTGTAGTCTGATTGGTTGACATTCAGGTGAGACATAGATGCATATTAGGTTAAAAAGGGGTGGAAAAAAGGTGTATATTCATTGGTCAGAATATACCATTGCCTGCAATTGGATAATCTGGATGGGGGTAGCGCACTTGTTTTTACCATAAATATATGGATGTAACACAATGTGAATAGGCTTGACAAAGGCTGTGTATCAGCCGAAACGTTGCTGCTATGTGTATTGTTGCTTTGAAGTCCCAATAAAAGTCGATGATGTGAAATGCTGCTGATACCGTCTGCATTTATCTATCCTCAGGATAGGTCATCAATATCAGATTTGTGGAGTTCGACACCCGGCACCCCCTCCAATCAGCTGTTTGTGCGCATGTGCCATCTCCCTTCTCTCTTCCTGTTCACTGCTGTATGTCCATGGGACAGCAGCAGCGGGCAGGAAGAGAGTCAGGAAACGGATGTGCACACTGCTCGCGGTCTACGCACACAGGTGATGGGCGGGGTGGCGGTTGTTGGACCCCCACCGATCTGATAGTGATGACCTATCTTGGAGAAGCCCTTTAAATTTTAATACTTGTCTTTTTAAAAAGTAGTGAATATATGCTTACATTTTCGTCCTACAGCACATGTTGCAGAAGGGATATGATAACACCAGGTCCCAAGCTGACAAGTGACAGATAGTTCTGAGAATTCGGTACGAGCTATGGAGTGAACATGATGGCCAGCATAATAGGTTGGCCATCGCTAGAAAATAGTCCGACCTGAAGCGATGGAACTCTGAGAGGATCATACAGATCCGCAACAAAATTTGCCCAGGTACAATGCTTACATAACTTTTGTATCTTTCAAGTAAAACACTATTTAATGTATATGTACAGTTATGCTTTAATATTTGATTTGATAAATTATGAAAATTGTGTCATTATAGATGTTCCTGTTCCCTGCATCCGCCGCAGATCTTCCAAAAAGGCGGTGGTGGAGGTCTCTCCATAGGAGGAGGATCATCCTGGATCCTCTGGGCAGCAGAATGCCCCTACCCCACCTGAAGTCGGTCAATTGATGGAGGCTGAGAAAGCCGGACCCTCACAACACCCTTCTTCACCACCCCCAGCCTCTCAGGAGGAGGACAATGACAAGGAGGATGAGGTTGTGACAACCCCCCACCAGGAGGGTAAATATGTGCTGTTGGTGTTTTAACTCAGTCACTGTTCACACACACACACACACACACACACACACATGTCAGTTTAGTATTATATTCACCACAGGCACACTTTATTCCAGCAAACATAAATAGACATGTACAATCTTTACCTTAAATCTTTCTTCAGCCCATATTGGATAACATAAAGTCACATACTCTGAGTTCAGTCCAAGCAGGGTAACAAAATAGTAGTATCTGAACACTCTTTACGTATTTCAGAGATCAGGTTCCTCTCTCAGCTTGTTCAGCATTCAGATCCCCTGTCCACACTTTATCTCCCCAGCCTTTTTAACCACACTTTTCTGAAAACCCTGGCTGTAGTATGGGAGTGACCTGTCCCACCCATTATACGACCAACATACATATAGGTCTCTCAGGAGGTGACCACATTAATATTTAAATCGAAAATTTTCAGAGGTCTCTAGGACCATCTGTGGCCCTTATTCCTCACTGACTGATTGTTAAAACTTATACTTTTATTGTGTCTTAATTAAAAATTGTCCTATTATGTCAGGAGAACACACTATTAAAATTCCTCAGGATCTGGAGTGGGGTTCTGTGTTTTACACTTTCAAGTACATTCCAGTACATTCACTTTCGCCACTATACAGCCTGTTCTGGAGGTACCTGATACTTCTCAGGTATCCCTCCTATCTCTACTTCTCTGTCTAACTCAGCTTATACTTTATCTCAGCTGTTTGTTTAGCTGTGTGCGTCTCTGGTCTTTTACCCTATCTCCCAGATCTTGAACTAAAATCTACCTACTGCTTCCCTACATGTTTCGCCGTTCCACGGCGTCTTCAGGAGAATTGCAGTTTCTGGACAAGGGGGCGGGTCCCGGCCCTTTAAACCCTCTGTTTGTATGTGTCTTTAATACTATTTATGATTCTTTAAATGACTAATTTTCTCTTCTATTATTATTCCCTTTAATTCTCCACATTCCGTTTTTACTTGTATCTCTTTTATTAGTGAGTTCTCTCCTTTAGTTCCCCATTTATTAATCTGTGTTCTTTATTACTCTATTATTTCATAGGCCAGTCTCATTTATGTTCTTTTTTATTTTTTTATTTTATTTATTTTTTATTTTATTGTTTTTTATTTTTATAATTTTTTTATTATTATTCATTTTTTTATTTATTTTTTATTATTATTATTTTATTTTTTTATTTATTATTTTTTTATGTATGTATATATTATTTTTATTTGTTTTTTTATTATTTATTTTTTTGTTTGTCATGATTTTACTTCTTCACATTCTTACTGTGGACGCTTCTTTTCTTCATTTTATGTCTCCGGGGTCCTGTGTCTCAGTCATTCTTGATGGTCCAATTTTTGTTTTTGTTGCTCCTGACCACCTCCCTTCTTTCTTTATCTTACAGATGTTATCTTGCCGACCTGTCATGCCTTGTCCGCCCATCTTTTTCTGGTAAGTTGTCATAAACTATTTTTCCACTTATTATCGGTTTTATCTTTTTATACGTATTTTAAACCATATTCTTTTTTTCTCTTATTAATAAATTCACCTTATTAATCGGGTTCTCCCCCTATTTTTTTCTTTTCGGGGTGTTCTCTGAATTAATCCTTACTTAAAAATTTTCTATCCTTATACCTGTATTTATTTTTCATGCTATAATCTCCAATTTACAAGAAAGGAGCGAACGTAAATCCTTCATTTATGCCATTAGGTGCTTTATACAATAATCTAACAATTGGCTTTTAATCATATCAAAAAATATATATTTTTTCCGATTTTGTTTAAACAGTACTAAGACAAATAAAAATAAAAAATTAAAACTGCAGCGGGAGCACCAGCAAGACATCAAGGAGATCCGGGAGCACCATCTGAGAAAGCTGCGGGAGCTGAAACTCCAGTTTTCTCATAAAATAACAAAGTTGGAGGAGAAACACAACAAGGCTGTGGAGGAGCTATTAAACCTCCATGACCAAATGAAAGCTTTCCCCTAGTTTTCATTGTAAACAGAATGTTTTATAATAATGTTAATTATTAATATAAATGTTTTCTGTTAATGTTAACTTATTGTGTTTCTTTTTCTAATATTGATGTTCCTGGTTTAATTTAACAAATATGGTTACTGTAGGGACCCTTTAGTCCAACCCTAATTCATCATTATTATGACACACAGCATCCACAGATACATTAAAATTGTGTAGTATAAGTCCTTGACATAATTACTCTGACGTATCAGGATAATAGCAGCAGTCATTGGTAGCAGTGTAGTTTAAGGCCTACACATAACTCTGATGGATCAGGATAATAGCAGCAGTCATTAGTAACAGTGTATTTTTAGGCCAAAACAGAACTATAAATGATCTGATATAATAGCAGCAGTCATTGGTAACGGTGTAGTTTAAGGCCTACACATAACTATAAATGATCAGGATATTAGCAGCGGTCATTGGTAACGGTGGAGTATAAGGCTTACACTAAACTCAATAGGATCAGAACAGACAGAATTTATGCTAACAGAACAATATGAAAGAATGCAGTCAGACATTAGAACAAAACCAAAAAATACTTTATTAGCAAACATGCCTCTATGGCAACTTTTTTAGTTGGTTATAAATTCGAAACATGTCCCTTGTCTATTTAAGGTGCTGCACATTTATGTTGGCCATCAGCCTCCCCGCATTTCTTTTTATGCTGGCATCATGTTCCCACTGAATAATTTGCAATTTTTTTTCCCAAAGACATCAGTACTGTTCGGATTAGAAAATATATGAAACTTAACTAGCAATTCAGATTACGTGGCATAGATACAGAATTGTATTGATATGTGCACATATTTACCCTCTTGGCAGGGGTTGGTAACAACCTCATCCTGCCTTTTCATCATTATCATCATTAGGAGCAGTGGTGGGTTCTTGTGGTGGCTGGGAGGGTCCACTGTCTTCCACCTCCCCCTCTTCATTCATATCAGGTGTGTCTGTCACCTCAGGCTGCAGCTCCTGGGAGGGTCCAGCCTGATCTCCCTCCTCTTCGGCGGAAATCTCGATCACCTGCCGACCCTTGAGTGAAGCCCTGCTGTGTATTGTTGGAACGGGAACCCCTGTAATCACAAATTTTTCAGAATTTAGACAAACAACTGACTAATTTACTAAGAACAAATGCCAATTCAATGAGTTGTCCGGGTTCAGAGCTGAACACGGACATACCCATAATTTCACCTGGACAGCCCCCCTGACTTGAGCATCGGAGCAGTTCATGATCCGATGCTCTTCTTTGTCCCCTTGCTGGATCACACTGGACAAGGGATCTTTTGTTTACAATCACATACTGCCGGGAGGAATCTTCCACCCTACTGTGTGTTCGGTGACGTCAACGGCTCTGATGGGCGCGGTTTAGCTCTGCCATAGCCGTTTTACAGGCTTTGGCTGCGCTAAATACCGCCCATGAGTGCTGGTGACATCACCGGGCTTCCTGGCAGCCCCATGGAAAGCCTGGTACGTCAACGGATCTCCAAAAAATGCCTTTGCCATGCGAGATTTAGCCCAGGGCAAAGGAGAGCATCGGAGTATGAACTGCTCCGATGCTCAAGTTAGAGGGGATGCATGGGTGAAAATGGAGGTATGTCTGGGTTCAGCTCTAAACCAGGACAACCCCTTTAAGTGTGGGATGTATGTAATGTAATGATGGGGGGATCCTTTTACTGGAATACAGAATGATGCTTGCAGTTTATGTATATACACATCTCTCTGCTTCACACAACCAAATATACACTTCATCCACTGACATGACCCCTGCTTTACTCCACAACACCAGCAATTGTCTGGCAGCGTGCTGTACCATCATGTCTAGTGTTGAGCGCGAATATTAATCTCGAATATCGCAACTTCGCGAATATTTCGAATATAGTGCTATATATTTGCTATATCGAATATTCTTCATTTTTTTTACATCTGAAAACATTATTCCTCCCTGCTTCTTTCCTGTGGGTCAATGTTTTTATATGGGAAAAAAATGACGAATATTCTAAAAAACGAATATATAGCAATATAGCGAATATATTCGTTATTTAGAATATTCGAATTTTTTTCCAATCTGTATAGTTGTTCGCATACTCCTCCCCGACAAGCATCCCCGCCACCATGGGAACGCCTGTGGGTTAGAAAATATGGTACCATCGGATCTGAGTTTTCCCTGAGATTTTGAAAACTCAGATCGATTGTATATTCTAACCCACAGGCGTTCCCATGTTGACGGGGATGCTTGTCGGGGAGGAGTATGCCAAAGTGGGATAACAGTACAGATTGAAAAAAAAGAAATAAAGAATATTCTAAATAACGAATATGTTCGCTATATTGCTAAAACTTCATCATATTCTAAAAAACAAAGTTATAGCAATATAGCAAATATTCTTAAAATACACTTACAGACTGCAATTTAGCTAATATAGTGCTATAGTATTTTTTTTTTTTATAGGGTACATTTTTTCCAAATCTGAAGTTCAGAAGAGAAAAATATATATATTTACTATAAAAAAAAGATTATAGCACTATTAGCTAAATTGCAGTCTATATGAGTATTTTACGAATATTCGCTATATTGCTATAACTTCGTTTTTTAGAATATTCGTTATATTCTAAAACAAGAATATATAGCAATATAGCGAATATTCGTAAAATACACATATAGCCTAGCCAAGTTAAGAAAGTTATAGGCCTTATACAGTTAAAAATCGAATATTCGCGAAATATTGCAAAATCGAATATGGCACCTCCCGCTCATCACTAATCATGTCCTCTCTGTATCTAAATCTGAACTTGTTGTCTTTCCCCCATCTGCTAATCCAGGGATTAGCAACCTCCGGTACTCTAGCTGTTGTGAAACTACAATTCCCAGCATGCTCCATTCATTTCTATGTGAGTTCTTAGAAGAGCAGAGTAAGTATGCATGCTGGGAGTTGTAGTTTCACAACAGCTGGAGTCCCGGCGGTTGCCTACTCCTGTGCTAATCCATCTAAAGTTGAAATTTCTATTTGGGTATGCAGCACTATCTGAACTGTGATGCAACATGCTGCCCAACTTTGGGACGCATTTTACTCTGACGTCAACCTTCTTCAACATATTCAATCAATTACACAATCTGGTCGTGTGCACCGTAAACATTTAGCCAGAATACACCCTTTTCTTATGGTTGAAACCACAAAAACTGTGGTTGCTGCCTTGATTCATTCTCGTCTGGAATACTGCAACGCATTACAAATCAGTCTCCCTCTTTCGAAAGTCTCCCCCCTTCAGTCTGTCCTAAATGCTACAGCCAGGCTCATCTATCCATACAACCACTACACTGCTGCTACTATCCTGTGCCAGTCAATTCACTGGTTGCACATCCGACAGAGAATACAGTTCAAACTTGTCACCTTCACCCCTAAAGTTCTCCACAGTCCTGCACCTCCATATATCTCTTCCCTCATGTCCATCTTCCACCCCTCTCGCGCTCTCCGTTCTGTAGTGACCGAAGATTCATCTCCTTAAGTCGTATCTTTCTCTCCCATCTCCAAGACTTTTCTAGAGCTGCGCCTACTGTATGGAATACTCTGCCCCGGAATATCATGTCAATTCACAAATTCTACACTTTCAAACATGCATTAAAAACACTTATTTTCAGGCTGGCTTACCAAGCTACTTAAAAAGAATTTCCCAAAATAAGCCTGTCTCCCATCAAGTGCTCTGGCCTTAAGTCGATCCTCTAGCAATCACAAACCCTAAGCAGATCAGCCGATCCACTCCTGTCAGTTCAATAATGGAACTAATGGAGAAAAAAAATCACTAACTGCCTAATATACCACGAGCCTCATAATCACTTGTTCTTTTCTGTCCAGTGAATGCATTATATTTTGGGCCTGTACTCCACTGGCCTACAGTAAAATTGTTATCCACTGACTGCCTAATATTCTTCCAGCCACATAATCACTTGTTCTTTTCTGTCAGGTGTATGAATAATGTTTGGGGCCTGTACTCCACTGGCCTGCTGTAATATTGTTATCCACTGACCGTCTAATATACCTTTCAGCCACATAATCACTTGTTCTTTTCTGTCAGGTGAATGCATCATTTTTGGGTCTGTACTCCACTGGCCTGCTGTAAAATTGTTATGAACTGACCGTCTAATATACCTTCAGCCAAATAATCACTTGTTCTTTTCTGTCAGGTGCATGCCTAATTTTTTGGGCCCGTACTACCGTGGCCTAAAATAAAAATTTTGTAGGCTCCTGCAGGGTACATTTTTGAGATTTTAACTTTAAGACCCATAAAATTGGCCCCTGATTAAAATACATATTTTTTATGGGAATTTTTGCCATTGATCCCCCTCTGGTATGTCACTGTCCATGTTGTGGGACTATTTGTGCACTTCTAGTAAGTATTTGGTGACTGAAAATATGACCTAAATGTTTCACCTGCCATTCAAGTGAACCGGGCCCGCCGCGAACGCTGACTGAAAACTATTTCTGTATACAGATGGGAAATGCTATTGAAGGGGTTTTCCCAACCTTAGACAATGGGGGCACATCGCTAAAATATGTCCCTAATTTCAGATTGGCGCGGGTCCCAGAGGTGGACCGAGAATGGAGCCCCGAAAGTTGTGGAGGGTGCACTGCACATGCACAGCCACCCTTCATTCATTTCTATGGGGTCACCGAAAATAGCTGAGCGCTGGCTTGGCTATTTCCATCAGCCCCTTGAAATAAATGGGAGCGGTGGTGGTGGAAGCGCAGTGCGCTCCCATTCACTACTATTGGGAAAGCGCTTAGTGGTGGCCAGACCCTGGGTTATCCGGCCACCACCTTACCCACTTCGTTCTTGGTGTAGATGTGGGTCCCAGAGGGTCCTTGCGATATGCCTCCATTGTCTCAGATGGAAATACCCCTTTAATCACTGATAATTTGTGGTGACAAGTTCTCTTAAAAACCAAAATACTGTTGCTGTTCATTATAAATGCTGGAAAATAAAGCCTATTTTCAAAGTTGCTTCATTTGCTTCATTTTTTATTTTAGATGCATTTAAAAAATGGATACAATAATGAACATAGATTTCTATTGCCTTTATGTAAACTATAAAATTGTTATCAAAGTTAACATTCAGATTGAGATTTATTTTCTATGTTTTTTATTAACACATCCCATGTATCCCAGCAAATAGAAGCACTCGCTCAGAAATTATTTGAGTAAGTTCTCTTTTCTCCATTAAGATGGGATCTATTCCTGTTTAAAATGGATTTCTAAAATGAAATAGTAATCAGGTCTTATTAAATCCACGGTGATTGAAAATTCCGTTTGGGGGAAGTGAATACTTTTTATAGTCATCATACACTCAACAAAAATATTGTACTGCTATAAAACAGTATTGAATCATCATAATGTTATCACTGCACAAATATTTTATTACTAAAACTTGATGACTCTGATAAATACTGGCATCACATTTTATAAGAAGTCGTTTTAATAATGTGCTTTTGAAACTCCCTCACCTTCCTACTTTTGCTTACTAAGCTGGGCTAATTAGCAATAGTGGCTGGTTAGGTGCTTAGAATGTAATTAAATATATTTACATATACCACATCACACACTGTGTCCACAGAATACAGGATGGTAAAATCTCACTTATATTTGGAGTGACCCTGTAGCTTATAGGAGTTATCCAACCCCTATAAATTCCTGGGCACCTCATGCAGGTTATATACACTGATCCCTGGCACCCACATTCCCCAAGAAGGAAGGTTTCCCACTCCTAGTTAGAATTACATGGGTCTTGCAAGACATTCAAGAAGATCTTCACACAAGTGAAATCTTTGGCATGTCTGCCTGTCTAGGTCCCAAGCAAGGGCTATCATGAACTGCCCTGGAAACCATACAGAAAACAGGACAGTCTTTAGGGGTGAGCAATACAGCTTTCCTCCCACCAGTGATAGTATGGGCACAGTGGCAGTGCCATTGAAACTAATAATAATACTAATATTAAATAATTAATCATTAATAACACTTCAAGATGGCTCAACTACCTAAGGCCTTTGAAATAGTATTGCATCAAGGTGCAAGAGAAATAAAAATCAAATGTGTGCCTGCCTGAGTTACTATAGGAGAAAAATGTAAAAGTTTGACCAGTAGCACATCTCCTGTAGGTATTAAGGATTACATGTTAAAATCTTTCTTTACTCTGGCTTCTGCCAATATTCACATGCATATTTGATAGCTGGCCTGTCCTGCTGAAATTGGCAGGTTGGCATATTATCATGGGCATTATTAGTTCTAGTTCTTGGAGGAAAGCTCACCACAAATTTGATTCAGTTAGCAAGCTTCTTCTTGGTTAAAATCAGGGACATGCACAACTCATAGCTCTGGAATCCAACACACTGGTAAGCTGAAATACCATCTATATCAAGTAATTTGGTAAATGGTAGGCACAGATGAAATTACCCCATCACAATCTTAAAAAGTGATAGTATATTGCTAGGATATGCTAGAACTTTGTGGCAGGTGTGGGTCTGACCTGGGTGTGTAGGGAACTACTGTATATAGCCTGACCCTATTTGAGTGAATAGGAGTGTGCTACAGTTTCCTGTACATCGGGTGTCTGGGCGTCACGTTACTGGGATAAACTGTCATTCTTAGCCCCTTCATTGTCAGTGGGTAGCCCTACACATAATAACATGATGATATATGAAAGATGAAACTAACCCTTTAATGTTTCTGGACTTCCAGGAAGGTTATGAAATAGTGAAGCCAGTGTCATCCAACCAAGGGTCGTTAGATTAGCTAAAGACATGTCTAATATACACACCCCAGGGGTCAGCACACTTTTGTGTCTGCAAAAATATATTACCACTATAAAACTGCAGATAGTTCTAACAAAGATTTATATTGCTGAATTTCATCTAGAACAACAACGATGCAAACAGTCCGGGTCAAAAATCTCCTTAAAAATAAGCATCGAGCAGCAACAACAACAACCTTGCTGCACTTAATGTCTGTGTAGAGCTATATTTACACAGGGTCATATGATGGTTTAAGTCAAAGCTATTAAAGTTGTTTCATTGTTAGTTTTAGACTTTAGATTACGTGACTTGAGATTCAGGGACTTTAGCAGAGGACTATAGTAAGTTAGATTCTTATCACTGCACTATATTGTATTTTTTCTCTTTTCTTGCGTAATCCCCATTTACTATATGTTCCATTATTGACATCCAGTGCACATATTGTCTAATGTATGCAGTTCTGGAACAGCTGTTTAAGGGTGCATATCTTTGTTCAAAGTGTGAGAAAAATGCCCATTTGGAATCGCACATCATGTATCTAACTGGGCGAGTTTCAACACTGAGAAGCGTTGACAATTTGGAAAAGAGTTTGCTGCTCACTGAGCAAGCACTCTATGGCAGGGATAGCCAATCTGAGGCTCTCCAGCTGTTGCAAAACTAAAACTCCCAGCATGCCCAAACTTCCTACAGCAGAGTATGGTGGGAGTTGTAGTTTTACAACAGCTGGAGAGCAACAGGTTGGTCATGCCTGCTCTATGGGGTAGATATGGGGGAGGGTGGTAGCAAGAAGGCTCAGGAAAGTGAGGTAGTTAGCTGGATAACAGTTAGAAAGCGGGCTAGAGGGAAGAGTGCCAGGAAGGCTAGCACTGATCTGACACACCCCAACAAGTTTGCAAGGTTGGCAGATAAGGGGGATGTCAGTTCAGGGAGAGCACTGCTAAAGCCGGACCCTTCCTCTGCCAGTCAGAGTCAGGGGAATATCAGCTCCAGTAAGCAGGGGACCAGAAGAGCAGGGCAGACCAGACAGGTGCTAGTAGTGGGAGACTCAATTTTTAGGGGTCCTCGCAGGGTGTGTGTCTTCCTGGCGCTCGAGTTTGACACAGCGCAGATCAGGTTGAAAGATTACTGGGAGGGGCTGGAGAAGATCCAGAAGTCATGGTCCATATCGGAACCAATGACAAAGTTAGAGGTAGGCGGAGCGTCCTTAAAAATGATTTTAGGGATTTAGGTTACAAGCTTAGGGCAAGGACCTCAAAGGTAGTGTTTTCCAAAATACTACCTGTACCACGAGCCACACAAGAAAGGCAGCGGGAGATTAGGGAGGTGGCTCAAGAACTGGTGTAGGAAGGAGGGGCTTGGGTTCCTGGAGAACTGGGCCGACTTCTCTGTCGGATACAGGCTCTATCGTAGGGATGGGCTGCACCTCAATGGGGAAGGGGCAGCTGTGTTGGGGGAGAAGATGGCTAGAAGATTGGAGTAGTGTCTAGGGACTGGGAGGAGGGTAATTACTTTATAGGATGGGAAGATAGTGCAGATAGAAACTCGGGGCAAGGTAATGGGACTGGGTAAGAAATGGAAGGAGGGACTAAAACTGTTCAGAAGGAAAGGTGTAGGGTAAAAAATATACATAAACCTCTGAATTGTATGTATACTAATGCCAGAAGCCTAATAAAACCGGTGAACTGGAATTAGTGATGTGTGATAACTCGGGATGACTATGACATAGTGGGAAAAACTAAGACATTGCTGGATGATAGCTATGACTGTGCAGTTAATGTACAGGGTTACAGTCTGTTTAGAAAGGATTGCCAACACCGGAGAGGGGGAGGGGTCTGCCTTTATGTTAAGTCCTTCCTAAAGCCCACAGTCCGAGAAGATGTAAGTGAGGGACATGAACAGGTGGAGTCACTGTGGGTAGAAATACATGGAGGCAAAAACAATAATATAAGACTAATAGGAGTTTATTATAAACTTCCTAATATACCAGAGTCCACAGAAAATCTTCTACTAAACGAGATTGATGAGGTGGCAGATCATAATGAGATCGTTATTATGGGGGACTTCAACTACCCAGATATAGACTGGGAAACTGAAACCTGTATATCTCATAAAGGAAACAGGTTCTTGGCAATAACCAAAGACAATTACCTTTCCCAACTGATTCAGGACCCGACTAGAGGGACAGCCATACTGGACTTAGTATTAACCAATAGACCTGACAGAACAACAGATGTGCAGGTTAGGGGACACCTGGGAAATAGTAACCATAAAGTAATAACATTCCAATTATCATTAAAAAGAGTGTTCCTTCAGGAAGGAACAAAAATACCAAACTTCAAAAAAGCTAAATTTAGCCAACTAAGAGATGCCATAGGCCTAACTAACTGGGACAATGTCCTCAAAAATAAAAATACAGCCATAAAATGGGATATTTTTAAAAGCATCCTAAAATCTAATTGTGAGAGGTACATACATTATGGGAATAAAAGGTTAAGGAACAAGAAAAAAACAATGTGTGCAGCGTCCCACTACATGTGTGTGGGCACTGCAAGCACTTTTTACCCTATAAATTGTATTATGCTGTATTATGTGACTTTGTACTAATTTACCAGGCAGATTTGGTGTTACCAGGCAGATTTGGTGTAATTTATACATCCCACCACTAGATGGGGATAAAACTTAGGTTCTATATATACCTAGGTCAGGCCTAGTGAGACAGATTAGAGCAGATCAGAGTAGATCAGATTAGATTAGTGGGAGAGAATGCAGAGTGAAGACTCCACACCACAGATTAGTGAGTGGAGCCAACTTCGCTATGAGGTAGTACCAAGGTGTGAGGCGCAGAAGAGCGTTTTCCTTCTGTGGCCGGACTATACACTTGCATCCCTGACCAGTAGGAGACAGTTTGCCTCCCTGGAATAGAAACAAGCATCAGAAAGATTTATCAGTGATAATAGCCATTATTTAGGGCCACAGACACCTTTGTGCATGGTGGAGAACTTATAGCTTCTGGCAGCCACACCATAATTCAGAGTAGCTACATGTTCCAATATTCAGCTTGGAGGGAAAGGACAAGGTATAGGACTGAGCACATCAACAGGAATAAGGTACTCCTTAACCACAGCTTAAATCAAGCCTAAGAAAGCCTAGAAACAGTGGACTTGCAGATCAACAAGAGACTGTTTTCTGTACTGCTGCAACCAAAGACAACATCAGTTAAAATTGTGAGTTGTACCTTACCACTGACTACTTCATTATTACTACTATTGCTTGTACCACCATTAATGGTACTGGCGTCACGACAAAAAACATCAAGGGACTCAGCCGCAACAAGCACCCTAAGCACCCCTAACATCAAGGGCACCTCAACCACCATCTTGGCTAATGCTTCCCTACCACAGAGCGTGCCCTGGAGGATTTTGTGCTGTCCACCTTAACACTGTGCTGCCAGCCCAGGGAGGCTTTCTGCTAACTGTGAGTAAACTGATGAACTGTATTTTATTACTTGGCCCCTCATCGGTCCACCGTGCACCTCACATGTTATTATATGTTTTGTACTGTATTTTACTTACACTTTATCTGAACAGATCTATGCATTTAGCACAGATGCCTGAGAAGGTGCCCTGTTGCCATGGGAACCTTCCTTGTCTGCTCAGTTGTGGCCACAACTGCGCAGACGGGGAAGCGTAAGGAGGGAGGCTCCCTTCCTCTGTCACCGCATCCTGTCCGGGGGCTGCAAAGGCACAGCAGCCCCCCCCCCCCCCCCCCCGATGGGAGAGGGCGAGAGCCCCCTCTTACTGTTAACCTTTTCCATACCGCGGTCCGTACAGACCGTGGTATGGAAAGGGTTAAATGGCTGACATCGCATCACAGATGTCAGCCGTTTATACTAGGGTGTCAGCAATGCTGACACACTGGTGTACCCACTGGCCACCAACGATTATTCAAAGGGAGGCGGGTGGGGGAATCGCAATCCCGCCTGCAACACCGCCCTCCTCCCGCAACGCTCGCACAACCCGCAACCCGCTCCCCCTGCACCCCGCCGACATGAAATCATTAAGGGTTGCGGGGAGGGAACATATATATTTTAGGCATAAAAAAGTTTTTGATCTCCGCGGAATCAGAAACTGCAGAAAGCGCAACAAACCACAGGTCTAAATTGACCTGCGGTTTGTTGCGATCGCTGACATGGGGGGGGTCACGGGACCCCGCGCGCATTTAGCCGAGGTGCCTGTTCAATGATTTGAGCAGGCACCTTGTTCCGATCACCGCCGGCCAGGCGGCAGTGATTGGCACAACACATGACGTACCGGTACGTCATGTGTCCTTAAGTACCAGGACAACATGACGTATCGGTACGTCATGTGTCCTGAAGAGGTTAAGAACTCTATACTGACAGGGAGTGTTCCACAGGATTGGGTCATAGCAAATGTGGTTCCAATATTTAAAAAGGGTCCGAAAACAGTGCCTGGAAACTATAGGCCAGTAAGTTTAACATCTGTTGTGGGTAAACTATTTGAAAGTTTTCTAAGAGATGCTATCTTGGAGTGCCTCAATGAAAATAAGCAAATAACGCCATATCATCATGGCTTCATGAGGGATGGGTCATGTCAAACTAATTTAATCAGTTTCTATGAGGAGGTAAGTTCTAGACTTGACAGCGGCAAATCAATGGATACAGTATATCTGAACTTCTCCAAAACATTTGACACTGTACTGCATAAAAGGTTAGTATATAAAATGAGAATGCTTGGATTGGGCGAAAATGTCTGTATATGGGTGAGAAACTGGCTTAGTGAAACAGAGGGTAGTTATTAATGGTACACACTCATATTGGGTCACTGTCGCTAGTGGAGTACCTCAGGGGTCAGTATTGTCCCCTATTCTCTTCAATATATTTTTTTATGATCTTGTAGAAGGCTTGCACAGTAAAATATCAATTTTTGCAGATGACACTAAACTGTGTAAATCACAGAAACAGAAGAGGGCAGTTTACTGCTAGAGATGGATCTGGATAGATTGGAAGCTTGGGCAGATATATTAAGTGGCAGATGAGGTTTAACACTTACAAATATAAGGTTATGCACATGGGAAGGAATAATGCAAGTCACCCGTACATACTAAATGGAAAAATACTGGGTAACACTGACATGGAAAAGGACCTATGAATTTTAGTAACAGCAAACTAAGTTGTAGAAACCAGTGTCAGGCAGCTGCTGCCAAGACCAATAAGATAATGGGTTCCTTTAAAAGGGGCATATGTGCCTGTGATGAGAACATAGTCCTACCACTTTGCAAATAACTAGTCAGACCACACATGGAGTACTGTGTACATGTCACGGATGAAGTTGCAGATAGCTGGAATGTATAAATAAACGATCGACTGGTTGATCCCAAACGAAGGAGCATATAGGCGAGCCCTATAAAACCCTAATAGCTCTCCCTGACTGCTATGCACATGCAAGGGTCTCAATGGTAGACGATTGCATGCCCACGTACATAAGAATGTGTGACACCTGAAAACCCTATAATAGTGAGGGGACACGACCACCGGCTCCCTGCACTTAAAACGGACGGAGTCAGGGTCACCTAGAATCAAGCCAGCAAGGAAACACAATAAAGATAAAGACTTATCTGAGCAAACAGCAGCAGCAGCCTCCAGCAGTGAATACTTCATCCAGGAAGTAGTATAAACCGCAAAGTGAGGCAGTATGGGAGGGAATATAAAGGAAGACGATTAATCTAAATAAGTGACACCTGGCAGAAGTAAAGGAGATGACAAAGTGAAACAAAAACAAAGAACGTCATACAAGAGGTAGAGAAGAACGTCTGCCAGACCTTCTCACAGAACTGGTGGTGACAGTACCTCTCGCTCTACGGGTGGACTCCGGACACTCATAGCCCACCTTCTCAGGATGAGACCTATGGAAAGCCCTGATGAGACGAGTGGCCTTAATGTCTGCCACTGGGACCCCCATCCTCTCCTCAGGACCATAACCATCCCAATGAACGAGGTACTGAAGAGAAATGCAGATAATGCGAGAATCCACAATCCTAGAGACCTGAAATTCAAGATTGCCATCAACAAAAATCGGAGGAGGAGGCAAAGAGGAGGGAACAGTGGGTTGGACATAAGGTTTTAATAGGGACCTGTGAAAAACATTATGGATCTTCCAAGTCTGAGGAAGATCAAGACGGAAGGTAACGAGATTGATGACGAACAAGATCTTGTAAGTCCCAATAAACTTAGGACCCAACTTCCAGGAGGGAACCTTCAGTTTGTTATTCTTTGTAGACAACCACACCAGATCACCCACATTCAGGTCCGGACCAGGCACATGTCTCTTATCCGCCACACGCTTATATCTCTCACTCATCCTCTTCAGATTACCCTGAATCTTTTGCCAAATAAATGACAAAGACGAGGAAAATCTCTCCTCATCAGGTAAAGAAGACCGCTCTCCAGAGAATGTCCCAAACTGCGGATGAAAGCCATATGCACCAAAAAATGGTGACTTATCAGAGGACTCCTGGCGACGGTTATTTAAAGCAAACTCAGCAAGGGACAAAAAAGAATACCAATCCTCCTGGTTCTCCGCCACAAAACAGCGCAGATATGTCCCCAGATTCTGATTGACGCGTTCAGTCTGACCATTCAACTGTGGGTGAAAAGCAGAAGAGAACGACAACCGAACCCCCAAGCGAGAACAGAAGGCCTTCCAGAATCTGGAAACAAATTGCGTGCCCCTATCAGAAACGATGTCTGAAGGAATGCCATGCAATTTAACAATGTGATCAACAAACGCTTGCGCAAGCGTCTTAGCATTGGGTAACCCAGGAAAGGGAATGAAATGCGCCATTTTGCTAAAACGGTCCACTACCACCAGAATCACAGTCTTGCCCGAGGAACGAGGCAGGTCCGTAATGAAGTCCATGGACAGATGCGTACAAGGACGGGAAGGAATGGGTAAAGGGAGGAGAGAACCCGATGGCCGTGAATAAGGGACCTTGGCACGAGCGCAGGTCTCGCAGGCTGCCACAAAACTCTCAACCGTCTTACGAAGAGCCAGCCACTAGAATCTCTGAGCAATGAGATCCACTGTGACTCTACTCCCCGGGTGCCCAGCAAGGACAGTATCGTGGTTCTCCTTAAAAACCTTGTGTCGTAAAGCGAGAGGCACAAACAACCTCCCAGGAGGAAAAAGATCTGGAGCCTCTGCCTGGGCTGCCTGAACCTCTGCCTCAAATCAGGATAAAGAGCAGAGGTGACCACCCCTTCAGCCAAAATGGGACCCGGTTCTTCAAAGTTCCCCCCTCCCGGAAAACAGCGTGACAGGGCATCCGCCTTCACATTTTTAACCCCAGGGCGGAACATAACAACAAAATTAAACCTAGAAAAGAACAAAGACCATCTGGCCTGTCATCTCGGGTTCAGACGCTTGGCCAATTCCAAGTAGGCCAGATTCTTATGGTCGGTAAACATGGCAATAGGGTGTCTGGCTCCCTCTACCCAATGACGCCATTCCTCAAAAGCTAATTTGATGGCCAACAACTCCCTATCTCCCACATCATAATTTCTCTCTGCAGAGGAGAGTTTCCTTGATAAAAAGGCACACGGTCGCCATTTGGCAGGAGAGGGACCCTGAGATAAGACCGCACCCACACCCACCTCAGAAGCATACACCTCAACAATAAAAGGTAGAGAGACATCAGGTTGTACCAAAATGGGAGCGGAAGCAAAACTCTCTTTTATACTAGAAAAGGCTTTAAGCGCATCTATCGACCACGAGGAAAAATCCACCCCTTTTTTAGTCATATCAGTGAGAGGCTATCAGTGAGCGGCTTAACAACAGAGGAATAATTCAAAATGAACTTTCTGTAATAATTGGCAAAACCCAAAAACTGCATCAGTGCCTTCTGATTCTCAGGAAGCTCCCAATCAAGCACAGCGCTGACTTTCTCAGGGTCCATCCGAAAACCAGAAGTGGAGAGAAGAAAACCAAGAAATGGAATCTCCGGAACCGCAAACACATATTTTTCCAGTTTAGCGTACAATTAATTCTCCTGCAGAATCAGCAAGACCTGACATAGGTGGCACTGATGAGTCTTGAAATCAGGAGAAAAAATCAAAATGTCATCTAGATACACCAGTACAAATTTCCCCATTAAATTATAAAAAATGCTGTTCACAAAATGTTGGAAGACAGCCGAAGCATTTGTCAAACCAAAGGGCATAACCAAATTCTCGAAATTACCCTCAGGGGTATTAAAGGCCGTCTTCCATTCGTTCCCTGACCCTGACTAGGTTGTATGCCCCTCTTAAATCGAACTTAGAAAAAACTTTGCACATGCGCCGTGCAATGTACTGTGCCACCCTATATGTGTATACTGTGTATCGAATAGATTTTAGACAACCGCAAAGAGTTGTCAATAGTTGACACACTCATGACATAAATTGTATTCCTCTATGCGTCAATCTTGGTGTATTGATGACTGTGCTCGTGCGCACGTTTGGGAGATTGCAGGCGATGGCGGTTTTTCAAAGCCTATGGTCATGCTGAGGTAGTTCAGTGACAGTTAAGTGACCCAGAAAACAATGATTCTGCAGTGTGGGCCCATTGTTGGCCTAGTAGTCTTTAATGATCACCTTAGATGATCACAAAGAAAATTAATGTTTTTTCTTTGCAAAATTATCCAGCCAATCGCTTTTGGTCTGTTCACAATAAAGCAACGACCTTATCATCTGGGGTGTGCCAACACACTCATAGAGGTGATCGCTTCATTGTGATATACAAGCCCCTTCACCACAACAAGGTAACAATCACGAAGGGGAATTGACACATGTATGTGCCTTTATTTTTGTTTTGTTTTTGCAGCCACAGTGCAGCACCAGAGGCAAGAAAAATTAGGCATGTACACATGCCTGAAAAACTAGGTATTGTTGCAACCGCTGCTGTAACAGCGGCCGGAAAAATTGATATTTTCCAGGCAGAAAGTGCGGCTTGAACCCTAGTTGGTGGGGGAGAAGTCACGCAAGTCATCCAGCATGCAGAGATAAAATACAGCAGTGTGTGGACCATTTTTAGCCCAAGGCATCTCATCTCATTAGGCCTTTTTTAGTCAAATGTATCACCCACTGTCAGTCCCTTTAGGATCCATGCCTCATTCATCTTAATAAAGGTGAGGTAATCTAGACTTTTTTGACCTAGGCGACTTCTCTTCTCAGTGACAATACCTCCTGCTGCACTGAAGGTCCTTTCTGACAGGACACTTGAAGCGGGGCAGGCCAGAAGTTCTATTGCAAATTAGGATAGCTCAGGCCACAGGTCAAGCCAGCACACCCAGTTATCAAGGGGTTCATCGCTCCTCAGAGTGTCGATATCTGCAGTTAAGGCGAGGTAGTCTGCTACCTGTCAGTCGAGTCATTCTCTGAGGGTGGACCCCGAAGGACTGTGGCTATGCGTAGGACTTAAAAAGCTTTGCATGTCCTCCATCAACAACAAGTCTGTAAAGCGTCCTGTCCTTGCCGGCGTGGTCGTTGGAGGAGGAGGATTACTTTCACCTCTTCCCCTGTTATATTCCCGTTGTGCTGTGACATCACCCTTATATGCTGTGTAAAGCATACTTTTTAACTTGTTTTGGAACTGCTGCACCCTTTCCGACTTCCGGTAATTCGGTAACATTTCAGCCACTTTCTGCTTATCCCGGGGGTCTAGTAGCGTGGCCACCCAGTACAGGTCGTTCTCCTTCAGCCTTTTTATACGAGGGTCCCTCAACAGGCATGACAGCATGAAAGACCCCATTTGCACAAGGTTGGATACTCATGTCCCGTTCCTCATCCTCACTGATCTCACTGAAGGTCTGTTCTTCCCCTCAGCCACGAACAACACACTCCTCTTCCAGCATTGCCGCAGGTCCAGCAAGCGATGCTGATAAGGCTGTTTCTGGTGGTGATTGTGACCACAACTCTTCCTCTTTACTCTCATCTACGGCCTGATCCAGCACTCTTCGCAGGGCACGCTCCAGGAAGAAAACAAATGGGATGATGTCGCTGATGGTGCCTTCGGTGCGACTGACTAGGTTTGTCACCTCCTCAAAAGGACGCATGAGCCTACAGGCATTGCGCATGAGCGTCCAGTAACGTGGCAAAAAAATACCGAGCTCTGCAGAGGCTGTCCTAGCACCCCGGTCATACAAATACTCGTTGATGGCTTTTTCTTGTTGGAGCAGGCGGTCGAATATTAGGAGTGTTGAATTCTAACGTGTCCGGCTGTCTCACTGGCATGTTGTTTCGGCGCTGAATATCTGAAAAGTGAGCCATGGCCGTGTAGGAATGCCTGAAATGGCCACACACCTTCCTTGCCTGCTTGAGGACGTCCTGTAAGCCTGGGTACTTATGCACAAAGCGTTATACGATCAGATTCAACACATGTGCCATGCATGGCACATGTGTCAACTTGCCCAAATACAATGCCGCCAACAAATTGCTTCCGTTGTCACACACCACTTTGCCGATCTCCAGTTGGTGCGGAGTCAGCCACTGATCCACCTGTGCGTTCAGGGCGGACAGGAGTGCTGGTCCGGTGTGACTCTCTGCTTTAAGGCAAGTCAACCCCAAGACGGCGTGACACTGTCATATCTGGGATGTGGAATAGCCCCTGGGGAGCTGGGGGGGGGTGCTGTTGATGTGGAGCAAGACGCAGCAGCAGCAGTAGAGGACTCAGCCGAGGAGGTTAGCGAAGAGGATGGAGTAGAAGGAGTAGAGGAGGTGGCAGCAGGCCTGTCTGCAAGTCGTAGCAGTGTCACCAACTCCTCTGCAGAGCCACGCATTCCATGCTTGGCAGCCGTCAGCAGGTTTACCCAATGCGCAGTGTACGTGATATACCTGCCCTGACCGTGCTTTGCAGACCAGGTATCAGTGGTCAGATGGACCCTTGCACCAACATTGTGTGCCAGACATGCCATGACTTCCTTTTCCACAATAGAGTACAGGTTGGGGATTGCCTTTTGTGAAAAAAAACATTTGGCCAGGTACCTTCCACTGCGGTGTCCCAATAGCTACAAATTTTTTTAAGGCCCCAGACTCCACCACTTTGTATGGTAAAGAGTTCTGACAAGCCAGCTGTCACAAGCCGGGCAAGGGGGTGACTCTGTGACATTGGCTTCTTACGGTCAAACATTTCCTTGACAGACACCTGACTGTGGGCAGATGAGCAGGAACTGCTCAAGGCGAGAGGCAGAGTGGCGGATGGTTGAGAGGGGGCAAGGAGGACAGCAGTGGTTGACGTGGCTGAAGATGCAGGACCAGGAGGAGGATGGTGGCTTTGAGTTTGTGTGCTGCTTGTACTCGTCATCATGTGTTGATCCCATAGGCGTTTGTGATGTGAGATCATGTGCCTTCGCAAAGCAGTTTTACCTAGGTGGGTGTTGGACGACTCAGTTTATTTTGGCCCAGGTTGCAAATGGCATCGCTGTTATCAGAGGCAGACACACAAAAAAAATGCCACACTGCTGAGCTTTGCAATGATGGCATTCTGGTGGTGGCAACAGCATGCGTTGATTGGCGTGCTGTCTGGCTGACCCCGGGTGCCAATACATGCTGTCTGACTGTGCCACTAGCTCCTTGCGACGACCTCCCCCTGCTTCCAACTTGTCTCCTCCTCCTCTCTGTCTCCCCATCTGAACTTTCCCCCTGTTCTTCTTCTCTTTGACCGGGCACCCACGTGACATCCACGGACACATCGTCATCATCAACCGCTTCACTTGTATCTGACAACTCAGTAAAGGAAGCAGCAGCGGGTACAACATCATCATCATCACACCGTACGTCCATGTGTGTAATGCTGCCTGACTGAGACATATCCCTGTTATCTACATCCTCTGGCAATAATGGTTGCGGATCACTCATTTCTTCCAACTGATGTGTAAATAACTCCTCTGACAGATCAAGTGAAGCGGCTGTGGTGCTAGTGTTGGTGGTGGAGGCAGGCGGGTGAGTGGTAACTTGAGAGGTGCCCGAAGCTGAGCTGGACGAGGATGGTGCATCAAGGTTCCGAGCGTAAGCTGTAGAAGATTGGGTGTCCTGTGTTAGCCAGTCAACTATGTCCACAGAACTTTTAGAGTTCAGGGTACGTGGCTTCTGAACACTGGGCATTATTCTAGGGCCAAAGGAAATCACAGCACCATGACCATGATGGCCCCTGCGGGGTGGCCTGCCTCTGCCTGTCATTTTTTTTTCCGATTAGTTGTACTATGCGTGCAAGCTACTGTGACACCAGATATGAGTGGCGCAACTGGGTACTGGCTGTAGTGGGCACAGTACACGCTGTGGGTCTGACACACACCCTGGCAGGCAACTGCAATTATATTACAGTGAAACATTTTTTTATTTTTTTAAATGCAAGCTACTGTGACACCAGATATGATTGGTGCCACAGGCTGTGGGCCTGACACACATGCTGGCAGTCAACTGCAATTAGATTACAGAGTAAAAAAAAAAAGAAGCAGACTAATGTACTAGCCCTAAAAAGGACTTTTTGGGGTGCTGTCAGGATGTTCTCCTTACAGCAGATCAGATGAGTCTTTCAGGACTGGAGTGGACATTGAATACACTGGCCTAGCTATCGATTTCCCTATTAAATCAGCAGCAGCTGCACTGTCCCTGCTCTCACTAACACTGCAGTTTCCGAATGAATCTAAGATCGATGCTGTCCTTGCTTTTTTATAGGAGGTGGGAGGGTCTGGGAGGGAGGGTATGCTGCTGATCGGCTGGAATGTGTCTGCTGACTGTGAGGTACAGGGTAAAAGTTTGCTCAATGATGACGTATAGGGGGCGGACCGAACATCGCATATGTTGTTTGCCGGCGAATAGTTCTGGACATCTCTACTGAAAACCCTATAATAGTGAGGGGACATGACCACCGGCTCCCTGCACTTAATACGGACGGATTCGGGATCACCTAGAATGAAGCCAGCAAGGAAACACAATAAAGGAAAAGACTTATCTGAGCAAACAGCAGCAGCAGCCTCCAGCAGTGAACACTTCATCCAGGAAGTAGTATAAACCACAAGGTGAGGCAGTATGGGAGGGAATATAAAGGAAGACAATTAGTCTAAATAAGTGACACCTGGCAGAAGTAAAGGAGATGACAAAGTAAAACCAAAACAAAGAACCTCACACAAGAGGTAGAGAAGAACGTCTGCCAGACCTTCTCACAGAACTGGCGGTGACAGTACAGTTAAGGGCTCCTGTGAACAAGGCAGACATAGCAGAGCTGGAGAGGGTTCAGAGGAGGGCAACTAAAGTAATAACTGGAATGGGGGACAGCAGTACCCTGAAAGATTATCAAAATTAGGGTTATTCACTTTAGAAAAAAGACGACCGAGGGGAGATCTAATAGATATGTATAAATATATCAGGGGTCAGTACAGAGATCTCGCCCATCATCTATTTATCCCTAGGACTGCGACTGTGACAAGGGGACATCCTCTGCGTCTGAAGGATAGAAGGTTTGTACACAAACATAGAAGAGGATTCTTTACGGTAAGAGCAATGAGACTTTTGAACTCTCTGCCTGAGGAGATGGTGATGGTGAGTTCACTAAAAGAGTTCAAGAGGGGCCTGGATGTATTTCTGGAGTGTAATATTATTACAGGCTATAGCTACTAGAGAGCGGTCGTTGATCCAGGGAGTTATTCTGATTGTCTGATTGAAATCAGGAAGGAATTGTTTTCCCCTTAAGTGGGGAAAATTGGCTTCTACCTCACAGTTTTATTGCCTTCCTCTGGATCAACTTGCAGGATAACAGGCCGAACTGGATGGACAGAGGGCTTTTTTCGGCCTTATAAACTATGTTACTATGTTACTATGTTACTATGTCCTATTCTTGTCCGTTCTATAGAGGGCAGGATTTTCGATTCCGCAAAATGTTGTAACTGTGTTTTGCGGACCGCAGAAGCAGCAATGGCTGTGTGCATCAGCCCTTAGACTCAGCAATTTCCAGGTCAATAGGAACACCCGTTTCCAATAATTGGTCCGTATAAGGATATTGCCACATGTCGCGGCTATGCTTTCTGTTTGGGCAGCAAAAAAAAAAAAAAAACATTTATGGTTTTTGCAATAAGATACCTGCATTTATGGTGTATTTTCTTCCAGTAAAGGGAAAACACACAACAAAATTGAATTATGGTCATTACAACATACAGTTAAATTAATGTAATTTAAGTCTAATGTGACCCTTTGTTGGAAGAAAATGCACCATAAATTAAAGTACATTGTTGTAAAAAATGCATACATATTTTGGTGCATTTTTTTTGATGCAGCACCTATAGTTTTTTTTATGCAGCTTTTAAAGCCAAAACAAGGAGTGGATTCAAATGCACAGGTAAGAATATTTGTCCTAATACTTATAATTAGCGTTGTGTGACGTGAAACATTCAATGCGGAAATCAGTCAGGAATTTAGGAAAACGATTTGCAACAAATCCGAATTTCCTCATGCTTCGTGGTAATGAATCAGTTTTTCCTAAAATGCTGCCTACACATGTTACAATGTGAAAGGAAAAACCTGAGAACGCGCCATCACCCATAATGCCATGCAGCCAGACAATCCATTGTTAGCCATCCCCTGTGATGTCACAACCTTTTAAAAGCCTCATCCTGCGCGGTCTTCGCCATTGTACTGTGAGCAGGGCATAGGGAGAGACATGGCAAGTGCTCATGCACTAGGGACAGTGTTGCTGAAAATGATTAATAGAAAAATATTGGATAGGGAGACTTATTCTGCATCAGCTTTATTTGTATAATCCTACATTCACTTATTTGTCCATTATCTGTAAGCTATGTAATTCAATACCAATAAGATGGAAGCCTTTATCATTCCAGTGCCAGCATGCCAACCAATACCATCCAGTATGCACCCATTAAGGGGGCCAGGCCCTAATCATGACCATCCTCATCTTTTTATGGCTTTACTCCTTCCAAAACATCCTTCAAAGTCTTCATGTCCTAGAAAAGTCAGCAAGATGTGGAGAGTGGAGGAGCTGGATGTTCTTGATGACATATTCTCATCGATATTAGATGATGTGGAAAAGGAGGAAAAGCAGATGACAGAACAAGGGCTTCCACCTGTAGGACAGGAGAGTGCTGGGGTTGGAGAAGTGGGTATGCCACAGCTGATTAATATCCAGTGTTTACTGTCAAATAACCTGCTGGAGATTGCAGGCCAAAACAGCCTTCATTTGTGTATTGCCCCCCCACCTAACTATCTAAGCGCCATACTTTCATTACTAATTGAAAGGCATCTGCGGGCTAATTGGATGTGTGGTTTTTCACCGAAGCATGGCCGCTACCTGTCCACAGCATGATGGTTCCGCGTGGACGTATCATAAGGCAGCGTGGCCTGGGTAAACCCGATTTATAACTGTTCGTGACAAACCAGTTCGTAACAAATCAAATTTCTTGGTTAACTTTGCGAGGTTGCCGAATTGAATTTTTCAAAACTTCGCTCATCTCTACTAATAGTCCAAACTAGCTTAAAAAACTGCATTAAAAAATCAGAATGTGTGGCAGCACCCTAAGACCTCATGCACACAACAGTAATTTTTCATGGTCCGCAAAACGGGTTCCGTTGTTCCGCGTCCGTTTTTTCTTCCGTGTGTCTTCCGTGACAAACGGATCAGTCCTGACTTACAATGCAAGTCAATGGGGACGGATCTGTTTGACGTTGACACAATATGGTGCAATTGAAAACGGATCCGTCCCCCATTGACTTTCAATGTAAAGTCAGGAGTCCCTATCAGAGTTTTCTCCAATCCGATGGTATATTTTAACTTGAAGCGTCCCCATCACCATGGGAACACCTCTATGTTAAAATATACCATCGGATTTGAGTTAGATCGTGAAAACTCAGATCCGACAGTGTATTCTAACACAGAGGCGTTCCCATGGTGATGGGGACGCTTCAAGTTAGAATATACTAAGAACTGTGGACATGACTGCCCCCTGCTGCCTGGCAGCATCCGATCTCTTACAGGGGGCTGTGATCCGCACAATTAACCCTTCAGGTGCCGCACCTGAGGGGTTAATTGTGCATATCATAGCCCCCTGTAAGAGATCAGGTGCTGCCAGGCAGCAGGGGGAAGACCCCACTCCCTCCCCAGTTTTAAATTCATTGGTGGCCAGTGCAGCCCTCCCTCCCCTATATTAAATTCATTGGTGGCCAGTGCGGCCCCCCTCACTCCTTCCCCTGTATTAACTTCATTGGTGGCCAGTGTGGCCCCCCTCACTCCCTCCCCTGTATTAAATTCATTGGTGGCCAGTGCGGTGCCCCTCCTTCCCCTGTATTAAATTAATTGGTGGCCAGTGCGGCCCCCCCTCCCTCCCTTCCCTGTATTAAATTCATTGGTGGCCAGTGCGGACCCCCTCCCTCCCCTGTATTAAATTCATTGGTGGCCAGTGCGGCCCCCCTTCCCTGTATTTAATTCATTGGTGGCCAGTGTGGCCCCCCTCCCTCCCCTGTATTAAATTCTTTGGTGGCCAGTGCGGCCCCCCCTCCCTCCCTCACCTGTATTAAATTCATTGGTGGCCAGTGCGGCCCCCCCCAGCCCCCCTCCCCTGTATTAAATTCATTGGTGGCCAGTGCGGCCCCCCCTCCCTCCCCTGTATTAAATTCATTGGTGGCCAGTGCGGCCCCCCTCCCTCCCTCACCTGTATTAAATTCATTGGTGGCCAGTGCGGTCTCCCCTCTCCCCCCCCCGATCATTGGTGGCAGCGGAGAGTTCTAATCGGAGTCCCAGTTTAATCGCTGGGGCTTCGATCGGTAACCATGGCAACCAGGACGCTACTGCAGTTCTGGCTCTGACTCTCCACTGCCACCAATGTTCGGGGAGGGCCGCACTGGCCACCAATGAATTTAATACAGGGAAGGGGGGGCCGGGGGAGGCCGCACTGGCCACCAATGAATTTAATACAGGGGAGGGAGGGCCGGGGGGGCCGCACTGGCCACCAATGAATTTAATACAGGGGAGGGGGGGCCGGGGGGCCGCACTGGCCACCAATAAATTTAATACAGGGGAGGGGGGGCCGGGGGGGCCGCACTGGCCACCAATGAATTTAATACTGGGGATGGAGGGAGTGGGGGAGCCTCACTGGCCACCAATGAATTTAATACAGGGGAGGGAGGGAGGGGGGCCGCACTGGCCACCAATGAATTTAATACAGGCGAGGGAGGGGAAGCCGCACTGGCCACCAATGAATTAAAAACTGGGGAGGGAGGGGGGTCTGCCCCCTGCTGCCTGGCAGCACCTTATCTCTTACAGGGGGCTATGATACGCACAATTAACCCCTCAGGTGTGGCACCTGAGGGGTTAATTGTGCGGATCACAGCCCCCTGTAAGAGATCGGGTGCTGCCAGGCAGCAGGGGGCAGTCATGTACACAGTTCTTAGTATATTCTAACTTGAAGCGTCCCCATCACCATGTGAACACCTCTGTGATAGAATATACTGTCGGATCTGAGTTTTCACGAAGTGAAAACTCAGCTCTGAAAAAGCTTTATGCAGACGGATCTGCGGATCCGTCTGTGCTAAAGTAGCCTATGGACATGGATCACGGACGCGGATGGCAATCTTGTGTGCCTCCGTGTTTTTTCACGGACCCATTGACTTGAATGGGTCCTTGAACCGGTGTCCATCAAAAAAATAGGACAAGTCATTTTTTTTTTTTACGGACAGGAAACACTGACACGGGTGACAAACGGTGCACTTTCACTTGCAGTTTTCACAGAAAATCACGGAAAACGGAACAATGGACACAGATGCACACAACAGTCGTGTACATGAGGCCTAAGTGCATGGCCACACAATCAGGTTTTCTGATGCAGTTTTGAAAGCGAAAACAAGGAGTGAATTGAAAAAAGAGTAGAAATCATATCTGTAATTTTGGCCATTTTGACCCTTTTTTCCATTACGCTATTCGCTGTATTGGAAAATTTTTAAAAAATATTTTAATAGTATGGGCATTTTTAGTCGCGATGATACCCATGATGTTTATATTAATTTTTATTTAGGTATTTTTTTTTAATTAAACGGAAAAGGGGGTTATTTAAACTTTTATATATATTTTTTTACATTTTTGAAACATTTTTGTGATCATTTTGAAGCTCATATATGATCCTATAAATAATGTTTTTTAATTTTAGATTTTGTTCTATTGGAATTTTAAATTGACATTTAAACCCTAATTTGCTCATTTCTTATCCTGTCCTGCCATCTGCTGGCCAAAATAAGAATTGCAGCATGTATACTATCAGCCTCGTCGGCGAGGCTGAAAGTATTCAGCGCAACTACCGATGACCGAATTAGCCACACAGGGCACCGGTAGCAAGCCTGGAAGCGCAAGCAAGATCACGGCATCTAAAGCCTTTAATTACCGTGATCGGCATTATTGCCGGTCACAGTAATTAGCCGCAGGTCTTTGCTGTATGAAACAGCAGAGATCTGCCGGCCATGACGCCCGCTGCACGTGAGAGCAGGCGCCATGTTTACACATCGCTCCAATGCCGTACATGTAAAATAGCGCTGTTCAATGCATTGTAATACTTCGCTAATATGCTAGTTAAATTCAAAGCATTGTACTATTTCAATATACCAGTTTAACGCATTATATTGCTGCCTTAATATACTATAATATTTTTCGCCCTATAAGACGGACCTGGGTTTTAGACGAGGACAATAAGAAAACCATTTTTTTCATTAGACCTTAGATCAGATCAGACCTCCAATGTTAATCAGACCTCAGCTGACAGCCCCAATCAGACCCCCAATGTTAATAAGACCCCAAAAAAGACCTAAAATCAGACCCCCAATCAGACCTCAGCTCAGACCCCAATGTAAATGACCCCCAATCAGACCTCTGATAAGAGTCCCATGCCTCTCATCAGCCCTCATATCATCAGCCATTATGCCTCTCAGCCCCCATTATCAGCCATTATGCCTCTCAGCCCTTATTATGGCTCTCAGCCCTCATTATTCCTCTCAGCTCCCATTATGCCTCTCAGCCCCCATTATGCCCCCAGCAGTGTCATGTTTTATCAAATAAAAAAAACACTTACCTCTCCTGCTCCTGGATGCCGACGCTCCTCACCTATATCAGACCTCAGCTCACAGCCCCAAGCAGATCACCAATGTTAATAAGACCTCAGATTAGAGCCCAATATAAAGAAGACCCCCATGCCTTATATCAGCCCCCTGCCATATGTTATCAGCCCCCAGCCATATGTTATCAGCCCCCAGCCATATGTAATCAGCCCCCAACCTCTCCTGCTCCTTGACGCCACTGTTCCTCACAGCCTGAGCTCTTCTTCCTCCTGCTGTCGGCTGTGCTGTGAATCGGAGCACACAGTGTGAGGTCACAGAGCGCCCCCATGCTGTGTGCAGCCGACAGCAGAGGACCAGGAAGTGGTGAGTACTTCCCGGTCCTCCGGTACGAATGAGCTCTTCCATAATGGAAGCGCTCATTAGTATTCACCATATAAGATGCAGGGACATTTTCCCCCCACTTTGGGGGGAAAAAGTGCATCTTATGGGGCGAAAAATATGGATGCTACATTGAACTGTTAATAAAACAGTTCAATGTATTATTTTCACATAAAGAAAAACTTATGGATCACACATCCACATGCTATACGTTGATTTATTGCTTCTTAGCATAATTTATGAACTTTACATGTCACGGTGTGGTGTTGCGGCAGTGGTGGTCACCATGTGGCGGACCTACTTATGAGGTCAACTTGACATGGTGATGGTGAGTGGGCTTATGAATCTTGATCAAAATGTGTTCAAAGTACCTCATGTACAGTTTAGAAATTATGCTGAGAAGCAAATGTTCAATGCATAGCATGTGGTTGTGTGGTCCATACTTCTGTTTTATGTCAGAAAAGTTCAATGCATTATTCAATTTCATTAATATACCAGTTAAATTCAACACATTATACTTTTGTATTAATAAAGTAGTTAATGTCAATGCATTATATTATTACACATTATTATGCCAGTTGAATTAAACACATTATACTGTTTCGTTAATAAAGCAATTCAATGCATAATACTGTTGCGCCAATACACAAGTTAAATTCAACACAATATACTGTTGCGTTAATAAAGCAGTTCAAGGCATTATACTGTTGCACTAATATACCAGTTAAATTTGATGCATTATACTTAGGGTTGAGCGAACTGTAAAGTTTGAGTTCGTACAAAATGTTAGGATTTTTGGACCCTGGACCCGAACCCAAACTTTTCAGTAAGAGTTCGGGTTCGGGTTCGGTGTTCGGCGAGTTAATGGTGCTTTTTGAAAGGCTGCAGAGCAGCCAATAAACAAGTGTTTAACTTGTGTGCCCTTAGAAGCCATTACAGCCATGCCTACTAATGGCATGGCTGTGATTGGCCAGTGCAGCATGTGACCCAGCCTCTATATAAGCTGGAGTCACATAGCGCTGCACGTCACTCTGCTCTGATTAGTGTAGGGAGAGGATGCTGCTGCTGTGAGAGAGAGACTAGGACAGAATCTTTAATCTGAAGTGCTTGTTAACTCAGCGATCTACCTAGATTTTGTTTTGTGGGTGCAGTGCACAATCTTTTTACCCTGCCCTGAGCCCAGTGACCCAGAAAAATAACTTTTATCCATGTGTTAGGTGGGCGGCGGCGGACATTTTATGTGCATTTGTCACAGTCAAATAGAAACTTGAAATACTGCAATTATATTCTGGGTTTAAAAAAATCACCCATTTTTGGCATGACCCTACATCTGTGGCCTTTGCAGCATTTGTCTGTGTGCAATTTATTCTTGAAATACTGCAATAATTTTCTGGGTTTTAAAAAACACCCATTTTTGGCAATACCCTCCATATGGGGCCTATGCCGCATTAGTTAGTGTGCAATTTAAGATAGAAATACAAAAACAATTTTTGGGGTTTTAAAAAACAGCCTTTTTGGGCAACATACAAAATTTTACAGCCCTTGCTACATCTGTCAGTGTGAAATGCAAACGTTATATACTGCTGTCATATTCTGTTATTAAAAAAAACATACCTTTAGGGCAAAATACTAATTTTGTGGTGTTTTCTGCATCTGTCATTGTTAAAAACAAGCTTGAAATACATCAATAATTTTTGGGGTTTTAAAGAACACCCATTGTTGACAATACCCTTCATCTGGGGCCTATGCCGCATGTGTCAGTATGCAATTTAAGCTAGAAATACACCAATAATTTTCTGGGTTTTAAAAAAACACTTTTTGTGCAAAATACTACATTTTACAGCCCTTGTTGCTTCTGTCACTGTGAAATGCAAGCGTTATATACTGCTGTCATATTCTGTTAATAAAAAAACACCCTTTTTGGGCAAAATACTAAATTTTACAGCCCTGGTTGCATCTGTCCGTGTGAAATGCAAGCATTATATACTGCTGTCATATTCTGTTATAAAAAAAACACCCTTTTAGGTCAAAATCCTAATTTTATGGCGTTTGCTGCATCTGACATTATTAAAAACAGGCTTGAAATACTTCAATAATTTTCAGGGTTTTAAAAAACACCCATTTTTGGCAATACCCTCCATCTGGGACCTATGCCGCATTAGTCAGTGTGCAATTTAAGCTTGAAATACAGCAATAATTTCCTGGGTTTTTAAAAAAACACCCTTTTTGGGAAAAATACTACATTTTACAGCCCTTGCTGCATCTGTCAGTGTGAAATTTAAGCGTTATATACTGCCATCATATTATGTTATTAAAAAAACACCCATTTAGAGCAAAATCCAAATTTTGCGGCGTTTGCTGCATCTGTCTTTGTTAAATACAAGCTTGAAATACAGCAATAATTTCCTGGGTTTTAAAAAACACCCTTTTGGGGAAAAATACTAAATTTTACAGCCCTTGTTGCATCTGTCAGTGTGAAATGCAAGCGTTATATACTGCTGTCATATGCTGGTATTAAAAAAAACACCCTATTTGGGCAAAATACTAAATTTTATAGCCCTGGTTGCATCTGTCAGTGTGAAATGCAAGCGTTAGATACTGCTGTTATATTCTGTAATAAAAAAAAACATCCATTTTGGGCAAATTACTGAATTTTGCAGCCTTTGCTTCATCTCTCATTGTAAGATACACACGTTAGATACTGGTGTTCTATTCTGTTATTAAAAAAAAAAACACTCATTTTGGGCAAAAAACTAATTTTGCAGCCTTTGCTGCATCTGTCAGTGTGAGATACATGCGTAAGATGCTGCTGTTTTATTTTGTTATTAAAAAAACACCTATTTTGGGCAAAAAACATAATTTTGCAGCCTTTGCTGCATCTGTCATAAGATAAGATAAGATGCCTTTATTGTCACTTTACAATACAATGTAATACAATGTACAATGCAATGAAATGTTGTTTGGAATAATCCTAGATGCCATGGACAGAGGAACAAGAACTGACATTTAAACTAAAGCATTACACTAGGAAAAAAAAAACATTGCCCTAGAAAGCATTACTATTCACAGTTCACAGCATATATATAGCAAGAGCAAAGTAGGAAGTGCTTGTGAGTATATATACACTGATTCAGACACCACTGCAGACAAGAGTTCATCATGGGTTCATGAATGCAGCAGTCACTTTCAGTCTGTGGTAGTTTCTATCCTAGGAAGATAGAAACTACCACCTCATTGTGAGATACACGTGTTAGATACTGGTGTTCTATTCTGTTATTAAAAAAACCACCCATTTTGGGCAAAAAACTAATTTTTCAGCCTTTGCTGCATCTGTCAGTATGAGTGTTGAGGAAAGGTTGAGAGCATGCATATATATATATACATGTATGAATGCAAACATGTGCATGCATATATGATATATATGCATGCCTTAATTGACACGTCACAGGATGATGTGCGCAGATGTGCCCAGCATCTGCGCACATCTGCCCTTAGTGGCCCACAGGGGCTCATGCTGGCCCCTGTGGGAAATATATGGTCCCTGGAAAATAATCCCCCTTATAATATATGTATCCCACTGATAGGTGTATAGACCCCTATATACCCCAGTATCAGTGTATACATGTGTATGGATGTGCCCCAAGCACACAGATATCCCCCCATATCCATAGGCCCCAATATCTGAAACCAGGTGCATCAGTGTGAATGTGCCCCAAGCATTCACCCTGATGCAATCTGGCTGATTGCATCAGAATGACCGGACAAGGGTCCGGTCATCCTGATGGCTACAAAGGACTCAAGTTCAACAGAATCTGAGTCCTTTGTTCTAATTATCTCCAGTGCCGCTGGAGATAATTATGCATGATAGAAGGGAGGGAGAAACCTCCCCTCCTTCTATTATGTGCATTCCGGCAACGCAATTACCATCGCGCTGCCCGGAATGCTAAAGGCTACAGGCGGGAGATCAGAGGCTTCTCCCGCCTGTTGGTGTATGGCGCGGCCCCGATGTGCGCGTTCGGGGACTCGCGGGCTGGCGCAGTGACGTCATTTCACTGCGCCGGCCCACGTGTCTCCGATGGGCGCGTGCCACCTTGTGGGCGGTGCTGCAGTGCGGGCCGCCGGGGGATAAATATCTGGTGCCCCCTGCACTGGGACAGACAGAGCGGATCAAAAAATATATATTTTTTAAATTTGTACGTATTTTATTTTATATCATTTCACTACTTTGTCAGTTACATTTTCTGCTGAAATTCAGCAATTTTTGGGTGTATAGTAGAGTTGAGCGAACCCGAACTGTAAAAAGTTTGGGTTCGTACCGAAATTTAGGGTTTTCGGCACCCGGACCCGAACCCGAACATTTACGTAAAAGTTTGGGTTTCGTGTTCGGCGATTTTTATGGCGCTTTTTGAAAGGCTGCATAGCAGCCAATCAACAAGCGTCATACTACTTGCCCCAAAAGGCCATCACAGCCATGCATACTATTGGCATGGCTGTGAGTGGCCAACTGCAGCATGTGACCCAGCCTCTATTTAAGCTGGAGTCACGAAGCGCCGCCCGTCACTCTGCTCGGATTAGTGTAGGGAGAGGCTGAAGCTGCTGTGAGGAAGAGATCAGGGAGAAATCTTATGAAGATTCAGAACTGCTTCTTTACTCAGCGATCTACAGCAAATGTGTTTTGTGGGTGCAGTGCACAATTTTTTTAAGCCTGCCCTAAGCCAACTACTACTGAAAACGAACTTTTTTTTCTTCAGTTAGTCAATATCAATACATACAGCCATTTTATGCAACGATAGTGCACCAGAACAGGCTATCTGCATGTCTGCAAGTCCAGAAATTCTGATTTTTTGCTTACTGGGGTAAAAAAAAAAAAAATCTGTTTCATATAGTGCAAATCTGGGATTAGACGTGCATAAGTAATTGTCACATTTAGGCCACAAATACAGCTTTTTGTTTAGAGGGGTGAAAAAAATACATCTGTTTCATATACTGCACATCTGGGATTACACATGCAAAAGTGATTGTCACATTTAGGCCAGAAATACGGCTTTGGCATACTGGTTTAAAAAAAAACTCTGATATACTGCATATCTGGGATTACACGTGCATAAGTGATTGTCACATTTAGACCAGAAATACGGCTTTGTGTTACTGGGGTGATAAAATCTTTTGATATACTGCACATCTTGGATTACACATGCATAAGTGATTGTCACATTTAGGCCAGAAATACGGCTTTGTGCTTACTGGGGTGAAAAAAGCCTCTGATATACTATACATCTGGGATTACACATGCATAAGTGATTGTCACATTTAGGCCAGAAATACGGCTTTGGCATACTGGGCTGAAAAAAACCTCTGATATACTGCACATCTGGGATTACACATGCATAAGTGATTGTCAAATTTAGGCCAGAAATAAGGCTTTGTGCTCACTGGGCTGAAAAAACCCTCTGATATACTGCACATCTGGGATTACACGTGCATAAGTGATTGTCACATTTAGGCCAGATATACGGCTTTGGCATACTGGGGTGAAAAAAGCCTCTGATATACTGCACATTTGGGATTACACATGCATAAGTGATTGTCACACGCACCAGTGATGGTCATGAGCTGGTCTGGGTTCCACCCTGCTGTGAACATGGTTCCTCCTCCTCCATCTCCTCCTTCTCATCCTCCACCTCGTCATCTTCCAGAACTGTGTCCTACTTTACAATTGTGTACTCTGTGTTTGTGGGTGCAGGAACCCACCCTCGGAGCCACTTGGGAATGCCTGACCGGAAACCCTACAAAATGATCCCTCTTCCTCCTCCTCCTCCTCCTCCTGTGCCATATCCTCTTCCATCATCGCTAGGAGTGTTTTTTCAAGGAGGGATAGAAGTGGGATAGTAACGCTGAGAACGGCGTTATCGGCACTGGCTATGTTGGTGGAATACTCGAAACAGCGCAACAAGGAACACAGGTCTCGCATGGAGGCCCAATCATTGGTGGTGAAGTGGTTCTGTTCCGCAGAGCGACTCGCCCGTGCGTACTGCAGCTGAAACTCCACTATCGACTGCTGCTACTCACACAGTCTGGCCAGCATGTGCAAGGTGGAGTTCCACCTTGTGGGCATGTCGCATATGAGATGGTGAGCGGGAAGGCCAAAGTTACGCTGCAGCGCTGACAGGCGAGCAGCAGCTGATTGAGAACGCCGAAAGCGTGCACAGACGGCCCGCACTTTATGCAGCAGCTCTGACATATCGAGGTAATTTTTAAGGAATCTCTGCACCACCAAATTCAGCACATGTACCAGGCAAGGCATGTGCATCAAACTGGCTAGTCCCAGAGCTGTTACGAGATTTCGCCCATTATTGCACACCACCAGGCCGGGCTTGAGGCACAAACCACTCATCAGTCTGTTGTTCAAGGCCCGTCCACAGCTCCTGCACGGTGTGGGGGTTTGTCCCCCAAACAGATAAGTTTTAAAACTGCCTGCTGTCGTTTACCCCTGGCTGTGCTGAAGTTGGTGGTGAAGGGGTTCTGCTGATGAGGAGCTGGTAGAGGATGAGGAAGCAGAGTAGGAGCCAACAGGAGGCAAACTGAAGCGCCCTGCAATCCTCGGTGGTGCAGGACATGCGCCAAACTGCTATCCACCTCAGGCCCAGATGCCACTGCATTTACCCAGTGTGCTGTTTTGAAGATATAACGTCCCTGACCATGCTTACTGGTCCACGTATCCATAGGCAGGTGCACCTTGCCACAGATGGCGTTGCGCAGTGCACACCTGATTTTGTCCCCTACTTGGTTGTGCAGGGAAGGGATGGCTCTCCCGGAAAAGTAGTGGCGGCTGGGCACGACGTACTGTGGGACAGCCACCGCCATAAGGCCTTTAAAACTATCCGTCTCCACCAGATGGAATGACAGCATTTCAAAGGCCAGTAATTTAGAAATGCTGGCATCCAGGGCTAGGGATCGCTGGTGGATAGGGGGGTACTTCCTCTTCCTCTCCAGCGTTTGGGAGATGGAGAGCTGAATGCTTGCTTGGGACATTGTGGAGATGGTTGGTGACCCAGGTGTTGGTGTTGCTGGCAGATCCTCTGTTTGCAGGGGTGGCAGGTGGCACTGTCACTCCAGAGGTGGATGAAGAGGCCGAGACTGCAGCAGAAGAGGAAGCAGGAGGAACCAGGGACATTTCTTGGTTTTTCAGGTGTCTACTCTACTGCAACTCGTGTTTTGACTTAAATGCCTGGTCATGCAGGTTGTGCTCAGGTTGAGAACTTTTATGCCTCACTTCAGGCTCTGATTGCACCGCGTGCAAACCACTCGTGTCTTGTCGTCAGCACATTGAAGAACTGAAGAACTGCCACGCCAGGGAACTCCTTGGAGCTGGCTTTGGTGTGCTCGGTCCCTTGCTGCGGTGGGCAGTCTAGAGCCGTCTAGAGGACGGCCGCTCCGCTTTTGCACCCTGCTCCCTCTTCTGTTGTGCTGGTGTCACGATCATATTGTTTGACCATGATGCGGTTGCCGTGCAGACTGGTTGACGGAGGCAATGAGTAGTTTTCGGTTTGCACGTGCACTTCCCCTTAGGTGATTCTTCCTGCTGTTTGGTGAGTGTGGGGTTATTTTCCTGACTAGGTGTTGATCAGGGTGTGGTCTCTTGGAGCTTGTGCTCTAGCCTTGCTTTGGGCTGGAAGCTATTCTCCTTTCTGTGGCTATTCCCTCTGTCCAGTCATTGAGGGCCACCTTGTTGGACATCAAGGTCTTTTAGCAATGTCATCCCTATGTCTTCTCCATGTCTCCACCCATCCCTATGTGTCTATATTTGGTGTGGGTTTGATTTGGGATTTAGTTGTTATGTCTTGTGTGTTGTTACATGTCTGGTCTGTTGATGTTGTGTCCAGCATGTCTGCTAGACATTTCCCCTATTCGTCTTCTGAACCTAAAGACATTAGCAGCCTTGCCTTGAGCCACCTTGCTTCGGTGTTCGCATGGGGGTCCAGGTTGTTGTTGTGTGGTTATTCCATCTTTGCTGCGGCAGGTAAGTGTTTGATGTTTTGTTGTTACATTGTGTTCTTACCTGCCGTGCAGTTGCTGCATTGTCTTTCTCCCTGTCTGCTACTGGGCCACTGGAGACGCCTTTCATCCGTGGTGATGGATGCTGCGAGCTGAACTATATCACCCCCAGACCGTGTTCACACCATAGTTAGAGCAGCGGTTAGGACCCCTTGCCATGCTGAGAGCCGTGACGTGGTGCATGATGGGCTCCGATATATCCATCACTGGTATATATTGGCGAAAGTCTCAGCTTTTAATACCTTCATTTGTGTCTTGCCAGTATAGTCAGTGTTACATCTGTTTGTAACACATTCATGCTGGGCGTTTGTGGGAAGCTTTGCTGCGAGCTGAACTATATCACCCCCAGACCGTGTTCACACCATAGTTAGAGCAGCGGTTAGGACCCCTTGCCATGCTGAGAGCCGTGACGTGGTGCATGATGGGCTCCGATATATCCATCACTGGTATATATTGGCGAAAGTCTCAGCTTTTAATACCTTCATTTGTGTCTTGCCAGTATAGTCAGTGTTATATCTGTTTGGTGCATTCTTTCTCTGTGTTTCATATGATTGCTACATTCTGTGTAGTTTGCTCTTGTGGTGCATGTGGACCGCGTCGACGTCCTCCATTGTATGCATATTTTGCTGGGGCTAGTCGATTACCGCGGTCCACATGCGGTCGGGTTGCTCCCCCTAATTGAGGACACGCCACTGTGTCAGGGGTTGAGCAGCTCCTCCAAAATTGCCACTAATAAATTTTTTTGTTTTTTGGTTTCTGCTTTGCTAGATTTGAGTGTGTCTGCCTTCACCTGGCATTTAAACACTCCTTTGCACCTGGTAACCTCCATCACATGGTCTGGTGTGGGTGTGGCTTGCAGCCTGGCTTCATTCGCATCGCACAACCGCAGCATTCATGCTGGGCGTTTGTGGGAAGCTTTGCTGCGAGCTGAACTATATCACCCCCAGACCGTGTTCACACCATAGTTAGAGCAGCGGTTAGGACCCCTTGCCATGCTGAGAGCCGTGACGTGGTGCATGATGGGCTCCGATATATCCATCACTGGTATATATTGGCGAAAGTCTCAGCTTTTAATACCTTCATTTGTGTCTTGCCAGTATAGTCAGTGTTATATCTGTTTGGTGCATTCTTTCTCTGTGTTCTAAAGACATTAGCAGCCTTGCCTTGAGCCACCTTGCTTCGGTGTTCGCATGGGGGTCCAGGTTGTTGTTGTGTGGTTATTCCATCTTTGCTGCGGCAGGTAAGTGTTTGATGTTTTGTTGTTACATTGTGTTCTTACCTGCCGTGCAGTTGCTGCATTGTCTTTCTCCCTGTCTGCTACTGGGCCACTGGAGACGCCTTTCATCCGTGGTGATGGATGAACAGGAGGTCTCTGCCCTGTCACTATGTTGAGGGCGATGCAGGGATTCCTAGACCTTTAGGTTCGTGGGTATGAGCCCCCTTACCTTTGAAGGCGGCTCATACAGCCAGGAGACTAGGGCAATTTTAGGGAAGCTTTAGGAGGTGACCAGCTCCCCTTTCCCTACCTACGGCCTAGTACCTGGTGACATTGTACGGTGGGGAGTTTCTCCCACTCCCCACCGTGACAGCTGGTGGCTTTGTGCGACCACCGCGTCTTCCTCTGAACTGCATAGGTCATCATCTTCCACCCAGTCTTCACCCCTGCCTTCCTTGTTGGTCTGCACACTTTCAAAAGCCCCAGCTATTGGCACCTGTGTTTCGTCATCATCCGAGACATGCTGCGATTGTCCTCCCATGTAATCCTCTTGAAAGATAAGTGGTTGATCATCAGTGCACTCAATCTCTTCCACTTCTGGGGCAGGGCTAGGTGGATGGCCCTGGGAAACTCTGCTAACAGTCATCAAAAAGCAGAAGAGACTGCTGCATGACTTGAAGCTCTGACTGCTTGGCTGATTTTCAAGGGAGTGAGGTGAAAGACTGATGGACATCGGCTGCAGGTGCCAACTGTGGTCTTTCAGCAGGAGACTGGGTGGGAGACAATGTGAATGAACTGAATCCACTGTCAGCAACCCAATCTACTATTGCCTGTACTTGTTCAGGGCTCACCATTCGTAGAGCCGCATTAGGCCCGACCAAATACCGCTATAGGTTCTTTCACCTACTCGCACCTGAGGAAGGGTTTTCACTTGTGCGTGTAGCTGGCACAGGTCGACCACGTCCTCTCTCTGCAACAGGAGCTCCACCAGCAGCACCACGACCTGGGCCATGTCCCTTATTTGACGCTCTCCTCATATTTCTTGAATTTAGGATCTTGCCTTAAATGGGTGTTTAATTAATAGTAGAATAGAACGACAGTATGTAAAGGGTGTATCTCACAGGGCTTGACCCACAGTAGGCCTCAATTAAAGATTTGTTTGCCCAAAATGGCTGTATTTAAAATGCCTGAATCAAACCCCTGTATGTAAAGGGTGTATCTCACATGGCCTGAACCAGTGTAGGCCTGAATTAAAGATTTATTTGCCCAAAATGGCTGTATTTCAAATGCCTGAATCAAACCCCTGTATGTAAAGGGTGTATCTCACACGGCCTGACCCACTGTAGGCCTGAATTAAATATTGGTGCACCAAATGGCGGTATTTCAAATCTCTGAATCTAACCCAAATGTATTAATGGTGTATCTCACAATGACATATGCAGCAAAGGCTGCCAAATAAACTTTTTTTTTTCCCAAATGGGTGTTTGTTTAATAACTCAATATGGCAGCGGTATATAACCCAGGAATTTCAAACGTGCTTATGCTGCAAGACCTGAAATATTGTGTATTTTGCCCCAAAAAGGATGTTTTATTAAAGAAAGACTATAAGCTTTGTACAGTCGTGGCCAAAAGTTTTGAGAATGACACAAATATTATTTTTCACAAAGTTTGCTGTTAAACTGCTTTTAGATCTTTGTTTCAGTTGTTTCTGTGATGTAGTGAAATATAATTACACGCACTTCATACGTTTCAAAGGCTTTTATCGACAATTACATGACATTTATGCAAAGAGTCAGTATTTGTAGTGTTGGCCCTTCTTTTTCAGGACCTCTGCAATTCAACTGGGCATGCTCTCAATCAACTTCTGTGCCAATTCCTGACTGATAGCAACCCATTCTTTCATAATCACTTCTTGGAGTTTGTCAAAATTAGTGGGTTTTTGTTTGTCCACCTGCTTCTTGAGGATTGACCACAAGTTCTCAATGGGATTAAGATCTGGGGAGTTTCCAGGCCATGGACCCAAAATGTCTACGTTTTGGTCCCCGAGCCACTTAGTTATCACTTTTGCCTTATGGCACGGTGCTCCATCATGCTGGAAAATGCATTGTTCTTCACCAAACTGTTGTTGGATTGTTGGAAAATGTTGCTGTTGGAGGGTGTTTTTGTACTATTCTTTATTCATGGCTGTGAGTTTGGGCAAAATTGTGAGTGAGCCCACTCCCTTGGATGAGAAGCAACCCCACACATGAATGGTCTCAGGATGCTTTACTGTTGGCATGACACAGGACTGATGGTAGCGCTCACCTTTTCTTCTCCGGACAAGCCTTTTTCCTGATGCCCCAAACAATCGGAAAGAGGCTTCATTGGAGAATATGACTTTGCCCCAGTCCTCAGCAGTCCATTCACCATATTTTCTGCAGAAGATCAATCTGTCCCTGATGTGTTTTTTTGGAGAGAAGTGGCTTCTTTGCTGCCCTTCTTGACACCAGGCCATTTTCCAAAAGCCTTTGCCTCACTGTGCGTGCAGATGCGCTCACACCTGCCTGCTGTCCTTCCTGAGCAAGCTCTGCACTGGTGGCACTCCGATTTTGCAGCTGAATCCTCTTTAGGAGATGATCCTGGCGCTTGCTGGACTTTCTTGGACGCCCTGAAGCTATCTTAACAAGAATTGAACCTCTTTCCTTGAAGTTCTTGATGATTCTATAAATTGTTGATTGAGGTGCAATCTTAGTAGCCACAATATCCTTGCCTGTGAAGCCATTTTTATATAATGCAATGATGGCTGCACGCGTTTCTTTGCAGGTCACCATGGTTAACAATGGAAAAACAATTATTTCAAGCATTACCCTCCTTTTATAAGGTCAAGTCTGCCATTTTAACCCAGTCAGCCTGACATAATGATCTCCAGCCTTGTGCTCATCAACATTCTCACCTGAGTTAACAAGACGATTACTGAAATTATCTCAGCAGGTCATTTAATGACAGCAATGAAATGCAGTGGAAAGGTTTTTTTGGGATTAAGTTAATTTTCATGGCAATGAAGGACTATGCAATTCATCTGATCACTCTTCATAACATTCTGGAGTATATGCAAATTGCTATCATGAAAACTTAAGCAGCAACATTTCCAATTTCCAATATTTATGTAATTCTCTAAACTTTTTGCCTTGACTGTATATACAAGGTGTATCTCACACGGCCTGACCCACTGTAGGCCTAAATTAAATATTGGTGCACCAAATGGTGGTATTTCAAATCTCTGAATCTAACCCAAATGTATTAGAGGGTGTATCTCACAATGACATATGCAGCAAAGGCTGCCAAATAAACTTTTTTTTCCCCAAATGGGTGTTTGTTTAATAACTCAATATGGCAGCGGTATATAACCCAGGAATTTCAAACGTGCTTATGCTGCAAGGCCTGAAATATTGTGTATTTTGCCCCAAAAAGGGTGTTTTATTAAAGAAAGACTATATAAGCCCTGTATATACAGGGTGTATCTTACATGGGCTGACCCACTGTAGGCCTTAATTACAGATTTCTTTGCCCAAAATGGCAGTATTTTAAATGCCTGAATCAAACCCCTGTATGTAAAGGGTGCATCTTTCAAATCTCTTAATCTAACCCAAATGTATTAAGGGTGTATCTTACAATGACATCTGCATCAAAGGCTGCCAACAATTTTTTTTTTGTTTGTTTAACAACTGAATTTGACAGCAGTATATAAGCCTGTAATTTCACAGGTGCTAATGCTGCAAGTCCTGAAAATAGTGTTTTTTGCAAAAAAAATTGTGTTTTTCAAACCCCAGAAAATGATGGCTGTATTTCTAGCTTAAATTGCACACTGACTAATCCAGATGTTGTATATTGCCCCAAAAATTTGATTCTCAATGTCCCAAAAGCTCAGATGCAGTGCTGGTGCACTGAGCTTACATAAAATGGCCACCGCCGCCCAGCTAACTAACAGACGGATAAAAGGTTTTTTTTTGGGTCAATGGGCTCAGGGCAGGGTAAAAAGATTGTGCCCTGCGCACCCACACAACTATTTGTATGTAGATTGCTGAGTAAGATTCTCTTATAATCTCTCCCTGAAATCACCAGTCCAGCAGCATCCTCTCCCTACACTTGTAATAGCACAGTGACGTGCAGCGCTTTGTGACTCAAGCTTATAAAGAGCCTGGGTCACATGCTGCTCTGGCCAAAGACAGCCATGCCATTAGTAGGCCTGGCTGTGATGGCTTCTAAGGTCAGACAGTTAAACGCTTGTTGATTTCAGCCTTTCAAAAAGCGATGAGAAATCACCGAACCCAAACTTTTACTGAAATGTTTGGGTCCGGGGTCCAAAAATACTAAAGTTCAGTACGAGCCCGAACTTTAAAGTTCGGTTTCGCTCAACCCTAGGTTTGATATACCTGCTTCCACAAAATACCGATTGAGGGCTGCGATATACTGCTTCCACAAAATACTGATTAAAGGGTTCGATGTACCTGTTTCTACCAAATATTGACTGAGGCATGCGATTAACCTACTTCCGCAAAATACTGATCACGGGGTTTGATATACCTGCTTCCACCAAATATTGTTTAAGGCCTGCGATATACCTACTTCCGCAAAATACTGATTACGGTGTTTGATATATCTGCTTCCACAAAATACTGATTGAGGGGTTTGATATACCTATTTCTAAGAAATGTTGATTGAGGGCTGCGATATACATCTTTTTACAAAATACTGATTAAGGGGTTTGATATACCTGCTTTCAACAAATATTGATTGAGGCCTGTGATATACCTGCTTCCCCAAAATACCGATTAAGAGGCTTGATATACCTGTTTCCACCAGATATTGATTGAGACCTGCAATATACCTGCTTAAAAAAAATACTGATTAAGTGGTTTGATATAACTGCTTACACAAAATACTGATTGCGGGCTGCAATATTCCTGCTTCAACAAAATATTTATTAAAGGATTGAATATACCTGTTTTGACCAAATATTGATTGAGGTCTACGATATACCTGCTTCCACAAAATACAGATTAAGGGGTTCGATATACCTGTTTCCACCAAATATTGATTGAGTCCTGTGATCTACAGGTCCTTCTCAAAAAATTAGCATAGTGTGATAAAGTTCATTATTTTCTGTAATGTACTGATAAACATTAGACTTTCATATATTTTAGATTCATTACACACAACTGAAGTAGTTCAAGCCTTTTATTGTTTTAATATTGATGATTTTGGCATACAGCTCATGAAAACCCAAAATTCCTATCTAAAAAAATTAGCATATTTCATCCGACCAATAAAAGAAAAGTGTTTTTAATACAAAAAAAGTCAACCTTCAAATAATTTTGTTCAGTTATGCACTCAATACTTGGTCGGGAATCCTTTTGCAGAAATGACTGCTTTAATGCGGCGTGGCATGGAGGCAATCAGCCTGTGGCACTGCTGAGGTGTTATGGAGGCCCAGGATGCTTCAATAGCGGCCTTAAGCTCATCCAGAGTGTTGGGTCTTGCGTCTCTCAACTTTCTCTTCCCAATATCCCACAGATTCTCTATGGGGTTCAGGTCAGGAGAGTTGGCAGGCCAATTGAGCACAGTAATACCATGGTCAGTAAACCATTTACCAGTGGTTTTGGCACTGTGAGCAGGTGCCAGGTCGTGCTGAAAAATGAAATCTTCATCTCCATAAAGCTTTTCAGCAGATGGAAGCATGAAGTGCTCCAAAATCTCCTGATAGCTAGCTGCACTGACCCTGCCCTTGATAAAACACAGTGGACCAACACCAGCAGCTGACATGGCACCCCAGACAATCACTGACTGTGGGTACTTGACACTGGACTTCAGGCATTTTGGCATTTCCCTCTCCCCAGTCTTCCTCCAGACTCTGGCACCTTGATTTCCGAATGACATGCAAAATTTGCTTTTATCCGAAAAAAGTACTTTGGACCACTGAGCAACAGTCCAGTGCTGCTTCTCTGTAGCCCAGGTCAGGCGCTTCTGCCGCTGTTTCTGGTTCAAAAGTGGCTTGACCTGGGGAATGCGGCACCTGTAGCCCATTTCCTGCACACGCCTGTACACGCAGGCTCTGGATGTTTCTACTCCAGACTCAGTCCACTGCTTCCGCAGGTCCCCCAAGGTCTGGAATCCGTCCTTCTCCACAATCTTCCTCAGTGTCCGGTCACCTCTTCTCGTTGTGCAGCGTTTTCTGCCACACTTTTTCCTTCCCACAGACTTCCCACTGAGGTGCCTTGATACAGCACTCTGGGAACAGCCTATTCGTTCAGAAATTTCTTTCTGTGTCTTACCCTCTTGCTTGAGGGTGTCAATGATGGCCTTCTGGACAGCAGTCAGGTCGGCAGTCTTACCCATGATTGCGGTTTTGAGTAATGAACCAGGCTGGGAGTTTTTAAAAGCCTCAGGAATCTTTTGCAGGTGTTTAGAGTTAATTAGTTGATTCAGATGATTAGGTTAATAGCTCGTTTAGAGAACCTTTTCATGATATGTTAATTTTTTTACATAGGAATTTGGGGTTTTCATGAGCTGTATGCCAAAATCATCAATATTAAAACAATAAAAGGCTTGAACTACTTCAGTTGTGTGTAATGAATCTAAAATATATGAAAGTCTAATGTTTATCAGTACATTACAGAAAATAATGAACTTTATCACAATATGCTATTTTTTTTAGAAGGACCTGTACATGCTTTCACAAAATCCTGATTAAGGGCTCAGATATACCTGCTTCCACAAATATCGATTGAGACCTGCAATATACCTGCTTCAATAAAATTCTGATTAAGGGGTTTGATATACCTGCTTCCAACAAATATGGATTGAGGCCTGCAAAATGCCTGCTTCTGCAAAATACTGATTAAGGGGTTCGACATACTTGTTTCCACTAAATATTGATTAAGGTCTGCTATATTCCTGTTTCCACTAAATAGTGATTGAGGGCTGCAATATTCCTGCTTCCACAAAATACAGACTAAGGAGTTGATATACTTGCTTCCACCAAATATTGATTGAGGCCTGCAATATACCTGCTTTTACAAAATACCTATTATGGGGTTCGATATACATGTTTCCACCAAATATTGATAGAGGCCTGCGATATACCTGCTTCCACAAAGTACTGATTAAGGGGTTAGATATACCTGTTACTGACAAATATTGATTGAGGCCTGCTATATAGCTGCTTTTACAAAATACTGATTAACGGGTTTGATATACCTATTTCCATAAAATACTGATTGAGGGCTGTGATATACCTGCATCCACAAAATTCTAATTAAGGGGTTTGATATACCTGCTTCCAACAAATATTGATTAAGGTCTGCGATATACATGCTTCCACAAAATACTGATTAAGGAGTTTGATATAATAGATTCCACAAAATATTAATTGAGTCCTGTGATATACCTGCTTCCACAAAACATTTATTGAGGCCTGCGATATACCTTCGTTCACAAAATATTGATTAAGGGGTTCGATATACCTGCTTATACAAAATACTGATGGAGGGCTGCAATATTCCTGCTTCCACAAAATATTTATTAAGATGTTTGATATTTCTGCTTCGAATAAATATTGATTGAGGTCTGCGATATACCTGCTTCCACAAAATACTGATTAAGGGGCTTGATATACCTACTTGCACAAAATACTGTTTGAGGGCTGCAATATTCCTGCTTCCACAAAATACTGATTAAGGGGTTCGATATAGCTGTTTCTACCAAATATTGATTGAGGCCTGCGATATACCTGCTTCCACAAAATAGTGATTAAGGGGTTAGATATACCTGCTTCCAACAAATATTGATTGAGTCCTGAAATATGCCTGCTTCCTAAAAATACTGATTAGGGGTTCAATATACGTGTTTCCGACAAATATTGATTGAGACCTGCGATATAGCTGCTTCCGCATAATTCTGATTAAGAGGTTTGATATACCTGCTTACACCAAATATTGATTGAGGCCTGCGATATACCTGCTTCCACAAATTACTTATTAAGGGTTTTGATATACCTGCTTCGACAAAATACTGATTGAGGCCTGCGATATACCTGCTTCCACAAAATACTGATTAATGGGTTCGATATAGCTGTTTCCACCAAATATTGATTGAGGCCTGCGATATAAGCGCTTCCACAAAATAGTGATTAAGGGGTTAGATATACCTGCTTCCAACAAATATTGATTGAGTCCAGCAATATACCTGTTTCCTGAAAATACTGATTAGGGGTTCGATATACGTGTTTCTGATAAATATTGATTAAGACCTGCGATATACCTGCTTCCACAAAATACTGATTAATGGATTCGATATAGCTGTTTCCACCAAATATTGATTGAGGCCTGCGATATACCTGCTTCCACAAAATAGTGATTTAGGGGTTAGATTTACCTGCTTCCAACAAATATTGATTGAGTCCTGAAATATACCTGCTTCCTGAAAATACTGAATAGGGGTTCGATATACGTGTTTCCGACAAATATTGATTAAGACCTGCGATATAGCTGCTTCCGCATAATTCTGATTAAGAGGTTTGATATACCTGCTTACACCAAATATTGATTGAGGCCTGCAATATACCTGCTTCCACAAAATAGTGATTAAGGGGTTAGATATACCTGCTTCCAACAAATATTGATTGAGTCCTGCAATATATCTGTTTCCAGAAAATACTGATTAAGGGTTTCGATATACCTGCTTCTACCAAATATATATTGAGGCCTGCAATATACCTGCTTCTACAAAATACTGATTAAAGGTTTTGATATACCTGATTCCACAAAATACTTATTGAGGGCTGCGATATACCTGCTTCTTTAATATACTAATTAAGGGGTTTGATATACCTGCTTCTACAGAATACTAATTGAGGCCTGCGATATACCTGCTTCCACAAAATACTGATTAAGGGGTTTGATATACCTGCTTCCAACAAATATTGATTAAGGCCTGCGATATACATGCTTCCACAAAATACTGATTAAGGGGTTTAATATAATTGCTTCCATCAAATATTGATTGAGTCCTGTGATATACCTGCTTCAACAAAATACTGATTAAGGGGTTCAATATACCTGTTTCCACTAAACATTGATTGAGGCCTGCGATAAACCTTCTTTCACAAAATATTGATTAAGAGGTTCGATATACCTGTTTCTGACAAATATTTACAAAATACTGATTAAGGGGTTCGATTTACCTATTTCTACCAGTTATTGATTTAGGCCTATGATATACCTACTTCCACAATATACTGATTAAGGGGTTTGATTTAACTGCTTCCACCAAAATTTGATTGAGGCCTGCGATATACCTACTTTCACAAAATACTGATTACAGGGTTTGATATACCTGCTTCCAGAAAATACTGATTGAGGGCTGCGATTTTCCTGCTCCCACAAAATACTGATTAAGGGGTTTGAGATACATAATTCTAAGAAATATTGATTGAGGGCTACGCTATACCTCTTTTCACAAAATACTGATTAAAGGGTTTGATATACCTGCTTCCAACTAACTTTGTTAACCCTTGCACAAGAGTTATTGGCAAATGGGGATAAAATTGGAAAATTTGCCCAAAAATTTAAATTCACAATTTTTTTCCAGTAACAAAGCAAGGGTTAACAGCCAAACAAAATGCTAAATTTATTGCCCCAATTCTGTAGTTTGCAGAACCACCCCATATGTGGCCTTAAACTACTATACGGGCACACAGTAGGGCGTAGAGGGAAAGGTGCGCCGTGTGGTTTTTGGAAGGCAGATTTTGCTGGACTGGTTTATTTACACCATGTCCTATTTGAAGCCCCCCTGATGCACCCCTAGAGTAGAAACTCCATAAAAGTGACACCAGTTTGGAAACTACGGGATAAGGTGGCAGTTTTGTTGGGACTATTTTTAGGGTACATATGATTTCTGGTTTATCTATATTACATTTTGTGAGGCAAGGTTACCAAAAATAGAAATTCTGAAATTTCATCTCCATTTGCCAATAACTCTTGTGGAACACCTAAAGGGTTAATGACGTTTGTCAGTTTTGAATACCTTGAGGGGTGTAGTTTCTTAGATGGGGACGCTTTTATGGAGATTTTACTCTAGGGGTGCATCAGGGGGGCTTCAAATGGGACATGTGCCAAAAAAAAGGCCATCAAAATCTGCCTTCCAGAAACCATATGGCATTCCTTTCCTTCTGTGCCCTGCCGTTTGGTCATACAGCAGTTTACAACCACATATGGGGTATTTCTGTAAACTGCAGTATGAGGATAATAAATATTAAGGTTTGTTTGGCTGTTGACCCTTGCTTTGTTATTGGAAAAAAACGGATTAACATGGAAAATTTACCAAAAAATTGCTTTTAATAGCACAGTTTTTTTTTGTTTGTTTTTTTACCGTGTTCATCTGAGGGGTTAGGGGGGTATTTTTATAGAGCAGATTCTTATGGACACGGCGATACCCAATATGTCTACTTTTTATTTATTTATGTTTTACACTATATTATCTTTTTATAAAGAAAAAAAAAAAACATGTTAGTATCTCCATAGTCTGAGTATTTTTTTTTTTTTTAGTTTTTAGCCGATTATCTTATATAGGGGCTCATTTTTTGCAGGATGAGAGGACAATTTTTGTGATGTAAGGTGTCAAAAAAATACTTTTTATAGAGCAGATTCTTACAGACGCGGCGATACCTAATATGTCAATTTTTTTAATTTGTTTTTAGTTTTACTAAATAATATTTTAGAAATTTTTTGTTTTTGTTTTAGTGTCTCAAGTCTGAGAACCATTTTTTTATCCGATTGTCAGTGGTTAAATTGGGATATAAATTTAGTACTCCATGGGAGTGTGGTACTCCCTGAAGCAACCAATAATGCAGAGGCCCGGATGATCGGGGTACGTGTCACATTGAGTAGTGGTGTCCTTCCGTATCCCCCTCCTGTGACACACTCTGCACCTTTTTTGGGTCCGTCCCTTCTTTCCAGTATGGGGGACAACACCTGGAAAGTGTTGGCCAGGGACGATCCGGGTGCCTACAGTTCCTGAGGTACTCCGGCCTGCTCTTTCCCGGTCAGAAAATATCAGGGCCTTGAGGACTGACTTATAAAACTGAAGGAATGTCCCTGTGTTGCCAGCGCTCCATGACAACACAAAAGAGTTGCACAAGGCAATCTGCACCAAGTAGACTGCAACTTTTTTGATACATGCCCGGGTTTTGTGCATGGCGTTATATGGCTTGAGGACTTGATCAGAAAGATCAACTCCTCCCATATACCGATTGTAGTCGACGATACAATAGGGCTTGAGGACCGTTGCCACGGTACCTCGCACAGGGACAGGGGTGATGTCGTTACCATGAATTGTGGACAGTACATGGACATACCTCTTGTAGTGTTGAGCACGAATATTCGAAAAGCGTATTTTGATCTCGAATATCGCCACTTTAAGAATATTTCGAATATAGTGCTATATATTTGTTATATCAAACATTTGTCATTTTTTCCATCTGAACACATGATTCCTCCTTGCTTCTTACTTGTGGGCTAATGAGTCATTGGCCCACAAGCAGGTACCTGCCAGTATCTGCTTGCTAGATCTAGGATAAGTATTTTGCCTGTCCCAGAGCCGTCAAAGACTCCTCGATGCGTGGAAGAGGGAATGAATCTCGCGCGGTGCATGCATTCAACCGCCGGTAATCCACACAAAATTGAATAGTGCTGTCTGTCTTCTGTCTTCTTGACAAGCACCACTGTGGCTGCCCAAAGGCTCTGGCTACACTACACCACTCCGGAATCTATCATCTGTTTCAAAAACGTCTTCACTTCTTGGTACAACTTGGGCGGAATCTGCCGATATCTCTCCCGAATTGGAGGAGGGTCCCCATCGGTATCTCATGCGTGATAGCATCTGTGCAGCCAAAGTCATTGGCATGGCGGGCAAACCATGGTGGTTCTCCCACAGCATGGTTTCAACTGCTCGCAAGCTGTCTAAACTGAGAGCCCTCAAATCTATCTTCATTTGGTCCAAGATGGTTCTCCCATTCCATTCTGGGGTCGGAGCCTCTTCTGCACTGGCAGTAACTGCCAGGGTCCAAACAGCGTTACCTACAGGAGCTAGATTCACTTCTCTCCGACTCAGTACTTCTCCCCGATGTAGGTACACATGAGCCAGTTCCACTCCTGGCGTCAAGGAGACTTCTAGATGTCCCACATTCATAGCTCTTATGGGTACTCATCCATTCTGGACCACCGCCAGTGTCCGGGCCACCAAGGCATCCTGGTCTAGCTCCCCTAGGCCCACCGGTTCAATGATCACCTCCTTACCTTCAAGTTTGCGGAAGGTTCCCACGGGCAGTGTCAGTACAGTCTCTCGGCCATGGTCAGGGTAGCCCTTCTATCCGGCACTCGGATAGTACCCACGGACTGATGTGCTGGGACACTCTTCTGTGTCCCACAGAATCGTATAAACCGTTGAAAGGCTTTCTGAGTGGGTTTGTGTGGAGTGGCTTGTTTCCAATAAACCCGGTCTCCATTTAGTGAACATGATCTGATCCAATTGTCGCAGAATATTCATGCCCATTATCACTGGTGCATCCTCTTTGAACGTCTCGGGGACCAGCAGAATACCTTTTCTCCCCACTTCTTGTCCACATAGCCGTACATTCATTCACACGACTCCCATGACAGGGATCTGTTGTTGATTAGTCGCTGTAAACCAGACCAATGTCTCTCGCTCTGGCTTGGCCAGCGCTTAAAAGTAACGATTGAAGAACGACTAAGGCATAGTCGTCACCTGTGACCCGGTATCCACTAAGCAGAAGACAGGGACACCTTCAAATTCAGCTCGTATGGTGGGAAACCCTGCGACCAGGTGTTCGGAGCCATGCTGGGTAACTTGGCTATCCACTTCCCCTGCAATACGCCCCACTAATGCGGGGGCCGGAAGTTTAATGGCGGTTCTGGGTGTCCAGCCGGATCACTCCGATACTCTCTGGCAAAGTGTCCGTAATTTCTACATCACCAATACTGTGCCTCTTGATGGCCTTCTATTTGCCTGCCTATGGGGGATGCCCTTAGAACTTGACTGACTGGCCTCAGTGGAGGATATTGAGGAACTTGGTATAAGGTAAATTAGGGGGAGGATATTCTGGTGTAGAAACCCACAGGGTCGCCTGATAGGTTTGTTGTCGGGCCGGATATGAAGCCTCGGGTATAACACGACCCCATCCGTTTTTAAAGGTGTGTAAACTTTTCATGCATAGCACTCAGGGAGCTCTGCAAGTCTTGTACCACCCAGACCCGGACCTCTTTATTCTTGCAACCCCGAGGGGTGTGACGGTCTGGGGCCGTATCACTCCGGAGGCATAACTTTTTTCTTTGCTTCGTGCCACAGCCTCTGTCAATATTTGTCAAAAGGTTAGGGTAGGGTCCACCCTGACTCGTTCCCGCAGGGCCTGTTTTAGGGGAGTGCTGTAGAGCCCTAGAATTAATTGTTCACCCAGTATACGGTCCACAGGTCCCATGACGGTTACTCCGTCTGCCTCATTTTTTTCTGTACCTTGGCCAATACTTCCTGTAGCGCCGTCGCATATTGTGAGACCCCTTCATCTTCCCGCTGAATCCGGTAAAATAACTTTGCTCGGAGGTGCCCTGCACTAGCTGTTTCACCATATATTTATTTCAGGAATCACACGATCTCTTTTAAAGTATTGCGCGTGGCTTCTGATTGTAGAAACACATTTCTTCGGGCCTCATCCTCTAGAGCGGCCAAAGCAATTTCTACTTGTAGTTCTGAGCTGACATTGTAAATCCTAGCAGCGCTCTGTAACCTTGTCACCCAGTCCGCCAGTGATATGTTCTGGCCATCAAATTTAGGCAGCAAGTGTAATGACCGGCAACACACACAGGGAGGAAAAAGGGAAAGTCCTGCCCAAGGGAGAGGGAAAGGTGGTGACCCCTAACTCTCCTTGCGGCTGGCACCTGACTGCCCTGACGTCCCTAGACGGGTTCCTCACCCGTGCGGCGATCACGTGCCTAAACCCTGGCTTTCCCTGAAATGAACCCTAGATAATGAACGGGCCGGTGGGATCGCTAGTCCTCACCACTGACACTAAGAGGGAAACACCAGGGAGAGGACAGACAAACACAGACAAACACAAACACCCAGGTGGACGACAACAACTGTCCACAAAGGTCCAACAGGGATCCGGAGGGTAGCGTTCTGGATCAACTACCAGAGAACGCAGCAACACAGCTCCAGTGGGTCAGAATAGATGTCCAGGCAGGAAGCTCTATATCTGGCAACCAGAGAAGTGTGAGAGGGGAATATAAGGAGGATTGGGAGTGCTGGACAAGGAACAGCTGAGAGAAGGAGCTACGGATCCCTGAGTGAGCCAAAAAGGGTTTGCAAAGCAAACCCAGAAAGCTACAATAAGGAAACATCCCTATCTTACATAGAGCGTGCAGCCAACCGCTGCGACCTCCTGACCCCGGGTACAACGGAGTCAGGCGTGGCTCTTGACACCCTCGTGACAGTACCCCCCTCTCTACGAGGGGCCTCTGGACACTCAGGACCAGGTCTCTCAGGATGAGAGGCATGAAAAATCCGAACTAGCCTGTCGGCGTTTACCTCAGACGCAGGAACCCACATTCTTTCCTCGGGACCGTAACCTCTCCAGTGCACCAGATATTGGAGAGAGCGGCGGACCCGACGAGAATTAATAATTTTGGATATCTGAAATTCTAAATTACCATCCACGACAACAGGAGGGGGTGGCAGCGGTGACGGTTCTAGAGGTGGAACATATTTTTTGAGTAACGACTTATGAAAGACATTATGGATTTTAAAAGTCTGAGGCACCTCCAGGCGAAAAGCCACGGGGTTGATGATGGCTACAATCTTGTACGGACCAATAAACCTAGGACCCAGTTTCCAAGAGGGAACCTTCAATTTGATATTCCTAGTAGATAACCACACATAGTCATTCACTCCTAGGTCCGGACCTGGCGACCGTCTCTTATCAGCCATGCATTTGTATTTACCTCCCATATTTTTCAAGTTAGCTTGCACCTTCTGCCATACCGATGAAAGAGATGACGCAAACCGTTCCTCTTCGGGAACCCCAGAAGACCCCCCCTCTTTGAAAGTACAAAATTGGGGATGAAAACCATATGCACCAAGAAATGGTGACTTGCCAGTGGATTCCTGACGGCGATTATTTATGGTAAACTCAGCTAAGGGTAAATATGACGACCACAACTCTTGGTTTTCAGACACAAAACATCTTAGATATGTCTCCAGGTTTTGGTTGGTACGCTCAGTCTGTCCATTCGACTGAGGATGGAAAGCTGAGGAAAAGGACAAGTGAACCCCCAAACGGGAACAAAAAGCTTTCCAAAATTTAGAAATAAACTGGGTTCCCCGATCCGAAACAACATCGGAGGGGACCCCGTGAAGCTTCACGATCTCACTGACGAATACCTGAGCAAGAGTTTTAGCATTAGGTAGTGCGGGTAACGCAATGAAGTGTGCCATTTTGCTAAACCTGTCCACTACTACCAAAATAACTGTTTTACCTGCAGACAAAGGTAAGTCAGTGATAAAATCCATAGACAGATGTGTCCATGGTCTATTGGGAATGACGAGTGGTAATAGAGACCCTGCAGGACGTGTATGTGAAACTTTTGCGCGCGCACAGGTAGAACAAGAAGACACAAAATCCAATATATCCTGACGCAACCTTGGCCACCAAAAACGACGAGACAATAGCTCCAAGGTTGCTTTACCACCCGGGTGCCCAGCAAGTGCCGAATTATGATGCTCCTTTAATAATTCGAGACGTAGGTTCAACGGTACAAACAATTTCTCTGAGGGGCAAGAGACCGGGGCGTCCCCCTGGGCCTCTAACACCTTCCCCTCCAAAGCAGAGTGTACCGCAGAGACAACCACTCCTCTTTGAAGAATGGGCACCGGATCACTCACATTACCCCCTCCAAGGAAACAACGAGATAGTGCATCAGCCTTGGTATTCTTTGCCCCAGGACGATAGGTAATCACAAAGTTAAACCTGGTAAAAAAATAGCGACCACCTAGCCTGTCTAGGGGTGAGGCGCTTAGCTGATTCGAGGTACAGCAGATTTTTGTGGTCCGTAAACACAGTGACGGGGTGGACTGCCCCCTCTAAGAAGTGACGCCACTCCTCAAACACAAGTTTAATAGCTAACAGTTCCCTATTGCCAATATCGTAGTTCTGTTCTGCTGCAGATAGTTTTTTAGAAAAGAAAGCACAAGGATGCCATTTGCCAGGAGACGGACCCTGAGACAGTACAGCCCCCACTCCCACCTCTGATGCATCGACTTCAACAATAAAAGGCTGAGAGACATCAGGTTGGATTAGTACAGGTGCTGAGGTAAACCTCTCTTTTAGAGAGGAAAAAGCAACTTTAGCGGCGTCAGACCATTTAGAAAAATCAGTCCCCTTCCTAGTCATGTCAGTAAGGGGTTTTACGATCACCGAATAATTTTTAATGAATTTCCTATAGAAATTCGCGAAGCCCAAGAACCGTTGTAATGCTTTGAGGTTCTCAGGAAGATCCCAATCTAAAATTGCCTGGACCTTCCTAGGATCCATACGGAAACCTGACGCAGATAAATAATAACCTAGGAATTGTATCTCCTGAACGGCAAAAACACATTTTTCAATTTTAGCATATAATTCATTCGTCCGTAGGACCTGTAGTACTTGTCTGACATGCTCCTCATGTGTTCTCAGATCAGACGAATAAATTAAGATATCATCTAGGTATATTACCACAAACCTGCCGATTAGATGACTAAAAATGTCATTAACGAAATGTTGGAAGACGGCAGGAGCATTGGTCAGGCCGAAAGGCATAACTAGATTTTCATAATGCCCCTCAGGGGTGTTAAAAGCTGTTTTCCACTCATCCCCCTCTTTAATACGAATCAGATTGTAGGCCCCCCTAAGATCGAGTTTGGAGAACCACCTAGCACCCGCAATCTGGTTAAACAGGTCAGGAATGAGAGGAAGAGGGTATGGGTCTCGGATGGTTATCCGATTTAATTCACGAAAATCTAGGCAAGGACGCAGGCCCCCATCTTTCTTTTTAACGAAGAAAAACCCTGCAGCCACGGGTGAAGAAGAGGGTCTGATGTGTCCCTTAGCCAAAATCTCGGAGATATAATCCTTCATGGCTTGTCTCTCTGGACCTGAAAGATTATATAAGGTAGATATATCACCCGTGGGGGATATATGACATCAGCGCTGATACACAATCAATTCAGCTAGTCCTATTAGGCTGACACTATGCTTGGTGTCAGTCTAATTCTTCATATGAATTTGCTATGTGAGCTAATTGTGTTAGGATGTGAGTGGCTGTCCTTATCAGTTAAGGTGTGTGGTCGGTCGCTGGGGGTGAGCAGACACTGAAGTTGTTAACACTGGGGATAAAGCGGCAAGTCAGAGGTGGATGTTAGTATAAACTCTATCCTAGGTACCTTGTTAGTTTGTTGTCTGAAGCATTCCTTATGTCGGTATTCTTCTTAAGTTGTTGTTCTTCCTCTTCTATATTGTTCTTCTTTCTTCCGTTCGGTATTCCTTCAAGTCCCGGCGTTCTTCTTGCTCACCTATCTGCAGCAGCGCGGCCCCGGCCGGAAGCACGCGCGTCGCGAGGGAGCTTGGTCCGTTACCCGGGAAACCGCCGGCGGTGACGTCACCTGATACGAGTACGGTGGCCTCCGTGGGGCAAAAGACTGTGACCTACGCGTTTCGAAGCCAAAGCGGGCTCCTTCGTCAGGGTCAGTCTACTTGCTATGTGCCGGAGGTTTAAATAGCTCGTCTGGTTTCCCATGGCAACGGATAAGCACTGTTTTTGGAGTGTAAGAAGTGCTGGTTTGTGATGAATACATTGGATGCGTTAATTTCCTCATGGATTATGTAATCCCATATGCGGTTGTACAATTATTCTTGTGATATACATTGTTCATTATTGGATTGTAGTATAATAATTTTTTATATATATATATACATATATATTTTATGTTATATATCTAGATGTTTGTTGGTGGTTATTTGTTAATGAAAGGCGAACAATTCAATTTCCTGGTTTAATCCATTGGGGGCTAGGCTGTTGCATCTAAAAATCCACTTGCTTTCGGCTCTGGACATAATTTTAATATAGTCGCCTCCCCTCCTATCTTGCTTCACTTTTTCTATGCCACCAAAGCAAGATCCTGAAAATTTCCCCTAGTGGAGTTCTGTGTAGTGACGTGATAGTGGATGATTATCTGATTTCTTTTTAATATTGTTGTCTTACATGTTCTCTTATTCTAATTCTCAATTCTCTTTTAGTTCGCCCCACATACATTTTGTTACACGGGCACTTAATGTAGTAAATTACTCCCTTGGTGTGACAGGTAATGTAGTCCTTTATCATATATTTCTCTTGTGGGGTGTTTATTTGAAATGTTGGTTTTACCTGATGTTTCGTGCTTTTACAATTGATACACAATCTACAGGGGAAAAAGCCCTTTTTGGTACATGTTTTCGGGTTTACTGTGTCATTCTTGATGGAGGGGGCCACCAGATTGGCCAAGTTGGGAGCCTTTTTAAAAATGAAGGTGGGATTATTGGGGATCTTATTACCAATAATTTTGTCATACTTTAAGATGTCCCAATATTTATGTATGATTCTTTTGAAGTTTTTAACCCCTGCTATATGTTGTAATAATGGGAATTTTGATATCTTCGTGGCTTTCTGGGTCATTTGTTTCCCCTTTTTCTTTTTCCCTAGGTTTTTTTTCCTCTAGTAGGGTATGGCGGTCAAGGTTTTCTACAATTTTGCTGATGGGGGTTAGTTTTTCTAGTTTATAGCCTTTTTCTATGAATTTAGTATTTAGCATGTTCGCCTCTTCTTGATAATTGGTATTGGTGGTGCAGTTTCTACGGGCTCGTATATATTGGCTGTAGGGAATATTGTTAAGCCATATGGGTAGGTGGCAGCTGAAAGATTATATAACCTGGTCTTGGGTAATTTTGCGCCAGGAATAAGGTTAACCGGGCAATCATAAGGACGATGAGGTGGTAACTTCTGACAACCCTTTTCAGAAAAAACGTCCTCAAAGTCCGAAACAAAAGTAGGTAGGGTAGCTATGGAGGCGACTAAGCAATTGCTATTTAAGCAATTTTCTCTGCACGGCTCACTCCACTCCGATATCTCCCTGGCCTGCCAATCCACCACTGGATTGTGCGCTACCAACCAGGGAAGGCCCAGCACTACCGGAGTGGCAAGCCCCTCCAGAACATAACATGAGAGCATCTCGTTATGGTGGTCCCCTACCCGAAGGTGTAAGTTATGAACAATGTGGGTGAGATTTCTCTGAGACAGAGGAGCAGAATCTATAGCAAATATGGGAATAGGTCTCTGTAGTGTACAGAGAGACAAACCCATAGTGCAGGCAAAATGGGCATCTATCAAATTTACCCCTGCTCCACTGTCTAGAAAGAAAGAAATCGTCTCTGTCTTATCACCAAAAACAATAACCGCTGGCAACACAAATTGTGATGTACGTATGGAGGAAACGTATACCCCCCGGCTGACATCCTCCACACAGCCTGGGGTTAGTAGTTTTCCGACGGTTTTTTTGTTTCTGAGGAAAGAAGGACAGACATTAATGAAATGACCCCTCTCCCCACAAAAAAAACAAACCCCACGCCTACGGCGAACCTCAGGAGGACGGACCTGACGAGTAGTTCCTCCTAGCTGCATTGTCTCGTCTAAGTCCGTACAGACTAACTGCTGCTTGGGAGAGGTTACCAATGGCTCCGTTTTTTTCAACCTGTCCCTAAGACGTCTATCTATACGGATAGAAAGGGACATAACTGCATCAAGGGAAAAGGGGGTCTCATACAATGCAAGCGCATCCTTAACCCTTTCGGATAACCCAGAGCAGAACTGACTCCTGAGAGCCGGGTCGTTCCATTGGGTATCCGTAGCCCATCTACGGAAGTCAGAGCAATACTCCTCTACCGGCCGCTCTCCTTGTAGGAGTCTCCGTAATTTTGATTCAGCCAGTGCGACTCGGTCAGGGTCGTCATATATGAGACCCAAGGCCCCGAAAAACTCATCCACTGACCGAAACGCCTGAGAATCAGTAGGTAAAGAGAACGCCCAGGACTGCGGGTCCCCCTGCAGCAGGGAAATAACAACCCCCACCCACTGTTCTTCATTACCGGAGGAGTAAGGGCGCAGTTTAAAGTATAATTTACAGGCCTCACGGAAAATCAAAAACTTGTCCCTTCCCCCAGAAAATCTGTCAGGGAGAGGGACCTTGGGTTCCGCAACAACCTGGTTACCAGTAGCAACCGCTGGACTTGCGGTCTGTTGTAATTGCTGCTGTTGCTGGAGGACCGACGCCTTCAATCCTGCCACCTCCAAAGACAGGCCATGAGATTGTTCAGACAGAGCAGCAATTTGATCCATACTGGATTCTAAGTAGGTAAAAAAAAAAAATTTTTTTTTTTTTTTTTTTTACCTACACAAAAATAAGGGCCAGATATAATGTAATGACCGGCAACACACACAGGGAGGAAAAAGGGAAAGTCCTGCCCAAGGGAGAGGGAAAGGTGGTGACCCCTAACTCTCCTTGCGGCTGGCACCTGACTACCCTGACGTCCCTAGACGGGTTCCTCACCCGTGCGGCGATCACGTGCCTAAACCCTGGCTTTCCCTGAAATGAACCCTAGATAATGAACGGGCCGGTGGGATCGCTAGTCCTCACCACTGCACTAAGAGGGAAACACCAGGGAGAGGACAGACAAACACAGACAAACACAAACACCCAGGTGGACGACAACAACTGTCCACAAAGGTCCAACAGGGATCCGGAGGGTAGCGTTCTGGATCAACTACCAGAGAACGCAGCAACACAGCTCCAGTGGGTCAGAATAGATGTCCAGGCAGGAAGCTCTATCTCTGGCAACCAGAGAAGTGTGAGAGGGGAATATAAGGAGGATTGGGAGTGCTGGACAAGGAACAGCTGAGAGAAGGAGCTACGGATCCCTGAGTGAGCCAAAAAGGGTTTGCAAAGCAAACCCAGAAAGCTACAATAAGGAAACATCCCTATCTTACATAGAGCGTGCAGCCAACCGCTGCGACCTCCTGACCCCGGGTACAACGGAGTCAGGCGTGGCTCTTGACACCCTCGTGACGGCAAGTTAAACAGTGTGCCCATAGGGAGGACTCTTGCAGGGCTTCCACCATTGCCTGAGGTACTCACATTAACATCATGCACATTGCCTTCAGCCGCCTCCATCTCTGTGACTGTACCCTGCTCACAGCGCCACTTGTAGCGCTCAGGGGAGGAAAAGACCGCAGGGCAGGATTCAAATACAGTACAGCAGACAAGGAGGCTGAAGCAGATAATGGCTTTCTGAACGGGCAAAATATAACTGCCGGAAAATCAGATTAACAGTATTGTGCCGATGCATCAGAGGCGCAATCGATAAATGACAGAAACAGTGGAAACAGGTTTACATAAATTTATAAGAAGGATAACTGCACTTTTCATCCAAACAAAATGTACTCTAAACAGCAAACACATAAAAATGCAAGCTACTCTCCTCTAATATACCCCTGTCTGTCCCTGCTACTCAGGGCACATTTCTAAAAATGCACTGACTAAGTCTCCTGCTCTATGTCCTACCACAGATTAGCACCGGTGCGCACTAACAGTTCTGCAGGAAGCTGCTTGTCTTGGTCTGATGCGCAAAGGCAGGTGCAGTCTGGCTCCTGATCCGGTCGCTTGCTTGCCCTAACGGGGTCTTTTCTTCACTTTCTCTAGAGTGCACGTGCAGGAATCCACATAGTCCAGCTCTGACAGGAGTAACCTGTCCTGTCACAGGTCTCTGAATTGAACACTTTGCTCCTCTAGAACACACTTAGCTGTCTCTGTTGACCTTTCCCACAGCAGCCAGGAAAAATCACTTTATAGTCCCTATAGCTCTGTCCCACAATAGCAGACTCTCTCTGTACACCTTGGCAAGGACGCAGCCTCCAGCACTCTAAGCCCGGGAACTTGAACTCCTCCTACATCCTCTAGAACAACAACTTATTTTCTTTCTTTCTTAAAGACACAGTGGCCTCTTGTGGCCGGAAGAAGGCATAACAGTCTGTGTGAAATATTATCACTGGAGATGCACTTGATAATTCTAGGGGCTGACCCTTACAATACCACAACCCAAATCCGAACTCGAATTTCAAAATATGAAATTTGCTCATCCCTAATGTCGATGTATCAATTTTAGCGCTCATCACCATTATGATAATTACATTTATATATACTGCTGGAAAAAATTGTACACAGTATAAAATAATGAATCTGTTCTTTTCATAATGCTTTAGAAATAATTGAGTAATTGTTTCACTGTAACACATTCTGTACTTGTATTATAAAAATTTATTGTATAATGATTTAGTAAGTAATTTAGTGATGAATGTATACATATGGGCAAATTATGAAATGCCTCATTGAGATGGGATGAAACATTGAAGTATGGGTGAATAAAATATCCATTACCTTTATTTAACTAAAGTTGGAGTGCTTCTACATCATATACCGGTATATATATATATATATATATATATATATTTTTTTTTTATATTTTTTTTACGTATTTTTATTTTAAGAACTCTTAGATAGATAGATCCTGGCCAATAAAGCTCAAGGGGCCCTTAACGCCAACTATAGTGTTTTAAAAAAAAGTTATTTTAATACTTTATTCCATGCTCTTTTTTCATTCGGTGGTTAAAAAATATGAAACTGCAGAAATTTTGTAATATGCTTTTTCTGAAAATTACTTGCTGATCTTCTTCAGTTACACACCATTGGACAATGCTGACATATTACTTGATGCCCTGTGAAAGCAACTTAATCATTACACAGAAAAACTTGTCAATCATTCAATGAATAACAGGATTCGGCCATTTTTCTGGTCAATTGATATTCTGTAGATGCTGATATGTGTATTTACTGCACTGATCACGTTACCTCCAAATAATGTAAAATTAAACCAAAAGCACTCTACAAACATTGAATATATAAACTAATGCTTTATTCACTATATAAATGAACTGATTGGCACAAGTGTTTTGTTAAGTACCTCATATTCATTAACCGCCTCCCGACCGCTGAACGCACGGATGCGTCCGGGAGGCGGTCGATTCATTCCTCCTGGATGCATCCGTGCGTCATCTCGCGAGAGGCGAGATTTCCTGTGAATGCGCGCACACAGGCGTGTTCACAGGAGCAGAAGGTAAGCGAGTGGATCTCCAGCCTGCCGCTGGCAGGCTGGAGATGCGATTTTTTTAACCCCTAACAAGTATATTAGACACTGTTTTGATAACAGCGTCTAATATACCTGGTACTCTGGTGGTCCCTTTTGCTTGGATCGACCACCAGAGGACACAGGTAGCTCAGTAAAGTGCCACCAAACACCACTACACTACACTACACCCCTCCCCCTGTCACTTATTAACCCCTTATGAACCCATGATCACCCCATATAGACTCCCTGATCACCCCCCTGTCATTGATCACCCCCTTGTCATTGATCACCCCCCTGTAAGGCTCCATTCAGACGTCCGTATGATTTTTACGGATCCACGGATACATGGATCGGATCTGCAAAACACATACGGACGTCTGATTGGAGCCTTACAGGGGGGTGATCACCCATATAGACTCCCTGATCACCCCCCTGTCATTGATCACCCCCCTGTCATTGATCACCCCCCTGTAAGGCTCCATTCAGACGTCCGTATGATTGTTACGGATCCACGGATACATGGATCGGATCCGCAAAACACATACGGACTTCTGATTGGAGCCTTACAGGGGGGTGATCACTCATATAGACTCCCTGATCACCCCCCTGTCATTGATCACCCCCCTGAAAGGCTCCATTCAGGCGTCCGTATGATTTTTACGGATCCACGGATACATGGATCGGATCCGCAAAACACATACGGACGTCTGAATGGAGCCTTACAGGGGGGTGATCAATGACAGGGGGGTGATGACCCATATAGACTCCCTGATCACCCCCCCTGTCATTGATCACCCCCCTGTCATTGATCACCCCCCTGTAAGGCTCCATTCAGACGTCCGTATGATTTTTACGGATCCACGGATACATGGATCGGATCCGCAAAACACATACGGACGTCTGAATGGAGCCTTACATGGGGGTGATCAATTTCAGGGGGGTAATCACCCATATAGACTCCCTGATCACCCCCCTGTCATTGATCACACCCCTGTCATTGATCACCCCCCTGTAAGGCTCCATTCAGACGTCCGTAGGATTTTTACGGATCCACGGATACATGGATCGGACCCGCAAAACACATACGGACGTCTGAATGGAGCCTTACAGGGGGGTGATCACCCATATAGACTCCCTGATCACCCCCCGTCATTGATCACCCCCCTGTAAGGCTCCATTCAGACGTCCGTATGATTTTTGCGGATCCACGGATACATGGATCGGATCCACAAAACACATACGGACGTCTGAATGGAGCCTTACAGGGGGGTGATCAATGACAGGGGGGTGATCACCCATATAGACTCCCTGATCACCCCCCTGTCATTGTTCACCCCCCTGTCATTGATCACCCCCCTGTAAGGCTCCATTCAGACGTCCGTATGATTTTTACGGATCCACGGATACATGGATCGGATCCGCAAAACACATACGGACGTCTGAATGGAGCCTTACAGGGGGGTGATCAATGACAGGGGGGTGATCACCCCATATAGACTCACTGATCACCCCCCCTGTCATTGATTGTAAGGCTCCATTTAGACATTTTTTGGGCCCAAGTTAGCGGAATTATTTAATTTTTTTCTTACAAAGTCTCATATTCCACTAACTTGTGTCAAAAAATAAAATCTTACATGAACTCACCATACCCCTCACAGAATCCAAATGCGTAAAATTCTTTAGACATTTATATTCCAGACTTCTTCTCACGCTTTAGGGCCCCTAAAATGCCAGGGCAGTATAAATACCCCATATGTGACCCCATTTCAGAAAGAAGACACCCCAAGGTATTCCGTGAGGGGCATATTGAGTCCATGAAAGATTTAAATTTTTGTCCCAAGTTAGCGGAAAGGGAGACTTTGTGAGAAAAAACAAAAAATAAATCAATTTCCGCTAAACTTGTGCCAAAGAAAAAAAAATTCTATGAACTCGCCATGCCCCTCATTGAATACCTTGGGGTGTCTTCTTTCCAAAATGGGGTCACATGTGGGGTATTTATACTGCCCTGGCTTTTTAGGGGCCCTAAAGCATGAGAAGAAGTCTGGGATCCAAATGTCAAAAAATGCCCTCCTAAAAGGAATTTGGGCCGCTTTGCGCATCTAGGCTGCAAAAAAGTGTCACACATGTGGTATCGCCGTACTCAGGAGAAGTTGGGGAATGTGTTTTGGGGTGTCACTTTACATTTACCCATGCTGGGTGAGATAGATATCTTGGTCAAGTGCCAACTTTGTATACAAAAATGGGAAAAGTTGTCTTTTGCCAAGATATTTCTCTCACCCAGCATGGGTATATGTATAATGACACCCCAAAACACATTCCCCAACTTCTCTTGAGTACGGCGATACCACATGTGTGACACTTTTTTTCCGCCTAGGTGGGCAAAGGGGCACACATTCCAAAGAGCACCTTTAGGATTTCACAGGTCATTTTTTGCACATTTTGATTTCAAACTACTTACCACACATTAGGGCCCCTAGAATGCCAGGGCAGTATAACTACCCCACAAGTGACCCTATTTTGGAAAGAAGACACCCCAAGGTATTCCGTGAGGGGCATGGCGAGTTCCTAGAATTTTTAATTTTTTGTCACAAGTTAGTGGAAAATTATGATTTAATTTTTTATTTTATTTTTCTAACAAAGTCTCATATTCCACTAACTTGTGACAAAAAATAAAAAATTCTAGGAACTCGCCATGCCCCTCACGGAATACCTTGGGGTGTCTTCTTTCCAAAATGGGGTCACTTGTGGGGTAGTTATACTGCCCTGGCATTTTAGGGGCCCATATACGTGAGAAGTAGTTTGCAATCAAAATGTGTAAAAAAATGGCCTGTGAAATCCGAAAGGTGCTCCACAAGTGACCCCATTTTGGAAAGAAGACACCCCAAGGTATTTTGTGATGGGCATAGTGAGTTCATGGAAGTTTTTATTTTTTGTCACAAGTTAGTGGAATATGAGACTTTGTAAGAAAAAAATAAATAAATAAATAAATCATCATTTTCCGCTAACTTGTGACAAAAAATAAAAAGTTTTATGAACTCACTATGCCCATCAGCGAATACCTTAGGGTGTCTACTTTCCGAAATGGGTCATTTGTGGGGTGTTTGTACTGTCTGGGCATTGTAGAACCTCAGGAAACATGACAGGTGCTCAGAAAGTCAGAGCTGCTTCAAAAAGCGGAAATTCACATTTTTGTACCATAGTTTGTAAACGCTATAACTTTTACCCAAACCATTTTTTTTTTTTGCCCAAACATTTTTTTTATCAAAGACATGTAGAACAATAAATTTAGCAAAAAAATTATATATGGATGTCGTTTTTTTTGCAAAATTTTACAACTGAAAGTGAAAAATGTCATTTTTATTCAAAAAAATCGTTAAATTTCGATTAATAACAAAAAAAGTAAAAATGTCAGCAGCAATTAAATACCACCAAATGAAAGCTCTATTAGTGAGAAGAAAAGGAGGTAAAATTAATTTGGGTGGTAAGTTGCATGACTGAGCAATAAACGGTGAAAATAGTGTAGTGCAGAAGTGTAAAAAGTGGCCTGGTCATTAAGGGTGTTTCAGCTAAGGGGGTTGAAGTGGTTAATTCTTCTCTGTACCAATCCTGAATCCTATTAGTTTTGAATGTGTACTCTTTGTGGAAGCTTCCATGCTATTTTTTTTTTTTTTAGATGAGTTATTGGTCATTTCAAAGACAATGTATAAGAAACTGGTTATACTAAAATCTTCTTCCTGTGATAGTTTGGTAGATCGCTACTTTTTGCCACCAAAAGAAAAATCCACTGGAATCTGTGTAAATTCAAATGTAGCAAATGGACTTGAGGACATGGGTGGGCATATTACACCTCAAATCTGTCACGACTCTCCCTAACTTACTACTGTTAGGGCAGCTTTTAAGTGCCATAGTGATTAGGGGCCTTTCTGGTGACAAGTATATTGTAGTCTCCAGTCAGTCAAGAAAGGGTTAATACTTGGGACCACTGTGGCTGACTTCACAGTTAAAGTGCATGAGGTAGGTATCAATAATAAGCCCCTGTAGTAACTATGGCAACTGTGCTGCTGATGTCATAGATGCATAAGTCTATGACATAAAGCGCCCACAGAGGAAGGTTCCATGACAGAAGGACAAACGGCCATTTGCAGAGCAATGCTTGGTGTGTCTGGAGACCTGGAGCTTCACCATCTGTAGAGGGAGGAAGGGGACGCCCGCCTAGCGTGCATGCGCCATCCTCTCTGTTTTTTAAAGGGCAAGGATTTTGAAAGGTGGGTACATTGCTTCAAAATACTGGGATGGTAGGGAAGACAAAGAATTTGAGCCATAATTTCGGAGCGACAGCTACTACTTTGCTCCTGCGGCAGGTGCTGTGGTATTCTAACATGACCTCTCCACTGCGGTGAAGTAAATAGGAGGCTGCTCAGATGCAGCTTGTTACCTAAAACCGCCCAAAACCAAACCAGCCCATTGGAGTCTACGGGTCCGTGAAAACCACTTCGTTCTGTCAGTGATATTCACTGACCATTGGTAGGAGCTGTGATTGAAACTTCATTTTCAGCCTAGCAGTGTATATGGAATACGGATGACACCTGGAGGGCAAAAAACGGACACACGGATCCTTCACAGACATTTTCACGGATGAAAGACTGACCAACTTGTCACAGATGTCATCACAGAATAACAAAGAGATCTTATTGTTATTGGGGCATTTATATATCACGGGGCGGCCACCAGATCTCATTTCTCTTCACCACTCTGATACTGCGCAATCAGTGAGGGCAGTGTTAGGCCTCATTCACACATCAGTGTTTGGTCAGTGATTTCCATCAGTGATGGTGAGCCAAAACCAGAAGTGGAGCCTCCACAGAGATAAGGTATAAGGGAAAGATCTGCACCTGTTCTGTGGTTAGACCCGCAACTGGTTTGGGCTCAAAATAACTGACAGAAATAACTGACCAAAATATTAGAGTGGCAAATGCAATGTGCCGCGAGGTCTACCTTATCTTGCATGTCCATGCTGTGCTTTCTCTGCACTCTCTCACTGAGTTCATTTCATTGGTGCAGAAAACCTGGCTGAATCTGCGCTGAAACCACCTCCCATTGTATTCAATGGGAGGCCAAGCGGCAGTTCATGCAGCCGAGGGTTATTGCCCCCCCACAAAGCCGTACCCGGAGCCTGCTAGTGGTTTAGCTCCATTCAGTGGCAGAAAACACCGCGCAGCGGTTTCTGACGTGGGATAGGCAGAGGATTTTGGAGCTGACAAAACCTACCTTTAAAGGGATTGTGTCATTTCAGCAAGTGGCATTTGTCATGTAGAGAAAGTTAATACGAGGCACTTACTAATGTATTGTGATTGTCCATATTGCCTCCTTTGCTGGCTGGATTCATTTTTTTACCACATTATACACTGCTCGTTTCCATGGTTACGACCACCCTGCAATCCATCAGTGGTGGCCGTGCTTGCACACTGTAGAAAAAAACACCAGCCTCTCTGGTGGCTGGTACAGTGGGAGCTTATATAGGCTGGTGCTTTTTCCTATAGAGTGCAAGCACAGCCAACGCTGATGGATTGCAGGGTGGTAGTAGCCATGGAAACGAGCAGTGTATAATGTGATGGAAAAATTAATCCAGTCAAAGGAAGCAATATGGATAATACCACTACACTAGTAAGTGCCTCGTATTAACGTTCTCTACATGATAAATGCTATTTCCTGAAGTGAGACAACCCCTTTAAGGCCCTATTACACCTGAAGATAATTGTTCAGATCATCGCTAACAAGTGTTCATATGAATGCTCATTAGCGATGATCTGGCAGTGTAATACTGCCACCAATTACCCGATGAGCGAGCAAATGCTCGTTCATCGGGTAATCAGAATCTTTTAGGAGGTTTAAAAATCCTTGTTTGTGGGCAGCAGATTGTGCCGTACTGATTCAGTATGGAGGCGAGTGATAGCATTAGCGAGATTGCTGCATGAAATAGCCACTGTCTCCTCTTCTTTCCCGAAAACCGCCTGCTTCCTCTGCAGGTGTAATAGGACCCTTAGCCTGTCAGCAAAGCTACTTTAAGGGCTCATGCACACAAACGTATTTTCTTTCCGTGTCCATTCTGTTGTTTTTTATTTGCGGACCGTATGCGGAACCATTCCCTTCAATGGGTCCGCAAAAAAACGGAAGTTACTCCGCGTGAATTCCGTTTCCATATAGAATATGTCCTATTAATAGAACATGTCCTATTATTGTCCGCATTACGGACAAGGAAGGTACAGTTCTATGTAAGGCCAGCTGTTCCGTTCCGCAAAATACGTAACGCACACGGATTTCATCAGTATTTTTTGCGATCCGTTTTTTTTTGCAGACCACAAAATACATACGGTCGTGTGCATAAGCCCTAGGGGGTCTCTCCCTATATTCAGATATTTTTTTTGCTATTGTGTAAAATAAAACTATTAAAGTATATCTATATATATATATTAATGTGTGTTTTAGCACGGTCCGTGGGTCTGTGTTTTCAGCACGGATAAATGCTCTACTTTGTCCGTGTTCACGGATCCATCATACCCATTATAGTCTATGTATCCGTGAAAACCACAAATGCAACACGGATCCATTAGGAAGAGATGCTTTGAAAACAATTTTTCAGCTGTGCAGTGTCAGTGCTTAGCAGTACTAATGTTCCTCATGGTGGCCCATAATGTTCGCCATAGTGACCACTGCAGTAATAATGCCTCATAGTGGCTCCCTGCTGTAATGTTTCATTTCAGCCCCCAAAAAAATGAAAATATATACTCACCTCCTCCTCTATTGAATGAAAAGGACCGGCGCTCTGCGTGATGACGTCATCGCACGCTCCCAGCGCGACAGATCCTTTCTGTGCAAGTGGATGATGTGAGTATCAGAATATATGCAATGGGCGGCCACGTCAATGGGCCCTCTATGTCGCGTCCCAGGTGTAGGAACGGCCGAGTGGTATAGGGTGGCCTAAAATGTCCTTTTATATGAGGTGTGAGTGTTACGGTGCTCCTACCTGGATACGGCTGGACCCCAGGCGCTGGCTCCGAAGCAAACAAATAGGGGGAATAGTTGAGGGATAAAAGAATAACTTGAGTCCAGATCTTGAGATGCAGTTCCAGCTTTGCCTTGGTCCCAGCAGGCTTTAGCATTAAGACTCTGGCAGGCCAACTCATCACTACTACATTTGTTGCTCTCTGGCTCTGCTGTACTATCAGGCTGGCTGTATAACTTTGCTTCTTCTTTATGCTGCACAACACTTAGTAGCCTGACTCTATGTTTGGCAAGGAAATACTCCTCCTGGCTCCTGAGGCTTCAAGCTTTGGCCTCCATGTCCAGCAGAGCTGAGGGTGCTCTGGATGGCTTGGCTTGGGCATGTCCAGGAGAGACGTGCCCAGCACACCCTCCCTTGGCAGGGGGTAAGCTGGAACTGACTCTCACTAATCCCCACCCTTCCTGCAGGAAGTGGGACTGGCCCACTCCTCCACCGAGGGGGTTTAGAATGGAATGGAAAGCTCCATTCTACCTAACTATAGCTCTGCCATATTTGCTTCCACCTGCTGGTAAACCAGACAAATTACATTTAAACACAACAGTTGCAAACATTAGAAATGCACAGTATAGTGGACCTGAAATAAATACACAAGATGACATGATATTAGCACATTAGAGATAGTAGCGGGGTGAAGAAGTGGTAATGCCACTCTGGGGCGTTACATATACACTGCTCGTTACCATGGCTATGACCACCCTGTAATCCTCTCTGTGACCAGGACTGTGGAAACTCACATAGGCTGGTGCTTTCTCCTATGGTGTGCAAGCAGGGCCACCACTGATGCTTTACAGGGTGGTCGTAACCATGGGAAAAAGCAGTGTATAATGTGATGGAAAAATGAATCCAGCCAGCAAAGGAGGCAATATGGACAATCACAATACATAAGTAAGTGCCTTGTATTAACTTTCTCTACATGATAAATACTATTTACTGAAGTGACACAATCCCTTTAAGGCCTCGTGCACACAGCCGTTGCCCGGCTGTGGCCATATTGCGGCCCGCAATCCAGAGCTGCGGGTTCATACATGTTCTGTTTTTTTGCGGTGCGGACAAATCGCAGATCCCTTCAAGTTGAATAGGTCTCGATTCGTCATGGCCGCCGCACGGACATTGCCTGTGCATTAGGGACCGCAAATTGCAGTCCCCAATGCACGGAACGACCACACAACGGCCGTGTGCATGAGGCCTAAGGCTGAGTTCACATGTATTTTAAGGCATCTGTTATGCACACGTTGCCTTCGTTTTAGCCATTTCTGTCTACGATCCGTTATTTTAGACTGCAAAAAAAAAATTATGTAGGAATTTTTTCCCCTCTAAATTAACGGATCCCAGACGGAAATGGCTAAAAAGGATGCAACATGTGCATAACTGAGCATAACGGATGCTTAAAATACAGAAGAACGGAAAGCTAAACGGTGATGTGAACCTGGCCTAACAGGCGCTCCAGCACTAAGGTCCCGTTGGAGATTGCCACTACTTAAAAAAAATCTGGATTTCTGTCACCTTTATATACTGCCCTCAGATAAGGCAGCACAAATAGGTGACAAACCCCCTTTAATTTCTACCTCTCCATGGCATAACATGTAAAGATTATTTGGATTTCATTCACACTTGACATAAGTGCAGGAATTCATCAAGATTAGTATTTGAAAAGAAAAAGTGATCAGGACGGTAATGTCCCCTTTAACTCTGATGTTGACATCACCATGGCAACTGCAGTAAACAGACAGCGATTGGTCGGCTTGAATCTAAAAATCATCAGTTGGCTCCTTGGGAGATGAAACTGATTTTATGGTTAGTGATGAATTTTGGAGACACCCGGAGGAGCTGCTTTTGCGTCCACTGCTCACGGTGGGATTTCTGGGGTAAGATACTGAGACATATCTAACTGTTATATTCAGGGGCGGGATATCTCCGTATAAAACTGCTGTGTTTTTAGTAAGCTACAATAAATACAATAAAACAGGAAAAGATGTTTAGCGTTTTCCCTAAATTTGAACGGTTTATTATGTGTCTAGGGAAAATAGGACTTTTGGTCAGGTCTACAACACTTGTGGTGAAGTTAGCTAAAGAAAGGTGAAGTATAAAGAATGGCAGACACTGCAGATGATTGCATTAGGGCCTTATTCGCACAGTCAGTGTTTGGTCAGTGATTTCCATCAGTGATTTTGAGCCAAAACCAAGTGCGGGTCCAAAACACAGAACAGGTGCAGATCTTTCCCTACTACCTTATGTCTGTGTAGGATCCACTCCTGGTTTTGGCTCACAATCACTGATGGAAATCACTGACCAAACACTGACTGTGTGAATAAAGCCTTAAAATGTGAAAATTCTTGGCGTCATTAAACTCATCTCATGTAGTTGCCTGTAAGGGAGGTTCTTCATATGCATTGCGGCTTTAGGCCTCATGCACTCACTTCAATAGGGCCGCAAAAGGTGCGGACAGCACTCCGTGTGCTGTCCGCATCCGTGGCTCCGTTCCGCGGCCCCGCTAAAAAAATATAACATATCCTATTCTTGTCCGCGCTTTGCGGACAAGAATAGGCATTTATATTGCCGGCGCAAATTGCGGAAGGCAACGCGGGCAACTTCAGATTTTTGCTGATCCGCGGTTTGCGGACCGCAAAATAAACGGCACAGTCGCGTGCATGAGGCCTTAGCTTGTGAAACCAGCTTTTTTGGACTGAACCTTTAAATGAAAATCTTGCTCTATTACTACAGGCACAGTCATAGAAATATCGGAAAAACCCTCCCAAAAAGGGTAATTTTTTATTCAGATAGTTGGTTGGGCTGGTATGAGTTAATTTGCATACTCCCCTCCAAGCCTTAGGGTGCCGGTACACAGGTGTAGGGTAAGGAGCAGAAAGTCAGCACACATTTCTGTACGGATTTCTGTGCGCTTCTGTAACAAAAACCGCATGAGCAGAGCGGGCGCGATATCCGCCAGGTGCCTTCTGTTTTAAACTGCAGGCACCTGGGACTAATGTAATCGTAATGACCAAGAATAAAAATAATAGGTCAGTTTTAATGCATAGGAAACGGTGTTAAAAAAAATATAATATAAAACTGTTGCAGAATTGTTTCGTTTTTTATAATTCCACCCCATTTGAAATTTGTTTCCGCTTCCCATTCACATTGTATGCAACTGTAAATGGCGCCATTAGAAAGCACATCTTGTTCTGCAAAAGACAAGCCCTGATACGGCTATGTGAATCAAAAATAAAAGTATGCTTGATTCTTTTATTACCCAAATTGCTGTTTTATGCTAAATAGGGTCTCAGTGCACGATTTGGGAATACTTTTTATACTTCTTTTTGCAACCCTTTAAGAATCTCCATTGGGCTGAGACTCCATGTACATTTTTTATGTGGCGACATCAACAAAATCACAGAAAATGACAGAATGTTGGAAATTAGTGAGTATCAGAAGTTGCAGTTGTCCAGTTCACTTAGCAAATGAAAGGTGAGGTGTGACAAGTTACAATGGACATCGGGGTCACTCGTTGTTTGATACTAGATTGAGACACGGGGTCCATCCTGATAGACAGTATGTATTAAAGAGTCCAATCAACTGCTGGAATATTTATGTCATGTTTTCTTTTTAATTCAGACACAATCTTCAGTCTCCGCAGTCTTCACAGAGAACCTTCTCACGGACCACAGGAGAAAACATCAACAGGCATTACATATATTCTCAGTGTATAGTATATTCTTAAATAGCGTCTGTCAGCATGATCAACCCTATGAAACCAGGCATGTTGCCTGGTAGGGTTGATCATGCCATTAAATGATACCTTAGTATCTTTGTATAGCAGCATTCCTTAAATATCTGTTTTTTTTATTATTATGCAAGTTCGCTCTTTCGACCAGAAGGGGGTGGCCAGAAGCCTTGGAGCTCCGCTTTTGAAATGCCCATCTCCTCTCTCATTGACAGGGCCTGACATCTTGCCTAGCCCAGGATTTTCGTGCCTGTGCTGTGACTCAGTTCTTGCGGACCTGATCTTCTGCTTCCTGAGCAGATTCCGGCTGCACATGCACCGAGACACGTCAGTCCACCCTGCAGTAAAGGCGCCAGGTTCGGTGCCTTCACTTCCAGGTGAAGTCTTGCATCATTGGAGCACGCACTTCCTGGATCTGCACTGTTTGAGAAGTGGCAGCAGGAAAATATTGGAAAATAGCTGCTGCCGTGAGTAATGTCACTGTCATGTGACTTAGGGCTCATGTGTGACGGCCATGCCTCTGTTGCGGTCCGCATGCACTACTTTTTTGCTGTGTAGAGGCACGGACAGAAAACCCACGGAAGCACTCTGTAGTGCTTTCATGGGATTCCAATCTGTCCCTCTGTCCCGATACCGCACCATATTTTCCGGCGTGTACATACAGTAAGTGTCATCTATATTGTCTATATATAGGGTAAGTGTAGTCTATATAGTGGATGCATAGGGTAAATGTAGTCTATATAGTGGATGTATAGGGTAAGTGTAGTCTATATAGTATGCATATAGGTTAAGTATAGTCTACATAGTGTTAGTGTACTCTATATAGTGTGTACATAGGATAAGTGTAATCTATATTGTGTCTGTATATCAGGTAAGTGTAATCTATATTGTGTCTGTATATCAGGTAAGTGTAATTTATATTATGTCTGTATATTGGGTAAGTGTACTGTATTTCGTGTATGTATAAGGTAAATGTAGTGTATATATAGATAATGTATACGGTAAGCGTAGTCTATGTAGTATGTATTAGTGTATAAACAGTAAGTGTACTCTATGTGTTGTGTTTATAGAATATGTCAGCTTTATAGTTAGTCTGTATATAGGGTAAGTGTATATAGTGTATGAATAAGGTGTAGTGTAATAGTGTGTATATAGGATAACTGTAGTGTATATAGCGTATGTGTGTAGGATAAGTTTAATCTATATAGTGTCTGTATATAGAGTAAGTGTAGTGTATATAGTGTTTATATAGGGGTAAGCAATTTATATTGTGTCTGCATATAGGATAAATGTAGTGTATAGTTATATAGGTTAAGTCTATGTAGTATGTATCTACTGTAGCATAAATGTAGTATTTATGTTTTGTATATATGATAAGTGTAATCTTTATAACTAGTCTGTATATTAGGTATGTGTAGAGTATATAGTAAATGTATAGTGTGTATAGTGTTTGTACAGGGTAGTTGTTTAATTTATATATTATCTGTATATTGGGTATGTGTAGTGTGTGTGTATATAGATATATATATTTATATATTATGTGGGGTAAGTGTAATGTATATATTGTATGCATATGATAAGTGTAATTTATATAGTTTCTGTATATGGGATAAGTTTAGTGCATATAGTGTATGAATATGACATGTGTAGTCATTATAGTGTTACATGCGGTATGTGTAGTGTATATAGTGTGTGTGTGTATATAGGATAATTAATGTATAAAGTGCCTGTATATAAGGTAAGTGTAATCTATATTGTGTCTGTATATCAGGTAAGTGTAATTTATATTGTGTCTGTATATTGGGTAAGTGTAGTGTATTTCGTGTATGTATAAGGTAAATGTAGTGTACATAGATAATGTATCGTGTAAGCGTAGTCTATGTAGTGTGTATTAGTGTATAAACAGTAAGTGTACTCTATGTGTTGTGTTTATAGAATATGTCAGCTTTATAGTTAGTCGGTATATAGGGTAAGTGTATATAGTGTATGAATAAGGTGTAGTGTAATAGTGTGTATATAGGATAACTGTAGTGTATATAGCGTATGTGTGTAGGATAAGTGTAATCTATATAGTGTTTATATAGGGGTAAGCAATTTATATAGTTTCTGCATATAGGATAAATGTAGTGTATATAGTTTATGTATAGGTTAAGTCTATGTAGTATGTATCTACTGTAGCATAAATGTAGTATTTATGTTTTGTATATATGATAAGTGTAATCTTTATAACTAGTCTGTATCTTAGGTATGTGTAGAGTATATAGTAAATGTATAGTGTGTATAGTGTTTGTACAGGGTAAGTGTTGTTTAATTTATATATTATCTGTATATTGGGTATGTGTAGTGTGTGTGCATATAGATATATATATATATATTTATATATTATGTGGGGTAAGTGTAATGTATATATTGTATGTATATGATAAGTGTAATTTATATAGTTTCTGTATATGGGGTAAGTTTAGTGTATATAGTGTATGTATATGACATGTGTAGTCATTATAGTGTTACATTGGGTATGTGTAGTGTATATAGTGTGTGTGTGTGTGTGTGTATATAGGATAATTAATGTATAAAGTGCCTGTATATAAGGTAAGTGTAGTATATATAGTGTATGTATAGTGTATATAGTGTGTGTATAGGGTAAGTGTAGTGTATACAGTTTATGTGTAAGGTAAGTGTAGTCTACATCGTGTTTACATAGGATAGGTGTAATCTATATAGTGTGCTTTTATGATAAGTGTAATTTATTTAATGTCTGTAAAAAAGGTAAATGTAGCGTATATAGTGTGTATATAGGGTAAGTAATCTATATAGTGTCAGCATATAGGATTAATGTAGTGTATATAGTATATATATAGTGTAGTCTCTGTAGTGTGTGTATAGGTGTAATCTTTATACTTAGTCTGTATATTGAGTATGTGTAGAGTATATAGTGGATATATTGTGTATATAGTGCTTGTATAGGGTAAGTGTCGTCAATATTTAGTGTATAAGGTATGTGTACAGTATATAGTGTATGTATAAGGCAAGAAAAATGTATATAGTGTATATTTAGGGTACATGTACTTTATGTAATGTATATATAGAGTAACAATAGTCTAGTGTATATTTACGGTAAGTGTAGTCTATATAGTATGTATATCAGGTAAGTGTAATGTAGTATATATATATATATACTGTGCATACACAGGGTAAGTGTAGTCTATATAGTGTATGTGAAAGGTAAGTGTAGTCTATGTATAGGGTAAATGTATGCAGTGTGTATATAGGATCAGTGTAATTTATATAGTGTCTGTATATAAGTTAAGTGTAGTGTATATAGTGTATGATATCACTTCCTGCGTGATATCCATAAAATGTTACACAGCAATAGGAGAAAAGTTCTGTTCTAAATTTAACATTTTAGAAAAATCAAAGCTTGGCCTCCGCCACATAATGCACCAAAAACAAAAAAGCTTTTCCTCTGCAGTGACTGACTATACAAACATTGCATGGTGTACCAGTTGCAATCAATATTGTTATAACATTTCATGGGTTGAATTATATTTCATATATTAAATTCACATCTGTTTTGTTAGCCCTTTTGCAGTGCTTAATCCCTCCTTGTTTAGGTGGGTCCCTACACTAACACGTTATACATATAACAGGATATATTGAATGTAACTGGTGTTATCACTTGCAGTGTGCTTTTATAATATTTTGTATACAGTAGTCAGTAGTTATAGAGAAACGCCAATATACTGCTTATCAGTTTGGCTTTTCAAAGTAATAGTGCAAATCAGTGTAAATCATGTTATTTAAAAAAAAAGAGTCTTAGTGTAGGGACCTATCTGAATGAGGTCGCCTTGACGTGGCAGATGGGCTCACACAATGTCATCAGATTGTGTGCTAAGAACCTCATATTTTTAAAAGTGTGGGTGACAAGAGTCTTCTGAGTGTTTTTGACCTTCCATATGTTAAGGAATTAATCAGTTGTCCCTCTTGAAGCATAGATACGTTCATAGAGATAGATGGCATCATTTATTTTTATTAAGGCTACGCCATGAGTGGGCAGCACGGTGGCTCACTGGTTGGCACTGGTGCCTTGCAGTGCTGGGGTCCTAGGTTCAAATCTGACCAATAACAACATCTGCATGTCGTTTGTATGTTCTCCCTGTGCCTGTGTGGGTTCCTTCAGGTACTCCAGTTTCCTCCTACACTCCAAAGACATACTGATAGGGAACTTAGATTGTGAGCCCCATTAAGGACAGTTGGATGCTAATGTCTGTAAAGAGCTGCGGTATATAGCAGCGCTATATAAGTGCATAAAATAAATAAATAAGGTCTGGACACCTTGGGAGACTTTTTGAAGAGTATGGGTTTCTACTGTAAAATAACAGAAATGCATTTTCATTCAGACATAAGGTGCAGCAAATAATGACTGTTGGGCTCCACGTTTATGTGGCCCACGAAAAAGTAGCCCACCTCCAGCGATAGTATGACAAGATGAATGAGCAAGCGGATTGTTATTTTTTACCCACAAGTCACAAAAGATGCTGAAAGTGGTCCCTGTTCCAGGCTATGCATCTTTGGGCACATCGGATTATGTTGGCCGATACTGCTCGCAGCTCTACAGCAGTGATGCTGCAGAAACAAAAATGTCCTGCTCTTTCCAACAAGATGGGACAACATGCCACACCTCACTGGCACGGATTCATGAACTGTTGATGTAGGAGCAAACTGTGAGCAAGGGGTTATGGCCACCACGTTCCTCAGACTTGTCCTCATGCAATTTTTATCTGTTGGGAAATTCAAAACAGAAAATGTCCACTAACAATCCACATCCCTGGATGAACTGAAGGAAAATATCACAAACACTATCCGCAACATTAGAAGTAGTATCAGCCGACATAATCCGACGTGCCCAAAAATGCATAGATATGAATGGGGACCACTTTCTGCATCGTGTGGCATGTGGGTTATTAAAGAAACAATCCACTTGCTCATTCATTTTGTCATACTATTGCTGGAGACTGTCTACTTTTTCGTGGACCACCCTGTATTACCCCTTCTCAACATAGAGAAGGGATACATGATGACCTTTCTATGTGTGTCATTCCTATGCAATGACCTACTTCTCCTACTAGTGACATCACTGTGTGCATTATTCCTATTTTGTGACATAACTGTGTAAATTATCTACAATATGTACAATAAAGTCACTTCAACTTTTACATTATCCTTGTGCATCAGGGAGATCATAATAATCATAAAATGTACTGGAATAGCTGCAGAAGGTGGTCATGATAGAGTGGCGCCCAAGTCAATTTTGCTATGAAGCCCCACGGTTACTTGCTATGCCCTTGGAATGTACATTATATATAGATTCTGCAAGCAGCTACATTCGGTCAGGGAGCTGTCAGAATGGCTAGAGTTGCTGCACAGATTTAGGGGGTCATTTAGTATACTGAAATACTCCTAAATTAGGCCTATGTCAGGCGCAGATGGCGGGTCAATGCTTAGTGGATGCGCTAAAGTTATGCGCCTCTTCATAACTTCGGCGGATACCCCGCTAGCTACAGGCTTTTATTGTCCTAATAAATGTGCCCCTTAATTTCAACAGAACTTAAAGAGAACCTGTCACCTCACCACCTGGTTGCCAGGGCTGTGGGAGTGCACATAGGCCAGTGCCTTTTCCTATATTGTGTAAGCACGACCACCGCTGCTGGATTACAGGGTGGTCGTAACCATGGAAATGAGCAGTGTATAATGTGACTGAAAAATGAATCAAGCCAGCAAAGGAGGCAATATGGACAATAACAATACATTTGTATTGTGTTTTTGTGCTTTAGGGTATTAAACATTGATATTTTTAATTTAACATATATATATTGCTATATCACATTTGTAATAAGAGGAATTAATGAAATTGCTGGACCAATTGATGGGAGGATCATGAAACCAGTCATGGAATGCCCAGTGTATAGGAGTCGAAGACACTCCTTTGTGAGTCCAGAAGACTGGAAAGCAACAAAATAGTCTCCCATTTGAAAGGCTAACCTTTCTCCCCTGGCAACTAGAGATGAGTGAATTTTTCTAAAATTCGATTCGCGGTTTCGTCAAATTTTTTAGAAAAAAATTGGTTCGATCCGAATAAATTCCCAGCTAATTACATTAAAAATTGCTATTTCCTGGCTGCAGAGAGCCTTTATAGTGGTGTAGGACACTGTGCCTTGCAGTTACACACATATGGAGTCTGCTGTAGTAGTGAAATAATACTGTGAGTTCGTATGACATGCAGATGACAGGCGTCACTCTTAGAATCACTGCACACTTCACTTATTTGGGCAGTCACAGAGCCAAAACTGACCAAATAACTCAAGTATGAACTCAACTGTCCGCATCCGTTGCTCCGTTCCGTAGACCTGCAAAAATTATATATCATGTCCTATTCGTGTCCGTTTTGCTGACAAGAATAGGCATTTCTATAAAAGACCATCCATGTTTTGCGGATCCGCAATTTGAAGACCGCAAAACACGGCACGTTTGTGTGAACAAGCCCTTAATCTGAAGATATGCTAACAAATTAGAGGCCTTTGGCTAAAACTTCTCAAAGGGGTATTCCGGTAGGTGAAAGTTATCCTGCTCTATCCATTTCTATGGAAGTTCCGGAGATAGGTGAGTACAGTGCTTGGCTATCTCCGGAACAGCCACAGAAATGAATGGAGCGGCTGTGCGCTTGTGCGACCGGCCGCGCAGGTCATTTCAGGGGAGCAGCAGGGGGCTTGCCGGGGGTACAGGGCCCTGTTCTTGTGATTGGTGGGGGTCCCACCGGTAGTACCCCCACCAACCTGATCTGATCTGAACTTTTTCCTCCGCAATACCCTTTTAAAGGTATATAACTAAATTAGTACATACTGTATATCAACTAATGATTTAATACCTTGCACAATCCATCTCTAAAAGGAGATGTTAGGATTAATATGCCTAATGCAGTTGTATATCTGATCATTCCAGTCTGGCTCAACATCTTCCTCCTTGAGTCAGCCTCCACACATTAAAGTGGTTTTCTGGGAGTTTTATACTGATGTCCTGTCCTCTGGATAGGTCATCAATATCTGATCAGTGGTGGTCTGACATCCGGGATCCTCGCTGATCAGCTGTTTGAGAATGCAACAGACCTTCTCACAGTTTACCAATCAGAGCGCTGTACATTGTATAGAGCTGCGCCTAGGCCATGTGACCAATGAATGTGATGTCACATGGCCTAGGGAAAGCTGAGAGAAAGCTGTGGCACTACTGCCTTCTCAAACAGCTGATTGGCGGGGGTCCCGGGTGTAGTGATGGACGAACATCGGCCGGGACGGTTCGCGAACGCGATTAAATGTTAGCGAAGCTGGAATACCTCACAAATAGTCCCTCAACATGGACAGTGACATACCAGATGTATTATTCGAATTTACGATCTCCATTACAGAGGGAAACATTTTTTCTCCCCACAACATATAAAGGGGTTGTCCCACAGAAAATATTCTACAGTTTTCAAACCAGCACCTGGGTCTGAATAAGCACCTATATTTATATGTAATTAAAAAGTTAGCATAGCCACAGAGTTTTTCAATAAAATGTATCTGTGTAGCGCCACCTGCTGTTTGCTTTTTTCTTATTTCTTTGACCTGCTCCTTGAGATGACCGCACATGCTCAGTTTCATCCTTCAACTGGCTCCTGAGCTGGGATAGGGAGAGCATGGGCATGCCCACTTAGCTGCAGCAGAAAATACACTTCCTTTGAGCTGCCTTCTTGATATCAATCTAGCAGAGCATTGAATGGGGAGATCTCTGGATCCATGTGAGGTACAGTGCTGGTTCTAGCTTTGTTAGAAAGAGGTTGTCATGTACTATATGATGTCTGATTTGATTTTTTTACATTAGTCATGGGATAACCCCTTTAAGGATAAAACAGGGTCAGTGTCTACCTGCTTCCACCTCGGAGGATCACACAACTGTGTTTACAGTCACTCCAATAACTGTAGAACGGTAGAACATGTCCTATTCTTGTCCGTTTTGTGGACAAGGATTGGAAATTTCTACAGAAGTAAAAAAATAAATGGTGCCATGATTTCGGCTGGGAGAATAAAACACGACCGTGTACATGAGCCCTAATATGTATATTTACTCATATTCCTATGTAGACCTACAGCCTGTCCACCTCATGCTGTGAGTAGAGACTTTATCTCTAGACCTTCATACATTTCAATGGGATTAAGTGATTTGCTTGTGTGAAGATTGGTGCTTACCTTATTAAACAATACCACAATGGCCCAGTTGACCCAACATCTGGTATTAGCATAATTGAATTAGATAAAAAAAAAGTTATGTTCCTATCACCACACAGCATCCCAGATACAGCAGAGCCAAAAGTCATCCTTTATCAAATATAGAAGGATCAGAAGAATATGGGATACAACTCACACAATAAGATATATAATACACGCTACAAAATAGGCCGTCTATCTATAGCAGGTCCGATTCTTCCTAACTGGTCAGAAAATTCCATTCTGGATGAATAAACTCAACCCGAATTCAAAGTCCTCCAACTGTCCTGAAAATTCTGTCCTGATCACCCAATATATACTCCCTGATCACCCCCCTGTCATTGATTGTAAGGCTCCATTCAGACATTTTTTCGGCCCAAGTTAGTGGATTTTTTTTTTCCTTACAAAGTCTTATATTCCACTAACTTGTGTCAAAAAATAAAATCCTCACGGAATCCAAATGCGTAAAAATTTTTAGACATTTATATTCCAGACTTCTTCTCACGCTTTAGGGCCCCTAAAATGCCAGGGCAGTATAAATACCCCACATGTGACCCCATTTCAGAAAGAAGACACCCCAAGGTGTTCCGTTAGGGGCATATTGAGTCCATGAAAGATTTAAATTTTTGTCCCAAGTTAGCGGAAAGGGAGACTTTGTGAGAAAAAAAAAATATATCAATTTCCGCTAACTTGTGCCCAAAAAAAAATAATCTATGAACTCGCCATGCCCCTCATTAAATACCTTGGGGTGTCTTCTTTCCAAAATGGGGTCACATGTGGGGTATTTATGCTGCCCTGGCTTTTTAGGGGCCCTAAAGCGTGAGAAGAAGTCTAGGATCCAAATGTCTAAAAATGCCCTCCTAAAAGGAATTTGGGCATCTAGGCTGCAAAAAAGTGTCACACATGTGGTATCGCCGTACTCAGGAGAAGTTGGGCAATGTGTTTTGGGGTGTCATTTTACATATACCCATGCTGGGTGAGAGAAATATCTTGGTCAAATGCCAACTTTGTATAAAAAAATGGGAAATGTTGTCTTTTGCCAAGATATTTCTCTCACCCAGCATGGGTATATGTAAAATGACACCCCAAAACACATTCCCCAACTGCTCCTGAGTACGGCGATACCAGATGTGTGACACTTTTTTGCAGCCTAGGTGGGCAAAGGGGCACACATTCCAAAGAGCACCTTTCGGATTTCACCGGTCATTTTTTACAGATTTTGATTTCAAACTTCTTCTCACGCATCTGGGCCCCTAAAATGCCAGGGCAGTATAACTACCCCACAAGTGACCCCATTTTGGAAAGAAGACACCCCAAGGTATTCTGTGATGGGCATAGTGAGTTCATGGAAGTTTTTATTTTTTGTCACAAGTTAGTGGAATATGAGACTTTGTAAGAAATAAATAAATAAATAAATAAATCATCATTTTCCGCTAACTTGTGACAAAAAATAAAAAGTTCTATGAACTCACTATGCCCATCAGCGAATACCTTAGGGTGTCTACTTTCCGAAATGGGTCATTTGTGGGGTGTTTGTACTGTCTGGGCATTGTAGAACCTCAGGAAACATGACAGGTGCTCAGAAAGTCAGAGCTGCTTCAAAAAGCGGAAATTCACATTTTTGTACCATAGTTTGTAAACGCTATAACTTTTACCCAAACCATTTTTTTTTTGCCCAAACATTTTTTTTTATCAAAGACATGTAGATAAATAAATTTAGTGAAAAATGTATATATGGATGTCTTTTTTTTTGCAAAATTTTACAACTGAAAGTGAAAAATGTCATTTTTTTGCCAAAAAATCGTAAAATTTCGATTGATAACAAAAAAAGTAAAAATGTCAGCAGCAATTAAATACCACCAAATGAAAGCTCTATTAGTGAGAAGAAAAGGAGGTAAAATTAATTTGGGTGGTAAGTTGCATGACCGAGCAATAAACGGTGAAAGTAGTGTAGTGCCCGAAGTGTAAAAAGTGGCCTGGTCATTAAGGGTGTTTCAGCTAGGGGGGTTGAAGTGGTTAATATAGTGAAGATAGCATTAGTTCATATATTTAATGTTTTCAGGGTGCTGTTGTGTTTTGGAATTTGTATTTTCAGCCATGGCGATGTACACCTTTATTTTACAGGACGTGCTGACAAAATTAGTGTTTTGTTTTTGCCTGTGCTTTTGGAGTGGTGGCTGCCTCCATTTTGGTATTGCACTTCTACCAATCCTATTTTTCCCACAGGTTGATATTAGTAAGTGCAGTAAATAGATGGAGCCCAATGTCCCTGAATTCATTGGAGGCCAGTTGGCACAAAGAGAGGGGTCATTATAGAGTAGGGTCCCATCTGAAAGAGGTTAAATTACCTCTGTAGATGGGCACAAAAGATTTCAATCAAAATATATTTACAGTACCTCATGTTCATTTTTATAGTGAATATAACATTGGTTCATATAGCTAGTGTTTGCAGAGTGCTGTTGCATTGTATTTTCAGCTATGGTGGTGCGCACCTGCGCAGGGGCGGGATTCATATTTTTTATAACAGGTTCACTACTCAATTGGGATGGCAGACGTGCAGCATCACAACAAATATATAGGAGTAGTGGGGGTTGGAGCCACTTACGTAGGTGGTGGCAGAAACCCTGATGCAATTAGGGCCCGCAATCCTTGGCATCGGTAGCACCTGTGCCATCCCAAGGTACAACTGGCTCACGGCCTCCACAACGTGCCAAAAGCACTTGTCCATGTGTCAGTGGTTAAGTGAACCTTCCCAGTAACTGCATTGGCCAGGGCACGGGTGATGTTACGGTGCACATGCTGGTGTAAGGCGGGCAAAGCACACCTTGAAAAATAGTGGTGACTGGGGACTGCGTAACGAGGGACGGCGCCTGACATCAAGCTGCGGAAGGCCTCAGTGTTCACAAGCCTAAATGGCAGCATTTCCAGGGCCAATAATTTAGAAAGTTGCGCATTTGGTGCTATGGCCTGTGGGTGGGTGGCTGGGTATTTGTGCTTGTGTTCAAATGCCTGGGGTAAGGACATTTGTACGCTGCACTGGGACACGGAAATGGATGTGGTCGCTGATGGTGCTTGCGAAGATCCAGGAGCAGGGCGGGAGGCATCCGGGCCTGCGCCTTCGACAGGGGATTGGCCAGCACGTAACACAGGGGAAGAGGAGGCAGTGGTGTAACCCGCAAACACAGATAGGTGTTCGGCCCACCTATTACGGTGCTTTGATGCCATGTGGCGGATCATGCTAGTGGTTGTGAGGTTGCTAGTGCTCACACCCCTGCTCATTTTTGTATGGCACAGGTTGCAAATTACAATTCTTTTGTCGTCCGCACTTGCCTCAAAAAAGAGCCAGACTGCGGAACACCTACTCCTTGGCCTGTTTGGTGTAGCCCGCCTTCTCCCTTTTGCCACCCCACTGCCTCTTTCAGCCTGTTGCGGTTCTGCTGATCCCTCCCCCTCTGTACTGCTGTCCTCTCTCGGCTTGCTACCTTCCTAGGTTGGGTCAATGACTTCATCGTCGACCACCTCCTCTTCCACTTCCTGACTCTGCTCATCCTAACAACAACCTCAGTTATTGACAACTGTGTCTCATTCTCATCATCAACCTCTTGAGACACTAATTGCTGTTGACTTATTGGCAACTGTGTCTCATCATCATCATCCACCTCGTCATCTTCTTGTGACTGTGGATGCTCAAGAGTTTGGGAATCAGGGCACAAGATCTCATGTCCCTCTTCAAGCAGGCTTGTCGAGAGGCCCAAATGAAGGAATGGGGCTGAAAAGAGCTCCTCTGAATATACGAGTGTGGGAGAGGAAGGAGGATTAGGGTGAGGATTGTGTTGACAAAAACACAGAAATATAGTGGCAAATCTGGGGGAGCTGCTCAACCCCTAACACTGTAGCGTGTTTTTCATTGGGGGAGCAGCCCCACCGCATGTGGACCGCAGCAAACGACTATCCCCAGCAAAAAAAAATTTGCATACGGTGGAGGATGTCGGCACGGTCCACATGCACCACAAGGGCATCCTACACAAAACGGAGCATTGTGCGGATGAAAATATAATCATATATCATACATCACAGAAAAAATGCACCAAACGGATATGCCACTGACTATACTGGCTAGTCATAAATGCAGATATTAAAAGCTGAGACTTTTGCCAATATATTCCTGTCAGGAAGATATCGGAGCCCATCATGCACCACGTCACGGTTCTCAGCATGGCAAGGGGTCCTACCACTAAGCTACCTATGGTGTGAACAAGGTCTGCAGGTGATGTAATCCAGCTCACAGCCAAGCTTCCACACAACCGCCTAGCAGGACAACTAGTGCAATGTGAACAAAGCCAGACTGTAAGCCACACCCATATCAGACCATGTGATGGAGGTTACCAGGTGCAAAGGAGAGTGTTTGAATGCCAGGTAAAGGCACATACACTACATATAAAACAAGACAAAAACACAGAAATATAGTGGCAAATCTGGGGGAGCTGCTTAACCTCTAACACTGTAGCGTGTTTTTCATTGGGGGAGCAGCCCCACCGCATGTGGACCGCAGCAAACGACTATCCCCAGCAAAAACATTTTTGCATACGGTGGAGGATGTCGGCGCGGTCCACATGCACCACAAGGGCATCCTACACAAAACGGAGCATTGTGCGGATGAAAATATAATCATATAAATCACAGAAAAAATGCACCAAACGGATATGCCACTGACTATACTGGCTAGTCATAAATGCAGATATTAAAAGCTGAGACTTTTGCCAATATATTCCTGTCAGGAAGATATCGGAGCCCATCATGCACCACGTGAGTATTGTGTTGACCAGACTCTTGGCTACTGAGACTGGACTTGGTGGAAGACAGTTTGGTGTTTAACCGACTGGAAGCATTATCTGCTGCAATCCAACCTACCACCTGGTCACACTGGTCTGACTTCAAGAGTGTTGTCCTGCGCCGCCCTGAAAACTGGGATATGAAGATTGTTTTTCTTGTGTTCTAGCAGCAGGCACAGTTTCAACTCGTCCAGGGCCACGGCCTCTGCGTGCACCATTAGCATCACTGCCACTTTCCTTTCCCTTCCTGCTCGCCTTCTTCATATTAAATGTTATATGTGCTTGAAAGTATGTCACATGTATGTGGAAACTTCACACAGGAGATATGCCGCAGATAATGTCGCTGATGTCACCAGCGGCTAGTAAAAAAATTACAGGGGCTGTCACAGGTATTTGGGATGTGGAAACGTTACACAGGACATGTACCCCAGGTAATGTCACTGTCCACAGTGGACAGTCTATGGAAAAAGTACACTGGATGTCACTGATATTTTTTAGATGTGCACACGTTACACAGGAGATGTAGCACAGATAATGTCCCTGTCTGCAGCAGCCTAACTATTGCATGCTCTTTAGCGCAGGTTGTGCTAAAAATATATATTGCTGCTGCCACACACAACAATACTCCTTAAAAGGACTTTTGGGTCTGTAAAGTTTTAGCAATTTAGCACAGCCTGAGGTACCCCTAGAGTGGAAACTCCCAAAAAGTGACCCCATTCCGGAAACTACACCCCTCAAGGAATATTTCATGGTGTGTAGTGAGCTCTTTGACCCATTAGGCTTTTCACAGAATTAGGAAACACTTGACTGAAAATGAAAAATTACTATTTTTTTTTCCAGAAAAAGTTGCTTTACACCCACATTTTCACTTTCATAAGGGAAAAAAAGACAAAAAGGAACCACACATTTTGTTCCCTATTTCCCCCGAATACGCCAACGCCCGATATGTGCTGAAAAAATGATGTATGGATGCATGGCAGGGTTCAAAAGGGAAGTAGCACCATAGGGCTTTTGGAGGACAGATTTTGCAGGAGTGGCTTTTGGGAGCTATGTCGCATATGAAGACACACTGAGGTACCCCTAGAATGGAAAACCCCCAAAAGTGACCCCATTCCGGAAACTACACCCCTCATGGAATATTTCAAGGTGTGTAGTGATCACTTTGACCCATCAGGAGTTTTACAGAATTAGGAAATGCTTAACTATAAAAATTAAAAATAATTTCCAGAAAAAAGTTGCTTTAAACCCACATTTTTCACATTCACAAGGGAAAACAGGACAAAATGCACCACACATTTTTGTTCCCCATTTCCCCCCGAATATGCCAACACCCCATATGTGCTCAAAAAATTATGTATGGATGCATGGCAGGGTTCAAAAGGGAAGTAGCGCCATAGGGCTTTTGGAGGACAGATTTTTCAGGATTGGCTTTTGGGAGCTACGGTATGTCACATATGAAGACACCCTGAGGTACCCCTAGAGTGGAAACCCCCAAAAAGTGACCCCATTCTGGAAACTACACCCCACAAGGAATATTTCAAGATGTGTAGTGAGAAGTTTGTCCTCAAAGGGAATTCATGGAATTGGCTGTGAATATGAAAAATTACAATGTTTTACAGAAAAATGGATTTAGGGCCAAACGTTTCACTTTCACAAGGGGGAACTGGAGAAAATGCACCCCTAATTTATTGCCCATTTTCACCTGATTATAGCAATACCCCATATGTGCTTGTATACTGCTATATGGGTGTACCACAGGAGTCAGAAGGAAAAGCAGATTTCACCGGAATAATTGACAGGCGCCAACTTGCAATTAAACACACAGAGGTACCCCTAGAGTGGTAACCCCCAAAAAGTGACCCCATTTCAGAATTTACACCCCTCAAGCATTATTTTAAGGTGTGTAGTGAGCACTTTTACCAATCAGGCGTTTCGTAGAATTAGGAACCGCTTGGCTGAGAAAATAAAAAATGACAATTCTTTCCAGAAAAGGTTGCTTTACAGCCACATTTTTCACTTTCGCAAGGGGTAACAGGACAAAATGCACCCCACATTTTGTTCCCCATTTCCCCCCGAATACGCCAACACCCCATATGTGCTCCAAAAAAAATGATGTATGGGTGCACAGCAGGGCTCTAGAGTCAAACAGCTAAATATGGATTTTTCTGACCTGAATTGGCAGACATTTATTTTGGGTGCCATTTCTGAGGTCCCCATTTCGGAAATAGAACCTCAGTATGAACATTTTAAGTGGTAGAAAAGGTACTTTTCAGCAAACACGTGACTCACAGAAGGTAGAAATACTAGAGAAAGCATTTCAAAGCACACATTAGTAAAAATTAAAAATTACTAACAGACCCCAATTTTTCACTTTCACAAGGAGTTAAAAAAGAAAATGCATCATTTTCTCCCCATTAAGGAAACACTGCATATGTGCTTGTAACCTGCTGTATGGGCGCATAGCAGGGCTCTAGAGGCAAACTGCAAAATATGAATTTTGCAGGCCTGAATAAACAGACATGGATTTTAGATGCCATGTCACATTTTTAAAATATCCTAAGGTCCTCAGAAAATAAAAACCCCAAGAAGTGACCACATTTTGGAAAGAGCACCCCTGTACGAACATATTAAGTGGTTGAAAGGGTACTTTTCAGCAAACAGGTGTCTTACAGAAGGCAGAAACACTTGTTAAAGGATTTCAAAGCACATGTTTGTGAAAATGAAAAATTGCTAGCAGACCCCAAATTTTTACTTTCACAAGGGGTTAAAGCAGAAAATGCACCCCAGTATGTGTTCCCCATTTTCTCCCCATTCGGGAAACACCCCATATGTGCTTATAACTGGCTATATGGGCGCACAGCAGGGCTCTAGAAGCAAACTGAAAAACATGGATTTTGCAGGCCTGAATAAACAGATATGGATTTTAGGTGCCATGTCGCATGTTTAAGATTTCCTGAGGTCCCTAGAACCCCAAGAAGTGACCCCATTTTGGAAAGAACATTTTAAGGGGTTAAAAGGGCACTTTTGACTAAACAGGTGTAACGGGGGTTTGAGGGCGCCCCCTAGTGTCTTTGGGGTCCCTAAACCTAGTTAACTCACTATGCCTGACAGGCGGATCCTGAGCCTCCGCTATCTTGGAGCTGGGGTACATGTCTGCGGCAGTGCCTCCACCCAGTGGAGCATCCGGGGTAGGGATGTGGGGTCCCACTGGGAACATACACTGGGTGCAATGAGACTGACACAGCCTAACTGAAATTAACTTTATATAGTAAGTAGTAAATAAACCAACATACATAGGAAAAGACAATAGAGTAACACAGATAACAATTCAATGTGGATTTTCCTCACCCACCCACCAGCACACCTACATACCACCCCCTTATCTTCGCCCTAGTGGCTGTTGGTGCACATAGGAGAGTTGGGGCCCTATAAGTCCTGCTCCGCAGGGTCACTGAAGCAGCCTGAGCTGTGTAATGTCCGTCACTGGACCTCAGAGTCTTTACTGTGAGTGAGGAGACAGGTGCTCAGTGGTGATACAGGGAGAGGTTTGGCTTACCCTCACAACACGATTAACCAGGTCAGTCAGCAGCAGTCTCCTCTCACTGGATTCACCAGACGTCTGAACTCAGTGCTTGTCTTTGCCAGCAGATCCCTCTCTCTCAGCAGATGTGATCTTGGGTGAAGCAAGTTCTCTCAGCAAAGTTCTATCTCTGTGCTGCAGTCTCTCACAACTCGACACATGTCCTTTCTCTGGCTGAGCATGTGGTAACTACTAGAAATCTTCTAGGACCTCCCTCCTCAGCGCTGTGCCGGCAGTACATCCTAAAAGGACCTGCAATGATGCCACCATCATGTGACTGATTTCAGCAGGTCATGTGATCAATGATCAATATTTTATTAACAGCATACTGAGTCCATCTGCCATCTACTGGGCATTTCAGATAATGCAGCCTGTGTAACTTCGCATGGTTACATGCTCCCCCTTGAAAATACTTGCCTTCCACTGGCAAGTCCTAGCCAGGGGGCTTAACAAAAATTCAACAGAAAAATGTTTAGTATACATACAGTACAGTTAGCACAGTAACATCCTAGCTAGCTATCTAGGGCAAAGAGTCACTAACACTTACCACTTCAGCTAGTGTATGTAGGAAAGTGGCCATTTTAGATGCTGCTTGTGTCAGCGGGGCATAACTGGGCTCTCCTATATTATCATAAACTAGGGCCCTAGGGGGTTGCCGCACTCTGGTGCTGTGCCTCAGTTCTCACTGTGGGAGAGGATCTTGGGACATCAACTGTGGAACTTCGACTCCTGTCCTCGAAGTAGAGTCTCTAAAGGAAGTTCCAGGCACAAAACATGGACTTTCTGGATTCAACCTTGGAGAACTTTGTGACCCAGGAGAGGTTCCGGGACTTTGTGAAACCACAGGAGTTAAAGGAGGCAATTGCTGTGTTTCTTCTGCTGGTGATGACCACCACTGATCCTCTGCACTGGGAGTTCCTGGGGTCTCCTCTGCCCCATTTCCAGGACTCTCTGCTGGGTTTTCCTCCAGTTCTTCACTACTCTCTTCCTCTTCATCAGCATACACAACTGGAAGCAGATGGTTTCTATGCCAAGCCTTTATTTGGCCCTCCGGGCCCCTAATGTTGTACACTGGCAGTCCTTCCAGTTTGGACACAACCTCAAACAGAGTATCTTTCCATCTGTCAGCCAGTTTGTGTTTTCCAGGCACACCTAGATTCCAGAGAAGAACTTTATCCCCTGCTTGAATCTCCCGATATCTCACCTTAGAATCATACCTTCTTTTGTTCCGTTCTTCCATTTTTGCTGCAGCTTGGGTGGCCAACTCATAGGCCCGATGAAGGTTTTGTTTGAGGTTCCTCACATATTGAAAGTGTGAAGTTGAATCTGTTCTATCAGGAGACACTCCCAAATGGACATCTATCGGCAATCGAGCTTCTCTTCCGAACATTAGGAAATAGGGTGAGAACCCTGTAGAATCATGCCTTGTACAGTTGTATGCGTGGACCATGGCTTCCACATGTTTACTCCAAGACCGCTTCTCGACTTGCTTGAGAGTCCCTAGCATATCTAGGAGGGTCCTATTGAACCGTTCTGACTGTGCATCACTCTCCGGATGATAAGGTGTGGTTCTGGACTTCTGCACCTGCAACATGTCCAACAGCTCCTTGATCAACTTACTCTCAAAGTCTCTACCCTGATCAGAGTGTATCCGATTGGGTAGTCCATAGTGAATAAAATACTTCTGCCAAAGGACTTTGGCTACAGTCACAGCCTTTTGATCTTTAGTGGGGAAGGCTTGAGCATATCTGGTGAAATGGTCCGTTACCACCAGCACATTTCCAATTCCCGCTGTATCGCTCTCAATGCAGAGATAGTCCATGCACACAAGATCCATGAGTCCCGTACTTTTCAGATGACCCATAGGGGCAGCTCTCACAGGCAGGGTCTTCCTCTGGATACACCTCCTGCATGTCTTTACATGTTGCTCGACATGTTCCCTCATGCGAAGCCAATAGAACCAATCTTGTACTAGGCCATAGGTCTTGTCCACCCCGAGATGCCCATGTTGATCGTGGAGAGCTCTCAGGACCATGCCACGGTGTCTGTGCGGTAGTACCAATTGTTTTCTGTCAGGGTGATCATGATACTTCACGACCCTATAGAGTACTCCATCTTTGAGATGTAGTCGGCTCCATTCTCTTCGGTATAATTCTCTTTGACTCACAGGTAGAGAAGTCAGCGATTTAGGATTCTTAGTCTTTATTGCTCTGATAACTATCCCAATATACCAATCCTGTGCTTGAGCCTTCCTCTTGTCTTCTGTGGTTATACTGGACCACTGTTGAAGCATGACTGGAGCATGGAACACCTCAGGCACGGCTTCTGGAGAGTGGCTAATGGAGTCTATCCCTCTTAGCTCGGCAAATTCTTCTTGACTCTTGGCCACCACATACATCTGACAAAAGGCTCCTACCCCCGGCCCAGGGATCTCTTCCCACTCCTCTTCTTCTTGGTGAGGAGGGAGTCTAGGTCTGCGGGACAGGGCATCTGCGCTGACATTCTTGGGCCCAGGCTTATACTTCAGGCTGAAACTGTAGCTTGACAAGGCAGCCAACCACCTATGTCCTGTGGCATCCAGTTTAGCTGTAGTCTGGATGTAGGTAAGTGGATTGTTGTCAGTCCTTACTTCGAATGTTGCTCCATACAAATAGTCATGCAGCTTATCCACGATGGCCCACTTGAGTGCCAGAAATTCCAATTTATGGACTGGATAGTTCTTCTCTGCACCTGTAAGACTTCTACTATGTAAGCCTACTATGTAAGCCACCGGCCTCAATCCTTCTGGATAACTTTGGTGCAGTACACCCCCTAGGCCTTCCATACTGGCATCCACATGGAGGATATATGGTTTCTCAGGGTCTGCATAGGCTAAGACAGGAGCTTCTGTAAGTCTCTTCTTCAATGTCAGAAAGGCATCTTCACATCCTGAAGTCCATTTCTCTCTAAAGGGGTCTTTAGGATATGGTGCCTTAGCACCCTTTACGTCAGAGGTAATCTTCAGTATGTCATGTAACTCTCGAGCATTCTTTGAGTAGTCTTTCACGAACCTTCGGTAGTAACCACAGACTCTGAGAAAGGACCGCAACTCACTGATGTTATTTGGTCTTGGCCAATTCAACACTGCTTCAATTTTAGCAGTATCTGTGGCTACTCCTTCAGCGGAGACTATGTGCCCCACATAAGTGACAGAGTTCTGGGCAAATCGGCATTTGTCCACTGATAGCTTCAGGCCTTCAGCTTGAAGTCGATCCAACACCTTTAGCAATCTTTGTTCATGCTCCTCTGGTGTCTTTCGAAAACAATTAGGTCATCTAGATACACTAGACACTCTTTGGGATTCATATCCCCCACAGTTTTCTCCATCAGCCTCTGAAAAGTAGCAGGAGCTCCTGTGACTCCCTGTGGCATTCTGGTAAACTGGAAGAACCCCAAAGGGCAGATGAAAGCTGTCTTTTCCTGATCCTCCTTCTTCATGGGTACCTGATAATATCCAGACCTCAAGTCAAGCACACTGAACCACTGGCTGCCAGATAGGGCGTTCAGAAGATCCTCTATCCGGGGCAAAGTGTACTGATCTGGCACAGTCCTCTTGTTCAGAGTACGGTAGTCCACACATAGCCGAACTGAACCATTCTTTTTCCTCACTACCACAATAGGTGAGGCATAGGGGCTCCGGGACTCTGTGATGATGCCTGCGCCTTCCATCTGCTGGAGCATGTCCCGGACAACTTCCACATCTCGAGGGGGTATTCTTCTTGACCTTTCTCTGAAAGGAGTAGGATCAGCAAGTCTTATAGCATGGGTGGCACTCTTAGACCACCCCACGTCCATCTCTGCTCTGGAGAACACTCCCTCTCGGGTGGCCAGTTTTGAACGAAGGCTGTCTTTCCACTGCTGTGGTAGAGGAGAATCTTCTAGGTCAAAATCTAAAGGTGCTTTCACATGATCCTTCTGTTCTGCACTCACAGACATGATGGACGAAACTTGATCTAAAAGGTGTATCACACCAATCTTCTGATGACGATCAATCCGGATTTCTGTCGGGGTTAAATTCTGTACCATCACAGGGAAACTCCGACACCACCTTTTTCGCCAATCTTTTACCTCAGGTATGAGAGTCCACCCCTTCTTCTGATCCTCTTCAGGTAGAGACTCAATAAGGTATTGTCCAGTTCCCCCCAACATTTCATGGTGCATTGAGGCTATGGCTCGTAAGGTTTTGGTCTCACCAGGCTTCACAAATGCGGGTTCTGTTCCTGAATAGTGGCACGACCCTGGTTTTGTTTCAAGGGCTAGTCGTCTACACTCTTTTCCTAGGACAGGGCTGACCTCCATCAGTTGGTCTAAGGAGACATCTCCCACTTCTGTCAGATAAGCCTTGAATACATCCTGTACCATCTTTGCATTAGTACCCAATATTATTGGGGCACACACTTTCTTGGCTGCCGGGCATATCAAAGCTTCCAGCTCCATAGGACATATCATCCCGGTGTTTAACTGGGGAATAGTTATGGTCACTTTTATGCATCCCTCCACAGGTTGAGCTTGAGACCCAACGCCCCATAGCTGAAACTCTCCTGCAGGTTCCATAGGAATGTGTTTCAAATGACGTTCATAGAAGTCTCTGTAGATAATGGTGACTTGAGAACCTGTATCTAGCAATGCTGAAGCATGAATTCCTTTTACTTGCACGTGTATCAAAGATTTAGGCCCAATCTTGGCCCCTACAGATAAACTATATGTAGGCCGGGTCTTCCTTCGCTTGTAAGACCTGGTCATTTGAGTCTCCTCGAACTCGGCTGCCAGCACCTCCACATCCACCTCCATGGAATTCGCAAGGCACTCCCGCTGAAAATGCCCTGACCTTCCACATTTAAAGCAGTCCCCTCGGCGGGGTGAATCCTCAGGAAACAGTTTTTTCTGAGTCTTCCTGTGTTGCCCCCCACTTCCAGGGGGAGGATCTGCTTTCTCTGGTGGTGATTTGCATAAGAGCTCCAATTCAGCCACCTTCTTCCTAAGAGCTGACAGTTCTGTATCCTCTTTCTCCTTCTGTAGGGGTGGACACGTCTGGTCTTCCAATCTCCTGGCTGTATTTATTAATATGGAATAAGGCAGAACTTTATCATCCAACTTGGCTCTCAGCAGAATCATAACTGGATTATTGGTCAAACCACCTCTCTGAATTTGCTTAGATAGCCGAGCATCCAACTCAGAGGCAGTGACTGCTCCTTTATGGAATAACTTTCCAAGCGATAGCTGTAACCGGTTGATATAGTGAGTGGCTTTTTCATGCTCCTTCTGCTTAGTGGCTAGAAACTTAACCAACAGATCATCCAAATCTTCTGATTTCCCATAAGCATCCTGTAAAACTTGTAGATAGTCGTGCACATTAGCTTGCCCATTTACCCCCTTGTACAGTCTTATCATGTCTGTAGCGGGAAAACGAAGACTCTCCACCAACCGCTGTTTCTTTATGGTATCCGTACAAGACCATTCCTCCAACAACTGCATAGCATTATCCTTCCAGACCTCAAAAGGCTCTTCTCCTGAAGGAACAGGCTGATTCCCAGAAAACACCTTTAGTTTGCGGTAACTATGGGTGTGGTTTGCCGTCACTATGGCTTCTGAGAGTTTCTGTAGTATGTCCGATACATCACTACCTCCTGTAGGCAGGGTGAGTACTTCAGGGTTGTCTGATTTCAGTAATGCTGAAGATGGATGAGATTCTGCTTTAGGAGTAATCATCCCCTGTCCTCTAGGACGATGGGCAGCTTGGTTAAGAATGGCTCTGGCCTTTCCGGAGATGGGAGTCAGGAGCTTAGAATAGTTTTCTGTGACATAATCTCTCTGTTCTAATTTAAAGGGTTGTTGCAGTGAGACCCTTTCTTTCTTATCAAGGAGAGCGTACACTAAGGAGCATCCTTCATCCGGGGCTCCATATAAATGAATGTTGGTAGGCATCTCATGGTCTCCCAAGTCCGTATGACAATATATTAACATGTAAGTTTGGCCTTCAGAATGCTGCAGGATATCCCTGACGGTCGCCATTTCTATTCCCAGTCGAATTTCTATACACAAGATGACGTGATTCATCTCACAGCAGGATGGGACTTTGCATAACATCACAGCTTGCTGTAATGGTACATTTCTTTGCTGGGCCCACTCTTTTGCAAAGGAGGGAGTGGCCTGAGGACTTAACTTATTCTCACTGGTTGTACCCCAACACATCTCAGCAGTGCCTCCATATGTAACGGGGGTTTGAGGGCGCCCCCCTAGTGTCTTTGGGGTCCCTAAACCTAGTTAACTCACTATGCCTGACAGGCGGATCCTGAGCCTCCGCTATCTGGGAGCTGGGGTACATGTCTCTGCGGCAGTGCCTCCACCCAGTGGAGCATCCGGGCTAGGGATGTGGGGTCCCACTGGGAACATACTTGTACTACTAGAAATCTTCCAGGACCTCCCTCCTCAGCGCTGTGCCGGAAGTACATCCTAAAAGGACCTGCGATGATGCCACCATCATGTGACTGATTTCAGCAGGTCATGTGATCAATGCTCAATATTTTATTAACAGCATACTGAGTCCATCTGCCATCTACTGGGCATTTCAGATAATGCAGCCTGTGTAACTTCACATGGTTACACAGATGTATTAAAGAAATTAATATGTAGTGGTTGGCGAAAAGTGGATATGTAATCTCTGTGGACAAAATCAGTTTTAAGGTGGTAAAATTACAGGGTACATCAAGGATAAAATTATTCCATAGATGAGTGATAGATTCTGAAACAATCCTTGATGCACAGGCCAGGTTTTTCATCGCAGGTTTTGCAATGTTGAATGGTGTCTTTCCTTATCCCCCTTTTGGAACACACCCTACACCTTTTTTGGGTCCTTCCCTTTCTCGCTGTTTGGGGGACTTCACCAGGAAAATGTTGCCCTGGTACAACTCGGGCACCGTAACTTGCAGAAGTACTGGGGCCCTCGATTGCTTGGTTAGAAAAAATTAGGGGCTTTATTACCACCTCTTGAGACTGTAGGAATGTTCTTGCATGGCCTCTAGATTTAAAAAGCACAAACGCATTGTACAGCGCCATCTGTACGAGGTGCACGGCCAGCTTTTTGTACCACACTTTTGTTTTTCGTGTGGCACTGTAGGGCTTCAGAACTTGATCTGAAAGATCAACACCCCCCATGTGTTTATTCTATTCCAGGATGCAGTGTGGTTTGGTGACAGTGGTTGTGGTACCTTGTACAGCGGCAAGGGAGCTGGTGTTAGTGTGAATGGTGGTCAGTAAACATGTTCTCATTGAGGAGAGCACACCTTTCTCTTTTCTTAGTGGATGCCCTACCAGGGATCTAGGGAGGCCTCTCGGATTTTTGCTTACTGTGCCGCACGCCACAGTACCTCTGGAAGCTAAAGATTGGGACGGTGGTAGACTCGTGTAGTAATTATCCACGTAGAGCTGGTAACCCTTATACAGCAGTGGGTGCAGTAAGTCCTACACTATCTTCCCAATAACTCCTATGACGGGGGGGGGGATTCTGGGGGTTCAATCCGGGTGTCCCTCTCTTCGTAAACCCGGAACTTGTGAGTGTACCCAGAACTACTCTCACACATTTTATACATTTTTATGCCATACCTTGCCCGCTTGCTGGGCAGGTACTGGCGGAATCTTATCCTCCCTTTGAAAAGTAATAGGGATTCGTCTATGCAGACTTTTTTTCTGGGGTGTCCACTTCTAGCGCTATCCTGGAGGGAGCACAGCATGGGTAACTGTTCTTTATCTAATTGACTTTTGTATGTTCTTATGCACTTGCACTTTATTCGTTTTTACTTGAGTACATGGACATATGTATGAATTGTTTATCCGCTGTGGTCTCCCTCCAGGTGATGCCGCTTTTCCCTGCACTTGTATCCTCTTCCTTTTTTCAATTTCGTATGTAATTTATATCTTTTGAAATCATGCAATAAATTGGTATTTAATTACAAGTGGTCTGGTAGTGATCTTGCAATCTCATGTAGACATCACCCCGTCAAAATTTAGTCCTATGTAAATAACATAATTCCCCCCACCAGCAACCTTCAACATAAAGTCCCAAGTAAATAACATTGTCCCCTCAACATTCAGTCCCATGTAAATAACATCACTCCCTCCCTCCCTCCGGACCTCAGTTAGGAAAGAATACTAATGAATCTTTTGATGCATGTGTCTTTACAGAGGAAGAGGTTGTAAGTCAGCTGTCTAAAATTAATACAAAAAAGTCACAGGGGCCTGATGGGATACACCCAAAGCTATTAAAAGAGCTCAGCGGCGAACTAGCAAAACCATTAACAGATTTATTTAACCAATCACTGGCAACAGGAGTTGTTCCAGAAGATTGGAAATTGGCAAATGTTGTGTCGATTCACAAGAAAGGTAGTACCGAGGAATCGGGCAACTAAAGGCCAGTAAGCCTGACATAAATAGTGGGGAAATTAATGGAAACCATACTTAAGGAGAGGATTAAAAGAAGAAAAACAGCATGGGTTTACTTCAGGGAGATCATGTCAAACTAATCTTATTGATTTTTTTTTGATTGGGTGACTAAAATAATAGATGGCAGGAGGTGCAGTAGACATCGCTTATCTGGACTTTAGTAAGGCTTTTGATACTGTCCCACACAGAAGGCTTATCAATAAAGTGCAGTCTTTGTGCGTGGACTCCCATATTGTTGAATGGATTAGGCAGTGGCTGAGGGACAGGCAATAGAGGGTTGTAGTCAACAGAGTATATTCAGACCATGGTCTTGTTACCAGTGGGGTACCTCAGGGATCTGTTCTGGGACCCATATTGTTTAATATCTTTATCAGCGAAATTGCAGAAGGCCTCGATGGTAAGGTGTGTCTTTTTGCTGATGACACAAAGATTTGTAACAGGGTTGATGTTCCTCGAGGGATACACCAAATGGAAAAGGATATAGGAAAACTAGAGAAATGGTCAAAAATCTGGCAACTAAAATGTAATGTTGATAAGTGCAAGATAATGCACCTGGGGCGTAAAAACCCAATAGCAGAATACAAAATCAGTGATACAGTCCTAACCTCAGTATCTGAGGAAAGGGATTTAGGGGTCATTATTTCAGAAGACTTAAAGGTAGGCAGACAATGTCATAGAGCAGCAGGAAATGCTAGCAGAATGCTTGGGTGTATAGGGAGAGGCATCACCAGTAGAAAGAGGGAGGTGCTCATGCCGCTCTACAGAACACTAGTGAGACCTCATTTGAAGTATTGTGCGCAGTACTGGAGGCCATATCTCCAGAAGGATATTGATACTTCTGAGAGAGTTCAGAGAAGAGCTACTAAACTAGCACATGGATTGCAGGATAAAACTTACCAGGAAAGATTAAAGGACCTTACATGTATAGCTTGGAAGAAAGACGAGACAGAGGGGATATGATAGAAACTTTTAAATACATAAAGTGAATCAAAAAGGTAAGAGGAGAGAATATTTAAAAGAAGAAGAACTGCTACAAGAGGACATAGTTTTAAATTAGAGGGGCAAAGGTTTAAAAGTAATATCAGGAAGTATTACTTTACTGAGAGAGTAGTGGATGCATGGAATAGCCTTGCTGTAGAAGTGGTAGCTGCAAATACAGTGAAGGAGTTTAAGCATGCATGGGATTGGCATAAAGGCAACTTCAAAAAGGGTGCGTCCCGGGTGCATTGCGGCAAACCCGCGTGAGTAGGTACGCAATTTCAGTCAGTTTTGACAGCGATTGCTTTCCGTTGTTCAGTTTTCATCCCACGGCGGCAATGGTTTTGCACGGGCGTGATAAAAAACTGAATGTGGTACCCAGACCTGAACTTCTTCACTGAAGTTCAGGTTTGGGTTCAAGGTTAAGTAGATGTAATAATTTTCCCTTATAATATGGTTATAAGGGAAAATAATATCATTCTTAAAATAGAATGCTTAGCAAAATAGGGCTGGAGGGGTTTGGGTTAAAAAAAAATGGTGACATAGTGATGGATCATGTGATGGTCCTTTTCCTCACAGATGAAGGCAGAAGAGAAGCCGGGCTGCACGAACAAGTGGATTAAGGTGAGTAATAATTTTGTAATTTTTTTTTTACCCCTCCAGCCCTATTTTACTAACCATTCTGTTTTTAAAAAAACTATTATTTTTCCTTATAACCATGTTATAAGGGAAAATAATAATGATCGGGTCCCCATCCCGATTGTCTCCTAGCAACCGTGCGTGAAAATCGCACCGCATCCGCATCTTGCTTGCGGATGCTTGCGATTTTCACGCAGCCCCATTCACTTCTATGGGGTCTGTGTTGCGTGAAAAACGCACAAAATAAAGCATGCTGAGATTTTCACGCAACGCACAAGTTATGCGTGAAAATCACTGCTCATGTGCACAGCCCCATAGAAATGAATGGGTCCAGATTAAGTGCGGGTACAATGAGTTCACCTCATTGCACCCGCGCGGAAATATCGCCCGTGTGAAAGAGGCCTTAGGGATTGGCTAGTTACTAGTGCACCACTGCTGAAACAGGAATAAGAACAGGGAGCGGGGTTAAGAGGTTTTTCTCTATAAAGGATGTAAGGTAAAGTGTGCAAAACCTTAAGGCCAATAAAAACAAGTACCTATGTTGGGTGTGGGGATGTAGTATTAATCAGTATGTTAGCTGTGACAATACCCATATGATATATTTGCTGGAGCACATGGATAGAATATCAGGAAAGGTTTAATGGCACACAGTGTGTTGGCCCATTTTTGTAAGGTACACAATAAACCCCCTGATTTGAAGTTGAAGTTAATAAATATTTACAGACTGATGAAACAATGGAGGAGGGTGGGGGATCACATGGGGAAATCATCAAAGAAAAAACATAGCTTACATATAAGTTGGATATGATGGCCACTAAGTTAAGTATTTAGTTGGACATCAATTGTTTCATTTGAAAGTTTTTGTAGTGCTCTTAGAAACAAAATTTATAATATGAAATAAATCTAGCACACATGAAGGTAGGGCCATGTATATGGATTTTAAAAATGGTCTAATTAAAGAATGCAATGTAAAACCTAATAATAACAGAAGAGTCCGATTTGAATACTACCGTATGTTGATCTTCTTAGAATAATGAATAATCTAGGTGGTCATTTCCATGCAGCCATTTTATTGTTTTGAATATAGCTGCTGTTAATTGAAAGAATAATACAAAATCTGAAAGTGAATATAGCTTGTGTTGTAAGGATAAACTATACAAATGTGGTATAGTTGTAAATGTATTGACCCAAAAACAGGACAGTTTTACTGCATAGTGAAACCTATAAAACTCAGGCGGAATTGCGTTTTTTTCCCCCAACTCCACCCCATTTAGAATTTAGTTCCAGCTTCCCAATATTTGCAACTTAAAAACAAAAACAAGTCCATATGGCTATGTGAAAAAAATAAAATAAAATTATGTCTTTGGAAAGGCCAGAAGTTAGAAAACAAAAATGCAAAAATGGGAAATATAATATCATATGGACATTAGACAAGTATAATAGTTTATATTTAAGGACTTTTAGTATATTATTTTATAGCTCTGGGCAATTATATATTTTGGTTTCTACTTATTAAACCGTCTCTAGTGGTTTAATGGAGTTGAGGGGTCAAGATCAGTAACTTTGGGGTGTAGAGGGTTAATAGTTTTGGTCAGCTCCTTAGGTTGTCATCTGCCGGCAACTGAAATAAAATAGCACATACAGCTCTGCTGCTTTTGGCTTCATACACACTATTTTTATATTTACATCCACACATTATCCCATCTTGTGTAGGATGCCATTGTGGTGCATGTGGTCTGCTGCTAACACCCTCCATTGTATTCATTTTTGCTGATGATTGCCGTTAGCAATGGATCACATGCGGAGGAATTGCTCCCCCGGTTATAAACACGCCACAGTGTTTGGGTTTTTTGAGTATTTCCTCCCATTTAGGCCACTTTATTTCAGTTATTTTTCTTGATATGTTTAGAATGGTACTGCTTGTACCATTCTGTTGCACCTGGTAGTGTCACAGCCACTATCTCTGGCTGTGACCTTCCGTCCTTGCTCGTTCGGCGCTCCTCGCTGAAGTGTTGTTTCTGTGTGTTATTTGTGGTTCTGTATGGGTTAACTCCCCTGTGTTCCTATTAGGAGTTAATCCTCTCTGTCTGCTCCATGGGTGTGGCCTCTCTGCTGCACCCATGGAACCTGTATATAAGGCCTCATGCACACGACCGTTGTGTGCATCCGTGGCCGTTGTGCCGTTTTCCATTTTTTTTTCCCGGCACATCGGAAAATGCACCGTTTTGCAGCCGAGACCGTGATCCGTGTATCCTGTCCATCCAAAAAATATGACCTGTCCTATTTTTTTGACGGACAACAGTTCACGGACCCACTCAAGTCAATGGGTCCATGAAAGAACACGGATGCACACAAGATTGGCATCCGCGTCCGTGGTCCGTAAGCTACTTTTACACAGACGGATCCGCAGATCCGTCTGCATAAAAGCTTTTTCAGAGCTGAGTTTTCACTTTGTGAAAACTCAGATCCGACAGTATATTCTAACACAGAGGCATTCCCATGGTGATGGGGACGCTTCAGGTTAGAATATACTAAAAGAACTGTGTACATGACTGCCCCCTGCTAGGCAGCAGGGGGCAGACCCCCCCTGTTTTTAACTCATTGGTGGCCAGTGCGGCAAGCCCCCCCTCCCCCCTGTAGTTAACTCATTGGTGGCCAGTGGGCCCCCCTCCCTCCCCTGTAGTTAACTCGTTGGTGACCATCCCCCCCTCCCTCCCCTGTAGTTAACTCGTTGGTGACCAGCCCCCCCCTCCCCTGTAGTTAACTCGTTGGTGGCCAGTTAACTACAGGGGAGGGAGGGGAGGGCTGGTCACCAACGAGTTAACTACAGGGAAGGGAGGGGGGCTGGTCACCAACAAGTTAACTACAGGGGAGGGAGGGGGGCTGGCCACCAATGAGTTAACTACAGGGGGGAGGGGGGGGCGGCCGCACTGGCCACCAATAAGTTAAAAACAGGGGGGGGGGGGTCTGCCCCTTGCTGCCCCCTGCTGCAGGGGGCAGTCATGTACACAGTTCTTTTAGTATATTTTAGTATATTCTAACCTGAAGCGTCCCCATCACCAGGGGAACGCCTCTGTGTTAGAATATACTGTCGGATCTGAGTTTCACGATCTAACTCATATCCAACAGTATATTCTAACATAGAGGCGTTCCCATGGTGATGGGGACGCTTCAAGTTAAAATATACCATCGGATTGGAGAAAACTCTGATCCGATGGTATAAACGGATCCGTCCTGACTTTACATTAAAAAGTCAATGGGGACGTATCCGTTTGCAATTGCACCATATTGTGTCAACGTCAAACGGATCCGTCCCCATTGACTTGCATTGTAATGCAGGACGGATCCGTTTGGCTCCGCACGGCCAGGCGGACACCAAAACGACTTTTTTTTCATGTCCGTGGATCCTCCAAAAATCAAGGAAGACCCACGGAAGGAAAAACGGTCACGGATCACGGAACTACGGACCCCGTTTTGTGCATGAGGCCTAAGGCTGAGGTTTCCTCAGTTCTGGGTTCAGCTCTCCTGGTGTGTGTTGTCTTGTCCTGTGCCTTGTTTGTACCCATTCTTCCATGCTGCTGACCCATGGGATCTGTGTCTGTCTGTGCTCTGTGGGTTTCCCTACTTGTTCATTGATGTCCTCTTTCCTGTGTTTCTGTATCTGTTCTGCCAGTTATGTTTGTTACCTTGTGTGTATTCATGTCTCTGTTCAGCAAGCCCTTGTTGCACCTTTCTTTGCAGCAGAGTGCCATGGGTAAGGCCATGCAGTTTACTACTGGTGGAGCAAGTCCTTCTCTGCTCATTGTCACGCCTGTTTCCTTGCTATGAACTCCTGCTTGTGTTATTTGTTGCCCTGTTTGTATTTGCCTGTCTATGTTATGTATGCCTATGTGCCGTCGGTACCTTCTGGTACCTGTTGTCCATTCGTTCCTGCTGTCACTGTCTAGTTCACGCTCCAGAGTGGACCCTGGCAACTTCCTGCTGCAAAGCCTAACCCTACCATCCGGGGCCCTAGTGAATACCAGGAGTTGCTTAGTCACGCCCCTCTGGAGTATTACTAGACAGTGGCGCAGTGGAGGTTTGCCCCCACTGTGCTGACGGTACATAGAGCTCATGTTTTGTCTGTGCTGCCTTCCCTGGTTTTTGTTTGTGCAATAAACTCTTGTGTGTCTGTACCTGATTTCCATTTGTTTATTGCTTGACGATGCGGTGGTCTCTCCTGGAACCTCCAACTCGTGACAGGTAGCCTGTGTCACATGGTCTGTCATAGGTAGGGCTTACAGCCTTATCATCTCTCCCACTACCTGAGTGATTTCACTATGGAGGTATGTGGGAGCTTGGCTTGTATCTTAGCACCTCTCATTTGCGGAATGGCCAAATTGATCCACAAAAAATACAATTGTGTGCAAGACCCCGTAGAAATGAGTGGTATCCACAGTGGCGTACACAGAGAAGTAAAGGCCCTATAGCAAGGATCAAACCAGGTCCCCCATACAGGACAAAAGGGTATCTGCCTAAACTCTTTTCAATGACCCTTGGGCCATTTTTTCCACTGCCTCATTTTCTAAATGTTGTTCCTCTAGAGGGTAGAGTCCTGACCAAATTTTCACCTCCAGTAGAATAGGGGATGATCCCAACTAAGACTAGGCCCCCTCTTGCCCTGGGCCCCATAGCAGTTGCATGGTCTGCCACTATGGTAGTCCCTGGGTATCCGGATACCACACAGATGAAAAATATGGCGGTGTGAATTAGGCCTATTTGTGATTATTTTATTCCTTTCAGTTTTGTGGAAATGCAATGCTGATGTAATGTTACCGCTACGGAAGCAATGGAATTATTGAAAAACTCCTATCATATGGGCGCTTTATGTTATATAGCAATTTTTCACTCTTTCTTTATGTGTTCTACTATTGCGTGGATTGTATCCACTTCTTTATGCACACTGTATTTTGTATTAATGTGTATTGATCGTGTTAAGACATTTTAACTGGGTTGTATTACTTAAAAGGTAACTTGCATCCAGAAATTCCTGGCCTGTTTAGCTCAACATCACATACCATGATTGCTGATGTAGATCAGAGCCGTTAAGAGTTGGATTAAAAAGAAAGCCACGTCATTGCTTTTCTGCACACAATCCCATCTTGATAGGAGATCTTGATGGAAGAAAAATAAATAAAACTCTGCTATCTGCAGATTAACTGTGAGTTTCTCCCTTCATTTTCAAGTGCCTTTCATTCGTGCTAAACACGTTTCATAATTTCTTTTCTTCTTTCTGAGTAGATGGTGAGGGGAAGCAGAAAGAGGGCAGGCAATTAAACTGCAAGGCCTGTGATTCGATTTCTGTGTTATTTGTGGAGCTTTCTACTGCACATGGATTCACCTCTATTGTGCTGAAACACTGTTTTACTACCATACAACACTATGATCTTAACTGAGTTGGCAATATGTTGTTATATTAGTCCTCCTATGTACCAAAAATGCTGTGGATTTTCCATGTGGATTTGAGCAAGGAAAGTGTCAATGGTGGGAAGTGGGGGAAACTCCCCACTGTACAATGAGGAGAAAATGGGGAAGCATCTAGGCCTGGACACCAAGAAAAGGGAGCATGTCACCTCCTAAGCTGCCCTAATCCTGACCCTAACTCCTACCCGTATGAGCAGACCCAGATGGTAGGTGGGCTCATACACAGGAATCTCGGACCCTGAGTCACCCTGAAGATCCCTGCAATGAGGTTAGGAGCAGGAGACGACCTGTTCATCCCAGATGTGGATGAACAGGAGTCTCCACTGACCTAGCTACAAGAAAAGGGACAGCCAGTAAACAGTCACTGAATTGGCAGGTAAGAGCCCAGAAACAACATGCACTTACCTGCCGCGTCCACAACAACAACCGGACCCCATGCGGACAGGAATTATGGCGGCCCCAGGCAGAGATTTTCATCGACTTGTGATTCTCCCTCCATGGAACCCTAACACCCCCTTCCGGATGTTATGCAACTCACAGGGGAAAATGTCTAGCAAACATGCTGGAAGACAGACACCACATGTCAGACATGTAACGACAACTAGACATGCAACAGACCCCGCACATAACCCACACCAAACATAGATACAAGGGAAGGTAAAGACATAGGGAACAAAGAGGAGACATGAAAGTGACATTGATATCTAGCTAGGAGGCCCTCCCACTGGACAAATGGTATATCCAGATTAGAAGCAGCACTCCAGCTCACACAAAGGCTGGATGGCAACTGACCTCGAGCTCACAACACCACATATAAAGAGCCAAGAGGCCACACCTAAGACACACCTAAAACCACACCAGCCAGATAATTAACCCCTCCGGCACCAGACAGGGAAGGACCCATTTTTTGTGTTGTGGGGCATCCCCATGGTTGTTCAATAAATTCTGTTTGGGTCTTTTCTGATTCTATCTGCTTGTTCTGTATTGCAGCTTATATCTGTCTGCTTGATCTCTATAGATTGTGTTGGATATGTACAGGTTCTGTCAGTGTCTGAATTCTGACCATGTTCTGTCTGCCATTATTCCTCGTCTGTTCCATGGGTTAGTATGTACTCTGTTTGCCTAGCCTTGTCTGGTTCAGTCTGTATTTGCCTAGGATTAAAGTACTCTTCCAGCCTGTTCTTAGCTTGGTTCTGTCTGTGGGCTTTGCCTATGTCTCTGGTTCTTCGCATTGGAATCCCTGACCTCTGTGCATCAGATGCCAAGTACACCAGGACTATTCCAAGAAGTAGGTGGCTATCTTGCAGTGAAGATCAGATTCCCGTGTAGGGGTTAAAGGGTGAAACCAAGGGACAACTCCCTCGGGATTAGCTCAATGTCAAATCGATTGGCTGGCAAAGTGGTTCCACAACCATTGACTGTAACTTTGAAAATTTCTAAATCACTGCATTTAAAAAATCTACTGATGTAGCAGGGTTAACACTCAAACTCTTAACTCAAATTTCTTAACTCATTGTGTTATGTTGAAACAAAAGTCATTGAAAAGCAATTGCAGGTGTTTGCTTAACACATTTAGTTTAGATAACATATCTCATAAAGCATGTGTGTTAACTCTACTACATCTATACCTGCATCCACCTGAAAAAAAGCAGTAGTCATGGCCACTAGGGGTCTCACTTCCACTTAAATTGCAATCCACTGCCTGTTGTCAGGCAAGATCTATCCCTAGTAACAGAGACTCATAACACAGCTGAAAGGAAGTGGAGGTGTGTCAGAGATAGCTGAGATCCTGAGGCTTAAGAGGCAGGAGCATCCTGCTTTCTGTAAATGTGATTTTTCCCTCCTATCCCTATCTTCAGAGCTAAAAACAAATACAGTGGAAAGTAAGGTCACTGCCTAAAGTACTGGAAAATTCCACAGAAGGGAGACACCCCTGCTTCTAAGTAAAAGGCATCTACAGTGGATATAAAAAGTCTACGCACCCCTGTTAAAATGTCCGGTTGCTGTACAACTCAATTGGAAAACAATAGACAATTCAGAGGAGCTCACCAGCAACCTACTGGAGCCCAGTCTTTCAGATACCAGCTGAAAACCAAAAAATACTGAAACACAATTAGACTGGCTCACAGTATTTTTGCATTTATTACACTTAATAAAAATCACAATTATTTACTGTTGTAATTGTAAAATAATAAAATTAATAAAATTAATTGCCCACTAAATATAAAACATATCCTAGTAGTATATCAGAATAGCATAAATATATGGGTATCTTGGATGCGGAGCTCACGCATATACCCAACTAACAGGAGTAGGAAGTCAGGGATCCAAAAATCAGGATCGAATAAAATACAATTCCAGACCCAACCACCAATATTTGAAACAACAACAGAAAGGGGCTCATTCACAAACACGATATCAGAAGAACACACCAGACAAACAAATATCAAAATCAACCATCCCTTGGTCGTTTTCCCTATCCAAGGAAACACATTTTCCAGCAGTCTCACACAAGGAGTTAGAAGTAGAAACACAGAAAATAGATGTAGTATCAAATATGAGACCAAGGATTTTTTCAGCACAAGCACAAATACACAATGTGTTCACATCGGTGAACACGGTCACAAGAAAAAGAGAACACGAAGGAGTAGAAACAAACGAAGGGCCGAAGTTAAAAATGGGCAAAGCACAGGAGACAATATAATTAATCTGAGCACGAAAGAATTAACTCAATCACAGAAGTCACTATTATCAAAAGGTTTGAAATTTGCCCCTAGTAACCAATTGAGCAAATTCGACTGTTATATTGGTATTGAAAAATACATAAAAAAACTATGCTGTAAAAAATATTTTATGAAGAACAACCTTGACCAATTAAATCAAGTACCATCAGAATACCAACATGTTGATGTCAAACTAAAATCTAAAATGTATCCAAAACAAGAATTAAGCAACGAAATGATTACGTTTAGAGGGGCAGTAGAGGCAGATCTCAGAAAACTTAATCCAAAACAGAAAAGTAACATAAACCTCTCCAAACAAGAAATACAGGCGATAAAAGAACTTCAGGCAGATCTAGAGATCACAATACGCCCAGCCGATAAAGGAGGGGCGATTGTGATCCTAGATACTGAATCATACAAAAAAGAATGTCTTAGACAATTGTCTGATGTTACAACATATACACAACTAAGTGAGGACCCTATAGACATATATTTTAAAAAACTGTCACTGTTATGTAATAGAGCTAAAGAACAAGGCATTCTAAATGTAACAGAGTGCAATTTCATCTTAGGCACCCAGAAAAGACTGCCTATGTTCTATTGTATCCCCAAGATACATAAGGACTCGGTCAATCCTCCTGGAAGGCCGATTGTCTCTGGCATAGGATCGCTGACATCTAATCTGTCTCAGTATTTAGACAGGTTTCTGCAGCCCTATGTCAGAGACATACCTTCGTATCTTGGGGATACCTCAACAGTTGTGGCCCTCTTGGAAAATATGTATTGCCATCCAGATTGGATACTTGCCACGCTAGATGTGAGCTCTTTATATACGAGCATTAATCATAGGCAGGGTATACAAGCAATATCGAAAATTTTGTCCCAAAAAAACAATTTAGTAATAGAACAATTACAGTTTATATTAGATGGTATTGGTTTCGTGTTAAGTCACAATTATTTTCAGTTTGAGTCCAATTATTATTTGCAGACGACTGGCACCGCCATGGGTACCAGGTTCGCCCCGAGTTATGCCAATCTATTTATGGCAGCATGGGAACAGGACATCATTTCCCCCAAACTCGGGGCGGACCTGGTCCTATGGCGGCGCTATATCGATGATGTTTTATTAATATGGAGAGGCTCATATGCCTCACTAATGCAGTTCATACAAGAAATTAATAATAATGAGCTCAACCTGAAATTTACGGCAAATATCAATTCACAAGCTGTCGAATTCCTGGACTTGCATATACACAAAAAACAGGAAACACTGGTCTGTAGTACGTTCCAAAAAGATGTAGCCAAAAATAGTTTCATTTTAAGCACAAGCTGCCACCTCCCAAGGTGGCTCCTAAATGTCCCTTACTCCCAGTTTAGACGTCTAAAACGAAATTGCACAGAAAAAGAACAGTTTGAGGCAGAGGCAGAACACCTGAAAACACAATTTCTAGCTAAAAAATATTCCAATGGACTATTGGAGGATGCAATTAAAAAAGTAAGACAATTGGATAGAACTACCTTTTTTAAATCTGAGGTAATGTCTAAAAGGATTAGAGATAAAGAACAAACTGCAAAAATGATTCTCCCATTCAATAAAGACTATTGGATGGTGAACAACATCATACATAAACATTGGCACCATCTAAAAAACGATAAAATCTTGGGCTCTATACTCCCGGCTCTTCCTCCAATTGTTTATACCCGGGCTCCCAATTTAGGGCTGCAAGTAGCCCCCACGATAAGAAAAAAGAGCATAGAACCAATGATAACTCCATGGTCCAATTTAAAAGGGTTTTTCAGGTGTGGTTGCTGCCATAATTGCAAACAGACCCACTTTGAGAGAAATCTGAGAACTATATCTTCAACATCTAATGATTTCAAGTGGGAGATTAAAGAAATTCTATCGTGCAATAGTAAGGCAGTTATTTATGTTATACAATGCCCATGCCCGAAACAGTATATAGGACGGACCAAAAGAGTGTTCAAAACTAGGATCGCAGAACATATTAATAACATTAAAAAACAATCAGAAACACACCCCCTGTCAAAACATTTCAAATTACATCATGCAGGAGATCCTAGTAAATTGAGATACTGTGCCATCCAGTCAGTTAAATTAGACTGGAGAGGAGGGGACTTCTTGGCAAAAATGTCCAGACAAGAATCAAAGAAGATCTTTGAGTTTGGGTCCCTGATGCCACAGGGACTGAATTCAGAGATCGAAATTTTTGGTTTCCTATAGGAGAGGGTGGTAGGACCACATGGTTAGTCGGTGTTGGGTTGTTGGCGACACGCCGACTTTCCCTGCGTTCCTCCCCCCCTCTCCCTCCAACGTAGATCAGTCCAGGACCTTCAAACTCAGGATTCAGCTATAAAGTTGTCAATACCATACCATCATTGCTTATCCATGTCTTATTTTTATTTTTATTTTCAATTTTTATTTTATTTTTTTCTATCTTATATGTCTATTTGTATTTTTATTTCTATTTTTATTTATCTTTAGTTTATTTTTATTTTTATTTCTAGTTTTTATTTTTATTTTTATGATAATTGTATTCTATTTTATTTTATTGTCCCTTTTACTGTCCTTTTCTATATAGAAGGTTTTTATGTAAAAATAATGTCTATAGTTCTTTTTATATTTGGTACTATATAGTATATATATGTTGCCCACAAAGCTTGACACATGTGTGTCAAAAACCCTCTGTCTGGATCCATGACAAAATCAGGCTGCAAGTGATAAATTCCCTGCAGCCAACTAATTAAGAATCCAGACCAGATATTTCATTAAACCCAAAAAGGGGATATAAAGACATGTCCAGCCAGTACACAGGTAGCATTTCACATTTGCCTACTGAGGAAGGAACTACGGTTCTGAAACGCGTCTAGGATAAATCAGTGTGAACAGGACCCAGCTAGTGGTGCGCTATTTCTGTCTAAGCACAAAAAAAGGATCCGTGCTATTAATTATCTAGAACCACCCAAGAAAAATCCATGCGGCAACGGCAGCGACTTAATCTTTAAAGAGGACTGATTCAACTACCATCTAAACAGTTCCTGTGAAGGGGAGTCGAACCCCGTACCGGTATAGCTCTGCTACACGAACTCCCGCTACTCCGCTGGCGCAGGTGGATGTCATCACCGACCAAGTGAACCATCTACAGGTCAGGTCACGTGAGACGCCGAGAAGGAGAAGCAGTGATACTACCTCGTGGCAGGAGGTAGTCAGCAGATACCGCTACGAGAATAAGTACAAAGTACCCCCCGGATATTATAAGAACATTCCGTGGACCGCAGGGTGGATATCTTCTTACCGATTGGTATGTTGAACATTTGGCAAGTCATTTTATAACTATCTGAACATTGTCAAAGTATGGATTCAATGCGCTATTGACCGACACCACACAGCATAATCAAGTGGTCCTATTATCCCTTTGGAGTACTCCTGTTAGTTGGGTATATGCGTGAGCTCCGCATCCAAGATACCCATATATTTATGCTATTCTGATATACTACTAGGATATGTTTTATGTTTAGTGGGCAATTAATTTTATTAATTTTATTATTTTACAATTACAACAGTAAATAATTGTGATTTTTATTAAGTGTAATAAATGCAAAAATACTGTGAGCCAGTCTAATTGTGTTTCAATTGGAAAACAAACTGAAATCTTTTAGGTAGAGGGAAGAAAAAATATAAAAATAAAATAATATGGTTGCATAAGTGTGAACACCCTTAAACTAATACTTTGTTGTAGCACCTTTAGATTTTATTACAGCACTTTTACATACGGTACCACTTTTTGCGTATCAGTCTATCAGCATGGCACATTTTGACTTGGCAAGATTTGCCCACCCTTCTTTGCAAAAACACTCCAAATCTGTCAGATTGCGAGGGCATCTCCTGTGCACAGCCCTCTTCAGATCACCCCACAGATTTTCAATCGTATTCAGGTCTGGGCTCTGGCTGGGCCATTCCAAAACTTTTATCTTCTTCTTGTGAAGCCATTCCTTTGTTGATTTGGATGTATGCTTTGGGTCGTTGTCATGCTGAAAGATGAAGTTCCTCTTCATGTTCAGCTTTCTAGCAGAAGCCTGAAGGTTTTGTGCCAATATTGACTGGTATTTGGAACTGTTCATAATTCCCTCTAGCTTAACTAAGGCCCCAGTTCCAGCTGAAGAAAAATAGCTTCAAAGCATGATGCTGCCACCACCATGCTTCACTGTGGGTATGGTGTTCTTTTCGTGATGTGCAGTGTTGTTTTTGGGCCAAACATGTCTTTTGTAATTATGGCCAAAAAGTTCAACCTTGGTTTCATCAGACCATAACACCTTATCCCACATGCTTTTGGGAGACTTCAGATGTGTATCTGCAAAATGTAGCATGGCTTGGATGTTTTTCTTAGTAAGAAAAGGCTTTCGTCTTGCCACTCTACCCCATAGCCCAGACATATGAAGAATACGGGAGATTGTTGTCACATGTACCACACCGCCAGATATTCCTACAGATCCTTTAATGTTGCTGTAAGCCTCTTGGTAGCATCCCAGACCAGTTTTCTTCTCGTCTTTTCATCAATTTTGGAGGGACGTCCAGTTCTTGGTAATGTCACTGTTGTGCCATATTTTCTCCACTTGATGATGACTGTCTTCACTGTGTTCCGTGGTATATCTAATGCCTTGGAAATTATTTTGTACCCTTCTCCTGACTGATACCTTTTTAACAATGAGATCCATCTGATGCTTTAAATGTTCTCTGTGGATCATGGCTTTTGCTGTGGGATGCAACTAGGAAGATTTCAGGAAAGACCAACTAGAGCAGCTGAACTTTATTTGGGGTAATCAGAGGCACTTTAAATGATGGCAGGTGTATGCTGACTCCTATTTAACATGATTTTGAATGTAATTGCTTAATTTTGAACAAAGCTACATCCCCAGTTATAAGTGTGCACACTTATGCAACCACATTATTTAAAGGGAATCTGTCACCTATTTTGACCATATAAAAGAAGAACTAAATGTCCTCCCACATACTTGCCGAATGGCGCGGCCCCCTCCCCACTACGTCATTGAATTTATTCACTGCATCATCTGTGCTCCCTCCTTTCATTGCCTACGGCGCCGCCCCCTCCCCACTACGTCATTTAATTTATTCACTGCATCGGCCCTTGCTTCTTCCTCTAGAATCTCTCAGAGGCAACAGCGCTCTGATTACGTCACTGGGCTCAGCCCATGCGCAGTGACACTAGTGAGGCTGTTGCCCTCTGATGATGCAGTGAATAAATTAAATGACGTAGTGGCGAGGGGGCGGCGCCATTCGGCAAGTATGTGGGAGGACATTTATTTCTTAGGAGGCCGGCTGGGCACTGCAGGGGGGCGTTACTGGGCACTAGAGCAGAGTAATAATGCCCCTCTGGGCACCTTGAGACTTCATTTGCATATCAGAAAAATTGCTTTTTAATAAGAATGAAAAGTAATATTTCCTGATATTACTCTTAAATAGAGTTGAGCGAACACCTGGATGTTCGGGTTCGAGAAGTTCGGCCGAACATCCCGGAAATGTTCGGGTTCGGGATCCGAACCCGATCCGAACTTCGTCCCGAACCCGAACCCCATTGAAGTCAATGGGGACCCGAACTTTTCGGCACTAAAAAGGCTGTAAAACAGCCCAGGAAAGAGCTAGAGGGCTGCAAAAGGCAGCAACATGTAGGTAAATCCCCTGCAAACAAATGTGGATAGGGAAATGAATTAAAATAAAAATTAAATAAATAAAAATTAACCAAAATCAATTGGAGAGAGGTTCCTTAGCAGAGAATCTGGCTTCCCGTCACCCACCACTGGAACAGTCCATTCTCAGATATTTAGGCCCCGGCACCCAGGCAGAGGAGAGAGGTCCCGTAACAGAGAATCTGTCTTCATGTCAGCAGAGAATTAGTCTGCATGTCATAGCAGAGAATGAGGCTTCACGTCAGCCACCACTGCAACAGTCCATTGGCATATATTTAGGCCCAGCACACACACAGGCAGAGGAGAGAGGTCCCGTAACAGACAATCTGGCTTCATGTCAGCAGAGAATCAGTCTGCATGTCATAGCAGAGAATCAGGCTTCACGTCAGCCACCACTGCAACAGTCCATTGGCATATATTTAGGCCCAGCACACACACAGGCAGAGGAGAGAGGTCCCGTAACAGAGAATCTGGCTTCATGTCAGCAGAGAATCAGTCTGCATGTCATAGCAGAGAATGAGGCTTCACGTCACCCACCACTGCAACAGTCCATTGGCATATATTTAGGCCTAGCACACAGGCAGAGCAGAGAGGTCCCGTAACAGACAATCTGGCTTCATGTCAGCAGAGAATCAGTCTGCATGTCATAGCAGAGAATGAGGCTTCACGTCAGCCACCACTGCAACAGTCCATTGGCATATATTTAGGCCTAGCACACAGGCAGAGCAGAGAGGTCCCGTAACAGACAATCTGGCTTCATGTCAGCAGAGAATCAGTCTGCATGTCATAGCAGAGAATCAGGCTTCACGTCAGCCACCACTGCAACAGTCCATTGTCATAAATTTAGGCCCAGCACCCAGGCAGAGGAGAGAGGTCCCGTAACAGACAATCTGGCTTCATGTCAGCAGAGAATTAGTCTGCATGTCATAGCAGAGAATCAGGCTTCATGTCAGCCACCACTGCAACAGTCCATTGGCATATATTTAGGCCCAGCACCCAGGCAGAGGAGGGAGGTCCCGTAACAGAGAATCTGTCTTCATGTCAGCAGAGAATCAGTCTGCATGTCATAGCAGAGAATGAGGCTTCACGTCACCCACCACTGCAACAGTCCATTGGCATATATTTAGGCCTAGCACACAGGCAGAGCAGAGAGGTCCCGTAACAGACAATCTGGCTTCATGTCAGCAGAGAATCAGTCTGCATGTCATAGCAGAGAATCAGGCTTCACGTCAGCCACCACTGCAACAGTCCATTGGCATATATTTAGGCCTAGCACACAGGCAGAGCAGAGAGGTCCCGTAACAGACAATCTGGCTTCATGTCAGCAGAGAATCAGTCTGCATGTCATAGCAGAGAATGAGGCTTCACGTCAGCCACCACTGCAACAGTCCATTGGCATATATTTAGGCCTAGCACACAGGCAGAGCAGAGAGGTCCCGTAACAGACAATCTGGCTTCATGTCAGCAGAGAATCAGTCTGCATGTCATAGCAGAGAATCAGGCTTCACGTCAGCCACCACTGCAACAGTCCATTGTCATAAATTTAGGCCCAGCACCCAGGCAGAGGAGAGAGGTCCCGTAACAGACAATCTGGCTTCATGTCAGCAGAGAATTAGTCTGCATGTCATAGCAGAGAATCAGGCTTCATGTCAGCCACCACTGCAACAGTCCATTGGCATATATTTAGGCCCAGCACCCAGGCAGAGGAGGGAGGTCCCGTAACAGAGAATCTGTCTTCATGTCAGCAGAGAATCAGTCTGCATGTCATAGCAGAGAATGAGGCTTTACGTCAGCCACCACTGCAACAGTCCATTGGCATATATTTAGGCCTAGCACACAGGCAGAGGAGAGGTTCATTCAACTTTGGGTAGCCTCGCAATATAATGGTAAAATGAAAATAAAAATAGGATTGAATGAGGAAGTGCCCTGGAGTCCAATAATATATGGTTATGGGGAGGTAGTTAATGTCTAATCTGGACAAGGGACGGACAGGTCCTGTGGGATCCATGCCTGGTTCATTTTTATGAACGTCAGCTTGTCCACATTGGCTGTAGACAGGCGGCTGCGTTTGTCTGTAATGACGCCCCCTGCCGTGCTGAATACACGTTCAGACAAAACGCTGGCTGCCGGGCAGGCCAGCACCTCCAAGGCATAAAAGGCTAGCTCTGGCCACGTGGACAATTTAGAGACCCAGAAGTTGAATGGGGCCGAACCATCAGTCAGTACGTGGAGGGGTGTGCACACGTACTGTTCCACCATGTTAGTGAAATGTTGCCTCCTGCTAACACGTTGCGTATCAGGTGGTGGTGCAGTTAGCTGTGGCGTGTTGACAAAAGTTTTCCACATCTCTGCCATGCTAACCCTGCCCTCAGAGGAGCTGGCCGTGACACAGCTGCCTTGGCGACCTCTTGCTCCTCCTCTGCCTTGGCCTTGGGCTTCCACTTGTTCCCCTGTGACATTTGGGAATGCTCTCAGTAGCGCGTCTACCAACGTGCGCTTGTACTCGCGCATCTTCCTATCACGCTCCAGTGCAGGAAGTAAGGTGGGCACATTGTCTTTGTAGCGTGGATCCAGCAGGGTGGCAACCCAGTAGTCCGCACAGGTTAAAATGTGGGCAACTCTGCTGTCGTTGCGCAGGCACTGCAGCATGTAGTCGCTCATGTGTGCCAGGCTGCCCAGGGGTAAGGACAAGCTGTCCTCTGTGGGAGGCGTATCGTCATCGTCCTGCCTTTCCCCCCAGCCACGCACCAGTGATGGACCCGAGCTGCGTTGGGTGCCACCCCGCTGTGACCATGCTTCATCCTCATCCTCCTCCACCTCCTCCTCATCCTCGTCCTCCTCGTCCTCCAGTAGTGGGCCCTGGCTGGCCACATTTGTACCTGGCCTCTGCTGTTGCCAAAAACCTCCCTCTGAGTCACTTCGAAGAGACTGGCCTGAAAGTGCTAAAAATGACCCCTCTTCCTCCTCCTCCTCCTCCTCCTCCTGGGCCACCTCCTCTTCCATCATCGCCCTAAGTGTTTTCTCAAGGAGACATAGAAGTGGTATTGTAACGCTGATAACGGTGTCATCGCCACTGGCCATGTTGGTGGAGTACTCGAAACAGCGCAACAGGGCACACAGGTCTCGCATGGAGGCCCAGTCATTGGTGGTGAAGTGGTGCTGTTCTGTAGTGCGACTGACCCGTGCGTGCTGCAGCTGAAACTCCACTATGGCCTGCTGCTGCTCGCACAGTCTGTCCAGCATGTGCAAGGTGGAGTTCCACCTGGTGGGCACGTCGCATATGAGGCGGTGAGCGGGAAGGCCGAAGTTACGCTGTAGCGCAGACAGGCGAGCAGCAGCAGGATGTGAACGCCGGAAGCGCGAACAGACGGCCCGCACTTTATGCAGCAGCTCTGACATGTCGGGGTAGTTGTGAATGAACTTCTGCACCACCAAATTCAGCACATGCGCCAAGCAAGGGATGTGCGTCAAATTGGCTAGTCCCAGAGCTGCAACGAGATTTCGCCCATTATCACACACCACCAGGCCGGGCTTGAGGCTCACCGGCAGCAACCACTCGTCGGTCTGTTGTTCTATACCCCGCCACAACTCCTGTGCGGTGTGGGGCCTGTCCCCCAAACATATGAGTTTCAGAATGGCCTGCTGACGTTTACCCCGGGCTGTGCTGAAGTTGGTGGTGAAGGTGTGTGGCTGACTGGATGAGCAGGTGGAAGAAGAGGAGGAGGAAGCCGAGAAGGAGGAGGTGGCAACAGGAGGCAAAGAATGTTGCCCTGCGATCCTTGGCGGCGGAAGGACGTGCGCCAAACAGCTCTCCGCCTGGGGCCCAGCTGCCACTACATTTACCCAGTGTGCAGTTAGGGAGATATAGCGTCCCTGGCCGTGCTTACTGGTCCACGTATCTGTGGTTAGGTGGACCTTGCCACAGATGGCGTTGCGCAGTGCACACTTGATTTTATCGGATACTTGGTTGTGCAGGGAAGGCACGGCTCTCTTGGAGAAGTAGTGCCGGCTGGGAACAACATACTGTGGGACAGCAAGCGACATGAGCTGTTTGAAGCTGTCTGTGTCCACCAGCCTAAATGACAGCATTTCATAGGCCAGTAGTTTAGAAATGCTGGCATTCAGGGCCAGGGATCGAGGGTGGCTAGGTGGGAATTTACGCTTTCTATCAAATGTTTGTGAGATGGAGAGCTGAACGCTGGCGTGTGACATGGTTGAGACGCTTGGTGACGGAGGTGGTGGTGGTGGTGTTGGTGGTACATCCCCTGTTTGCTGGGCGGCAGGTGCCAACGTTCCTCCAGAGGCGGAGGAAGAGGCCGAGGCGGCAGCAGCAGAATAGGCCGAGGCGGCAGCAGCAGAAGAGGTAGCAGGGGGAGCCTGAGTGACTTCCTTGGTTTTAAGGTGTTTACTCCACTGCAGTTCATGCTTTGCATGCAGGTGCCTGGTCATGCAGGTTGTGCTCAGGTTCAGAACGTTAATGCCTCGCTTCAGGCTCTGATGGCACAGCGTGCAAACCACTCGGGTCTTGTCGTCAGCACATTGTTTGAAGAAGTGCCATGCCAGGGAACTCCTTGAAGCTGCCTTTGGGGTGCTCGGTCCCAGATGGCGGCGGTCAGTAGCAGGCGGAGTCTCTTGGCGGCGGGTGTTCTGCTTTTGCCCACTGCTCCCTCTTTTGCTACGCTGTTGGCTCGGTCTCACCACTGCCTCTTCCTCCGAACTGTGAAAGTCAGTGGCACGACCTTCATTCCATGTGGGGTCTAGGACCTCATCGTCCCCTGCATCGTCTTCCACCCAGTCTTGATCCCTGACCTCCTGTTCAGTCTGCACACTGCAGAAAGACGCAGCAGTTGGCACCTGTGTTTCGTCATCATCAGAGACATGCTGAGGTGGTATTCCCATGTCCTCATCATCAGGAAACATAAGTGGTTGTGCGTCAGTGCATTCTATGTCTTTCACCGCTGGGGAAGGGCTAGGTGGATGCCCTTGGGAAACCCTGCCAGCGGAGTCTTCAAACAGCATAAGAGACTGCTGCATAACTTGAGGCTGAGACAGTTTCCCTGGTATGCATGGGGGTGATGTGACAGACTGATGGGGTTGGTTTTCAGGCGCCATCTGTGCGCTTTCTGCAGAAGACTGGGTGGGAGATAATGTGAACGTGCTGGATCCACTGTCGGCCACCCAATTGACTAATGCCTGTACCTGCTCAGGCCTTACCATCCTTAGAACGGCATTGGGCCCCACCATATATCGCTGTAAATTCTGGCGGCTACTGGGACCTGAGGTAGTTGGTACACTAGGACGTGTGGATGTGGCAGAACGGCCACGTCCTCTCCCAGCACCAGAGGGTCCACTAACACCACCACGACCATGTCCACGTCCGCGTCCCTTACTAGATGTTTTTCTCATTGTTATGGTTCACCACAACAACAAATATATTATTTGGCCCAATGTATTGTATTCAAATTCAGCGGGATATAAATTTGAGGCCTAGTATTTAGGCGCTGGGTGACAGGTATGGGTTTAGTGCCAGAATTAGACTTGGAAATACACAGTAGCGGGTGTGTGAAGTTATTCTGAATGACCCTATGTGCACCTTGAATATTATATACCCTTTTAGGGATAGATTTCAAATAGCTCTGATATAGCAGAAACCACTAAATTATGAAATTGCTAAATTGGGAATTGTATTTCAACCCAGAACAAGAAATGTGCTTGAACGGACACTAAATAACTCGCCCAGCTACAGCACTAGGGACAGATTTAGCTGGATATAAATTTGAGGCCTAGTATTTAGGCGCTGGGTGACAGGTATGGGTTTAGTGCCAGAATTAGACTTGGAAATACACAGTAGCGGGTGTGTGTGAAGTTATTCTGAATGACCCAATGTGCACCTTGAATATTATATACCCTTTTAGGGATAGATTTCAAATAGCTCTGATATAGCAGAAACCACTAAATTATGAAATTGCTAAATTGGGAATTGTATTTCAACCCAGAACAAGAAATGTGCTTGAACGGACACTAAATAACTCGCCCAGCTACAGCACTAGGGACAGATTTAGCTGGATATAAATTTGAGGCCTAGTATTTAGGCGCTGGGTGACAGGTATGGGTTTAGTGCCAGAATTAGACTTGGAAATACACAGTAGCGGGTGTGTGTGAAGTTATTCTGAATGACCCAATGTGCACCTTGAATATTATATATCCTTTTAGGGATAGATTTCAAATAGCTCTGATATAGCAGAAACCACTAAATTATGAAATTGCTAAATTGGGAATTGTATTTCAACCCAGAACAAGAAATGTGCTTGAACGGACACTAAATAACTCGCCCAGCTACAGCACTAGGGACAGATTTAGCGGGATATAAATTTGAGGCCTAGTATTTAGGCGCTGGGTGACAGGTATGGGTTTAGTGCCAGAATTAGACTTGGAAATACACAGTAGCGGGTGTGTGTGAAGTTATTCTGAATGACCCAATGTGCACCTTGAATATTATATACCCTTTTAGGGATAGATTTCAAATAGCTCTGATATAGCAGAAACCACTAAATTATGAAATTGCTAAATTGGGAATTGTATTTCAACCCAGAACAAGAAATGTGCTTGAACGGACACTAAATAACTCGCCCAGCTACAGCACTAGGGACAGATTTAGCTGGATATAAATTTGAGGCCTAGTATTTAGGCGCTGGGTGACAGGTATGGGTTTAGTGCCAGAATTAGACTTGGAAATACACAGTAGCGGGTGTGTGTGAAGTTATTCTGAATGACCCAATGTGCACCTTGAATATTATATACCCTTTTAGGGATAGATTTCAAATAGCTCTGATATAGCAGAAACCACTAAATTATGAAATTGCTAAATTGGGAATTGTATTTCAACCCAGAACAAGAAATGTGCTTGAACGGACACTAAATAACTCGCCCAGCTACAGCACTAGGGACAGATTTAGCGGGATATAAATTTGAGGCCTAGTATTTAGGCGCTGGGTGACAGGTATGGGTTTAGTGCCAGAATTAGACTTGGAAATACACAGTAGCGGGTGTGTGTGAAGTTATTCTGAATGACCCAATGTGCACCTTGAATATTATATACCCTTTTAGGGATAGATTTCAAATAGCTCTGATATAGCAGAAACCACTAAATTATGAAATTGCTAAATTGGGAATTGTATTTCAACCCAGAACAAGAAATGTGCTTGAACGGACACTAAATAACTCGCCCAGCTACAGCACTAAGGACAGATTTAGCGGGATATAAATTTGAGGCCTAGTATTTAGGCGCTGGGTGACAGGTATGGGTTTAGTGCCAGAATTAGACTTGGAAATACACAGTAGCGGGTGTGTGTGAAGTTATTCTGAATGACCCAATGTGCACCTTGAATATTATATACCCTTTTAGGGATAGATTTCAAATAGCTCTGATATAGCAGAAACCACTAAATTATGAAATTGCTAAATTGGGAATTGTATTTCAACCCAGAACAAGAAATGTGCTTGAACGGACACTAAATAACTCGCCCAGCTAATGCACTAGGGACAGATTTAGCTGGATATAAATTTGAGGCCTAGTATTTAGGCGCTGGGTGACAGGTATGGGTTTAGTGCCAGAATTAGACTTGGAAATACACAGTAGCGGGTGTGTGTGAAGTTATTCTGAATGACCCAATGTGCACCTTGAATATTATATACCCTTTTAGGGATAGATTTCAAATAGCTCTGATATAGCAGAAACCACTAAATTATGAAATTGCTAAATTGGGAATTGTATTTCAACCCAGAACAAGAAATGTGCTTGAACGGACACTAAATAACTCGCCCAGCTACAGCACTAGGGACAGATTTAGCGGGATATAAATTTGAGGCCTAGTATTTAGGCGCTGGGTGACAGGTATGGGTTTAGTGCCAGAATTAGACTTGGAAATACACAGTAGCGGGTGTGTGTGAAGTTATTCTGAATGACCCAATGTGCACCTTGAATATTATATACCCTTTTAGGGATAGATTTCAAATAGCTCTGATATAGCAGAAACCACTAAATTATGAAATTGCTAAATTGGGAATTGTATTTCAACCCAGAACAAGAAATGTGCTTGAACGGACACTAAATAACTCGCCCAGCTACAGCACTAAGGACAGATTTAGCGGGATATAAATTTGAGGCCTAGTATTTAGGCGCTGGGTGACAGGTATGGGTTTAGTGCCAGAATTAGACTTGGAAATACACAGTAGCGGGTGTGTGTGAAGTTATTCTGAATGACCCAATGTGCACCTTGAATATTATATACCCTTTTAGGGATAGATTTCAAATAGCTCTGATATAGCAGAAACCACTAAATTATGAAATTGCTAAATTGGGAATTGTATTTCAACCCAGAACAAGAAATGTGCTTGAACGGACACTAAATAACTCGCCCAGCTACAGCACTAAGGACAGATTTAGCGGGATATAAATTTGAGGCCTAGTATTTAGGCGCTGGGTGACAGGTATGGGTTTAGTGCCAGAATTAGACTTGGAAATACACAGTAGCGGGTGTGTGTGAAGTTATTCTGAATGACCCAATGTGCACCTTGAATATTATATACCCTTTTAGGGATAGATTTCAAATAGCTCTGATATAGCAGAAACCACTAAATTATGAAATTGCTAAATTGGGAATTGTATTTCAACCCAGAACAAGAAATGTGCTTGAACGGACACTAAATAACTCGCCCAGCTACAGCACTAGGGACAGATTTAGCTGGATATAAATTTGAGGCCTAGTATTTAGGCGCTGGGTGACAGGTATGGGTTTAGTGCCAGAATTAGACTTGGAAATACACAGTAGCGGGTGTGTGTGAAGTTATTCTGAATGACCCAATGTGCACCTTGAATATTATATACCCTTTTAGGGATAGATTTCAAATAGCTCTGATATAGCAGAAACCACTAAATTATGAAATTGCTAAATTGGGAATTGTATTTCAACCCAGAACAAGAAATGTGCTTGAACGGACACTAAATAACTCGCCCAGCTACAGCACTAGGGACAGATTTAGCTGGATATAAATTTGAGGCCTAGTATTTAGGCGCTGGGTGACAGGTATGGGTTTAGTGCCAGAATTAGACTTGGAAATACACAGTAGCGGGTGTGTGTGAAGTTATTCTGAATGACCCAATGTGCACCTTGAATATTATATACCCTTTTAGGGATAGATTTCAAATAGCTCTGATATAGCAGAAACCACTAAATTATGAAATTGCTAAATTGGGAATTGTATTTCAACCCAGAACAAGAAATGTGCTTGAACGGACACTAAATAACTCGCCCAGCTACAGCACTAGGGACAGATTTAGCGGGATATAAATTTGAGGCCTAGTATTTAGGCGCTGGGTGACAGGTATGGGTTTAGTGCCAGAATTAGACTTGGAAATACACAGTAGCGGGTGTGTGTGAAGTTATTCTGAATGACCCAATGTGCACCTTGAATATTATATACCCTTTTAGGGATAGATTTCAAATAGCTCTGATATAGCAGAAACCACTAAATTATGAAATTGCTAAATTGGGAATTGTATTTCAACCCAGAACAAGAAATGTGCTTGAACGGACACTAAATAACTCGCCCAGCTACAGCACTAGGGACAGATTTAGCTGGATATAAATTTGAGGCCTAGTATTTAGGCGCTGGGTGACAGGTATGGGTTTAGTGCCAGAATTAGACTTGGAAATACACAGTAGCGGGTGTGTGTGAAGTTATTCTGAATGACCCAATGTGCACCTTGAATATTATATACCCTTTTAGGGATAGATTTCAAATAGCTCTGATATAGCAGAAACCACTAAATTATGAAATTGCTAAATTGGGAATTGTATTTCAACCCAGAACAAGAAATGTGCTTGAACGGACACTAAATAACTCGCCCAGCTACAGCACTAGGGACAGATTTAGCGGGATATAAATTTGAGGCCTAGTATTTAGGCGCTGGGTGACAGGTATGGGTTTAGTGCCAGAATTAGACTTGGAAATACACAGTAGCGGGTGTGTGTGAAGTTATTCTGAATGACCCAATGTGCACCTTGAATATTATATACCCTTTTAGGGATAGATTTCAAATAGCTCTGATATAGCAGAAACCACTAAATTATGAAATTGCTAAATTGGGAATTGTATTTCAACCCAGAACAAGAAATGTGCTTGAACGGACACTAAATAACTCGCCCAGCTACAGCACTAAGGACAGATTTAGCGGGATATAAATTTGAGGCCTAGTATTTAGGCGCTGGGTGACAGGTATGGGTTTAGTGCCAGAATTAGACTTGGAAATACACAGTAGCGGGTGTGTGTGAAGTTATTCTGAATGACCCAATGTGCACCTTGAATATTATATACCCTTTTAGGGATAGATTTCAAATAGCTCTGATATAGCAGAAACCACTAAATTATGAAATTGCTAAATTGGGAATTGTATTTCAACCCAGAACAAGAAATGTGCTTGAACGGACACTAAATAACTCGCCCAGCTACAGCACTAGGGACAGATTTAGCTGGATATAAATTTGAGGCCTAGTATTTAGGCGCTGGGTGACAGGTATGGGTTTAGTGCCAGAATTAGACTTGGAAATACACAGTAGCGGGTGTGTGTGAAGTTATTCTGAATGACCCAATGTGCACCTTGAATATTATATACCCTTTTAGGGATAGATTTCAAATAGCTCTGATATAGCAGAAACCACTAAATTATGAAATTGCTAAATTGGGAATTGTATTTCAACCCAGAACAAGAAATGTGCTTGAACGGACACTAAATAACTCGCCCAGCTACAGCACTAGGGACAGATTTAGCTGGATATAAATTTGAGGCCTAGTATTTAGGCGCTGGGTGACAGGTATGGGTTTAGTGCCAGAATTAGACTTGGAAATACACAGTAGCGGGTGTGTGTGAAGTTATTCTGAATGACCCAATGTGCACCTTGAATATTATATACCCTTTTAGGGATAGATTTCAAATAGCTCTGATATAGCAGAAACCACTAAATTATGAAATTGCTAAATTGGGAATTGTATTTCAACCCAGAACAAGAAATGTGCTTGAACGGACACTAAATAACTCGCCCAGCTACAGCACTAAGGACAGATTTAGCGGGATATAAATTTGAGGCCTAGTATTTAGGCGCTGGGTGACCGGTATGGATTTAGTGACAGAATTAGACTGGGATATGGCCAAAAAATAAACAGACTATTGCTGGTTAAATGCACTTGGTGTGACAGCTTCACCCTGATGTAGGCTTTAGCCAAAAAACAACCACACCATTGAGGGTTAAATGCACTTGGTGACAGGCGCAGCTTGCCCCTGATTTAGTATATGGCCAAAAAATGAACAGACTATTGCTGGTTAAATGCACTTGGTGTGACAGCTTCACCCTGATGTAGGCTTTAGCCAAAAAACAACCACACCATTGAGGGTTAAATGCACTTGGTGACAGGCGCAGCTTGCCCCTGATTTTGTATATGGCCAAAAAATGAACAGACTATTGCTGGTTAAATGCACTTGGTGTGACAGCTTCACCCTGATGTAGGCTTTAGCCAAAAAACAACCACACCATTGAGGGTTAAATGCACTTGGTCGCAGCTTGTGCTGGCGCACCACAAGACACAAAATGGCCGCCGATCACCCCAGAAAAATGTGACTGACAAACGGTCTGGGCAGCCTAAAAACAGTGAGCAATTGAGGATCAGCAGCTCAATGATCCACAGCTGCAGATCGATCAGTTAATCAAGTCCTTTGGAGGAGTTAATCTGCCTAATCTCGCCCTACTGTCGCAGCCGCAACCTCTCCCTACGCTAATCAGAGCAGAGTGACGGGCGGCGCTATGTGACTCCAGCTTAAATAGAGGCTGGGTCACATGGTGCTCTGGCCAATCACAGCCATGCCAATAGTAGGCATGGCTGTGATGGCCTCTTGGGGCAAGTAGTATGACGCTTGTTGATTGGCTGCTTTGCAGCCTTTCAAAAAGCGCCAAGAAAGCGTCACAAAAGCGCCAAGAAAGCGACGAACACCGAACCCGAACCCGGACTTTTACGAAAATGTCCGGGTTCGGGTCCGTGTCACGGACACCCCAAAATTCGGTACGAACCCGAACTATACAGTTCGAGTTCGCTCATCCCTACTCTTAAACCTTTGCCCCTCTAATTTAAAACTATGTCCTCTTGTAGCAATTTTTCTTCTATTAAATATTTTCTCCTCTTTTACCTTGTCGATTCCTTTTATGTATTTATAAGTTTCTATCATATCCCCTCTGTCTCGTCTTTCTTCCAAGCTATACATGTTAAGGTCCTTTAATCTTTCCTAGTAAGTTTTATCCTGCAATCCATGTACCAGTTTAATAGCTCTTCTCTGAACTCTCTCCAAAGTGACAATATTGTTCTGGAGATATGGTCTCTAGTGATGGACGAACATCTACCGGGACGGTTCGCGAACGCGATCAAATGTTCGCGAACCGCAAGTTTGCGGCGGGTCCCATTCATTTTAATGGCAGGTTAACCTGAAAAACCTTCAGCTCATATTTGCAGCCAAGAAATAATTACTAGAAGTGCACAAATAGTCCTACAACATGGACAGTGACATACCAGATGTATTATTCGAATTTGCAATCTCCATTCATAATTTTTTTCAATGCGAAATATCGGCAATATAATTTTCGCGTACGCGCATGCACAAATGCACTATACAGAACCCAAATGCACTATAAAGAAAGTATATTGGTATATTAAACCCCGCTTCAATCATTTTTTGGGGGGGGGGGGACTGGTATATCACACCAGTAGAAATTATTTGTTACAATAATGCTTGTCCCTCTATATACCTGCAGTATCGCAGCAGAACCGCACACAACTGCCACACAATACAAATGCACTATAATATACTTTCTAACATAGAAAGTATATTATAACATTGTACAAGGAAGGCAATCCATTAGAATATACATAAAGATAAAACGTAACCTTTAATAATTTTACTATGAGAGTACATTCACACATCCGTAAATGTTTTGCGTATCTGCAAAACACGGACACCAGCGATGTGCATTCCGCAATTTGTGGACCGCACATTGCCGGCACTATAATAGAAAATGCTTAATCTTGTCTGCAATTGCGGACAAGAATAGGACATGTTCTATTTTTTTGCGGAAACGGAAGCACAGATGTGGAAGTGCGGATCTGCAAATGTGGATGTGGATCCGCAAATGCGGATGCAGACAGCACATTCCGGCCCCATTGAAAATCAATGGGTCTGCACCCGTTCCGCAAAATTGCGTAACGGATTCGGACCCATTTTGCGGAAGTGTGAATGGAAAAGATATCCCTCAAAATGAAAATAAATTTAATTATTAAAGTTAAGCAAAAAGAATAGATGTGGTAGGCAATAACAAGTGCTCGGCGGCACTAAATCAGGTGCTTGGCGGCACCAAATCAGAAACCACGTGTCCTACCACAATCCGGGGGGTTCCAGTGCACATCCATGAATCCTGGAGGGAAAGCAAAAAAATCTATCCCTGGGCTAGATGATGATGTGGTATTGAAGGACAGGGTAGGCAAAGAACTGTCCCTGATATTTCCCTACAGGGGGGTGCTATTTTGGCCCTGATAGCCTAACCACAGACCACCCGCCCTGATAAGCGCGACCCTGTCCGGAACCTTACCCTATATAAAATGGGCCCTAGTAAGCCCCTAGGCCCTAGGCCCCTGACTTCCAGGTGATCACTATTTTGACTTGTGTTTTTGACTATTATAAAAGTATATTATAAGTATATCGCACCCCTCTGTGTATCACACATATCGATAGCACACCTATACTAGTCCTTAAAATGACTTTTGTGGCCCTATTAGCTAGCGTTTAATGTCCCTAGCAGCCTGTCCCTGCTCCACACAGCAACCTCTCCCTATACTGGCAAAACACTGAATGTAAAATGGCGGCCAGATTAGGTTTATTTATAAGGTAGGGGGTATGTCCATGTGCTGAAATGTCTCAATTGGCTGTCCTGTACCACCTAATGGATGTGTCATGGGTCAAAGTTCTTCATAATGTAAAAGAATATGACTGACGCAAATTTCTCCATATGTTCGCATGTTCGGCGAATCTTGAACACGCAAAGTTCGCTGTGAAACGACCGCCGGGCGAACCGCAAGGCCATCTCTAATGGCCTCTAGTACTGCACACAATACTCCAAATGAGGTCTCACTAGTGCTCTGTAGAGCGGCATGAGCACCTCCCTCTTTCTACTGGTAATGCCTCTCGCTATACACCCAAGCATTTTGCTCTATGACGTTGTCTGCCTACCTTTAAGTCTTCTGAAATATTGACCCCTAAACCCTTTCCTCAGATACTGAGGTTAGGACTGTATCACTGATTTTATATTCTGCTCTTGGGTTTTTATGCCCCAGGTGCATTATCTTGCACTTATCAACATTAAATTTTAGTTGCCAGATTTTTGACCATTCTTCTAGTTTTCCTAAATCCTTTTCCATTTGGTGTATACTTCCAGAAACATCAACCCTGTTACAAATCTTTTTGTCATCAGCAAAAAGACACACCTTACCACCAAGGCCTTCTGAAATTTCACTGATAAAGATATTAAACAATATGGATTCCAGAACAGATCCCTGAGGTACCCCACTGGTAACAAGACTATGGTCTGTATATACTCCATTGACTACAACCCTCTGTTGTCTGTCCCTAGGCCACTGCCTAATCCATTCAACAATATGGGAGTCCAAGCTCAAAGACTGCAATTTATTGATAAGCCTTCTATGTGGGACAGTATCAAAAGCCTTACTAAAGTCTAGATAAGCGATGTCTACTGCACCTCCGCCATCTATTATTTTAGTCACCCAATCAAAAAATAATAATAATAATGTATGAGAATAGTTTGATATGATCTCCCTGAAGTAAACCCATGCTGTTTTTCATCTTTCAATATATGGGATTTTAGATGTTCCACAATCCTCTCCTTAAGTATGGTTTCCATTAATTTCCCCACTATTGATGTCAGGCTTACTGGCCTATAGTTGCCTGAATACTCCCTACTACCTTTCTTGTGAATGGGCACAACATTTGCTAATTTCCAATCTTTTGGGACTACTCCTGTTACCAGTAATTGGTTAAATAAATCTGTTAATGGTTTTACTAGTTCGCCGCTGAGATTTTTTAATAGCTTTGGGTGTATCCCTTCAGGCCCCTGTGACCTATTTGTATAAATTTTAGACAGCTGACTTCGAACCTCTTCCTCTGTAAAGATACATGCATCAAAAGATTCACTAGTCTTCCTCCCTAACTGAGGTCCTTTTCCTTAATTTTCCTTTGTAAAAACTGAACAAAAGTATTCATTAAGCTAGTTCTTTATCTTCTATATACCTTCCTTTTTTGTTTTTAATTTGGTAATTCCTTGTTTTAGTTTCCTTTTTTTATTTATGTATCTGAAGAATGTCTTATCACCCTTTTTCACTGACTGAGCTAATTTCTCTTCTGCCGGTGCTTTAGAAGCTCTTATAACTTGCTTGGCCTCTCTCTGCCTAATCTTATAAATTTGCCTGTCATCCTCATTTTTATTTATTTTTTATAATTACTAAATGCTATATTTTTGTTTTTAATGATTTGGGCCACTTCTGCTGAGTACCACAGTGGTCTCTTCCTTTTTTTCCTTTTACTGACTAGCCTAATGCAATTATCTGTTGCTTTCAATAGTGCCACTTTTAAGAAGTCCCATTTCTCCTGGACTCCATTGAAACTGCTCCAATCTTATAGGGACTCGTATACCACTAATCTAATTTTAGAAAAGTCAGTTTTTCAAAAATCTAAAACTTTTGTTTTTGTGTGGTGTGACTCAGTCACTGTACATATAGTAAACCACACTAACTGGTGATCACTAGATCCCAAGCTTTCCCCTACAGTAATGTCAGATACCAAATTCCCATTTGTGAATACTAAATCTAAAATGGCCTCCTTCCGGGTTAACTCCTCAACTACTTGCTGCAGAGATAATCCCAGTAGGGAATTTAGAATATCTGTACTCCTGTATATCTGTACTAAACTAATGGACCTAAAAGCATTGTGCAACTATACATACCTTTGCGTCTCTGGACAAAGATCCAATCACAGAAAAAATTAGGCTTGATACAATATGCAAATCAGTCTGCAACTATCCAGTAAGGCTAGTCCCAAGCTCTCCTCACTAAGCCCTGCCTGCTGCTTCCCCCTTGGTCTTGATTTCAGTGCAGGATAGTAACTATTGTTAAATATTATAAAAGGTTATTAATCTCCAGTATTTTTACATTTCATAGGTGAATTTATGCAATTATGAATGTAAGAATCTGATGTGCTATTAGGATAACTTTTCCATTATTTTCTATTGTTTTAATTAAACTTGCACATTGCTTGAAACAAGATATTTTCACTGTAAATGTGGACTTTATTTCTTAAATGGCCTGATATGTCAAAACAGATCACTGTCTTTTATTCCAGTACCATCTTTCTGAGTTACTGTTATAGCTGGCACATGTTAGTGTCCTCAGGTGGGGATTGATCTCAGTGATAAATTGGGTGGAAAGACTCTTCTGTTTCACAAGAAGGACTTGGCCCTGGAAGTGTTCTGCTTGCGCATCTCTAACACATTTAGGATTGAGTTTGTACATGTGATTGTTCCTCGCTGCATGTGACAGAGGGAGAGGATGATGCAATGTGACAAGAAACATTACTGAAGCTGTACTGGGACTCAGAGCTATGCTGAAAGCTGTTCAGCTTATTGTTCTATTCCAGCAGAGGACAAGGTTTAATATTTGAAGGTTACTTTCTGACTTTTATCTGTAAACTTTTACAAAGCTTGTGGTTAATAGAAATATTTTCTGACAGTGTAAAGTACATTGTTCATAATCAGGAGTAATATTAAAAAGGTTGTCCAAGGCCTGAAAAAAAAAAAAAAATTGGGGAAGGTCAAACACTCACCATCTCTGGTCGACCCTGCTGCTGCGGCACTTCTTCATGCCCGCCTGCCAGAAGTGTGATGTATTGACTCCGCGCTCCTCACTGCTACTGGCCAGTCGGAGGCATCAGCAGTGATGCATTCAAGCTGACAGGGACTACAAGTGGCAGGATCGGAGAAGTGCCACAGGGATCAGGACAATCAGATTAGCTGAGCAGATTTTTTAGCTCACACACCATACTCTGCCATTGTCATTTTTTTCAGGGCCTAAACAATCCCTTCAATTGTCAGAGGTTACTTATATAATTTGTATCGCAAATACGCACAAATCTACAAGGTGAAGCACATCCGGACAGAACTGTACAGTTTTATAAATTCATATTCCATCTGATAAGCCTCTGTATTTTTAGCTGATAAGAGATTGAATTAACCTGCTAAGCTCAAACTGTCAGTAAAATATTTTATTTTCCCATTAGATATAATTATCAAAAAGAAAGCCACTTGGACTCCCCAGTGGGCCTCTGATTGAACCCAAAGACTCATGTTGAGGGCTGATTGCAAAGCCGCTGGGTCAACTCAAACATCATTAGAACTTAGTGCCTCCCCGCTGACTTAATCCGCTCTTCCAGTATTTAAAGATGTGGCACCAGCAGTGAGGGAGTTAAAGTAAGGAAGAGTCAGGAGTTAGGGCACTGTTAATTATTTACAATTTCTATGAAAAAAAAGTGATTTTGCTTAACCGGCCTGGATACTAATGTGTGTTTTAGAATGAAAGCGATAAGAGAGAAGCATAAAATGAATTGCTAGGTACTACTATGTGTAATCTTTAGACTATACATACGTTATATTGGGAATATTATAAGAAAGATGTACAAAGAAAAGGTTAAGAAATGTACAGAATTGTCTATAAAACTTGCAGCAAGTTATAAGTATTCATAATAAAAGAGGACCTGTAATCTCTTCTGAAATGTGAGTTTTAGTTAACGCCACAGCATATAGCGAGGGTCTTCTGCCGGCATTGTGGTTTCTCCTGAAGAGGGAGGTCGTTTCCTTTAGCACTGTGCCTGCTTGTTTGAGTATTTGGTTCACTCCCTTATTCCCCCCTCCTTTTTCTCAGGTTCAGATCAGATGGTCTCTCCTGTCCCTCCCCCTAGAGTTAATAAATAGGAGGACTTATCACATCTCTGTCTCTTTTCACCTGCACCTTTAACAGGAATTTTCCCACCCTCCTGCCCCTTTTATTGTTTTCTCTATGATGGGTTTTCTTACATTTCTTTCTGTTACAGTTGTCATGGTTTAAGTCACAGCTGGAGGTCGGTGGAAATAAATTACTAAGACCGGAGGAGAAGGCGGACTTGCCCACTGTGGTTTTCGTGGGGCATATCGCTTCTCATACTCCTGGAAGTGGTTTCTGGTGATAAGAGTTTGGTGTTTTTGGTGAAGAAAATTGTTAAAAAAGATAAATAAAGCTGTGACCGATCCCCACTCCGCAAAACAACGCCTCTGTCGCTATTGGTTTAGGCGGGGAAGACATGTTAAGCGGTTGGGTTTTAGTTATCTGCAGTCTAGCAACTGCTTACATTTTTCATATAACATGAGCATCTATTCTTATGACTCTATGTTGTGCCAGTCCTGTATTAGTCTTGCTAGAAGCTATGAATGAATTACTAGCAGTTTGCAATGGAGGTGCAGATGAGTGTTACCAGCTGGGAGTGTGTCCCTGCACAATCTGACACAGGCAGCATTGATTGGGTAATGTCAGAATGTGCAGGGACATACTTCCAACTGGTAACACCCATCAGGATCTTCATTGCAAACTGCTAGCAATTAATTCATAACTTCTATCAGGAATAATAAAGGAACAGCACAACATGGAATCATAAGAATTCATGCTCCAGAGCTGTTATTACATGGGAAATGCAAGTAGCTGCTAGCACAGACATGTCAGGAGAAGTTACAGGTCCTGTTTAACTTGACATGTCTGCCTTATGATGCCTAGCATCAAAGGGCTGCGTACATTAAGAACCTAGAACACCAAAACACAACCATAAACCAAAGCATATAAAATATATAGATAAAGACAGGCACTCACCACTTGGTATGTCTATAGAAATTATTTTATATTCATTAAAACACATAAATAAAACTAAAAATACAATATAATATAATATACTGAGGTTCGGGATCCGCTTATATGAGTGGATTCATAAATAGAGTTGAGCGAACACCTGGATGTTCGGGTTCGAGAAGTTCGGCCGAACATCCCGGAAATGTTCGGGTTCGGGATCCGAACCCGATCCGAACTTCGTCCCGAACCCGAACCCCATTGAAGTCAATGGGGACCCGAACTTTTCGGCACTAAAACGGCTGTAAAACAGCCCAGGAAAGGGCTAGAGGGCTGCAAAAGGCAGCAACATGTAGGTAAATCCCCTGCAAACAAATGTGGATAGGGAAATTAATTAAAATAAAAATTAAATAAATAAAAATTAACCAAAATCAATTGGAGAGAGGTTCCATAGCAGAGAATCTGGCTTCCCGTCACCCACCACTGGAACAGTCCATTCTCAGATATTTAGGCCCCGGCACCCAGGCAGAGGAGAGAGGTCCCGTAACAGAGAATCTGTCTTCATGTCAGCAGAGAATTAGTCTGCATGTCATAGCAGAGAATGAGGCTTCACGTCAGCCACCACTGCAACAGTCCATTGGCATATATTTAGGCCTAGCACACAGGCAGAGGAGAGAGGTCCCGTAACAGAGAATCTGGCTTCATGTCAGCAGAGAATCAGTCTGCATGTCATAGCAGAGAATGAGGCTTCACGTCAGCCACCACTGCAACAGTCCATTGGCATATATTTAGGCCCAGCACACACACAGGCAGAGGAGAGAGGTCCCGTAACAGAGAATCTGGCTTCATGTCAGCAGAGAATCAGTCTGCATGTCATAGCAGAGAATGAGGCTTCACGTCAGCCACCACTGCAACAGTCCATTGGCATATATTTAGGCCCAGCACACACACAGGCAGAGGAGAGAGGTCCCGTAACAGAGAATCTGGCTTCATGTCAGCAGAGAATCAGTCTGCATGTCATAGCAGAGAATGAGGCTTCACGTCAGCCACCACTGCAACAGTCCATTGGCATATATTTAGGCCCAGCACACACACAGGCAGAGGAGAGAGGTCCCGTAACAGAGAATCTGGCTTCATGTCAGCAGAGAATCAGTCTGCATGTCATAGCAGAGAATGAGGCTTCACGTCAGCCACCACTGCAACAGTCCATTGGCATATATTTAGGCCCAGCACACACACAGGCAGAGGAGAGAGGTCCCGTAACAGAGAATCTGTCTTCATGTCAGCAGAGAATTAGTCTGCATGTCATAGCAGAGAATGAGGCTTCACGTCACCCACCACTGCAACAGTCCATTGGCATATATTTAGGCCTAGCACACAGGCAGAGCAGAGAGGTCCCGTAACAGACAATCTGGCTTCATGACAGCAGAGAATCAGTCTGCATGTCATAGCAGAGAATGAGGCTTCACGTCACCCACCACTGCAACAGTCCATTGGCATATATTTAGGCCTAGCACACAGGCAGAGCAGAGAGGTCCCGTAACAGACAATCTGGCTTCATGTCAGCAGAGAATCAGTCTGCATGTCATAGCAGAGAATGAGGCTTCACGTCACCCACCACTGCAACAGTCCATTGGCATATATTTAGGCCTAGCACACAGGCAGAGCAGAGAGGTCCCGTAACAGACAATCTGGCTTCATGACAGCAGAGAATCAGTCTGCATGTCATAGCAGAGAATGAGGCTTCACGTCACCCACCACTGCAACAGTCCATTGGCATATATTTAGGCCTAGCACACAGGCAGAGCAGAGAGGTCCCGTAACAGACAATCTGGCTTCATGTCAGCAGAGAATCAGTCTGCATGTCATAGCAGAGAATGAGGCTTCACGTCACCCACCACTGCAACAGTCCATTGGCATATATTTAGGCCTAGCACACAGGCAGAGCAGAGAGGTCCCGTAACAGACGATCTGGCTTCATGTCAGCAGAGAATCAGTCTGCATGTCATAGCAGAGAATCAGGCTTCACGTCAGCCACCACTGCAACAGTCCATTGTCATAAATTTAGGCCCAGCACCCAGGCAGAGGAGAGAGGTCCCGTAACAGACAATCTGGCTTCATGTCAGCAGAGAATTAGTCTGCATGTCATAGCAGAGAATCAGGCTTCATGTCAGCCACCACTGCAACAGTCCATTGGCATATATTTAGGCCTAGCACACAGGCAGAGGAGAGGTTCATTCAACTTTGGGTAGCATCGCAATATAATGGTAAAATGAAAATAAAAATAGGATTGAATGAGGAAGTGCCCTGGAGTCCAATAATATATGGTTATGGGGAGGTAGTTAATGTCTAATCTGGACAAGGGACGGACAGGTCCTATGGGATCCATGCCTGGTTCATTTTTATGAACGTCAGCTTGTCCACATTGGCTGTAGACAGGCGGCTGCGTTTGTCTGTAATGACGCCCCCTGCCGTGCTGAATACACGTTCAGACAAAACGCTGGCTGCCGGGCAGGCCAGCACCTCCAAGGCATAAAAGGCTAGCTCTGGCCACGTGGACAATTTAGAGACCCAGAAGTTGAATGGGGCCGAACCATCAGTCAGTACGTGGAGGGGTGTGCACACGTACTGTTCCACCATGTTAGTGAAATGTTGCCTCCTGCTAACACGTTGCGTATCAGGTGGTGGTGCAGTTAGCTGTGGCGTGTTGACAAAAGTTTTCCACATCTCTGCCATGCTAACCCTGCCCTCAGAGGAGCTGGCCGTGACACAGCTGCCTTGGCGACCTCTTGCTCCTCCTCTGCCTTGGCCTTGGGCTTCCACTTGTTCCCCTGTGACATTTGGGAATGCTCTCAGTAGCGCGTCTACCAACGTGCGCTTGTACTCGCGCATCTTCCTATCACGCTCCAGTGCAGGAAGTAAGGTGGGCACATTGTCTTTGTAGCGTGGATCCAGCAGGGTGGCAACCCAGTAGTCCGCACAGGTTAAAATGTGGGCAACTCTGCTGTCGTTGCGCAGGCACTGCAGCATGTAGTCGCTCATGTGTGCCAGGCTGCCCAGGGGTAAGGACAAGCTGTCCTCTGTGGGAGGCGTATCGTCATCGTCCTGCCTTTCCCCCCAGCCACGCACCAGTGATGGACCCGAGCTGCGTTGGGTGCCACCCCGCTGTGACCATGCTTCATCCTCATCCTCCTCCACCTCCTCCTCATCCTCGTCCTCCTCGTCCTCCAGTAGTGGGCCCTGGCTGGCCACATTTGTACCTGGCCTCTGCTGTTGCAAAAAACCTCCCTCTGAGTCACTTCGAAGAGACTGGCCTGAAAGTGCTAAAAATGACCCCTCTTCCTCATCCTCCTCCTCCTCCTCCTGGGCCACCTCCTGTTCCATCATCGCCCTAAGTGTTTTCTCAAGGAGACATAGAAGTGGTATTGTAACGCTGATAACGGTGTCATCGCCACTGGCCATGTTGGTGGAGTACTCGAAACAGCGCAACAGGGCACACAGGTCTCGCATGGAGGCCCAGTCATTGGTGGTGAAGTGGTGCTGTTCTGTAGTGCGACTGACCCGTGCGTGCTGCAGCTGAAACTCCACTATGGCCTGCTGCTGCTCGCACAGTCTGTCCAGCATGTGCAAGGTGGAGTTCCACCTGGTGGGCACGTCGCATATGAGGCGGTGAGCGGGAAGGCCGAAGTTACGCTGTAGCGCAGACAGGCGAGCAGCGGCAGGATGTGAACGCCGGAAGCGCGAACAGACGGCCCGCACTTTATGCAGCAGCTCTGACATGTCGGGGTAGTTGTGAATGAACTTCTGCACCACCAAATTCAGCACATGCGCCAAGCAAGGGATGTGCGTCAAATTGGCTAGTCCCAGAGCTGCAACGAGATTTCGCCCATTATCACACACCACCAGGCCGGGCTTGAGGCTCACCGGCAGCAACCACTCGTCGGTCTGTTGTTCAATACCCCGCCACAACTCCTGTGCGGTGTGGGGCCTGTCCCCCAAACATATGAGTTTCAGAATGGCCTGCTGACGTTTACCCCGGGCTGTGCTGAAGTTGGTGGTGAAGGTGTGTGGCTGACTGGATGAGCAGGTGGAAGAAGAGGAGGAGGAAGCCGAGAAGGAGGAGGTGGCAACAGGAGGCAAAGAATGTTGCCCTGCGATCCTTGGCGGCGGCAGGACGTGCGCCAAACAGCTCTCCGCCTGGGGCCCAGCTGCCACTACATTTACCCAGTGTGCAGTTAGGGAGATATAGCGTCCCTGGCCGTGCTTACTGGTCCACGTATCTGTGGTTAGGTGGACCTTGCTACAGATGGCGTTGCGCAGTGCACACTTGATTTTATCGGATACTTGGTTGTGCAGGGAAGGCACGGCTCTCTTGGAGAAGTAGTGCCGGCTGGGAACAACATACTGTGGGACAGCAAGCGACATGAGCTGTTTGAAGCTGTCTGTGTCCACCAGCCTAAATGACAGCATTTCATAGGCCAGTAGTTTAGAAATGCTGGCATTCAGGGCCAGGGATCGAGGGTGGCTAGGTGGGAATTTACGCTTTCTATCAAATGTTTGTGAGATGGAGAGCTGAACGCTGGCGTGTGACATGGTTGAGACGCTTGGTGACGGAGGTGGTGGTGGTGGTGTTGGTGGTACATCCCCTGTTTGCTGGGCGGCAGGTGCCAACGTTCCTCCAGAGGCGGAGGAAGAGGCCGAGGCGGCAGCAGCAGAATAGGCCGAGGCGGCAGCAGCAGAAGAGATAGCAGGGGGAGCCTGAGTGACTTCCTTGGTTTTAAGGTGTTTACTCCACTGCAGTTCATGCTTTGCATGCAGGTGCCTGGTCATGCAGGTTGTGCTCAGGTTCAGAACGTTAATGCCTCGCTTCAGGCTCTGATGGCACAGCGTGCAAACCACTCGGGTCTTGTCGTCAGCACATTGTTTGAAGAAGTGCCATGCCAGGGAACTCCTTGAAGCTGCCTTTGGGGTGCTCGGTCCCAGATGGCGGCGGTCAGTAGCAGGCGGAGTCTCTTGGCGGCGGGTGTTCTGCTTTTGCCCACTGCTCCCTCTTTTGCTACGCTGTTGGCTCGGTCTCACCACTGCCTCTTCCTCCGAACTGTGAAAGTCAGTGGCACGACCTTCATTCCATGTGGGGTCTAGGACCTCATCGTCCCCTGCATCGTCTTCCACCCAGTCTTGATCCCTGACCTCCTGTTCAGTCTGCACACTGCAGAAAGACGCAGCAGTTGGCACCTGTGTTTCGTCATCATCAGAGACATGCTGAGGTGGTATTCCCATGTCCTCATCATCAGGAAACATAAGTGGTTGTGCGTCAGTGCATTCTATGTCTTTCACCGCTGGGGAAGGGCTAGGTGGATGCCCTTGGGAAACCCTGCCAGCGGAGTCTTCAAACAGCATAAGAGACTGCTGCATAACTTGAGGCTGAGACAGTTTCCCTGGTATGCATGGGGGTGATGTGACAGACTGATGGGGTTGGTTTTCAGGCGCCATCTGTGCGCTTTCTGCAGAAGACTGGGTGGGAGATAATGTGAACGTGCTGGATCCACTGTCGGCCACCCAATTGACTAATGCCTGTACCTGCTCAGGCCTTACCATCCTTAGAACGGCATTGGGCCCCACCATATATCGCTGTAAATTCTGGCGGCTACTGGGACCTGAGGTAGTTGGTACACTAGGACGTGTGGATGTGGCAGAACGGCCACGTCCTCTCCCAGCACCAGAGGGTCCACTAACACCACCACGACCATGTCCACGTCCGCGTCCCTTACTAGATGTTTTTCTCATTGTTATGGTTCACCACAACAACAAATATATTATTTGGCCCAATGTATTGTATTCAAATTCAGCGGGATATAAATTTGAGGCCTAGTATTTAGGCGCTGGGTGACCGGTATGGATTTAGTGACAGAATTAGACTTGGAAATGCACAGAAGCGTGTGTGTGAAGTTATTCTGAATGACCCAATGTGCACCTTGAATATTATATACCCTTTTTGGGATAGATTTCAAATAGCTCTGATATAGCAGGAACCACTAAATTATGAAATTGCTAAATTGGGAATTGTACTTCAACCCAGAACAAAAAATGTGCTTTGACGGGCACTAAATAACTTTCCCAGCTACAACAGTACAGCGGTAACGAGAGATTTAGAGGGATTTAAATTTGAGGCCTAGTATTTAGGCGCTGGGTGACAGGTATGGGTTTAGTGACAGAATTAGACTTGGAAATACACAGTAGCGGGTGTGTGTGAAGTTATTCTGAATGACCCAATGTGCACCTTCAATATTATATACCCTTTTTGGGATAGATTTCAAATAGCTCTGATATAGCAGGAACCACTAAATTATGAAATTGCTAAATTGGGAATTGTACTTCAACCCAGAACAAAAAATGTGCTTTGACGGACACTAAATATCTTGCCCAGCAACAACAGTACAGCGGTGGGTAACGAGAGATTTAGAGGGATTTAAATTTGAGGCCTAGTATTTAGGCGCTGGGTCACCGGTATGGATTTAGTGACAGAATTAGACTTGGAAATGCACAGAAGCGTGTGTGTGAAGTTATTCTGAATGACCCTATGTGCACCTTCAATATTATATACCCTTTTAGGGATAGATTTCAAATAGCTCTGATATAGCAGAAACCACTAAATTATGAAATTGCTAAATTGGGAATTGTACTTCAACCCAGAACAAAAAATGTGCTTTGACGGACACTAAATATCTTGCCCAGCAACAACAGTACAGCGGTGGGTAACGAGAGATTTAGAGGGATTTAAATTTGAGGCCTAGTATTTAGGCGCTGGGTGACAGGTATGGGTTTAGTGACAGAATTAGACTTGGAAATACACAGTAGCGGGTGTGTGTGAAGTTATTCTGAATGACCCAATGTGCACCTTCAATATTATATACCCTTTTTGGGATAGATTTCAAATAGCTCTGATATAGCAGGAACCACTAAATTATGAAATTGCTAAATTGGGAATTGTACTTCAACCCAGAACAAAAAATGTGCTTTGACGGACACTAAATATCTTGCCCAGCAACAACAGTACAGTGGTGGGTAACGAGAGATTTAGAGGGATTTAAATTTGAGGCCTAGTATTTAGGCGCTGGGTCACCGGTATGGATTTAGTGACAGAATTAGACTTGGAAATGCACAGAAGCGTGTGTGTGAAGTTATTCTGAATGACCCTATGTGCACCTTCAATATTATATACCCTTTTAGGGATAGATTTCAAATAGCTCTGATATAGCAGAAACCACTAAATTATGAAATTGCTAAATTGGGAATTGTACTTCAACCCAGAACAAAAAATGTGCTTTGACGGACACTAAATATCTTGCCCAGCAACAACAGTACAGTGGTGGGTAACGAGAGATTTAGAGGGATTTAAATTTGAGGCCTAGTATTTAGGCGCTGGGTCACCGGTATGGATTTAGTGACAGAATTAGACTTGGAAATGCACAGAAGCGTGTGTGTGAAGTTATTCTGAATGACCCTATGTGCACCTTCAATATTATATACCCTTTTAGGGATAGATTTCAAATAGCTCTGATATAGCAGAAACCACTAAATTATGAAATTGCTAAATTGGGAATTGTACTTCAACCCAGAACAAAAAATGTGCTTTGACGGACACTAAATATCTTGCCCAGCAACAACAGTACAGCGGTGGGTAACGAGAGATTTAGAGGGATTTAAATTTGAGGCCTAGTATTTAGGCGCTGGGTGACAGGTATGGGTTTAGTGACAGAATTAGACTTGGAAATACACAGTAGCGGGTGTGTGTGAAGTTATTCTGAATGACCCAATGTGCACCTTCAATATTATATACCCTTTTTGGGATAGATTTCAAATAGCTCTGATATAGCAGGAACCACTAAATTATGAAATTGCTAAATTGGGAATTGTATTTCAACCCAGAACAAGAAATGTGCTTGAACGGACACTAAATAACTCGCCCAGCTACAGCACTAGGGACAGATTTAGCTGGATATAAATTTGAGGCCTAGTATTTAGGCGCTGGGTGACCGGTATGGATTTAGTGACAGAATTAGACTGGGATATGGCCAAAAAATGAACAGACTATTGCTGGTTAAATGCACTTGGTGTGACAGCTTCACCCTGATGTAGGCTTTAGCCAAAAAACAACCACACCATTGAGGGTTAAATGCACTTGGTGACAGGCGCAGCTTGCCCCTGATTTTGTATATGGCCAAAAAATGAACAGACTATTGCTGGTTAAATGCACTTGGTGTGACAGCTTCACCCTGATGTAGGCTTTAGCCAAAAAACAACCACACCATTGAGGGTTAAATGCACTTGGTGACAGGCGCAGCTTGCCCCTGATTTTGTATATGGCCAAAAAATGAACAGACTATTGCTGGTTAAATGCACTTGGTGTGACAGCTTCACCCTGATGTAGGCTTTAGCCAAAAAACAACCACACCATTGAGGGTTAAATGCACTTGGTGACAGGCGCAGCTTGCCCCTGATTTTGTATATGGCCAAAAAATGAACAGACTATTGCTGGTTAAATGCACTTGGTGTGACAGCTTCACCCTGATGTAGGCTTTAGCCAAAAAACAACCACACCATTGAGGGTTAAATGCACTTGGTCGCAGCTTGTGCTGGCGCACCACAAGACTCTAAATGGCCGCCGATCACCCCAGAAAAATGAGACTGACAAACGGTCTGTGCAGCCTAAAAACAGTGAGCAATTGAGGATCAGCAGCTCAATGATCCACAGCTGCAGATCGATCAGTTAATCAAGTCCTTTGGAGGAGTTAATCTGCCTAATCTCGCCCTACTGTCGCAGCCGCAACCTCTCCCTACGCTAATCAGAGCAGAGTGACGGGCGGCGCTATGTGACTCCAGCTTAAATAGAGGCTGGGTCACATGGTGCTCTGGCCAATCACAGCCATGCCAATAGTAGGCATGGCTGTGATGGCCTCTTGGGGCAAGTAGTATGACGCTTGTTGATTGGCTGCTTTGCAGCCTTTCAAAAAGCGCCAAGAAAGCGTCACAAAAGCGCGAAGAAAGCGACGAACACCGAACCCGAACCCGGACTTTTACGAAAATGTCCGGGTTCGGGTCCGTGTCACGGACACCCCAAAATTCGGTACGAACCCGAACTATACAGTTCGAGTTCGCTCATCCCTATTCATAAAAGGATATACATTATAAACAAATCAGATTATACCGATAGTTAATAATATATTCAAAGAGTCAATAATATATTCAGAAATATCTGTGTCTTGTGACTGTGAAATTAAGATTAGATAATTATAAGATTGTGAAAAATAAGTGCAGTTCTCCTGTAAAAAAGTCCTTCTCCAAAAAAAGAAATGGTGATAAAGATTAGTGTAGAAACCTTGCAGTAACTTAGTATCTTCTTGAAACTTGTTTGCATATAGCGTGTATCCAATGTTATTAATATAAGAAAGAGAAAGTCTTTAAATTTTTAGCAGCATATGCCATCCACACTTACGATGGTACAAGGTAACTCAAGACAGGGTTTGGTTGTTGGGGCGTCCCCCTCTTCCTCACCCCTCTTACCTTGTCTTCAAAGTGTAGCTGCCCTGAAAGTTTTGCCGTTCTTGCGCTTGCTGCGTCCGGTAATTACTAGTTGCTGTTTCGTGTCCTCTGGTCTCGGCGTTCCACGTGGTATACTTTCGTTACGCCTTCCAGGTAACACTCAGCTGGAGTCGCGGAATCTCGCGATACCTTCGACTGGTTTCTGTTTCAGCCGTATCCAGACCAGCGCATAAGTCTTTCTAATGACTCAATAGTCCCTTAGACTCGGCTCGGGTTTTTTTGGTGGGTAGTTCGTCGCTCTCTCAAGGACCAGCCAGACGCGTTTCGAGGGGTCTCCCTCTTCCTCAGTGGCTATGATACGAATGCTACTACCCCCTTCTTTAAATACTCTATTTCCACAAATCCCACCAAAAACCCGACATGGACTTATCCTCTTACCTAATATAACCTCAGTGTTGTTCTATAGACTATACACCTTATACATACATGAATATATTATTAACTATCGGTATAATCTGATTTGTTTATAATGTATATCCTTTTATGAATCCACTCATATAAGCGGATCCCGAACCTCAGTATATTATATTATATTGTATTTTTAGTTTTATTTATGTGTTTTAATGAATATAAAATAATTTCTATAGACATACCAAGTGGTGAGTGCCTGTCTTTATCTATATATTTTATCTGCTTTATTATTGATGAACAGGTGATTCATCTTAAAAACAGTGCACCTTTACCATATTGATAGATACGGGTGAGCCACGATATTAATTTAACTAACTTTCAATAAACCAAAGCATATATATATCTCATGTGTGGAACCATGCCAACTGACTATACCCACTAAATACCCACTAAATAGAACCACACATGTAGTATAGAAAAATATCTTTATTATACATAATCATATCAACTGAATATTACACAAAAAGTACAATATAATATAAAATCCACGGGTGAGAGCTATAGAGCAAGAATCCCCCTCCCCCACAAACACACAAACACGTAAACCTATTTAACATATGCAGGTAATATATGTACACCACAGGTAACACATGATAAAGTGCTAATGCTATAGGGTATAATGCAGTCATCTATGGCCGGTCAGTAGAAAAAGTCCAATAGTTATCTGACATAGCCAGGGCTCCAACATAGGGAAATCCCAGTAGGTGTCTCTAACAGCAGTCAGAGTGATATGGACAATCACTACCCAACACAGACAAACAATATACTAACCCTGGTATCCGTGGGGAGGGAGAAGGAGGACAACTCCCTGACGTACGTTTCGCCTTAGCTTTATCCAAGGGAAATTACATTACATTAAGACCTCTTTCACACAACATTTTTTGTTTCAGCCATGGAATCAGTTTGAGAAACTTAGTCCATTCTAAAAACTGATGCATACTGATTTATTTCGCCCCCCTCCCTTTAAAAATAAAAATAAAAAAAATCTGTTGTATTTGTGTGTTTGTGTGAATCAGTTTGCGTGCCATTTTTGGAAAACAAAAATGGTTTATTTTTTTTTAACTGGATGGAATAGAGCAGATATATGCGTTTTTCAATCTAGCTAAAATAAAAGGACATAAGCAAAAACTGGAGGAAACATAGGCACTTTTGGCATATGTGTTCTATAGAAGCCTAAATAACCATTAACCTCTTGGGGAAACAGGGCATACAGGTACGCCCTATGTATTTCCGATCACTGCTGCGCGGCGGGTGTTGATCGGAAAAGAGTGCCTGCTGAAATCATTCAGCAGGCACTCTGTGACGATGCCAAGGGGGTTCCTGTGACGCATCGGCGATCGCTGCAAACCAAACATCATTAGAACTTAGTGCCTCCCCGCTGACTTAATCCGCTCTTCCAGTATTTAAAGATGTGGCACCAGCAGTGAGGGAGTTAAAGTAAGGAAGAGTCAGGAGTAGAGTTGAGCGAACACCTGGATGTTCGGGTTCGAGAAGTTCGGCCGAACTTCCCGGAAATGTTCGGGTTCGGGATCCGAACCCGATCCGAACTTCGTCCCGAACCCGAACCCCATTGAAGTCAATGGGGACCCGAACTTTTCGGCACTAAAACGGCTGTAAAACAGCCCAGGAAAGGGCTAGAGGGCTGCAAAAGGCAGCAACATGTAGGTAAATCCCCTGCAAACAAATGTGGATAGGGAAATGAATTAAAATAAAAATTAAATAAATAAAAATTAACCAAAATCAATTGGAGAGAGGTCCCATAGCAGAGAATCTGGCTTCCCGTCACCCACCACTGGAACAGTCCATTCTCAGATATTTAGGCCCCGGCACCCAGGCAGAGGAGAGAGGTCCCGTAACAGAGAATCTGGCTTCATGTCAGCAGAGAATCAGTCTTCATATCATAGCAGAGAATCAGGCTTCACGTCACCCACCACTGCAACAGTCCATTTTCATAAATTTAGGCCCAGCACCCAGGCAGAGGAGAGAGGTCCCGTAACAGAGGATCTGGCTTCATGTCAGCAGAGAATCAGTCTGCATGTCATAGCAGAGAATCAGGCTTCACGTCAGCCACCACTGCAACAGTCCATTGGCATATATTTAGGCCCAGCACCCAGGCAGAGGAGAGAGGTCCCGTAACAGACAATCTGGCTTCATGTCAGCAGAGAATCAGTCTGCATGTCATAGCAGAGAATGAGGCTTCACGTCACCCACCACTGCAACAGTCCATTTTCATAAATTTAGGCCCAGCACCCAGGCAGAGGAGAGAGGTCCCGTAACAGACAATCTGGCTTCATGTCAGCAGAGAATTAGTCTGCATGTCATAGCAGAGAATGAGGCTTCACGTCAGCCACCACTGCAACAGTCCATTGGCATATATTTAGGCCCTGGCACCCAGACAGAGGAGAGGTTCATTCAACTTTGGGTAGCCTCGCAATATAATGGTAAAATGAAAATAAAAATAGGATTGAATGAGGAAGTGCCCTGGAGTCCAATAATATATGGTTAAGGGGAGGTAGTTAATGTCTAATCTGGACAAGGGACGGACAGGTCCTGTGGGATCCATGCCTGGTTCATTTTTATGAACGTCAGCTTGTCCACATTGGCTGTAGACAGGCGGCTGCGTTTGTCTGTAATGACGCCCCCTGCCGTGCTGAATACACGTTCAGACAAAACGCTGGCTGCCGGGCAGGCCAGCACCTCCAAGGCATAAAAGGCTAGCTCTGGCCACGTGGACAATTTAGAGACCCAGAAGTTGAATGGGGCCGAACCATCAGTCAGTACGTGGAGGGGTGTGCACACGTACTGTTCCACCATGTTAGTGAAATGTTGCCTCCTGCTAACACGTTGCGTATCAGGTGGTGGTGCAGTTAGCTGTGGCGTGTTGACAAAAGTTTTCCACATCTCTGCCATGCTAACCCTGCCCTCAGAGGAGCTGGCCGTGACACAGCTGCCTTGGCGACCTCTTGCTCCTCCTCTGCCTTGGCCTTGGGCTTCCACTTGTTCCCCTGTGACATTTGGGAATGCTCTCAGTAGCGCGTCTACCAACGTGCGCTTGTACTCGCGCATCTTCCTATCACGCTCCAGTGCAGGAAGTAAGGTGGGCACATTGTCTTTGTAGCGTGGATCCAGCAGGGTGGCAACCCAGTAGTCCGCACAGGTTAAAATGTGGGCAACTCTGCTGTCGTTGCGCAGGCACTGCAACATGTAGTCGCTCATGTGTGCCAGGCTGCCCAGGGGTAAGGACAAGCTGTCCTCTGTGGGAGGCGTATCGTCATCGTCCTGCCTTTCCCCCCAGCCACACACCAGTGATGGACCCGAGCTGCGTTGGGTGCCACCCCGCTGTGACCATGCTTCATCCTCATCCTCCTCCACCTCCTCCTCATCCTCGTCCTCCTCGTCCTCCAGTAGTGGGCCCTGGCTGGCCACATTTGTACCTGGCCTCTGCTGTTGCCAAAAACCTCCCTCTGAGTCACTTCGAAGAGACTGGCCTGAAAGTGCTAAAAATGACCCCTCTTCCTCCTCCTCCTCCTCCTGGGCCACCTCCTCTTCCATCATCGCCCTAAGTGTTTTCTCAAGGAGACATAGAAGTGGTATTGTAACGCTGATAACGGTGTCATCGCCACTGGCCATGTTGGTGGAGTACTCGAAACAGCGCAACAGGGCACACAGGTCTCGCATGGAGGCCCAGTCATTGGTGGTGAAGTGGTGCTGTTCTGTAGTGCGACTGACCCGTGCGTGCTGCAGCTGAAACTCCACTATGGCCTGCTGCTGCTCGCACAGTCTGTCCAGCATGTGCAAGGTGGAGTTCCACCTGGTGGGCACGTCGCATATGAGGCGGTGAGCGGGAAGGCCGAAGTTACGCTGTAGCGCAGACAGGCGAGCAGCAGCAGGATGTGAACGCCGGAAGCGCGAACAGACGGCCCGCACTTTATGCAGCAGCTCTGACATGTCGGGGTAGTTGTGAATGAACTTCTGCACCACCAAATTCAGCACATGCGCCAAGCAAGGGATGTGCGTCAAATTGGCTAGTCCCAGAGCTGCAACGAGATTTCGCCCATTATCACACACCACCAGGCCGGGCTTGAGGCTCACCGGCAGCAACCACTCGTCGGTCTGTTGTTCAATACCCCGCCACAACTCCTGTGCGGTGTGGGGCCTGTCCCCCAAACATATGAGTTTCAGAATGGCCTGCTGACGTTTACCCCGGGCTGTGCTGAAGTTGGTGGTGAAGGTGTGTGGCTGACTGGATGAGCAGGTGGAAGAAGAGGAGGAGGAAGCCGAGAAGGAGGAGGTGGCAACAGGAGGCAAAGAATGTTGCCCTGCGATCCTTGGCGGCGGAAGGACGTGCGCCAAACAGCTCTCCGACTGGGGCCCAGCTGCCACTACATTTACCCAGTGTGCAGTTAGGGAGATATAGCGTCCCTGGCCGTGCTTACTGGTCCACGTATCTGTGGTTAGGTGGACCTTGCCACAGATGGCGTTGCGCAGTGCACACTTGATTTTATCGGATACTTGGTTGTGCAGGGAAGGCATGGCTCTCTTGGAGAAGTAGTGGCGGCTGGGAACAACATACTGTGGGACAGCAAGCGACATGAGCTGTTTGAAGCTGTCTGTGTCCACCAGCCTAAATGACAGCATTTCATAGGCCAGTAGTTTAGAAATGCTGGCATTCAGGGCCAGGGATCGAGGGTGGCTAGGTGGGAATTTACGCTTTCTCTCAAATGTTTGTGAGATGGAGAGCTGAACGCTGCTGTGTGACATGGTTGAGACGCTTGGTGACGGAGGTGATGGTGGTGGTGTTGGTGGTACATCCCCTGTTTGCTGGGCGGCAGGTGCCAACGTTCCTCCAGAGGCGGAGGAAGAGGCCGAGGCGGCAGCAGCAGAAGAGGCCGAGGCGGCAGCAGCAGAAGAGGTAGCAGGGGGAGCCTGAGTGACTTCCTTGGTTTTAAGGTGTTTACTCCACTGCAGTTCATGCTTTGCATGCAGGTGCCTGGTCATGCAGGTTGTGCTCAGGTTCAGAACGTTAATGCCTCGCTTAAGGCTCTGATGGCACAGCGTGCAAACCACTCGGGTCTTGTCGTCAGCACATTGTTTAAAGAAGTGCCATGCCAGGGAACTCCTTGAAGCTGCCTTTGGGGTGCTCGGTCCCAGATGGCGGCGGGCAGTAGCAGGCAGAGTCTCTTGGCGGCGGGTGTTCTGCTTTTGCCCACTGCTCCCTCTTTTGCTACGCTGTTGGCTCGGTCTCACCACTGCCTCTTCCTCCGAACTGTGAAAGTCAGTGGCATGACCTTCATTCCATGTGGGGTCTAGGACCTCATCATCCCCTGCATCGTCTTCCACCCAGTCTTGATCCCTGACCTCCTGTTCAGTCTGCACACTGCAGAAAGACGCAGCAGTTGGCACCTGTGTTTCGTCATCATCAGAGACATGCTGAGGTGGTATTCCCATGTCCTCATCATCAGGAAACATAAGTGGTTGTGCGTCAGTGCATTCTATATCTTTCACCGCTGGGGAAGGGCTAGGTGGATGCCCTTGGGAAACCCTGCCAGCGGAGTCTTCAAACAGCATAAGAGACTGCTGCATAACTTGAGGCTGAGACAGTTTCCCTGGTATGCATGGGGGTGATGTGACAGACTGATGGGGTTGGTTTTCAGGCGCCATCTGTGCGCTTTCTGCAGAAGACTGGGTGGGAGATAATGTGAACGTGCTGGATCCACTGTCGGCCACCCAATTGACTAATGCCTGTACCTGCTCAGGCCTTACCATCCTTAGAACGGCATTGGGCCCCACCATATATCGCTGTAAATTCTGGCGGCTACTGGGACCTGAGGTAGTTGGTACACTAGGACGTGTGGATGTGGCAGAACGGCCACGTCCTCTCCCAGCACCAGAGGGTCCACTAACACCACCACGACCATGTCCACGTCCGCGTCCCTTACTAGATGTTTTTCTCATTGTTATGGTTCACCACAACAACAAAAATATTATTTGGCCCAATGTATTGTATTCAAATTCAGCGGGATATAAATTTGAGGCCTAGTATTTAGGCGCTGGGTGACCGGTATGGATTTACTAAAAGAATTAGACTTGGAAATGCACAGTAGCGTGTGTGTGAAGTTATTCTGAATGACCCTATGTGCACCTTGAATATTATATACCCTTTTAGGGATAGATTTCAAATAGCTCTGATATAGCAGGAACCACTAAATTATGAAATTGCTAAATTGGGAATTGTACTTCAACCCAGAACAAAAAATGTGCTTTGACGGACACTAAATAACTTTCCCAGCCACAACAGTACAGCGGTAACGAGAGATTTAGCGGGATATAAATTTGAGGCCTAGTATTTAGGCGCTGGGTGACCGGTATGGATTTAGCGACAGAATTAGACTTGGAAATGCACAGTAGCGTGTGTGTGAAGTTATTCTGAATGACCCTATGTGCACCTTGAATATTATATACCCTTTTAGGGATAGATTTCAAATAGCTCTGATATAGCAGGAACCACTAAATTATGAAATTGCTAAATTGGGAATTGTACTTCAACCCAGAACAAAAAATGTGCTTTGACGGACACTAAATAACTTTCCCAGCCACAACAGGACAGCGGTAACGAGAGATTTAGCGGGATATAAATTTGAGGCCTAGTATTTAGGCGCTGGGTGACCGGTATGGATTTAGCGACAGAATTAGACTTGGAAATGCACAGTAGCGTGTGTGTGAAGTTATTCTGAATGACCCTATGTGCACCTTGAATATTATATACCCTTTTAGGGATAGATTTCAAATAGCTCTGATATAGCAGGAACCACTAAATTATGAAATTGCTAAATTGGGAATTGTACTTCAACCCAGAACAAAAAATGTGCTTTGACGGACACTAAATAACTTTCCCAGCCACAACAGGACAGCGGTAACAAGAGATTTAGCGGGATATAAATTTGAGGCCTAGTATTTAGGCGCTGGGTGACCGGTATGGATTTAGTGACAGAATTAGACTTGGAAATGCACAGTAGCGTGTGTGTGAAGTTATTCTGAATGACCCTATGTGCACCTTGAATATTATATACCCTTTTAGGGATAGATTTCAAATAGCTCTGATATAGCAGAAACCACTAAATTATGAAATTGCTAAATTGGGAATTGTACTTCAACCCAGAACAAAAAATGTGCTTTGACGGACACTACATAACTTTCCCAGCCACAACAGGACAGCGGTAACGAGAGATTTAGCGGGATATAAATTTGAGGCCTAGTATTTAGGCGCTGGGTGACCGGTATGGATTTAGTGACAGAATTAGACTTGGAAATGCACAGTAGCATGTGTGTGAAGTTATTCTGAATGACCCTATGTGCACCTTGAATATTATATACCCTTTTAGGGATAGATTTCAAATAGCTCTGATATAGCAGAAACCACTAAATTATGAAATTGCTAAATTGGGAATTGTATTTCAACCCAGAACAAAAAATGTGCTTTGACGGACACTAAATATCTTTCCCAGCCACAACAGGACAGCGGTAACGAGAGATTTAGCGGGATATAAATTTGAGGCCTAGTATTTAGGCGCTGGGTGACCGGTATGGATTTAGTGACAGAATTAGACTTGGAAATGCACAGTAGCGTGTGTGTGAAGTTATTCTGAATGACCCTATGTGCACCTTGAATATTATATACCCTTTTAGGGATAGATTTCAAATAGCTCTGATATAGCAGAAACCACTAAATTATGAAATTGCTAAATTGGGAATTGTATTTCAACCCAGAACAAAAAATGTGCTTTGACGGACACTAAATAACTTTCCCAGCCACAACAGGACAGCGGTAACGAGAGATTTAGCGGGATATAAATTTGAGGCCTAGTATTTAGGCGCTGGGTGACCGGTATGGATTTAGTGACAGAATTAGACTTGGAAATGCACAGTAGCGTGTGTGTGAAGTTATTCTGAATGACCCTATGTGCACCTTGAATATTATATACCCTTTTAGGGATAGATTTCAAATAGCTCTGATATAGCAGAAACCACTAAATTATGAAATTGCTAAATTGGGAATTGTACTTCAACCCAGAACAAAAAATGTGCTTTGACGGACACTAAATAACTTTCCCAGCCACAACAGGACAGCGGTAACGAGAGATTTAGCGGGATATAAATTTGAGGCCTAGTATTTAGGCGCTGGGTGACCGGTATGGATTTAGTGACAGAATTAGACTGGGATATGGCCAAAAAATAACCACACTATTGCTGGTTAAATGCACTTGGTGACGGGCGCAGCTTGCCCCTGATGTAGTATATGGCCAAAAAATGAACAGACTATTGCTGGTTAAATGCACTTGGTGTCACAGCTTGACGAACCACACTACTGAGGGTTAAATGCACTTGGTGACGGGCGCAGCTTGCCCCTGATGTAGTATATGGCCAAAAAATGAACAGACTATTGCTGGTTAAATGCACTTGGTGACGGGCGCAGCTTGCCCCTGATTTAGTATATGGCCAAAAAATGAACAGACTATTGCTGGTTAAATGCACTTGGTGTGATAGCTTGACCAACCACACTACTGAGGGTTAAATGCACTTGGTGACGGGCGCAGCTTGCCCCTGATGTAGTATATGGCCAAAAAATGAACAGACTATTGCTGGTTAAATGCACTTGGTGACGGGCGCAGCTTGCCCCTGATTTAGTATATGGCCAAAAAATGAACAGACTATTGCTGGTTAAATGCACTTGGTGTGATAGCTTAACCAACCACACTACTGAGGGTTAAATGCACTTGGTGACGGGCGCAGCTTGCCCCTGATGTAGTATATGGCCAAAAAATGAACAGACTATTGCTGGTTAAATGCACTTGGTGTGATAGCTTGACCAACCACACTACTGAGGGTTAAATGCACTTGGTGACGGGCGCAGCTTGCCCCTGATGTAGTATATGGCCAAAAAATGAACAGACTATTGCTGGTTAAATGCACTTGGTGTCACAGCTTGACGAACCACACTACTGAGGGTTAAATGCACTTGGTGACGGGCGCAGCTTGCCCCTGATGTAGTATATGGCCAAAAAATAAACAGACTATTGCTGGTTAAATGTACTTGGTGTGACAGCTTCACCCTGATGTAGGCTTTAGCCAAAAAACAACCACACCATTGAGGGTTAAATGCACTTGGTGACAGGCGCAGCTTGCCCCTGATTTAGTATATGGCCAGAAAATGAACAGACTATTGCTGGTTAAATGCACTTGGTGTGACAGCTTCACCCTGATGTAGGCTTTAGCCAAAAAACAACCACACCATTGAGGGTTAAATGCACTTGGTCGCAGCTTGGATGCACTTGGTCGCAGCACCGCACAAGACACAAAATGGCCGCCGATCACCCCAGAAAAAAGTGACTGACAAACGGTCTGGGCAGCCTAAAAACAGTGAGTGACCATTTGAATTTCAGCAGCTCAATGATGCACAGCTGCAGATCGATCGATTAATCAAGTGAAGTCCTTTGGAGGAGTTAATCTGCCTAATCTCGCCCTACTGTCGCATCCGCAACCTCTCCCTACGCTAATCAGAGCAGAGTGACGGGCGGCGCTATGTGACTCCAGCTTAAATAGAGGCTGGGTCACATGGTGCTCTGGCCAATCACAGCCATGCCAATAGTAGGCATGGCTGTGACGGCCTCTTGGGGCAAGTAGTATGACGCTTGTTGATTGGCTGCTTTGCAGCCTTTCAAAAAGCGCCAAGAAAGCGTCACAAAAGCGCCAAGAAAGCGACGAACACCGAACCCGAACCCGGACTTTTACGAAAATGTCCGGGTTCGGGTCCGTGTCACGGACACCCCAAAATTCGGTACGAACCAGAACTATACAGTTCGAGTTCGCTCATCCCTAGTCAGGAGTTAGGGCACTGTTAATTATTTACAATTTCTATGAAAAAAAAGTGATTTTGCTTAACCGGCCTGGATACTAATGTGTGTTTTAGAATGAAAGCGATAAGAGAGAAGCATAAAATGAATTGCTAGGTACTACTATGTGTAATCTTTAGACTATACATACGTTATATTGAGAATATTATAAGAAAGATGTACAAAGAAAAGGTTAAGAAATGTACAGAATTGTCTATAAAACTTGCAGCAAGTTATAAGTATTCATAATAAAAGAGGACCTGTAATCTCTTCTGAAATGTGAGTTTTAGTTAACGCCACAGCATATAGCGAGGGTCTTCTGCCGGCATTGTGGTTTCTCCTGAAGAGGGAGGTCGTTTCCTTTAGCACTGTGCCTGCTTGTTTGAGTATTTGGTTCACTCCCTTATTCCCCCCTCCTTTTTCTCAGGTTCAGATCAGATGGTCTCTCCTGTCCCTCCCCCTAGAGTTAATAAATAGGAGGACTTATCACATCTCTGTCTCTTTTCACCGGCACCTTTAACAGGAATTTTCCCACCCTCCTGCCCCTTTTATTGTTTTCTCTATGATGGGTTTTCTTACATTTCTTTCTGTTACAGTTGTCATGGTTTAAGTCACAGCTGGAGGTCGGTGGAAATAAATTACTAAGACCGGAGGAGAAGGCGGACTTGCCCACTGTGGTTTTCGTGGGGCATATCGCTTCTCATACTCCTGGAAGTGGTTTCTGGTGATAAGAGTTTGGTGTTTTTGGTGAAGAAAATGGTTAAAAAAGATAAATAAAGCTGTGACCGATCCCCACTCCGCAAAACAACGCCTCTGTCGCTATTGGTTTAGGCGGGGAAGACATGTTAAGCGGTTGGGTTTTAGTTATCTGCAGTCTAGCAACTGCTTACATTTTTCATATAACATGAGCATCTATTCTTATGACTCTATGTTGTGCCAGTCCTGTATTAGTCTTGCTAGAAGCTATGAATGAATTACTAGCAGTTTGCAATGGAGGTGCAGATGAGTGTTACCAGCTGGGAGTGTGTCCCTGCACAATCTGACACAGGCAGCATTGATTGGGTAATGTCAGAATGTGCAGGGACATACTTCCAACTGGTAACACCCATCAGGATCTTCATTGCAAACTGCTAGCAATTAATTAATAACTTCTATCAGGAATAATAAAGGAACAGCACAACATGGAATCATAAGAATTCATGCTCCAGAGCTGTTATTACATGGGAAATGCAAGTAGCTGCTAGCACAGACATGTCAGGAGAAGTTACAGGTCCTGTTTAACTTGACATGTCTGCCTTATGATGCCTAGCATCAAAGGGCTGCGTACATTAAGAACCTAGAACACCAAAACACAACCATAAACCAAAGCATATAAAATATATAGATAAAGACAGGCACTCACCACTTGGTATGTCTATAGAAATTATTTTATATTCATTAAAACACATAAATAAAACTAAAAATACAATATAATATAATATACTGAGGTTCGGGATCCGCTTATATGAGTGGATTCATAAAAGGATATACATTATAAACAAATCAGATTATACCGATAGTTAATAATATATTCAAAGAGTCAATAATATATTCAGAAATATCTGTGTCTTGTGACTGTGAAATTAAGATTAGATAATTATAAGATTGTGAAAAATAAGTGCAGTTCTCCTATAAAAAAGTCCTTCTCCAAAAAAAGAAATGGTGATAAAGAATGCTACTACCCCCTTCTTTAAATACTCTATTTCCACAAATCCCACCAAAAACCCGACATGGACTTATCCTCTTTCAATTTTTACCTAATATAACCTCAGTGTTGTTCTATAGACTATACACCTTATACATACAGTATGTATAAGGTGTATAGTCTATAGAACAACACTGAGGTTATATTAGGTAAAAATTGAAAGAGGATAAGTCCATGTCGGGTTTTTGGTGGGATTTGTGGAAATAGAGTATTTAAAGAAGGGGGTAGTAGCATTCGTATCATAGCCACTGAGGAAGAGGGAGACCCCTCGAAACGCGTCTGGCTGGTCCTTGAGAGAGCGACGAACTACCCACCAAAAAAACCCGAGCCGAGTCTAAGGGACTATTGAGTCATTAGAAAGACTTATGCGCTGGTCTGGATACGGCTGAAACAGAAACCAGTCGAAGGTATCGCGAGATTCCGCGACTCCAGCTGAGTGTTACCTGGAAGGCGTAACGAAAGTATACCACGTGGAACGCCGAGACCAGAGGACACGAAACAGCAACTAGTAATTACCGGACGCAGCAAGCGCAAGAACGGCAAAACTTTCAGGGCAGCTACACTTTGAAGACAAGGTAAGAGGGGTGAGGAAGAGGGGGACGCCCCAACAACCAAACCCTGTCTTGAGTTACCTTGTACCATCGTAAGTGTGGATGGCATATGCTGCTAAAAATTTAAAGACTTTCTCTTTCTTATATTAATAACATTGGATACACGCTATATGCAAACAAGTTTCAAGAAGATACTAAGTTACTGCAAGGTTTCTACACTAATCTTTATCACCATTTCTTTTTTTTCTTTTTTTGGAGAAGGACTTTTTTACAGGAGAACTGCACTTATTTTTCACAATCTTATAATTATCTAATCTTAATTTCACAGTCACAAGACACAGATATTTCTGAATATATTATTGACTCTTTGAATATATTGTTAACTATCGGTATAATCTGATTTGTTTATAATGTATATCCTTTTATGAATCCACTCATATAAGCGGATCCCGAACCTCAGTATATTATATTATATTGTATTTTTAGTTTTATTTATGTGTTTTAATGAATATAAAATAATTTCTATAGACATACCAAGTGGTGAGTGCCTGTCTTTATCTATATATTTTATCTGCTTTATTATTGATGAACAGGTGATTCATCTTAAAAACAGTGCACCTTTACCATATTGATAGATACGGGTGAGCCACGATATTAATTTAACTAACTTTCAATAAACCAAAGCATATATATATCTCATGTGTGGAACCATGCCAACTGACTATACCCACTAAATACCCACTAAATAGAACCACACATGTAGTATAGAAAAATATCTTTATTATACATAATCATATCAACTGAATATTACACAAAAAGTACAATATAATATAAAATCCACGGGTGAGAGCTATAGAGCAAGAATCCCCCTCCCCCACAAACACACAAACACGTAAACCTATTTAACATATGCAGGTAATATATGTACACCACAGGTAACACATGATAAAGTGCTAATGCTATAGGGTATAATGCAGTCATCTATGGCCGGTCAGTAGAAAAAGTCCAATAGTTATCTGACATAGCCAGGGCTCCAACATAGGGAAATCCCAGTAAGTGTCTCTAACAGCAGTCAGAGTGATATGGACAATCACTACCCAACACAGACAAACAATATACTAACCCTGGTATCCGTGGGGAGGGAGAAGGAGGACAACTCCCTGACGTACGTTTCGCCTTAGCTTTATCCAAGGGAAATTACATTACATTAAGACCTCTTTCACACAACATTTTTTGTTTCAGCCATGGAATCAGTTTGAGAAACTTAGTCCATTCTAAAAACTGATGCATACTGATTTATTTCGCCCCCCTCCCTTTAAAAATAAAAATCTGTTGTATTTGTGTGTTTGTGTGAATCAGTTTGCGCGCCATTTTTGGAAAACAAAAATGGTTTATTTTTTTTTAACTGGATGGAATAGAGCAGATATATGCGTTTTTCAATCTAGCTAAAATAAAAGGACATAAGCAAAAACTGGAGGAAACATAGGCACTTTTGGCATATGTGTTCTATAGAAGCCTAAATAACCATTAACCTCTTGGGGAAACAGGGCATACAGGTACGCCCTATGTATTTCCGATCACTGCTGCACGGCGGGTGTTGATCGGAAAAGAGTGCCTGCTGAAATCATTCAGCAGGCACTCTGTGACGATGCCAAGGGGGGTCCTGTGACGCATCGGCGATCGCTGCAAACCAAAGGTCAATTCAGACCTGCGGTTTGCAGTGCTTTTGGAAATTTCTGATCCCCGTGGTCCGTGACGGGGATCAGAAACTTCAAAATGACCCATCTTTTAATTTTTAACCCCCCCCCCCTGCAGCCCTCATTGTTATGTGCCGGCGGGCTGTGCGGGGGGCGCAGGCGCGCACTATCATCCCACCCGCCCCCTCTAATTTCCAGGATGGCCGAGCGGTTTTAGCAGAGTGTCAGCACATTGCTGACACTCTGCTTGAAACGGCGGACATCTGTGCTGTGTTGTCAGCCGTTTAACCCCTTCCATGCCGCGATCCATAGGGACCGCTGTATGGAAGGGGTTAACAGGGAGGGAGCTCCCTCCCTTTCCCATCGGGGGCTGCTGTGCCGTTTCAGCCCCCGATTCTTGACAGGATCACAGAGGGAGGTGTCCCCCCCATTCACCCGCAGCTCTCTTGTGGCAGCGGGTGATGGTTACCATTGCAACCGGGCACCTTCACAGGCTTCCGGCTTGCCATGGTAAGGCTAAGTCTGATCAGACTTCTGCTAAAGGCAGAAGTCTGATCAGACTAAGTGTAAAGTAAAAATACAGTACAGTACTGTATTATACAGACATCAGATCCACTGGATCTTCAAGAACCAACTGGGTCTGGGTAAAAAAAAAGTGGAAAAAAAGTAAAAAACAAAAACAAAACACATTTATCACTGATTAAAAATTAATACATTAATAATGCACTACACATGTTTGATATCACCGCATCTGTAATGACCTGATCTATGAAATGGTCATGTTACTTTCCCCGCACGGTGAACGCCGTAAAAAAAATAAATAAAAAATAATGATGAAATTGAAATTTTGCCCACCTTACTTCCCAAAAAAGGTAATAAAAGTCGTATGTATGCCAAAATTGTACCAATCAAATCGGCACCTCATCCCACAAAAAATGAGCCCCTACATGAGACAATCGCCCAAAAAGTAAAAAAATAAATATGGCTCTCTAAAACATGTTTTTTTGTTTCTAAAATGCTGTTTTGTTAAAGTGAAATAAGTAAACAAAACTATACATATTAGGTATCGCCGCATCCGTAAGAACCCGCCCTATAAAAATATCACATGACCTAAACCCTCAGGTAAATATTGTAAATTTTTTTTTGTAAAATCAGTGTCAAAAAAGCCATTTTTGTCACCTAACATCACAAAAAGTGTAATAGCAAGCGACCAAAATGTCATATGCACCCCAAGATAGTGCCAATCAAACCAACATCTCATCCCGCCGAAAATTAGCGCCTACATAAGACAGTCTGGAAAAAAGGAAAGTTCAGCAGCTCTCACCTGCCCCACCTTCACCTGTGAGCATGGAGGACCCGTGTCAGGCCCGGGTAACACAGTACAAAAAGGTTCAAGGAATCCAGCTCCACTTCTGTAAAGGAAAATTTATTTTGCTTGCGGTAAAATCACATCCAGTTACAAAAGTCTTGCCTACGCATTTCTCATGAGTAAGGGCTTGAATTGTCTCTGGTAGCCCGAAAAAAAAAAATATATATGGCTTTCAGAATGTGGAGACACTAAAAAATAATTTTTCCAAAATGCTTTATTATGTAAAACTGAAACAAAACCCCCCAAACAGTTGTCATATTTGGTATTTTCACCACCGTAACAACCTGCTCTATAAAAATAGCACACGATCTAACCTGTCAGATCAACGATGTAAATAACAAAAAATTCCATTTTAATCAATTTTTCCAGTAACAAAGAAAGGGTTAACAGCCAAACAAAACTCAATATTTATTGCCCTGACTCTGTAGTTCGCAGAAACACCCCATATGTGGTCGTAAACTACTGTATGGCCAAACGACAGGCACAGAAGGAAGGGAATGCCATATGGTTTTTGGAAGGCAGATTTTGCTGGACCCCTAGAGTAGAAACTCCAAAAAAGTGATTCAATCTAAGAAACTACACCCCTCAACGTGTTCCAAACAGATTTTACAAACTTTGTTAACCCTTTATGTATTCCATAAGGCAAATGCAGATGAGATTTCAGAATTTCTATTTTTTGTTACCTTGCCTAAAAAAAAGTGTAATTATAATATAGAGCAACCAAAAATCATATTTACCCTAAAATAGTACCAACAAAACTGGCACCTTATCCCGCAGTTTCCAAAATGGGGTCCCTTTTTTGGAGTTTCTACTATAGGGGTGCATCAGCGGGGCTTCATATGGGAAATGGTGCAAATAAACCAGTCCAGCAAAATCTGCCTTCCAAAAACCATATGGCGTTCCCTTGGCCGTGTGCTTGTACATCAGTTTACAACAACATATAGGGTGTTTCTGCAACTACAGAATCAGGGCAGTTTTGTTTGGCTGTTAACCCTAGCTTTGTTACTTTGCTTTGTAAATGGATTAAATGGAAAATTTGCCCAAAAATGCAAATTCTGAAATGTTAATTCCATTTGCCATTAACTCTTGTGAAACACCTAAAGGGTTAACAAAGTTTGTAAAATCTGTTTTGAATACCTTGAGGGGTGTAGTTTCTAGAATGGGGTGGTTTATATTATGTAACCCTCACAAAGTGAGTTCAGACCTGAACTGGTCCTTAAAAAGTGGGTTTTGGAAAATTTCAGAAGAATTTCAAAATTTGCTTCTAAACTTTAAGCCTTGTAACGTCCCCAAAAAATAAAATGGCATTCCCAAAATGATCCAAGCGAAGTAGACATATGAGGAATGTAAATTAATAACTATTTTTGGAGGTATTACTATGTATTATAGAAGTAGAGAAATGGAAACTTGGAAATTTGCTAATTTTTCCTAATTATTGGTAAATTTGGTATTTGTTTATAAATAAAAATGATTTTTTTTTACTTCATTTTACCAGTGTTATGAAGTACAATATGTGACGAAAAAACTGTCTCAGAATGGCCTGGATTAGTAAAAGTTTTAAAGTTATTCACACATATAATCTGACACTGGTCAGATTTGCAAAAAAATGCCCTGGTCCTTAAGGTGAAAATGAGCCCGGTCCTTAAGGGGTTAAACGCATCAGTAAGGTTCCTGAGTAAAAACAGAGCTTAACTGGATGAGAGAGTCCTAAGGCTGGGCTCAAATCACATTTCTGTCATTCACTTACCAGATTCTTTTAACAGATACTCAAAAAATGTATGTAAATGGATGCATCTTTAGTACCCAAGAACTGGGGTTACTACAATTTATAAATAGTTTGCATTGTTATGTATTTAATTGTTTACTTCCAACTTTAGTTCCCAGCAAGGAATTGTTGGCAAAGGTTGGAAAGGAACAGGTCTAGCCACCCAGTCTTGGTAGGAGTGAGCTGGTCCTGCTTCAATGACGTGCCCGGGAGGGGGGATTCCTCCCCCAGTGCCGACTCTTACGGGGGTGCCAGGCCCAGAAGCAATGAGCGCTTCCATCAATACAGATGGAAGCGCTCATTGATGGAGCGCTGACGTCCACATACTGTGGCGGGGAACGGGAGGGCATAGTTCACTGCTTGCCCCGCCGCCGATCACCGCCATAGGCTTCAGGCCTAGTAGGTCTGAGGCCTATGCGGTAGTGAAATCCTGGCACAGGCGTTTGCGATGACATCATCGCGCTCGCCTGTATCGGGACGCAGCAGCACAGTGAAGTGTGCGCGCCTTCCTCTGTGAGTAAGCGCCTGGACATAGGTGAGTATTTAGCTTTTAGGTTTTCTTTTCTTTTTTTTTTATTTTATGTGCTAAATTTGAAGGAGACTGGAGGACATGTGGGGAAAAATATTATGGTGGGATACTGTGTGGGGGGAAAATATTATGGGAGGGATTAATATGTGGGGGCAATAATTATGGGAGGGATTACTATATGGGGCAATGTGTGGGAAACTACTGTGTGGGGTAAATTACTATATGGGGTTAGTGGGGGCAGTGTGGGGGAAATTACTGTGTGGGGGAAACTACTGTGTGGGGGCCACTACTGTGTGGGGGCAGTGTCAGGGAAATTACTGTATGGGGGCAGGTTGGGGAAAATTACTATATGGGGCAGTGTGGGGGAAATTACTGTGTGGGGAAATTACTGTGTGGGAGCAGTGTGGGGCAAATTACTATATGGGTGCAGTGTTGGCCAAATTACTGTGTGGGGGACACTACTGGGTGGGGCAGTGTGGGGAACACTACTATATAGGGGCAGTGTGGGGGAAATTACTATATAGGGGCAGTGTGGGCAAATTACTTTATGGGGGAAATTACTGTGTTGGAGCATTGTGGGGGAAATTACTGTATGTGGGCAGTGTGGGGAAAATTACTGTATGGGGCAGTGTGGGGGAAATTACTGTATGGGGCAGTGTGGGGGAAATTACTGTATGGGGCAGTGTGGTGGAAATTACTATATGGGGCAGTGTGGAGGAAATTACTGTGTGGGGGAAATTACTATATGGGACAGTGTGGGGCAAATTACGATATAGGGCAGTTTTGGCAAATTACTATATGGGGACAGTGTGGGGCAAATTACTATATGGGGCAGTGTGGGGCAAATTACTCTATGGGAAAATTACTATGTGGGGGCAGTGTGGGGTAAATTACTGTATGGGTCAGTGTGGGGCAAATTAATGTATGGGGCAGTGTGGGGCAAATTACTATATGGGGCAGTGTGGGGCAAGTTAATGTATCAGGCAGTGTGCAGGAAATTACTATATGAGGCAGTGTGGGGGAAATTACTGTATGGGGCAGTGTGGGGGAAACTACTGTATGGAGCAGTGTGGGGGAAATTACTGTATGGTGCATTGTGGGGGAAATTACTATATGGGGCAGTGTCTGGGAAATTACTATATGGGGCAGTGTGCGGCAAATTACTATATGGGTGTGACGACTGTGACTGATCCAGACAGGTCTGGGAGGAGAAGGTTGCAGCGACTTGCTACTCGCGATAGCTTGTGAGTTTGCTCCGTGGTTCAGGGTATGTCATCCGGGTTTTGCCTTGTGAACCTTTTTGTCCTGACTGGGAGTTTGTAGGCATCCTTCTCAGGTGAGTCCTGTCTGCCACTCCCAGCTACTATATTAGTTTCAGTTTCACTTGCAGTCATTGCCAGATATAGTCCTTACTTCCAGTGCTATTCTGACCTTTGGAGGAGATCGTTTGACGGTATTGCCGTGGAGCTCTGGTCTGGCGTGGACTGTCGTTGTTGGGATCACCTTCTCTGCTCGTGACTGGATAAGTCTATGTTATAGATTGTTTGTTTGTTTGTTGCTGTCTTCCCCTGTTGTTCTCCTAGACGTGAGTGATGGTGACTAGTGCTCCCATCTGCCTTTCCCCAGGCTAGTCTTGTTAGGGTGACTAAGGGTTTAGGCATCCTGCTCGCCGCACGGGTTCACATCCCGTCTAGGGTATCAGGGCAGACAGGTGCCAGCTTAGGGTTAGTCAGGGGTGACCATTCTATTTCCCATCCGTAGATAAGGGTCCCCCTTCCCCTCTGTCTGGTGCGACACGACTGCTGCTGGGATAGCGGTCGTGACAGTATATCTGGCCTTTTAAAAAAAAAAAAAAAGTGACATTTCTTTTTTTTTTTTTTTTTTTTTTGCTTGCTGTTTTGCTTTGTATTTTTCTGTTCCACTATGGATCCGGTTACGGTTTTGGCGAAACAATTCCAGGGGTTATCCCTTGAAGTGGCAGGATTAAAAGCAACTGTGCTGCAGCAGCAGCAATCCTTGGGTTCCACCGTTGCTACGGGAAACCAGGGTACTCCTGAGCCAAAAGTGGCTTTACCTGATAGGTTCTCAGGAGGAAGAGACCAATTTGTAACCTTCAGAGAAGCTTGTAAATTGTTCTTCAGGTTACGCCCTAGGTCCTCCGGCGGTGAGGAACAACGGGTGGGCATTGTAATTTCGCTCTTGCAAGGAGATCCGCAGGCTTGGGCTTTCTCCCTACCATCAGACTCTCCGGCCTTACGATCAGTGGAGGAGTTTTTTGAAGCCCTGGGTCTCGTATATGATGACCCGGACAGGGTCTCACTGGCTGAGTCTAAGCTACGTAGACTTCGGCAAGAGAACCGGTCTGCTGAACTATATTGTTCCGAATTCCGTAGGTGGGCTACTGATACATTATGGAACGACTCGGCCCTTAGGAGTCAGTTCTGCCAGGGGTTGTCTGAAAAATTAAAAGACGCGCTGGCGGTATACAAGGTCCCTGGGTCTCTTGAGGCTGCTATGTCTCTGTCCATAAGAATCGACAGACGACTCAGGGAGAGACTATTAAATTCTACAGAGGCCTCTATAGGGCAGGGATCAGTTTGTTATGATCCAGTCAAACCAATGCAAATAAGGGGCGCCACTAGACGGGTGAATCCTCCTAAGGTCCGCCGTAGGTCAGAGGTTTGTTTTCGTTGTGGGGGGAGGGGTCATTTTGTAAAGGTATGTACCTCAGAACCCAAGAGACCACAAACAAAGGAGCCGCCTGAAAAACTAGAGTCCCCAGATTGTGCGGAGGATAACAGTCTGGGCGTATTTGTTTCCTCCATACGCATGTCTCAGTTTTTGTTGTCCGCTACCGTTGAGGCGGGCAATAAGACTGAGATCTGTTCCGTCTTTTTGGACAGTGGGGCAGGGGTCAACTTGGTGGATTCACGGTTTGCTCAGGCTCTGGGTTTTACTCCGGAACCGGTACGCAGAACTATTCCTGTTTTTGCCATTGACTCCTCCCCTCTTACTCAGAGAGAGTTAACTCAGATCATCCATAATATCCATCTGCAGGTAGGGGACCTCCATAAAGAAATTATCTCTTGTTATGTCCTGGACGGTCTCCCGGCTCCTATGGTATTGGGGCTTCCCTGGCTGGTGACCCACAATCCAGTGGTGGATTGGCAGGCCGGGGAGATTGTGGAGTGGAGTGAACATTGTAAGGACAACTGCTTGAGTAGTAGGTTCTCCACACTCTCTGTAACATCTCTACCTGCCTTTCTGTCAGATTTTATGGATGTGTTTTCTGAGAAGGGTTGTCAGGGGTTACCACCTCATCGTCCATATGATTGCCCGATTAATCTTGTACCTGGGGCAAAACTACCTAAAACCCGGTTATACAATCTTTCCGGCCCGGAGAGGAAGGCTATGAAAGATTATATTTCGGAGAGTTTGGCTAAGGGACACATCAGACCCTCTTCTTCACCCGTGGCTGCAGGTTTCTTTTTTGTTAAAAAGAAAGATGGGGGCCTGCGTCCTTGCCTGGATTTCCGGGAATTAAACCGGATAACTATCCGAGATCCCTATCCTCTTCCTCTCATTCCCGACCTCTTTAATCAGGTTGCTGGTGCTAAATGGTTCTCTAAAATGGATCTCAGAGGAGCCTATAACCTGGTTCGCATCAAAGAGGGGGATGAGTGGAAGACGGCTTTTAATACTCCTGAAGGGCATTATGAAAATCTGGTCATGCCATTTGGTCTTACTAATGCGCTTGCGGTGTTCCAACATTTTGTCAACAATATTTTTAGTCACCTTATCGGGAGATTTGTTGTGATATATCTTGATGACATCCTGGTCTATTCTCCGGATTTGGAGACACATAAGATCCATGTGAGACAAGTGCTGCAGATATTAAGGGCCAACAAATTGTTTGCTAAATTAGAGAAATGTGTGTTCGCCGTAAAAGAACTGCAATTTCTGGGGTATGTGTTGTCAGATTCAGGTTTCCGCATGGATCCAGAGAAAGTCCGGGCGATTATGGACTGGGATCTGCCTGAGAACCTGAAGGCATTGCAACGTTTCCTGGGGTTTGCCAATTTTTATAGAAAGTTTATAAAGAACTATTCCTTAATGGTCAAACCACTGACTGACATGACCCGAAAGGGATCCGATTTTTCCAAATGGTCACATGCAGCCAAAACTGCCTTTACATCTCTGAAGGAGAGATTCACCTCGGCCCCTATTCTCGTACAGCCAGATGTCTCGCTTCCTTTTATTGTAGAGGTTGATGCATCAGAGGTGGGGGTGGGAGCGGTACTTTCTCAGGGCCCGTCCCCTGGTGAATGGCGTCCGTGTGCTTTCTTTTCGAAGAAATTGTCTACGGCAGAAAGGAACTATGATATTGGCAACAGGGAACTTTTGGCTATTAAGTTGGCCTTTGAGGAGTGGCGTCATTTTTTGGAGGGGGCGGTTCATCCCGTCACAGTGATTACTGATCACAAAAACTTATTATATCTGGAGTCTGCTAAACGTCTCAACCCTAGACAGGCTCGGTGGTCGTTATTTTTTACTAGGTTTAATTTTGTAATAACCTATCGCCCGGGGGCAAAAAATACTAAGGCGGATGCATTGTCTCAAAGTTTTCTTGGAGGGGGTGATGTTGAGGTACCAGAGCCTATTTTACAAAAGGGGGTGGTGGTCTCTGCATTACACTCGGGTTTAGAGGGGAGGGTGTTGGAAGCTCAGGGGGACGCCCCGGCCTCCTGCCCCTCGGGTAAACTGTTTGTGCCAGAAAATTTACGCCTGGAGATACTAAAAGAACACCATAACTCCACACTGGCAGGACACCCAGGTAGTAAGGCAACCTCTGAATTAGTGTCTCGTCGGTTCTGGTGGCCTAAGTGGCGCCAGGAGGTGTTTAATTTTGTGTCTGCATGTGCTACCTGTGCTCGTTCTAAGGTAGATCATACTCGTCCAGCAGGGCGTCTTTTACCTCTGGCCATCCCCAACAGGCCTTGGACGCACCTATCAATGGATTTCATTACGGATCTACCAGTATCAGCTGGGAAGACTGTTATTCTTGTAGTTGTTGACAGATTCAGTAAAATGGTGCACTTTATTGCTCTTACCGCATTGCCTAATGCTAATACACTGGCTCAGGTTTTTATTGACCACATCGTGAAGCTTCACGGGGTCCCTTCCGATATTGTTTTGGATCGTGGTACCCAATTTGTTTCTAAATTTTGGAAAGCTTTTTGTTCTCGTTTAGGGGTTCATCTGTCGTTTTCTTCATCTTTCCATCCACAGTCCAACGGTCAGACTGAACGTACTAATCAAAACCTAGAGACATATTTGAGATGCTTTGTTTCCGAAAATCAGGAGGAATGGTCATCTTATTTACCGTTAGCCGAGTTTTCCATTAATAATCGTCGTCAAGAATCCACAGATAAGTCACCATTTTTTGGTGCGTATGGTTTCCATCCTCAGTTTTGTACGTTTAGTGAGGGGGGGCCGTCTGGGATTCCCGAGGAGGAACGATTTGCGTCTTCACTTTCATCAGTGTGGCAGAGTGTGCAAGAAAGTTTGAAGAGAATTGGTGGTAGATACAAACGTGCGGCTGATAAGAAGCGCTCTGAAGGTCCGGACCTTGGGGTGAATGACTTGGTGTGGTTGTCTACCAGAAATATCAAGTTGAAGGTTCCCTCGTGGAAATTAGGTCCGAGATTTATTGGTCCTTATAGGGTAATTAAGGTCATTAACCCGGTGGCTTTTCGCCTGGAGCTACCTCAGACCATAAGGATCCATAATTAGAGTTGAGCGAACACCTGGATGTTCGGGTTCGAGAAGTTCGGCCGAACATCCCGGAAATGTTCGGGTTCGGGATCCGAACCCGATCCGAACTTCGTCCCGAACCCGAACCCCATTGAAGTCAATGGGGACCCGAACTTTTCGGCACTAAAACGGCTGTAAAACAGCCCAGGAAAGGGCTAGAGGGCTGCAAAAGGCAGCAACATGTAGGTAAATCCCCTGCAAACAAATGTGGATAGGGAAATTAATTAAAATAAAAATTAAATAAATAAAAATTAACCAAAATCAATTGGAGAGAGGTTCCATAGCAGAGAATCTGGCTTCCCGTCACCCACCACTGGAACAGTCCATTCTCAGATATTTAGGCCCCGGCACCCAGGCAGAGGAGAGAGGTCCCGTAACAGACAATCTGGCTTCATGTCAGCAGAGAATCAGTCTTCATGTCATAGCAGAGAATCAGGCTTCACGTCACCCACCACTGTAAGAGTCCATTTTCATAAATTTAGGCCCAGCACCCAGGCAGAGGAGAGAGGTCCCGTAACAGAGGATCTGGCTTCATGTCAGCAGAGAATCAGTCTGCATGTCATAGCAGAGAATCAGGCTTCACGTCAGCCACCACTGCAACAGTCCATTGTCATAAATTTAGGCCCAGCACCCAGGCAGAGGAGAGAGGTCCCGTAACAGAGGATCTGGCTTCATGTCAGCAGAGAATCAGTCTGCATGTCATAGCAGAGAATCAGGCTTCACGTCAGCCACCACTGCAACAGTCCATTGTCATAAATTTAGGCCCAGCACCCAGGCAGAGGAGAGAGGTCCCGTAACAGACAATCTGGCTTCATGTCAGCAGAGAATTAGTCTGCATGTCATAGCAGAGAATGAGGCTTCACGTCAGCCACCACTGCAACAGTCCATTGGCATATATTTAGGCCTAGCACACAGGCAGAGGAGAGAGGTCCCGTAACAGACAATCTGGCTTCATGTCAGCAGAGAATCAGTCTGCATGTCATAGCAGAGAATGAGGCTTCACGTCACCCACCACTGCAACAGTCCATTGGCATATATTTAGGCCTAGCACACAGGCAGAGCAGAGAGGTCCCGTAACAGACAATCTGGCTTCATGTACAGCAGAGAATCAGTCTGCATGTCATAGCAGAGAATGAGGCTTCACGTCACCCACCACTGCAACAGTCCATTGGCATATATTTAGGCCTAGCACACAGGCAGAGCAGAGAGGTCCCGTAACAGACAATCTGGCTTCATGTCAGCAGAGAATCAGTCTGCATGTCATAGCAGAGAATGAGGCTTCACGTCACCCACCACTGCAACAGTCCATTGGCATATATTTAGGCCTAGCACACAGGCAGAGCAGAGAGGTCCCGTAACAGACGATCTGGCTTCATGTCAGCAGAGAATCAGTCTGCATGTCATAGCAGAGAATGAGGCTTCACGTCACCCACCACTGCAACAGTCCATTGGCATATATTTAGGCCTAGCACACAGGCAGAGCAGAGAGGTCCCGTAACAGACAATCTGGCTTCATGTCAGCAGAGAATCAGTCTGCATGTCATAGCAGAGAATGAGGCTTCACGTCACCCACCACTGCAACAGTCCATTGGCATATATTTAGGCCTAGCACACAGGCAGAGCAGAGAGGTCCCGTAACAGACAATCTGGCTTCATGTCAGCAGAGAATCAGTCTGCATGTCATAGCAGAGAATGAGGCTTCACGTCACCCACCACTGCAACAGTCCATTGGCATATATTTAGGCCTAGCACACAGGCAGAGCAGAGAGGTCCCGTAACAGACAATCTGGCTTCATGTCAGCAGAGAATCAGTCTGCATGTCATAGCAGAGAATGAGGCTTCACGTCACCCACCACTGCAACAGTCCATTGGCATATATTTAGGCCTAGCACACAGGCAGAGCAGAGAGGTCCCGTAACAGACAATCTGGCTTCATGTCAGCAGAGAATCAGTCTGCATGTCATAGCAGAGAATGAGGCTTCACGTCACCCACCACTGCAACAGTCCATTGGCATATATTTAGGCCTAGCACACAGGCAGAGCAGAGAGGTCCCGTAACAGACAATCTGGCTTCATGTCAGCAGAGAATCAGTCTGCATGTCATAGCAGAGAATGAGGCTTCACGTCACCCACCACTGCAACAGTCCATTGGCATATATTTAGGCCTAGCACACAGGCAGAGCAGAGAGGTCCCGTAACAGACAATCTGGCTTCATGACAGCAGAGAATCAGTCTGCATGTCATAGCAGAGAATGAGGCTTCACGTCACCCACCACTGCAACAGTCCATTGGCATATATTTAGGCCTAGCACACAGGCAGAGCAGAGAGGTCCCGTAACAGACAATCTGGCTTCATGTCAGCAGAGAATCAGTCTGCATGTCATAGCAGAGAATGAGGCTTCACGTCACCCACCACTGCAACAGTCCATTGGCATATATTTAGGCCTAGCACACAGGCAGAGCAGAGAGGTCCCGTAACAGACAATCTGGCTTCATGTCAGCAGAGAATCAGTCTGCATGTCATAGCAGAGAATGAGGCTTCACGTCACCCACCACTGCAACAGTCCATTGGCATATATTTAGGCCTAGCACACAGGCAGAGCAGAGAGGTCCCGTAACAGACAATCTGGCTTCATGTCAGCAGAGAATCAGTCTGCATGTCATAGCAGAGAATGAGGCTTCACGTCACCCACCACTGCAACAGTCCATTGGCATATATTTAGGCCTAGCACACAGGCAGAGCAGAGAGGTCCCGTAACAGACGATCTGGCTTCATGTCAGCAGAGAATCAGTCTGCATGTCATAGCAGAGAATGAGGCTTCACGTCAGCCACCACTGCAACAGTCCATTGTCATAATTTAGGCCCAGCACCCAGGCAGAGGAGAGAGGTCCCGTAACAGACAATCTGGCTTCATGTCAGCAGAGAATTAGTCTGCATGTCATAGCAGAGAATCAGGCTTCATGTCAGCCACCACTGCAACAGTCCATTGGCATATATTTAGGCCTAGCACACAGGCAGAGGAGAGGTTCATTCAACTTTGGGTAGCCTCGCAATATAATGGTAAAATGAAAATAAAAATAGGATTGAATGAGGAAGTGCCCTGGAGTCCAATAATATATGGTTATGGGGAGGTAGTTAATGTCTAATCTGGACAAGGGACGGACAGGTCCTGTGGGATCCATGCCTGGTTCATTTTTATGAACGTCAGCTTGTCCACATTGGCTGTAGACAGGCGGCTGCGTTTGTCTGTAATGACGCCCCCTGCCGTGCTGAATACACGTTCAGACAAAACGCTGGCTGCCGGGCAGGCCAGCACCTCCAAGGCATAAAAGGCTAGCTCTGGCCACGTGGACAATTTAGAGACCCAGAAGTTGAATGGGGCCGAACCATCAGTCAGTACGTGGAGGGGTGTGCACACGTACTGTTCCACCATGTTAGTGAAATGTTGCCTCCTGCTAACACGTTGCGTATCAGGTGGTGGTGCAGTTAGCTGTGGCGTGTTGACAAAAGTTTTCCACATCTCTGCCATGCTAACCCTGCCCTCAGAGGAGCTGGCCGTGACACAGCTGCCTTGGCGACCTCTTGCTCCTCCTCTGCCTTGGCCTTGGGCTTCCACTTGTTCCCCTGTGACATTTGGGAATGCTCTCAGTAGCGCGTCTACCAACGTGCGCTTGTACTCGCGCATCTTCCTATCACGCTCCAGTGCAGGAAGTAAGGTGGGCACATTGTCTTTGTAGCGTGGATCCAGCAGGGTGGCAACCCAGTAGTCCGCACAGGTTAAAATGTGGGCAACTCTGCTGTCGTTGCGCAGGCACTGCAGCATGTAGTCGCTCATGTGTGCCAGGCTGCCCAGGGGTAAGGACAAGCTGTCCTCTGTGGGAGGCGTATCGTCATCGTCCTGCCTTTCCCCCCAGCCACGCACCAGTGATGGACCCGAGCTGCGTTGGGTGCCACCCCGCTGTGACCATGCTTCATCCTCATCCTCCTCCACCTCCTCCTCATCCTCGTCCTCCTCGTCCTCCAGTAGTGGGCCCTGGCTGGCCACATTTGTACCTGGCCTCTGCTGTTGCCAAAAACCTCCCTCTGAGTCACTTCGAAGAGACTGGCCTGAAAGTGCTAAAAATGACCCCTCTTCCTCCTCCTCCTCCTCCTCCTGGGCCACCTCCTCTTCCATCATCGCCCTAAGTGTTTTCTCAAGGAGACATAGAAGTGGTATTGTAACGCTGATAACGGTGTCATCGCCACTGGCCATGTTGGTGGAGTACTCGAAACAGCGCAACAGGGCACACAGGTCTCGCATGGAGGCCCAGTCATTGGTGGTGAAGTGGTGCTGTTCTGTAGTGCGACTGACCCGTGCGTGCTGCAGCTGAAACTCCACTATGGCCTGCTGCTGCTCGCACAGTCTGTCCAGCATGTGCAAGGTGGAGTTCCACCTGGTGGGCACGTCGCATATGAGGCGGTGAGCGGGAAGGCCGAAGTTACGCTGTAGCGCAGACAGGCGAGCAGCAGCAGGATGTGAACGCCGGAAGCGCGAACAGACGGCCCGCACTTTATGCAGCAGCTCTGACATGTCGGGGTAGTTGTGAATGAACTTCTGCACCACCAAATTCAGCACATGCGCCAAGCAAGGGATGTGCGTCAAATTGGCTAGTCCCAGAGCTGCAACGAGATTTCGCCCATTATCACACACCACCAGGCCGGGCTTGAGGCTCACCGGCAGCAACCACTCGTCGGTCTGTTGTTCAATACCCCGCCACAACTCCTGTGCGGTGTGGGGCCTGTCCCCCAAACATATGAGTTTCAGAATGGCCTGCTGACGTTTACCCCGGGCTGTGCTGAAGTTGGTGGTGAAGGTGTGTGGCTGACTGGATGAGCAGGTGGAAGAAGAGGAGGAGGAAGCCGAGAAGGAGGAGGTGGCAACAGGAGGCAAAGAATGTTGCCCTGCGATCCTTGGCGGCGGAAGGACGTGCGCCAAACAGCTCTCCGCCTGGGGCCCAGCTGCCACTACATTTACCCAGTGTGCAGTTAGGGAGATATAGCGTCCCTGGCCGTGCTTACTGGTCCACGTATCTGTGGTTAGGTGGACCTTGCTACAGATGGCGTTGCGCAGTGCACACTTGATTTTATCGGATACTTGGTTGTGCAGGGAAGGCACGGCTCTCTTGGAGAAGTAGTGCCGGCTGGGAACAACATACTGTGGGACAGCAAGCGACATGAGCTGTTTGAAGCTGTCTGTGTCCACCAGCCTAAATGACAGCATTTCATAGGCCAGTAGTTTAGAAATGCTGGCATTCAGGGCCAGGGATCGAGGGTGGCTAGGTGGGAATTTACGCTTTCTATCAAATGTTTGTGAGATGGAGAGCTGAACGCTGGCGTGTGACATGGTTGAGACGCTTGGTGACGGAGGTGGTGGTGGTGGTGTTGGTGGTACATCCCCTGTTTGCTGGGCGGCAGGTGCCAACGTTCCTCCAGAGGCGGAGGAAGAGGCCGAGGCGGCAGCAGCAGAATAGGCCGAGGCGGCAGCAGCAGAAGAGGTAGCAGGGGGAGCCTGAGTGACTTCCTTGGTTTTAAGGTGTTTACTCCACTGCAGTTCATGCTTTGCATGCAGGTGCCTGGTCATGCAGGTTGTGCTCAGGTTCAGAACGTTAATGCCTCGCTTCAGGCTCTGATGGCACAGCGTGCAAACCACTCGGGTCTTGTCGTCAGCACATTGTTTGAAGAAGTGCCATGCCAGGGAACTCCTTGAAGCTGCCTTTGGGGTGCTCGGTCCCAGATGGCGGCGGTCAGTAGCAGGCGGAGTCTCTTGGCGGCGGGTGTTCTGCTTTTGCCCACTGCTCCCTCTTTTGCTACGCTGTTGGCTCGGTCTCACCACTGCCTCTTCCTCCGAACTGTGAAAGTCAGTGGCACGACCTTCATTCCATGTGGGGTCTAGGACCTCATCGTCCCCTGCATCGTCTTCCACCCAGTCTTGATCCCTGACCTCCTGTTCAGTCTGCACACTGCAGAAAGACGCAGCAGTTGGCACCTGTGTTTCGTCATCATCAGAGACATGCTGAGGTGGTATTCCCATGTCCTCATCATCAGGAAACATAAGTGGTTGTGCGTCAGTGCATTCTATGTCTTTCACCGCTGGGGAAGGGCTAGGTGGATGCCCTTGGGAAACCCTGCCAGCGGAGTCTTCAAACAGCATAAGAGACTGCTGCATAACTTGAGGCTGAGACAGTTTCCCTGGTATGCATGGGGGTGATGTGACAGACTGATGGGGTTGGTTTTCAGGCGCCATCTGTGCGCTTTCTGCAGAAGACTGGGTGGGAGATAATGTGAACGTGCTGGATCCACTGTCGGCCACCCAATTGACTAATGCCTGTACCTGCTCAGGCCTTACCATCCTTAGAACGGCATTGGGCCCCACCATATATCGCTGTAAATTCTGGCGGCTACTGGGACCTGAGGTAGTTGGTACACTAGGACGTGTGGATGTGGCAGAACGGCCACGTCCTCTCCCAGCACCAGAGGGTCCACTAACACCACCACGACCATGTCCACGTCCGCGTCCCTTACTAGATGTTTTTCTCATTGTTATGGTTCACCACAACAACAAATATATTATTTGGCCCAATGTATTGTATTCAAATTCAGCGGGATATAAATTTGAGGCCTAGTATTTAGGCGCTGGGTGACCGGTATGGATTTAGTGACAGAATTAGACTTGGAAATGCACAGAAGCGTGTGTGTGTGAAGTTATTCTGAATGACCCAATGTGCACCTTGAATATTATATACCCTTTTAGGGATAGATTTCAAATAGCTCTGATATAGCAGAAACCACTAAATTATGAAATTGTTAAATTGGGAATTGTATTTAAACCCAGAACAAAAAATGTGCTTTGACGGACACTAAATAACTTTCCCAGCCACAACAGGACAGCGTTAACGAGAGATTTAGCAGGATATAAATTTGAGGCCTAGTATTTAGGCGCTGGGTGACAGGTATGGGTTTAGTGACAGAATTAGACTTGGAAATACACAGTAGCGGGTGTGTGTGAAGTTATTCTGAATGACCCAATGTGCACCTTGAATATTATATACCCTTTTAGGGATAGATTTCAAATAGCTCTGATATAGCAGAAACCACTAAATTATGAAATTGCTAAATTGGGAATTGTATTTCAACCCAGAACAAAAAATGTGCTTTGACGGACACTAAATAACTTTCCCAGCCACAACAGGACAGCGTTAACGAGAGATTTAGCAGGATATAAATTTGAGGCCTAGTATTTAGGCGCTGGGTGACAGGTATGGGTTTAGTGACAGAATTAGACTTGGAAATACACAGTAGCGGGTGTGTGTGAAGTTATTCTGAATGACCCAATGTGCACCTTGAATATTATATACCCTTTTAGGGATAGATTTCAAATAGCTCTGATATAGCAGAAACCACTAAATTATGAAATTGTTAAATTGGGAATTGTATTTAAACCCAGAACAAAAAATGTGCTTTGACGGACACTAAATAACTTTCCCAGCCACAACAGGACAGCGTTAACGAGAGATTTAGCAGGATATAAATTTGAGGCCTAGTATTTAGGCGCTGGGTGACAGGTATGGGTTTAGTGACAGAATTAGACTTGGAAATACACAGTAGCGGGTGTGTGTGAAGTTATTCTGAATGACCCAATGTGCACCTTGAATATTATATACCCTTTTAGGGATAGATTTCAAATAGCTCTGATATAGCAGAAACCACTAAATTATGAAATTGTTAAATTGGGAATTGTATTTAAACCCAGAACAAAAAATGTGCTTTGACGGACACTAAATAACTTTCCCAGCCACAACAGGACAGCGTTAACGAGAGATTTAGCAGGATATAAATTTGAGGCCTAGTATTTAGGCGCTGGGTGACAGGTATGGGTTTAGTGACAGAATTAGACTTAGAAATACACAGTAGCGGGTGTGTGTGAAGTTATTCTGAATGACCCAATGTGCACCTTGAATATTATATACCCTTTTAGGGATAGATTTCAAATAGCTCTGATATAGCAGAAACCACTAAATTATGAAATTGCTAAATTGGGAATTGTATTTCAACCCAGAACAAAAAATGTGCTTTGACGGACACTAAATAACTTTCCCAGCCACAACAGGACAGCGGTAACGAGAGATTTAGCAGGATATAAATTTGAGGCCTAGTATTTAGGCGCTGGGTGACAGGTATGGGTTTAGTGACAGAATTAGACTTGGAAATACACAGTAGCGGGTGTGTGTGAAGTTATTCTGAATGACCCAATGTGCACCTTGAATATTATATACCCTTTTAGGGATAGATTTCAAATAGCTCTGATATAGCAGAAACCACTAAATTATGAAATTGTTAAATTGGGAATTGTATTTAAACCCAGAACAAAAAATGTGCTTTGACGGACACTAAATAACTTTCCCAGCCACAACAGGACAGCGTTAACGAGAGATTTAGCAGGATATAAATTTGAGGCCTAGTATTTAGGCGCTGGGTGACAGGTATGGGTTTAGTGACAGAATTAGACTTAGAAATACACAGTAGCGGGTGTGTGTGAAGTTATTCTGAATGACCCAATGTGCACCTTGAATATTATATACCCTTTTAGGGATAGATTTCAAATAGCTCTGATATAGCAGAAACCACTAAATTATGAAATTGCTAAATTGGGAATTGTATTTCAACCCAGAACAAAAAATGTGCTTTGACGGACACTAAATAACTTTCCCAGCCACAACAGGACAGCGGTAACGAGAGATTTAGCAGGATATAAATTTGAGGCCTAGTATTTAGGCGCTGGGTGACAGGTATGGGTTTAGTGACAGAATTAGACTTGGAAATACACAGTAGCGGGTGTGTGTGAAGTTATTCTGAATGACCCAATGTGCACCTTGAATATTATATACCCTTTTAGGGATAGATTTCAAATAGCTCTGATATAGCAGGAACCACTAAATTATGAAATTGCTAAATTGGAAATTGTATTTCAACCCAGAACAAAAAATGTGCTTTGACGGACACTAAATAACTTTCCCAGCCACAACAGGACAGCGGTAACGAGAGATTTAGCAGGATATAAATTTGAGGCCTAGTATTTAGGCGCTGGGTGACAGGTATGGGTTTAGTGACAGAATTAGACTTGGAAATACACAGTAGCGGGTGTGTGTGAAGTTATTCTGAATGACCCAATGTGCACCTTGAATATTATATACCCTTTTAGGGATAGATTTCAAATAGCTCTGATATAGCAGGAACCACTAAATTATGAAATTGCTAAATTGGGAATTGTACTTCAACCCAGAACAAAAAATGTGCTTTGACGGACACTAAATAACTTTCCCAGCCACAACAGGACAGCGGTAACGAGAGATTTAGCGGGATATAAATTTGAGGCCTAGTATTTAGGCGCTGGGTGACCGGTATGGATTTAGTGACAGAATTAGACTGGGATATGGCCAAAAAATAACCACACTATTGCTGGTTAAATGCACTTGGTGACGGGCGCAGCTTGCCCCTGATTTAGTATATGGCCAAAAAATGAACAGACTATTGCTGGTTAAATGCACTTGGTGTCACAGCTTGACGCACCACACTACTGAGGGTTAAATGCACTTGGTGACGGGCGCAGCTTGCCCCTGATGTAGTATATGGCCAAAAAATGAACAGACTATTGCTGGTTAAATGCACTTGGTGTGACAGCTTCACCCTGATGTAGGCTTTAGCCAAAAAACAACCACACCATTGAGGGTTAAATGCACTTGGTGACAGGCGCAGCTTGCCCCTGATTTAGTATATGGCCAAAAAAATGAACAGACTATTGCTGGTTAAATGCACTTGGTGTGACAGCTTCACCCTGATGTAGGCTTTAGCCAAAAAACAACCACACCATTGAGGGTTAAATGCACTTGGTCGCAGCTTGGATGCACTTGGTCGCAGCACCGCACAAGACACAAAATGGCCGCCGATCACCCCAGAAAAAAGTGACTGACAAACGGTCTGGGCAGCCTAAAAACAGTGAGTGAGCATTTGAATTTCAGCAGCTCAATGATGCACAGCTGCAGATCGATCGATTAATCAAGTGAAGTCCTTTGGAGGAGTTAATCTGCCTAATCTCGCCCTACTGTCGCATCCGCAACCTCTCCCTACGCTAATCAGAGCAGAGTGACGGGCGGCGCTATGTGACTCCAGCTTAAATAGAGGCTGGGTCACATGGTGCTCTGGCCAATCACAGCCATGCCAATAGTAGGCATGGCTGTGACGGCCTCTTGGGGCAAGTAGTATGACGCTTGTTGATTGGCTGCTTTGCAGCCTTTCAAAAAGCGCCAAGAAAGCGTCACAAAAGCGCGAAGAAAGCGACGAACACCGAACCCGAACCCGGACTTTTACGAAAATGTCCGGGTCCGTGTCACGGACACCCCAAAATTCGGTACGAACCCGAACTATACAGTTCGAGTTCGCTCATCCCTATCCATAATGTCTTCCACAGATCTCTGCTTAAGAGATATGTAGAACCTCCTGAACCATTGCCACTACCGCCTCCACCGGTGGTTGTTGATGGCAGTCTTGAGTTTCAGGTAGAAAAGATTGTTGATTCACGATATGTTCGCCGCTCTCTTCAGTACCTGGTGCACTGGAGAGGTTATGGTCCCGAAGAGAGAATGTGGGTGCCAGCATCAGAGATAAAGGCGGACAGACTTATTCGGGCTTTTCATAGGTCCCATCCGGAGAGGCCGGGTCTTGAGGGTCCGGTGGCCCCTCGTAGAAAGGGGGGTACTGTCACGACTGTGACTGATCCAGACAGGTCTGGGAGGAGAAGGTCGCAGCGACTTGCTACTCGCGATAGCTTGTGAGTTTGCTCCGTGGTTCAGGGTATGTCATCCGGGTTTTGCCTTGTGAACCTTTTTGTCCTGACTGGGTGTTTGTAGGCATCCTTCTCAGGTGAGTCCTGTCTGCCACTCCCAGCTACTATATTAGTTTCAGTTTCACTTGCAGTCATTGCCAGATATAGTCCTTACTTCCAGTGCTATTCTGACCTTTGGAGGAGATCGTTTGACGGTATTGCCGTGGAGCTCTGGTCTGGCGTGGACTGTCGTTGTTGGGATCACCTTCTCTGCTCGTGACTGGATAAGTCTATGTTATATATTGTTTGTTTGTTTGTTGCTGTCTTCCCCTGTTGTTCTCCTAGACGTGAGTGATGGTGACTAGTGCTCCCATCTGCCTTTCCCCAGGCTAGTCTTGTTAGGGTGACTAAGGGTTTAGGCATCCTGCTCGCCGCACGGGTTCACATCCCGTCTAGGGTATCAGGGCAGACAGGTGCCAGCTTAGGGTTAGTCAGGGGTGACCATTCTATTTCCCATCCGTAGATAAGGGTCCCCCTTCCCCTCCGTCTGGTGCGACACGACTGCTGCTGGGATAGCGGTCGTGACAATGGGGCAATGTGGGGGAAATTACTGTGTGGGGGAAGTGTGGGGAAAATTACTATATGGGAGCAGCGTGGGGGCGTTGCTATTGGGGAGGCACTGTAGGGGCAATTCTATTATTTCTGGGTACACTATACAGGGATTATTGCCTGGAGCACAATATTGGGTGTTATTATTACTGCGGGCACTCTAGGGGACACTATAGCTGCTGTGGACACTATAGGGACATTTGGGGTAATTTATCAAACTGGTGTAAAGTAGAACTGGCTTAGTTGCCCATAGCTGCTAATCAGATCTCAACTTTAATTTTTGACAGCTCTTTTGGATATCCAGTTCTACTTTACACCAGTTTGATAAATGACCCCAATTATGTCTACTGGGTCACTATTTTTTCTGCAGTATAGTACCTGGGGCATTGGGGACAACGGGCACAGTATTGGCAGCAGGATGACACTGTGGGGCCACCAGGATGGGGAGGTTGATGGAAAAATTTTGAAATCTAACATATCTGCGTTACAAACTCTGTAGAGACGAGATGAAAGAATTTTTCATGGCAGTCTAACGGAGGAGAAGAGGAAAGAGAAGGTCTACATGACAAGAGATGTCCCTGGATATAAGATGTATGTGGTCAGGTATTTTGGGGGGTGCCAGAGAAAGGACTCGCCTCGGGTGCCAAACACCCTAGGCATGCCACTGTCCTGCTTCCGGCCAAGAGGGGGAGTTTCTTTCCAGAGACAGAAGGGTGAGGAAGCAGATTGCTGAGCTCCTGCAACAGTTTCTCCAGAGAGAACTACTTCAACTTCCCTCAAGTAAAGTCTTGAGACTCTAGACAGCAGCATGAATTTCTACCACCAGCATTGAAGACACTGCTGCAAGGATAGGGATTACAGCCAAGACACCTATAATCAGAATACAACTAGGCCAGTATTATCTAAGTGCTGAATTGTAGAAATGAGTGAAGTTTAGAAAACATTTATTTAGCCAATTCGCCAAAGTTTGCCAAGAAATTCAATTTGTTCCAAATTAATTTGTCACAAATTGCTATAAATCAAGCATACTTAGGTCACTCTGCCTAGTCATATTCTTCCCACTTGGTGGCCCAATCTCAGTGTAGAGGCTTAGAAGTTAACCATTTGCCGACCGACAGTAAATTTACGTTGGCATCCGGGCATTCAAAAATGGCCCGGAGGGTCTGCTATTTTAAAGAGCAGACACCCGGCACAATGTCAATGACCGACATTACCACTTTTAACCCTTTAAATGCTGAGTTCATCTGGGTGTGCTCCGGCTCATTTCAACAGGGCCACTACCAATCCTATCCTCAACACAGACTCTTCAGGGGGTCGCTGCACATCCACCAGTTTCTGTCATAGTGATATGATTCCTATTAAGAGCAGATTGGCTTGTGCCTTATGGATTTCTGACCTTCCTGTTGTCTTGAGCAATAGGGGCAAACAATTTTCTGATTACCCATTTATCCCATCCCCTACACATCTATTCCCATCCCTTGATTTAACTATGTAAATATATGTATTTTGCTATATCAAATGATAAAACCAAAGCATGATTCTACTTATTTGAAAATATTTTTATTCCTTCTAGTTTCCTTAACCCCTTCAGTAAACAGACATTTTTCACCTTGAGGACCAGGCCAAATTTAGGAAATCTGACGTGTCAATTTATGTGACAACTTTGGAACACTTTTACTTATCCAAGACATTCTGAGATTGTTTTCTTGTGACACATTGTACTGCATGACAGTGGTAAATTTGAGTTGATATTTCACCTTTATTTGTAAAAAAAATCCAACGTTTACCAAAAATTTGTAAACATTTGCAATTATCAAGATTTTAATTACTCTGCTTTTAAGACAGATAGTTAAAATTGTTATTACCATATTTTTCACCCTATAAGACACACCGGCCCATAAGACACACCTAGGTTTTAGAGGAGGACAATAAGAGAAAAATATTTTTCATTAGACTTCAGATCAGACCAGCAATCAGACTTCCAAATGAGACCTCAGCTCACAGGCCCATCAGACCCCCAATGTTAATAAGACCCTCGGACCTTAGATCAGACCCCAATGTTAATAAGACCCCCTATCAGACCTCAGATGAGACCCCCATACCTCAGATCAGCTCCCATGCCTCAGGCTAGCCCCCCATAACTCAGATCACCCCCATGCCTCACATCAGCCCCCCATGCCTCACATCAGCCCCCCATGCCTCACATCAGCCCCCCATGCCATATATCAGCACCCCATGCCTCATATCAGCCCCGATGCCTTATATCAGCCCCCAGCCTCAAATCAGCCCGAGCCTCAGATCAGCCTCCAGCTTCATATCAGCCCCATGCCATATATCAGCCCCCAGCCTCAGAGCAGCCCCCAGCCTCAGAGCAGCCCCCATGACATATATCAGCCTCCAGCCTCAGAACAAATAAAATCAAAAAATCCACTTACCATACCTCTCTGTCATGGAACCATGAACCAGACGTACAACAAGAGATAAGTGGAAAATAAGAAGGTTTTATTGAAGAGCAAGCCGTAGCAAAGTCCGAACGGATGGCTAAACCGAAGCAGGGTCTTGCGGAGACAGAGGTCAGGAACCAGAAGGGTAGTCAGACGAAGCCGGAATCAGGAACCAACGGGGTAGTCAGACGAAGCCGGAATCAGGAACCAACGGGGTAGTCAGACGAAGCCGGAATCAGGAACCAACGGGGTAGTCAGACGAGGCCAGGATCAGGAACCAGAAGCAGCAGCAGTCTTGGAAGCATGTGAACACAGGAGGACCAAGCAAGGAACTGAAGCCACAGACCTCCTATATATATGAGCTAGGCATCCAGCTCCTCCCAGTGGGAAGGAGGAGCCGCAGGGTGGGAGGCTACAAGAAAACCCAGAAACCAAGATGGCCGCCAGCACATGTCAAACGAAGGGAACAGCAAGGAGGTAAGACCATGACAGTACCTCCCCCTCAAGGGCCCCTCCTCCGCGGAGTAAGGAACGGTTTCTGAGGGAAGCGTGCGTGGAAGGCTCGGAGCAAGACAGGAGCATGGACATCTGCGGAGGGAACCCAGGAACGCTCCTCTGGACCATAACCACGCCAATGGACCAAAAACTGCACCCGGCCGCGGACCAGGCGTGAGTCCAGGATATTGCTCACCTCATACTCCTCACGATTGCCCACTTGGACCGGACGAGGCCGAGGAATCGAGGAAGTGAAACGATTACACACCAGTGGCTTCAACAGGGAGACATGAAACACGTTGGAGATCCGCATGCCAGGAGGAAGCGCAAGGGCATAGGCTACCGGGTTTACCCTGCGAAGCACTCGGAAGGGACCAACAAAGCGAGGCGCCAGCTTGGGAGTGGGCACTCGAAGGTTGAGGTTGCGGGTGGACAACCATACGCGGTCTCCGACCTGGTAGGAAGGAGCGGGCGCTCGTCTGCGATCAGCCTGGAGTTTCTGGCGCTGCGCAGAGACCTCAAGGGACCTCTGGATCTGTACCCAAGAAGCACGTAGGACGGAAAGGTGATCCTCCACAGCCGGAATATCCTGGGGAGAGAATACCTCCGGTAACACGGCAGGTTGGAACCCATAATTGGCCATGAAGGGAGACGTCCCAGAGGAAGAGTTCACCGCCGTGTTCCTGGCAAACTCAGCCCAAGGCAGGAGGTCAACCCAATTGTCTTGGTGATCGGAGACATAGCAACGAAGGAATTGCTCCAAGGCCTGATTGGATCGTTCTGCGGCCCCATTGGACTGAGGGTGGTAGGCCGAGGAGAAAGAGAGATGAATCCCCAACTGGGAGCAAAAGGCGCGCCAGAACCTGGACACAAACTGACTCCCCCGATCCGACACAATCTCCTTGGGCAAACCGTGCAACCGGAAGACCTCCATGGCAAAAATCGAGGCCAACTCTTGTGCAGAGGGTAACTTCTTGAGAGGAACACAGTGGCACATTTTGGAAAACCGATCCACAATCATGAGAATGACCGTATGGCCTCGGGATGCAGGGAGGTCCACAATGAAATCCATCCCCAGGTGTGACCATGGACGCTCCCCGGTGGCTATGGGTTGCAAAAGGCCCAACGGAAGGTGCCGAGGGGACTTACTCTGGGCACAAACGGAGCATGCCGCTACATATGCGGCGATGTCGGAACGTAGAGAAGGCCACCAGAACAGACGTGAAACCGCCCAGGACAGCTGATTCTTTCCAGGGTGCCCCGCGGCCTTGGAGTTATGGTAGGTTCGCAACAACCGAGTGCGCAACTCCTCAGGCACAAAACATCTGCCGTTGGGTCTCCCAGAGGGATCACCAGATTGAGCCGCCAAAATCTGCTCACCCAGAGGAGAAGTCAGGCTGGTGCGAATAGCGGCCAGGATCTGATTCGGGGGTATGACCGTAGTCGGAATCGACTCCTCCCCGGACAGCTCGGAGTACTGCCGTGATAAGGCATCCGCTCTGATGTTCTTGGAGCCGGGTAGGTAGGAGACCACGTAATTAAAACGTGACAAGAACAGAGCCCATCTGGCCTGACGTGGTGTCAATCTCTTGGCCTCAGAAAGGTAGGTCAGATTCTTGTGGTCCGTCAGGATGAGAACCGGAACCACCGAGCCCTCGAGCAAGTGCCTCCATTCTTTAAGGGCCTGCACGATGGCCAATAACTCCCTGTCACCAATCTGATAGTTGCACTCCGCGGAAGACAGTTTCCGGGAGTAAAACCCACAAGGAAGCAGAGGACCCTCTGGTGTTCTACGCTGAGACAGGAGGGCGCCTACTCCCGTCTCAGACGCGTCCACCTCGAGGACAAAAGGCAACCCAGGGTTGGGATGCGACAGAATCGGAGCCGACACAAAGGCGGACTTTAGAGCCTCAAAAGCTCGGATGGCCTCGAGCGGCCAGACCTGCGGATTACTGCCCTTCCTGGTCAGATCCGTGAGAGGCTTGGCTAGCATGGAAAAGTCCCTGATGAACTTCCGATAATAATTGGCGAAGCCCAAAAAGCGCTGCAGGGCACGAAGCCCACTGGGCTGGGGCCACTGTAAGACAGCCGAAACCTTCTCAGGATCCATGGAGAACCCCTCAGCGGAAATGATGTAACCTAAGAAGGTTACCTGGGATCGGTGAAATTCGCATTTCTCAAGCTTACCGAACAGCTTGTTCTCTCGTAAGCGTTGCAACACTCGTCTGACATCCAGAATGTGGGCCTCCATGGATGCAGAATATACCAAGATGTCATCCAAATAGACCACCACACACTGCTGCAACAGGTCACGGAAAACATCGTTGATGAATTCCTGGAAGACTGCGGGCGCATTGCACAACCCAAAGGGCATAACCAAGGATTCATAATGACCGGTCCTGGTGTTAAACGCGGTCTTCCACTCATCGCCCGCCTTGATCCTTACCAGGTTATATGCCGCCCTCAGGTCGAGTTTGGTAAAGACCGTGGCCCCTTTGAGGCGATCGAACAGCTCGGAAATCAAGGGTATCGGGTAAGCGTTCTTGATCGTGATGCGATTGAGACCCCTGTAATCGATGCAAGGCCTCAACTCGCCGCCCTTCTTTTTCACAAAGAAAAATCCAGCCCCTGCCGGGGACGAGGATTTGCGAATGTGTCCGCGTGAAAGCGCCTCCCTCACGTACTCCTCCATGGCCTCATTCTCCGCTACCGACAGTGGATAGACTTTGCCACGAGGAGGAACGGCACCGGATTGTAACTCTATGGCACAATCGTATGGGCGGTGCGGAGGTAGGGCAACCGCGCGCACCTTATCGAATACATCCCGGTACTCTTCGTATTCAGGAGGCAACAGAGAGTCCGAGGAAGTACACAGCAACTTGACAGGCCCATGGATGCAACTAGCCCCACACTGCGGTGACCACGAGAGGATCTCGACCGATCTCCAATCGAAAGTCGGATTATGCTTCTGGAGCCAGGGGTACCCCAAGACCACCGAGTAGTGTGGAGACGAAATAACCTGGAGACAGACCGACTCTCTGTGAACGGCACCAATGGCCATCCCCACTGGAAGGGTCTCATGAGTCACGTGTGGCGGCAGAAGGGGTCTGCCGTCTATCGCCTCAAGAGCCAGTGGGGAACCTCGAGGCTGCAGAGGAATGGAATTGGCGGCAACGAACACTCTATCAATGAACAAACCACCAGCACCAGAGTCCACCAACGCCTGGGTCGTCACCGAGCCCCCGACCCAGGAGAGGACAACCGTGATCAGTGGTTTGTCAACACGGGAAACCGGGGACGAGGAGACTCCACCCAAGATCTGCCCCCGACAGGACCTCAGGTGCGAGCGTTCTCCCGGACGGTTCGGACATGCCAACCGAAAATGCCCACCGAGACCACAGTACATGCATCGGCCCTCGCGTCTCCGGAGTACCCTCTCCCCCTCAGACAGGCGAGCAAACCCCCGCTGCATGGGTTCACCCCCAGACAAGTCATCCCCAGGAGGCGTGGGAGGAGAGGGAGGCACGGGTGGGACAGCAAACGTAGGCGCCAATCTGTTAGGAGACCTCCGCAGGCTCTCCTTAAAGGAAGGTCTCTCCCTGAGTCTGGTGTCAATCAAAATCAGGAAAGAAATAAGAGACTCGAGCTCCACTGGTAGGTCCTTAGCTGCAACCTCATCCTTCAAGGCATCCGAGAGACCATGAGAGAAAGCAGCGACCAGAGCCTCATTATTCCAGCCCACCTCTGCTGCCAGGGTACGAAACTCAATGGCGTATTCAGCTACGGATCGTGAACCCTGTCTGATGGACATAAGGAGCTTCGCAGAAGAGGCAGCACGAGCCGGCACATCGAATACCTTCCGAAGAGAAGCAACAAAACCGGAAAACTCGGCAACCACCGGATTGTTGTTCTCCCATAAAGGGCTGGCCCAGGCCAAGGCCTTGTCCGAGAGCAGCGAGATCAAGAAGCCCACCCTTGATCTCTCAGTAGGAAAGGCATGTGGCAGCAACTCGAAGTAAATGCCCACCTGGTTAAGGAAACCTCGGCACTGAGTTGGCTCTCCCCCAAAGCGCTGTGGAAGGGGGGCAGAACCGGTCATACCCTGAAACCCCACAGGCGCAGCAACAGGTGTCAGGGTAGACTCTGGCGCAACAACCGGAGCGGCAGTAGGAGCGGGCCCAGGAGCGAAAACCGACCCATCGGCAACGGAAGCTAAATGAGCCGTGCGTTCAAGCAGGGTTTGCAACGCCACAGCGAACCGACCCAACAGGTGATCCTGCTGATCAAGTCTGGCAACCAGCGTAGGTAGCGAGGGTGGCCCTGTACCGTCAGAATTCATGGCTTGGTCCTAATGTCATGGAACCATGAACCAGACGTACAACAAGAGATAAGTGGAAAATAAGAAGGTTTTATTGAAGAGCAAGCCGTAGCAAAGTCCGAACGGATGGCTAAACCGAAGCAGGGTCTTGCGGAGACAGAGGTCAGGAACCAGAAGGGTAGTCAGACGAAGCCGGAATCAGGAACCAACGGGGTAGTCAGACGAAGCCGGAATCAGGAACCAACGGGGTAGTCAGACGAAGCCGGAATCAGGAACCAACGGGGTAGTCAGACGAGGCCAGGATCAGGAACCAGAAGCAGCAGCAGTCTTGGAAGCATGTGAACACAGGAGGACCAAGCAAGGAACTGAAGCCACAGACCTCCTATATATATGAGCTAGGCATCCAGCTCCTCCCAGTGGGAAGGAGGAGCCGCAGGGTGGGAGGCTACAAGAAAACCCAGAAACCAAGATGGCCGCCAGCACATGTCAAACGAAGGGAACAGCAAGGAGGTAAGACCATGACACTCTCCTGCTCCAGACACCGCCGGGGTAAGTATAACCTGTGTGAGGGGCTCGGTCATATAGGAGGGCATATTAGGTCCTGGATAACCCTTGTCTAATACATCGCCTCATGCATCTTGTTCAACTGCTGACATAATCCCTGTTAATCTTTTAGTTGATATATAGAATTACTGTGTCTCAGTATTAAAGGGTGGTCTAACATATCACCGCATGCATCTTGTTCAATTGCTGCGACATTCATAGTTAATCTGTTATATTATTGGTACAGTTACTGTACACTATAGCCAACAGACAGTTGCCTGGGCCCCCCAAAAGAAACGGCTACATCTCCCACTGTCCCACACCCCCTCTCCAGCAGTCAGGGCTTGTCAACGTCAGCAGAAGGAAGCTGTTGTTCCTTCCCATGGATTTCAATGTAGTCTATTGTTCCTTATGCTCCTCTTTCTCCTTGTTACTTGTTTTGACAGCAATCGATCACCAAGGTGATTGCAAAAAGACAACAGTATGCGTGCACTCATCCAACGATGCAGAAGCTGAATGTGCACCTGGCCGGTACTAAAGTAGAATGTAGTAGAATATGGAAATCATTATTTTTTTTATGCACCCCTTAGGGGGGCCAGGTCTCAATGATAACTGTGCCGGCATACAAACATAATTACTCTGGGTAGCCATCTTGTATGCTTCTGGCATATGTAAAAAAAACTGTGAACTATCATCTTCCTGAAGCCTGGGTCACCTATGATATAGATGGACACTTTTATTACCACTACTCTGTGAGGCCGGCTATAAAAGGTCATAAAGGCTATACCAAGCCCAGCTCATCCTGTCCTATAAGATAAAGATCAGCTCGCTGTCAAGCCTGGCTGGAGCGTGACATCATTAATTTCCAGGTCTGGTTTGAGGAGAGCTAATAGCCCTTAATTAGCTCTGGGCATAAAACCAGTCCACTTTCATATTTCATTTATGAATCAACTTATGCCCTTTCTGACACCAGATCCAGGCTCTACAGAGTATTGTGGTTAATTGGGTATCAAATATGACCAGACGATGTGATTCTGTAGCTGACCTATGGGTGGTAGAAGAACTACAGGTCCCAGCATTACCGTGTGTGGTCACATTCTGTATGTAAATAAATAAGGATCGCAAATATGTATTCTGTATAATAATATGCCGATGTATCAGGGAGCTATGGGCTTAAGTATAATCCTCATTGTAGGAACTGAACTTTCATGGGGTCATAACACACTTGGAGGCCAAGCCCTAGGCTTCACAGTCACTCTGCTGCCATTGGCTGACAGGAGTAAGTCTCCTGCCCATGGGAGAGTTCATAAAAATCTGTGCACAAGGACAGAGGAGAGAGACCCATGGAACATCACCAGACACTTAATTGGTCATTGACGGCATATCCCTGTATCAGAAGAACTTTGAGGGTCTCTCCTGATACATACTGAACAGGGTTTGCAAGGATTCAAAAAGGACATATGAACAACCATCTGAAACCCTCCAGAGAAACTAAGTATTCTTTCATCTTTTTCCCCTTTCATTTGAACTGTCGTGATTATTTATATTGTTATTATTATTCTGTAGATTTATAGTCATTTTCATTAGATTTGTATGCACTGCTTTTTACCTCTTATTAAAGATTATAAAATCTAAATGGCCAAGTCTTCCATATTCTAAGCTGCTGAACAACGTACCTTGCCTTTGAAGAGACGTTACCAGGTAGTTAGTTAAATTGCATTTAGGAATTGTAGCTGGGGGTGATTGACTGCGGTTGGTCAGTAAGTGATATCCGGTTCAGCCACTGATCTGTGTGATAGTGAATGACCCGGATAGTCATAGTCGGCTCGTGGACCGGGAACCCACGTGGTGGAAGTTACCTAAGTGTAGTGGGGGGTGTTAGTCGAATGGTAATACCCCGGTCACGTGAGGTCTCTGTGTGTGCGCAGACTCCGTCACAGACCACTATGTCACAGCTGTGGGATCCGGAGCGATTAGATCCATAATTCGTGACAATAACTATCCTCATCTTTTGCTGGCTATACTGCTTCCAAATAATCCTTTTCCGTCTCCGTGTCCAGGAAAGTCAGCAAGATACAGAGAGAGGAGGAGCTGGATATTCCTAATGACATATCATCGATATTCAATGAAGTGGAAAAAAGTGAAAAAGCAGATGGCAGAAAAAGCGTTCTTCAACCTGTTGTTGTTGGGGTTGTAGAAGTGGGTTTGCAACTTGGGGGTTAAGGGGGGTGGGGATATTATTGGGCTTTCTTCTTATGTCACTTCGGGAATGCCCCATGACCGTTTTTCTCTCCTCTTTTACCAGTTCGTTTGAGCCAACTGCTGCACCACAAGGTACTCTTCATATATAAGGTGGCAATCTGGCAATCTGGTGCTTCTGGACCATCATAAATACCAGTTAATGTGCACGACATTACTGAATGATAAAAATAATTATAAAAAAATCCCTGTGGACCCTACTGAGGTATTCCTCACCGAACTCGCGGGAGTCCTCGGTCAGGGCCTTCAACAGGGCGTCATCAGTAAGACTGAATTTGATTTCCTCCTTCCAAAAACCCCTCAAACAGCCACTTTTTACTGCCTCCCTAAAATTCATAAGGGGATACACCCCCTAAAAGGGCGCCCCATTGTATCGGGCATTGATTCATTGACACATCACGGTGGAATCTACCTTGACAAAGTACTCCGTGAGTTTGTCTCTAGCCTACCATCATTCACCCGTGATACGATGGACTTTCTCCGTAAAATCGAAACCCTCACGATAAATCCGAAGAGTATCCTGGCAAGTATTGATGTGGAATCGCTTTACACCTCGATTCCACACGACAAGGGAATCATTGCTGTAAATTATTTCCTCAATACGAGAGGAACTCAGTTTTCTACACATAACGGTTTTATCTTACAACTGCTGGAATACATCCTCACTCACAATTTTTTTCTGTTTAACGGCTGTTTCTACCATTAGCTCAGGGGGACCGCAATGGGGAATTCCTGTGCCCCCACTTATGCGAATCTCCTCCTGGGCTGGTGGGAGGATACTGTCGTCTTCCCAGATCAGCACCCCTGGTGGAGCGAAAACATCTCTTTTTGGACTCGTTATATAGACGATGTCTTTTTGATCTGGGAAGGAAGCATTCCAGCTTTCCATAAGTTTATTGACAACCTCAATCATAATGACATTGGCCTGAGCTTCACCTACGAAACCCAATTGGAACGGATCACCTTTTTGGACGTAGTGGTCACCAAGGTGGAGGGTACTTTGAATACCTCGGTTTTCCGTAAGCCTACGGCAACCAACAGTATCCTCCACTGGGAGAGCCACCATCCTACTGCGGTCAAAAAGGGGATCCCAAGGGGACAATACCTGCGAGTTCGCAGGAATTGTTCCTCGGGGGGTAACTTTTATCAAGAGTCTGGAAAACTCAGGAAGAGGTTGAGAGAAAGAGGGTATCCATCCAAGATCCTCAAGGACTCTTTTCAGTTCGCAGAGTCAAAGAGGAGAGAAGAACTTTTAATACCTAAAACAAGAGACCTTGACGACAACTTGATACGTCTCATCTCCACCTTTGACTCTGGGAACAGGGAGGTGGTCTCGATACTGAGAAGACACTGGGCAATTCTAACCATGGACCCCGACCTTACACAGGCAATTGGGGATTATCCTCAGGTAACATACCGTAAAGGAAGAAGCCTACGAGATCGGCTAGTTCACAGCCACTATGATGGCCCAAAAAGGGAGGGCACTTGGTTAGACCGCAGGCCAATCGGTGTTTTCAAATGCGGTTCCTGCAAGGCCTGCAACTTTATCAATTCATCCAAAACAATAATTTGTTCAGTGACTCAGCGACAATTTGTGGTTCGTGACTTCGCCAATTGCAAAACCAAAGGCGTAGTCTATATTTGCCAGTGTAGTTGCCCTCTGGACTACATTGGCAAAACTAAGAGGGAATTACGGAGAAGAATCTGTGAACACCTAAATGACATCAAAAAATCTAAAGATACTCCAGTGGCCAATCACTTTAACAGTTGCCACCAAGGTGATATAAGGTTGGCTCGGTTTTCGGTTCTGGAGGTGGTCCCCTTTCCTGAGAGGAGGGGTGACTGGGATAGAAGGATTCTCCAAAAAGAGTCCTCCTGGATTTATCGTTTCCAATCCCAGTCCCCCCTTGGACTCAATGAAAGACTAAATTTTGCTTGCTTCATTTAAATACCCTTACTGTCTGGGGCAATTTTTATTTTCCTCAGTAAATTCATTACTAAATTATTGGTATGTGACCCATGGCTTCTGTGCCTATCAGTGCGAAAAGCACCATATGACTAATGGGTTAAAAATTATCGATTTCCCATATCTTTAATACTACCTGGTATCTCTTAATTCTAATGAAACCATCATAGAGACAGGTGTTTTTGTGTTTTACACATCATGATCTATATTTCTCATTACTATCTTTTGTTATTTCGGTGATACATGTTGTTATTTAGGGGGGCTGACAATGAGGGTCTTCTATGCCTCCAGGTTACCGTGACACATTCCTCATCCTGGATTCTAATATCATTAGCTCCCAATTTCATATATAAAAAATCTATACTGGCCTCTTTCCATCCTTGCAATCAGCTTTTGCTTTATTCTACATTGAATGCCAGCCCCAGCTGCCCTCCGGCGCCTGCATCGAGCCATATGCGGCTCACGATGCGTTCCACGGCGCCGGAAGTGACGTAAGACGCGGAAGCCCAATGCGTTCCACCATGCGTTCCAGGAAACCGGAAGTGTGCCTCCGGCGTCCGGAAATTGGAATCGGTCCCTATAAATGGGCTGTGATTCCAATGACACGGTACCTGGGCCCAAAACAGGCTACTGGGGGAGACTTTGCCAAGCACCATTATCATGTAAGTCCCTAAAATCTATCTAAGTGTTCTTACAATTACTTTCATGCAGAATTGTGGTGACTTTTTGACCCAAGCGTCCTCCTCATACTTATATTTGCATCCTTCTAGGTATATCCCTTTTGGCTGTAACTATCATGCCCTCTGGTAATGTACTATCTACGCCTTCCCCATTGAACATCGGTAGCTAAGTATCGCTCCATTTTTACCATCTATATTATTAATCACATCTACATCTTAATTGGACTCTGTCCGTTTTTTTATCTACCTCCTGATGAGCCTGATTATATACAGGCGAAACGCGTCGTGGTATATATGTATTAAGATGTGCATAATTTAAAAACGTGCGTATTGTATTGATGAGTGGGATGGTGATTTCCGTACTATCTGGAACCCTTTCTCACTCCTATAATTGAATTGTAAATTTCTTCTCTATTTTTCTAATCTTCTGGAAGGGGTAGGTGGTGACCCCATCTATACTTAACCACCCTCCATTCCTGATTTATCGTTATTATAGTTATTTTTCCCGGGCTAGGGTCAACCTAGGGATTTGTTTAGTTTTTTAGGTTCGGGGACAGGGAACCTCCACCATCAGGGGGTCACCCTGGGCTGAGCAGCTTTCTGAGGGCCTTGTAGGGTAAGCAGTTTCTCTGCCCTGCCCCTTTCCTCAGACCTTGTCTCACTACTATCTATTATCTTTATCATTTTCTTGACTGGATCCTCGAATTTCCTAAACCTACTGACTTATTGTATCGCTAGTAAATGTTGTGTATAGGGGTTACTACTCCCCGGTCATAAGAAATATATATTTTTTTTAAATTCTTGTGAAATTGTAGCACACTCTGTTGGTATATACATACCTATACCCAGATAATCACTAATAAAGGTATTTTTAAAAATCACTAATTCTAAAAAGTAAAATGATAAAAACCCCATGTGATAATAAAATCTAATAAAAATCTAATTACTAGGCAACTACTCTTCATATATAGTTTCAGGATGCAAGGGTTAAAGGTAAGTATAGCTTTATTGGGTAAAATGTATATAGTTGCCAACTATTGGCCCCATATGGCCCCTTTATGTAATTGTCATACAAAGGGTCATTTTAAGGAGATTGCAGGCCACAGCAGCAATAATTAGAAATTGTGCCAAACACCTAACAAGCCAAACCCCATACCAGAAACAGCTCCTGTTTGACCAACATATTATTTATCAGCTACTAGGTTTCAGGAACCTGTCCCTTATGGCAATAACCCTACAGCCATGTTTGATCCATCCATCATGCTAGGTCCATCTGGTATTAACTGTAAAACATGTTTAAAGCGAAATACCATCCGGCTCATAGTATATATTTGTATAGTTATACATTTTACATTAAAAATATAGAAATCATTCTTTTTTATAAAAGGATTTATGTCTACATTAAATTCTGTTTTTTCAGTAGTTTTCAATTTCACAGAATCATTGTTTTTAATTTTTTTCCATTATAGCGATCAGCACACATAACATTTTTATTATTATTTCAATAGTTCAGACGTTTCGAATGAGGTGATAACTTATATTTTTTTATATACTTACAATGACCAATTTTAACCCTCTTAGGGGGCTAGAACCTGGAATCTTTTGATCCCTTGTCCTATTCACCCTAATCACCATTCCCCATCATTGTGTAGTGCCCTGAAGCAGGGGTACTGTGAAGTATGGACATTTGTGGACATTTGCCCTGTTTCCCCTATGCCATATGTTATAAACGTCTTGCTTTATTTCACTTTAAAGGGTTAACTTGCACTGTTTAATACTGTGTAGCTATGTTGTGATATATATCCTGGTCATTTGAACTTTTTGCGAGGCTCTGTTGAAAGGATTCATGAAGACTAAGATACTTTTGGGACTTTGAATGAGAAGCTGGTAATTTTCCACAGCTGCCATAGGGTTTAAAGAAAACATGTTTTTGAGGCAAAAAGCCAGACTTATTTATCACCAAAACCAGACAGTCTGACCTTTTGACTGTCTGGTTTAGCTTGGTTTTTATGTCTGGAAACTTGTTTTTGTCTGGAAAAACTGCTGTGTCATTGCCATTGGGTATCATTGATGCTCTAATGTAAGTATGAGAGACGTAAAGTGTAACAATGTATCTGTTTGCGCTAAGTTTCTCCACGCCTCCCTTCCGAAGAGAAGATTCTAGTTCAGCTAGAAACTGTATATAGAAGAGCAGTCAGAGCCCCTAGTGTTCTGCAGTTAGGGATCAGTGCTTAGAGGGGTAGACTCTGCCAGTCTACATGAGTGACCAGAAAAAGACCCTGAGATGCAACGCTAAGCCACAGACCATGGGTCACCAGCCCTGTGACCAATGAGCCACCAGGACTACTGAGCTACAGACCTTGGGCCTCCAGCCTTTGGTCAAGGTACCAGCCTTCTGAGAGAGAGAGGGACAGTTAGCTCAGGGCTTTACTCAGCATAAAACCCTTCTTCTGTCAGAGAGGAGACTGGAGAAGCCAGCCCTATGCCTCACCTATATTGTTTTGTACCTGAATTCCTCCAGTAAAGAAACACACTGGTCTACTGCAAACCCTGACTCTCTGGACTTATTTCCAAATGGGGTACACCACGCCTTACCATCCCTTCTGGAGAGAGCAACACTTGGTGACTAGTGATGGACGAACATCTGTCGGGACTGTTCGCTAACGAGATTGCGCGATCGTGATCAAATGTTCGCGAACCGCACGTTCACAGCGGGCCCAATTCACTTTAATGGCAGGCGAACCTGAAAAACCTTCAGCTCATATTTGCAGTCACCAAATACTTAGTCGAAGTGCACAAAGAGTCCCACAACATGGACAATGACATACTAGAGGGGGATTAATGACAAAAATTCCAACAAAAAATATGTATCTTAATCAGGGGACAGTTTTATGCGTCTTAAAGGGAAATTCTCTGTGTAATTTTTATTTTAGGCCACAGGAGTACGGGCATTCACCTGACATAAAAGAAATTCAGATTGTGTGGCTAGAGGAACATTATGCGGTCAATGGATACGATTTTACTGTAGGCCACTGGACTAAAGGCCCCAAACATTAGGCATTCACCGGACAAAAAAGATCAAGTAATTATGTGGCTGGGGGTATATTACACGGTCAATGGATATCAATTTTACTGCAGGCCAGTACAAATACAGGTCAAATACATAGGTTTAAAAGAACTAAAAATATAAAATTGGATTAAAAACATGTCTAACGAAACTCCCCCTCTTGAAATAACCCCTAATGATAATAGTTGAAATTCGATAACACGTGGTCGTCACTGGTGTTGAATTCCTCAGAGGCCACAACAATTCAGCGTACAAGAAAGTATGTGGCTGGAAGTAGATATCATTGGATATCAATTTTCCAGCAGGCCAGTGTAGTACAGGCCCCAAAAATGATGCATTTAGCGTACATAAAAGAACAAGTAAGTAAGTGGCTGAAGGTAGATTACATGGTCATTGGATATCAATTTTCCAGCAGGCCAGTGTACTACAGGCCCCAAAAATTATGCATTCAGCGCACATAAAAGAACAAGTAAGTATGTGGTTGGAGGTCTATTAGATGGTCAATGGAAATCAATTTTACTGAAGGCCAGTACAAATAGAGGTCAAATACATATGTTTAAAAGAACTAAAAATATAAAATTGTATTAAAAACATGGCTAACGAAATCCTCCCTCTTGAAAAAAACCCCTAATGATAATAAGATAATAATAGCAAAGACAGGTGCATGCTGCGGATTTACTAAACCCTCAAATTGATTTTAAAATTGAGAGATTAGCCAACAGGTGTAGGACATGTTTGAGCCCGAGCACTGCGCCAAGGTTTCTCAAGTAGCTCGGGACCTAACACTCACCTACCTGAGCCGTATGGGGAATACCAGGGGCCAGTGGGCGAATTACAGGAGCGTGAGGTCCTACTCAGACAACTCACCGGTTACCTCCAGCATGTAACCATGCTAGCAATGGGAGGAGGGAGGAGTCTGCAAGTCCCACTCAAGACTGGCTGATATGTCCCAGGCCTCGCAGGTGCACCTAAATGTAGCCTGTGGATGGAAAGCAGGCACATTTAAATTGGAGTTTATACACCTCCAGGCATCTCTATATACAAACTGAAAAGAATGGTGTGGTATTAAACAGGCAGGAAGTGCTCAAACCCACATGCAGTTGTGAATATATATATACAGGGGAGCAAATACTGCAGTCTTGAGTGGTACTTGCAGACTCCTCCCTCCTCCCATTGCTAGCATGGTTACATGTTACTGGTGAGTTGTCTGTGAGTCGGACCTCACGCTCCTGTAATTCGCCCACTGGCCCCTGGTATTGCCCATATGGCTCAGGTAGGTGAGTGTTAGGTCCCGAGCTACTTGAGAAACCTTGGCGCGGTGCTCGGGCTTAGACATGTCCTACACCGTAGGAAATGTTGGCTAATCTCTATAACGGTCACGTACACACACACACACACACACACACAGGGGGGAGGATAGTGACCACTGTGCTCCACCCTCACCCCTGGCCCTGCCTACTTGCCTCACGAGTCCTGATGACAGGGGACAACTGGACGGCAGTCCCTAACTTAGGATACGTGCGGGAAGGACAGGCAAGACTAATAACGGATAGTGAACGGACCGGGTCAAAACCAAGAGGACAACGCAGTACAGAGGGATAAGCAAAGAAATGTCAGGAGAAGCCGGGGTCATAAATACTAGGATAGTCGAGAAGTACCAAAGGTGTCAGCAAAAAATAGTCAGATGGAAGCCAAGGTCAATATACCAGGAAGGATGCGCAGTACAGGAGGAGCAGGCAAAGGATCGTCAGGGAACAGGATCAGGTAAGTACACAGGTATCCAACAACTGGCAGGCTGCCTGTATTTATAGTGGGGAGTGAGGGTCATGTGACGTGGCCAACGTCACATGACCGACAGACCGACCAGTCGAGCACCGAGTGACCAGCTCGGCGCTCAAGGCAGACCTAGGAGCAGGGTGCCTCCCAGCTAGCAAAGCTGCCCTGGGAACGAGGTCAAACACAGATCCTCGCTCCCAAAGCTAAGCAGCAGGTCTGCGGCTGATGGGAGACCGAGTGTGCCTTCGGCACCCCATTACAATCTCTCAATTTTAAAATCAGTTTGGGGGTTTAGTAAATCCACAGAGTGCACCTGTGTTTGCTATTATTATATTGTTATATTGATTATCACATCCACATAATTGCTATCTTGTGTAGGATGTCTATTGTGGTACTTGTAGTTCGCTGCGGGCATCCTCCATTGTATGCCTTTTTGCTGGGGATCTCCATTAGCAATGAGCCACAAGTGCAGGATTTGCTCCCTTGTATATACGGTTGCAAGAAAAAGTATGTGAACCCTTTGGAATGATATGGATTTCTGCACACATTGGTCATAAAATGTGATCTGATCTTAATCTAAGTCACAACAATAGACAATCACAGTATGATTAAACTAATTACACACAAAGAATTAAATGTTACCATGTTTTTATTGAACACAACATGTAAACATTCACAGTGCAGGTGGAAAAAGTATGTGAACCCCTAGACTAATGACATCTCCAAGAGCAAATTGGAGTGAGGTATCAGCCAACTAGAGTCCAATCAATGAGATGAGATTGGAGGTGTTGGTTACAGCTGCCCTGCCCTATAAAAAACACCCACCAGTTCTCGGCTTGCTTTTCACAAGAAGCATTGCCTGATGTGAATGATGCCTCGCACAAAAGAGCTCTCAGAAGACCTACGATTAAGAATTGTTGACTTGCATAAAGATGGAAAGGGTTCTAAAAGTATCTCTAAAAGCCTTGCTGTTCATCAGTCCACGGTATGACAAATTGTCTATAAATGAAGAAAGTTCAGCACTGCTGCTACTCTACCTAGGAGTGTCCATCCTGTTAAGATGACTGTAAGAGCACAGTGCAGACTGCTCAATGAGGTAAAGAAGAATCCTAGAGTGTCAGCTAAAGACTTAAAAAAGTCTCTGGCATTTGCTAACATCCCTGTTAGCGAATCTACGATATGTAAAACACTAAACAAGAATGGATTTCATCGGAGGATACCACAGAGGAAGCCACTGCTGTCCAAAAAAAACATTGCTGCATGTTTACAGTTTGCACAAGAGCACCTGGATGTTCCACAGCAGTACTGGTAAAATATTCTGTGGACAGATGAAACCAAAGTTGAGTTGTTTGAAAGAAACACACAACACTATGTGTGGAGAAAAAGGCACAGCACACCAACATCAAAACCTCATCCCAAATGTGAAGTATGGTGGTGGGGGCATCATGGTTTGGGGCTGCTTTGCTGCGTCAGGACCTGGATGGATCGCTATCATCGAAGAAAACATTATTCCCAAGTTTAGCAAGACATTTTGCAGGAGAACTTAAGGCCATCTGTCCACCAGCTGAAGCTCAACAGAAGATGGGTGTTGTAACAGGACAACGACCTAAAGCATAGAAGTAAATTAACAACAGAATGGCTTAAACAGAAGAACGCCTTCTGGAGTGGCCCAGTCAGAGTCCTGACCTCAACCCGATTAAGATGCTGTGGCATGAACTAAAGAAAGCGATTCACACCAGACATCCCAAGAATATTGCTGAACTGAAGCAGTTCTGTAAAGAGAAATGGTCAAGAATTACTCCTGACCGTTGTGCATGTCTGATCTGCAACTACAGGAAACGTTTGGTTGAAGTTATTGCTGCCAAAGGAGGTTCAACCAGTTATTAAATCCAAGGGTTCACATAATATTTCCACCTGCACTGTGAATGGTGTGTTAAATAAAAACATGGTAACCTTTAATTCTTTGTGTGTTATTAGTTTAAGAAGACTGTGATTGTCTATTGTTGTGACTTAGATGAAAATCAGATCACATTTTATGACCAATTTGTGCAGAAATCCATATCATTCCCAAGAGTTCACATACTTTTTCTTGCAACTGTATATGCACAACTGCATGTGGGTTTGAGCACTTCCTGCCTGTTTAATACCACGCCATTCTTTGTACTAGTTTGTACCCTAATAATAATAGTTGAAAAACGTGGTCGTCACGGCCTTTTATGCCGCTGTATTTACCTAAGACAGGGACCAATATTTGTTCTGGGTGGTGGCGGATATTTGAGGGCTAGCATGAGGAAATTTAATTAAATGTGGTCGTCACAGGTGTTGAATTCCGCCGAGATCCATGCCTCATTCATTTTTAGAAATGTGAGGTAGTCCACACTGTAGTGAGCTTGGCGAGTGTGCTTATCGGTAAAGATCCCTCCTGCTGCGCTGAACATCCTTTCGGACAGGACACTGGACGATGGGCAAGCCAACAGTTTCACGGCAAATTGTGCCAGCTCTGGCCACAGGTCAAAGCCAGGTGCCTTCTTAAGGTGGTTGTTCCGAGGTGAGTGTTGGGCTTACCTCGACTTATGCGTTGACAGCACAGGCTGCAGAAGACAACACTATTGTCAGCAGTGGATACGTTAAAAAAAGCCCACACTGCGGAACCATGTGCCGGTGTCCTGGGAGCGCCAGATGTGACAGTGCAAGGTGGGTGGCTCATTTTAGATACATTAGCAGTCTTCTTTTTCCCTTCTGTGCACTGTAAGTTCTTCGTGCTTCTCCTCCCTCTCCTCCCCATCTGCTGCTCCGTCTCTCCCTCTAAACTCCCCTCATCTTCCTCTCTTATGGGCACCCACGTGACGTCCATAGAAACGTCATCATCTTCCCCTTCACCACCAATGACATTAGAGATCTCGGAGTAGGCAGAAACAGCGGGGAAAACCCTCATTGGGATGATTTGGGTACTGTCGTCAGACTGCTGGGTGACGACCGTTTATACCTCCCCTTCCTGATCTGATGCCAAGAATGGCTGCGCATCGGTAAGGTCTGGGAATGGATGGCAAAATAATTCCTCTGACTCGAGCAGAGAGGATATGGTAGTGGTGGTGGTGATGTCTTCGGGGTGCACACAGCAGAGAGTGAAGAGGGTGCAGATGGAGAGTATGAGAAGGGTGCAGAAGCGAAAAGCTAAGTGAGCCACTCAACCAAGTCTGGTGCGTCCTTTGACGTAATCGCACGCTTCTTCTGCAACTTCCCACTTAGGCTCTGGCCTGGTGCACCTGCCCAACCCCTACCACCCCTACGGAATGGCCTGCCTCTTACTCTGCCTGTCATTTTCAAAATGACCCTGTGACAAAAGTCCCTATAGAAAAATCTGTATTTGTGGAAGAAGGTATATCACATCCTTGCTACAAACACTTTTGTTTGGGGGGGGGGGGGTGGACAATTGGTATTGTCACTATCTGTAGCTGAGGTAACGCAGCTAAACAGCAAACAAATGCTGCACTACCCAAATGCACTACAGTATATGGAAAGTATAAAATTGGTATATAGCAACCCTGCTTCAATCACTTTTTTTTGGGGGGGGGGGCAACTGGTATATCACTCCAGTAGAAATTATGTGTTCCAATGTCGTTTGTCACTATCTGCAGTTAAGGTAATGCAGCTAAACCGCAAACAAATGCTGCACTACCCAAATGCACTACAGTATATGGAAAGTATAAAATTGGTATATAACAACCCTGCTTCAGTCACTTTTTTTTTTGGGGGGGGGGGGGGCAACTGGTATATCACTCCAGTAGAAATTATTTGTTCCAATGTCGTTTGTCACTAACTGCAGCTAAGGTAATGCAGCTAAACCGCAAACAAATGCTGCACTACTCAACTGCACTATATAGAAAGTATATAATTGGCATATCACACCCCTGCTCCAATCACTTCTTTGGGGGGGGAAAATGGTGTATCACACCAGTAGAAATTATTTGTTCCAATGGCATTTGTCAATATCTGTAGCTGAGATAACGCAGCTAAACTGCAAACAAATGCTGCACTACCCAAATGCACTATATAGAAAGTATATTATTGGTATATAACACCCCTGCTTCAATCAGATTTTTGGGGTGGGGGCAACTGGTATATCACACCAGTAGAAATTATTTGTTCCAATGGCGTTTGTCACTATCTGTAGCTGAGGTAACGCAGCAAAATCGCAAACAAATGCTGCACAATACAAATGCACTATAATGTACTTTCTATGTTGGAAAGTATATTATAAGTATATTACACCCCTCAGTAAGTCACACCTATCGATAGCACACCTATAGCAGTCCTTAAAAGGACTTTTGTGGCCCTATTAGCTAGAGTTTGGTGTCCCTAACAGTACAAATGCTGCACTAAATGCACTATATAGAAAGTATATCATTGGTATATAACACCCCTGCTTCAATCAGTTTTTGGGGGGGACAACTGGTATATAACTCCAGTAGAAATTATTTGTTCCAATAGCGTTTGGCACTCTGTGTAGCTGCAGTATCACAGCAGAATCTCAAACAAATGCTGCACAATACAAATGCACTATAATGTACTTTCTATGTTGGAAAGTATATTATAAGTATATTACACCCCTCAGTAAGTCACACCTATCGATAGCACACCTATACTAGTCATTAAAAGGACTTTTGTGGCACTATTAGCTAGAGTTTGGTGTCCCTAACTGTCTGTCCCTGATCCACACATCAACCTTTCCCTACACTGGCAAAAGACTGAATGTAAAATGGCGCCCAAATCAGGTTTATTTATAAGGTAGGGGGTATGTTCATGTGCTGAAATGTCTCCATTGGCTGTCCTGTACCACCTGATGGATGTGTCATGGGTCAAAGTTCTTTACAATCACGATCGAGCAAGGCCATCACCTTCACATTGTCCAGGGGAACCCAGCATAGAATTGGGGCCACCCCAAACCAGTGGTGGATCAGGGGGGGCAACGGGGCAATTGCCCCCCCCCGAACTGGCGGCGGCGGGGCACAGGGAGATGAGCGCTTCCATTGTGGAAGCGCTCATCTCCAGTCATCTGTATCGCCGTCCTCAGGACAGCGATACAGATGTCTATGCTGCGGCAGGGAAGGGAGAGGCGTATCCCTTTCCCTTCCTCTGATAGGCTGCAGGCACTAGGCGTCATCACGCCGCCTGAGCCATACAGTGCGGGACACAGATCGGAAGAGGCCTGCATTGCATTGCTGACATGGAGGTAAGAATGTGTTTTTTTTGTTTTGTTTTTTATATATACAATACTTTTACTGCCACGGGGGGGGGGGGGGGGGCTGTTATTACTGGCACAGGGGGTCTGTTATTGCTGGCACATGGGGGCTGTCATTACTGGCACAGGGGGGGCTATTATTACTAGCACAGGGGGGGGGGCTGTTATTACTGGCACGGGGGGCTGTTATTACTGGCATGGGGGCTGTTATTACTGGCACAGAGGGGGCTGTTATTAATACTGGAACATGGGGGGCTGTTATTACTGGCACATGGGGGACTGTTATTAATACTGGCATATGGGGGGCTGTTATTAATACTGGCACATGGGGGGGTTGTTATTAATACTGGCACATGGGGGGCTGTTATTAATACTGGCACATGGGGGGGCTGTTATTAATACTGGCACATGGGGGGCTGTTATTAATACTGGCACATGGGGTCTGTTATTGATGGCACATGGGGGCTGTCATTACTGGCACAGGGGGGGCTATTATTACTAGCACAGGGGGGCTGTTATTACTGGCACGGGGGGGCTGTTATTACTGGCACGGGGGGATGTTATTGCTGGCACATGGGGGCTGTTATTGCTGGCACATGGGGGGCTGTTATTTCTGCCACAAGGGGGCTGTTATTACTGGCACGGGGGGCTGTTATTACTGGCACAGGGGGCTGTTATTACTGCCACAGGGGGGCTGTTATTACTGCCACAGGGGGGCTGTTATTACTGCCACAGGGGGGCTGTTATTACTGGCATGGGGGCTGTTATTACTGGCACAGAGGGGGCTGTTATTAATACTGGAACATGGGGGGCTGTTATTACTGGCACATGGGGGACTGTTATTAATACTGGCATATGGGGGCTGTTATTAATACTGGCACATGGGGGGTTGTTATTAATACTGGCACATGGGGGGGCTGTTATTAATACTGGCACATGGGGGGCTGTTATTAATACTGGCACATGGGGGGCTGTTATTAATACTGGCACATGGGGGGCTGTTATTAATACTGGCACATGGGGGGCTGTTATCAATACTGGCACATGGGGGGCTGTTATTAATACTGGCACATGGGGGGCTGTTACTAATACTGGCACATGGGGGGCTGTTATTAATACTGGCACATGGGGGCTGTTATTAATACTGGCACATGGGGGCTGTTATTAATACTGGCACATGGGGTCTGTTATTAATACTGGCACATAGGGGTCTGTTATTAATACTGGCACATAGGGGTCTGTTATTAATACTGGCACATGGTGGGCTGTTATTAATACTGGCACATGGGGGGCTGTTATTAATACTGGCACATGGGGGGCTGTAAATACTGGCACATGATTGGGGGCACTATAGGGGCATCTACTGAGGCCACAAAGAAGGGGTATTTTATATGGGCGCTCTTTACAGTACAATTTTATACTGGGACACATTATGGTGGGTACTATGGGGAAGGGGGGAGAGGAGTACTATGGGTTCATCTACGGGGGGCACTAAGAAGGGGTATTTTATACTTGCAAATTATGGGGGACACTGAGGGCATCTACTGGGGCATTTTATACTGGTACATTATGGGGGGCACTAGGAGGAAGGAGGGTGTGGAGCACTATGGGGGCATTTACTAGGGGCACTATATAGAGGTATTTTATACTGGCACATTACGGGGGCACTATGGGGACATTAGCTCAACTGGGGGCATTACAAGGGGGTAATTTTTGCACTGTCACATTATAAGGAGAATTATTTCTACTGGGGGGGGGGGCATTATGGTGGGCTTTATTACTCCCCCATGGTATGACTCCCTAGTAGCAGCACCATCCTCTCCCCGCTCTGCTATCCCTCTGCCCCTTCTCCAAATCCTTATTATGAAATCTTTCTCATTAGGATAAAACACATCAGCTCCACTAAGCCCCCCAGCCAAAGTGTTGAAGTGGTGTCCGAGATCCCCAAGGGCCAAGCCAAATAATTGTAAGTTTTTTTATGTGAAATATGTTTGTTATACACATATATCCTACACTGTGTAGTCTGTTCTATAAGCACCATTGTTTTGTGGCGGCGGACAGAAAATAATGTGAAAGTGCCCCTCCCGAGACCAGGCTCTGGATCTGCCACTGCCCCAAACCTGGCCACTGCAATTGAGGCAGGGTGTCTGCTGTATGAAACAGGCAGCATCTGTTGCGTATGGAGCGGGCTCAATGTAGCAGCCCACTCCATACATTCCCCCATGCATAGTGACGTATGGGTATACCTGATTTATAGTGATTTTCAACAAATTAATTTGTAAAGAATAAAATTTCTCATCGAAGTTTGGTGTATCAACCGAATCAAATTTTTTAAAACTTAGCTCATCACTTCCTGTCACATTACCTTCTGACGTGTGGTATAACCTATAGAAGAGAAGTCTCTGATATTGATTAGATCTATCAAGTAATTAATATGTGAGCTGGAAAAGGTAGATTGCCTCTAGTAGCAAGGTGAGGTCCATTTTATGGCCACAGAATATTTAGAAATGTTAAACAGTCTTTCATCAGTGCATTAGGTTTTAGGGAAGAGATCTTGAAGTCAAATAAGGATACTAGCTTATTTTAATTAAATTCATAGTGTCTTACAAAACTAATAGTTGCTTAGGTCAAAATGCAGTCTTGAAAGTTTAGCATTCATCTATATTCACACTTCATCCTCTTTGCCAGAAATTTCCTATTAACAAAAAGACATTCAAGGAAATAATATTGTGGTTAATATTACTAAGACTTTGGCTTAATGTATCTGTTGTTGCAATGTGCACTTTTGTTGCCTTCATTTATTGCAGTATACTAGAAGATCCTTAAAGAGGTTATCCAATGTCATAAAAAGAAATATATACTTAACTCGCTCCCTGCGCCGCTCCTGGTCCCCGCGCCCCGCCACTGCTTCTCCCTGTACACAGATGAAAACATCCGGTGTCGGGGGTAGCAGACAATGCAGGCGGGGACAGGGACGAGCCTCTCTAACATCGCGGGTGACGTTAGGGAGGCTCGTCCCCTTCTGCAACTGTCTTTTCCCCCAATACCGGATGTTTTCATCCGCGCATGGGGAGAAGCAGCAGCGGTGGTGCAGGGACCAGGAGCAGCACAGGGAGCGGGGAGTGGGGTAAGTATATACCTTCTGAGGGGCCTGGCAAATGGGAGGCTTTTTATGATATTGGATAACCCCTTTAATACAAACCACAATTCAGAAGCTAAGCCCACACCATCTTAGTCCTTTAAACAACAAGATGTCACATGAGACAATTTAAAGCTTCTGTATATGAGTGTGGACCAACTGTGCCACTTTAGATATGGCTTAGGGCTAAATCTGGATGTAAAGTGTAATGGATGTTATGATTTTTGCCTTGAAACACTGCCCTTAAAAATATTTTTATGCCTGTTTTAGGTATAAAAATAGTAGCAAGCCCTCTTTTTGCAACTGTTTAGGAGTGAAAGGGTTTAACGGGGACCGGGACTCTGGCCCTAACACATTTACTATCTTTTAAACCTGAAAAACAGTCAGGAGCTCAAGTAGTTTTTACTCCAGACGCACAAACTGTCAGAGGTGTGCCTTAATCCTTTGGCAGTGTAGAGGGGGAACAAAGGTCGGCATTACAAGCTGGTCTTTGTAAATGAACCCCAATATGTACACCTGATAAAATCTATTATAAGGTACACAACGGTACCAATACACCTTGAAATAAACAAAAGAACCGACTTGTCTTCCCACTTCCAGGGTTTCACTGGGGTGTTGGTGTGATGTCTGCTAGAACTAGAACAAGGTCGCCGTAGTGATAGAGCAAATAGAATAAGCACATAAACAAAGGATGGTAACTGTCCGATGTTACATCCCTAGCATGTGGGACTGTGATGGCCCTGTGAGAACTATCCATTCAAATGGTATAACAGAGTAATCTAGGGCATTGTTTTTCCCTTACTGCTACCACACAATAGTTATTCCCCCATCGGTCTCCCTCACAGTAGTAATATCCACATTGTCCCCCGTCACAGTAGTTATGTCCACATTGTGCCCTGTCACAGTAGTTCTGTCCAGCCCTCACAGTAGTTATGTTCACATTGTGCCCTGTCACAGTACTGCAAAAAAAAGAGACAATGCAGCAGCACCCTGCAAATCAGATAAAGTACAATAATGCCAAACATTATAGTGCTAATGCTACGCTTATTTATAAAGTGAGATGCTTGGCCAATGCATTTTGTACAAAACCATCTGGGCCCGTCTGCCGTACGTCAAGGCGATCTCTGGTAGACGGGTCCTAACACTAAATACTACCTGTTATGCGCCATAATGGGAAAGGGAAAGTTTCTATGGGAAAGGGAACATTGTCCCAAGGGTGGCATCCGTTCATAACATTTGTTGGGGATCATGGTTCCCTCATGTCAGAAAATCAAAGACCCCCAGCCACATGATGGGAAACCCTCATTGGTACACATCGCATCTGGTCCCCTTACACCACAGATCCTGGTGATCCTCATATAGAGGACCAGCCAGATCTGGGATTAGTCCTGGTTCACTTCTTACATAACCCACCCCTAGATATATCTATAGTGTGGTGTAGAGCTGAACGGCAAAATACCCTCCGTTAGGCATAACATTCATTCCAAGGTTCATGTAACAGATGCACTGCTGGGTAGGAACCAGGCTATAAGTAAAAAACGGGTCACTAAACAAGTGGTGGTTGTACACTCATTTTTTGCTCTCAAGATAAGCATTGGATTAACATTAGTAGCATCATGATAATATGTCTAGTACAAACCAGTGGAATAGCAGACTAAACATTATAATTATGATCTCCCTCCTACACTGGTTTATAACCACAAATGGCAAAGAATGTTAAAAATAATTGAGACACAACTGGGTAACAAGGAGTGATCAGGAAAATATATTTGGCCACTCTCCCCTATTTTACATTGCAACCCATATTTATGCCACTTCTGGACTATTATATTGAGCTCTTTTAGAAATATAGACACTAGCTCAACTAATATGTCCCCTATTAACAGTACAATTAACATCTCCCTGACTCGCAATACATTCCAACAATATTGCTTGACATAAGAGTTTGTTCTGTATAATTAACCATGTTGAGGACCATTTGATAGGATTATTAGGTGTCTTTTATATGACACAATGTTTGTTCATTTAATTGTAGGACCCATACAGATAGGACACTATTGTCACGGCCATGCCCATGACCGTGACTCCTTGACCGCATGCGGTTGCCTGCGGTTTTCTATGGGTATTCAACCATGGGTGAGGGCCGCTGGTGTGTGGCCTCACTTGTGGTTGCCGCGGGCAACTAGCGTGTGTATTTTGCAGCAGAGCAGCCTGAGCGTGGCTAGGCAGCTTGCTGCCCTGGCATGCGGTCTCTCCTGACTTATTTTGGGTTAGGTGTGTGTGTTGTGTGCACGGTGTATTATGTTTTGTGTGCACTTCCCCTTTATGTGTGTTTTCCCTTCTGTGTGCTGGAAGGGTTAACTCCCTTCCCAGTGTGTCTGATGTCACTGGGTGTGGTTGACCGGTGGGTGTGGCCACTTTGGCCTATATAGCTTGAGTCTCTTGCAGGGTTCAGTAGGTTGCTTCAGCCCTGCTAGCTGGAGCAGCCTCCTGTGTATTTGATCTGCCTGTGAGAGCCACCACTGTGGTCATATGTTTTAGTTCAGTTTGTCTTTGTCTGTGTGATGTTCGGTTTATGCTTTCTTGTATATTTCTGTGCTGCCATGTATCTGGGTTCCGGTGTGTGGATGAGTTTGTGCTGACTTCGGTTTGCTATTTGTGGACTTCAGATTTCCTGCACACTGATCCAGTCAGCAGGGCTGTGGCAGGTGTCTGGAACTAGTGCAGCACCTGCCATATACATTGGTTTGCATTTGTGTTCCCCTTTTTCTCTACAGCTTGGCCTTTGGGACTCCTGAACCTCCCTGTCTTGGAGGAGTGGGTTGTCCTACTCTGTCACCTAGGTCAGGGCCGACTTGAGGGCTTGTAGGGACTTTAGGTTCCGGCGTATGAGCCCTCCTATCATCAAGGTCGGCTCATACTGACAGGAGACAGGGTCAGCGTTAGGGATGCAATAGGAGGTGACCTGCTCCCTAATGCTGTGGTCCTGGCCAAGCAGCGACCGGACATCCTCTAACAACACACGGCTGAGGATTTCCCCCATCCTCAGCCGTGACAACTATCTCCTTGGATATTCTATGGGCATGATAGGTGACCAATACAGACATGACATGCATCCCTACACCTGGGCTGCTCATATACCAATTCACAAGGAAGATGCCAAACACGTTATTCATCATCTAACTTTTTTCCATCTCCTGACCCTTTGATCCCATCACATGAGTAAGCTTCCATTATACAACTTATCGGTACCTTTATAACTTTCTAATTATCATATTATGCTGTTTATTCCTACATAATTTGTGTACTTAATTGTCACATGAATTGATGGCCTGGGGATATAAATATGTAATGGGCACATATTTGTTTATTGCTTGAAATAGACTAGACATAGTTGAAACGTCTCACCTTACTTGCTTAATAAAACATCACTGAACAAGAGACATGGAGTGCTGCAGTCTCTTCCCTTGTTTGAATTTTTGCCCTGTGGCAGCAACTGCAGGAAAAACATGTGGATGACTACAACTCGGGTGGTATTTTGTTATATTTTAGGTGTTCAGAAGTCATGCCAACAATTATCAAATATAGCAGGCGCTCCTCATCTGATTATATAGGTAGTCCAGGTTAATAATATTTAATTTCAACAATAGTTTAAAATTACAATTTAACAATATTGACTAAAACAATAATAATTGAAAAATGTGAAAGCATATATAAATTGGTGTGTATAAAAATAGTTATTAATAGCAACAAAATAGACAATATTTATAGCGGCAATGTTATAGGAGCGGATATTAGAGCAGCGGTTATTGTGTAGCAGCAATATTCTAGCAGCAATATTGTATTGGTAACTGCAGGTGTCATTAATACTTTTACTTATCAATGATAGAAGCAATACTGAGGTAGCGGTTGTTGGTTGCAGTGGTTGGTGTCCAAGGCAACAGTCATCAATAGCAGTTTTATAAGTAATTAATTTCCAGTTTCAGGATGCAGCTAACACTGCCACCCTCACTTTAAAAATATGGACGTTGGTGACCCCAATGGTTCTGCAACAGATGTTTAATACATTGGTGGGAAGTGTTGTATGCTTATTACTCACAGTTTTGTTCTGCAGAGTTGTGGTATTGTACTGATTAGAGTGGTGTCCCACTCTATATACAGTGCACTCACCCTCCTTGATCCTTGATTGGTGCCTTTAGCTGTCACCTCCATTGGTGTTTACCTGTGTGTTTGTGCTTGTTTCTGCCGTAACTCAGCATCCCACGTGGTGGTTGTGAGCAGGGGTGTATCTATCACGAGGCAAACAAGGCATTTGCCTAGGGCGGCACTTGCCAATGGGGTGGCAAAATGCCTTGTTTGCTTAGTGATAGTTACACAATATGCTAAAATGTATCTTTAAGAGATATCTTTGACCTAGTTACAATCCTCCTCTTTCCAAACAACCTAAAGTGAACAGTGCACATCACTTCTAATAAACAGGACAACCTCCCCCATCACCCCCCTGCACACAGAGGAACACCCCGCTACTACTGTCCCCGCAGTCTAGTCGAAATGTGGACGGAACGCGATACCGCAGCTGGACTCCTCCCACTTCCCATCTGTTCCCGTGACCTCCCTCCTTCTGTTCCCTAGCCTATGAGAGCAGACGCTTTGATTACGCTCCACCTTCTCACCCCTGGGGATGACGTACGGGGGCCAGTGATGTGGAGATTTTCCGTAGTGACAGGAGCTGCGGTCGGCACCTCCAGCCCTATGACTTGTGACTATGAGCAGGAATGTGGTGGCAACAGGGCTGCCCCTCTGCCTTTCTAGTTCAAAACCGCTGAGCAGATAACCGTCTGGTGTAAATGCCGGCATTCATTCACTTATTGGGGCACATAAAGGCATCCCTCCCTGGCATTGTCCCTGTCACTTTTCTGAATTGTAAGCCCTATTTTCAGTGTAATCAGGTCACAGATGTGACATCACTATGTTGATAATTTGGTTGCCTCTAACGATTTTTTCCTTGCCCCGCCGCTTGGAATCCATTAAGCCACCCACTGTCTGTACACCGTACCGCTAACCTCTGACAGTACGCGGGACAGCGGGGCTTCAGTTGTAGGATGAGTCCAAGTGTCAAAGTTAAAGAAGTTTTTAGATAAGTTTTATTTATAATGAAGAGTTCCTCTACTTGCTAGTCTACTGTCTTTCAATTTTTCGCCAAATTTAAATGGGTTGTCCAGTTTTCCTCTTCAGTTAATTGCTTACAGGGTTTCTGCAGTTTGTTTAAACTGATGATCTATCCTCTGGATAGATCATCTGCATCTGATCGGCGGGGGTCGGACCCCGGCCGATCAGATGCTGATGATCTATCCAGAGGATAGATAATCAGTTTAAACAAACTGCAGAACCTCCTTTAAGTATAATATGCGTGCGCTATAATACACGTGAGGTGTCTGCCAGGGGGGCAATCAGATTGCTGTTCACAGCCCCCGACTTTCCTGGACGTGTGACTGGCAAAGCTAAAGAACAAAAAACAAAATCTTGTCTCCCTCACTTCCATATCATTACAGAAGTAGCCACATTCACTATACTGTACAGGCCTTTAGTAGGAACCTGAGCGACAACCCCTGTTGTTGGCTGAAACAGCTCTCCCAGAAAGCAGAAAAGAGCTATTTGAATTGCCCATCGCTTTAGACTTGGGTGTTCAATCAGCCAGCCGCTATTACTCCAGTCTCCACCTGTACACATGCACACTCAGCTTGGCCAGGCATGCTTGTGTTTATAATGGGGAGTGCAAAATTAGCTGCCATATCCTTCTAGCAGTGGCTTAAAGCAAATGCTCAGGCATGTTGAAATCTAGTGTGCCTGATCATATCTCCTTGGTGTCTGTGGAGAGTTCGGACTCCTGCTGAAATTGATGGGTTTCAGAAACTGTCATCTGGCAGCATTAAGGTAGGTCCGCACGGATGAGAAATGCTGCTGAATACAGTGGCAGGTAGGTGGATTTGATTTACAGATCTCATCCACCTGTAACATTTTCCACATGGAAGTAATCCTGCTGATTTTAAATCTTCACCCTAAAGGGCCCTCAACACGGGAGGAGAATCCCAAAGATAATCGCTAATGAGCGTTCATAGGAACGCTCGTTAGCGATGATCTGGCGGTGTAAATATACTGGCGATTACCTAATGAATCTAATCGTCTGTCATTTACCGTCAGCAGATCGTGCTGTGTAAACAATGAGTCAGTATGGGGAAGAGCGATGGCATTAGTGACGCCATCTTCGGACGCCATCTTGTTTCCTCTCTTTCGCTCGAGATTTCTTCCCTGGGGCGTTTACCTTGGTTAAGGTGGCGTTTCTGTCCTGCGTTTACTCCTCTCCCTATTGGCGCTCAAAGGGGGTGGGGGCGTGTCTCCCCCCTCTCTCGCTTCACTGCATCGCTCTCGCGATTTTTGGTCGCCATTTTGTGTGGTCTGTGTTCCTTCATCTGCCGGTCTGTGTCCTCATCTGGTGCTATTTCCTACAGGAGTGGTGCAACTATGTCCCGCCCTGCCGATGTTAACCCTTCAGTACCTGCCAGTTCACAGGTTGCCATTCCTCAGGTATGCTCCCCTGCTCCTCTTGGGGCTGCTTCTATGCCCGCAGTGGGTGCCCAGACCCTGGCTCTGCAGCAATCAAACTCCCATGCCATTGCTTCTGCTATGGGGTCTATGTCCTCTATTATCTCCCAATCCATATCACAGGCCCTTGTCCCTCTGAGGCCTCCCCGGATTCCTCCACCTGATACTGTTGCCTCCCAAAATCTAACAAAAGATAGCGTAGTTCTATCAAATGAGAGTGTGCTCAGCACACGCAAGAGAGCCTGTCCTTGCCAGGCGGAAAAAGCGCGGCCGTGGAAGTCAGCCCGAGCATAGTTCGAACTCCGACATGGAGTCTGATGAAGAGGCTTTGATTTACCACCAAGGTGATTCGGATAATGATATTGAGGGCGCTATGGTGAACCCTGAGGTGGATGATAACGTCCCTTTGTCTCGGCCTACTACTAGTGTGGCCCCGGATGCCACCACTTTGGGCTCTGTCTCCCTTATGGATCCTACTGGGAAACCCCTTTTTGATCCTGATAGTTTACATCATCCTAGGTCTGCAGAGTGGGTCCCCGCCCCACATGTTGCCCATTATTTAGAGGCTAGGATTAGGACGCCCTTATGTAAGGAGACACAAAATAAATTAAGGGCCGAATGCCCACGCCCTTTGATACCTCAAACCTTGAGGTTGACCTCAAAATGGTCCAGTTTATGGCCAAGACAGGGTTTAACCCCCGCAGGGGCCTAGATTCTGCATTTCGGGCCTGCCAGGATAAACTCCTGGATATTTTAGGACCCCTTGCAAAGATCTTTAATATAGCAGAGTCTGCTAGAGCGGATAGCACGCCGATAGACCCGGAGGAACTCCGAGGATGGGTACAGCCTACAATCTGTGTGGCGGGGAACATGAATACTTCCCTCACGATTGAGAGGAGGAAGGCTATCCTCATGAAAATAGAGCCAAAACTGGCCAACATGGCTTTGACTGAAGCCGGCAAGGATGCTCAAGGGTTCCTTTTTGGCGATTCCTTTATAAAAGAACTAGGAAAATTTGTGGGGGCCTTCACGGCCTTGGACAAGGCGCAATATTCTATGCGCAAAGTTTTTCATAGTAGGGTCTCTACCAGGGCCGGCAGTGTTAGGGGCCAACTGTCCGGCCGTGCGCATTTTCAGACCTTTAACATAGGTTGAGGTCCCTTAAACCAACGGCCAACATTTCAGGACCAGAGACAACGAGCCTTTTTCTTCCCGTCCAGAGGCACTTTCGGAAGGTCCAGAGGTTTAAGAGGAACTCCGGGTTCAAGACGTCCTTTCGGTGAGTCATCTAAATCCGCTTCTTTCTTCTTCCCTTTGCATAGGAGGCAGACTCCAACATTTTTTACATGCCTGGTCTCTCATCACGTCCGACCCGTGGGTCCTGGCTACTATCAGGGGTTTTCAGATAGAACTGATAGACGCCCCACTTTGTCTTCCTCCATGCAGGTCGAGGGAGTTCTCGCCAGAGTCTCGCCGGCTCATAGACGCAGAACTCATATCCCTTCAGGAAAAAAGGGCTATAGAAAGAGCCCTGTTATCCCAGGGAGGTGTCATCAGCGACATTTTCCTGGTAGAGAAGAAGGGAGGACAGTTTTGTCCAGTAACAAACCTAAAAGCCCTAAACGGTTATGTTCAATATCGTCATTTCAAAATGGAGGGTATCCACCCTCTCAGGGACCTCCTTCTTCCGGGGGACTGGATGGTGAAGCTCGACCTTAAAGATGCTTACCTTACAGTGCCGATTGCCTGGCAGTCCAGGGACCTACTACGATTCCTTTGGAGGGGGCAGGTCTGGCGTTTCACCTGCCTCCCGTTTGGCCTTTCCTCGGCTCCATGGTGCTTCACCAAGCTCATGAAGACGGTGGTCTCATGGCTAAGCAGTGAGGGTGTCCGTCTGATAATTTACTTGAATGACATGCTGCTCATTGCCCAGGATCCGTCCATGCTTCTGGCTCACCTGCGTTTGTCCATCTCCCTTCTCACCGGCCTCGGGTTCGTTATCAATTGAGAGAAATCTTGTCTTCAACCGTCGAGATCCATGGAGTTCTTGGGATTCACAGTAGATTCAACTGCACGCACTCTGTGCCTTCCCCTGGCCAAGGTCCAATCCATCCGCAAGGAGCTGCGTCATACTCTACGGCTTCCCCGGGTTTCCCTACGGCACTTGGCCCGTATCTTGGGTCTCCTGTCGTCCTCTATTCAGGCAATTTTTCCGGCTCCGCTGCATTACCGGGCACTTCAACGGCTCAAGATTGCACATCTGCAGGTGGGTGCCTCCTATGCGGACTCAGTGGTCCTGGATCAGGACACCAGAGACGAACTGACATGGTGGATTCACAATCTCGACGCATGGAATGGCAAAGCCATCGTTGGGCCCCAGCCGGATTTGGTTATAGAGTCGGACGCCAGCCTGCAGGGGTGGGGTACTCGCTGCAACAGCGTTTCCACCGGGGGTCCTTGGTCAACGTCGGAGGCGACTTTGCACATCAACGCTTTGGAGCTTTTAGCGGGCTCCTTCGTGCTTGCATACGACTTGCTTCATGCTTGCATACGACTCTAGATGGACAATGTGTCAGCCGTTCGCTATGTGAACTCCATGGGCGGCACTCGTTCGAATCCCTCTGGGGGCCTTTTGCCTTAGACCTGTTTGCTTTGTGATGGAACGCCCAGTTGGCCAGGTATTACATTTGGAGACCTCAGTCGGAGGCGGTGGACGCACTTCTCCAAGATTGGTCAGGCACCCTCTCCTATGCTTTCCCACCCTTTGCTTTGATTCCCCGTGTACTGTCTCAGGTGCGTCGCCAAGCGGCAATGATAGTTCTGGTGGCTCCCTTCTGGCAGGCCCAGGTGTGGTTTCCCCAACTTCTGGAGCTGCTAATCGAGGACCCTCGTCTTCTCCCATCGCTGCCGGATCTCCTTCTGGCCCCAATGAGCCAGCACCACCCCCTCCTGATGGACAACTCGCTTTGTCTTCTGGTGTGTAGAGTTTCGGGGGTCGCTGGAGTATCGGAGACAACTAGATTCCTTCTGGAAAGTGAGTGGGCCCCCAGTACCAGACGAGCCTACCAGGCGACCTGGGGATCTTGGTCTTGTTGGTGCATGGTCCGAAACCTGGATTCCGTTACGGCACCTGTAGAGGATATTTTACAGTTCCTGTCTTCCCTTTTTGAAGACGGCAAGGCGTATCGAACTATTAATTTGTACAGGTTGGCTATTTCCTCCCGTCATCAAGGTTTCTCCGGTTGCCTGGCGGGTCAGCATCCATTGGTGCACCGTTTGCTCAAGGGTTCTCGTCTCTCACGGCCTCCTAGGCATCGATTCACTTAGTTGTGGGACGTTTCTTTGGTCATTGATTTCCTGTCTCATTGGCCTCTTAATTGGGATCTGTCTTTGTCAACTTTCGGCGAAACTCGTCACTTTGCTTGTAAACGAGTTTCTGATGTCCATGCTTTGGACTTTGACGCGGTCTCCTTTACCCCAGAGGGGGTATATTTCAACATTTCCCGCCGTACCAAAACCAGTATCAGATCGGTTTCTTACCCTGCCTTTTCCGAGTCTCCTGCGGTTTGTCCGGTTTCTTGTTTCAGGGAGTACCTTTCACGGACTTCATCCCTGTGACCCTCGGACTCTCCGCAACTTTTTATTTCCTTTCGTAGACCTTTCACACCGGTCACCAGTGTTACCCTGTCTCGCTGGGTCAAATGGATTCTGTCTCTCGCGGGCATAGATACTTCTGTCTTCACAGCCCATTCGGTTCGGGTGCTTCTGCCACGTCTATGGCAGTCTCGGGAGCCCGTCTGCAGGGTATTTTGAAATTGGCGGACTGGTCCAGAGCTTCTACGTTTAGGGATTTTTATTTCAGACCTAGTCCTCATGCTTTTTCTTTGGTTATTTCATTGCTTTAAACTTGCAATATGAGCCACCATGTCTTGATATAAAATTGTATGATTTTCCTAGTCTATGACGTAAAGTCATGATTTTATGAAAGACACGGAGTCGAGTATTACCCTCCCTTCCCCTCCCGGCTTATTGGGTTTGAACTCTATTTTTCCAAGGAGAGTGTATCTATAAGATTCTTATTGTTTAGATTATCTTATTATGTAAGCTGTTCCTTACCAGGCTTTGATACAGTTATTATATTATTATTATTGGTCGATTTTTACCGTGCAATTATCACACACCTTGTTCTCCTTTTTCCTTAGGTTGAGATCCCTGGTTCCGGAGTGGTTCCTTAAAGTCCTATACCTGCACGTTCCATTGCTGTCACTCCAGTTTGGAACAGCGTTATGGTTGTCTCCTGCTGGAGTTTCACCGGTTTGAAGAAGTTCCAGTATCTCGTTTGGGGGCCCGTTGGTTCTACAGTTTGACAAAGAAAGAGGAAGATGTCACTAAGGAGGGCCTATTTATGGACTGGTTGGTGGGAGGAGTTACCCTTAGGGGTGTTTCTGTATGTTACCTTTGCTATTCTTCTTTGCTGATGTGGATTTTTAGTAAAGAGAGAGATATCAATACTCGCCTCCGTGTCTTTCATAAAATCATGACTTTACGTCATAGACTAGGAAAATCATACAATTATCTTTGCTTTTGCAAGAAGTATTCAAAATCTTGTAATCGCTTATCAATAGAATCTGGAGGATTTTCGATCGCTTGTTCGCGATTAGTTGAGTGGGTCTTTTCGGATAGTCCTGCTAAATGCGTTTCGAGGTTCAAACCTCTTCCTCAGTAGCCATATCCGAAATGCATTAAAATTTATCCTTTTATAGCTGTTTGTATGCTGCTTGGAAAACCTGGAGTCAGCTGTGTGTTGCACAAATACCCGGAAAAAAGTATATCTTTTTATAATTAAAATATACATAAATATACTTAAACAATTAAAAGTATAAATGGTAAAAAACATCAATACAATGGGTAAAATAAATACAATGGGTAAAATTAACTTAATATGGATTTTTGATGAAAAATGCATAATTTTTTCTATGCGATTTTTATGCGATTTCTATGCGTTTTTCTATAATTTTCCAGAGTTATTTGTAAATAGTGCGATTTAAATGTCCAAAAATTATTTCCAATATCACCCTTGAAGTTCTTGAATGTGGTGGATAGCACAGTAATAGAATAAATTCGTTTTAAAACTGTTTAAGGATGGTACATGTGTTGAATATAAATAGGACTTCAATAGTTGAAGTAATTTCGTATATACTTTCGATAGAAAAAAAACGCATACTCATTTAGCAAGCTTTTTTTATGAGTTTTTTTCAAACTTCTCTTATTTTTAATATTCTTTATTTCTATATGTAATTTCTATAGTATTTAATCCTTTATTTAGGTAATGTTGTTCAAATGTTATTTCCAGTATTGCCCTTCAAGTTATGAAAGACATAATGATAAAATAAAAAATATTCTGGTAAAAACTGTTTAAATTTGGTATATGTATTAAATATAAATATAACCTCAATAATTGATATAGTTTCATCTACATTTTCAATATATGGAAAAAACGCATATGCGTTTTGCATGCGTTTTTCCCACATTTTTCTTATTTTGAGTGTTCTTTACTTCTATATGTGGTTTCTATAGCATTTGTTCCTTTATGGGCTGTTCAGCAGAATTATAAATAGTTATTTCTAATTATATGTTTCATCTTCATATTTTCAAACAGTTTTATTGATGATGATGTGTAGATATTGGAAGGATGCCCTCCACCAAGGGGCGATCAAAGTGCTGGTAAAACAGCCTGACTTCGATCTCCCTTCAGTGAGGGGCCTCCAACCCACTCTCACAGGAAACCGAACAATAAAAAATCTGAATTTAAACCATCCTGTAATAGGGTATTAAAATCATAAATTCTTCTAGCCTCCTGTCTTGACATTTTCACAATGTGGTCTCCTCCCCTCCAATGTATCTCTATCTTTTCAAAAGCGGCATATTTTAATTTGCTTGGATCTTTGTTGTGATGATATTTAAAATGTTTGAACAAAGAGTGTTTTTTCATAACCATTTCGTATTTTATTCATATGTTCTGAGAATCGTGTTTTTAAATAATCTCTTTGTTCTGCCTATTTATTGCTTTTTACATGGGCATTCTATTATATAGAGAACATTGGAGGTATTGCATGAGAGGAAAGTATCTATTTTGTATGTGAATGTGTTGCTTGTTGAGCATATACTTGTTTTTTTTAGGGAATTTTGTCTGTTTGCAATTACTGCATGTATTGCATCTATAAAAAGGTTAAATAGACTCTGAGCAGGTACCTTTTTTTGTTTATTTTTCACTGTTGGTTCCTTTAAAATGTGGTGCCAGTGTTTTTTTTAGAATTTCTATTTTCCTATGTTCAGCATTATAAGGTAAAATTATCCAAATTTTTTCTTCGTTCTCCTGATTTTTGGTTATTATATTTTCTGATTCAAAGAAGGTTTCTCTTTTCATCTTTCTGACATCTGCCAAGGATGATTGGGCGGGATATTTATTTATTAAAAAATGTTCTTTCATATTGACAGCTTCTTCCTCAAAATCCTTATCTATTGTGCAATTCCTCCTCAATCTCCTAAATTGTCCTTTGGTGATATTAAATAGCCACCTTGGTAGTGGCAACTGGAGTACAAAATATAGCTATTCTATGCTACAGGCTTTTGGAAAGTTTTGCAAATTAGACAATCCTCTTGTACTTTGATAGTTAAATCCAAAAATTCTATAAAACTGAGTCTGCTTATATAGCACCTACCAGTAGCCATTTGGCTCCAGGAGAAGTATATAGTGGGCTCAGCATGCATGTTGGTACTTGCATCCCTGGATCCGATAAAAGCTGTAATGGCACCGGACGGGGTTAAAAGCAGAGTGTGCTTGGCGTGCATGCTGTACCTGCGCTCCCTGGACTTTGTGTGGCTGTCGTGACCCATAACATGTAGGAACTAGTGTTAGGGACCACTCATGGAGGCGACCTTGATGTGGTGAGTGGCTTATTACGCTTTGGCCAAAATGTACACCAATGCCTCATTCAACATCCAGCATAGAGGCAGGGCAGAGTGCTGGTTGCAGAGTGCAATTTCATTTGTGTTTTTGCATTTGTATCTGTATTTCGCCATAGCAATGTGCACCTGCATACAGGGTTGTGCTGGCTGAACCCCCCACATTTTTCTCTTTGTAGTATATATTGGAGGCGTGGCGATCTCCAAGCAGTCATGCACACCTGACCAGTTAGTCTGCCCTGGAGGCTGGTTTTAAAGTCAGTATAAAACTGAGTCTGCTTATATAGCACCTACCAGTAGCCATTTGGCTCCAGGAGAAGTATATAGTGGGCTCAGCATGCATGTTGGTACTTGCATCCCTGGATCCGATAAAAGCTGTAATGGCACTGGACAGGGTTAAAAGCAGAGTGTGCTTGGCGTGCATGCTTTACCTGCGCTCCCTGGACTTTGTGTGGCTGTCGTGGCCCATAACAGGTAGGAACTAGTGTTAGGGACCACTCATGGAGGCGACCTTGACGTGGTGAGTGGCTTATTACACTTTGGCCAAAATGTACACCAATACCTCATTCAACATCCAGCATAGAGGCAGGGCAGAGTGCTGGTTGCAGAGTGCAATTTCATTTGTGTTTTTGCGTTTGTATCTGTATTTCGCCATAGCAATGTGCACCTGCATACAGGGTTGTGCTGGCTGAACCCCCCACATTTTTCTCTTTGTAGTATATATTGGAGGCGTGGTGATCTCCAAGCAGTCATGCACACCTGACCAGTTAGTCTGCCCTGGAGGATGGTTTTAAAGTCAGTATAAAACTGAGTCTGCTTATATAGCACCTACCAGTAGCCATTTGGCTCCAGGAGAAGTATATAGTGGGCTCAGCATGCATGTTGATACTTGTATCTCTGCATCAGATGAAAGCTGTAATGGCACCGGATGGGGTTACAAGCAGAGTGTGCTTGGCATGCATGCTGTACCTGCGCTCCCTGGACTTTGTGTGGATGTCATGGCCCATAACAGGTAGGAACTAGTGTTAGGGACCACTCATGGAGGCGAACTTGATGTGGTGAGTGGCTTATTACGCTTTGGCCAAAATGTACACCAATGCCTCATTCAGCATCCAGCATAGAGGCAGGGGAGAGTGCTGGTTGCAGAGTGCAATTGCATTTGTGTTTTTGCGTTTGTATCTATTTGATTTGTACTTACATTAGAGGTGAATTTTAGGTTGTTCTGATTTTGATTTATTTCTTCTAAAAACATCCTTAACTCATTTTCCGTTTTTTGCCATATAAAAAATATGTCAATCTCCGCCAGAGCACTAAGTCCTCCCCCAGTCTTGGTGAAATGTTATTCTCCTCCCAATGGGCTATAAATAAATTAGCATAACTGGGGGTGAAACCTAGTGCCCATGGCGGTACCTCTTACTTGGAGATAAAAATCCAAATCATAAGCAAAATAATTATGGGATAGAATGTATTCATCTGAGTCTCCTTCTGCTATATGGTACCCCTGTTCTGGTTGTAATTGGCTATATATTTCTAGTTGTTTTCTTAGGGCCTGTACTCCCTGTACAATGAATTTACATCCAAAGTGCCGAGGATTCAATGAGGATGGTATTGTAGAGCCTCGACACATTGGATTACTTGGGTGGTATCTTTAATATATGAGAAAGTATTTTTTACTGGTGGTTGTAATTGTTTGTCCAAATATTGAGACAGATTAGATGTGTATGACCCAATGTCCGAAACAATTGGTCTGCCCGGTAGGTTTGTCAGGTCCTTATGGATTTTAGGTATACAATAAAAAACGTCAATTGTTGTTGAGTTCCTACAATAAATTTATACTCCTTTTCATTTAAAAATCCCTTATTTAGTCCTTTTACTGCATATTCTTCTAATGATAAATTATATTCCTCTATGGTTTTTTTTTTGTAATCGTTTCAACACATGTACCAACCTTAAATTGTTTTAAACCAAATTTATTCTATTACTATGCTATCCACCACATTCAAGAACTTCAAGGGTGATATTGGAAATATTATTTGGACATTTAAATCACACTATTTACAAATAACTAGAAAATTATGGCAAAACGCATAGAAATTGCATAAAAATCACATAGAAAATAATTATGCATTTTTCATCGAAAATCCATATTAAGTTAATTTTACCCATTGCATTAATTTTACCCATTGTATTGATGTTTTTTACAGTTCATACTTTTAATTGTTTAAGTATATTTATGTATATTTTAATTATAAAACTATATACTTTTTGTCCGGGTTTTTGGAGCAACACACAGCTGACTCTAGGTTTTCCAAGCAGCATACAAACAGCTATAAAAGGATTAATTTTGGGGCATTTCGGATATGGCTACTGAGGAAGAGGTTTGAACCTCGAAACGCGTTTAACAGGACTATCTGAAAAGACCCACTAAACTAATCGCGAACAAGCGATCGAAAATCCTCCAGACTCTATTGATAAGCGATTACAAGATTTTGAATACTTCTGCCAAAAGCGAAGATAATTCGAATTTCCGCTATTTACGAACATTCAAGCAGCTCGCAAGATTATACAACTGGACTCACAACCACCACGTGGGACGCTGAGTTACAGCAGAAACAAGTACAAACACACAGGTGAACACCAACGGAGGTAACAGCTAAAGGCACCGTGATCAAGGAGGGTGAGTGCACTGTATATAGAGTGGGAAGCCACTCTAATCAGTACAATACCACAACTCTGCAGAACAAAACAGTGAGTAATAAGTATACCACACTTCTCACCAATGTATTAAACACAGATGCATTATTAAATTAAATCCCTAACAATACTGGGAGTTGAACGAAAACAACAGTGAATGATACACTATTGATATATGTTGAAAGAAATGCTGTTGCAGAACCATTGGGGTCACCAACTTCCATATTTTGAAACTGAGGGTGGCAGTGATAGCCGCATCCTGAAATTGAAAATTAATTACTTATAAGACTGCTATTGATGACTGTTGCCTTTGATACCAACCACTGCAACCAACAACCGCTGCCTCAATATTGCTTCTATCATTGATATGTAAAAGTATTAATGACACCTGCCGTTACAAATACAGTACAATATTGCTACTACAATATTGCTGCTACACAATAATTGCTGCTCTAATATTGCTTCTATAATATCCACTGCTATAATATTGCTACTATAAATATTGTAAATTTTGCTGCTATTAATAACTATTTTTATACACACTAATTTATATATGCTTTCACATTTTTTCAATTATTATTGTTTTAGTCAATATTGTTAAATTGTAATTTTAAACTATTGTTGAAATTAAATATTATTAACCCTTACTACCTATATAATCAGACGAGGAGTTCCTGCTATATTTGATAAACTTATACCACTAATTTGTGATTGGGTGAAATCACTATCAAGCAAGAGCACCCGTCCTTTGATATCAGGAAAGTGAGCCACTATATAATTTTAAATTATTAATACCAACAATTGCCTTTTGTTTTGCTTGGAGTAACACAATGGTTACTTATTGTATCACAGTATAAAAGACCCAAACAGTTAAAATAACAGTCCTCCTTTGCTACACTGACAATATCATAGTAGAATAATCTGTACTGAAATAAAAGCATTCATTACATTTGAAAAATGATAGCAGTTTTTACCCTCTTCAAAACTGGAATGAGTCACTATTGAGTCAGAATGTAATAATAGGATTCATAGACCATATGTAAGATATATCCTTTTACAACAAACAAGCAGGCTCCTCCACCTACCTCAGAAATTATAGTTTTCTCCTTAGACAAAAAATAAATAAATAAACAAATACATAAAATCATACTTAGAAAATGGGGCATAGAAATTCTATATTACAATGTTGAGAAAATGTCAAAGCATTTGTTCTGAGACCTGTGTGAAGTTGGCACCCCATGTTCTTAAATTTCAAAAAGAAATACACCATTCGTTTGTGCTGCGTTTGTGCTGGTTTGTGCCGCAAAAATGAACGTTTGTGCCAGTTCGGTTCCTGAGATATTGCGCGTTAGATTTTTATGAAGCCCCGCCCATTTTCCACCCCATGTTCTTACATTTCAAAAAGAAATACACCGTTCGTTTGTGCTGCGTTTGTGCTGGTTTGTGCTGCAAAAATGAACGTTTGTGCCGGTTCGGTTCCTGAGATATTGCGCGTTAGATTTTTATGAAGCCCCGCCCATTTTCCACCCCATGTTCTTAAATTTCAAAAACAAATACACCATTCGTTTGTGCTGCGTTTGTGCTGGTTTGTGCTGCAAAAATGAACGTTTGCGCCGCTTTGGTTTCCGAGATATTGCGCTCGATTTGCTGTTTTTGATTTCTATTATGCATTTTGTAGATCAGCATACCATGGCAAAAATAGCTTGAAATTGATAAACTAATGACTGTTTACAGTAGCTACATACTTTTCATAAATGAAAAACAGTAATATAGGTTTTATAAAAACAAAGGCTATGAACATCTTTGCACTGGATGTTTTAATTGATTATATACTTCCTAAATGGAAAATTTAGAGCAACTCTCTAATTAGTACTAATTTAAAAATTCTACCATTTTGCTGCTGAGAATCGCGTTTTAGACGCCGGTCTTAATAACCCCTTGCTCTGGCAGTGGATCCGCCGAAGTTATGTAGAGGCACAGGCTAGAGATGGCCTTGCGGTTCGCCTGGCGGTCATTTTGCGGCGTACTTTGCACGTTTGCGATTTGCCGAACATGTGAACATATGGCAATGTCTGCCAGCGCCATATTCATTTGCATTGCGAACAACTTTGACCCATGATACACACATCAGGTGGGACGGGACAGCCAATTGAGATGTTTATGCACATGGACACCCCCCCCCCTATAACAGAACCCGATCTAGCAACCATTTTACATTCTGTATTTTGTCAGTGTAGGGAGAGGTTGCTTTGTCGAGCAGGGACAGACTGTTAGGGACACCAAACACTAGCTAATAGGGCCGCAAAAGTCCTTTTAAGGACTGGAATAGGTGTGCTATAGATAGGTGTGATATACTGAGGGGTGTGATATACTTACAATATACTTTTTAACATAGAAAGTATATTATAGTACATTTGGATTGTGCAGCAGTTGTGTGCGGTTCTGCTGCGATACTGCAGCTATACAGAGGAACAAACGCTATTGGAGAAACTAATTGCAACTGGTGTGATATACCTGTTGTCCCCAAAAAAATGATTAATGTGTGTGATATACCTATAATATACTTTCTAACATAGAAAGTATATAGTGCATTTGTATTGTACAGCAGTTATGTGTGGTTCTGCTGCGATACCGCAGGTATATAGAGGGACATGCGCTATTGGAACAACTATTTGCAACGGGTGTGATATACCTGTTGCCCCCAAAAAAACTGATTGAGGGGTGCAATATAACTGCTTCCACAAAATACTGATTAATGGGTGCGATATACCTGCTTCCACAAAATACTGATTGAGGGTTGCGATATACCTGCTTCCACCAAATATTGATAGAGGCCTGCGATATACCTGCTTCCAAAAAAAACTGATTGAGGGGTGCAATATACCCGCTTCCACAAAATATTGATTAAGGGGTTTAATATACCTGCTTCCACAAAATACTGATTGAGGGGTGCGATATACCTGCTTCCACCAAATATTGATTGAGGCCTGCGATATACCTGCTTCTACAAAATACTGATTGAGGGGGTGCAATATAACTGCTTCCACAAAATATTAAGGGGTTTTATATACCTGCTTCCACAAAATACTGATTGAGGAATGCGCTATTCCTGCTTCCAACAAATATTGATTGAGGCCTGCGATATACCTGCTTTTAGTGATGGACAAACATTGGCCGGGACGGTTCAAATGTTCACGAACCGTGTGTTCACAGCGGGCCCCATAGACTTGAATGGCAGGCGAACCTGAAAAACCTTCAGGTCATATTTGCAGCCACCAAATAATTACTAGAAGTGCACAAATAGTCCCACAACATGGACAGTGACATACCAGATGTATTATTCAAATTTGCGATCTCCTTTCATTATGTTTTTTCAATGCGAAATATCGGCATGTGCATGCGCAAAATAGGCGCGGCCTACTACATCAACTGGTTTCCACCAGACCGGAGTTGGATGCGATCAGAAAAGATGGTTGGCAACAGTTTGCGTAACGTTGAGGAAGAACTTCTCACTGTAAGTAATTTAACATTAAAGCAGTGTATTTGGTTACATTTCTTTCTGATTACCAGATTTGAGTCAGGAAGGAATTTTTTATTCCCCTAAAGTGGGGAAAATTGGCTTCTACCTCAGTTTTTTTTTTTGCCTTCCTCTGCATCAACTTGCAGGATGACAGGCCGAACTGGATGGACAAATGTCTTTTTTCGGCCTTATGTACTATGTTACTACTATGTCACTATTTTACATGCATGCTATAACATTCGCTGTATATGTAGATTGAGTGTTTAAAAAAGCGCCATTGAGAAAATCCCTAATGATGCGATTTTTTTTTTGCGGTACACACAGCTTCACATTTTATAATGTCTCATGAGATATTAGTGATTGGTGCCCTAAGTATTGTTGTGAGAACTTGCCAGTACAGGCCCCAAAAATTAGCCAACAGGCATTAACCTGACAGCAAACAACTTTGTAGGATTCTGTGGCTGGAGGGACATTCGGCGGTCACAGGATAAAAGTATAACTGTCGGCCAGTACAGGCCCAAAAATTAGCCAATAGGCATTCACCTGACAGCACACAACTTTGTAGGATTCTGTGGCTGGAGGGACATTAGGCGGTCACAGGATAAAAATGTAACTATAGGCCAGTACAGGCCTAAAAAATTATGCATTCACCGGACATAAAAGGCTTTTTATGTCGCTGTATTTACCTAAGAGAGTGACCATGATTTGTTTTGGGTAGTGGCGGATATTTGTGGGCTGTCATGAGGAAATTCAATCAAATGTGATTGACTCGTCAAATTAAAATACACTTGGTGGTCACAGGTGTTGAATTCCTCTGAGATCCATGCCTCATTCATTTTTAGAAATGTGAGGTAGTCCACACTGTCGTGAGCTAGGTGAGTGAGCTTATTGGTCACGATTCCCCCTGCTGCGCTGAACGTCCTTTCGGACAGGACACTGGACGAGGGGAAAGCCACGATTTCAATGCCAAATTGTGCCGGCTCTGGCCACAGGTCAAGCCTGCACACCCAGTAGTCCAGGGGTTCATCGCTTCTCAGAGCGTCCATATCGGCCGTTAACCCGATGTAGTCGGACAACTGTCAGACTACATCGGGGGTTCCCTGAGGCTGGATCCGGAGGACAGCTGTCGATGGGTTGGCTGCAAGAATGATATCATATCCGAAGTGACCAACACATCTTCAAACTGCCCTCTTCTTGCATGCACTGTTGAATTGGTACCTGCAACTGTTTCTCTGTGAGTGGGAATTTCTCTGCCAGCTCCCACAAAAGCAGAATGCAGCATTTCTTGAAGCAAGGCCTGGAAGTGCTGCATTCTGACAGCCCTCTGTGATGGTGGTAACATGTCTGCCATTTTGTGTTTGTTCCAGGGTACAATGTCACTGACTTAGGGGTGTGATATACCTGCTTCCACAAAATACAGATTGAAAGGTGCGAAATACCTGCTCCCACAAAATATTGATCAAGGGGTTTGATATACTTGCTTCCACAAAATATTGATTGAGGGGTGTGATATAACTGCTTCCACAAAGTACTTATTCAGGGGTTTGATATACCTGCTTTCTCAAAATACTGACTGAGGGGTGCAATATACCTACTTCCACAAAATACTGATTAAGGGGATTGATACACCTGCTTCCACAAAATACTGATTAAGAGATTCTATATACCTGCTTCCACCAAATACTGATTGAGGCCTGCAATATACCTGCTTCCACAAAACACTGATTGAGGGGTGTGACATAACTGCTTCCACAAAGTACTTATTCAGGGGTTTGATATACCAGCTTTCACAAAATACTGATTGAGGGGTGCGATATTCCTGCTTTCACAAAATTCTGATTAAGGGGATTGATATACCTTCTTCCACCAACTATTGATTGCGGCCTGCGATACACCTGCTTCCACAAAATACTGATTAAGATGATTGATATATCTGCTTCCATTAAATACTGATTTAGGGGTGTGATACATCTGCTTCCACTAAATACTGATTAAGGAGATTGATATTTCTGCTTCCACCAAATATTGATTGAGGCCTACTTTCACAAAATATTGATTAAGGGGTTTGATATTCCTGCTTCCACAAATATTGATTTAGGGATTTAATATACCTGCTTCCACAAAATACTGAGTGAGGGGTGCGATATACCTGCTTCCACTAAATATTGATTAAGGGATTCTAAATACCTGCTTTCACAAAATACTGATGAGGGGTGCGATATACCTGCTTCCACAAAATACTGATTTATGGGATTGTTATACCTGCTTATACCAAATACCGATTGAGAGGTGCGATATACCGGCTTCCACAAAATACTGATTAAGGGGATGGATATACCTGCTTCCACAAAATACTGATTGAGGGGTGCGATATACCTGCTTCAAAAAAGCAGGGGTGGTAGGGGTTGGGCAGGGGCACCAGGCCGGAGCATAAGTGGGAAGTTGGAGAAGGTGTGTGCAATTACGTCAAAGACCGCACCAGAGTTGGCTGAGTGGCACACTCAGCCTTCCGCTTCTTCACCTTCCTCATCCTCTTTATCTGCTCCCTCCTCACTCTCTGCTATGTGCACCCCCAAAGACACCACCACCACCACCATCATAGCCCCTCCACTCGAGTCAGAGGAATTATTTTCCCATCCATTCCCAGACCTTACCGATGCACAGTCATTCTTGGCATCGGATGAGGGAGAAGAGATATCAACGGCCGCCACCCAGCGGTCTGACGACAGTACCCATATCAGCCCAAGGAGGGTGGTCCCCGCTGTTACTGCCTACTCAGAGATCTCTAATGTCAGTGGTGGTGAAGGTGACGATGATGGGTTCCCACAAGAGAGGAAAAAGAGGGGAGTTCAGAGGCAGAGATGGAGCAACAGATAGGGAGGAGAAGGATGAGTAGAAGGCAGAACTCGCAGTGCACAGGAGGAAAAAAGCACACTGCAAATGTATTTGGAGCGAGCCATCCACCATGCACGGTCACATCTTGCTCTCCCAGGATGTCAGCACATGGTTCCGCAGTGTGGGCTTTTTTTTAACATGTTAGCTGCTGACAATAGTGTTGCCATCTGTAGCCTGTGCTGTCAACATATAAGTTGCGGTAAGCCCAATACTCACCTAGGGATGACCACCTTAAGAAGGCACCTGGCCTCCCATCACCGAGCCCAGTAAAAGCAACACCGTCAGAACCCACAAAGCCACACTCCTGGTGCTCCACGTCCTGCCTCTTCTCCTTCTACTCTCTTCTCTCACTTGTCCTCCACTCCACCTTCCACCGTGCCATTGTCACGTTCATCTGGCAGAAGGCAGGCTTCCATGGCCCAATAGTTCCAGCGTAAAATGTTGATAACTCCGGATAACTCTCTTGCCCAACGGCTGACCTGGTTGTCGGAACTACTAGAACACTAACTACTGCCATATAAACTGGTGGACTCTGAGGCCTTTAGAAAATTTGTGGCCATTGGCATAACGCAATGGAAGGTCCCCGTAAGGAAATATTTCTCCCAGAAGGGCATCCCAGAGCTATATTGCCACGTTCAGCGGTAAGTCAATGTATCTCTGGCACACAGTGTCACTGCCAAGATACATCTGACCACAGACACGTGGTCTAGCAAACACAGTCAGGGAAGGTGCATAACTTTTACTGCCCACTGGGTGAACCTTCTGACGGCCGTCAAGCATGTAACCCGTGACACCCGTATGGATTTGGTGTTACCGTCATGGATTGCATGCAGGCCTGCCTCTTCTTCTCTTCCTCCTATTCCATCCTCTGTCTCCTCCTCGACTGACTCCTCATTTTCCACTGCTATCGCCTCTTGCGCTGCACCCCCCGAGCTCCACAGAACCTATTCAATGTGCCAGGTGAGACGTTCCCATGCTGTGATGCAGCTGTTGTGCCTGGAAGCCAAAAGCCACACCGGTGGCTAACCCCACTCAATTTGACAGTTGGTAAAGTGGTGTGCGATCCAGGTACATCACCGGGATCCTTGAAAATGCCTTTGCCCTGCGCAATTTAGCACATGGCAAAGGAGAGCATCGGAGCATGAACTACTCTGATGCTCAAGTCAGGGGGGCTTCCTGGGTGAAAATGGAAGTATATCCGGGTTCAGCTCTGAACCCGGACCACCCCTTTAAGGCGGTCGTCCCTAGGTGAGTGTTGGGCTTACCACGACTTATGCGTTGACAGTACAGGCTGCAGATGGCAACACTATTATTAGCAGCTGATACGTTGAAAAAAAGCCCACACTTCGGAGCCATGTGTCGGCGTCTTGGGAGCGCCAGATGTTACCGTGCATGGTGGATGGCTTGCTCCAGATACATTTGCCATCCATTTTTTGCCTCCTGTGCATTGTGAGTTCCTCCTGCTTCTCCTCCTTCTACCCCCTATCTGCTGCTCTGTCTCTCCCTCTGAGCTCCCTTCCTCTTCCTCTCTTGTGGGCACCCACGTGACATCCATCGACACATCATTATCGTCACCTTCACCACCACTGACATTAGAGATCTCGGAATAGGCAGCAACAGCGGGGACCTCCGTCCTAGGGCTGATCTGGGTACTGTCGTCAGACCGCTGGGTGGCGGCCATTGCTACCTCCTCTTTCTGATCTGATGCCAAGAATGGCTGTGCATCGGTAAGGTCTGGGAATGGATGGGAAAATGATTCCTCTGACTCGAGTGGAAGGGTTATGGTGGTGGTGGAGGCGGTAGTGTCTTTGGGGGTGCACACATCAGAGAGTGAGGAGGGTGCAGATAGAGACGATAGGAGAGTGCAGAAGCGAAAGGCTGAGTGAGCCAATCAACCAACTCTGGTCCATCCTTTGACGTAATTGAACGCACCTTCTCCAATTTCTCTTGTAGGCTCCAGCCTGGTGCACCTGCCCAACCCCTACCACCCCTGCAAAATGACCTGCCTCTTCCTCTGCCTGTCATTTTCAAAATTACCTTGTGACAAAGACCCTATAGAAGAGCAGTATTTGTGGAAGCAGGTATATTGCAGGCCTCAATCAATATTTTGTGGAAGCTGGTATATCGACTCCCTTAATCAATATTTGGTGGAAGCCGGTGTATCGCAGGCCTCAATCTATATTTGCTGGAAAACGGAATATCAATCCCCTCGATCAGTATTTTATGGAAACAGATATATAGAACCGCTTTATTAGTATTTGCTGGTTGCTGGTATATATCAAACCCCCAAAACAATATTTAGTGGAAGCTGGTGTATCGCAGGCCTCAATCAATATTTGGTGGAAGCTGGTATATCAATCCCCTCTATCAGTATTTTGTGGAAACAGGTATATAGAACCCCTTAATGAGTTTTTGCTGGAAGCTGGTATATTAAGCCCCTTAATCAATATTTGGTGGAAGCTGGTTTATCGCAGGCCTCGATCAATATTTGGTGGAAGCCGGTATATCAATCTCCTCTATCAGTATTTTGTGGAAACAGGTATATAGAGCCTCTTAATGAGTATTTGCTGGAAGCTGGTATATCAAACCACCTAATCAATATTTGGTGGAAGCTGGTGTATCGCAGGCCTCAATCAATATTTGGTGGAAGCCGGTATATCAATCCCCTCTATCAGTATTTTGTGGAAACAGGTATATAGAACCCCTTAATGAGTATTTGCTGGGAGCTGGTATATCGAACCCCTTAATCAATATTTGGTGGAAACTGGTCTATCGTAAGCCTCAATCAATATTTGGTGAAAGACGGTATATCAATCCCATCTATTAGTATTCTGTGGAAACAGGTATATAGAACCCCTTAATGAGTATTTGATGGAAGCTGGTATATCAAACCCCTTAATCAATATTTGGTGGATATAGATGTATCGCAGGCCGCAATCTATATTTGGTGGAAGCCGGTATATCAATCCCCTCTATCAGTATTTTGTGGAAACAGGTATATAGAACCCCTTAATGAGTATTTTCTGGAAGCTGTTATATCAAACTCATTAATCATTTTTTGGTGGAAGCTGGTGTATCGCAGACCTCAATCAAAATTTGCTGGAAGCTGGTATATCAATCCCCTCTATCAGTATTTTGTAGAAAGGGGGATATAGAACCCCTTAATGAGTATTTACTGGAAGCTGTAATATCAAACCCCTTAATCAATATTTGGTGGAAGCTGGTTTATGGCAGGCCTCAATCAATATTTAGTGGAAGACGGTATATCAATCCCCTCTATCAGTATTTTGTAGAAACAGGTATATAGAACCCCTTAATGAGTATTTGCTGGAAGCCGGTATATCAAACCCCCTAATCAATATTTAGTGGAAGCTGGTGTATTGCATGCCTCAATCAATATTTGATTGAAGCCGGTATATCAATTCCCTCTATCAGTATTTTGTGGAAACAGCTATATAGAACCCCTTAATGCGTATTGGTTGGAATCTGGTATATCAAACCCCTTAGTCAATATTTGGTGAAAGCTGTTTTATAGCAGGCCTCAATCAATATTTGATTGAAGCCGGTATATCAATTCCCTCTATCAGTATTTTGTGGAAACAGGTATATAGAACCCCTTAATGAGTATTTGCTGGAAGTTGGTATATCAAACCCCTTAATCAATATTTGGTGGAAGCTGGTCTATCGTAAGCCTCAATTAATATTTGGTGAAAGCTGGTATATCAATCCCCTCGATCAGTATTTTGTGGAAACAGGTATATAGAACCCTTTAATGAGTATTTGCTGGAAGTTGGTATATTAAACCCCTTAATCAATATTTGGTGGATACTGATGTATCACAGGCCTCAATCCATATTTGGTGGAAGCCGGTATATCAATCCCCTCTATCAGAATTTTGTGGAAACAGGTATATAGAACCCCTTAATGAGTATTTGCTGGAAGCCGTTGTATCAAACCCCTTAATCAGTATTTGGTTGATGCTGTTGTGTCGCAGGCCTCAATCGAAATTTGCTGGAAGATGGTATATCAATCCCCTCTATCAGTATTTTGTGGAAACAGGTATATAGAACCCATTAATGAGTATTTGCTGGAAGCCGTTATATCAAACCCCTTAATCAATATTTGGTGGAAGCTGTTATATCTCAGGCCTCATTCAATATTTAGTGTAAGCCGGTATATCAATCCCCTCTATCAGTATTTTGTGGAAACAGGTATATAGAACCCATTAAAGAGTTTTTGCTGGAAGACGTTATATCAAACTCCTTAATCAATATTTAGTGGAAGCCGGTGTATCGCAGGCCTCAATCTCTATTTGGTGCAAGCTGGTATATCAATCCCCTCTATTAGTATTTTGGAAACAGGTTTATAAAACCCCTTAATGAGTATTTTCTCAAATTTGATATATCAAAACCCTTAATCAATATTTTGTGGAAGCCGATGTATCACACCCCTCAATCAGTATTTTGTGGTAGCAGGCATATCAAAGTCTTTGATCATAATTTTGTGGAAACAGGTATATCGCACCCCTTAATCAGTTTTTTTTGGGGGGAAACAAATATATTACACCAGTTGCAATTAGTTATTCCAAAAGCGTTTGTCCCTCTATCTAGCTGCGGTATCTCAGCAGAACCGCACACAACTGCTGCACAATATAAATGCACTATAATATATTTTCTATGTTAGAAGGAATATTATAGGTATATCACATCCCTCAATCAGTTTTTTTGGGGGGGCAACAGGTACGTATATCACACCAGTTGCAATTAGTTATTCCAATAGCATTTATCCCTCTATCTAGCTGCGTTATCTCAGCAGAACCGCCCACAACTGCTACACAATACAAATGCACTATAAGGCTACTTTTACACTTGCGTTCGGGGTTCCGCTTGTGAGTTCCGTTTGAAGGCTCTCACAAGCGGCCCCGAATTGATCCGTACACCCCCAATGCATTCTGAGTGGATGCGGATCCGCTCAGAATGCATCAGTATGGCTCAGTTTGGCCTCCGTTCCTCTCAGCAGGTGGACACCCGAACTCAGCTTGCAGATTTTTCATGTCCGTCGGGCCGTGCGGAGTCAAACGGATCCGTCCAGACTTACAATGCAAGTCAATGGGGACGGATCCGTCCCCCATTGACTTTTAATGTAAAGTCAGGAGTCCCTTGTTAGAATATACCATCGGATTTGAGTTAGATCGTGAAAACTCAGATCCGACAGTATATTCTAACACAGAGGCGCTCCCATAGTAATGGGGACACTTCAAGTTAGAATATACTGAGAACTGTGTACATAACTGCCCCCTGCCGCCTGGCAGCACCCGATATCCTACAGGGGGCTGTGATCCACACAATTAACCCCTCAGGTGCCGCACCTGAGGGGTTAATTGTGCAGATCTCAGCCACCTAATAGGGCGCTGCCAGGCAGCAGGGGCCAGAACCCCCTCCCTCCCCATTATTAAATTCATTGGTGGCCAGTGTGGCCCGCCCTCCCTCCTTCCCCAGTATTAAATTCATTGGTGGCCAGTTCGGCCCCCCCTCCCTCCCTCCCCTGTATTAAATTCATTGGTGGCCAGTGCGGCCCCCCCCTCCCCTGTATTAAATAATTGTTGGCCAGTGCGGCCACCTGAGGGGTTAATTGTGTGGATCACAGCCCCCTGTAAGAGATCGGGTGCTGCCAGGCAGCAGGGGGCAGTTATGTACACAGTTCTTAGTATATTCTAATTTGTAGCGTCCCCATCACCATGGGAATGCCTCTGTGTTAGAATATACTGTTGGATCTGAGTTTTCACGATGTGAAAACTCAGATCTGAAAAAGCTGTCTAATGCAGATGGATCCGTTCTGAACGGATGCAAGCGTTTGCATTATAGGTGCGGATCCGTCTGTTCAGATACCAGATGGATCCGTACCGAACGCAAGTGTGAAAGTAGCCTAATATACTTTCTATGTTAGAAGGTATATTAAAGGTATATCATACCACTCAATCATTTTTTTTTTTTTTTTTTTTTTTTGGGGGGGGCAACAGGTATATCACACTAGTTGCAATTAGTTATTCCAATAGCATTTGTCCCTCTATCTAGTTGTATCATCTCAGCAGAACCTCACTCAACTGCTGCACAATACAATGCAATATAATATAATTTCTATGTTAAAAAGTATATTATAAGTATATCACACCCCTCAGTATGTCACATCTATCGATAGCACACCTATACCAGTCCTTAAAAAGACTTTTGTGGCCCTATTAGCAAGCGTTTGGTTTCCCTAACAGTCTGTTCCTGCTCCACACAGCAACCTCTCCGTACACTGGCAAAAATATGAATGTAAAATGGCTGCCACATCAGTGTGTCTATGTGCTGAAACATCTCAATTGGCTGTCCTGTCCCACCTGATGAATGTCTCATGGGTCAAAGTTCGGCACAATGCAAAAGAATATGGCACCAGCAGACTTCGCCATATGTTCGCATGTTCGTCGAACTGCAAACGAGCAAAGTTCACCAAGAAACGACCGCTGGGTGAACCGCAAGGCCATCTTTAAGGACCAGTACTGGGTGGCAACATACTTAGACCCCCGATACAAACACAGAATGGCAGACATGTTACCAGCATCACAGAGGGCTGTCAGAATGTAGCATTTCCAGGCCTTGCTGCGATAAATGCATTCTGAAGCGGGTGCTGGCAGAGGAATTTCCACCCACAGCGAAACGGGTGCGGGTACCAATCCTACCGAGCCTGCAAGAAGAGGGCGGTTTAAAGATGTGTTGGTCACTTTGGATATGAGATCATTCTTGCAGCCAACCCATCGAAAGCCGCCCTCTGGATCCAGCCTCAGGGAATGCCTAGACCGACAGGTGTCCGGCTACATTGGGTTAAAGTCCGATGTGGACACTCTGAGAAGCGAGGAACCCCTGGACTACTGGGTGTGCAGGCTTGACCTGTGGCCAGAGCTGGCACAATTCGCCATGGAACTCTTGGCTTGCCCCTTACCCTTATTGAGTGTCCTGTCCGAAAGGATGTTCAGCGCAGTAGGGGGGATCGTGACAGATTAGCGCACTCACCTAGCTCACAACAGTGTGGACTACCTCATATTTCTAAAAATGAATGAGGCATGGATCTCTGAGATATTCAACACCTGTGACGACCACATGTAATTGAATTTCCTTATGCCAGTCCACACATATCCGCCACCACCCAGAACAAAAATGCTCCTTGTCTTAATATATATACAGCTGCATAAAAGGCCTTTTCAGTCAGGTGAATGCATAATTTTTGCGGCCTCTACTCCAGTGGCCTACAGTAAAATTGTTATCCAGTGACTGCCTAATGTACCTCCAGCCACATAATCACTTGTTCTTTTCTGTCAGGTGAATGCCTCATTTTTGGGGCCTGCACTGGCCTACAGTAAAATTGTTATCCAGTGACCGTCTAATATACCTCCAGCCACATAATCACTTGTTCTTTTCTGTCCTGTGAATGCCAAATTTTTGGGGGCTGTACTGGCCTAAGGTAAAATTGTTATCCAGTGACTGCCTAATGTACCTCCAGCCACATAATCACTTGTTCTTTTCTGTCATGTGAATGCCTTATTTTTGGGGCCTATACTCCACTGGCCTACAGTAAAGTTGTTATTCAGTGACCGCCTAATGTACCTCCAGCCACATAATCACTTGTTCTTTTCTGTCAGGTGAATGTCTAATTTTTGGGGCCTGTACTGGCCAACAGTAAAATAGTTATCCAGTGACTGTCTAATATACCTCCGGCCACATAATCACTTGTTCTTTTCTGTCAGGTGAATGCCTCATTTTTGGTGCCTGTACTTGCCTACAGTAAAATTTTTATCCAGTGACTGCATAATGTACCTCCAGCCACATAATCACTTTTTCTTTTCTGTCAGGTGAATGCCTAATTTTTGGCGCCTGTACTCCACTAGCCTACAGTAAAATTGTTATCCAGTGACTGCCTAATGTACCTCCAGCCACCTAATCACAAGTTCTTTTCTGTCAGGTGAATGCCTTATTTTTGGGGTCTGTACTCCCGTGGCCTGAAATAAAAATTTTCGAGGCTCTAACAGGGCACATTTTTGAGAGTTTCCCTTTAAGACGCATCAAAATGGCCCCTGATTCAAATACATATTTTTTGTGGGAATTTTTGCCATTGATTCCCCTCTGGTATGTCACTTTCTATGTTGTGGGACTATTTATGCACTTCTAGTAAGTATATTTGCTTGCGAACGCGCATTCATGTTCGCGAATTGTGTCGGCGATGTTTGTCCATCACTAGCACCGGCCTCTACATAACTTTGGGGCATCCACTGCTGGTCTAAATATAAGCCATCTTCCTTGCTGGCTTAAATTTAGACCATTTTCTATGCCTAAAACAGGAGTATAAAATGATAAAATGAAACAGGCCCCTTCCTCACCCACACTACACCCCTTATTTTAGACCTGGGTGTGAGCAGGGAAAGCTTGCAGATGGCGGCACAAATAACCAGAAAGCTGGTGTATATCTTATAGTAAATGACTTGTGTATATCTTATAGTAAACTTAAATATCCAGACCCTTTACTCTGTATATGGTTAAAGCACCTTTGGCAGCCATTACAGCCTCCAGCCTTCTTGTGTATGATGCCACAAGGTTTGCACACCTGGATTTAAAGATTTTCAGCAATTCTTCTCTGCAGAGTCTCTCAAACTCTGTCAGGTTGGATGGGGACCGTCAATGGACAGCTATTTTCAGATCTCTCCATGTTTGATTGGGTTCAAATCGGGCTCTGGCTGGGTCACTCAATAACTTTTACAGAGTTGTCCTTAAGCCACTCCTGTGTTGTCTTGGCTGTGTGATGGTTATTGTGTTGGTGGAAAATAAATTTTTAGCCCAGTCTGAGGTCCAGAGCACACTGTATCAGTATTCATTAAGATATCTTTGTATTTTGTTTCATTTTGCTTTCCCTCATTTTTGCTGTCCAGGCCACTAAATAGCACCACCATGCTGCCACCACCATGCTTCACTGAGGAGATGGTAATGGTGAGTGCCTGTTTCCCTCTGAACATGATGCTTAGAATTGAGGTTAAAAAGTTTAATCTTCGTTTCATCAGACCAGAGAATCCTGTTTTATCACAGTCCAAGAGTCCTTTAGGTGCATTTCTTTTGCAAACTTACATGCTTTTTTTGTTTGTTTGTTTTTGCTGAGGAGAGGCTTCTTTCTGACCAGTTTGCCATAAAGCCCAGATTGGATAAATGCTGCAGTGATGTTTGACCTTCTAGAAGTTTCTTGCATCTGCACACAGGATCATTGGAGCCACAGTGACCTTTCGGTTCTTGGTCACCTCTCTTACCAAGGCCCTTTTTCCACGATTACTAAATATGATAGGGTGGCCAGCTCTAGAAAGAATCCTGGTTGTTTCAAACTTCTTCCATTTTTAATAACTATGGAGGGCACTGTGCTTTAGGGAACCTTCAGTGAGGCTGATTTATTTCTGTACTGATCAGAGCTTCCACATGTCTTTAAGGTCTAATGGCAGTTCTTTCCTCCTCATTACTTGGTTTTTGCTTTGATATGCATTGTCAGCAGTGAGACCTTATATAAACAAGTTGTGTATTTCCAAATCATGTCCAATTAAATGAATTTACCAATTACCACTGGTAAACTCCAGTCAAGGTATAAAAACATCTCACAGATAAAAGAAATTGGAGGCCCCCAAAGCTAAATTTCAAGTGTCATAGCAAAGAGTCTGAATACACCACGAAACAAAAAAAAATGTGTCTGCTACTGGGCAAAAACCAGTTGTCCTATACTAAATCGAGTGTGTGGATTACAAATCCGAAGTCAGAATTGTTGTAACTAGAGTTGAGCGGACACCTGGATGTTCCGGTTTGACGAGTTCGGCCGGACTTCACAAAAAAGTTCTAGTTCGGGACCTGAACTTGACCCGAACTTGACACCGAACCCAAACCCCATTGAAGTCAATTGAGACCCCAACTTTGGAGCACTAAAATGGCTCTAAAAAAGTCATGGAAAGGGCTAGAGGGCTGAAAATGGCATCAAAATGTGGTTAAGAGCATGGCAGATATGACTTAAAATAACATAAAATACACATAAATAAAAAATAATAATCTTGATCTAGGTCCATATGGAGTAGGAGGTTGAGGAGACTGTGGATGTGTTGGTGTAGATGGAAGCGACGGTGGAGGAGGAGGAGCTAGCCAACACTGGTTTTTGGTTTTAATTTTGTATTTTTTTTGTTTAAATTAGGGTACACCCCAAAACATTGGGAAATATAACCTGTGATAACCTCCTCCAGCCGTGCTAAACAAACGTTCCGATAATACACTGGCTGCAGAGCAGGCCAGCACCTCCAAGGCAAAAAGGGCAAGCTCAGACCATGTGCCCAATTTGGAGACCCAGAAGTTGAAGGGGGCAGACCCATCAGTCAGTTCGTATAGGCATGTGCACACATACTGCGCCACCATGTCGCACGTCCCCATGTTGTCCACGATCCAATTGGATATCTGCTCTATCAACTTTCGATGTTCTTTTATGCGCCTACCATGATGATCACAGGTAACGGGGAATCAGGGTTCCAGACCGGAGAGGGAGCCTGAGAACGGGATACCACATCCAAGGGAGGTCAATGGAGGAAATGTGGGAGAAGTTATCAAAGCGGAAGGATCGAATAAAAGGAGGGGGCGCACTACAATTACCCACTCCCGACTCGGGGAGGTAGTGACGATAAATAACAATACAGGACTCTTAAGATGCCATGTTATTGTAATGATTACCGTATATACTCGAGTATAAGCCGACCCGAATATAAGCCGAGGCCCCTAATTTTACCCCCAAAAAATGGAAAAAATTATTGACTCAAATATAAGACTAGGGTGGGAAATGCAGCAGCTACTGGTAAATTTCCTAACAGGATAAAAAAAAAAGACTTTGAAAAAGAATGCCAACTATGTTTGCATAGAGCAGCCTGTGTTGGGGCTCATACTATACATGCAGTGTTACTGCATGCGCTGTGTTATGGCCGGGGTGCAGGAGAAAAGAAGAGCGGTGATATCAACAGTCATTGGACCACCCACAGAGGCTGCAGAGTATGAGTGGGAGAGACTCCCATCAACTGGGCATTTTTTATATTTTTTTTTATATTTATCAGGTTGTTTATTATTATTTTTTTGCTCCCCCCCTCCCTACTTCATACTTGGCCAGGGAGGGGGGGCTGTCCAGGGGGAGGGGGGATGTCTAGGGGGAGGGGGGGCTGTCCAGGGGGAGGGGAGGCTGTGCAGGGGCCGGTACTTACTGCCGGTGTAAATCTCGCGGTCTGCTCCCAGTGTAAATTACGGCCCGCGTGTCTCGCGAGATTTACACTGGGAGCTTAACAGAGGTGCCGCGCGGACGTACTGGGAGCTGACCGGAGCAGCTGTAAAGGTAAGTAACAGCTTCTCCGGCCCCCAACATGTCATGGTCTGTATTATGGCAATGTAAGTTGCCATAATACAGACCTAGACTCGAGTATAAGACGAGGGGGCTTTTTGAGCACAAAAATATGTGCCAAAAAACTCATCTTATACTCGAGTATATATGATAATAAAAAATTATAGGGAATGTCACTGGGGTATTTTGGATTTGGAAACATTAGACAGGAGAGGCCCTGCTGCCGCTTTGTTGACTCTAGATCGCGTCTGCCTGATCGCACGTCCCAGTGACGTACACGATCCAATTGGATATCTTCTCTATCAACTTTCAAGGTTCTTTTCTGCACCTACCATGTTGATCACGGTTAGCAGCGAATCAGGGTTCCACACCAGAAAGGGAGGGAGCGTGAGAAAGGGATACCACATCCAAGGCAATGTGATCGAGCTGAAATGTGGGAAAAGTTATTAAAGCGAAAGGATCGAATGAAAGGGCCAATTAAAGACGAATTTTAGAAATTTAAGTCCCTGTCACCTATGCAGAGCAGGGGTTTTTCATGGGCAAAAATGTGTTAATGTCACCCGCCAATGGAATAGACGATTTTTAAAAATTTCAAGCCCTGTCAACTATGTAGAGCAGGGGTTTATTCACAGCAAAACTGTGTTCATGTCACTCACCAATTGAACAGACTATTTTACAAAAATTTGGTCCCTGTCACCTATACAAAGCATTGTAAAATGTCACCTGACAATGTATTTTTTGAAATTTAGGTCCCTGTTACCTATGCAGAGCAGGGGTATATCACAGCCAAAAATTGGTGAATGTCACCCAACTATGTAACAGACAAATTAGTGAAATTTATTAACCTGTCTACTAGGTAGAGCAGGGGTATATCACAGCCAAAAACTTGTGAATTTCACTCGACAATGTAACAGACAAATTAGTGAAATTTATTAACCTGTCCACTAGGTTAAGCAGGAGTATATCACAGCCAAAAATTAGTGAATGTCACCCGACAATGTAACAGAAAAATGAATGAAATTTATTAACCTGTTTACTAGGTAGAGCAGGGGTATATCACAGCCAAAAATTTGTGAATTTCACCCGACAATGTAACAGGCAAATTTGTGAAATTTATTAACCTGTCCACTAGGTAAAGCAGGGGTATATCACAGCCAAGAATTGATGAATGTCACACAAGAATGTAACAGACAAATTAGTGAAATTTATTAACCTGTCCACTAGGTTAAGCAGGAGTATATCACAGCCAAAAATTGGTGAATGTCACCCGACAATGTAACAGAAAAATGAGTGAAATTCATTAACCTGTTTACTAGGTAGAGCAGGGGTATATCACAGCCAAAAATTGGCAAATTTCACCCGACAATTTAACAGACAAATTAGTGAAATTTATTAACCTGTCCACTAGGTAAAGCAGGGGTATATCACAGCCAAGAATTGGTGAATGTCACCCAAGACTGTAACAGACAAATTAGTGAAATTTATTAACCTGTCCACTAGGTAAAGCAAGAGTATATCTTCGCCAAAAACTGGTGAATGTCACCCGACAATGTAACAGAAAAATTAGTGACATTTATTAACCTGTCTACTAGGTAGAGCAGGGGTATATCACGGCCAAAAATTAGTGAATGTCACCGGACAATGTAACAAATAAATTAGTGAAATGTATTAACCTGTCCACTAGGTAGAGCAGGGGTATATCACAGTCAAAAATGTGGGATATGTAACCCAACAATGTATCAGACAAATGAGTGAAATGACTTAAAATAAAATATGTAAAAATTAACAAAAAATTATCTTGATGTATGAGGTGGAGGTCCATATGGAGTAGGAGGTTGAGGAGATGTAGGGGTGTAGGTGGAAGCGGCGGTGGAGGAGGATGAGGTAGCCAAAACTGTTTTTTTTTTTTGTTTAAATTAGGGTACACCCCAAAAGAGTGGGGAAAATGAAAAATACAACAATGAGCAATTGCGCTGTAGTATAACAATGGCTGGGTAAGGCCGGTATACATGTCTATTCTGCACAAGGTACGGACAAGTCCTGTGGGATCCATGCCTGCTTCATTTTAATGAATGTGAGCTTGTCCACATTGGCTGTGGACTGGCGGCTGCGTTTGTCTGTGATAACGCCCCCTGCCACGCTAAACACATGTTCAGACAAAACACTGGCTGCAGGGCAGGCCAGCACCTCCAAGTCATAAATGGGCAAGCTCAGGCCATGTGCCCAATTTGGGGACCCAGAAGATAAAGGGGGCAGACCCATCATTCAGTACGTGTAGGCGTGTGCACACATACTGCTCCACCATGTTGCTGAAATGGTGCCTCCTGCTAAGACGTTCCATATCAGCTGGTGGTGCTGGTTGTTGTAGCATGCTGACAAAGCTTTTCCACATTTCGGCCATGCTAACCCTGCCTTCTGAGGTGCCCCAGCTGCGTTGGCGACCTCTTCCTCCTCCTCTGCTTTCGCCTTGTGCTTCGACTGTGCACCCGCTGTCAGGTGGGAATGCCACCAGCAGCGCGTCTACCACCGTGCGCATGTACTCATGCATCTTACGATCACGCTCCAGTGATGGAATTAAGGACGGTACGTTGTCCTTGTAATGGGGATCCAGCAGCGTGGCCACCCAGTAATCAGCACAAGTTAGAATGTCGGCGGTCGTTGCGGAGACACTGCAGCATGTAATCGCTCATGTGTGCCAGGGTGCCCAGAGGCAACGAAAAGCTGTCCTCTATGGGAGGTGTATCATCTGTGTACTCTGTATCCCTTCAGCCATGCACCAGTGATGGCCATGAGCTGGTTTGGGTGCCACCCTGCTGTGAACACGGTTCCTCCTCCTCCATCTCCTCCTCCTCATCATCCTCCACCTCGTCATCCTCCAGAACTGTGCCCTGGCTGGACAATTGTGTACCTGGCGTTTGTGGATGCAGGAACCCAGCCTCGGAGCCACTTGTGAATGACTGGCCTGAAACCCTATGAAATGATCCCTCTTCTTCCTCCTCCTGTGCCACATCCTCTTCCATAATCAAAGCATTTTTTCAAGGAGGCATAGAAGTGGGATAGTAACACTGATATCGGCGTCATCGGCACTGGCCATGTTGGTGTAGTACTCGAAACAGCGCAACAACGCACACAGGTCTCGCATGGAGGCCCAGTCATTGGTGGTGAAGTGGTGCTATTCCGCAGAGCAACTCACCCATGCGTGCTGCAGCTGAAACTCCACTATCGCCTGCTGCTGCTCGCACAGTTTGGCCAGCATGTGCAAGATGGAGTTCCACCATGTGGGCACGTCGCATATGAGGCGGTGAGCGGGAAAGCCGAAGTTACGCTGCAGCGCTGATAAGCGAGCAGCAGCAGAGTGAGAACGCCGGAAGCACGCATAGACAGCCCGCACTTTCTGCAGCAGCTCTGACTTATCGGGTAATTTTTAAGGAACCTCTGCTCCACCAAATTCAGCACATGCGCCAGGCAAGGGATGTGCGTGAAATCGGCTAGTCCCAAAGCTGCTTTGAGATTTCGCCCATTATCGCACACCACCAGGACGGGCTTGAGGCTCACTGGCACCAACCACTCATGGGTCTGTTGTTCCATGCCCGTCCACAGCTCCTGCGCGGTGTGGGGTTTGTCCCCCAAACAGATACGTTTTAAAACTGTCTGCTTTCGTTTACTCCTGGCTGTGCTGAAGTTGGTGGTGAAGGTGTTATGCTGACTTGATGAGGAGGCGGTAGAGGATGAGGAAGCAGAGTTGGAGGAATCAACAGGAGGCAAAGAGAAGCGCCCTGCAATCCTTGGTGGTGTAAGGACTGTCTTGTCGTCAGCACATTGTCTGAAGAACTACTACGCCAGGAAACTCCTTGGAGCTGGCTTTGGTGTGCTTGGTCCCTTGCAGTTGTGCAGTAGCAGGCATACTGTTTAGGGGACGGCTGCTTGGCTTTTGCACACTGCTCCCTTTTCTACTGTGTTGATGGCTCTGTGCGACCACCGCCTCTTCCTCTGAACTACACAGGTCACTCGTATGACCTTGATTCCATGTGGAGTCAAGGAACTCATCGTCCTCCACATCATTTTCCACCAATTCTTCACCCCTGCACTCCTTGTCGGTCTGCACACTGCAGAAAGCCACAGCAGTTGTCATCTATGTTTCATCTTCATCCGAGACGTGTTGCGGTGGTCCTCCCATGTACTCATCTTGAAACATAAGTGGTTGGGCATCAGTGCACTCAATCTCTTTGTCATGGAACCATGAACCAGACGTACAACAAGAGATAAGTGGAAATAAGAAGGCTTTATTGAAAATCAAGCTGTAAGGCAAAAGTCCAAACGGATGGCTAAACCGAAGCATGGTCTTGCGAAGCCAGAGGTCAGGAACCAGAAGGGTAGTCAGACGAAGCCTGGATCAGGAACCAGCAGGGTAGTCAGACGAAGCCAGGATCAGGAACCAGAAGCAGCAGCAGTCTTAGAAGCATGTGAACACAGGAGGACCAAGCAAGGAACTGAAGCCACAGACCTCCTATATATATGAGCTAGGCAGCCAGCTCCTCCCAGTGGGAAGGAGAAGCCGCAGGGTGGGAGGCTACAAGAAACCCAGAAACCAAGATGGCCGCCAGCACATGTCAAACGAAGGAGAACAGCAAGAAGGTAAGACCATGACAGTACCTCCCCCTCAAGGGCCCCTCCTCCGCGGAGTAAAGAAAGGTTTCTGAGGGAAGCGTGCGTGGAAGGCTCGGAGCAAGGCAGGAGCATGGACATCTGCGGAGGGAACCCAGGAACGCTCCTCTGGACCATAACCACGCCAATGGACCAAAAACTGCACCCGACCGCGGACCAGGCGTGAGTCCAGGATATTGCTCACCTCATACTCCTCACGATTGCCCACTTGGACCGGACGAGGCCGAGGAACCGAGGAACCGAGGAAGTGAAACGATTACACACCAGTGGCTTCAACAGGGAGACATGAAACACGTTGGAGATCCGCATGCCAGGAGGAAGCGCAAGGGCATAGGCTACCGGGTTTACCCTGCAAAGCACTCGGAAGGGACCAACAAAGCGAGGCGCCAGCTTGGGAGTGGGCACTCGAAGGTTGAGGTTGCGGGTGGACAACCATACGCGGTCTCCGACCTGGTAGGAAGGAGCGGGCGCTCGTCTGCGATCAGCCTGGAGTCTCTGGCGCTGCGCAGAGACCTCAAGGGACCTCTGGATCTGTCCCCAAGAAGCACGTAGGACGGAAAGGTGATCCTCCACAGCCGGAATATCCTGGGGAGAGAATACCTCCAGTAACACGGCAGGTTGGAACCCATAATTGGCCATGAAGGGAGACGTCCCAGAGGAAGAGTTCACCGCCGTGTTCCTGGCAAACTCAGCCCAAGGCAGGAGGTCAACCCAATTGTCTTGGTGATCGGAGACATAGCAACGAAGGAATTGCTCCAAGGCCTGATTGGATCGTTCTGCGGCCCCATTGGACTGAGGGTGGTAGGCCGAGGAGAAAGAGAGATGAATCCCCAACTGGGAGCAAAAGGCGCGCCAGAACCTGGACACAAACTGACTCCCCCGATCCGACACAATCTCCTTGGGCAAACCGTGCAACCGGAAGACCTCCCTGGCAAAAATCGTGGCCAACTCTTGTGCAGAGGGTAACTTCTTGAGAGGAACACAGTGGCACATTTTGGAAAACCGATCCACAATCATGAGAATGACCGTATGGCCTCGGGATGCAGGGAGGTCCACAATGAAATCCATCCCCAGGTGTGACCATGGACGCTCCCCGGTGGCTATGGGTTGCAAAAGGCCCAACGGAAGGTGCCGAGGGGACTTACTCTGGGCACAAACGGAGCATGCCGCTACATATGCGGCGATGTCGGAACGTAGAGAAGGCCACCAGAACAGACGTGAAACAGCCCAGGACAGCTGATTCTTTCCAGGATGCCCCGCGGCCTTGGAGTTATGGTAGGTTCGCAACAACCGAGTGCGCAACTCCTCAGGCACAAAACATCTGCCGTTGGGTCTCCCAGAGGGAGCACCAGATTGAGCCGCCAAAATCTGCTCACCCAGGGGAGAGGTCAGGCTGGTGCGAATGGCGGCCAGGATCTGATTCGGAGGTATGACCGAAGTCGGAATCGACTCCTCCCCGGACAGCTCGGAGTACTGCCGTGATAAGGCATCCGCTCTGATGTTCTTGGAACCGGGTAGGTAGGAGACCACGTAATTAAAACGTGACAAGAACAGAGCCCATCTGGCCTGACGTGGTGTCAATCTCTTGGCCTCAGAGAGGTAGGTCAGATTCTTGTGGTCCGTCAGGATGAGAACCGGAACCACCGAGCCCTCGAGCAAGTGCCTCCATTCTTTAAGGGCCTGCACGATGGCCAATAACTCCCTGTCACCAATCTGATAGTTGCACTCCGCGGAAGACAGTTTCCGGGAGTAAAACCCACAAGGAAGCAGAGGACCCTCTGGTGTTCTACGCTGAGACAGAAGGGCGCCTACTCCCGTCTCAGACGCGTCCACCTCGAGGACAAAAGGCAACCCAGGGTTGGGATGCGACAGAATCGGAGCCGACACAAAGGCGGACTTTAGAGCCTCAAAAGTTCGGATGGCCTCGAGCGGCCAGACCTGGGGATTACTGCCCTTCCTGGTCAGATCCGTGAGAGGCTTGGCTAGCATGGAAAAGTCCCTGATGAACTTCCGATAATAATTGGCGAAGCCCAAAAAGCGCTGCAGGGCACGAAGACCACTGGGCTGGGGCCACTGTAAGACAGCCGAAACCTTCTCAGGATCCATGGAGAACCCCTCAGCGGAAATGATGTAACCTAAGAAGGTTACCTGGGATCGGTGAAATTCGCATTTCTCAAGCTTACCGAACAGCTTGTTCTCTCGTAACCGTTGCAACACTCGTCTGACATCCAGAATGTGGGCCTCCATGGATTCAGAATATACCAAGATGTCATCCAAATAGACCACCACACACTGCTGCAACAGGTCACGGAAAACATCGTTGATGAATTCCTGGAAGACTGCGGGCGCATTGCACAACCCAAAGGGCATAACCAAGGATTCATAATGACCGGTCCTGGTGTTAAACGCGGTCTTCCACTCATCGCCCGCCTTGATCCTTACCAGGTTATATGCCGCCCTCAGGTCGAGTTTGGTAAAGACCGTGGCCCCTTTGAGGCGATCGAACAGCTCGGAAATCAAGGGTATCGGGTAAGCGTTCTTGATCGTGATGCGATTGAGACCCCTGTAATCGATGCAGGGCCTCAACTCACCGCCCTTCTTTTTCACAAAGAAAAATCCAGCCCCTGCCGGGGACGAGGATTTGCGAATGTGTCCGCGTGAAAGCGCCTCCCTCACGTACTCCTCCATGGCCTCATTCTCCGCTACCGACAGTGGATAGACTTTGCCACGAGGAGGAACGGCACCAGATTGTAACTCTATGGCACAATCGTATGGGCGGTGCGGAGGTAGGGCAACCGCACGCACCTTATCGAATACATCCCGGTACTCCTCGTATTCAGGAGGCAACAGAGAGTCCGAGGAAGTACACAGCAACTTGACAGGCCCATGGATGCAACTAGCCCCACACTGCGGTGACCACGAGAGGATCTCGGCCGATCTCCAATCGAAAGTCGGATTATGCTTCTGGAGCCAGGGGTACCCCAAGACCACCGAGTAGTGTGGAGACGAAATAACCTGGAGACAGACCGACTCTCTGTGAACGGCACCAATGGCCATCCCCACTGGAAGGGTCTCATGAGTCACGTGTGGCGGCAGAAGGGGTCTGCCGTCTATCGCCTCAAGAGCCAGTGGGGAACCTCGAGGCTGCAGAGGAATGGAATTGGCGGCAGCGAACACACTATCAATGAACAAACCACCAGCACCAGAGTCCACCAACGCCTGGGTCGTCACCGAGCCCCCGACCCAGGAGAGGACAACAGTAATCAGTGGTTTGTCAACACGGGAAACCGGGGACGAGGAGACTCCACCCAAGATCTGCCCCCGACAGGATCTCAGGTGCGAGCGTTTCCCGGACGGTTCGGGCATGCCAACCGAAAATGCCCACCGAGACCACAGTACATGCATCGGCCCTCGCGTCTCCGGAGTACCCTCTCCCCCTCGGACAGGCGAGCAAACCCCAGCTGCATGGGTTCACCCCCAGACAAGTCATCCCCAGGAGGCGTGGGAGGAGAGGGAGGCACGGGTGGGACAGCAAACGTAGGCGCCAATCTGTTAGAAGACCTCCGCAGGCTCTCCTTAAAGGAAGGTCTCTCCCTGAGTCTGGTGTCAATCAAAATCAGGAAAGAAATAAGAGACTCGAGCTCCACTGGTAGGTCCTTAGCTGCAACCTCATCCTTCAAGGCATCCGAGAGACCATGAGAGAAAGCAGCGACCAGAGCCTCATTATTCCAGCCCACCTCTGCTGCCAGGGTACGAAACTCAATGGCGTATTCAGCTACGGATCGTAAACCCTGTCTGATGGACATAAGGAGCTTCGCAGCAGAGGCAACACGAGCCGGCACATCGAATACCTTCCGAAGAGAAGCAACAAAACCGGAAAACTCGGCAACCACCGGATTGTTGTTCTCCCATAAAGGGCTGGCCCAAGCCAAGGCCTTGTCCGAGAGCAGCGAGATCAAGAAGCCCACCTTTGATCTCTCAGTAGGAAAGGCATGTGGCAGCAACTCGAAATAAATGCCCACCTGGTTAAGGAAACCTCGGCACTGAGTTGGCTCTCCCCCAAAGCGCTGTGGAAGGGGGACAGAACCGGTCATACCCCGAAACACCGCAGGCGCAGCAACAGGTGTCGGGGTAGACTCTGGCGCAACAACCGGAGCGGCAGTAGGAGCGGGCCCAGGAGCGACAACCGACCCATCGGCAACGGAAGCTAAATGAGCCGTGCGTTCAAGCAGGGTTTGCAACGCCACAGCGAACCGACCCAACAGGTGATCCTGCTGATCAAGTCTGGCAACCAGCGTAGGTAGCGAGGATGGCCCTGTACCGTCAGAATTCATGGCTTGGTCCTAATGTCATGGAACCATGAACCAGACGTACAACAAGAGATAAGTGGAAATAAGAAGGCTTTATTGAAAATCAAGCTGTAAGGCAAAAGTCCAAACGGATGGCTAAACCGAAGCAGGGTCTTGCGAAGCCAGAGGTCAGGAACCAGAAGGGTAGTCAGACGAAGCCTGGATCAGGAACCAGCAGGGTAGTCAGACGAAGCCTGGATCAGGAACCAGCAGGGTAGTCAGACGAAGCCAGGATCAGGAACCAGAAGCAGCAGCAGTCTTAGAAGCATGTGAACACAGGAGGACCAAGCAAGGAACTGAAGCCACAGACCTCCTATATATATGAGCTAGGCAGCCAGCTCCTCCCAGTGGGAAGGAGAAGCCGCAGGGTGGGAGGCTACAAGAAACCCAGAAACCAAGATGGCCGCCAGCACATGTCAAACGAAGGAGAACAGCAAGAAGGTAAGACCATGACACTCTTCCACTTCTGGGGCAGGTCTATGTGGATGTCTCTGGGAAACCCTGCTAGCAGAGTTATCAAAAAGCAGAAGAGACTGCTGCATGACTTGGGCTAAGACTGCTAGGCTGATTTGGGGGTGAGGTGAAAGACTGATGGACATCGGCTGCAGTTGCCAACTGGGATCTTTCTGCAGGAGACTGAGTGGGATACAATGTGAAGTAAGTGGAGGCACTGTCAGCAACCCAATCTACTATCGCCTGTACTTGTTCTGGCCTCACCATTCGTAGAGCCGCATTAGGCCTGACCAAATAACGCTGAAGGTTCTATCACCTACTCGCACCTGAGGAAGGTGTTTCACTTGTGCGTGTAGCTGGCACAGATCGTCCAGGTCCTCTTCCTGCAACAGGAGCTCCACTAGCAGCACCATGACCGGGGCCACGTGCCTTATTTGACGCTGTCCTCATTCTCCGCAAATTTAGGATCTTGCCCAAAATGGGTGTTTTTTAATAACAGAATATTATGGCAGTATTTCAAGCTTGTATTTCATAGTGACAGATGCAGAAAAGGTTGCAAATTTAGTATTTTTCCCAAAATGGGTGTTTTTTAAATAATAGAATATAACAGCAGTATCTAACGCTTGTATTTCACACTGACAAATGCAGCAAAGGCCATTAATTTAGTATTTTGGCCAAAATGGGTGTTTTTTAATAACAGAATATTATGGCAGTATTTCAAGTTGGTATTTCACACTGAAAGATGCAGAAAAGGCTGCAGATGTAGGGTGTTGCCAAAAATGGGTGTTTTTTTAAACCCAGAATATTATGGCAGTATTTCAAGCTTGTAAAAAAAAAGCAAAAAAAAACAAAATGTAGCCAACTAAGAGAGGCCTAACTAACTGGGACAAAGTCCTCCTAAATAAAAATACAGCCACAAAATGGGATATCTTTAAAAGCATCCTAAAATCTCAATGTAAGAGGTACATACCGTATGGTAATAAAAGGTTAAGGAACAAAAAGAAACCAATGTGGATAAATAGAACTGTAAGGAAAGCAATAAATGACAAAAAGAAAGCATATAAATCACTAAAACAGGAGGGTAGCGAGGAAGCACTGAAAAACTATGAGGAAATAAAAAGAGAACATGTAAAAAACTAATAAAAGCGGCCAAACTAGAGACCGAGAGATTAATTGCCAAAGAGAGTAAAACTATCTCTAAAATGTTCTTCAATCATATGAATGTTAAAAAGTATAAATCTAAAGGTGTCCGCCCTTTAAAGAGTAATGAGGGGGGAGTCGCAGAGAGCGATGAGGAGAAAGCAAAGCTGTTAAATATTTTTTTCTCTCAATGGAAATAAGCAAATAACGCCATATCAGCATGCCCTCAAGAGAGATCTGTCTTGCCAAACTAATTTAATCCGTTTCTATGAGGAGGTAAGTTCTAGACTTGACAGCGGCGTATCAATGGATGGCGTTTTTCTGGACTTCTCCAAAGCATTTGACATTGTACCACATAGAAGATTAGTATATAAAATGAGAATGCTTGGACTGGGAGAAAACGTCTGTATGTGGGTAAGTAACTGGCGGTAAGTGCGGCTGACCCTCCAGTTGTTCTGTATCAGGAAATACATCTTCTTCATCAGGATCAGAACCGTCTGTTTCAATTGCCGTTCCTGCTCTGGGGGGGCAGGCACTGGATTCACTGGATTCACTACATTGTGTGATACTGTTTTAAGAGCAGACTCAGTCAGGATACACAATTTGTGACTTGTTTCTCTTTGTCATGCAAAAGTAACAGTCTGAATGGTGATTTTTCTGCTCACGCCAAACCATAGGCACTGCAAAGCCATTCCTTTCCTTTTACCATTCAACCACTGTGTTAACCCAGAGTAACACACAGTGCAACAAACATGAGGTGCCCAGCTTTTATCTTGATCTTCAATTTTACAGTCAAATTAATACTTGGATAGAAGACGCACTCGCTTTGTCAGATTCTGGCGTTGATCATAAGTAGTGTATTTGCAGAAATTGTCTGGATCGTTAACATATTTGCGTTTGCATCTTAAGTTTCAAAACTGATAGCACTAGAACAGATCAAAATCTGTCTAGCTTGCCTTATATACTTACTGCTGACATCAGCCTGAGTGCCTTCGGGCAGATCTGTACATGTCCATTGGAATATCTCCAATATAATGCATTATAGGCTTTGCATGTATTACTTAAAATCTAGACGTGTCAGGCAAATTCCGAATTCATATTTAGAATCAGCGCACTAATTTTAGTATAAATCACATGTTTTTCTCTCAGTAGCAAAATCATTGTTGTGCGGTGATTATATAAGCAGAGGCGGGATTCACTAGCAGCTCATGCTACATGATTACACCCATGTGCACCACTTCTGACTACTTAATAAAATTCAGATTTTGTTATACTGTGTAAGTTATTATTTTACTGGTTGTTATTTTGAACTATAAGTGTGTTTATTTCAGATCTGACTATGATATATTTTCCAATTACCACAAATGATATAAAAAAAATCACCAATAGAGGCATTAGACTAAGGAATAAACATATATCTGCAACAGTCACGCAGAAGCTTAGCTACTACACATAAGAAATCATGTCACTTTTAGTTTTTTTTGCAGTAAAAAGACATGCTTGAAGTATATAAAATGTCACAATTAATGAATTTATTGTGCTCTGTTTATTCTCAATGGTTTTGTTTGTGTTTGGACTTCACGTCACTAGCAGCAATAACTCAGCAATTCCCTTTATCTCCCCACAACACTGCACACCCTCATTTGTCTTTATTGTGGCTATACTGGGAGCTCTTCATAGAATTATGGCTCGGCTTATGTGTACAGTGGGAATATTAATTCCTTCAGAAATTCGACAGTTCACTGTTTCTGAGCAGTTTTAGCATGGTCACAAATCATTATAAACACTGGGGATGGCCTTGAAGATGAAATAAATCAACATAACTTCCTTTTGTAAGTTTACACTAACACTTTCTTATCAGCTATTGTTCCTTGAGTAGCTATATAATGACAATTTAATAAGTGATACTTACTGAATTAGAGAGCAACTTGTGATACTGGAGACCCAGATTTAGATGCTCCACCATAATAACTGGATGTAAGTTTCATTGATACCACCAGAATCTCTGAACTGTTGTGAAATGTCTTGGCATTAAAACCAATGAAATGATCCAAACCCTTTATATAGAAGTCAAAGCCAGAATTTTCTATGAATTAGTGATGACATACAGCAGTGGGCCATCCGTTGTGTTACTGAACTACATACCATCATTTCATGTAGAGTTTTATGATTTATGATCTTCTAAAGTGTCATACTGAATAAACAAGGTTTCATAGTGGGTATGCTTCCTTACCTTCAAGCCTGTTTGTGCCCTTAAAGTGAAGTTTTAGAATGCTTCATGGCAAATTACTACTATGTCTATATAGCTGTGCTTCTATTGTTCAGTGACATTAGCTATTGCAGTCTAGATAATTATATTTTAGTTGAAATTGGATTAAGAGCTGTGGGACATGTTAATGGGGTGAATGCCAAGAAGCAGTCTCTACTGGTGTAGCTCCTATAGGTATATTTGTAACAATAATCTTACAGCATATTGTATTTGTACAGATTGTTACAACAGCATATTGATATATATGTTAGAACATACGTTTGCTTTTGGCAATATTTTACTTCATTGCATTTATAAATAACTTCATTGCATTTATATAGATTTGTAGTCATTCATGTTGTTTTCTTGATTTATATGATATCTGAAATATGCTATGAGTGTTTACAATGCAATTTTCTTAAGTAAAAAAATAAAAAGAAACCAGAATTCTTAAAGATACTGGGGGAAAATGTTCCCTATTTTTAACATCAATCTTGATTTGGTTTGTGGTCCTGTGAGACATTGCAAATTATTAGGCCTCTTTCACACGGGAGTCATGGATTTGGGCCGGATAAGATGCGGGTGCATCGCAAGAAAATGCGTAAACATTTTAATGCGTTTTGCACGCGCGTGAGAAAAATCGGCATGTTTGGTAGATTGTATTATTTTCCCTTATAACATGGTTGTTTGTGCAGCCCGGCTTCTCTTCTTTCTTCAGGACCTGGGTAAAGGACCTTTGATGACATCACTGCGCTCATCACATGGTCCATCACATGATCCTTCACCATTGTGATGGATCATGTGACGGACTATGTGATGAGCGCAGTGATGTCACCACAGGTCCTTTTCCTCCTGCACAGCAAAGAAGAAGAAAGAAGAGAAGCCGGGCTGCGCGAACAAGTGGTTTTTTTTAACCCCTCCAGCCCTATTTTACTTAGCATTCTGTATTAAGAATGCTACTATTTTCCCTTATAACCATGTTATAAGGCAAAATAATAATGATCGGGTCCCCATCCCGATCGTCTCCTTGCAACGATTGTGAAAATCGCACCGCATCCGCACTTGCTTGCGATTTTCATGCAGCCCCTTTTATTTCTATGGGGCCTGCGGTGCGTGAAAAACGCACAAAATAGAGCATGCTGCGATTTTCACGCAATGCACAAGTGATGCGTGAAAATCATGGCTCATGTGCACAGCCCCATAGATATGAATGGGTTCCGGATTCAGTGCGGGTGCAATGCGTTCAACTCACGCATTGCACCCGTGCGGAAATCTCGCCCATGTGAAAGAGGCCTTAATAATTTTGATGCTTCTTGGTAGGTCCACAGTAGTTTCTGGTGTAGATTTCAGGTGTAGTGATGAGCGACAGGGGCAATATTCGAATTTGCTATATTTTGCAAATATTTGGGTGAATGTTCATCATATATTCGAGAATTATTTTCTTGACTGCCAAAATTGACAATGTAATATGTGCGTATTGCGCACTAAATATAGGAGTGGGTCATTTTTCAAGCTGCTAGAAGTTTTCATGAGACTGGAGAAAATAGTTGGCACGGCAGAACATTACAATAGCTTTATATGCAGATAGAGTGCTCCAATATATTCACAATTGCGCAAATCAGCAAATAATGATGCACATATTTTTGCGCAATACATGCAACTTCACATTTTAGCAGGTCTGACTACATACTACTGATTGGTGCACTATGTATTGTTGTGACATCACAGCACTATGTCTGTAGCATGTATGTATGGACAGCAGAACCTATCAGCTACACTATATCACTATATAACCTACACTGACTATCTCCCACTAACTATCTTTATAATATATATAAGCTAACTAACTAACTAACTAACTAACTAACTATCTAATGTAATATAAACAGTAAAGCACAGAGCACAGCAATGACACTGCTGTCTCTCTCAGAACTCCATAAAACTACAGAAAATGGCTGCTGGGGAGTTTCTTATATAGTAAGGGGGAGGCAACTTTCCTATTGGTTGCTAGGGATGTTACTAAGCTCAGACAAAGATATTGCAGCCTTCTCATTGGCTCACAAGCAAGAAGGAAGGTTATTAATAAATACAAAAAATCTATATAATGGTATGTTTATATAAACTTTTCCGATGCAACTACTTATGATCTAAGTGCCCGTTTTTACATATATTTACTTTTTGTTTGTTTTTGGGGTAAACATTTACGCGAGCACCTAATCCCATTCGGATTGGAGATGAGCCGCCTTGTTTCTATTTATTAATAAATAAAAAAATCTAGAATATTTGAGAATACGAATATATAGCACTATATTCTACACCTTCACAAATTCTCGAAGTGGCAATATTCGCGATTAAAATTTGCGTCCAAAACTATTCAGGTGTAACTTGCGCCAGTAAACTGTATTAAGCAATCTTATATCTGTTGGGCTGTATATGCCCCACTTACACCCACACCCAACCCACTTTCTTTTTTTTTTTTTTTTTTTTTTTTACAAAAAAGGGTCTTGTTCAAAGATTGTGACTTTTCTAGGCAAAACAAACAAAACAATTGCATAGAACCTCTAATGAATTCCCCTCAATGTATGCTACCTTATTTCTATTTATCCAGTTTCAACTAGTCTTGATTTAAAAGCTTCTTGCCATTTTTTTGCATATAGTTCCTGTGTAGACCTTCATAGCTACATCTAAGAGGGTGGAGCAGCCCCATTAAAGTCATACTGCCTCTTTTAATTGGAACTGTTTAGTTGAATTATGTACCCCTCATATCCACCTTCTATTCTCTGTGCTGTCTCAGTATGTCTATTTGTTCCTGCCTGTATGTTGTATTACATTAGTGGTATTGGAACGCTGCACAACCAGATAGTTAACAGTCACTGATCCTCTTCTCTAGGGGCAGGCTAGTGAATCAAGAGAAAGAAAGTGGGTAGGGTGGTCTCAATTCCCAATGCCCTGGTGTACTGTATGAAAGAGGAGGAATGTTCAAATTGATATTGAAATGCCATCTTTTTCTTGTGATTATATAGTGAAGATTGGTTGGAATAGACTGTATATAATGAACCAATGAAAGGAGACGGGGATCCTGAATTTCTTTTAGTGAATCATGTGGGACTCTTTAAAGTATACCGCTTCATGTCACCAAGAAATCTTGTTTTCATATTTTAGACCCGTCATGCTGCAGCCCAACAGAAAAAAGAACTTGTAACTGTAAGAATATTTGTTCTATATTTCTGAATAAAATTGTTCCAGGCTTCAAGTCCATTCCTGTAATCATCACGCTTACTGTGTCATCAAGTGTGCTGTTGTACGCATCAAGCCTAATATGCCTTTGATAGTAATCTTAAACCTAAAAATATACAAGCTACTTTTGTGGGGGGGAAAAAATTGTTCTGAAGTATTTCTGTTTTATTAAAGGGAAACTCCTTTAACATACACACTACAATCAAACCTTGTGTGTAGTAAAACATCCCTCTGCTTCCTCTTGCTAACCCATAAGAAGTAGAAGGGCACTGATGGACGGTAGTTACATATTACTGCAGGATCTGAGTACATACAGGCTTTGTGTGTGGTTTGTTACCATGGAGATACATTGTCAGTATTAACATATACAAAAGATACTGTAGGTTTTCAGCTCAAGGCTATTTGCAAAGTGGCTTCTATAGTTATTATAGAATAGATGTATTGGATAAATGTAAGAATGGTTGCAAAAGTGCAAATAGCCTTTGTTTTAGCTTGACAGCTCAAATTAGTTTAATATAAACAAAAGAGCTAACAGGGGCTCTATATACAAGAAACTAACAGTCAAAAGGATGAGCAGAAATATGTCAGGTTTACCTGATTAGATTGCGAGTAAAATAGATTTTTACATATTTTTTTTACATTTGTGGATTCATTTTTTTTTTTACTCCCAGCAGGGGAGGACAGGTCATCGACCCCCTGCCCCCCTGTTGGGCCGATACCATTCTCACAGCCACTTGCTGAGTACAAAATTATTGTATACTCTTAGCATTGATTTATGCTAGGAGCCTCACGTACTTATGCACCTGGCCAAAGGCCGCAGATGCCCTCCTGAACTCACCTGTATTCCCTGCCTCAAAACGGCGATACAGTTGAATACTGTTGTAAGGGCAGCAGTATTTTGTGTTAGACAGTGGTATTTGGTTCTGCTGGGGTGGTATTTTGTGCTGCACTATGATATTTGCTTCTGCTGGGGTGGTATTTTGTGCTGCACTATGGTATTACAGGCCCTACCTACTTTTTGTGTCCCTGTCTACTTGTGTTGGCCTGACATGTTGCTTGGTATTTGGCCAATTTGGACCCACCTACAACATAAGGGTGCATTTAGATTTTTTTTTTCAGGGCCAGTTTAAGTTCCCAGTCCTTTAGCCTATGGACACAAGTGATGCTTACTCTGGAGAAATGGTGATCCTGAACAACCCTGGTAACTTCCATTTTCATGTGTAGTAACTCTATGCTGTGACATAAATGAGTGCATTTCCCCTGTACTGTGAGATCACTTGCATTGTGCACTTGGAAAGACACGTGACTCTAGTTTACAGGCATAAATCCTTTTGTTGACATAATTGATGGTCCAGAAAGGGCAAACGGACAAATGATTTACAAAGCTACAAACAACGAGCTCAAAGCACTTTCTGACGTTTACATTTTCTTTAGTCTTCCCCTAGTGATCAAGCAAAAACAAAAATACTGGGGCATAGCTGCAAGCAATGGTAGATTTAGAAGACCATAGGCCCTGGGCTGTTCCCAAAATTTGCTCTCGCTTCCTCACTGTCACCCCTCTATACTGTGATTATAGTCAAGTAGTGGCACCAAAATACTTAGTCCCACTCTTGAGTCAACACTACCCTTCCACAGCAGAATCCACTATGAATCCATGGCAAAATCCATTTTGAGATTTATTTATTTTTTACAGATTTCCCCTTGTGCACTGCAAATAGGAAAATCTGCAGTTGACATGCAGTGGATTTAAATTCAACGCTGCAGGTTAATATCTGCCCAGATGTTTTATGCATTGGGTGGATGAGATTTGCCTTAATCTCATCCACTTTAAACAAATATATAAACCCAAGACCAGACTCTCTAAATACAGACTCAGGTCAGAACCAATAAATAGAGTTGAGCGGACACCTGGAAGTTCAGGTTCGGGACCCAAACTTGACCCCGAACCTGAACCTCATGGAGTTAATGGGGACCCGAACTTTGGAGCACTAAAATGGCTCTAAAAAAGTCATGGAAAGAGCTAGAGGGCTGAAAATGGCATCAAAATGTGGTTAAGAGCATGACAAGTGCTCTGCAAATGTGGATAGGGATATGACTCCAAGGCGTGAAGGGCAAGCTCAGACCATGTGCCCAATTTGGAGACCCAGAAGTTGAAGGGGGCAGACCCATCAGTCAGTGCGTGTAGGCGTGTGCACACATATTGCTCCACCATGTGGCACGTCCCCGTGATGTCCACGATCCAATTAGATATCTGCTCTATCAACTTTTGATGTTCTTTTCTGCGCCTACCATGGTGATCACGGTTAGCGGCGAATCAGGGTTCCATGCCGGAGAGGGAGCGTGAGAAAGGGATACCACATCCAAGGGAGGTCAATGGCTGCAATGTGATCGAGCTGAAATGTATGACAAGTTATTAAAGCGCAAGGATCGAATGAAAAGGCCAATTAACCACTTCAACCCCGCTAGCTAAAACCCCCTTAATGACCAGGCCACTTTTTACACTTCTGCACTACACTACTTTCACCGTTTAACGCTCGGTAATGCAACTTACCACCCAAATTTATTTTACCTCCTTTTCTTCTCACTAATAGAGCTTTCATTTGGTGGTATTTCATTGCTGCTGACATTTTTACTTTTTTTGTTATTAATCGAAATGTAACGATTTTTTTTGCAAAAAAATGACATTTTTCACTTTCAGCTGTAAAATTTTGCAAAAAAAACGACATCCATATATAAATTTTTCGCTAAATTTATTGTTCTACATGTCTTTGATTAAAAAAAAAATGTTTGGGCAAAAAAAAATGGTTTGGGTAAAAGTTATAGCGTTTACACACTATGGTACAAAAATGTGAATTTCCGCTTTTTGAAGCAGCTCTGACTTTCTGAGCACCTGTCATGTTTCCTGAGGTTCTACAATGCCCAAACAGTAGAAAAAACCCACAAATGACCCCATTTTGCAAAGTAGACACCCTAAGATTCGCTGATGGGCATAGTGAGTTCATAGAACTTTTTATTTTTTGTCACAACTTGCGACAAAAAATAAAAAAATTCTAGGAACTCGCCATGCCCCTCACGGAATACCTTGGGGTGTCTTCTTTCCAAATGGGGTCACCTGTGGCGTAGTTATACTGCCCTGGCAATTTAGGGGCCCATATGTGTAAGAAGTAGTTTGCAATCGAAATCTGTAAAAAATGACCGGTGAAATCCGAAAGGTGCACTTTGGAATGTGGGTCCCTTTGCCCACCTAGGCTGCAAAAATGTGTCACACATCTGGTATCGCCGTACTCAGGAGAAGTTGGGGAATGTGTTTTGGGGTGTCATTTTACATATAACCATGCTGGGTGAGAGAAATATCTTGGCAAAAGACAACTTTTCCATTTTTTTTATACAAAGGTGGCATTTGACCAAGATATTTTTCTCACCCAGCATGGGTATATGTAAAATGACACCCCAAATCACATCCCCCAACTTCTCCTGAGTACGGAGATACCAGATATGTGACACTTTTTTGCAGCCAAGGTGGGCAAAGGGGCACATATTTCAAAGTGCACCTTTCGGATTTTGCAGGCCATTTTTTACACATTTTGATTGCAAAGTACTTCTCACACATTTGGGCCCCTAAATTGCCAGGGCAGAAATTGCCAGGGCAGTATAACTACCCCACAAGTGACCCCATTTTGGAAAGAAGACACCCCAAGGTATTCGGTGAGGGGCATGTCGAGTTCCTAGAATTTTTAATTTTTTGTCACAAGTTAGCGGAAAATGATGATTTTAAATTTTTTTTTCCTTACAAAGTCTCATATTCCACTAACTTGCGACAAAAAATAAAAAATTCTAGGAACTCGCCATGCCCCTCACGGAATACTTTGGGATGTCTTCTTTCCAAAATGGGGTCACTTGTGGCGTAGTTATACTGCCCTGGCAATTTAGGGGCCCAAATGTGTGAGAAGTACTTTGCAATCAAAATGTGTAAAAAATGGCCTGCGAAATCCGAAAGGTGCACTTTGGAATATGTGCCCCTTTGCCCACCTTGGCTGCAAAAAAGTGTCACACATCTGGTATCGCCGTACTCAGGAGAAGTTGGGGAATGTGTTTTGGGTGTCATTTTACATATACCCATGCTGGGTGAGAGAAATATCTTGGCAAAAGACAACTTTTCCCATTTTTTTATACAAAGTTGGCATTTGACCAAGATATTTATCTCACCCAGCATGAGTATATGTAAAATGACACCCCAAAACACATTCCCCAGCTTCTCCTGAGTATGGCGATACCACATGTGTGACACTTTTTTGCAGCCTAGATGCGCAAAGGTGCCCAAATTCCTTTTAGGAGGGCATTTTTTGACATTTGATCCCAGACTTCTTCTCACGCTTTAGGGCCCCTAAAAAGCCAGGGCAGTATAAATACCCCACATGTGACCCCACTTTGGAAAGAAGACACCCCAAGGTATTCAATGAGGGGCCTGGCAAGTTCATAGAAATTAATTTTTTGGGCATAAGTTAGCGGAAATTGATTTTTTTTTGTTTTTTCTCACAAAGTCTCACTTTCCGCTAACTTAGGACAAAAATTTAAATCTTTCATGGACTCAATATGCCCCTCAGCGAATACCTTGGGGTGTCTTCTTTCCGAAATGGGGTCAGTTGTGGGGTGTTTGCACTGCCCTGGCATTTGAGGGTCTCCGCAATCATTACATGTATGGCCAGCATTAGGAGTTTCTGCTATTCTCCTTATATTGAGCATACAGGTAATGAGATTTTTTTTTCCGTTCAGCCTCTGGGCTGAAAGAAAAAAATGAACGGCACAGATTTCTTCATTCGCATCGATCAATGTGGATGGAAAAATCTCTGCCAAAAAAAAAAAAGGAGGGGAAAGGCGTCTGCCAGGACATAGGAGCCCCGCCCAACATCCATACCCACTTAGCTCGTATGCCCTGGCAAACCAGATTTCTCCATTCACGTCAATCAATGCGGATGAATAAATCATTGCCGGGATTTATTTTTATTTTTATATACAAAGTATTCGCCAAAGCATAGGAACGCCGCCTCCTCCTCAGCTCGTATGCCTTGGCAAACGTATCTGTTACTGCAGAGTAGAAATCTCGTCTTGCAGCGCCGCATACACCGACTTGCGTGTAATCTGACAGCAGCGCAATGCTTCTGTCAGAATGCACATCAGTGCTGCAGCTAGTCGATCGGCTGGTCCACCTGGAAGGTAAAAAAAAAAAAAAAAGCAGGCCGCAACGCAATAATTTTATTAACTTTGGAACAGAACATATAAACTTTAACTTTTTGAACTAAACATTAACCTTTTTGCTTACTGGTGTTTTTTTTTTTTTTTTTACCTTTATAGAACAAACCTCTCCTTCCCCATGGGTCAATGTGCAAAGCGCAAATCGCCCAAAGATGTGGCGAAGTGCGTTATGCACTTTGTCCCAGGTGAAAGGAGAGGTTTGCAGCAGCTGTATGTGAATGGGCCCTAAGAGCCCTGTGTGCCTGTCCTGGTGAGATGTGATCCCTATGCTAAGTGTACCTGTGTGTGGTACTTCCGGAAACACTCTCCTAAGCATAGGGCAGGGTGGTCAGGACAGTCAGGACAGAAATAGCGGGTGTCACGCCTTATTCCACTCCTGCTACAGACACGACATTTTTTTCGGGGTGGCGGTCGGTTTGAGGTACCAGGAACGACACTGGGGAAATGTCGCTCGTGTAGACGGCTAACTACACTGGTGGATGGGGCCACGGAACCTCCTGGGTACAGGAGGTTCGCGATGATCTCTTCCTGAAATTTGAGGAAGGATCCAGTTCTCTCAGCCTTACTGTAGAGAACAAAACTATTATACAGAGCCAATTGAATTAAATATACAGACACCTTCTTATACCAGCGTCTGGTTCTGCGGGAAACTAAATACGGAGCCAACATCTGGTCATTGAAGTCCACCCCTCCCATGTGAAGGTTATAGTCGTGGACTGAGAGGGGCTTTTCAATGACACGGGTTGCTCGCTCAATTTGGATTGTCGTGTCTGCGTGAATGGAGGAGAGCATGTAAACATCACGCTTGTCTCTCCATTTCACCGCGAGCAGTTCTTCGTTACACAATGCAGCCCTCAGCCCCCTTGCAAGACGGGTGGTAACGAGCCGTTGGGGGAAGCCCGCGTGACTAGTTTGCGCGGTGCCACAGGCGCCAATCCGTTCTAGAAACAAATGCCTAAAGAGGGCCACACTTGTGTAAAAATTGTCCACATAAAGATGGTATCCCTTGCCGAATAAGGGTGACACCAAGTCCCAGACTGTCTTCCCACTGCTCCCCAGGTAGTCAGGTCAACCAGGGTCTGATCTTTTCCCTCATAGATCCGAAATTTGTGGGTATAGCCTGTGGCCCTTTCACAGAGCTTATACAATTTGACCCCATACCGGGCGCGCTTGCTTGGGATGTATTGTTTGAAGCCAAGGCGCCCGGTAAAATGTATCAGGGACTCGTCTACGCAGATGTTTTGCTCAGGGGTATACAAATCTGCAAATTTCAGGTTGAAATGGTCTATGAGGGGCCGAATTTTGTGGAGCCGGTCAAAAGCAGGGTGGCCTCTGGGACGGGAGGTGCTGTTATCACTAAAGTGCAGGAAATGCAGGATGGTCTCAAATCGTGTCCTGGACATAGCAGCAGAGAACATGGGCATGTGATGAATTGGGTTCGTGGACCAATATGACCGCAATTCATGCTTTTTAGTTAGACCCATGTTGAGGAGAAGGCCCAGAAAAGTTTTAATTTCGGAAACTTGGACTGGTTTCCACCGGAAAGGGCATAAGAGCTTCCCGGGTTGGCGGATATAAATTGTGTGGCATACCGATTTGTTTCGGCCACGACTAAGTCCAAGAGCTCCGCAGTCAAGAACAGCTCAAAAAATCCCAGGGCCGAACCGATCTGAGCTGTCTTAACCCGAACTCCAGACTGGGCGGTGAAAGGGGGAACTACAGGTGCGGCTGAAGTTGGGGACTGCCAATCAGGGTTTGCCAGCACCTCAGGGATTCTAGGGGCTCTACGGGCATGTCTTTGCGGTGGCTGCGACGGGGTCACTACTGCTCGTGCCACCGTACCAGCTTCAACTGCCCTTCTGGTGCTCGCCACTTCACCAGGTTGTACGGCAGTGCTGGTACTAGGTCCAGGAAGGGCTGCGCTGCTGGTGTATGCCTCACCACGTAATCCGACAGCACCAGCCCCACTCTGCTGCTCTTGAAGCGGATCCTGCGCAACCTGTGGTCTAGCAACACGGGGCCGGGTACGCCTGGTGCTATCAGGGACCTCAGCCTCCTCGTCCGAACTTTGGGTCAGAGAGCCACTGCTTTCTACAGGTTCGTATTCTGACCCGCTAGATTCATCAGATGAGGGTTCCCATTCCTCATCCGACTGGGTCAGAAGCCTGTAGGCCTCTTCAGAAGAATACCCCCTGTTTGACATTTGGGCAACTAAATTTAGGGGTATTCCCTGAGACTACCCAAGAAAAAAAGCAAGCCTGTCTTACAAAGGGGAGGCTAGCGAAGTACCGGAGGCCACTGCGGTTGATAAAAAATATCAAAACTGATTTTTTTATCGCCGCAGTGCGTGTAAAGTGAATGTGCAGTGATAAAAAAATATATATATTTTTGTCACTGCGGTGGGGCGGGCGTGGGTGAACGCACATGTGGGCGACCGATCAGGCCTGATCGGGCAAACACTGCGTTTTGGGTGGAGGGCGAACTAAAGTGACACTAATACTATTATAGATCTGACCGTGATCAGTTTTGATCACTTCCAGATACTATAAAAGTACAAATGCTGATTAGCGATACGCTAATCAGCGAATAAGGGACTGCGGTGCGGTGGGCTGGGCACTAACTGATCGCTAAACTACCTAACCAAGGGACCTAAACTATCCTAAAACCTAACGGTCAATACCAGTGGGAAAAAAAAAGTGACAGTTTGCACTGATCACTTTTTTCCTTTTCACTAGTGATTGACAGGGGCAAGAAGGGGTGATCAAATGGTTAATTGGGGTGCTGGGAGGTGATCTGGGGGCTAAGTGTGGTGTTGGTGGGTACTCACAGTGATGTGTGCTCCTCTGCTCCTCTGCTGGAACCAACCGACCAAAAGAAGGCGCAGAGGAGCACAGCAGCCATATAACCACATCATATTTACTAATATGATGGGTTATCTGGCTGCTGATTCATTTTTTTTGAAAATCAGCAACCTGCCAGCCACGATCATTGGCTGGCAGGTTGATGACGAACTTGTCTTTTGAATTTTGCCGGCCCGCGATGCGCATGCGCGGGCCGGCTTTCCCCGAAATCTCGCGTCTCGCGAGAGGACGCACCGGCGCGTCCACCCAGAGGAACAGGACCGCCGCAAAGACGCAATCCTGCGTACGGCAGTCCTGAGCAGGTTAAACAGGCAAGGACTTCTTCACCATTGCCTGAGGCTTCCTCACCATTGCCTGAGTATTAGTTACCCTTCTGGAATCTGTCTCTCGTCTGCCTGGCTGTATATTGACCAAGTTCTGGTATGTCTTACTTTCCATTTACTTTATCTCTTACATTTATCATTATCTCGGTATGGTTCCCTGGCTTCGACCTCATATTTCAACTCCTCACTTGGCACTTTGTTCTGGACTTGAAGCTAGTGCCATTAGTGCCATCTATATATTTCTACAATCCTTTGAATATTAATGTATTTTATTTCTTTTTGGGAAAATGTTGAACAATATAATATTAGTAAATAGTAATGCTTTGTAAAATGGCTGAATGTATTCTCAGGAATGAATGTTTGGTAGGAGGACATTTGTACATGGACATCTAGCATTGCAACTGGAAATGATTAAAATTTTCAACCAAAGAATGGATACAAAATGATGTACTTCCTGCTTTGCCATATACTTCATTGTGTCTGGTATTTATTATTTGTTGAATGCAATGTTGTTCTGCTATGAGTAATGTATGAGAAAAATAATATTCTATTCTGTGCCACTGTTAGTGTTAATTTATTTCAGAAAGTCATTGTTATAAAACAGCTACTGTACAATGTTATTTGGAAATATTGCAGTATATTAAGGACATTTAGCATTATTGTCTATGCATGCACTAAAAAGTAATAACATCTAACATATCTGCACCCTATATTTCTTTGTTAGTGCATCCATTGTTTGCAATTACAAAAGTAAAATCTCCTAAAATGAACAACAGTGCTCGGCCTCTCCTGTTACAGATCCGTCAAGGCTATTGATGCAGTGAGCATGTTCCAGTTTTGCCAATTGACTTGGATTCTTTTATAGGCATTTCATTAAACCTTACATTAGTAAAGTGCGCCTGTGATATCTATGTCAATTTTTTTTTCCTATATAGTCTGAGAAAATGTACCCACAAGGCAGTAAAAGAATGCACATTTCCTACCTTGCCATTCACCTTCATGTAAATAAGCTTCTAAATCAGGGATGGACAACCTTCTCTGGTCCAAGGAGTCAAAGACCAAACTGTAAGATTGGACCAGCCCAAAGAGCCACAATAAAAGGTAGAACGGGTATGAACATCTGAATCATTAATACAATAACATAATGAATGTATTTGCGTAAATGTCTGATAGTGGCCAGTTCTACTTCAAGGATTCCCACCTATAAGGAGAATGAGGGTCTCCTTTTCCTCTATTCACAATCCAGAAAGGAGACCATGCATGCATGTGATGCTTTCCATTGTTGTTTATGTCAGTTGCTGAAACAGTCATGTGTTTTACTATTCGCTTAAACTTGCACAGCCGTCTCTCCATGTCAACTGTTCTTCTCGGGACACCCACATGGGGTCAGGAGATCCCCATTCTTTACCTAGAGGTGGCAAGAAAGTGCTGCATTAATTTTTACCTGTCCCTGCCGTTACACACCACATAAGAAATACATGTTAAAAGCCACCAGGACACAGACAAGCATATCTGTGACCAGATGGCTTGGAGTCACACAAAATGGCATTGTGGGCCCCTTGGGCCTCTGGGCCACAGGTTGCGCACCCCTGCTCTAGGTGCATCATAATTTATTCACATGCCCTACTAGCTCACTCACAACTAACAAGTAAAGCGTATGAGATAAAAAGCGCATATCTGTGGTGAAAGATGTTTCATTGTGTCCATCATTATCTTTACTCCAATTTACTTTCTTGCAAAACAAATTCAATACAGTATTGCAATATAATAGTAAAACACATGACATGCTGAAGCTGAACACCTATTTCAATCATCAGTTTACAGAATATCATAACGACTATTGTGACATGTCATAAACCAGAATGTTTCCACTGACCGAATATGGATGCCTAAAACAACAATAAATTGTGTATCTATTCTGCTGATTGTGCCAAAGACAGTAGGGCAAAAGTGACTTTCTTGCAGATGATCTCTCTGATAACCCAGAATACTCCTGCTCATAAGGGAAGCATTTTTCGGTATTAGAAGTGTATTAATTTATTGCTGATAGCACTACTTGATATTTTCAGGCAATCATTCACCAACGTGAAAACTCGCACGTAGATGCCAATGGCATATGCTCAAAGTTTACATACAAGTTTACATACACTATATAAAAAGACACACATGCATGTTCTTCTCAATATCTGACATGAAATCAGAATAAACCTTTCCTGTTTTTGGTCAATTAGGATTACCATAATTATTATTATTTGCCAAATGCCAGAATAATGAGAGAGAGAATGCTTAAGGCATTTTTATTACTTTCTGTAAAGTCAAAAGTTTACATACATTTCATTAATATTTGGCACCATTGCCCTTAAACTGCTTGACTTGGGTCAAACGTTTTGGATATCCTTCCACAAGTTTCTCACAATAGTTGGTCGGAATTTGGGATCATTCCTCCTGACAAAACTGTTGTAACTGAGACCTGTTTGTTGGTCTCTTTGCTTGCACTTGCCTTTTCAGCTTTGCCCATACATTTTCAATAGAATTGATATCAGGGCTTTGTGATGACCACTCCAAAACATTGACTTTGTTATCCTTAAGCTACTTTGTAACCAGTTTGGCAGTATGCTTTGGGTCTTTGTCCATTTGGAAGACCCATTTCCCCCCAAGCTTTAACTTCCTGGCTGATGTCTTGAGATGTTGCTTCAGTATTTCTACATAATCTTCTTTCTTCATGATGCCATCTATTTTGTGAAATGCACCAGTCCCTCCTGCAATGAAACAACCCCACACCATGATGCTGCCACCCCCGTGTTTCACAGTTGGGATGATGTTCTTAGGCTTCCAAGCTTCCCCCTTTTTCCTTCAAACGTAACGATGGTCATTATGGCGAAAAAGTTAACTTTTAGTTTTGTCAGACCATAGGACATGTCTCCAAAAATGTAGGTCTTTGTTCCTGTATGTATTTGCAAACATGAATCTGGCTTTTTTTATGTTTCTTTTGGAGTAATGGTTTCTTTCTGACTGAGTGGCCTTTCAGCCCATGTTGCTACAGTACTCTTTTCACTGTGGATATTGAAAGAATCTTACCAGCTTCCTCCATCATCTTCACAAGGTCTTTTGCTTTTGTTCTTGGGCTGATATGCACATATCAGACCAAAGCACTTTCATCTCTGGGACACAGAACCCATCTCCTTCCTGACAGGTATGATGGCTGGACATTCCCATCTTGTTTGTATTTGCATATAATTGCTTGCACAGATGGACGAGGCACCTTCAGGTATCTTGAAATTGCACCCAAGGTTGAGCCAGACTTGTGCACGTCCACAATTCTCTTCCTGATATCTTGGCTGATTTCTTTAGACTTTCCCATGATGCTACACAAAGAAGCAGTGTGTTTCAGGTGTGCATTTAAATACATCTACAGGCATGTCTCTAATTAATTCAGATGTTGCCAACAAACTTAACAGAAGCTTTCAAACACATGATATCATCATATGGACAGTCCAGAATTGTTTAAAGGCATAGTAATCTTAGTGTATGTAAACTTTTGATATTGCAAAAAGTAATAAAAATGCCTTGAAACATTCTCTCTCTCATTATTCTGGCATTTGGCAAATAATAATAATTATGGTAATCCTAATTGACCAAAAACAGGAAAGGTTTATTCTGATCTCATGTCAGATATTGAGAAAAGCATGCATACGTGTCTTTTTATATAGTATATGTAAACTTCTAGTTTCAACTGTAACTTATTTTCACATCAAGTCTAACTCCATGGCCGTAGGAGGAGAAGCAAGATTAAAAGCAATATTTTTCATTTTTAAAGCATCCAAACTGCTAACATAATCTTCTGACACTTTAAACAGCTATCAAATACTACCACATCAGAACAGAATATTTGTAGTAACTAGCAACATTTATTGATAAACTCTACCTTAAAGGGTCATTGCTCTCTCTCTCCTGACTGCAGAGGACAGACTCATAGACTTCTATTGAGATCTCCTGCAGCAAAGAAAGAGTGTGATATACAAATGCTTATATCTCCTCGTTCTGGCAATCGGTAGGGGTTTTGGCACTCAGACCCCCAATGTTCCAAACTTTTGATATGTCTCTATGTCATAGAGACCCTTTAAAGGAAGGACACATAAAAAATCATGCAAAATAAAAAATATTCCTTGTTTTATTTTATCTTATTTTTGTCTTCTAATTAATAGTGACAAAATCTATGAATAATTTTTCTCCCTGTGTCCCAAGAGAGTAGCCATGTCCCCACTTCATCTCATCACAATATTGTGTCTGACTGTAGGGCAACTGGCTAAAGAAATAGCAACTTCCCTTCTCCTCTGTCTGCACTAAGACACAAAAATTGCTAAGCTCACCCATTGGCTAAGCTCCACCATCAGCTATTCATCAGCTGAAAATGAAGCGTGTAAGTAGGAAACAATTCTTGTGTTCTCTGCAGGACTGTTCACATTAGGGACATGCACAAAATCCTGCACTAACAGCCCGGGGCAATATAATCTCATTCGGTGGCCCTATAAGTTATATGTTACTTAGGGAGAAAAGCAAAAGTGTTTACTGTGATATACATTGTACTGTATACATAAACGGTTTTGTCAATAGTATAGTGTATAGAAATACACATACAATATGAGAAAATATATATACAATTTCCTATACTATAAAATTAGTTAATCCATGTACTTATATATATATTGTATATTAGGGCTGTTAACTATAATACAGCAACAAACCAAAAAAATTGAATACTTCTTTGCACAAAGTGGATGTCTTCCATACTGTTACACTCAATTCAGTCTTTGGCCTGAAGTGCTCAGTTCCTCTCAGTTTGCATTGTGTCACTTAGAATAAATAGCAAGCATTGCCAGGGGGTTAGAACAACCTATTTAAATCAGATCAATCTTCAGTTAATCAGATGGTGGACGGGAATGCATTTTAAGGTTCCTAATATAAGAAAAAAAGGCAATGTCTATAAATATTGAATTTCTACCATAAACTATAAATTCTTAAAAATATTTTAATAAAACTGAAACAAGGTTACAAATTATGGAATATAATAAAGTACTAATAGAAGTAATTTAAAAATGGTATAAATCTTTTTTCACAGGGCCTCTAGAAGTTTTTATACACAGTATGTTCACAAACTATAAAACAAGGAAATACCAGCTCACCGATACTCGAATAGCTCGATGTCCTTCAGTGCAAGGATAGGCAGTCACATATTCTATGAACAATTCACCACTTGATAAAAACAAATTGTAACTTTATTTTCTTTAATTAAAATCCACAGGCAATTAAGAAATCCTGCTAGCAGCCCCAAATAATGCTGCTCACACATATTGAAAGCAAGCCACCTCTGGCATGGCTTTTCAAGCAGTTACAGTAGTTATAACAGGCCTGGAAACCTTCAGAAAGCCCCAGACTGTCCCGTTAACTGATCTGAACCCCGATATTTTGCAACTGAGGCCCAGAATGGAAGGCAGAGGGAGCTCTCTCCCTCTGTCTAACCCCACTGAAAACAGTGACATCTGAGGGATTAAATGACTGGGATTGACATCATCGCCTATCCTGGTCATTGTTGCTAGGTGCCTGCAGTATTATATTGCCAGCACTTGCCATTTTTGGAGCAAGAGCAATGTATGAGCTCACATTATACATCCCCTTAATGTTGATCACATACATGTACGTGATTATGTGTTAAGGGGTTAATAAAATAAAAATAAAACACACTATAAACTCAATTTGAACATTTTTTATCTATCACCATAACCATTTCAAAACCAGGCCTTTTAACACCATTCCTGACCAAACATATCTTTGAAAGCCATAACATAATTTTTTTTTCATTCAGTTATTTAAACAATTTTGTGCAGTTTTATTTTAGTAGTTTTTGTTTTTATTTTCTCTGTTTATTTATTTTCTGTTTTCAAATTTCTTCGACACAAAATGCAACTAAAATTATTATGTTATGTAGGGAAGAGGCAGTATTCTCTTTTTTTGTACAAGACCTTTGGAAGACAATTCATTACATTTTTTATTGCTGATTTCCGCTGTAGCTAGGGTAGACATATTCACCCCAAATACCAGCACCCAGCACCTCAGCTTCTTGCTTGGTTGAAAATTCCTGAGATTTTCTAGCCATATCGATGATGCAGGGGAAGCCAGGTGCACCAAATGGAACGACCATGCTCACAGTGCACATTATTTGTATTAGAATTAGAATTAAAGGATGAGATTTTCACAAGAAAGGTATGATTATGTTTTGTGGCACCTACCCTACATGATGGTATTCTCACTTTGAAACAGATTTTGAAAGTGACATACCCTCTTGAAAGGGCTGCTGTCAGCAGATTTGTACCTATCCTATGAAACTGGCTGTCCTGTTGCATTTGTGCTTGGCACCTGAAGGCATCTGTGTTGGTATGATGTTCGTATGTATGATGTTCGTATGTGCCGGCATTTCTGAGAAAAATAAAGTTTTAATATATGCAAATATACCAAATTATAAGCCAATTCTGATGGGACCATACAAGCCTTATAGCTGCTACAGAGTCTGAAGGTGGCGGCAGCAGCATCAGGAGCAGGCCACAGAGCAGCACAAGGACAGAGTCTGGAGGTGGTGGCAGCATCAGGAGGCGAGGTGACATAGTGTGGAGGTAAGTGGAAATACCAGTACCCGCTGAAGATGGTGGGTGAAAAAAGGAGCACTTGGCATCAGATGTGTGGCATCAGCTGGGTAACAGCATCAGAATAGTAGCTGAGGCAGGTAGCCAGAAGAAACTGGTCTCTTTTGTCAAATTGTTGGTGTGGCACCATGGATGATCTGGTCTGATGCATTAGGCATTGGTGTGTGGAAATACTGGATGATCCACGCCTGAGTCATCTTGATGCAGTGTCCCAATATGTGGGCACTTTAAACTCTTGCTAAATGTCATATGAAATGTATTGTGGTATCAAGCTGTAATTCCCTTTAACAGGCTGGCAGTGTAATTTACCCTTATTCACCCCTAGGTGGTGCTTGCACCACTTATATATATAGCTGGGGGGGGGGGGGTGTAAAGTTAGTGTATTCAATGCTAATGAAAAAATGAGGAAGTTAATGGAGGAGGTGGAAATTGTAGATTTTACTGCATATAAGTGCAGCGCTTAATGCAGAATACAAGATTTTTTTATCCACCAAAATAATTCTAAAAATATTTTACTGCATATAAGTGCAGCGCTTAATGCTGAATACAAGATTTTTTGTCCACCGAAATAATTAAAAAAAGATTTTATAGCATATAAGTGCAGCGCTTAAAGCTGAATACAAGATTTTTTGTCCACCAAAATAATTCAAAAAAGATTAGAATTGTCTAGTCCCGAAATGTGGATCATTGATAAGACTGGTACATGCTTCTCCGTCCACTTCAGGATTTTGGCCAATTCTGCCATCAGACCCTGGTGTGATGAATGTCCAGGATATGGGAAGGACTTTCCCAACCGCATGGCTGGAGATGAAAGCTATGTGCACCTTGGGAGGAAGTAGTATCAAGCTGCCAATGGGGGCTGAAGAAACGTCCCATGGATCCAGGATTGAAAACTGCGCGTGTGTGGAACTGGGCAAATGGAATTGCCTTGATGGAGGAGACCATGGATTTCAGGAGTCTCATGCAGAGATAGATGGATGAATGCCTGGTCCAAAGAAGTTTGATGTTTAGCTGGATTAATATTCACTTGTCATGTGGCAGGAGAACCCTGGCTGTTGGTGTGTTAAAGGGAACTTGTCACTTGGATTTTGTGTATAGAGCTGAGGACAAGGACAGCTATATCACTGCTAGCACATCTGCAATATCCAGTCCCCATAGCTCTCTGTGCTTCTATTGTGTCAAAAAAAAAGATTTTATAGCTATCCAAATGAGGCAAGTAGGAAGCCCAAGGAGCTATTACTAACCATTCCGGAGCCCAGCCACACCCGCTGTTAAAGGAGCCCAGCACCGTCCCGCATCCTCCGAATCTCCTCCTTGCTCCCCGACGTCACAGAGCTAGAGTGCCGAGCAAGCTAGAGCATGCGCAGTGTTGGCATAGTGTTCTTTCCCTGTGCTGGCATCAGCATCAGGGAACGAACTGAGCATGCGCTAACTTGTGCATTGCGAGATTACGGCGCTCTAGCTTTGTGACGTCGGGGAGCAAAGAGGAGATTCGGAGGATGCAGGGCGGTGTTGGGCATGGCTGGGCTCAGATTTAGAGAACACTCTCTAAAACATGGAGGAGACAGGACTCATCTAAGGTTCATTTACATATCTATAAAATAGTTTTTGGGACACAATAAAAGCAAAGAGAGCTATGGGGACTGGATATTGTGGATGTTCTAGTGGCGATCTAGCAGCCCATGTCCTCAGCTCTATACCCAAAATCCAGGTGACAGGTTCCCTTTAATGTCTATACCTAGATAATAGATCCACCTGCTCAGGAAGAGAAACTTCTGAAACTTCTGGAAGTTGACTAACCATCCAAAGGGAGCCACATAAGTGCAGCGCTTAATGCTGAATACAAGATTTTCTTTTCAACCAAAATAATTGTAAAAAGATTTTACCGCATATACCGGTAACTGCAGCACTCAACGCGGAATACAATTTTTTTCCCACCTTAATAAATCACACAAGATTTTACCACATATAACAGCATCACTAAATACAAGCTCCTGGGAAGGTCATGGAGAACCCGGTCATCCGGCATATATTCGCTCCGCTGAAGGATTATTTTGAAAGTGTGTAGAAGCCACACGGGGGCCCCACGCTGCACATTTATCATAGAAACATCATGGAGATTTTACCACAAATAACTGCAATGCTGAACCCTAAATAGAATTTTTTTTCCGACCACAATAAGTCACAAAAGATTTCACCACATATAACTGCAGCTCTGAATGCTGAATACAATTTTTTTCCACCGAAATAAGTCACAAAAGATTTTACCACATATAACTGCAGCGCTGAATACAATTTTTTTTCCTCCAAAACAAGTCACAAAAGATTTTAACGCATATAAGTGCAGCGCTGAATGCTTAATAAAATTTATTTTTCCGCAAAAATACTTCAATAAAGATTTTACCACATATAAAAGAGCACAGAGATGGAAAGAGTCTTTGGATTCCCCCCGCACTATACAGACGTCTCAGAAATGAACCGCTGCCCCCGACAGCAGTTCCTAGGACCGGGAGCGTGCTGGTTATCCGGCATCTATTCGCTACGCTAAAGGATTATTTTGAAAGTGTGTAGAATCCACACGGGGCCCCCACGCTGCAGATTTATCATGTAGACATCATGGAGATTTAACCGCATATAACCACAGCGCTAACCGCTGAATACATTTTGTTTTTCAACCGAAATACTTCAATAAAGATTTTACCACATATAGTGGATATAAAAAGTCTACACACCCCTGTTAAAATGTCAGGTTTCTGTGCTTTAAAAAAATGAGACAAAGATAAATCTATAACAGTGACGTCCACAGTGCTCCCATAACAGTGTCATCCACAGTGTTCCCAAACCAGTGACATCCACAGCACCCCCATGACAGTGACGTCCACAGTGCTTCCATAAGTGTCATCCACACTGCCCCATAACAGTGACATTCCCACTGCCCCCATACCAGTGCCATCCACAGTGCATCCATAACAGTGCCATCCACAGTGTTCCCATAACAGTGACATCCACACTGCCCCATAACAGTGCCATACACAGTGTTCCCATAACAATGACATCCACGGCACTCCCATAACAGTAACGTCCACAGTGCTCCTTTGTGCTATCCAGTGCCCTTTTGTGCCATCCATTGCCCCCTTGTGTCAACCATTGCTTCCATTGTGCCATCCAGTGCCCCCTGTTTGCCATGCAGTGCCCCTTTGTGCCATCCATTGCCCCTTGTGCCGTCCATTGCCCCCTGTTTGCCATCCAGGGTGCTTTGTTTGCCATCCATTGCCCCCTGTTTTCCATCCAGTGCCCCTTTTTGCCATCCAATGCCCCTGTTTTCCAACCAGTGCCCCTTTTTGCCATCCAGTGCCCCGGTTTGCCATCCAGTGACCCAATCTGCCATCCATTGCCCCCCTTGTGCCATCCAGGTCCCTCATTGTGCCATCCAGTCCACTCTTGTGCCATCCATTTCCCCCTTGTGATATCCAGTGCCCCCTTGTGCAATCCATTTCCCCCTTGTGACATCCATTGCCCCCATTGTGCTATCCAGTGCCCCCTTGTGACCTCAATTGCCCCTTGTTTGCCATCCAGTGCCCCCTTGTGCCATCCATTGCCCCCTTGTGACAACCATTGCTCCCATTGTGCCATCCAGTGCCCCTTGTTTGCCATCCATTGCCCCCTGTTTTCCATCCAGATCCCCTTTTTGCCATCCAGGGCCCCAATTTTCCATCCAGTGCCCCATTGTGCCTACCATTGCCCCCTTGTGACATCCATTGACCCATGTTTGCCATACAGTGCCCCCTTGTACCATCCAGTGTCCCTTTGTGCCATCCAGTGCCCCCTTGTGACAACCATTGCTCCCATTGTGCCATCCAGTGCCCCCTGTTTGACATCCAGTGCGCCTTTGTTCCATCCATTGCCCCTTGCGACATCCATTGCCCCCATTGTGTCATCCATTGCCCCCATTGTGCCATCCATTGCCCCCATTGTGCCATCCATTGCCCCCATTGTGCCATCCAGTGCTCCCTTTTTGCCATCCAGCGCTGTTGAGGATTCAGGACAGGCTTCACATATAATCCTGTACGATAAAGTACGGCAATCCTGCGCATGCACACTAGTATTTAGCATAGTGTGCTTGTGTGGTGAGTGAGGACGGTCGGGCAGCGCTTTAATTTGCAGGAGGCGGTGATGTCATTCATGACGTTTCGTCTCCTGCTCAAGGCAGAAAGAGAAAACCGGAAGACAAGGAGACGGACTTCACCTGGAAGAACAGAAATTCCATCTGGAGGGACCACGTGACCAGGAGGCAGATCTCAGGAACGGCTACACTGTGGAAGGTTATATTTACTCCACAGGTTAGAATTTATGAGCCAAAAAAAAAGGTTTAGGCCGGAGAACCCTTTAATGAAATATGCCCCTATACGCTCTCACCAGAAAACAATTAAATAGTGCAGCGTGTATATATTTTTCTTATTCTACTGAAATACGCCCCTATACGCTTTCACCAGAAATAACTGCCACAGTGCAGTGTGTATATATATATATATGTCTTTTTTTTACTGAAATACGCCCCTATACGCTTTCACCAGAAATAACTGCAACAGTGCAGTGTGTATATATTTTTATTTTTGTACTGTAATACTCCCCTATATGCTTTCAACAGAAATAACTGCAGAAGTGAAATGTGCATATATTTTCCTTGTCGTTCTGAATAAGATACTAAGATATAAGCACTAAAGGCTTTCCAACATAACACTTGCAGCCCGATAACAAAAACCTGGAATGACAGAGCTATCTAATGACTATTTAGATCCCCAAATAATTGTTCCCTGCACATGTAAAACACTTTTCTATCAATGTCCCTACCGCCTTCTGACGTCTCTCCCTGCACTAAGATGCTGTGAAATGATTCCTCTCTATCCTTTCCTTGAACTTATAAATCCCCTTTTCAGTTTTTGTTTTTTAAACATAGAGGTTTTTACAATAGCTGTCCCTAGTGCCTTCACACGTCTGTCCCTGCACTCTGAATGCTGGAAAATGGCAGAATCTAAAATGGCTGCAGTATTTATAGGGCTGTGACATCACAGGGCTGGTTAGCTGCCGATTGGCTGCATGCAGGCATTTTAATCTGGGTGATCCTACCTTCCCAGAGTTCCTTGCCCTATGTCCTCAGTCCTCACATGTGTAGCTGCCATTTTAGGAAAATTGCAAATCGTTACCACGAAGCGCGAGGAAATCTGCATTCGTTGCGAATCAAAGTTTTACCGAAATTCGGATAGAATTCTACTTCGTCAGCTTCAATTCACTCATCTCTAATCGTGAGTACTAAAAATATGTTAAGGGCCCTTTAAGCTGCATGTTTGTCTGCTGCAGCCAGCCTCCAACTTGGCAAACAGTATTGGTTGCCACAGTCTGTCGTCTTCCTCCTCCACTTATCTAACAAGAGTAGAGGGTGAGTAAGAGAGATGTGGTTGCACAGTGACAAAGTCATCCATACTCATTATTTTCAAGCTTTTTCTCTCTGTACTGCAGTATGGGCTGGTGTCCTTTCCTCCTCTACAAAATCTGCTGACTGGCTACCCATCTGCTATGACATGCTGTTTCCATGGGGAAGATTTAAGAACAAAATCCAGTAGAGTGGAAATAATGCACACAACTGTACCATAAACACTATGGGCAAAATAAGTTAAAAAAAAATGGGGCATGAAAGCATTAAAAGCCCAAATCAGAACTGTAAATAAATTCAGACCTCTGACCAGAACCCATAAATTAATACCCATATAACCCGTGCACCATTATCTATTGCACACTTGACTTGTTTGTGGCTGGCTGCAGTAAGCATTTCAGTAGATGCAGGACTATAGTACATGGTATATTGTATTAAATATACCAAATATACCATATAAATATGGTTAAAAAGTCTGGTTGAAACGTTGCTGCTGTTAGTCCACAGTCTAGTGTAAATGTTTTAACTTACAGTGGCATGCAAACGTTTGGGCACTCTTGGTCCAAATTACTGCTACTGTGAACTGTTAAGTAAATAGAAAATGAAATGATCTCCAAAAGTTAAAGATGACACATTCCCTTTGTATTTTAAGCAAAAACATTTTTTATTTTCATCTTTACATTTTCAAAATGACAAAAAGGAAAAGGGCCCGAAGCAAAACGTTGGGCACCCTGCATGGTTAGTATCTAGTGGCACCCCCTTGGCAAGTATCACAGCTTTTACTGTAAATGCTCTTTATAGCCAGCCAACAGTCTTTAAATTCTTATTTGAGGGATTTTCATCCATGCTCTCGTTTGAGGTTTATCCACAGATTGTCAATGATGTTCAGATCAGGAGACTGTGAGGGCCATGGTAAAACCTTCTGCTTGCACCTTTTGAAGTAGGTTATTGTGGATTTGTATCCATTTGCAGAAGCCATCCTCTTTTCAAATTCAGTTTTTTTTTTATAGATGGGGTTATGTTTGCTTCTAGAATTTGATGGAATTTCATTTAATCCATTCGTCCCTCTACCCATAAAATGTTCCTTGTGCCATTAGCTGCAACACAACCCCAAAGCATGATTCATCCACCCCATGCTTAGTGGTTGGAGAAGTGTTCTTTTCATGAAATTCTGTGGCCTTTTTACTCCAAACATACCTTTGCTCATTGTGGCCAAAAAGTTGGTCCACAAGACTTTTTTTATTTTACTCACTTATGTAGCACTCAGTGGAGCTCACAATCTAAGTTCCCTATCAGTATGTCTTTTGGAGTGTTGGAGAAAACTGGAGTACCTGGAGAAAACCCACACAAACATGGTCCACTGTCAGATTGGAACCTAGGTCTCCAGCGCTGCAAGGCATCAGTGCAAACCACTGAGCCACCATGCTGCCCACTGTTTGTTCCCAGTAACATGCTTGTTTAGAGGGTCTTTTGCAAACTTCTGATGCTGATTTTTGTGTTTAGGGCGCAGAAAAGCTTTTCTTCTGATGACTCCTCCACGAAAGCCATATTTGTGCAGAAGTCGCTGAACAGTAGAACAATGTACCACATCTCCAGAGTCTGCTAAAATTTCCTGAAGGTCTTTTGCAGTCCAGAGGGGGTTCTGATTTGATTTTCTAGCAATCTTATGAGCAGCTGTCTCTGGCATTTTTGTTAGTCTCCCAGAACTTTTCTTGACCACTATTGTTCTTGTCAACTTCCATTAACTGCCAAACTACATATCAAACTACAAAAAAAGGCACAAGCTGAAGGGCTTTACCATGCCCCTCACAGTTTCCCGATCTTAACATCATTGGAAATCTGTGGATAAATTTCAAAGGACAGTTCATACAAGATGGTTGATGAATCTCATAGAACTGGAAGACTTTTGCAGGAAGAATGGATGGAACTCCCTCAAGCAAGTAGTGAAAGACTCTTGGCTGGCTACAAAAAGTGTTTACAAGCCAAAGGGTATGCTACTAGGTACTAATCATGCAGGGTGCCCAAAAGTTTTCTTCAGTACCCTTTCCTTTTTGGTTATTTTGAAAATGTAAAAGATTAAAATAAAATAACAATGTTTTTGGTTAAAATACAAAGTGAATGTGTCATTTATTTTAAATGTGATGCCTTTTGGAGGTCATTTTACCTTCAACTTTCTTGACTGTACACAGTAACAGTAATGGTGTGCCCAAAACTTTGCAATGTAAAGGGTAACACTATTTGTCAGGGGCTCTGTTGGAGAATACAGTACTTACCAAGATACTGTTTTGCAAAGGGAGCATAAAGTGGAAGTGAACTAAGGAGCAGGGGAGCAAACCATGGCATTTGGAAGGGAGTGAAACAACAGAAATGTGTAGTGATGACAATCTGACAGGGGCTCTGTGAGGAGCAGGAGACAGTAAGTGGCAGGGGATCTGTTGAGGAGTAGAGGGATATATTTAAAAATGGTAACAATACAGCTGCTGATTGAATTGAATATAGACATACAGCATCCGGAGCTCCCTGACAAATAATTTACCAAACAGCACTGTGGAACTGTGTATCATTATTGCAGCTAATCCTCCATGATATAGGTAGAGGAAAGAAAGAATGCTGAAGCCTTCCTCTCCACTCATCCATCAGTAGGCAGGATGAGTAATACTGTCAGGTTCAGTTCTCTTGGTGTATCGCAACAGCAGGAGGCAGAATTACAGTGATGTTTCACCAAGTGGACACAATAATTTCCACTCCCCTAAAAACAGAACAGAGATAATTATTACAAATTTCTAAAATTGGCCCCTCTTGCAGCCTCTAGATGTCTGCAAACTAGCCAGGGGCATCAGTCAGAATCTGCAGTTTTGGTTGAGGCCCCTACTTCCTCTTAAGTGGTTACAGCTCTGAGTTGGACACCCTAGGTGCCCTCCCTTTAATCCATTAAATCTGAGCATGAATTTGGCTACTGCTCTGGTGGACCCAGAGTATCCATGCAGTCTATGGACACCCATTGAAATTTAATATTTTCCTTGCAGAGGAAATGTGTGGCTGACTGCAGCTTCCATCCGTGATAGATGATTGCCAGAGCGATGAGTCTTTGTTGATTGATTACTGTGCCATCTTCTTTTAAAAAATTCTTATTTGTGGGAATATGTATACCATGTAATAGTAATATAATCAAGTACAGACAATAGTTGTGCCCTGTGTTCATTTATCATCTGCATGTAAGTGTAAGCTGTAAAAATTCACTGCCTAGTTTGGTAGTTTTGTGTGCTACTATTTACAGTTTTACTAAATGAATCTTATTTTATTTTTATGTGATATTTATGACCAAGTATTTTCTACAGTGCAAAGTATCTACATAATTTGAAATGCAGTATGATCATTATAAAACCATACTTACCAGTGGAGATTAAAAAAATAAATAAATAAATAAAAGAAAGAAAGAAAGGATAAGTGGCAACTTTTATGAAGTTTGGCACTTTTATGTATACATCTGTAAATGTACTAAATATAGGTTATGGAGCAACAAATTAAGATTATGAACAAACCTATAAAAACAAGAATTGATTGTGCAATATATTTATTAGTGAGAAAAGCAGAGTAGAGAAAATTTATGGCAAATATTAAATCTTCAATGTGTGTTTTCTTGGCAGAATGCATTCTGATACATTTTTTCCAATCTAGACAAAGCAGGTTTAAAGCAAAATTCCCTTTCTATCGTGTTTTTGGTGTGTGAGTGTGTAAGTGTATGTGCAGTTAATTGAAGTAATGGCTGTTTGCATTAAAGTGGTGGACCAGATCTAGATGACTTGACTGCTTTCTTCCAAAATTATTGCCAGAATCAGTGCCACACCTGCACCGTGGTCGTATCTGGTACTGCAGCTCAGCTCTATTGAAGTGAATAGGGATGAGCTGCAATACCACACACACAACCTGGTGTGGCACTGCTTTTAGAAGAAAGAAGCTCTGTTTTCCAATTCTTGACAGCCACAATAGCACATTTTCAGTTTTACCAGAAGTGTTCATTTACATTTGTGAGTATGATATCAAAAGATCCTTGTGACATTACAGTCCTAGAACCTTACTAGCTGAACACTACAGTCGTTGCTAGTCGGCTTTTCTCTACCACTGCTTTATTTCTACTTTTTCTATGCATGGATCTGGTATTCCCAGTTTGTAGACAAAGAAGCGTTTTGTCTTTTCTTATCTTGCATCATCTGAGGACCAAGACATAATTGGTAGTATTGATCGAGTACCAAAGTGCTCTGGTGCTTGAGTAGAACACTTTGGGATGCTCGGGTGCTCTACAGAGCACCAGAGCACAATGGAAGTCAAGGTGAGAGCCAGAGCATTAAACCAGGCACCCCCTGCTCTGAAGAGGGGAGGGTGTCTGGTTCACAGAAAAGGTCAGAAATTGATAGAAACACCACTGAAATGGTTTGGGAACAGCATGGGGAGAATGTCTGGATGCATTTTGGACTCCCAGGTTACTCCTGGGAATGATGTCCAAGTAGTTGTCACAACCAGACAGCTGAGAAGCTCTGACAGAAGCCTTTCAGAACCTCCGCCTTGAGTTTTCCTTGTTGTGGTGTTCAGTTCCTCATCTCGTTAGCCTCTCTCAGCTGTCATGTAGTTGGACTGATTGCATCCCTTTAAATTCCGCCCCATAATGCATTACTGGGCGGCTTATACTGTGCATGCTGATCCTGTTTCCCAGTCTGCTACAAAGTTAAGTGCTGTACATTTATCTGTTATTTTCTGTTTGCTGAATCCCAGGTGACCCTGACTCCCTCCGTGTCTGGTGTAGGGAGCCGGTGGTCGTGTCCCCTCACTATTGTAGGGTGTTCAGGGGTTATATAGTCGAGGTACGTGGATATGCAACCATCCACCTTTGGGATCTTTGCATAGGCTGAGCAGCCAGGGAAAGTGCCAGGTTTTGTGCAGGGGTCTCCCTTTTGGTTCCTTAGCTTTGGATCCAGTGAGTCATATATGCATGTTGCATTGTCTTGTTTCCTGTACACCGTCCGTGACATTATAAGCCGCCAAAACCGTCTCAAGCATGGATCCGGTTTCACTTTTGGCTGAACGCCTTCAGGGTCTTTCATTGGAGGTAGCTGATCTCCGCAGGACTTTTTCTCAGCTTCAAGTGACCGGTTCAGCTGGCGTTCATGGAGTTTGTTCTGAGCCTAAGATCTCGCTCCCGGATACGTTTTCCGGGGTTAGTGAGAATTTTATGCGTTTTAGAGAGGCTTGCAAACTCCATTTTCGCCTTCTTCCCCATTCCTCTGGTGATGAGGAACGGAGCGTGGGGATCATTATATCGCTGCTCAGGGGTAACGCTCAGTCCTGGGCCTTTTCGCTGCCGGAGGGGGCACGGCCCCTCCGTTCAGTGGATGAATTCTTTTTAGCCCTGGGTCAGATATATGATGATCTGGATCGTATTGCTCAAGCTGAGTCTAGACTACGTCTATTATGCCAGGGTAAACAATCCGCAGAGATATACTGCTCAGAATTTCGGAGATGGGCAGCTGATACTGGTTGGAATGATGCTGCACTCCGAAGTCAATTTTGCCATGGTCTTTCAGAGGGATTGAAAGATGCATTTGCCTTTCATGAAAGGCCTATTTCCTTGGACTCTGCTATGTCTCAGGCTGTTCGTATTGACAGGCGTCTTAGAGAGAGAGGAGAGATCTCTCCTTCCTGTCATACTCAGTCCCAGGACAGTGCAGCGGTCCCATTCTGTGTGCAGGGGTCTCAGTCGCTGTCAGCCCCTTCTGAGCAGGAGCCCATGCAGCTGGGGTTGATTGCTTCTGACAATAGAAGATTCAGCCCGCATGGGAGGGTTTGTTTTTGTTGTGGAGGTGTAAATCATTTGGCAAATGTTTGTCCCTCTAGGAGATTCAGGCAGTTCTCTGGGAGTAATAAAGAAACAAAGAGGAAAAAATCTTTTAAAAATGTTCCGTCTGTTACTATTGGCAGGGTTGAGGCGGAAATTGAAGGTTTTCCGTTTGCTTGTAGTTCCCATTTTGTCCTGCCTGCTAGCGTGGCGCTAGAGAGCAAGAGCATTTTTTGTGAGATTTTTGTGGATAGTGGAGCACAATCTCATTGATAATCAATTTGCAATAACTCATGGTTTCCAGGTGTGCACTTTGGGAAAGGATATTCCTGTTTTTGCTATTGATTCCGCTCCACTTTCTCAGAAATCATTAAAGGGCATAGTTCACAATATCCGTTTAATTGTGAGTGATGCTCATGTTGAGGATGTGTCATGTTTCGTCCTTATCGGTTTGCCTACTCCTCTAGTGTTGGGGCTACCCTGGCTCACTAAACATAACCCCTCCATTGATTGGCAAGCGAGGCAAATAAATGGTTGGAGTGACTTTTGCAGAGAGAATTGCCTCACAACATCTGTTTCTGAGGTTGCTACTAAGACTGTACCATCTTTTCTCTCTGAATTTTTGAATGTCTTCTCTGAGAGTGGAGTTCAGGACTTGCCCCCGCACAGGGAGTACGAGTGCCCTATTAATCTCATCCCAGGCGCCAAGCTGCCTAAATCTCGTTTATACAATTTCCCAACCTGAAAGGATCGCTATGCGTGCTTATATCTCTGAGAGTCTGAGAAAAGGACACATACGACCCTCGAAGTCACCTGTTGCCGCAGTTTTTTTCTTTGTTAAGAAAAAAGATGGTTCTTTAAGACCTTGTCTGGATTTCAGGTAGCTGAATAGTATCACTATTCGTGACCCTTATCTGCTTCCTCTGATCCCGGACCTGTTTAACCAGGTTGTTGGGGCTAAAGTCTTTTCCAAATTAGATCTAAGAGGGGCATACAACCTGGTCAGGGTCAGAGAAGCAGACGACTGGAAGACGGCCTTCAATACCCCTGAGGGCCATTTTGAAAATTTGGTTATGCCTTTTGGTTTGATGAATGCCCCAGCTGTTTTTCAGCATTTCGTGAACAGCATTTTTTATCATTTGATGGGAAAATTTGTATTAGTGTATTTGAATGACATTTTGATTTTTTCTCCTGATTTCAAAACTCATAAGGAACATTTACGTCAGGTCTTGCTCATCCTGCGGGAGAATAAATTATATGCGAAACTGGAAAAATGTGTGTTTGCGGTTCCAGAAATTCAATTTCTGGGGTTTCTTCTCTCCGCTTCTGGTTTTCGCATGGACCCCGAGAAGGTCCGCGCTGTGCTTGAGTGGGAGCTTCCTGAGAATCAGAAGGCGCTGATGCGTTTTTTGGGCTTTGCCAATTATTACAGGAAGTTTATTTTGAATTATTCCTCTATTGTTAAACCACTCACTGATATGACCAGAAAGGGGGTAGATTTTTCTTCTTGGTCGGTAGAGGCGCGTAAGGCTTTTTCTAATATCAAGGAGAGTTTTGCTTCTGCTCCCATCTTGGTGCAACCTGATATTTCTTTACCCTTCATAGTTGAGCTTGATGCTTCTGAGGTGGGTGTGGGTGCGGTCTTGTCTCAGGGTCCTCTCCTGCCAAATGGCGACCGTGTGCCTTTTTCTCGAAAAAACTCTCCTCCGCAGAGAGAAATTACGATGTGGGAGATAGGGAATTGTTGGCCATCAAGTTGGCTTTTGAGGAATGGCGCCATTGGCTAGAGGGAGCCAGACACCCTATTACCGTGTTTACTGACCATAAAAATCTGGCCTACTTGGAGTCAGCCAAGCGTCTGAACCCGAGACAGGCCAGGTGGTCTTTGTTCTTTTCAAGATTTAATTTTGTTGTCACGTTCCGCCCTGGGGTTAAGAATGTGAAGGCAGATGCCCTGTCACGTTGTTTCCGGGAGGCGGGAATTTTGAAGACCCGCGTCCCATTTTGGCCAAAGGTGTGGTGCTCTCTGCTCTTTTTTTCTGAATTGGAGTCAGAGGTGCAGGCAGCCCAGTCAGAGGCTCCTGATCTTTGTCCTCCTGGGAGGTTGTTTGTGCCTCTCGCTTTAAGACAGAAGATTTTTAAGGAACACCACGATACGGTCCTTGCTGGGCACCCGGGGGCAAGAGCCACACTGGATTTCATCGCTCGGAGATTCTGGTGGCCTGCGCTTCGTAAGTCGGTTGAGGGTTTTGTTGCAGCCTGCGAGACTTGCGCTCGTGCCAAAGTCCCTCATTCACGGCCGTCAGGTCCTCTCCTTCCCTTACCCATTCCTTCCCGTCCTTGGACACATCTGTCCATGGACTTCATAACGGACCTGACTCGTTCCTCGGGGAAGACTGTGATTCTGGTGGTGGTGGACCGTTTTAGCAAAATGGTGCATTTCATCCCTTTTCCTGGTTTGCCCAATGCTAAGACGCTGGCGCAGGCATTTATTGATCACATTGTCAAATTGCACGGTATTCCTTCAGACATAGTCTCTGATAGGGGCACGCAGTTTGTTTCCAGATTCTGGAAGGCTTTCTGTTCTCGCTTGGGGGTTCGGTTGTCATTCTCTTCTGCTTTCCACCCGCAGTCACACGCTAGTGTGAAAGTAGCCTTAGCTGTGTGCAGTAACAGGACCTGTGGTGACGTCACTCTGGTCATCACATGATCCATCACCATGGTAAAAGATCATGTGATGACCGGAGTGACGTCACCACAGGTCCTGTTCCTGCACACAGCTAAGATGAAGACAGAAGGAGATGCCGGCTGTGCGATCAAGTGGATTAAGGTGAGTTAAATTAATTTTTTTATTTTACTATGAATTCTGTATTCAGAATGCTATTAATTTTCCTTATAACCATGTTATAAGGGAAAATAATACAATCAACAGAACACCGATCCCAAGCCCGAACTTCTGTGAAAAGTTCGGGTTTGGGTACCAAACATGCACGATTTTTCTCACACGAGTGCAAAACGCATTACAATGTTTTGCACTCACGCGGAAAAATCACGCATGTACCCGCAACGCACCCGCACATTTTCCCGCAGCGCCCGTGTGAAAGAAGCCTAAGGAAGAGTATGTGCGCAATTCAGAAAGCAATTCCATGTCGGGGCAGGCAGCAAGAAGCATAATTGATAGTCAGGTAAGGTAAAGTACATGTGTAGTCAGACAAGAGATCACACCTTTGCTAGTTACTTGAAACTAGAAAACCTCAAAACTCAGGCCAGGAAGTGAAACCACCGCTCAGCTAAATAAAAAGGCTGATCACCACCTTAATCAGCAGCTGGACAGGGAGCAAGAGTAAGGATTAATTCTTACAATGCTAAAAGGAAGTTCACTGAGCACTAGTCCCAATACACACAGGGAGAGTGGAACATTGCACATGCCTGCCTGAGAGAGCAGGACACCAGCGAAGACGAGTCATCAGCCTAACAGATAAAAGTCTTTGTCTGAAACCTACTAACCATTGTAAATGGATTTTCCCCTAAGAGGTGTATATGTATACAATAAATTTTAAGCGGATGCTGATAAACTTCATAAAAGGGATAAATTATTAAGACATTTTAGAAGACTGAGAGATGATATTGTCCATCTGCAAGAGACTTAGGCTCTTATTTATCAAACTTGTCTTTATTATGAAATAAATTGCAACTTTTCTGTTTTCATTGTAATACACATTTATCAATAATCTGCCATAGGCCAAAAGTAATTTTTGGTCCTGCTAATCCTGTTTACATGTAGCCCACTGGATAAGGGTTAATATGATGTTATCATGCACTATCAAGGAGCTGAACTGTGAGTCTTGCTCATGCAAAGAAACAGTAGATATACCAGCCTTTGAGGAAGAGAACTGCTGGAGATTACAGAACATTTAACAGCCATAGAAGGGAGAGTACTGAGCATTTGTCTGCACTTTGGCTATTGACCTCCTTGCATAGAGGTTGGAACAAAAAACCTCAGGGCCCTTACCACATTCAAAGTACATGTAAAATATAAGAAAAAGAACTGTCTCGCACATCCTCAATTCTAAGCTTTTATCTAAAAACTGCTTCTCAGCATAATTAACATCGGTTCTCAGCACAATTGAACGTATACCTTCCCCTATGCTGCATGCTGTACATGAGGCATTAGTATACAATTTGATCAAAAAGCATAGGCCAACTCACCGCAACAAGGTTGCCTCTTTGAATGGGACCCTATTCTAAATTTGGCGCAGCGCTGCACCAGCAGGCAGTGGGACCCAGCAGACAACCAGCGCCCTTGCTGTCTGGCAAAGCCACCCTGGCACTGGGCCCCACCAACCCACCAGCACAGCCCCAAAGCAACAATGGCCGCGTGCAGTAATGCACCATGTGAACAGGTGTGGAACTCACCTTATCACATACCTTTTGGAACTCCAACTGAGAGGTAGGAATTTAAAACCTTATGCAGGCTACTGCTAATTAAAAGCACCTGGGCCGAATGGTGTGGAGTGTTGAACCAGGAGTAAAAAGAACATAGATTCTACAAAAAAAATTAAATATAAGAAAAAGAACTGGATCGCTCATCCTCAATACCATGCTATTATCTAACCCACATTGAAAGTACAGACTGGCTATCTTTTGAAAGAGACTACACCCTGCTAAGAATTCTGTGAATATACAGATCTAAAGACAGACAAAATACAGGTCCTTCTAAAAAAATTAGCATATTGTGATAAAGTTCATTATTTTCTGTAATGTACTGATAAACATTAGACTTTCATATATTTTAGATTCATTACACACCAACTGAAGTAGTTCAAGCCTTTTATTGTTTTAATATTGATGATTTTGGCATATAGCTCATGAAAACCCAAATTTCCTATCTCAAAAAATTTGCATATTTCATCCGACCAATAAAAGAAAAGTGTTTTTAATACAAAAAAAGTCAACCTTCAAATAATTATATTCAGTTATGCACTCAATACTTGGTCGGGAATCCTTTTGCAGAAATGACTGCTTCAATGCGGCGTGGCATGGAGGCAATCAGCCTGTGGCACTGCTGCGGTGTTATGGAGGCCCAGGAGGCTTCAATAGCGGCCTTAAGCTCATCCAGAGTGTTGGGTCTTGCGTCTCTCAACTTTCTCTTCCCAATATCCCACAGATTCTCTATGGGGTTCAGGTCAGGAGAGTTGGCAGGCCAATTGAGCACAGTAATACCATGGTTGAGCAGGTGCCAGGTCGTGCTGAAAAATGAAATCTTCATCTCCATAAAGCTTTTCAGTAGGGATGAGCGAACTCGAACTGTATAGTTCGGGTTCGTACCGAATTTTGGGGTGTCCGTGACACGGACCCGAACCCGGACATTTTCGTAAAAGTCTGGGTTCGGGTTCGGTGTTCGTCGCTTTCTTCGCGCTTTTGTGACGCTTTCTTGGCGCTTTTTGAAAGGCTGCAAAGCAGCCAATCAACAAGCGTCATACTATTTGCCCCAAGAGGCCATCACAGCCATGCCTACTATTGGCATGGCTGTGATTGGCCAGAGCACCATGTGACCCAGCCTCTATTTAAGCTGGAGTCACATAGCGCCGCCCGTCACTCTGCTCTGATTAGCGTAGGGAGAGGTTGCGGCTGCGACAGTAGGGCGAGATTAGGCAGATTAACTCCTCCAAAGGACTTGATTAACTGATCGATCTGCAGCTGTGGATCATTGAGCTGCTGATCCTCAATTGCTCACTGTTTTTAGGCTGCCCAGACCGTTTGTCAGTCACATTTTTCTGGGGTGATCGGCGGCCATTTTGTGTCTTGTGGTGCGCCAGCACAAGCTGCGACCAAGTGCATTTAACCCTCAATGGTGTGGTTGTTTTTTGGCTAAAGCCTACATCAGGGTGAAGCTGTCACACCAAGTGCATTTAACCAGCAATAGTCTGTTTATTTTTTGGCCATATACTACATCAGGGGCAAGCTGCGCCTGTCACCAAGTGCATTTAACCCTCAATGGTGCGTTTGTTTTTTGGCTAAAGCCTACATCAGGGTGAAGCTGTCACACCAAGTGCATTTAACCAGCAATAGTCTGTTTATTTTTTGGCCATATACTACATCAGGGGCAAGCTGCGCCCGTCACCAAGTGCATTTAACCCTCAGTAGTGTGGTTGGTCAAGCTATCACACCAAGTGCATTTAACCAGCAATAGTCTGTTCATTTTTTGGCCATATACTAAATCAGGGGCAAGCTGCGCCCGTCACCAAGTGCATTTAACCAGCAATAGTCTGTTCATTTTTTGGCCATATACTACATCAGGGGCAAGCTGCGCCCGTCACCAAGTGCATTTAACCCTCAGTAGTGTGGTTGGTCAAGCTGTGACACCAAGTGCATTTAACCAGCAATAGTCTGTTCATTTTTTGGCCATATACTACATCAGGGGCAAGCTGCGCCCATCACCAAGTGCATTTAACCAGCAATAGTGTGGTTATTTTTTGGCCATATCCCAGTCTAATTCTGTCACTAAATCCATACCGGTCACCCAGCGCCTAAATACTAGGCCTCAAATTTATATCCCGCTAAATCTCTCGTTACCGCTGTCCTGTTGTGGCTGGGAAAGTTATTTAGTGTCCGTCAAAGCACATTTTTTGTTCTGGGTTGAAATACAATTCCCAATTTAGCAATTTAAAAATTTAGTGGTTTCTGCTGTATCAGAGCTATTTGAAATCTATCCCTAAAAGGGTATATAATATTCAAGGTGCACATAGGGTCATTCAGAATAACTTCACACACCCGCTACTGTGCATTTCCAAGTCTAATTCTGTCACTAAACCCATACCTGTCACCCAGCGCCTAAATACTAGGCCTCAAATTCATATCCAGCTAAATCTGTCGTTAGTGCTGTAGCTGGGCGAGTTATTTAGTGTCCGTTCAGGCACATTTCTTGTTCTGGGTTGAAATACAATTCCCAATTTAGCAATTTCATAATTTAGTGGTTTCTGCTATATCAGAGCTATTTGAAATCTATCCCTAAAAGGGTAGATCATATTGAAGGTGCACATAGGGACATTCAGAATAACTTCACACACCCGCTACTGTGCATTTCCAAGTCTAATTCTGTCACTAAACCCATACCTGTCACCCAGCGCCTAAATACTAGGCCTCAAATTTATATCCAGCTAAATCTGTCCTTAGTGCTGTAGCTGGGCGAGTTATTTAGTGTCCGTTCAAGCACATTTCTTGTTCTGGGTTGAAATACAATTCCCAATTTAGCAATTTCATAATTTAGTGGTTTCTGCTATATCAGAGCTATTTGAAATCTATCCCTAAAAGGGTAGATCATATTGAAGGTGCACATAGGGACATTCAGAATAACTTCACACACCCGCTACTGTGCATTTCCAAGTCTAATTCTGTCACTAAACCCATACCTGTCACCCAGCGCCTAAATACTAGGCCTCAAATTTATATCCAGCTAAATCTGTCCTTAGTGCTGTAGCTGGGCGAGTTATTTAGTGTCCGTTCAAGCACATTTCTTGTTCTGGGTTGAAATACAATTCCCAATTTAGCAATTTCATAATTTAGTGGTTTCTGCTATATCAGAGCTATTTGAAATCTATCCCTAAAAGGGTATATAATATTCAAGGTGCACATTGGGTCATTCAGAATAACTTCACACACACCCGCTACTGTGTATTTCCAAGTCTAATTCTGTCACTAAACCCATACCTGTCACCCAGCGCCTAAATACTAGGCCTCAAATTCATATCCAGCTAAATCTGTCGTTAGTGCTGTAGCTGGGCGAGTTATTTAGTGTCCGTTCAAGCACATTTCTTGTTCTGGGTTGAAATACAATTCCCAATTTAGCAATTTCATAATTTAGTGGTTTCTGCTATATCAGAGCTATTTGAAATCTATCCCTAAAAGGGTAGATCATATTGAAGGTGCACATAGGGACATTCAGAATAACTTCACACACCCGCTACTGTGCATTTCCAAGTCTAATTCTGTCACTAAACCCATACCTGTCACCCAGCGCCTAAATACTAGGCCTCAAATTTATATCCAGCTAAATCTGTCCTTAGTGCTGTAGCTGGGCGAGTTATTTAGTGTCCGTTCAAGCACATTTCTTGTTCTGGGTTGAAATACAATTCCCAATTTAGCAATTTCATAATTTAGATGTTTCTGCTATATCAGAGCTATTTGAAATCTATCCCTAAAAGGGTATATAATATTCAAGGTGCACATTGGGTCATTCAGAATAACTTCACACACACCCGCTACTGTGTATTTCTAAGTCTAATTCTGTCACTAAACCCATACCTGTCACCCAGCGCCTAAATACTAGGCCTCAAATTTATATCCTGCTAAATCTCTCGTTAACGCTGTCCTGTTGTGGCTGGGAAAGTTATTTAGTGTCCGTCAAAGCACATTTTTTGTTCTGGGTTGAAATACAATTCCCAATTTAGCAATTTCATAATTTAGTGGTTTCTGCTATATCAGAGCTATTTGAAATCTATCCCTAAAAGGGTATATAATATTCAAGGTGCACATTGGGTCATTCAGAATAACTTCACACACACACGCTTCTGTGCATTTCCAAGTCTAATTCTGTCACTAAATCCATACCGGTCACCCAGCGCCTAAATACTAGGCCTCAAATTTATATCCCGCTGAATTTGAATACAATACATTGGGCCAAATAATATATTTGTTGTTGTGGTGAACCATAACAATGAGAAAAACATCTAGTAAGGGACGCGGACGTGGACATGGTCGTGGTGGTGTTAGTGGACCCTCTGGTGCTGGGAGAGGACGTGGCCGTTCTGCCACATCCACACGTCCTAGTGTACCAACTACCTCAGGTCCCAGTAGCCGCCAGAATTTACAGCGATATATGGTGGGGCCCAATGCCGTTCTAAGGATGGTAAGGCCTGAGCAGGTACAGGCATTAGTCAATTGGGTGGCCGACAGTGGATCCAGCACGTTCACATTATCTCCCACCCAGTCTTCTGCAGAAAGCGCACAGATGGCGCCTGAAAACCAACCCCATCAGTCTGTCACATCACCCCCATGCATACCAGGGAAACTGTCTCAGCCTCAAGTTATGCAGCAGTCTCTTATGCTGTTTGAAGACTCCGCTGGCAGGGTTTCCCAAGGGCATCCACCTAGCCCTTCCCCAGCGGTGAAAGACATAGAATGCACTGACGCACAACCACTTATGTTTCCTGATGATGAGGACATGGGAATACCACCTCAGCATGTCTCTGATGATGACGAAACACAGGTGCCAACTGCTGCGTCTTTCTGCAGTGTGCAGACTGAACAGGAGGTCAGGGATCAAGACTGGGTGGAAGACGATGCAGGGGACGATGAGGTCCTAGACCCCACATGGAATGAAGGTCGTGCCACTGACTTTCACAGTTCGGAGGAAGAGGCAGTGGTGAGACCGAGCCAACAGCGTAGCAAAAGAGGGAGCAGTGGGCAAAAGCAGAACACCCGCCGCCAAGAGACTCCGCCTGCTACTGACCGCCGCCATCTGGGACCGAGCACCCCAAAGGCAGCTTCAAGGAGTTCCCTGGCATGGCACTTCTTCAAACAATGTGCTGACGACAAGACCCGAGTGGTTTGCACGCTGTGCCATCAGAGCCTGAAGCGAGGCATTAACGTTCTGAACCTGAGCACAACCTGCATGACCAGGCACCTGCATGCAAAGCATGAACTGCAGTGGAGTAAACACCTTAAAACCAAGGAAGTCACTCAGGCTCCCCCTGCTACCTCTTCTGCTGCTGCCGCCTCGGCCTATTCTGCTGCTGCCGCCTCGGCCTCTTCCTCCGCCTCTGGAGGAACGTTGGCACCTGCCGCCCAGCAAACAGGGGATGTACCACCAACACCACCACCACCACCTCCGTCACCAAGCGTCTCAACCATGTCACACGCCAGCGTTCAGCTCTCCATCTCACAAACATTTGATAGAAAGCGTAAATTCCCACCTAGCCACCCTCGATCCCTGGCCCTGAATGCCAGCATTTCTAAACTACTGGCCTATGAAATGCTGTCATTTAGGCTGGTGGACACAGACAGCTTCAAACAGCTCATGTCGCTTGCTGTCCCACAGTATGTTGTTCCCAGCCGGCACTACTTCTCCAAGAGAGCCGTGCCTTCCCTGCACAACCAAGTATCCGATAAAATCAAGTGTGCACTGCGCAACGCCATCTGTAGCAAGGTCCACCTAACCACAGATACGTGGACCAGTAAGCACGGCCAGGGACGCTATATCTCCCTAACTGCACACTGGGTAAATGTAGTGGCAGCTGGGCCCCAGGCGGAGAGCTGTTTGGCGCACGTCCTTCCGCCGCCAAGGATCGCAGGGCAACATTCTTTGCCTCCTGTTGCCACCTCCTCCTTCTCGGCTTCCTCCTCCTCTTCTTCCACCTGCTCATCCAGTCAGCCACACACCTTCACCACCAACTTCAGCACAGCCCGGGGTAAACGTCAGCAGGCCATTCTGAAACTCATATGTTTGGGGGACAGGCCCCACACCGCACAGGAGTTGTGGCGGGGTATAGAACAACAGACCGACGAGTGGTTGCTGCCGGTGAGCCTCAAGCCCGGCCTGGTGGTGTGTGATAATGGGCGAAATCTCGTTGCAGCTCTGGGACTAGCCAATTTGACGCACATCCCTTGCTTGGCGCATGTGCTGAATTTGGTGGTGCAGAAGTTCATTCACAACTACCCCGACATGTCAGAGCTGCTGCATAAAGTGCGGGCCGTCTGTTCGCGCTTCCGGCGTTCACATCCTGCTGCTGCTCGCCTGTCTGCGCTACAGCGTAACTTCGGCCTTCCCGCTCACCGCCTCATATGCGACGTGCCCACCAGGTGGAACTCCACCTTGCACATGCTGGACAGACTGTGCGAGCAGCAGCAGGCCATAGTGGAGTTTCAGCTGCAGCACGCACGGGTCAGTCGCACTACAGAACAGCACCACTTCACCACCAATGACTGGGCCTCCATGCGAGACCTGTGTGCCCTGTTGCGCTGTTTCGAGTACTCCACCAACATGGCCAGTGGCGATGACACCGTTATCAGCGTTACAATACCACTTCTATGTCTCCTTGAGAAAACACTTAGGGCGATGATGGAAGAGGAGGTGGCCCAGGAGGAGGAGGAGGAGGAGGAGGAGGAAGAGGGGTCATTTTTAGCACTTTCAGGCCAGTCTCTTCGAAGTGACTCAGAGGGAGGTTTTTGGCAACAGCAGAGGCCAGGTACAAATGTGGCCAGCCAGGGCCCACTACTGGAGGACGAGGAGGACGAGGATGAGGAGGAGGTGGAGGAGGATGAGGATGAAGCATGGTCACAGCGGGGTGGCACCCAACGCAGCTCGGGTCCATCACTGGTGCGTGGCTGGGGGGAAAGGCAGGACGATGACGATACGCCTCCCACAGAGGACAGCTTGTCCTTACCCCTGGGCAGCCTGGCACACATGAGCGACTACATGCTGCAGTGCCTGCGCAACGACAGCAGAGTTGCCCACATTTTAACCTGTGCGGACTACTGGGTTGCCACCCTGCTGGATCCACGCTACAAAGACAATGTGCCCACCTTACTTCCTGCACTGGAGCGTGATAGGAAGATGCGCGAGTACAAGCGCACGTTGGTAGACGCGCTACTGAGAGCATTCCCAAATGTCACAGGGGAACAAGTGGAAGCCCAAGGCCAAGGCAGAGGAGGAGCAAGAGGTCGCCAAGGCAGCTGTGTCACGGCCAGCTCCTCTGAGGGCAGGGTTAGCATGGCAGAGATGTGGAAAACTTTTGTCAACACGCCACAGCTAACTGCACCACCACCTGATACGCAACGTGTTAGCAGGAGGCAACATTTCACTAACATGGTGGAACAGTACGTGTGCACACCCCTCCACGTACTGACTGATGGTTCGGCCCCATTCAACTTCTGGGTCTCTAAATTGTCCACGTGGCCAGAGCTAGCCTTTTATGCCTTGGAGGTGCTGGCCTGCCCGGCAGCCAGCGTTTTGTCTGAACGTGTATTCAGCACGGCAGGGGGCGTCATTACAGACAAACGCAGCCGCCTGTCTACAGCCAATGTGGACAAGCTGACGTTCATAAAAATGAACCAGGCATGGATCCCACAGGACCTGTCCGTCCCTTGTCCAGATTAGACATTAACTACCTCCCCTTAACCATATATTATTGGACTCCAGGGCACTTCCTCATTCAATCCTATTTTTATTTTCATTTTACCATTATATTGCGAGGCTACCCAAAGTTGAATGAACCTCTCCTCTGTCTGGGTGCCAGGGCCTAAATATATGCCAATGGACTGTTGCAGTGGTGGCTGACGTGAAGCCTGATTCTCTGCTATGACATGCAGACTGATTCTCTGCTGACATGAAGCCAGATTCCTCTGTTACGGGACCTCTCTCCTCTGCCTGTGTGCTGGGCCTAAATATATGCCAATGGACTGTTGCAGTGGTGGCTGACGTGAAGCCTCATTCTCTGCTATGACATGCAGACTGATTCTCTGCTGTCATGAAGCCAGATTGTCTGTTACGGGACCTCTCTGCTCTGCCTGTGTGCTAGGCCTAAATATATGCCAATGGACTGTTGCAGTGGTGGGTGACGTGAAGCCTCATTCTCTGCTATGACATGCAGACTGATTCTCTGCTGACATGAAGCCAGATTGTCTGTTACGGGACCTCTCTCCTCTGCCTGTGTGCTAGGCCTAAATATATGCCAATGGACTGTTGCAGTGGTGGCTGACGTGAAGCCTCATTCTCTGCTATGACATGCAGACTAATTCTCTGCTGACATGAAGCCAGATTGTCTGTTACGGGACCTCTCTCCTCTGCCTGGGTGCTGGGCCTAAATTTATGACAATGGACTGTTGCAGTGGTGGCTGACGTGAAGCCTGATTCTCTGCTATGACATGCAGACTGATTCTCTGCTGTCATGAAGCCAGATTGTCTGTTACGGGACCTCTCTGCTCTGCCTGTGTGCTAGGCCTAAATATATGCCAATGGACTGTTGCAGTGGTGGGTGACGTGAAGCCTCATTCTCTGCTATGACATGCAGACTGATTCTCTGCTGACATGAAGCCAGATTGTCTGTTACGGGACCTCTCTCCTCTGCCTGTGTGCTAGGCCTAAATATATGCCAATGGACTGTTGCAGTGGTGGCTGACGTGAAGCCTCATTCTCTGCTATGACATGCAGACTAATTCTCTGCTGACATGAAGCCAGATTGTCTGTTACGGGACCTCTCTCCTCTGCCTGGGTGCTGGGCCTAAATTATGACAATGGACTGTTGCAGTGGTGGCTGACGTGAAGCCTGATTCTCTGCTATGACATGCAGACTGATTCTCTGCTGACATGAAGCCATATCCTCTGTTACGGGACCTCTCTCCTCTGCCTGTGTGTGTGCTGGGCCTAAATATATGCCAATGGACTGTTGCAGTGGTGGCTGACGTGAAGCCTCATTCTCTGCTATGACATGCAGACTGATTCTCTGCTGACATGAAGCCAGATTCTCTGTTACGGGACCTCTCTCCTCTGCCTGTGTGTGTGCTGGGCCTAAATATATGCCAATGGACTGTTGCAGTGGTGGCTGACGTGAAGCCTCATTCTCTGCTATGACATGCAGACTAATTCTCTGCTGACATGAAGACAGATTCTCTGTTACGGGACCTCCCTCCTCTGCCTGGGTGCTGGGCCTAAATATATGCCAATGGACTGTTGCAGTGGTGGCTGACGTGAAGCCTCATTCTCTGCTATGACATGCAGACTGATTCTCTGCTGACATGAAGACAGATTCTCTGTTACGGGACCTCTCTCCTCTGCCTGTGTGTGTGCTGGGCCTAAATATATGCCAATGGACTGTTGCAGTGGTGGCTGACGTGAAGCCTCATTCTCTGCTATGACATGCAGACTGATTCTCTGCTGACATGAAGCCAGATTCTCTGTTACGGGACCTCTCTCCTCTGCCTGTGTGTGTGCTGGGCCTAAATATATGCCAATGGACTGTTGCAGTGGTGGCTGACGTGAAGCCTCATTCTCTGCTATGACATGCAGACTGATTCTCTGCTGACATGAAGCCAGATTCTCTGTTACGGGACCTCTCTCCTCTGCCTGTGTGTGTGCTGGGCCTAAATATATGCCAATGGACTGTTGCAGTGGTGGCTGACGTGAAGCCTCATTCTCTGCTATGACATGCAGACTAATTCTCTGCTGACATGAAGACAGATTCTCTGTTACGGGACCTCTCTCCTCTGCCTGTGTGTGTGCTGGGCCTAAATATATGCCAATGGACTGTTGCAGTGGTGGCTGACGTGAAGCCTCATTCTCTGCTATGACATGCAGACTGATTCTCTGCTGACATGAAGCCAGATTCTCTGTTACGGGACCTCTCTCCTCTGCCTGTGTGTGTGCTGGGCCTAAATATATGCCAATGGACTGTTGCAGTGGTGGCTGACGTGAAGCCTCATTCTCTGCTATGACATGCAGACTGATTCTCTGCTGACATGAAGCCAGATTCTCTGTTACGGGACCTCTCTCCTCTGCCTGTGTGTGTGCTGGGCCTAAATATATGCCAATGGACTGTTGCAGTGGTGGCTGACGTGAAGCCTCATTCTCTGCTATGACATGCAGACTGATTCTCTGCTGACATGAAGCCAGATTCTCTGTTACGGGACCTCTCTCCTCTGCCTGTGTGTGTGCTGGGCCTAAATATATGCCAATGGACTGTTGCAGTGGTGGCTGACGTGAAGCCTCATTCTCTGCTATGACATGCAGACTAATTCTCTGCTGACATGAAGACAGATTCTCTGTTACGGGACCTCCCTCCTCTGCCTGGGTGCTGGGCCTAAATATATGCCAATGGACTGTTGCAGTGGTGGCTGACGTGAAGCCTCATTCTCTGCTATGACATGCAGACTAATTCTCTGCTGACATGAAGACAGATTCTCTGTTACGGGACCTCTCTCCTCTGCCTGGGTGCCGGGGCCTAAATATCTGAGAATGGACTGTTCCAGTGGTGGGTGACGGGAAGCCAGATTCTCTGCTATGGAACCTCTCTCCAATTGATTTTGGTTAATTTTTATTTATTTAATTTTTATTTTAATTCATTTCCCTATCCACATTTGTTTGCAGGGGATTTACCTACATGTTGCTGCCTTTTGCAGCCCTCTAGCTCTTTCCTGGGCTGTTTTACAGCCTTTTTAGTGCCGAAAAGTTCGGGTCCCCATTGACTTCAATGGGGTTCGGGTTCGGGACGAAGTTCGGATCGGGTTCGGATCCCGAACCCGAACATTTCCGGGATGTTCGGCCGAACTTCTCGAACCCGAACATCCAGGTGTTCGCTCAACTCTACTTTTCAGCAGATGGAAGCATGAAGTGCTCCAAAATCTCCTGATAGCTAGCTGCATTGACCCTGCCCTTGATAAAACACAGTGGACCAACACCAGCAGCTGGCATGGCACCCCAGACCATCACTGACTGTGGGTACTTGACACTGGACTTCAGGCATTTTGGCATTTCCCTCTCCCCAGTCTTCCTCCAGACTCTGGCACCTTGATTTCCGAATGACATGCAGCAGTCCAGTGCAGGTCCCCCAAGGTCTGGGATCGGTCCTTCTCCACAATCTTCCTCAGGGTCCAGTCACCTCTTCTCGTTGTGCAGCGTTTTCTGCCACACTTTTTCCTTCCCACAGACTTCCCACTGAGGTGCCTTGATACAGCACTCTGGGAACAGCCTATTCGTTCAGAAATTTATTTCTGTGTCTTACCCTCTTGCTTGAGGGTGTCAATGATGGCCTTCTGGACAGCAGTCAGGTCGGCAGTCTTACCCATGATTGCGGTTTTGAGTAATGAACCAGGCTGGGAGTTTTTAAAAGCCTCAGGAATCTTTTGCAGGTGTTTAGAGTTAATTAGTTGATTCAGATGATTAGGTTAATAGCTCGTTTAGAGAACCTTTTCATGATATGCAAATTTTTTTTGATAGGAATTTGGGGTTTTCATGAGCTGTATGCCAAAATCATCAATATTAAAACAATAAAAGGCTTGAACTACTTCAGTTGGTGTGTAATGAATCTAAAATATATGAAAGTCTAATGTTTATCAGTACATTACAGAAAATAATGAACTTTATCACAATATGCAAATTTTTTTAGAAGGACCTGTACACCCCTTAGGCTGGACTGAAGAAATTATACAGTCTGATTGGAAAAAGACACAAAGGGCTCTAGTAAACTGTTTAACTTCCCACACACACAGCTTTGAAGGAAATTGTCTAAAACACCTGCAAAGACTGAGGCCATATTTAAAAATGTCTGTGTGAAACATTAAATTGTTTTAGTAAAGTACAGTTTCTACAGGAAAGAAAAGGTGTGCCATTCCCATCACTGCACGGCCCCCGGGAGTACCGATGTGAGGACTTCCAGCATGAGCAACTACTACCTCCATCATTGCTACCACAACTTCTGTCCTCTACACTTCCCCCTTCTTAAGCCTGCTGCATTACACTAAGTCAACTTAAATAGGCTGCCTGGTGAATATTGAGGTAATGAGGAGCAATATGTAACAATCACCAAATAGTGTTGCAAGTTATGCATACAGCTACAGTATGTACATATTGCTTCATAAGGCTCTGTGCACATGGCTCAACTAACTCTCAACAAGGATCAAAGTTTATACTGTACATACAAATTAATAATAGATAATATAAGAAAAACATTAGTTGATTCAATCAATCTATAGCTGATTCTTCATCCATTGTCCAGCTGCAGGGAGAAACCAAAGAAACTTGATATCATACAGTATCAACCAATCCAGGATACAATACACTGATCTATTACTACAGTATATCCTGGTATATATCATGATCAGGCAAAATATAGCTGAATTATAACAGTCTCATTAAAAAGGTGAGCAGACCCATCTTAGAATAAAATTATTGTATGCAGTTAATTATTTTTAATTTTTCTTTTTAAGAATTGGAATCAATGGGTGATGTATGCCAGTTATAGTTGAGCGGACACCTGGAAGTTCGGGTTCGATGGGTTCGGTCGAACTTCACAAAAAAGTTTAAGTTCGGGACCCGAACTTGACCACGAACCCTATTGAAGTGAACAGGGACCCGAACTTTGGAGCACTAAAATGGCTCTAAAAATTTCATGGAAAGGGCAAGAGGGCTGCAAAAGGTAGCAAAATGTGGTTAAGAGCATGGCAAGCGCTCTGCAAACAAATGTGGATAGGGAAATGACTTAAAATAACATAAAATACGTAAAAATAAAAAAATAAACTTGATCCAGGAGGATGAGGTCCATATGGGGAGTAGGAGGTTGAGGAGGAGGTGGATGTGGCGGTGAAGGTGGAAGCGGCGGTGGAGGAGGAGGAGGTAGCCAACACTGATTTTTTTATTTTTTATTTTTTTTATTTTATTTGGGTAGACCCCCAAAAATTGGGAAATATAAAAAATAAAACAAAGAGAATGCGCTGGAGTACAACAATGGCTGGGTGAGACCTATTCTGCACAAGGTACGGACAAGTCCTGTGTTTCCTCTCACCTCACTCGCTCTGCTGCCACAGTCTCTCTCTGCTCCGTGACGATATCTGGTTGTATTCTCTCAGAATGATATCTTATCCAGTTCTGCCCCTATTGGTTGCTCCTGCTTACCATAATATATTCTATATACTTACCAGACAGGTTAACATTACAGATCTATAGTAGCCAGTTTAAATTTTGTGCAGTTCCCTGCTGCTATTCATTACATCATTCCTGTCAGTTTTTTCTCACTGCTATTTTGTTCAGTATACCCTCTTCATTATGTCTAATGAGGAACATGTTAGACCTATGGAGGTTCTTGAAGCCTCAGGTTTATTCTCAGAATACCATATTAAGTCTCTGGTTAATCTATCAGTACAAAAGTCTGTTCAGTCAGCTTTTCACTCAGTTATTGTGGTGTGGAGAAACCAGCACTCACTCAGGTGCATGCTGCACGGGAGAGGGCGTCGATCCACAGCAATGTGAAAAAGAGAAATCCCAGCAGTCGTGTCTTGATGCAAATCAGATATCCTTTATTCCATAAATGAAAATAGTCCTATAACCAGGACGCGTTTCGGCGATGTGCCTTCATCAACTGGTATATCCCAATACAATTTTAACAAGCTATATATACTCTACAGTCACCACCCACAAGGGCTAGGGTCCATCCCATAAGGGGAATGGCCACAAGAAACACAGGTGCAATCAATTTGATAATGAACAAGCCAAACAGAAAAAAGCATCTAGATAGATATTTCATCTTACACTTGTAGATAATTCTGTAGATAATGTTCAGATATTCAATGTCTGAAAAATAAATAAATAATAAATATATTGTAAATACATAACAAAATTGTACCTTTATAAATGCATGACCTCATATTCCCTATTGAGGCCTCTAGGGTGCAATGTGTCCAACGTGTGGATCCAAAAGGCTTCCCTTCGTAGCAACATCTTTTTGATGTCACCCCCCCTTGGTGGTCTGGTCACCTGCTCTATAACCTGAAATTTCAGCTGGGCAATAGAATGTCTACACTTTTCAAAGTGGCTGGGTATGGGTAATAACAAGTTTTTGGTTCTAATAGTCGATTTATGCTTTTTGATTCTGTCCCTCACTGCCTGCATTGTCTCGACCAATGTACAATAGACCACAGGGGCATTTAATCAAATAAATTACATTTGAAGACTCACATGTAAAAAAACCTTTTACTTCAAACGAAATCCCAGTATGTGGATGATAAAATGTAGAGCCCTTTATGATGTGTGAACATTGGAGACAATGCAGGCAGGGGAACGTACCTCTACGTGGTGTCGATAATACACTTTGGCGCAGCCGGTGTTTAGTGCCCCCTATATCCGCTTTAACTAACATGTCCCTATGGCTGGGGTTCCTCCTATTGCAGATCAGGGGTAAACTTTTAAACTCTAAGACCTCTGTATAGGCCTTACCCAACAAATGCCAGTGTTTTCTGACAATTTTGTCAATCTCTGTATTAAAAGGGTGAAATTTATGAACAAATGCTATCCTAGCATCATCCCTTTTCTTTTGTTAAACTGTCACAATCGATTGAGCAGCACCACTATTAGATAATGTATCAGAGGGATATCCTCTTTCTTTAAATCTAGTAGTCATTTCCCCCAGCCTCTGGTTCTGTATAAGCGATTCCGTAACAATCCGCCTCACCCGCTGATATTGAGATTTAGGTATAGATCTTTTTAAAGATGGGGTGTGTGCACTTGAATAGTGCAAAATACTATTTTGATCCGTTTCCTTCCTATAGAGGTCAGTGGATAATTGACCATCCTGTTTTTTTTTATGACCAGTGTATCCAAAAAGCTGACTTTATCTCTATCACATGTCATTGTAAACTGTAGACCCTCACATGCTACATTCAGATAATCCATAAACGCCATCAGGGTCTCACGTGGCCCTGCCCATATGCAAAAAATATCATCGATAAATCTTTTCCAAATCAGGATATTCTCACTATATAATTCATTAGTATAGACATATGCTTCTTCAAATGCAGCCATAAATATATTTGCATAGGGCGTTTGACCCCATCGCAGTCCCACGCTTCTGGAGATAATAGTTATCCCCAAATTGGATTTTTTTTACCCATCAGAACAATACTCAACAGATGTAGAAAAAAATCACGTAAAGATACAGTGTATTCACTAGTCTCCAAAATCTTAGAAACTGCCTGAATCCTCTCCTTGTGGCTAATCGACGTGTAAAGACTAACAACGTTGATAGTCACAAGGAGGCTGTCCTCAGGAGAACATGACCCAAATCATTAATCATTCGTAGAAAATGAGGTGTGTCCAATAAAAAAGATTTTGTATTTCTAACAAGTGGCGTAGGGCTTTTTCTAATACTATGGCCAGTGGACTAAGGATGGAATCCACTGAGGACACAATAGGGCATCCAGGGGGGTCTATAAGGGTCTTATGCACTTTAGGTAAAATGTATAATACCGGGGTGATGGGGGATTGTTTGATAAAAAATCTACTCATATCTGAGTCGATCGTCCCAGCTGTTTCAAAATGCTTAACCAGAGTAATAATTTTCTCTTTGATATTCCAAACTGGATTTCTATCAAGTAATTCATATGTTTGAACATCAGACAGCTGTCTCATGACCTCATTAATATATTTCTCCCTATCCATCACCACAATCGAACCCCCCTTATCAGCAGGTTTTATTATAAGAGTATTGTCCTCCATAAGAGCCCTGATCGCTCTATTCTCTTCTCGAGTAATGTTTGGAGTCATGAATAGTCCACCATGCTTTACCTTATCACAATGCTCTCTTATCTCTTTAAGTATCAATTGTGCATATTTTTCCACCGGATGGTATATTTTCGGAGGCATGAATGTGGACTTGTTACTGAGTCCCAGATCTTTCAAATGCAAGCATGTTTCAGCTGATACAGTGTCAGTGTGTTGAACAGGCAGGGCCGGTTGCGCAAAATGTGCTTTTAGCCTCACCTTGCGAAGAAATTGTTGTATGTCTATGTTCATTTGAAAACTGTCAAACCTAGGTGAGGGGCTAAATGACAGGCCTTTTTGCAGTGCTTCAACCTGCTGGCTGCTGAGGCATCGGGACGATAGGTTTATAATCAGAGATTGACTCTTACCTGAGACCGAGTCTGTATCTGGTTCCTTCCCGTCTCCGATGCGATGCCGGCGATGTTTGAGGCCTGCTCGCCTCTGTCTCCTCCACCACGCGGTCGCCGTCTGCCTCTCTGAAAAGGGCGCCTCTCTCGTGCGCCTGTTGATTCGTTGCCGGAGCTTGACGTGAAAGATCCTGATCTCGCGGGTCTTCTGAATCCTGATCGCTGACGAAATGACGTGTCCTGCCATCTGTAGACTTTGTTCAGGTGATAGTCCTCGCAATCTCGTAGGAACTTGGATCGTTTTCTATCTTCTGTCTCTCTCTCTTGTAAGTTGCAATATGAGCGTCGATAGTTTCCTTTAGTTTTTCAAATTCCTCAGAGCTTAATGAATCTCGCAGCTGTTGCTCCGTAGTTACCACTTGCTCTTTAATGTCACCAATCGCTTTTTGGATGCGGTTAAGCGTAAGTAATATCAGGTCATATGAACATTTATTGATAATACGTTCAAAGTCCTTACAATATTCACTGTCCTCAGCAAAGAAGGTTGGCCATAAATGCACTCTGAGACCTCTTGGAATTCTATTCACTTTATAGCATTCGGCTAATGTAGCCGCATGGAGTTCATAAGAGGTCAATCTTCTAAGTTTTCTTTCTAGATGACGCTTTTTCAATTCGCTTGTGGGAATATTGAGAAATTCCGATGTTGATGTTACCTGTGAGAAGATTCTGTCTGCTTCAGCAGTATCAAAGATCAATGTAGAAGCCGCAGAACTAATTTGGAGATGGCGCTGCATGGTTCCAAGAAATACAAATTTTGGTGTGGAGAAACCAGCACTCACTCAGGTGCATGCTGCACGGGAGAGGACGTTGATCCACAGCAATGTGAAAAAGAGAAATCCCAGCATTCGTGTCTTGATGAAAATAGTCCTATAACCAGGACGCGTTTCGGCGATGTGCCTTCATCAACAGGTATATCCAAATACAATTTTAACAAGCTATATATACTATACAGTCACCACCCACAAGGGCTAGGGTCCATCCCATAAGGGGAATGGACACAAGAAACACAGGTGTAATCAATTTGATAATGAACAAGCCAAACAGAAAAAAAGCATCTAGATAGATATTTCATCTTACACTTGTAGATAATTCTCTTGTATAATGTTCAGGTTATAGAGCAGGTAACCAGACCACGGAGGGGGGGGGGGGGGGGGGGGGGGTGACATCAAAAAGATGTTGCTACGAAGGGAAGCCTTTTGGATCCACACATTGGACACATTGCACCCTAGAGGCCTCAATAGAGAATATGAGGTCATGCATTTATAAAGGTACAATTTTGTTATGTATTTACAATATATTTATTATTTATTTATTTTTCAGACATTGAATATCTGAACATTATACAAGAGAATTATCTACAAGTGTAAGATGAAATATCTATCTAGATGCTTTTTTCTGTTTGGCTTGTTCATTATCAAATTGATTACACCTGTGCTTCTTGTGGCCATTCCCCTTATGGGATGGACCCTAGCCCTTGTGGGTGGTGACTGTATAGTATATATAGCTTGTTAAAATTGTATTTGGATATACCTGTTGATGAAGGCACATCGCCGAAACGCGTCCTGGTTATAGGACTATTTTCATTTATGGACTAAAGGATATCTGATTTGCATCAAGACACGACTGCTGGGATTTCTCTTTTTCACATTTCACTCAGTACTGACTGACATGCAAGACTCAATTGTTAAGACTGTATCCCTGGCTATATTCCAGGCAAAACCAATCCTGTCATCTGCAGTCATTTCCTCTACCCCGTCCGATCATTTTTGGTCGGCGGAGTACTCGACCTCAAACATGGTCCAGGGCTTTAAGAAGTCCTGAAAATTGTTGCAAAAGAGGCTTATTCCTCAGATCAATCCCTCACCCTCCAAAAATAAAAACTTTCAGTCAGCCGGAGGGATCAGGTGGCTGTTGATGGCTCGCTATTGCAAATCAGTACTATTACTGGTGTTTCTCCCATACACCCCAGACCCTCTACCCGTGAGGAGGAACATAGTAAACGGGTTTCTAAGTCCTCATTTTGGGAAAAACCGGATTCACATGAAATCTCTTCCGGTAACTCTTTTTCTGACGAAGATGATTCATCTCTCTCTGAAGTAGATTCCAACTACCAAGATTTTTCTGAGAATGACGGTGACAATGAGCCTAATACTGTAAATGAGTCAGGTTCAATCCTGTTAGATTCTACCGGGCACCCATATTTTGACCCAGGTTCAATAAAACATCCCCGGTCTGGGGAGTGGCTCCCATGCCCTCAAATCTCAAACTTTATAGGCTCCTGCATTAAGAAACCACTTGACAAGGCGGCCAATAAAAAACTTCCCAACCATCTCACTGATACACCCAAGATCGACCCCACACTCATTAAGTTTTTGATGAAAACTGGGAAAAATCCCAAAAAGGGGATTGATCGCAGTTTTCGGTTTTGTCAAGATAAGCTCCTTGACATGTTAAGCTCCATAACAAAAATTTTGGAGCTATCTGAACAAGCCGTGGTTTCGGGTCAGCTGGTAGACATCACGATCTTATATCTCAAGAGGTCATGGAACTCTGTTCCAAGGGTGCTATAATACTAATCGCTCCGACAGATATGTTTTTTTCAGCAATCTATTCATTGTGAGAAAAAAGACGGTAGCCACAGGCCAGTCATAAATCTGAAAACACTGAACAAATATGTCACCTACTAACAATTAAAAATGGAGGGCATGCACTTATTAAGAGACCTCTTTTTACAGGGCGATTGGCTTGTGAAGATAGACTTAAAAGACGCATATCTAACGGTCCCTATGCACCCATTGTCACAACCTTATCTTCAGTTTTAATGGGAAGACCAACTATAGCAATTTACCAGTCTCCCATTCGGACTCTCCTCAGCCCCATGGTGTTTCACCAAACTGTTGCAACCCGCTGTAGCTGCATTACGGAGCCGAGGTGTACGATTTATTATGTACCTAGACGATATTCTAATTATGGCCCAGTCTCTGCCTTCCAATCATCTACACATGTAATTGACATTATCCCTTCTATCAGATCTTGGTTTTCTGATCAACGATCAGAAGTTGATTCTTACTCCTACAAAAGAGATAGAATATCTGGGTTTTCTAATCAATTCCGAATCTGCTATCCTAAGTCTACCTACCAGGAAATTGAAAATGATTCCTAAGGAGATTCGTTCAATATTGAACAAAAGTTTAATATCATTACGGACTATTGCCAGAGTCGTGGGTCTACTCTCTGCCTTCATACATGCCATTTTCCCAGCCCCCTTTCACTATCGGGCCCTACAAAGATTAAAAGCTCAACATTTAAGAGAAGGTCTCGCCTACACGGACAAAATATCCCTTACACCAGAGACCAAGGAAGAACTTCTCTGGTGGTTGTATCATTTTCAGGAATGAAATGGGAAAGCAATTTTCCACTCCATTCCGGATTCAGTATTAGAATCAGATGCAAGCCGTCTGGGTTGGGGAGCCCGTTGCGGTTCTCTCTCTACTGGAGGGAAATGGTCCCCAGAAGAAACATTATTTCACATCAATTGTTTAGAGCTTCTAGCAGGGTTTTTTGCACTCAAGATTGTTTGCGAAAGACAAATCACATTGTTGCTTGTTATTACGCATGGACAGTATTTCAGCAGTCCAATATGTGAACCGCTTAGGAGGAACCAAATAGAAACTCTTAGCAGACATTGCTAAAGATTTCTGGCATTTTTGCTTGGATCGCAACATCATCTTGACAGCAGAATATATGCCGGGTCTTTCCAATTCTGTAGCAGATTGGAATTCCCGCTTTATTTCGGATTCCAGGGACTGGACTGTGGATCCTCATGTCTTTCAAGAAATCAATTCACTTTGGGGTCCTCTCCAACTCGATCTTTTTGCCTCTCAACTCAGCCGACGACTAACAACATTTTTCATTTGGCGCCCGGACCCCGAGGCCATAGACGTAGATGCCTTGCTACAACCCTGGCCGTCGGGTCCTCTATATGCATTTCCTCCTTTCAATCTCATTCTGAGAGTCCTTCTCCTTTGTCGTCTTCAGAAATCGACACTAGTTCTGATCACCTCATGGTGGCCTTCCCAAATCTGGTTTCCACAAATCTTAAAACTTGCAATCAATTATCCTCGTTTCCTACTGTCTTTTCTGTCCATCTTCCTGAATCCTTCTGGAGATTGTCACCCTGACACTAGTAGCATGGTTGATTTTGGGTCACCTGAATTTAATTCAGAACTTTCAGGTACAGCTAATGAAATCCTTTGCAGCAGGCCTGGGCTCCAGGTACCAGGTCCGCTTACAGATCAGCCTGGAATATTTGGGCTGATTGGTGCTTATGATGGGATTTGGATCCCGTATAAGCACCTCTTTCTGACATCATAAATTTTCTTTCAGACTCTTTCGATCTGGGCAAGGCTTATAGGACTATCAATGTATATTGCTTTGCTATATCTTCTTATCATGCGCCTATCAATATTTTACCAATAGGGAAACATCGCTTGGTTTGTAGACTTAAGAGAGGTATTAGATTCAAGAGACCTCCTGTTCCCAAATACCACTCCACTTGGGACGTATCAATCCTACTTAATTTCCTTTGTCTTGGAGCGATAACGAGTCTTTATCTCTTAAATTTCTATCCTTCAAGCTTACATTTCTTCTATATCTTATCTCTCTCAAGTGAGTATCTGACGTCAGGGCTTTAGACGTTTCCCACAAACAATTACTTCCTCATGGGGTTCGTTTTACTGTTTACAGATGCACAAAAACTAATCTACAATCAGTATTTGATCCTGCTTTCCCACATAAGACCTTTGTGTGGTAAAATGCCTTGAATCTTATGAATGTAGAACTTCCTCTCTTCGAGACCCTTAAACTTCACAACTCCTCATATCCTATTGTACTACATTAGTTGCAATGTCAACAAAAGGTATTCGAATCAGGAGCTTCCCTTTCAGATATATTGAAAGCAGCCAACTGGTCTTCCGAGTCCACTTTTAGGGATTTTTATTTTAAACCTGATACTCACGCACGTGTCTATGTTCATACTTTAAGTAATCAGTTTAACATATTGTGTTATTTACTGTATATGTTTATATATATATATATATATATATATACTGTATATTAGCTTTGAACTTGCATATAATAGGAGCCTCCCGTATTATTTAAAATGAAAGATTTTCCTACCTTTAGTGACAGAAAATATAGATTTTAATAATGAAGGGAGGCGAGTATTATCCCACTTCTCAGCCACCCTATTTGTATATTTCTAATTATGTTTTTCAGCTTGATCTTCACTCATATGGAACATTTCTCCTCCTAAGTCTGGATCTTTCTACACTGATTCTAGATTACCTACGTTACTTTATCCACATAATTATTTGATCTACTGTATGTTTGCTGTTTAAGAAAGACGAATTGGAAGTGATTACACAGACATTTATAGACTCTGATCTAACCTGATTGGCTATGTCATCATTTGCATATGGGACTGTCTGTTGAACTTTTTTTCGTTCTCTATGGTTATTAACCCTTACTGCAGATCCCCCATAACAGTGCCATCCACAGATCCCCCATAACAGTGCCATCCACAGATCCCCCATAACAGTGTCATCCACAGATCCCCCATAACAGTGCCATCCACAGATCCCCCCCATAGCAGTGTTTGGATCACTTTGTTTCTTACACCGTTCACACAATTCTTATGTACAGGATTTGTAGGATTTGAGATTCGAAAGATTCAATATATTCGAGAACCTTTTCGGATTCGGATTCGAATATCCCAAGAGGAAAGAGAAATATACTTGAGAGTGTTCCCTGTGTCGGGAGGGAAATGGTGTCTCATAATAAATCTATCCTTCCGCAAGTTTATGGTGAAGAAGAAGTTACGGTTGGAGACAATGAAATCAGTTCTGGTCCTGCTCTCAGAAGGGGTTTTTCTTGCTTCCATAGACCTAAGAGATGATTATCTGCATATACATATAGATCCAGCTCACAAAAAATACTTAAGTCAGCCGATTCAAATTCTCCATTTGCAGTTCACCTACTTGCCGTTTGGTCTGAGCTCTACACCAAGAGTCTTCTCCAAAATTGTTGTAGTTCTCACGGCAGCTCTTGACCTCAAAGGCATCTCCATTGTCTCGTACCTGGATGACTGGCTGGTCAGGGAATCTTAAGAAACATTGCTGAAATCGCATCTTCAAATTTTCTGGACTTTGTGGCCAATCAAGGCTTTATCATAAACAAGGGAAAATGGTCTCTAGCTTCAGATACAGTAAAAAAATAATTGGGGATTTGTAATAAATAGTCAAGAAATGTCCCTAAATCTGTCAAGTCGAAGAATTAAAAAAACTAAAAAAAGTAGTTCACCTTATGATAAGCCATTACAAAATTCCTGTGTGGTAGGCAATGTCTGTTCTGAGGATGTTGGCCTCAACGATAGAGGCAGTTTGTGTAAACTTCAATGTTCCATCCAGAGTTAGTGGTCTCGCTCCAGACACACCCTGGACAAGCTGATGTTTCTGGATATGGAGACCAAGAAGGACCTTCATTGGTGGCTTAAGAACCCAATGATGGGGGTTTTCTCTGATTCTTCCTCCTCCGACAGACCTCATATCAGATGCCTCTAACTGGTGTTGGGGTGCGCATACTGTAGATCTGTGGGTACAAGAGAAATGGTCCAAGAAGTAGTTGAGTCTTCCATCCAACCTTAAGGGATTGAGGGTAGTGAGACTTGCTCTTCTTTATCTTCAGAATTTTATGAAAGGCAAGAATGTCTTAGTCAAGTCAGACACCTTGGCTGTGGGATAATATTTAAATAAACAGAGTGGGACAAGAAGTACCCTTCTTCCAGAGAATGTGTCCAGCTGATGAAGCGGGCAGAGTACTGGCTCTTGAATACCCTAGTACACCTCTAGGGTTCACTCAATTGCAAAACACAATGGACCCTCGACAGGGATGTTTTCCGGTTATTAATAGACAGGATGGAAGTTCTAAAAATAGAGGTGGTGGTGACCAGGGAGAATGCTCAGCTTCCATTGTTGTACTCTCTGAACAAGCAGGACAAGCCGATGACTCTGAATGCTCTTTCTGTCAGCTGGGACCAAAAGTTCCTGTATGTGATTTCCCCATTTGCCTCTGATTCCTAGAGTCCTTTCAAAAGATCATCAGTAGAAGGCATCTGTTATTATGATAAATCGCTTTTGGCCCAGATGGTCCTGGTTCCATCTCCTCCTGTCAATATCACAAGGTCAATTCTGGAAACTACCTTTCAGAAGGGATCTCCTGTAGAGATGTCGCGAACATAAAATTTTCCGGTCGTGAACGGCGAACGCGAGTTTCCGCGAATGTTCGAGAACGGGCGAACTGGGCGAACCGCCATAGAATTCAATAGGCAGGCGAATTTTAAAACCCACAGGGACTCTTTCTGGCCACAATAGTGATGGAAAAGTTGCTTCAAGGGGAATAACACCTGGACTGTGGCATGCCGGAGGGGGATCCATGGCAAAACTCCCATGGAAAATTATGTAGTTGACGCAGAGTTGGGTTTTAATCCATAAAGGACATAAATCACCTAACATTCCTAAATTGCTTGGAATAACGTGCTTTAGGCATGATGTTGTATCGATCAGGTAGTGTAAGGGTTACGCCCGCTTCACAGTGACAGACCAAACTATGACAGACCAAACTCCCCGTTTAACGCACCGCAAACAACCGCAAACAGTACATTTGCACAACCGCAAACTCCCCATTTGCACAAGGTTGCATACCAAGCTAGTCATGTCCCGTTCCTTGTCCTCACTGACGTCATTGAAGGTCTTTTCCTCCACCCATCCACGTACAACACTAAGGGTCTCCGAAAGGTGACAACAAGCCCCCTGGGACGCATGCTGTGTTTGGTCTTCCACCTCTTCAAAGCCACCTTCCTCCTCTGACTCCTCTTCTTCAGACTTCTCTCTCTGCGTTGCCACAGGTCCAGCAATCGACGATGACAAGGCTGCTTCTGGTGGTGATGGTGACCACAACTCTTCCTCTTCATGCTCATCTATGGACTGATCCAGCACTCTTCGCAGGGCATGCTCCAGAAAAAATGCATATGGGATGAGGTCGATGATGTTGCCTTGGGTTTGACTGACCAGGCTTGTCACCTCCGCAAAAGGACGCATGAACCTGCAGCCATTGTGCATGAGCGTTCAGTAAAGCGGTAAAAAAATACCCAGCTCCGCAGAGGCTGTCCTCTTTTTTTTAATTAACTAGTTTAATCTCTGTTTTGTCACCTATCAGGGGCCGGTGAATGGAATAGATTTTAGAAACAGGGAGATGGAAAAAAATGCTTGGTTGGTCCTCTTACTTCCAACTTGGGGCACTGCGCGCGCGCCGTGCAATGTAATGTGCCACCCTATATGAGTGGTGTGTTAAGTAGTACTATTCTTATCAGTTTAATCCCTGTTACGTCCCCTATCAGGGGCCGGTGTATGGAATAGATTTTAGGAACCGGAAGATGGAAAAAGATGCTTGGTTGGTCCTCTTACTTCCAACTTGGGGCACTGCGTGTGCGCCGTGCAATGTAATGTGCCACCCTATATGAGTGGTGTGTTAAGTAGTACTATTCTTATCAATTTAATCCCTGTTAAGTCCCCTATCAGGGGCCGGTGTATGGAATAGATTTTAGACAACCGCAAAGAGTTGTCAATAGTTGACACACTCATGACATAAATTTTATTCCTCTATTCGTCAATCTTGGTGTAGTGATGACTGTGCTTGTGCGCACGTTTGGGAGATTGCAGGCGATGGCGGTTTTTCAAAGCCTATGGTCGTGCTGAGGTAGTTCAGTGACAGTTAAGTGACTCAGAAAACAATGAATCTGCAGTGTGGGCCCATTGTTGGCCTAGTAGGCTTTAATGATCACCTTAAATGATCACAAAAAAAATAATGTTTTTTCTATGCAAAATTATCCAGCCGATCGCTTTTGGTCTGTTCACAATGAAGCAACGACCTTATCATCTGGGGTGTGCCAACATTGCCATTGCCAACACACTCATAGAGGTGATCGCTTCATTGTAATACGCAAGCCCCTTCACCACAACAAGGTAACGACCACGAAGGGGAATTGACACATGTATGTGCCTTTTTTTTGTTTTGTTTTTGCAGCCACTGTTTTCCAGGCAGAAAGTGCACAAAAACATTATGGTTTAAACCCTAGTTGGTGGCGGAGAAGTCACGCAAGTCAACCGACATGCAGAGTTTAAATACAGCAGCGTGTGGACCATTTTTAGCCCAAGGCATCTCATCAGGCCGCTATTAGTCAAATGCATCCCCCACTGTCAGTCCCTTCAGGATCCATGCCTCATTCATCTTAATACAGGTGAGATAATCTAGACTTTTTTGACCTAGGCGACTTCTCTTCTCAGTGACAATAACTCCTGCTGCGCTGAAGGTCCTTTCTGACAGGGCACTTGAAGCGGGGCAGGCCAGAAGTTGTATCGCAAATTGGGATAGCTCAGGCCACAGGTCAAGCCTGCACACCCGGTAGTCAAGGGGTTCATCGCTCCTCAGACTGTCGATGTCTGCAGTTAAGGCGAGGTAGTCTGCTACCTGTCGGTCGAGTCGTTCTCTGAGGGTGGACCCCGAAGGGCTGTGGCGATGCGTAGGACTTAAAAAGCTCTGCATGTCCTCCATCAACAACACGTCTGTAAAGCATCCTGTCCTTGCCGGCGTGGTCGTGGTAGGAGGAGGATTACTTTCACCTCTTCCCATCTTAATTTCCCGTTGTGCTGTGACATCACCTTTATACACTGCGTAAAGCATACTTTTTAACTCGTTTTGGAACTGCTGCATCCTTTCCGGATTCCGGTAATTCTGAATCATTTCAGCCACTTTCTGCTTATTCCGGGAGTTTAGTAGCGTGGCCACCAAGTACAGGTCATTCTCCTTCAGCCTTTTTATACGAGAATCCCACAACAGGCATAACAGCATGAAAGACCCCATTTGCACATGGTTGGATGCCGAGCTACTCATGTCCCGTTGCTCGTCCTCACTGATCTCATTGAAGGTCTGTTCTTCCCCCAGCCACGTACAACACCACGGGTACCAGATAGGTGACAACGAGCCCCCTAGGATGCCTGCTGTGGTTGGTCTTCCTCCTCCGACTCCTCTTCTTCAGACTCCTCTTCCAGCGTTGCCGCAGGTCCAGCAAGCGATGCTGATAAGGCTGTTTCTGGTGGTGATAGTGACCACAACTCTTCCTCTTTACGCTCATCTACAGCCTGATCCAGCACTCTTTGCAGGGCATGCTCCAGGAAGAAAACAAATGGGATGATGTCGCTGATGGTGCCTTCGATCCGACTGACTAGGTTTGTCACCTCCTCAAAAGGACGCATGCATCTACAGGCATTGCGCATGAGCGTCCAGTAACGTGGCAAAAAAATACCCAGCTCTGCAGAGGCTGTCCTAGCACCCCGGTCATACAAATACTCGTTGATGGCTTTTTCCTGTTGGAGCAGGTGGCCGAACATTAGGAGTGTTGAATTCCAACGTGTCAGGCTGTCGCAAATCAAGCGCCTCACTGGCATGTTGTTTCGCCGCTGAATATCTGCAAAGTGCGCCATGGCCGTGTAGGAACGCCTGAAATGGCCACACACCTTCCTGGCCTGCTTGAGGATGTCCTGTAAGCCTGGGTACTTATGCACAAAGTGTTGTACAATCAGATTTAACACATGTGCCATGCACGACACATGTGTCAACTTGCCTAAATTCAATGCCGCCAACAAATTGCTTCCGTTGTCACACACCACTTTGCCGATCTCCAGTTGGTGCGGAGTCAGCCACTGATCCTACCTGTGCGTTCAGGGCGGACAGGAGTGCTGGTCCGGTGTGACTCTTCTTTCAGGCAAGTCAACCCCAAGACGGCATGACACTGTCGTATCCGGGATGTGGAATAGCCCCTGGGGAGCTGGGGGGTGCAGTTGATATGGAGCAAGATGCAGCAGCAGAAGAGGACTCAGCCGAGGAGGTTAGCGAAGAGGATGGAGAAGGAGGATTAGAAGAGGTGGCAGCAGGCCTGCCTGCAAGTCGTGGTGGTGTAACCAACTCCTCCGCAGAGCCACGCATTACATGCTTGGCAGCCGTCAGCAGGTTTACCCAATGCGCAATGTACGTGATATACCTGCCCTGACCGTGCATGGCAGACCAGGTATCAGTGGTCAGATGGATCCTTGCCCCAACACTGTGTGCCAGACATGCCATGACTTCCTTTTCCACAATAGAGTACAGGTTGGGGATTGCCTTTTGTGAAAAAAAAATTTGGCCGGGTACCTTCCACTGCGGTGTCCCAATAGCTACAAATTATTTGAAGGCCTCAGACTCCACCAGCTTGTATGGTGAAAGCTGGTGGGCTAAGAGTTCCGACAAGCCAGCTGTCAGACGCCAGGCAAGGGGGTGACTCTGTGACATTGGCTTCTTATGCTCAAACATTTCCTTGACAGACACCTGACTGTGGGCAGATGAGCAGGAACTGCTGAAGGTGAGAGGCGGAGTGGCGAGTGGTTGAGAGGGAGCAAGGAGGACAGCAGTGGTTGACATGGCTGAAGATGCTGGACCAGGAGGAGGATAGTGGCTTTGAGTTTGTGTGCTGCTTGTACTCATCATGTGTTGATCCCATAGGCATTTGTGAAGTGAGATCAAGTGCCTTCGCCAAAGCAGTTGTACCTAGGTGGGTGTTGGACTTCCCACAACTCAGTTTCTTTTGGCACAGGTTGCAAATGGCATCGCTGTTATCAGAGGCAGACACACAGGGATCATTTAAAATGGAGTGTGGCAATGTTCTGTGGTCAGACGAGTCACGATTCGAAGTTCTTTTTGGATATCTGGGACGCCATATCATCCGGACCAAAGAGGACAAGGACAACCCAAGTTGTTATCAACGCTCAGTTCAGAAGCCTGCATCTCTGATGGTATGGGGTTGCATGAGTGCGTGTGGCATTGGCAGCTTGCATGTCTGGAAAGGCACGATCAATGCAGAAAAATATATTTAGGTTCTAGAACAACATATGCTCCCATCCAGACGTCATCTCTTTCAGGGAAGACCCTGCATTTTTCAACAAGATACTGCCAGACCACATTCTGCATCAATCACAACATCATGGCTGCGTAGGAGAAGGATCCGGGTACTGAAATGGCCAGTCTGCAGTCCAGATCTTTCACCTATAGAGAACATTTGGCGCATCATAATGAAGAAGGTGCAGCAAAGAAGACCCAAGACGATTGAACAGTTAGAGGCCCGTATTAGACAAGAATGGGAGAGCATTCCTATTTCTAAACTTGAGAAACTGGTCTCCTCGGTCCCCAGACGTCTGTTGAGTGTTGTAAGAAGAAGGAGAGATGCCACACAGTGGTGAAAATGGCTTTGTCCCAACTTTTTGGGGATTTGTTGACACCATGAAATTCTGATTCAACATATTTTTCCCTTAAAATGGTACATTTTCTCAGTTTAAACTTTTGCTACGTGATTTATGTTCTATTCTGAATAAAATATTAGAAGTTGGCACCTCCACATCATTGCATTCAGCTTTTTTATCTGCAAGGTACCGGGCCACCAGATATGAATGGTGGGCACTGGCAGTGGGCACAGAACACTCTGTGGGCCTGACACACACTGGCAGGCAACTGCAATTATATTACAGATAAAACATTTTATTGCTTTTTTATCTGCAAGGTACTGTGCCACCAGATATGAGTGGTGGGCTCTGGCGGTGGGCACAGTGCAATTATATTACAGAGAACATTTTTTATTTTTTCTTAATCTGCAAGGTACTGTGCCACCAGATATAAGTAGTGGGCAGTGGGCACAGAACACTCTGTGGGCCTGACACACACAGGCAGGCAACTGCAATTATATTACAGAGAAGAGATTGTATTGCTTTTTTATCTACAAGGTACTGTGCCACCAGATATAAGTAGTGGGCAGTGGGCACAGAACACTCTGTGGGCCTGACACATACTGGCAGGCAACTGCAATTATATTACAGAGAATAAAAATGTATTGCATCTTTATCTGCAATGTACTGTGCCACCAGATATGAGTGGCAACTGCAATTATATTACAGAGAAAAAAATTGTATTGCTTTTTTATCTGCAAGGTACTGTGCCACCAGATATGAGTGGTGGGCAGTGGGCACAGTACACTCTGTGGGCCTGACACACACTGGCAGGCAACTGCAATATATATCTAGAAAAAAAAAGCAGACTGATGTACTAGCCCTAAAAAGGGCTTTTTGGCGTGCTGTCAGGACGCTGTCCTTACAGCAGATCAGATGAGTCTTTGAGGACTGGAGTGGACACAGAACACTGGCCTAGATAACGATTTCCCTATTAAATAAGCAGCACCCGCACTCTCCCTGCTCTCACTAACACTGCAGCTTCAGAATGAATCTAAGATGGATGCTGTCTTTGCTTTTTGATAGGCGGTGGGAGGGACTGGGAGGGAGGGTATGCTGATTGGCTGGAATGTGTCTGCTGACTGTGAGGTACAGGGTCAAAGTTTGCTCAATGATGACGTATAGGGGCGGACCGAACATCGCATATGTTCGCATGCCGCGGCAAACGCGAACAAGCGATGTTTGCCGGGAATTGTTCGCAGGCGAATAGTTAAGGACATCTCTAATCTCCTGTCACAGAATGGATTCCTTTATCCAGACCCAGCACAGTTACACCTTACAGCCTGGATGCTGAGAGGGGGAGATTGTTATGTGAAGGTTTCTCGGAAGAAATCATTCAGACTCCGAGAAGACCTTCTGCAAACAGAGTTTATGACAGAGAATGGAACACCTTCTCATCATACTTTAGTACAAAAAATTGTTTTCCTACAGGTTCTCCTAGCCTTTTACAGTTCTTCCAGAATCAACTTCAGAAGGGTCTCAAATCTAACACTCTTAAAGTTAATTAACTCTACTCCTAATGAGGCCTTTTTCAAATAAAGCCTTGATCAGAAGATTTTTCAGAGCAACAAGGATTTCCAATCCTCCAATAAATCCTCCTTCTGCATCAGGGGACTTGTCACTTATTCTCAAATGCCTCCCTTCTCCTCCATTTGAACCAATGGAAGATATCATCTCACGCTTGCTATTGCATCCACACATCGAATAAGTGAAATCCTAGCGTTGTCTTGTAAACATCCTTACTTTAGAGATCTCTAGCACTGCCTAGCATTGAGATTGATGCCTGGATTTCTTCCAAATGTTTCTTCCCAGTTGGCCCTAAACCAGTAAGCAATTCTTCTAGTTCTTACTTCAGGTGAGGAGAGATCTGGAGATGATGGCCTACACTTCCAAGAAGTCCTTAGCTTGGTTATATATTATTTGTAAAGAGTGGAGAACTTCAGAAACTCAGAAGCCTTGTTAATTCAGTTTAAAGACCAAAACAAAGGCAACAAAGCCAGTCCCCTGCCTAGATGCGATAGAAGCTTAATCAGTAAATGTTACCAGGAAGCAGGGCAGCAATATCTTATTGGAGTCAAGGCTAGCTATACAACATAGGCTTCTTCTACATGGGCTGAAACAGCTTACTGTATATTTTATTGACCCAGATCTGCAATGCAGGTACGTGGTCAAACCCTAATACTTTCATCAACCTTTATTGCTTAGTCTTAAATGCCACAATAGACACAGCCTTTAGTAGAGCGGTGCTTAAGGCTGCATTGCAAGCTTCCCTCCCTTAAATTGCTTGTTACATTCCATTGTGTTGCCTGAGGACGACCAGGAATATGAACATTTACTTACCAAAATTTTTGTTTCCTGTAGTCCAAAGGTAGCACACACACTTATAACCCGCCCAATAAATTCTTGCATTGAAAAAAACACGTGTGGTTGTCTATTGTGACCTTTTATAGGGAGTCTGACTTGTCTTTAATTGAATCTAATTATTGTTCTGTTCTTCTGTTCACTAGGGGAAGTCAAAACTTAAACCATTGTGCTGTTTTCAGACTACAGGAAACAAACATTTCGGTAAGTACATTTTCATTATATATACCTCCAAGCAAAGGTGCGATTGTGTGTGCAGAGGAACTTACACAGAGACTTATTTCTAGCTTTTCCTATGCTGTGAAATTCTTGTGTCTGGTAGCTTTTTCTTTGCTAAAAACTATTGTTGAAACCTTGTCACAATTGCCTCTCCCAGACTCTTTACTATCCCAGCTGGCAGTCCTTACTTTGCAGATCTGAGATCACATCCTCTGGCTGATATACAGCACTGTGATGTGGGACACCTGTGAAAGCAGAGTGAAGCTGGAGAAACACCATGCAGAAAGTAGAAGCTCATTCCCTTTATGAATGTTTTACTGCCGCATAAAACCACTTGGAAATGTGTGTATGATCAAGATGTAGTCATAGAATACTAAAGAGTAGCAGCAACACTTCATTCTCTTTTGCTTCCTAATATTTACAAATATTAAAGGTATATCCATTTAAATTATGCTTCATGAAATGTGGCCTATGTGCTCAGGCTATTGGAGTGACAGTCCTACACTGTGTTCCCAGGGCATAATTACACTATACTGGGTCCTAGAGTAAAGTTATTGAGAAAGGGTAACTTTTGTTATATACCATATATTTCCCCTGATGCCCAAGTAATAAATGCCCAACAATACCATTATATAGTACCCCAGGACAGTACATATGCTTTCTCCAAATTGACATATTATATTCTGTTCAAATAGATAGTCAGATCAAAGCAAAGGCTGTTTTCACATGTGCTCTTTTTACCAAGACTTTTGCTACAGTTTTGCTGTTTTTTATGTGAAATAAATACACAAACTTTGTAGAGAAAAGTATTGGGGCTCTTAATCAATTGGTGCATTATTCAGTCACATTGCCACAGGTGTATAAAATTAAGCACCTGGCCATACAGTCTACCTGTACAAACATTTGTGAGAATGGGTTGTTCTAAAGACCTCACTGAATTCCCATGTGGCTCTCTAATAGGATGCCTCCATTTCAACAACCCATTTTGTGAAATTTCTTCCCTCCTAGATATTCAATGATCAGCTGGAAGTCTTTAGGAACCACAACAATTTAGTCACAAAGTGACAGACCACAAAATGAGTTGCTGAGTGTTGAAGTGCATAAAAATCACCAATAGAGATGATCAAAGTTTTTAAAAATTTGATTTGACCTGAATTAATTCATGACGAAGCGTGTTATAAATCTGCTATTTCCCGGCCTGCAGGGAGAGTGTATCTTGGTTTACATCACTGTGCATTGCAAAAACATGCATAGCTAGTCCGGTGTAGTAGTGACAGGCGTAACAGGCAGATGACAGGTGTTAGTCTTAGAATCAGTTCACACTTCTTATTTGGTCAGTGATGGGTCAAAAACTGACAAAATAACTGAAGTGTAAATTTAGCCTTACAGGTGAATGTTAGCGTCATAATGGACTTAATCGTGCAGTGGCCCAAGATTCTACTATAGAGAGAAATAGTGCTCTCGTTTTACACCATCTGATGATTCCACATAGATTGCTACAGAACCAGTTCTGTTACACGTTGATGCAAGTAGTGAGCCCATGACAGAGTTGAGAGGGTGTCTGCAGCAAGTTTGTGTTGATTTTTCCCCTCTTCTGATCCGTTACAAGAACAACCCCAAAAAAGCAGATCCTGTCTTTTGACTATCTGCCTTCACACGTTCAGTAATTGATCAGTATTGCTAAGGCCAAAAAAACAGAGATGACACATGATGGGAATATTTGCATGTCTTCTGTGTTTTGTACTTACTCCTGCTTTTGGCTTCCAAATCATGAGCAAATCCTGATGCAAAATACTTTCAGTGTCATAAAGGCTTTATGCATGATCCAAGGACAGGATCCGTTGTGTTTTTCATTTTTTAGTTCTTCTGACAGATTAGAAGAAGGGTAAAATAAATTGTGATGTCAACAAGGCCAAACCTGGAACACTGGTGGACCCAGTCTCAGCGGGTGGAAAAAAGGCCCCCATTTTAGAGCAGTAACAAGGGTTTAACATGGTTGAGAGCCGAATGGTGATAATACGGCTGTCACTATGCAAGCAACTCAGCATAAATCTGGAAATTTGCACAAGTGACTCAGAGGGACTCCATGCCTCCATCTCCATTGTATACTGTCACCGTGTGTCGTGGTTATCTGCCTTGCCTTCCTCATGGCCTTCCAGTGCCTCATGTACCTCCTGCTCTTCTCCTGTCATATGTGCAGATAAACCACTAATTTCTGTATACATTGCTTGGGAATGAATGTCCTCCACCTGCTCCAGTTCAGCCACCACAGAGCTCAGATGACCTTAAGATGTAGGCGCCATGCCCTCAGGACGGCAATACAATTGAATCTAATGCACTGGAAAAGCTGAAGGACCTGTGATGACATCACAGGTCATGTGACCAGTAAAACAGGCATTGGTTGAGAAGGACCTGCGATGATGTCACCATCATCTGACCAGTGCATGAGAGGACAGCAGTGAAGAGGAGAAGTCCAGGGGGAAGAAGTTGTGGTGATATCTGCTACATGAGGAGAGCTAAGTTAAGGGAGAGGCAGAGCAATGCTGGGAGTTGTGGTTATTTAAATGGTACTGTATGTTAGGGCTGAAGGGAGGGTTATTTACATGGAACTGTGTGTTGGAGGTGGCTGGGGAGGGGGTGATGTTATATACATGGGACTGTATGTTGATGGTGGCTGTAAGAGGGAGCAATGTTATTTACATGGGACTATATGTTGGAGTGGGCTGTGAGAGGGAGTGATGTTATTTACATGGGACCGTATGTTGATGGTGGCTGTGGGAGGGAGTGATGTTATTTACATGAGACTAAATGTTGGAGGGGACTGGGGCAGGGTGACGTTATTTACATGGGACTATATGTTGTAGTTGGCTGTGAGAGGGAGTGATATTATTTACATGAGACTGTATGTTGATGGTGGCTGTGGGAGGGAGTGATGTTATTTACATGGGACTGAATGTTGGAGCGGCTAGAACAGGGTGACGTTATTTTCATGGGACTGTATGTTTGAGGTGACTGTGTGGGAGAGTGATGTTATTTACATGGGACTGTGTGTCGGAGGGGACCGGGGGAGGCAGTGATGTTATTTACATGGGACAGTATGTTGATGGCGGCTGTGGAAGGGAGTGATGTTACTTACATGGGACTGAATGTTGAAGGTGGCTGGTGGGGGGGATGATGTTATTTACATGGGATTGAATGTTGAGAGGGCATCTTGGAGGCAGCTGGGGAGGAGTTAATATTATTTACTTGGAACTGTATGTTGAAGGTGGCTGGGGAGGAGGTGATGTTATTTACATCGAACTGTTTTTGGAGGAGGCTGAAGAGATGGTGTGATGTTATTTACATGGGACTCTATGGCGGAGGGAGGGAAATAGTGTTATTTACATGGGATTATATATTGGGGGCTGAAGGGAGGGAAGTGATGGTATTTACATAGGACTGTATTTTGGAAGAGGCAGGAGAGATGGTGTGATGTTATTTACATAGGACTGTATGGTGGAGGGAGGAATATAACTACAGAGGGCACTGCAGGGGGTAGGGGGGCATTATAAATACTGGGAGCACTTCAAGGTGAGCATTATAACAGTAGGGGGCAGCATAAATACTGGGGACACTGTAGGGGTATTATAAATCCAGGGGACATTATAGTTGTTCTTATTACTACTGGGGGCTCTATAGGAGGGACTTATAGATCTGCCTTTTTCTACTAAGAGCACAATGGTGGGGGGGGGCTTATTACTACTGAGGGGTTTGTAGATAACTTTATTTCCACTGAGGGAACAATAGGGGGCTTTATTTCTACTGGGAGGGTCTGTGAGGGTATTATTAAAACTGGAGGGCTGTTCTACTAATGGGAGAACTCTTGGGAAGCATTATCACTGTTGGGGGCACTTTAGTGGGCAGTATTACTAATGAGGGAATTCTAGAAGGGAATTAATATTGGTGGGACTATGAGGAGTAGTACTACTATGGTGTGTGTGGGGGGGGGGGGTATCTGTATGGGACATATTTTTCTTCAGGATAGTATTTGGGGATATTGGGGAGCTCAACGAGCAGCAGGATAACACTGTGGGGACTCCACGTTGGGGGATGATGATAGAAAAGTAAGGAAACTAAGATGTCTGTGTTACACTCCGCAGAGACGAGGCGTGGCTGAAATAAGTTGTATGGACCAAATTGAGAAGATGATGACAGAAGATCTACTTCATAGTAGACGTCACCTAGAAGGCACTGGATGCGACCGGTATGTGTTGCTGTATAGCAAGTACAGCAAAATGCGGTGTGTGGGAGAGGGGTGACTTAGAGAACTGGGCCATATTCATTGAAGCTTGGGCTCTGGATCTTTTGAGCCCCTGTTGCACGCATACTGTTGTCTTTTTGCAATCACCTCCCTGATTGATTGCTGACGAAATGAGTGATGAGGAGTAGGAGGAGCATTAAGACCAGTAGATGATGGTAAGGAAACACAGCTATCTTCTGCTAAGGTGGTGTAGCATTGCCTGATGGAAAAGTGTTGTGGGCTGCTAGGAGGTGCCTCAGGTTGTACCACAATATTAGCTCCATGATTTTCCCAGGCCACTTTATGGTGACACTCCATATGTTGACGCAGGACCATGGTGCCAACATTCATGGCACCCTGACCAAGCTTCACCTCCTGCCCACAGATTTTACACACAGCCATAGTGACGTCCTCTGGTGACTTGATGAAAAATCCCCACACTGATGAAAATGGCATTTTAACCACACTACTGCCTGCCACTGCCTTTATGAACCCATTCACTGCTAGTTGTTTCTAGACAGGTAAGCTCCTGAGTAGCAGACGGTTTACCCCATGAATGTTTGGCTCCAGATCTCATACTGCTGCCACCCTGCTGACTCATGGCCACGCTTGTACCCTGCTGGCTCAGCCGCTGGCTCACTCGCAAACTGCCACCCTCACCCCCTGATGATGAAGCCCCCTCTTCACGCTCCCACGTGCTAACACGTACATCATTATCCACTACTGTCTGCATGTCTCTGATATCACCCTCACCACTCTCATGGCCGCGTACCTGACCACCCACAACACCTGCTCCCGTCACTCCTTGCCCGCCTACAAGATTAAGCAGCGGATCTCTCGTCCGAATCTTGACTGGGAAGTAGCTGCTGACTGTCCTCAATAAGATCGTCATTGCTGAAAAGTGGAGTAGAGCCGACAGCATACAATACTTCCCAAGCAGAAGGAACAGAAAAAGAAAGAGGCAGGTTCAGGACAGGTGGGGGCACAAAGCTTGTTCCTTGGCCATGCCAACTAGGTGTGGTGTCAGAGGAACCCACCGACTCCTGGCTGGCGTTGTCTGATATCACTTGCGATGATGTTGAAGACTGAGTCAACCATTCAGCTGGGTTGCTGGTCAAAACAAGACCAATGGATGACACTGGCAGCTCTAGCCTTTTGCTGCAACTGCTGCTACCACCCCCTTCTTCTGCTGCTACTTCTGCCAGCTCCAGAAACATTTTTGCTACTTCCCTTGGAAGGCCCTGGCACTTGTCTGTAGTACATACGTTACAGTAATAGTAACTGTTAGTCTAAAATAGCAGTAGTATTAGACCGCTTTTTCACTCCAATTAGAGAATCACGGCCTAATGGAATTACTTATGTACAAAACAATCCGAACAAACCAAAATCTGTAGTATTAGAATGCTATTTCACCCCAATTACAGAATCAAGGCCTAATGGTGGAATTCCCCTGAGCTTCACGGAAGCACAGGCAGCGATCTGTGTTCCGTCCTGTGCAGCGTTCTCCACAGCAGCCAGTAGTCTGTACACCAGTACAGCTCTAACAAGCCAGTGCTGTACCAGAATGATGATTTTGAAAAGCGGTAGAATCCAAGACTTTGGGTCCTTTTTTAAGATGGAAAACAACATCATTAATTAATAAAGTATATTACAAAACTTATTTTGGGGTTATTTAGAACAGTTTAAGAGAAACTTGTAAAAACATTTAGCTGCTCGACATGCCTAGTCGCACTTTATAAAACTTTTTGGCACAGCTTGTTAAAATATGTCATGCTTGGGACGTGCACCTGAAAAACGAACACAATGGCTGACGGATTCTATGCGCAAATACACCAGCAGTTGCGGCAGTTTGTCACTACAAAGCAAAGACATAATAGAAGTGCTCACTACCAGCCCTCCTCATTCAAACCTGACCATTGTTGGATCTCAAACAGAACCTGGATTCATTGCTAAGGATGATACTGTTCCAGTCTGTAGAAGATTTCTCATTCACGATACCACTGCAAACGAAAGTGATGGTGGCTGTCTCTCAATGACATTACATATATTGTATGATGACAGTATCATAACTTGTAAATGGAGTGTCATATCCTCAAAAGAAAACCAGTGCTTTAACCCCTTCATGACCCTGCCATTTTTCACCTTAACCTCTTCAGGACGCATGACGTACTGGTACGCCATGTTGTCCTGGTACTTAAGGACACATGACGTACCTGTACGTCATGTATGGTTCGGATCGCCACCGGGTGGTGATCGGAACCGGGTGCCTGCTCAAATCATTGAGCAGGCACCTAGGCTAAATGCGCCAGGGGAACCTGTGACAATTCAGACCTGCGGTTTTCTGCATTTCCGGGTTATTCGGGTCTCTGAAGACCCGATAACCTGGAACAGGATGGTGATGGTGGTGTGATTTTACCCCACCAATCACCATCCTGCGATCCTGAGAGGTGATGGTGACATCGCCTCTGATTGGTTGGTGGGTGGGCCGGCGGCAGATTCAAATGTTGCTAGCGCTCCTCTCCTCCTCCTTTTGTGTCCCGGAGCCGTAGGAGAGAGGAGCGCTGCTGCACCTCATGGATTTGTGCCAGCATCACCCCATCTGTGCCCCCCAGGACCCGATCTGTGCCCCAGCACCCCCCATCTGAACTGCAGGTACTTTAGGGAAAGTATAGGGAAAGGTTGGGCTAGGCAGGGAAAATAAAGGGAAAGTTAGTTTGTAAAACTTTGATTGCATCACCCTAAGTTAGGGTGTCTGGGGTCCACAGCACAGCTGTGTGACCCTAAACCCCCCAGGGGTGGTGCCGCTATCCCAACCCCCTGCCCCCCCCAACTATTTTGGGGTGCAGGATTTTTATTTTTTGTGTATGCTGACTGTGGCCGGCACTCTTAGCGTCCGGCCACTGTTAGCGCATCGCACACCCCACCGCTGATCAAAAAGGATAATATAGTCTAAGACTTATTAGGTATCGCAGCGTCCGTAAGAATCTCCTCTATAAAAATACCCCATGACCTAACCCCCCAGATTAACACAGTAAAAAAAAAAAAAATGCGCCAAAACCGTTATTTCAGTTTCCATTTCAATCCGTTTTTTCCGGTAACAAAGCAAGGGTTAACAACCAAAGAAAAGTTTATATTTATTACCCTGATACTGCAGTTTACAGAAACGCCACATTTGTGAACGTAAACTGCTGTATCAGTAAAAGGGAGGCCGCAAAATGAAAGGACCGACATGGTTTCTGGAAGGCCGATTTTGATGGCCTTTTTTATTGACACCATGTCCCTTTTGAAGCCCCCCTGATGCCCCCCTAGAGTAAAAACTCCCTAAAAGTGACCCATCTAAGAAACTACACCCCTCAAGGTATTCAAAACTGATTATACGAACTTTATTAACCCTTTAGGTGTTCCTCAACAGTTAATAGCAAATGGAGATGAAATTTCAAAATTTCAATTTTTGGTAACCTTCCCTCACAAAATTGTAATATAGAGCAACCAAAAATGATATGTACCCTAAAAATAGTCCCAAAAAAATGCCACCTTATCCTGTAGTTTCCAAAATGGGGTCACTTTTAGGGAGTTTCTACTCTAGGGGTGCATTAGGGGGCTTCAAATGGGACATGGTGTAAAAAATCCAGTCCAGCAAAATCTGCCTTCCAAAAACCATATGGCGCACCTTTCCCTCTATGCCCTACTGTGTGGCCGTACAGTAGTGAACGACCACATAATGGGTGTTTCTGTAAACGGCAGAGTCAGGGCAATAAAGATACAGTCTTGTTTGGCTGTTAACCCTTGCTTTGTTAGTGGAAAAAATGGGTTAAAAGGGAAAATTTGGCAAAAAAATAAAATTTCAGATTTGATCCCCATTTGCCAATAACTCTTGTCCAACACCTAAATGGTTGACGACGTATATAAAATCAGTTTTGAATACCTTGAGGGGTGTCGTTTCTTAGATGGGTTCCTTTTTAGTGAGTTTCTACTCTAGTGGTGCATCAAAGGGGCTTCAAATGGGACATGGTGTAAATATTCCAGTCCAGCAAAATCTGCCTTCCAAAAACCATATGGCGCACCTTTCCCTCTACGCCCTACTGTGCGGCCGTACAGTAGTTTACGGCCACATATGGGGCCTCTGTAAACGGCAGAGTCAGGGCAATATAGATACAGTCTTGTTTGGCTGTTAAACCTTGCTTTGTTAGTGGAAAAAAATGGGTTAAAATTTGGCAAAAAAACGAAATTCTCAAATTTCATCCCCATTTGCCAATAACTCTTGTGCAACACCTAAAGAGTTGTCGAAGTTTGTAAAATCAGTTTTGAATACCTTGAGGGGTGTAGTTTATAGAATGTGGTGATTTCTATTATGTAAGCCTCGCAAAGTGACTTCTGACCTGTACTGGTACCTAAAAATTGTTTTTTTGAAAATGTATGAAAAATTTCAAGATTTGCTTCTAAACTTCTAAGCCTTGTAACATCCTCAAAAAAATTTAATATCATTCCCAAAATGATCCAAACATGACGTAGACATATGGGGAATGTAAAGTCATCACAATTTTTGGGGGTATTACTATGTAATACAGAAGTAGAGAAACTGAAACTTAGAAATTTGCTAATTTTTATAAATTTTGGGTAAATTTGGTATTTTTTATGCAACAAAAAATTAACTTTTTTGACCCAATTTTAGCAGTGTCATGAAGTACAATATGTGACAAAAAAAACTATCTCAGATTGGCCTGGGTAAGTAAAAGCGTTTTAAAGTTATGAGCACTTAAAGTGACACTGGTCAGATTTGCAAAAAATGGCCTGGTCCTTAAGGTGAAATAAGGCTGTGTCCCTAAGGGGTTAAGGACCAGGCCATTTTTAGCAAATCTGACATATGTCACTTTATGTGGTGATAACTTTAAAACGCTTTTACTTATCTAGGCTATTCTATGATTTTTTTTCTCGTCACATATTGTACTTCATGACAGTGGTAAATTTGAGTCAAAATATTTTTTATTTATAAAAAAATACCAAATTATATATTTTTTTTAATTAGCAAATTTCCAAATTTCAATTTCTCTACTTTTAAAATAGTAATGCCTTCAAAAATAGTTATAACTTTTTTGCATTCCCCATATTTCTACTTTATGTTTGGATCAATTTGAAAATTAGAAGCAAATCATAAAATTTTTAAGAAAATTTCCAAAACCCAAATTTTTTAGGGACCAGTTCAGTTATGAAGTCACCTGTGGGGCTTACATTTTAGAAACCACCCATAAATCACCCCATTTTAGAAACGACACCACTCAAACTATTTAAAACTGATTTTATAAACTTTATTAACCCTTTAGGTGTCCCATGAGAAATAAAGGAAACTGGGAATGAAATTTAAAAATTTCACTTTTTTAGCAGATTTTAAATTTTAATCCATTTTTCCTGTAACACATCAAGTGTTATCACCAAACCAAACTCAAAATCTATTACCCTAATTCTGGAGTTTACAGAAACACCCCATTTGTGCTCAAAAACTGATGTATGGGCGCACAGCAGGGCTTTAGACTCAAACAGCAAAATATGGATTTTGCTGACCTGAATTGGCAGACATTGATTTTAGGCGCCATGTCACATTTAAATGTTCTCAGAAATAAAAAAAAAACACAATAAGTGACCCCATTTTGGAAAGAGCACTCCCGTATGAACATTTTAAGGGGTGATAAGGGCACTGAATGATTATGTAGTGGTTGGTAAAAAGTGGATATGCAAGCTATGCGGACTAAATCAGAGATATAAGGTGGTAAAACTACAGGGTATAATCAAGAATGAAATTAAATTAATACTCCATGGATGAGTGGTAGATTTTAAAATACTGCTGCATGCACAGGCCAGGTTTTGCACGGCAGGTTTCGCTGTGGTAAATTGTATCTTTCCTTATCCCCCTTTTGGAACACACCCTTCATCTTTTTTTGATCCTTCCTTTCCTTGCTGTCTGGGGGACTTGACCTGGAAAATATTGCCCTGGTACAACACAGGCACCATGACTTCCTGAAGTACTGGGACCCTCCCTGGCCTAGCTTAGAAAAATTAGAGCCTTGATAATCACCTCTTGGAACTGAATGAAAGTTCCTGTGTGGATTTAAATAGCACGCACGCATTGCACATGGCCATCTGTACAATGTGTACAGCCAGCTTTTTATACCACACTTTCATATTTCATGTGGCACTGTAGGGCTTCATAAGTTGATCTCAAAGATCCACCTCTCCCATGTGCCTGTTGTAGTCCAGGATACAAACTGGTTTGGGAGTAGTGGTTGTGGTACCACGTACAGGGGCAGGGGAGCTGGTGTTAGTGTGAATGGTAGTCAGTACAAGGACATCCCTCTTGTCCTTGTACTTAATCACCAGCATGTTTTCATGGAGGAGAGCCCTACTTTCACCCATTCTTAGTTATTGCCCTACCAGGGATCTAGGGAGGCCTCTCTGATTTTTGCACACTGTGCTGCAAGCTACAGTACCTCTGGCAGTTAGGGACATGAATACGGGTATGCTGGTATAATAGTTATCTACAGTGCTGCCCATAATTATTCATACCCCTGCCAAATTTTTACTTAAAGTTACTTTTATTTAATCAGCAAGTAATTTTTTGACGGGAAATGACATAGGTGTCTCCCAAAAGATAATAAGACAATTTACAAGAGGAATTATTGTGGGGAAAAAAAACATTTCTCAGCTTTTATTTACATTTGAGCAAAAAATACAAGATGTTCCGCACTGTGGAAAATCTCAGAGGACATGGTCGGAAGCCAAAAGTGACACCTGTGCTGGCTAGGAGGATAGTTAGAGAGGTGAAAAAGAATCCAAGGATCACCACCAAGGCCATCCTGGTGAATTCTGGGCTTTGCTGGTGGCAATGTCTCAAGGCAGACAATCCAATGGACACTGCACCATGCAGACCAAGGAGGACGCCACTTCTCCGGAAAAGGCACACAAAAGCTCGCTTGGCCTTTGCAAAAGCTCATCTGGACAAAGAATAAGACTTCTGGTCTTCTGTGCTATGGTCAGATGAAACAAAAATTTAATTATTTAGTCACAATGATGTTTCCTTCATTTGGCGTAAAAAAGGAGAAGCCTTCAACCCAAAGAACACCATCCCCACTGTCAAACATGGTGGTGGGAACCTAATGCTTTGGGGGTGTTTTTCAGCCAATGGACCAGGGAACCTAATCACAGTAAATGGCACCATGAAAAAAGAGCAATACATGAGGATTCTCAACGACAACATCAGGCAGACTACAGAGAAACTTGGCCTTGGGCCCCAGTGGACATTTCAGCATGACAATAACCCAAAACACACAGGAAAAGTGGTGAAGAAATGGTTAGCAGACAACAACATTAACGTTATGGAGTGGCCCAACCAGAGTCCAGACTTGAATCCAATTAAGAATCTGTGGAGGGAGCTAAAGATCAGGGTGATGGCAAGAAGACCCTCTAACCTGAAAGATTTGGAGCTCATTGCTAAAGATGAATGGGCAAAAATACCTGTTGAGACATTCAAAAAGCTGGTCTGCAATTATAGGACACTTTTTGCTCAAATGTAAGTAAAAGCTGAGAAATGTTTTTTTTCCCCACAATAATGCCTCTTGTACATCATCTTATTATCTTTTGGGAGACACCTATGTCATTTCCCATAAAAAAAATGACTTGCTGGTTGAATAAAAGTAACTTTAAGTCAAAATTTTCCAGGGGTATGAATAATTATGGGCAGCACTGTACATAGAGGTCGTAACCCTTATCCAGCAATGGGTGCAGTAAGCCCCACACTGTCTTCCCACTAACTCCTATGATGGGGGAAGGATTTTGGGGGTTCTATCTGGGAATCTTTCCCTTCGTAAATGTGGAACTTGTGGGTGTACCCAGAGCTAATCTCACAAACTTTGTAAATCTTTATGGCATACCTTTATGGCATAATCATCATTATTGCACTTACTGGGGTCCAACCTAGGCGTCTAGGGTATGCTGATGTAGGGTTCTGGGCAATGAATTGTTGGGCAGTAAAAATTGGTTTGGGTCACCAGTAAATTTACAAAAAAATCTAGTTCAGTGACGCCCACACAGTCTATCTGTATTCCGGAGCTGCTCTTAAAATCCATAATTTGGGGCTGATAATTATCAGGGAGTGGAGCCCATATGGGCTCACTCTGGGGGCTACCACTCTGGGGGCGCTTTCTAGAGGGTACCTCATGAGTGGATGATGATGATAATGAGGGGGTAGGGGAAAGTGGCATCCTCTTCTCCCTCACTGGCAGACTCAGTATCAGAGCCAAGATACGTGTATGCCTCTTCAGCTGATTATACTCGGTGGGATGGACGGGCCATTTTTATTTTATTTGGGTGTGACATGTGAAATGTGTAAACCTTTATTTAGTGTGAGGGGTGTGTAGGTTGTGTTTTCACACGTGAAGGGGCTTGTAATAAATTTGAAAATACAGAGAAAAGGAGTAGAAAAAAAGTGAAAAAAAAGGCAGATGCAGGATGCACGCACACACAAAGAGGTTGCATGCGTGCAAAATCTACACTAACACTACCTAACTAAAATTGATTTCTATATATATATATGTATATGGAGATTTGTATATATATATATATATATATATATATAGAGGCAGGTATTTTCCTCTCAGTGTGTGCTGCTGGACTGATTAGTGGCCAGGTGGGGTCAAACACTGGACTGGATCTCATGTGACGGTCCGGGTTTTGGAAACACCTAGCTGCCTTTAAAAGACAGCTGGATTCAGCAGAAAGGATCTCTGTATTAGGATCTGAGGCTTGTGCTGGGCTTGCCAAGAGTGGGCTTGCCGAAATATAAAAAAAAAATACTTCCAGTCACAGATGTATGTCCTGGATTAAACCAGCTGCTGCTGCAACAACACGTGATGGCTCTACAGACGACAGGAGCATCCCCGAGCATTCACGATGCCCAGAAAGCGGTTGGTACAGCGATCCCCAAGATCGCACCCACAGATGACGTTGAAACCTATCTGGCGGCATTCGAGAAAGAGGAAGAATCTACCCCTAGATCAGTGGGCTGAGGTCATCGCTCTGTTCCTAGCATCCGAGTCCCAGCAGGTGTATTTTGACTTACCAGACGAGCAAGCGGTAGATTACCATAAAGTCAAGGGTGAGATCCTGGCGAGGCTGGGGGTGAATGTGTTTGTCCGGGCCCATAAGGTTGCCTAATCATTTGGAGTTTAACCTGGCTAAGCCTGCGAGACCCCAGTATTATGCTTTATTCCACCTTTTGGAATAATGGCTACAACCGGACGTACTGAGTCCCACTGCTATGCTTCCCACTGCTATGGTGTCTTTAACCACGGTTGCCAGCAGGAGGATTCATGAAGTGGCTGTCGCCAAAAATTTACACTATGAACTAATAATAGAAAGAGACTTCCCATGATTCCTGGAACTGTGGCCAGTTATGAGACTTACCGGTCCCCAAGAGTCAGGTATAACCCCAGTGGATTGGCCTTGCTCAGGTGGGAGGCCAGAACACTGGGAACCCGAGGCCGAAGGGCCAGTGGTAAGAGTAACCGCCACTTTGGTGGATGAGGGGGGAACAACCCCGCTGAATGTGATGGTTGAGGAGGTGGAGGATTTTCCGCCGGGCCCTGAATTGGCAGACTTGAATGTCGACGGTGATAATTTCGGTACAGCACAACACTGGGACCTGACATTATCCCAAGCCTGGGAAAATGTGTTAATGATCGATGGAGAACCACAACAACCGGGGGCTGAGTCGATATTTCCGCATTTTGTGATGCTCCATGATTTGCTGTATTGGGTCAACCAACTACAGGTAGAGAATGTTGAACAGTTAGTTGTGCCCAAGGCTTATCGCAAACTGGTACTAGATCTAGTGCACCAACATGTTCTCGTGGGTCATCTGGGATTGCGAAAACACAGGACCGTATACTACAGCGGGTATACTGGTCCACTGTGTTTAGAGCGGTGGTAGAGTTTTGCAAGTCTTGCCCGACCTGCCAGATAACTAGCCCCCAGCCCCAATTCTGCAGTCCCTTAGTAGCTTTCTCGATCATCGAGGTCCCATTTGAAAGAATCGCTATGGATCTCATAGGACCAGTACCAAAGTCCGCTAGGTGGCACCAACACATTTTATTCATCCTAGTCTACGCTACCTGGTACCCGGAGGCGGTGCCACTGCAGCATACATCGGCCAAACTCATAGCTAAACAGTTAATGGAGATGTTTTCCCACGTAGGACTACCCAAATAAGTTTTGACTGACCAAGGGACCCCGTTCAAGTCCAAGGTCATGAGGGAACTGTGCAAATTGCTGCACATAAAACAGTTACGGACATCCGTTTACCATCCGCAAACGGACGGGCTGGCAAACCTTGAAAAATATGTTAAAAAGAGTGGTGTTCAAAGATGGAAGGGACCTGGACCTCCTCCTGCCCTATCTCATGTTCGCAGTGCGAGAGGTGCCCCAGGCCTATACTGGGTTCTTGCCTTCGAACTGCTATATGGCAGACATCCTTGCGGGCTATTGGACGTAGCCAAGGAGGCATGGGAACAACAGTCCACTCCATATAAAGTGCTATTGAATACATCACCCAGATGCAATAACGGATAGTGACCGTGTTGCATCTGGTTCGGGAACATATGGAGGCGGCTCAGCGAGCCCCGAGTCGAATCTATAACTGGCAGGCTCGAGTCCGGAGCCTTAACCCGGGTGATCGGGTCTTGGTTCTGGTATCGACAGTGGACAGTAAGTTCTTGGGTAGGTGGCAGGGGCCTTATGAGGTAATAGAGAAAGTTGGAGATGTAAATTACAAGGTACACCAGCCAGGGCGGTGAAAGCCAGAGCAGGTCTACCATGTTAATTTACTAAAACCTTGGAAGGATAAGGAGACCTGCGTTGAGGACAGACTGCGATCGGTTTGTCTAGGGGAAGAGATTTTGGCCCCTCTGTCTGCTGCAGGAGAAGCAGTTGCCACAATAAGAATTGCTGACAGCCTCTCCCCTAAACAGACTCAGGAAGCCAGGGAGTTTGTTAGTCGGAACACGGACGTGTTCTCGGAACTCCCTGGATGCACTTTCATAATCCAGCATAATATTGTCACGAGCCCCAGGCAAAAGTCCAGTTAAAGCCGTACCGTGTGTTCAAGGCTCGGCGAAAAGCCATCTTGGAGGAAGTGCAGCTAATGTTGCGGCTGGATGTCATCGAGGAGTCTAAAAGTGAGTGGGCCAGCTCAATAGCTCTAATACCCAAGCCATATGGAACATTACGGTTCTGTAATGATTTTCGTAAATTAAATGAGATTTCTAAATTTGATGCATATCCCATGCCCCGGGTGGATAAGCTAATCGAGCGATTAGGACAGGCAAGGTATTTCTCTGTCTTGGACCTCATCACCTTTATCACCCCTTAGGGTCTGTATCCGTATAAGCTGTTACCCTTGGGCCTTTATGGCGCCCCCCGCCGTCTCCATCGTCGGTATGCCTCGGCTTACCTGGACGATACTGTAATTCATAATACCGACTGGGAGAGCCGTAGTGTACAGTCGTGGACAAAAGTTTTGAGAATTACATAAATATTGGAAATTGGAAAAGTTGCTGAAGTTTTTATAATAGTAATTTGCATATACTCCAGAATGTTATGAAGAGTGATCAGATGAATTACATAGTCCTTCTTTGCCATGAAAATTAACTTTAAAAAAAAACCTTTCCACTGCATTTCATTGCTGTCATTAAAGGACCTGCTGAGATCATTTCAATAATCGTCTTGTTAACTCAGGTGAGAATGTTGACGAGCACAAGGCTGGAGATCATTATATCAGGCTGATTGGGTTAAAATGGCAGACTTAACCTGTTAAAAGGAGGGTGATGCTTGAAATCATTGTTCTTCCATTGTTAACCATGGTGACCTGCAAAGAAATGCGTACCGCCATCATTGCGTTGCATAAAAATGGCTTCACAGGCAAGGATATTGTGGCTACTAAGATTGCACCCCAATCAACAATTTATAGGATCATCAAGAACTTCAAGGAAAGAGGTTCAATTCTTGTTAAGAAGACTTCAGGGTGTCCAAGAAAGTCCAGCAAGCACCAGGATCGTCTCATAAAGAGGATTCAGCTGCGGGATAGGAGTGCCACCAGTGCAGAGCTTGCTCAGGAATGGCAGCAGGCAGGTGTGAGCACATCTGCACGCACAGTGAGGTGAAGACTTTTGGAAGATGGCCTGGTGTCAAGAAGGGCAGCAAAGAAGCCACTTCTCTCCAAAAAAAACAGATTGATCTTCTGCAGAAAATATGGTGAATGGACTGCTGAGGACTGGGGCAAAGTCATATTCTCCGATGAAGCCTCTTTCCGATTGATTGGGGCATCAGGAAAAAGGCTTGTCCGGAGAAGAACAGGTGAGCGCTACCATCAGTCCTGTGTCATGCCAACAATAAAGCATCCTGAGACCATTAATGTGCGGGGTTGCTTCTAATCCAAGGGAGTGTGCTCACTCACAATTTTGCCCAAAAACACAGCCATGAATAAAGAATGGTACCAAAACACCCTCCAACAGCAACTTCTTCCAACAATCCAACAACAGTTTGGTGAAGAACAATGCATTTTCCAGCACGATGGAGCACCGTGCCATAAGGCAAAAGTGATAACTAAGTGGCTCGGGGACCAAACGTTGACATTTTGGGTCCATGGCCTGGAAACTCCCCAGATCTTAATCCCACTGCAAATACTGACTCTTTGCATAAATGTCATGCAATTGTCAATAAAAGCCTTTGAAACGTATGAAGTGTGTGTAATTATATTTTCACTACATCACAGAAACAACTGAAAAAAAGATCTAAAAGCAGTTTAGCAGCAAACTTTGTGAAAACTAATATTTGTGTCATTCTCAAAACTTTTGGCCACGACTGTACATCCTTCGGATGGCTGGACTAACAGCTAACCGAAAAAAATGTGCAATAGGGTTAGAGGAGACTAAATACCTAGGGTATGTCATTGGGCACGGACTCATCAAACCCCAATTGAACAAAATAGAGGAGATACGGAACTGGCCCTGACGTGTCACCACTAAGCAAGTAATGTCATTCCTGGGAATGGTGGGCTATTACATGAGGTTTGTCCCCCACTTTGCTACTCTAGCCGCATCATTGACAGAACTCTGGAAGGGATAAAAAATGAATGATGGCTTGCTAGTACAATCGGGCGGAAGAGGCTTTTTCCACTTTTGAAGTCGGCCCTGTGTTGGTGACGTCCGTCTCAAAAGGGTGAGTTTGTGGTGCAGTCGGATGCCTCCGAAGTAGGCCTCGGTGCTGTACTGTCTCAGGAAGTCAACTCGGAGGAACCTCCCGTTGTCTTCCTAAGCCACAAGCTCACCCCCGCTTAGACTAGGAACAGTATAGTGGAGAGAGAGTGCCTGGCTATCAAGTGGGCACTCGAGTCTCTCCGCTACTATTTGTTGGGGAGAAAGGTCAGACTGGTGACCGACCACTCCCCTCTCAAGTGGATAAGCCAGGCCAAAGAGAGAAATGCCCTGGTCCCCAGATGGTTCTTATCCTTACAGAACTTTAAGTTCTCGGTAGAAAACAGAGCAGGCCGGTTGCAGGGAAATGTGGATGCCCTGTTCCAGGTGCACTGTTTGGCATGTGTTCACCCCCTCAAGGTTGAACAAGGGGGAAGGTATGTGACACAGTAAAGGGAGTTGTATGGGGAGGCAGGTATTTTCCTCCCAGTGTGTGCTGCTGGACTGATTAGCGGCAGGTAGGGTTAAACACCAGACTGGATCTCATGTGCCGGTCCGGGTTTTGGCAACACCTAGCTGCCTTCAAAAGACAGCTGGGTTCAGCCGAAAGGATCTCTGTATTGGGATCTGAGGCTTGTGTCAAGCATGGAGGGCTGAGACCAGTGTGAGGGTAAACAGGCCGCCTAAAGCCTGTTCATGGACTCTTTGAGGGGGAACTGCCAGTAGGGTGTGAACTAACACCAAAACCACAAGGCGACTTTTTGTGTTGAATGTGACTTTTTGTTGATGAACTTGTCAAGAGTGTGAATAAACACTGAACTGTTTGATTTAAGAACTGGCTGGTGCCTCTATACTGCGTCCGCTTATCCTGTCTACCAGAGCAAAGCCCCACAACATATATATATATATATACATATAACTAACTACTTGAAAAAAATAAAATAAATCTGCACAGTAAACTGACCTGACCGATCAGAAAAATTGATGTTTCTGATCATCGCTCAGCAGGTGCAGGACCCACGCATGCAGGACTCGGACTGGCCCACAGGGGTACAGGTGAATCCCCCAATGGGCCCCTGAGCAAGGTGGGCCCTTAGTCTCCCACCCCCTGCACAAGTGGCAAATAACACAGTAGACTTACTGCACTGCATACATATATTCAATAGAGCATTCAATACAGCACCTCAACCAGCCTATGTTCATATAAAAAGAAAATTGTTAAATTATTTATTATATTTAAATGAATCCATACTGTGGGCCCCCAAAATAAATTTTACTGGTGGGCCCTAAGCACCCCAGTCTGACACTGCATGCACGCAAAACGATATTATGTGCGTGAAAAAATCTACACTAACACTACCTAAATAAAATTGATTTCTATGTAAAAACTGAGCACAAAAGCGCCAGTAAAATCAATGGTACTTATTGGTGCTCATGGTTGCAGAACGCATGCAAGCTGATGTTTGGTGTGTCCGTGCAGACACTGCAGTGTAAAAATTTACTGCAGATACAAAAAAAAGAACACTATTTAAAAATTAACATATATCATATTCTAACTATTACTTCTTAAAAAAAAAAAAAAGGCACATATGAAAAATAATATATATCTGCACAAGAAAAAAGAGCCCAGGTGCTGAACAGTGGATTACGGACTGATCAGTGCTTGGTGTTCACAGTTCACACACAAAAAATTGGAGGGGGATAGGGACAAGGATTAGGGCTTGGGAAGGGGGGTTGGATTAGGGATCCGGAATTTCTGCTGCTGCTGCTGCAAAAATAAATCACTGCAGCAGATGTTCCAGATTTTCTTCTTATTTAGGCCGAATGCACGCGGCCGTTGTTCACAGCCGTGAGCAGTCCGTGGAACCGTGGCCTGGATTCCTGCTGAGAGCAGGAGCGCAAGGCATCATGGGTTGCTATGACGCCGTGCGTGTGCCGGCATACATACATAATTCCTCTGGGTAGCCATCTTATATGCTTCTGGCATATGTAAAAAAAAAAAAAAACGGAACTCTCATCTTCCTGAAGCCTGAGTCACATATGATATAGATGGACACTTTTATTACCACTACTCTGTGAGGCCGGCTATAAAAAGGTCATAAAGGCTATACCAGGCCCAGCTCATCCTGTCCTGTAAGATAAGATCAGCTCGCTGTCAAGCCTGGCTGGAGCGTGACGTCATTAATTTCCAGGTCTGGTTTGAGGAGAGCTAATAGCCCTTAATTAGCTCTGGGCATAAAACCAGTCCACTTTCATATTTCATTTATGAATCAACTTATGCCCTTTCTGACACCAGATCCAGGCTCTACAGAGTATTGTGGTTAATTGGGTATCAAATATGACTAGAGGATGTGATTCTGTAGCTGACCTATGGGTGGTAGAAGAACTACAGGTCCCAGCATTACCGTGTGTGGTCTCATTCTGTAGGTAAATAAATAAGGATCACAAATATGTATTCTGTATAAAAATATGCCGATGTATCAAGGAGATACGGGCTTAAGTATAATCGTCATTGTAGGAACTGAACTTTGATGGGGTCATAAAACACTTGGAGGCCAATCCCTAGGATTGACAGTCACTCTGCTGCCATTGGCTGACAGGAGTAAGTCTCCTGCCTATGGGAGAGTTCATAAAAATCCATGCACAAGGACAGAGGAGAGAGACCCATGGAACATCACCAGACACTTAATTGGACATTGACGGCATATCCCTGTATCAGTAGAACTTTGAGGGTCTCCCCTGATACATACTGAAAAGGGGTTTGCGAGGATTCAAAAAGGACATCTGAAACCCTCCAGAGAAACTTTTCACCCTCCAGAGAATCATCTTTTTCCCTTTCATTTGAACTGTCGTGATTATTTATATTGTTATTATTATTCTGTAGATTTATAGTCATTTTCATTAGACTTGTATGCACTGCTTTTTACCGCTTATTAAAGATTATAAAATCTAAATAGCCAAGTCTTCCATATTCTAAGCTGCCGAACAACGTACCTTGCCTTTGAAGAGACGTTACCAGGTAGTTAGTTAAATTGCATTTAGGAATTGTAGTTGGGGGTGATTGACTGCGGTTGGTCAGTAAGTGATATCCGGTTCATCCACTGATCTGTGTGATAGTAAATTACCCGGATAGTCAGCTCGTGGACCGGGAACCCACGTGGTGGCAGTTACCGAAGTGTAGTGGGGGGTGTTAGCCGGATAGTAATACCCCGGTCACGTGAGGTCTCTGTGTGTGCGCAGACCACTACGTCACAGCTGTGGGATCTGGAGCGATCGGATCCATAGTTCGTGACAGTGCGCTCCTGCTCTCAGCAGGAATCCAGGCCGCGGTTCCACGGACCGCTCACGGCCGTGTGCATTCGGCCTTACAGGAAGCAGTAGATCGCTGTGGTGGAGAACTAGAAGTCCCAGCAAGCAGATACAGCACAGAGGGGCACATGCCCACTCTGCATGCAGTCTCCGGCTAGATTGGCTGTATGCAGAGGGATTCTTCCTGTTCCCTGTGCTGCTGTAGCGCTGCCATTGGCTGGAGCGTTGTTCCAGCCAATCGCAGAGCTGGAGGAGGATGCCAAACACTAGAGTCCCCTGCCTCAGGGGAGACTCATACTGACTAGTACAGCACCGGTCACCTCCCCATGACCCGCCCACAGTTTTGTTCTGCTTCCGGCACTGCGATGTGCCGGTCTTCATTGGCCGGCCAATCGCAGCGCTTGGAGATGCAGGGGGACGGAAATACCTCATGCTGCCCTTTCCCGGCATGGATGCCTGCCCTGCTGGTAAGAGCAGCCATGGTGCCTCGATTCCCCCGCGATTCCATCCAAGCACCTGGCTGACCTTGCGCCATACATGTACGGCGCTTGTCCTTAAGTCACGTCCAGCTGCGTCTTACATGTATGGCGCAGGTTCTTAAGGGGTTAATCAGTGAACCACAACCATGTGTCTATGAAAACCGTTAGATAGGGAGGTTGCTGGTGACAGATCCCCTTTAAAATTTCAGAGATTAACTATAAAATTTGACTTCTCTAAACTAAATGCTGGATATGAGGACTTTCTGAATCTTGAAGGAATGGAACCATAACTCTAGAAAAGTAATTTCTAATATTACACTAGAAGTCATGTAAAAAAATATTAACTGTAAATACTGCAATGCTCGCTTATTTGTCATCTGCATCCAAAAGGTTGTGAATTTAAAATACAGTAGTGATATCCTATTCCTCTACTTTATATTTCTCAGCTGCAGTTCTTTCAATTTTCCTTTTATGATGTAGCAGGATGTGGAAATGACACTTCTCAAAAATAAAAAGTTAGGAACTTCTTCAAGGTTTTTTATGTGAAGTGCTACACTTATTTAATGCCTTATTACACGTTTACCTTAGCTTGTGATGATTTTAAGAAAGCTAACAATAAAACGTGGATCATGTAGCCCCAAAATTAAACTAAGGACTACTTCAAATTCTATTATGTTCTTTAAACATAGTCCAGTTGTCTATAAACCATACAGATGAACCTCTCTGTTCAGTAGTCCTCTCTTCAAGCCATGTTCTCCTACTGTGCCCTGCTGTTTACAATCAGAACTTCTACCTTGTTGCTTTAGTTCAGAAATGCCCACAACACTTGTGTCATAAACATGAAGGAAGCCACCCAACCCACATTACTGTTGTATGGAAAACATATTTAAATATTAATTGTGAAACATATTTAAATATGAATTGTGAGATTTAAAATCTGGCATGTGGCTGGAAAGACCAATGGGAGGGCAAATTCATTACTTACTGTACTCCAGAATTCTGGCTTGAAAAAGTAAAAAAATGTGGCTGTTACATTTTAAATACAATTCACTTTTGAAAAGTGGGGGGAAAAGTTGGCATAGTTAGTTATGTTAATTCTTATGTCAAGTTGCCAAAGAGAAAATCACTCCAGGAGGGGGTGGCTTAAAAAACAGGAGTAACATTTCTAGACAAAAGTGTAAGGTTTATAGAAAATAACATGCAACATTTCATAAATTTGATGCAAGGTATGTCAACACAGAATGAAGAAAACCTGACATAAAATATTACCCCCATGATAAATTCTCCCACTGGGGCCACCTTTATTCAGATCTCAGAAATGCACTTTAATTAGTCATATAAGCCTTTGCAAATATGTATTTTTATATTTTGCAGGTAAGGACATCTTACATGTCTTGGTTTAAAGACAATGGAGCAGGCAGTAGTAATTGATGCAAGCATTGTATACTGTATATGACAATAAATGTGGTTTAAAGAGAAACACTAAAAGACCTTTTCTCTTTTAATTGTGGCTTTTAGCAAGTAATGTAACATAACTTGTATATTCATTTTGAATAAATGTTTCTAGAAATAAGTTTGTTGAATAAATACCTTGGAAAACATGCTAATGTATTCAAAGGGGCTTACAAGCTAAGTAGAGAAGAACACCAAGGATGCATCTTCATGAAAAAATAAGTTTGGCAGATATGTCCTTTTACTATACATGTAAAGTCTGGATCAATGTGAAATTTTTATTTCTGTCTAGTGGTATGATTTAATCATTGTAAGACCAAAGGAGATTGAACCTAGCTGCAAGAAGATGGTAGCTTGAATGCCGGGTTCGTCTGCTGCATATGCTTTGACTAGGATCCTACTTAAAGAGAACCTGTCAGCACAAAACACTTTGCAATTTGCAGGCATCGTGTTATTCTGCAGGCGAAGCTAAGCAGATGTATTTTTTGTGTAAAATGATTCAGTAAAACTTGTAATTGACATTTGTCCTTTCTGAGTTGAATTGTACATGGGGGCCATGTTATCCAGTGATTGATAGCATTAGTCTAAAACTGATTAAAATGGATGACTGCAACCAAAATGAATAATCATCAGTTGAAATTTAACTATGAAACATAATTTTAACTGATTGATAACAGACCATATTTGACTGAAAACAAGTTGTCAGTTATTTAATATTTTCTTCCAATAGTTTGACGAGAGTTGTGTTTGACAGAAACATTTCTCATCCATTGCCTGACTTCATTAAACATGTACTGTATATCTAGTCTGATCAACTCTAAAGGCCGATATGAACTAAAATGTGTATGGCCGTGTCTGTGAACAGATCATTCAGCAGATGGTCAACCAACTCTATCTAATGTGTATGGCCAGCTTAACCCGTAGGATACCAGAGCCGTATATGTACGGCGCTAGGAACTGGGTCAGAAATATGTCATGGCTGAGGATGGGGAAAACCCTCAGCCGTGCGATGCCACGAGATGTTAGTTGCTGCTCAGCCAGGACAACAGTATAAGGGAGCAGGTCACCTCCTAACGCATCCCTAATCCGACCCTGACTCCTAGCTGCATGAGCCGACCTTGAAGGTAGGAGGGCTCATGCTCAGGAACCTCGTATCCCTACTCACCCTCCGCCGATCTCTGAACTTGGAGCTGGGTAGACCACCTGTTCCTCCTGGATGCGGAGAAACAGGAGTCTAAACTGGCTGAGCTGCAAGGGGATATAAACATAAACAGACTATGGATATGGCAGGAGAGTGAAAGACTTCCACCCCTACCTGCCACAGACACACTGACGGGATCCCTGGACAAAAGTGCTGAAGTCCACACACAGACATAAAAGGACACAGCACACATAAACACACAGGAAACCAGAACCATAGCTGCAATAATAACAGCCACCACATAAACATAAACTTAACATCACATAACAACATTTATGACCACAAGGGTGGCCCTCACTGGCAGATAGTAAATAAGAAGGCGGGTGACTTCAGCTGCCATAGCTGAAGTACCCCTCAGACTTCTGAATCACAGCAGAAGCTATATAGGCCCAAGTAGCCACACCCACACAGACACACCCAGTGTTCACACACACAGAAAGGATTTAACCCTTCATACACCAGACATGGGAAAACATAAAGGGGAAGTGAACAAACACCTATCACACAGCAGCTGTTACCGTCGGCAACGACGTGCGTGGCAACCATGTCCTGGGAAGCAGCCAAGAGGCAGAGACACTGCCACCACATGTACATAAACAACACGTTGCTGCAGACAACCACAAGTGAAGGAAAAATGTCACAGTGCACACACCCAAACCTCGTGCACACGAAACATATAAAAGGCACACCTACAAAGACAGGTTGCCAGGTGCAACCACATACATAATGTTGCCAGCGGCAACCACAGGTGAGGTAACATACTACAGCCCTCACCTGTGATTGATAACAAGACCAAACCGCAGACAAACCGCAGACAACTGCATGCGGTTCCAGGAGTCACGACCGTATCCATGGTCGTGACAAAATACCAGTGGATCGGGTGGTTACAGGAGCTGCTCCCTCCCGGTCAGAATCCGGTAGTCACTGATAGGTGGACCCCTGCTGTATGCGCCGGCACTGGTGAAAACACAGATTCTGCTGCTTTAACCGTTGCGCTGCCGTGGTCAACCCTGACCGCGTCACATGCGGTATCCTGACGGGTCCGCGTGCCCATCGGGTCTCGGCTGTGACGGGGACCCAATGGCTTGGAAAGCAGCCCAATGCCTTCCTTAGGCATAGTGGCTGCCATCCGTGTGAACATGTGAAATCCAGTCCGCTGGATCTAACAGGAAGAAGGCTGTAAGTGTATTACATTGTGTATACTGAGGACAGTATACTACTACAGAGGGATCTAGATAGATTGGAGGCTTGGGCAGACAAGTGGCAGATGAGGTTTAAAACTGACAAATGTAAAGCTATGCATATGGTAAGGAATAATGCAAGTCACCTGTACATACTAAATGGTAAAACACTCAGTAACACTGACATGGAAAAAGATCTAGGAATTTTAATAAACAGCAAACTAAGCTGCAAAAAACAGTGTCAGACAGCTGTTGCCAAGGCCAATAAGATAATGGGTTGCATCAAAAGAGGCATAGATGCCTGTGATAAGAACATAGTCCTACCACAAATCGCTAGTCAGACCACACATGGAGTACTGTGTACAGTTCTGGGCTCCTGTAAAAAAGGCAGACATAGCAGAGCTGGAGAGGGCCCAGAGGAGGGCAGCTAAAGTAATAACTGGAATGGGGCAACTACAGTACCCTGAAAGATTATCAAAATTAGGGTTATTCACTTTAGAAAAAAGACAACTGAGGGGAGATCTAATTAATATGTATAAATATATCAGGGGTCAGTACAGAGATCTATCCCATCATCTATTTATCCTCAGAACTGTGACTGTAATGAGGGGACATCCTCTGCGTCTGGAGGAAAGAAGGTTTGTACACAAACATAGAAAAAGATTCTTTACGGTAAGAGCAGTGAGACTATGGAACTCTCTGCCTGAGGAGGTGGCGATGGTGAGTACAATAAAGGAATTCAAGAGGGGCCTAGATGTATTTCTGGAGCGTAATAATATTACAGGCTATAGCTACTAGAGAGGGGTCGTTGATCCAGGGAGTTAGTCTGTTTGCCTGATTGGAGTCGGGAAGGAATTTTTTGTTCCCCTAAAGTGGGGAAAATTGGCTTCTACCTCACAGTTTTTTTGCCTTCCTCTAGATCAACTTGCAGGATAATAGGCCGAACTGGATGGACAAATGTCTTTTTTTGGCCTTATGTACCCTGTTACTATGTAATACACTTACAGCCAATGCATTACAATACAGAAGTATTGCAATGCATTGTAAAGATGATCAAACCCCGAAAGGTTGAAGTCCAGAGTGAGACAAAAAAATAAAGTTAAAAAAGATGTAAAAAAATAAAGTTTTACAAAAAATAACATTTTTAAGTAAGAATTTTTTTTTACAAATAGTGAACAAGAGAAAAGTACACATATTAGGTATCACCGCATCCATATCGACTGGCTCTATAAAAGTATCACAAGATCCAATATATAAAAACAGTGCAAAAACAGCTATTTTCTGGTCACCTTGCCTCACAAAAAGTGTAACACCAAGCGATCAAAAAGGTGTATTTAGCCCAATATGGTACCAATCAAACCACAATATCATCCCACAAAAAAAGAGACCCTGCCTAAGACTAAAATACGAAAAATAGGGCTCTCAGAAAATGGCAGTACAAAAATAAGATTTTATTCCTTTCAGAAATGCTTTCACTGTGTAAAGCTTAAAAATAAAAATTATAGACATATTAGGTATTTCTGCATCCATAACAACCTGTTCTATAAAAATATCACATTATATGCCCCCTCAGGTGAATTCTGTAACAAAAAAAAACAGCAATTTTCTTTTCATCTTGCCTCATAAAAAGTGTAATACCAAGCGATCAAAAAGTCTTATGTACCTCAAAATGGGATCAATCAAGCCGTCATCTCATCCCACAAAAAATTGATACCCTACCTGAGACAATCTCCCCAAAAAAATAAAAAAATATAGCTCTCAGCAAATGGCAACGCAAAAACAAGATTTTATTCTGTTCAAAAAGGCTTTCACTGTGCAAAACTGAACTAAAAAAAAACTATGCCAAAACAGCAATTTTTTTCATCTTGCCTCATAAAAAGTGTAATACCAAGCGATCAAAAAGTCTTATGTACCCCAAAATAGTACCAATAAAAACGTCATCTCATCCCGTCAAAAAATGAGTCCTCACATAAGACAGTTACTTAAAAAATAAAAAACAATGGTACCCATAAACCAATCCATCAAAATATGTGCTACAAAAGCCATATGGCACTCCTTCTGTTCTGAGTCCTGTCATGTGCCCCCACAGCAGTTTACCACCACATATATGTATTCAGGAGAAAATGTGTAACAAATTATGGGGTGCTTTTTCTCCTGATACCCCTTGTAAAAAAGAAAAATTGGGGCTAAAGCAACATTTTATTGGAAGAAATTAAACTTTTTATTTTCACAGCCAAGTGTTTCCAAATTCCGTAAAACGCTTAGGGGGTCAAAGTGGTCAGTATCCCCCTTAATATATTCTTTAAGGGCTGTAGTTAGCAAAATGGGGTAACTTTTTGAGGGTTTCTACTGTAGGGGTACGTCAGGTTCAAATACAAAATGGTACCTAAAAACAATTCTAGCAAATTCTGCCTCCAAAATCCATATGGCGCTCCTTTCCTTCTGACCACTGCCACATGCTCATAGAGCAGTTTAATGCCACATATAAGGTATTTCTGTAAACTGCAGAATTAGAGTAATATATAATTAGGTTTATTTTGCTGTTAACCCTTGTTGAGATGCAATAAATTGATTAACATAAAAAAATCTACCAAAAATGCGAAATTTTGAAATGTCACCTCCATTTCCCTTTAATTGTTGTGGAACACCTCAAGGGTTAACAAAGTTTGTAACATCAGTTTTAAAAATTTGAGGGGTGTAGTTTCTAAAATGGGTAATTTATGGGTGTATTCCATTACATAAGCCCCTCAAAATCACTTTATATCTAAATTAGTGCTCAAAAAATAATTTTGGAAATACTGTTGAAAATTTTAAAAATTGCTTCTAAATTTCTAAGCCTTCTAACTTCCTAAAAAAATAAAATGACATTTACAAAATTATATCAAAATAAAGTAGACATATGGGGAATGTTAAGTAATAAATATTTTATGAGGTATTACTTTCTGTTTTAACCCCTTAGGGAATTAGGAAGTACATTGCGGGTTAATAGGAACACAACGCCGGGGGGGGGGGGGGTCATGTGACCCCCTGCCATATCAGCGATCGCCGCAAACCTCAGGTCAATTCAGACCTACGATTTGCAGCTTTTACCTGCGGTTGTGGCGGCGGGCGGTGCCATCGGGTCCCCATGTGGCTGTAAGGGGGACCTGATGGCATGGAAGGCAGCACGATGTCTAAGGAAGGCATTGCGCTGCCTTCTGGTGGCAAGCCTGTGAGATCCAGCCCCCTGGATCTCACAGACCGGAAGCTGTATGAGTAATACACACAGTATTACTCATACAGCCAATGCATTCCAATACAGAAGTATTGGAATGCATTATAAAGGATCAGCCCCCAAAAGTTCAAGTCCCAAAGTGGGACAAAAAAATTAAGTGAAAAAAAAGTTTAAAAAATAAAGTTTCCCGCCCCCCCAAAATTAAAATTTTTAAGTAAAAATAAACAAAAATGTCATTTTCCCCCCAAAAAGTTAAAAAAAATTGGTAAAAAATAGGGAAAATAAAACAAAAGTATACATTTTAGGTATCACCATGTCCGTATCAACCGGATCTATAAACATATCACATGACCTAACCATTCAGATGAACACCGTAAAAAATTAAAAATAAAAACTGTGCTAAATAAACAATTTTTTTGTCGCCTTGCATCACAAAAAGTACAACAGCAAGAGATCAAAAAGTCATATGCACCCTAAAATAGTGCCAATCAAACCATCATCTCATCCCGCAAAAAAAATAAGACCCTACCTAAGATAATCGCCCCAAAACTGAAAAAACTATGGCTCAGAATATGGAGACACTAAAACATAATTTTTTTTTCTTTTAAAAAAGGTGTTATTGTGTAAAATTTACATAAATAAAAAAAAAATACATATTTGGTAACGCTGTTTTCGTATAGACCGGCTCTATAATAGGCCAATCAAACCGTCATCTCATCCTGCAAAAAATGAGGCCCTACCTAAGATAATCACCCCAAAACGGAAAAAACTATGGCTCTCAGAATATGGAGACACTAAAACATGATTTTTTTTTGTTTCAAAAATGATATTTTTGTGTAAAACTTACATAAATAAAATAAAGTATACATATTATGTATCTCCGCATCCGTGACAACCTGGTCTATAAAAATATCACATGATCTAACCTGTCAGATGAACACCGTAAAAAAATTAAAATAAAAACTGTGCTAAATAAACAATTTTTTGTCCAGAAACTGAAAAAATTATGGCTCTCAGACTCTGGAAACACTAAAACATGATTTTTTTTGCTTAAAAAAAGAAATCATTGTGTGAAACTTACATAAATAAAAAAAAGTATACATATTATGTATCGCCGCATCCGTGACAACCTGGTCTATAAAAATATCACATGATCTAACCTGTCAGATGAATGTTGTAAATAACAAAAAATAAAAACGGTGCCAAAACAGCTATTTCTTGTTATCTTGCATCACAAAAAGTGTAATATAGAGCAACAAAAAATCATATGTACTCTAAACTAGTACCAAAAATACTGCCACCCTATCCCGTAGTTTCTAAAATGGGGCCACTTTTTTGGAGTTTCTACACTAGGGGTGCATCAGGGGGGCTTCGAATGGGATGCCCTTCTGGGAGAAATATTTCCTTCTGGGGATCTTCCAATGCGGTGTGCCAATGTCCACAAATTTTCTAAAGGTCTCCGAGTCCACCAGTTTATATGGCAGTACTTGGCGGGTTAGCAGTTCCGACAAGCCAGCTGTTAGCCGTTGGGCAAGAGAGTTATCCTGCGTCATCATCTTTTTTCGCTTGAACATTTGGGCTACAGAAGCCTGCCTTTTGACAGATGAACGCAACGATGGCTCGGTGGAAGGTGGAGTGGAGGACAAATGGGAGGAGAAGGAGAAGAGGCAGGACGTGGAGCACCAGGAGTGTGTCATTGTGGGTTCTGATGGTGTTTCTCCCACTGGGGTCAGTGATGGGATGCCAGGTGCCTTCTCAAGGCGGTCACCCTAGGTGAGTGTTGGGCTTACCGCGACTTATGCGCTGACAGCACAGGCTGCAGATGGCAATACTATTGTCAGCAGCGGACACGTGAAAAAGCGTACACTGCGGAGCAATGTGCCGGCGTCCTGGGAGCGCCAGATGTGATCGTGCATGGTGGATGGCTCGTTCCAGGTACATTAGCAGTCTGCTTTTTGCCTCTTCTGCCTGCTTCTTATCCTTCTCCTCCCTATGTGCTGTGAATCGGTAAGATCTAGTAATGGAGGGGATATGGTAATGGTGGCGAACTCTTTGGGGGTGCCCACAGCAGAGAGTAAAGAGGGTGCAGATAGAGAGGATGAGGAGGGTACAGAAGCAGAAGGCTGAGTGAGCCACTCAACCAAGTCTGGTGCGCCCTCTGACGTAATCGCACGCACCTTGTGCAGCTTCCCACTTAGGCTCTGGCCTGGTGCACCTGCCCGACCCCTACCACCCCTGCGGAATGGCCTGCCTCTTCCTCTGCCTGTCATTTTCAAAATGACCCTTTGACAAAAGTCCCTATAGAAAAGCACTATTTGTGGAAGAAGGTATATCACACCCCTGCTTCAATCATTTTTTTGGGGGGGCAACTTGTATATCACACCAGTAGAAATTATTTGTTCCAACGGTGTTTGTCACTCTGTGTAGCTGAGGTAATGCAGCAAAACCGCAAACAAACCGCTGCACTACCCAAATGCACTATATAGAAAGTATTTAATTGGTACATAACACACCTACCTCAATCAGTTTTTTTGGGGCAACTGGTATGTCACACCAGTAGAAATTTTTTGTTCCAATGGCGTTTGTCACTATTTGTAGCTGCGGTAACGCAGCAAAACCGCAAACAAATGCTGCACTACCTAAATGCACTATATAGAAAGTATATTATTGGTATATAACACCGCTGTTTCAATCAGTTTTTTGGGGTGGCAACTAGTATATCACACCAGTAGAAATTATTTGTTCCAATAGCGTTTGGCACTCTGTGTAGCTGCAGTATCGCAGCAGAACCGCACACAACTGCTGCACAATACAAATGCACTATAATATACTTTCTTTGTTAGAAAGTATATTTATAAGTATATTACACCCCTCAGTAAGTCACACCTATCGAAAGCACACCTATTCCAGTCCTTAAAAGGACTTTTGTGGCCCTATTAGCTAGCGTTTGGTGTCCCTAACAGCCTGTCCCTGCTCCACACAGCAACCTCTCCCTACACTGGCAAAACACTGAATGTAAAATGGCGGCCAGATCGATTTCATTTATAAGGTAGGGGGTATGTCCATGTGCTGAAACATCTCAATTGGCTGTCCTGTATCACCTGATGGATGTGTCATGGGTCAAAGTTCTTCACAATGTAAAAGAATATGGCACAGCGGACATCGCCATATGTTCGACCGTTTGGCGAACCGCGAACGAGCAAAGTTTGCTGCGAAATGACCGCCGTGAGAACCGCAAGGCCATCTCTACTGAAGGGGTTCAAGAGGTTATTCAATTTCACAGCCCCCCTCATGCGCCGGTCCCCTGAGAGGGAATATACTGTTCTTACCCCACTCCTTGTGCCGCTCCTGGTCCCCTACCACCGCTGCTGCTTCTCCTTATATATCCCTATATTGGTAGGCAGTAAACAGGGTCCAGGGTGGGCCGAAACTTTGGCCATGTTTTTTAAAATATTTCTGGATGGATGGAATAAATTTCTAATTGCGATATAACCGAAGAGCCATGATACTTCAGAATATTAACTGTGTACAATTGAACTTAAAAGAAGAAGAGGTTTACATATATAAACCTTTAGTTTTTTTTATGAATCTTTCCCCACAAAACTACTGTATATATCAATCTGCTCAGCTTCTGCTCTATACTATGCTGCCTGTTTGCATTGCCGTTTGTGGTGTCACATTCTCTAACATCACAATGAAGAGTTAAATGGGCTTATTTAGTCTGATCAAATTGTGAACTAAGAATAATATGTTAATTTTTAATCAATTGCTTAGCTCTATCAGCAATAAAACATTAGGAAGCTAAATATTAGAAATATAGATTAGAATATTATGATTGTGGTGTGGATTTCACTGTATTACATTTCAGATACGGTGATGATATCTCTTGCATATTATGAGCACTTGCACTAAATAGTTATCATTTATTCATTGACACTAGTGCTGATTAAATTTGATCTCAATTTTAAGGAAACGTTTGATTCGCCACAAATGTGTTACAAATTGAAAGTAAGAAGCCTGGTAATGCGATATGACCTATAATGCCGCGCCACCAGCCAATCAGCAGATAGCCATCCCCTGTGATGTCACAGCCTTACAAAAGCCTCCTCCCAACCAGTCTCTGCTATTTTACTGTGCGCTGAGCATAGGGACAGACGTGCCAAGTGCTAGGGTCAGTGGTTAACAATGCTTTTAATTGTAGAATATTGGATAGGTAAAGTGCAGGGACAGTGTAGAGAGATCACAGGGAGAGTTTTAACACACTGTAGGGAGAGCATAGGGAAACTGCAGGGACAGTGCAGGGACAACACATGCTCAGTAATACTTAAAGGGGTTGTCCGGGTTCAGAGCTGGACATATCCCCCTCTGCCCCCCCCCCCCCGGTATGATGCTCTCCTTTGCCCTGCGCTAAATTGTTCAGGGAAAAGGCATTTTTTTGGAGATCTATTGATGTACTGGACTCTCTATAGGGACTGCTAGACGAAGGTTTCAGCCCAACAGTGAGGTCAGAGACATCACCAGCACTAATGGGTGGACTTTAGCACTGTCCTAGCCTGTAAAATGGCAAGGGCAGCGCTAAAGCCAGCCCATCACCGGGAACACTTCTGGACGGAAGCCTCCGCCTAGCAGTCCCGTACGTCAATGCTTCGATGCTCATATCAGGGGGGGCGACGGGGTGAAGATGGGGATATGTCCACGTTCAGCTATGAAACTGGACAACCCCTTTAATATGTTCTGTTAAACATAGACTTACTGTGCATGAGACTCGTTCTCAACAGGTGGTCTAATATACATAGGCTCATTTACCTAGTTCATCTTCTGTGCCTTTAATAATTAATCTCTTCAGCTATACAGAGACTTAGTGTGCATCAGAATAACTGTTCAGTTATACATAGACTTAGGGGGTCCTTTACTATGCTGAAATACACCTAAATTAAGTGTATTTCAGGTGCAGATAGCGGCACAATGGTTAGTTGTGCTGCTATCTGCGACTTTGCCTCGCTCAAGCCCAGTCTAAAGTTGTGGGCACGAAAGGGGACGGGCTGACATTAACCATTTTCTACGCCTGTTTTAGGTGTAGAAAAAGGTGTAAATGTAAGATCGCTCAGAAGTGGTCTTACATTTAGAACTGGTGCTGGATGCGCCAAAGCTATGGAGAGACCCGCGCCTCTTCATAAGTTCGATGTATCCACCGCTAGTTTAGGGCTCAAACGCTGGTCTTAATAAATGTGCCCCTTAGTGTGCATCAGACTCATTATCATTCCAGGTGGTCTAAAATATAGGTGAACTTACCTAGTTCATCTGCTTTTGCCTTTAGTAATTAATCTGTTTGGTTATACATAGACATAGTGTGCATCAGATTCAATGTCAACAGGTGGTTTAATATATAGGTGTGTTTACCTAGTTCATCTTATGCGCCATTCATAGTTAATCTCTTCTGCTGTACATAGACTTACTATGCATCAGACTCATTGTTAACAGGCAATCTAATATATAAGCACATTTACCTAGTTAATCTGCTGCGCCTTTAATAATTAATCTATTCAGTTTTACATAGACAATGTGTATCAGACTAATTGTCAACAGGCGATCTAATATACAAGCACTTTTACCTAGTTGATCTGCTTAACCATTATTACTTAATCTGTTTTACTATACATAGACTTATTTGGGGTCATTTATCGAACTGGTGTAAAGTAAAACTGGCTTAGTTGCCCATAGCAACCAATCAGATCCCACCTTTCATTTTTGACAGCTCTTTTAAAAAATTAAAGGAGGAATTTGATTGATTGCTATGGGCAACTAAGCCAGTTCTACTTTACACCAGACTGATTGCCAACAGGTGGTCTAATATATAGGTGCATTTACCTAGTTTATCTGCTGTGCTTTTAATAATTAATCTGTTCAGCTATACAGACTTAGTGTGCATCAGACTCACTGTCAATAGGTGGGCCAATATATAGGCACGTTTTCTAGCTCATCTGCTGCACCATTCAAACTTAATCTGTTACATTACTGATTCAGCTACTGTGCACTATGGCCAGTTGCCTGGGTGCTCAAAAGGAACAGGCAGTGGAAAAAATGTTGCTGTATTTTGCAACTGTAGCAGCAGAAGAAGGGGTGGTGGTATCATCAGCCGTAGCAACACTCCAGAGCTGCCACTGTCATCCTCTGGTCGTGTTTTGACCAACAATTCAGCTGTATTGGAACAGTTGATTCGCTCTTTAACCACCTCCGGACCACCTAACGCAGATCTGCGGTCCGGAGGTGGCAGCGCTGCGCACAGTCACGCATATACGCGTGCACACAGGCGCGCACGTTCACAGGAACTGAAGGTAAGCGAGTGGATCTCCAGCCTGCCAGCGGCGATCGTTCGCTGGCAGGCAGTAGCTGTGATTTTTTTTAACCCCTAACAGGTATATTAGACGCTGTTTTGATAACAGCGTCTAATATACCTGCTACCTGGTCCTCTGGTGGTCCCTTTTGTTTGGATCGACCACCAGAGCACACAGGTAGCTGTGTAAAGTACCACAGACACCACTACACTACACCCCCCAATGTCACTTATTAACCCCTTATGAACCCCTGATCACTTCATATACACTCCCTAATCACCCCCCCCCCCGTCATTGATCACCCCCTGTCATTGATCACCCCCCTGTAAGGCTCCATTCAGACGTCCGTATGATTTTTACGGATCCATGGATACATGGATCGGATCCGCAAAACACGTACGGACGTCTGAATGGAGCCTTACAGGGGGGTGATCACCCATATAGACACCCTGATCACCCCCCTGTCATTGATCACCCCCCTGTAAGGCTCCATTCAGACGTCCGTATGTGTTTTGCGGATCCGATCCATGTATCTGTGGATCCGTAAAAATCATACGGACGTCTGAATGGAGCCTTACAGGGGGGTGATCAATGACAGGGGGGTGATCAGGGAGTCTATATGGGTGATCACCCCACTATCATTAATCACCCCCCCCGTAAGGCTTCATTCAGACATTGTTTTTGAAATTTTTTTCTTTTTTCTTTTCTTACAAAGTCTCATATTCCACTAACTTGTGTCAAAAAATAAAATCTCACATGAACTCACCATACCCCTCACGGAATCCAAATGCGTAAAATTTTTTAGACTTCTTCTCACGCTTTAGGGCCCCTAAAATGCCAGGGCAGTATAAATACCCCACATGTGACCCCATTTCGGAAAGAAGACACCCCAAGGTATTCCGTGAGGGGCATATTGAGTCCATGAAAGATTTAAATTTTTGTCCCAAGTTAGCGGAAAGGGAGACTTTGTGAGAAAAAAAACAAAAAAAAAAATCAATTTCCGCTAACTTATGCAAAAAAAAAAAAAATTCTATGAACTCGCCAGGCCCCTCATTGAATACCTTGGGGTGTCTTCTTTCCAAAGAAGGGTCACATGTAGGGTATTTATACTGCCCTGGCTTTTTAGGGGCCCTAAAGCGTGAGAAGTCTGGGATCCAAAATGTCTAAAAATGCCCTCCTAAAAGGAATTTGGGCCGCTTTGCGCATCTAGGCTGCAAAAAAGTGTCACACATGTGGTATCGCCGTACTCAGGAGAATTTGGGGAATGTGTTTTGGGGTGTCATTTTACATATACCCATGTTACATATACCAAATATCTTGGTCAAATGCCAACTTTGTATTAAAAAATGGGAAAAGTTGTCTTTTGCCGAGATATTTCTCTCACCCAGCATGGGTATATGTAAAATGACACCACAAAACACATTCCCCAACTTCTCCCGAGTACGGCGATACCAGATGTGTGACACTTTTTTGCAGTCTAGGTGGGCAAAGGAGCACACATTCTAAAGTGCACCTTTCGGATTTCACTGGTCATTTTTTACAGATTTTGATTGCAAACTTCTTCTCACACATCTGGGCCCCTAGAATGCCAGGGCAGTATAACTACTCCACAAGTGACCCCATTTTGGAAAGAAGACACCCCAAGGTATTTTGTGATGGGCATAGTGAGTTCATGTAAGTTTTCATTTTTTGTCACAAGTTAGTGGAATATGAGACTTTGTAAGAAAAAAAGAAAGAAAAAAATCATCATTTTCCACTAACTTGTGACAAAAAATAAAAAGCTCTATGAATTTACTATGCCCATCAGCGAATACCTTAGGGTGTCTACTTTCCGAAATGGGGTCATTTGTTGGGGTTTTCTACTGTCTGGGCATTGTAGAACCTCAGGAAACATGACAGGTGCTCAGAAAGTCAGAGCTGCTTCAAAAAGCGGAAATTCACATTTTTGTACCATAGTTTGTAAATGCTATAACTTTTACCCAAACCATTTTTTTTGACCCAATTTTTTTTTTATCAAAGACATGTAGAACAATAAATTTAGCAAAAAAATTATATATGGATGTCGTTTTTTTGCAAAATTTTACAACTGAAAGTGAAAAAAGTCATTTTTTTGCAAAAAAATTGTTAAATTTCGATTAATAACAAAAAAAGTAAAAATGTCAGCAGCAATGAAATACCACCAAATGAAAGCTCTATTAGTGAGAAGAAAAGGAGGTAAAATTCATTTGGGTGGTAAGTTGCATGACCGAGCAATAAACGGTGAAAGTAGTGTAGTGCAGAAGTGTAAAAAGTAGCCTGGTCATTAAGGGGGTTTCAGCTAGCGGGGTTGAAGTGGTTAACATCATCTCAGGTGACAACAAAAACACACAGCCAGGAATCGGTGGGTTTCTTTGACACCACACTCGGTATGGCCCAGGAACTGCCTCTGTGCCCTCACCTGTCCGACAACTGCCTCTTTCTTTTGCTTCTCCTTCTGCATGGGAAGTTATGCACACTTTCGGCTCTGCTCCGCTTTTCAGAGAGGATGAGCTTAGTGAGAAAATTAGCAGTGGAGTCTATGAGAACTTACAGTACGTGCATATCACGATCGGCGTGACTATCACATACGTGACACAGAGGGAGGGAAAGAGGAAGGCCCTGCCCAAGTGAGAGGGAAGGTGGTGACCCCTGACTCACCTTGCGGCTGGCACCTGGCTGCCCTGACGTCCCTAGACGGGTTCCTCACCCGTACGCCGATCACGTGCCTAAAACCCTGGCTTTCCCTAAGATGAGCCCTAGATAGTGAACAGGGCGGTGGGAACACTAGTCCGCACCACTAGCTCTAAAGGAAAACACCAAGGGGAGGACAGACAATACAGACTCAACATATAATCCCAGGTGGGCGACAACAGGAGACAACAAAAATCCCAACAGGGATCCGGAGGGTAGCACTCTGGAACAACAACCAGGATTCACAGCTCCAGTGGGTCAGTATAGAAGTCCAGGCAGGAAGCTCTATAACTGGCAACTAGAGAAGTGTGAGAGGAAAATATAAGGGGGTTGGGAGTGGCAGACAAGAAACAGCTGAAGAGGAGAAGCTACGGATCCCTGAGTGAGACAAAAAGGATTGCAAGGCAAACACAGAAAACAATCACTAAGAAACAACGTGATCTTTAGACATAGAGCGCGCAGCCACCCGCTGCGACTTCCTGACCCCGGGTATAACGGAGTCAGACGTGGCTCTTAAAACCCTCGTGACAGTACCCCCCCTTTCACGAGGGGCCTCCGGACACTCAGGACCAGGTCTCTCAGGATGAGAGGCATGGAAAGCCTGAATTAACCTGTTGGTGTTTACCTCTGACGCTGGAACCCACATTCTTTCCTCGGGACCGTAACCCCTCCAATGCACCAGATACTGAAGAGAGCGGCGGACCCGACGAGAATCAACAATTCTGGATATTTGAAACTCCAGATTACCATCCACAATAACAGGAGGAGGTGGCAGCGGTGATGGTTCTAGAGGTGGAACATACTTCTTGAGTAACGATTTATGGAAGATGTTATGGATCTAAAAAGTCTGAGGTAGCTCCAGGCAAAAAGCCACAGGGTTAATGACGGCTACTATTTTATAAGGACCAATGAACCTAGGGCCCAGTTTCCAAGAGGGAACCTTCAACTTAATATTCCTAGTAGACAACCACACAGTCATTCACTCCTAGGTCCGGACCTGGCGACCGTTTCTTATCGGCCATGCATTTATATTTGCCACTCATATTTTTCAAGTTAGCTTGCACCTTCTGCCATACCGATGAAAGAGATGAAGAAAACCGTTCCTCTTCGGGAACCCCAGAAGACCCCCCCTCTTTGAAAGTTCAAAATTGGGGATGAAAACCGTATGCACCAAGAAATGGTGACTTGCCAGTGGATTCCTGACAGCGATTATTTATGGCAAACTCGGCTAACGGTAAATATGATGACCACACCTCTTGGTTTTCAGACACAAAACACCTTAAATATGTTTCTAGGTTTTGGTTGGTACGCTCAGTCTGTCCATTCGACTGAGGATGGAAAGCTGAGGAAAAGGACAAGTGTACCCCCAAACGGGAACAAAAAGCTTTCCAAAACTTAGAAATAAACTGGGTTCCCCGATCCGAAACCACATCGGAAGGGACCCGTGAAGCTTCACGATTTCACTGATAAACACCTGAGCAAGAGTCTTAGCATTAGGAAGTGCGGGTAGCGCAATAAAGTGTACCATTTTGCTAAACCTGTCTACTACTACCAAGATAACTGTTTTACCCGCAGACAACGGTAAGTCAGTGATGAAATCCATTGACAGATGTGTCCATGACCTATTGGGGATGAAAAGTGGCAATAAAGACCCTGCTGGACGTGTATGAGAGACTTTCGCGCGTGCACAAGTAGAACAAGTAGACACGAAATCCATTACATCCTGACGCAACCTTGGCCACCAAAAACGATGAGACAATAGCTCCAAGGTTGCTTTACTACCCGGGTGCCCAGCAAGTGCCGAATTATGATGTTCCTTTAATAATTCAAGACGCAGGTTTAACGGTACAAACAATTTCTCTGAGGGGCAAGAGGCCGGGGCGTCCCCCTGGGCCTCTAACACCTTTCCCTCTAGAACAGAGTGTACAGCAGAGACAACCACTCCTCTTTGTAAAATAGGTACCGGATCACTAACATTACCCCCTCCAGGGAAACTACGAGATAATGCGTCTGCCTTGGTATTTTTTGCCCCAGGACGATAGGTGATTACAAAGTTAAATCTGGTAAAGAATAGCGACCACCTAGCTTGTCTAGGGGTGAGACGCTTAGCCGATTCTAGGTACAGAAGGTTTTTGTGATCCGTAATCACCGTGACGGGGTGGATTGCTCCCTCTAAGAAGTGACGCCACTCTTCAAACGCCAGTTTAATCGCCAACAGTTCCCTATTTCCAATATCATAGTTCTTTTCTGCTGTAGATAACTTTTTGGAAAAGAAAGCGCAAGGACGCCATTTGCCAGGAGACGGACCCTGAGACAATACAGCCCCCACTCCCACCTCTGACGCATCTACTTCAACAATAAAAGGCTGGGAGACATCAGGTTGAATTAGAACAGGTGCCGAGGTAAATCTCTCTTTTAGAGAGGAAAATGCAATTTTAGCGGCGTCAGACCATTTAGAAAAATCAGTCTCCTTCCTAGTCATGTCAGTAAGGGGTTTAACGATCACTGAATAATTTTTAATGAACTTTCTATAGAAATTTGCGAAACCCAAAAACCATTGTAGAGCTTTAAGGTTCTCAGGAAGATCCCAATCTAAAATTGCCTGGACCTTCCTAGGATCCATACGGAAACCTGTAGCAGATAATAGATATCCCAGGAACTGTATTTCCTGAACGGTGAAGACACATTTTTCAATTTTCGCATATAATTTATTCGTCCGTAGGACCTGCAGTACTTGCCTGACATGTACTTCATGTGTTTTCAGATCAGCCGAATAAATTAAGATATCATCTAGGTATATGACTACAAACCTGCCGATGAGATGACTAAAAATATCATTAACGAAATGTTGGAAGACAGCAGGGGCATTGGTCAGACCGAAAGGCATGACTAAATTTTCATAATGCCCCTCAGGGGTGTTAAAAGCTGTCTTCCACTCATCCCCTTCCTTGATACGAATCAGATTGTAGGCCCCCCTAAGATCAAGTTTGGAGAACCACCTAGCACCCGCAATCTGATTAAAAAGGTCAGGAATGAGAGGAAGAGGGTATGGGTCTCGGATGGTTATCCGGTTTAGCTCACGGAAATCTAGGCAAGGACGCAGGCCCCCATCTTTCTTTTTAACAAAGAAAAACCCTGCAGCCACGGGTGAAGAAGAGGGTCTGATGTGTCCCTTAGCCAGACTCTCGGAGATATAATCTTTCATGGCTTGTCTCTCGGGACCCGAAAGATTATACAACCTGGACTTGGGTAATTTTGCACCGGGAATCAGGTTAACCGGGCAATCATAAGGACGATGAGGTGGTAGCTTCTGACAACCCTTTTCAGAAAAAACGTCCTCAAAGTCCGAAATAAATGTAGGTAGGGAAGCTATGGAGGCGATTAAGCAATTGTTATTTAAGCAATTCTCTCTGCAATGCTCACTCCACTCCAATATCTCCCTGGCCTGCCAATCCACCACTGGATTGTGCGCTACCAACCAGGGAAGACCCAATACCACAGGAGAGGGAAGGCCCTCCAGAACGTAACATGAAAGACACTCATTATGGTGGTCCCCTACCCGAAGGTGTAAGTTATGGACAATGTGAGTGAGGTTTCTCTGAGACAGAGGAGCAGAATCAATAGCGAATATGGGAATAGGTCTCTGCAGCGTACAGAGAGACAAACCCATCGTGCGGGCAAAATGGGCATCTATCAAATTTACCCCTGCTCCACTGTCTAGAAAAAAAGAAATAGACTCCGTCTTAACACCAAAAACAATAACCGCTGGCAACACAAATTGAGATGTTCGTATGGAGGAAACGTATACCCCCCGGCTGACATCCTCCGCACAGCCTGGGGTTAGTTGTTCCAACGGTCTTTTGTTTTTGAGAAAGGAGGGACAGACATTAATGAAATGACCCCTCCCCCCACAGAAAAAACAAGCCCCCCACCTACGGCGAACCTCAGGAGGACGGACCTGACAAGAAGTTCCTCCTAGCTGCATAGGCTCATCTAAGTCAGTACAGACTAACTGCTGCTTGGGAGAGGTTACCAATTGCTCAGGAATTTTCGATCTCTCCCTAAGACGTCTATCTATTCTGATAGAGAGGGACATAACAGCATCAAGGGAAAGGGGGGTCTCATACAGCGCCAGCGCATCCTTAACCCTTTCAGATAACCTAGAGCAGAACTGACTCCTGAGAGCCGGGTCATTCCACTGAGTATCCGTAGCCCACCTACGGAACTCTGAGCAATATTCCTCTGCTGGCCGATCTCCCTGTAGGAGTCTCCATAACTTCGACTCAGCCAGGGCGACTCAGTCAGGGTCAGCATATATGAGACCCAAAGCCCCAAAAAATCCCTCCACTGACCGGAGAGCCTGGGAACCAGGGGGTAACGAGAACGCCCAGGATTGCGGGTCCCCCTGAAGCAGGGAAATAACAATCCCCACCCGCTGTTCTTCATTACCTGAGGAGTAAGGGCGCAGCTTAAAATATAATTTGCAGGCCTCACGGAACATCACAAATTTGTCCCTTCCCCCAGAAAATCTGTCAGGAAGAACAACCTTGGGTTCTGTAACAACCTGGTTACCCATAGCAACCGCTGGGCTTGCGGTCTGCTGCATTTTCTGCTGTTGTTGGAGGACAGACGCCTTCAATCCTGCCACCTCCAAAGACAGGCCTTGAAGCTGTTTTGCCAAAGCAGCAATAGGATCCATATTGGATTCTAAGTAGAGAGAAAAAAAAAAAAAAAATTTCCCCAAAAAATAAGGGCCAGTTATAATATCACGATCGGCGTGACTATCACATACGTGACACAGAGGGAGGGAAAGAGGAAGGCCCTGCCCAAGTGAGAGGGAAGGTGGTGACCCCTGACTCACCTTGCGGCTGGCACCTGGCTGCCCTGACGTCCCTAGACGGGTTCCTCACCCGTACGCCGATCACGTGCCTAAAACCCTGGCTTTCCCTAAGATGAGCCCTAGATAGTGAACAGGGCGGTGGGAACACTAGTCCGCACCACTAGCGCTAAAGGAAAACACCAAGGGGAGGACAGACAATACAGACTCAACATATAATCCCAGGTGGGCGACAACAGGAGACAACAAAAAGCCCAACAGGGATCCGGAGGGTAGCACTCTGGAACAACAACCAGGATTCACAGCTCCAGTGGGTCAGTATAGAAGTCCAGGCAGGAAGCTCTATAACTGGCAACTAGAGAAGTGTGAGAGGAGAATATAAGGAGGTTGGGAGTGGCAGACAAGAAACAGCTGAGGAGGAGAAGCTACGGATCCCTGAGTGAGACAAAAAGGATTGCAAGGCAAACACAGAAAACAATCACTAAGAAACAACGTGATCTTTAGACATAGAGCGCGCAGCCACCCGCTGCGACTTCCTGACCCCGGGTATAACGGAGTCAGACGTGGCTCTTGACACCCTCGTGACAGTGCAGCAGCCTCGGATCATTCAGGAGGACTGAGCTGCTGCATGCAATATCCGACTCCCCTAAACCTCGCTAGGGGGAGCAGGTGCACGGTTGGGAGTGCGCTCCCAGATTTGTACCTCCCAAATTCTGCAGTCACATCTGACCATGGCATCTGAGCAGTTAAATGTGTGTGATTCACATTACTGTCGATCGCATATATTAACCCTGGGTGCTTACAATTTAAAACTCGACCGCCAACGTAAATGTACATGTATGTGAGGCGTTTGGAAAGGGGTTAATACTACAGAAATAGTGAAATTGATAATACTGCATCTATATAGTATATACAATGGTGTGCTATGTTATGGGTTATATCATGGGATGTAATACGTAACTATGGGATTACTTTTTAAACTCACAGCTTTTGCACAATGTAAAAAGACTTTTTTTTTTTTTTTTTTTTTTATTTCCAACACTGATATTTTACAAAATAGACACAATTCAGTTCACAATGTACCAAAAGAGCAAGCAGTTTTGCAGAAAGAATTTAAGATAATAAATTGGAAACTGAAAGAAAGAAAATCAGCAGAAAAGTATGCAACAGACAGATATGTGTTCAAGAAACTGAAAATGTAAGGGGGGAAACATTTAACGCTAAAGTGATGCTTATGAAATAAACAATATGGCAGTGATATCTGATGTCACAGTGTGTCTGTGTCAAAGTAGTGACTGTACAATATAGAACTACAGGAATTACATAACGAGAGCCCCTGAACCTAACTGGGATTCAGTTTATAGCATCCCAGTTAGGTTCAGGGGCTCTCGTTATGTAATTCCTGTAGTTCTATAAAATCCAAGACTTAACAACAAATATTTAACATATATTTACATGCATTAAAAAAGTATTTGCACATCCGGTGATAAACTTTTGTGCGGTCTACCATGCAACCACTGTGTGCAACTGTCTGTATGTGTGGAATTAAAGAGCAATGGGATGACAGATGTTTATTTTTCTTAGTAATTCTTTCTAAACAGTTATTCTTCATCAGGATTCACAGCTGTGCTATTGCATATATAATAAACAGTGTATATTCTCCCTTTGAAATGGATATGCTTACACTGGTATATACAGAGGTAATGATTAAAATGCTTATTACATGTGCCAAAAATCTGAAAGTTAAGCATCTGCTGTAATTTGCATCAAATTAAATGCTATTTTAAAGAATACCAAGAATATAGTTACAGAGTTTGTAAGTAGTGTTAAGTGAATCGAAACGTCTGGAGTGGAATTTGATCTAAAGTTTAGGAAAGATTTGATTTGCCACAAATCCAAATTTCTTCGCGCTTTGTGGTAATGAATATATAAATTTTTTAAATGGCTGCTGCATGTGTTAGAAAGTGAACGTAAGAAGCCTGGAAAATGTGATATGACCCATAATTCTCTGCAGCCAATGAATCAGCAAATAGCCATTACCTGTGATGTCAGAGCCCTATAAAAAGCCTCATCCCATGTGGTCTTTGCCATTTCACTGTGAGCTGAGCTTAGGGGCAGACGTTACATGTGCTTTTGCGCTAGGGACAGTGTTTCAGAAAGCTTTTAATTGTAGAATATTGAATTGGGAAGGTACAGTGTAGGGAAATTGTAGGGAGAGTTTTTAGACACTGTAGGGTAAGCATAGGGAGACTGCAGTCTGAGTATTATCGACAAGTTGTTGAACTGCTGCCACAAACTCAGTTAATCTAATAGTTTATATATACAATTACTGTACCTAAGTAGTAAAGGGCAATCTAAATTATCTCCACGTTTATCGTGTTTCACTGCTGCCACAATCCCCATTAATCTGTTAGTTTATATATAGAATTACTGTGCCTTAATATTAAAGGTTCAGTCTAATAAAAAGTATTGCCATCTGCATCTTGTTGAACTGCTGACATATTCACAGTTAATGTGTTACTTCATTCATAGGAATACTGTGCCTAACTATTAAAGGGCTGTATAATATATTGCTGCTGCATCTTTTTGAAATGCTGGCATATTCACTGTTAATCTGTTAGTTTATACATATAAATACTGTTCCTAAGTATTAAAGGGTGGTCTAATATATCACTTTCTGCATCTTATTGAACTGCTGGTGCATTCGCAATGAATCTGTTAGTTTATACATGGAATTAATGTGCCTCAGTATTTAAAAAGTGATCTAATATATTGTTGCAGTTATCTTGTTAAACTGCTGCCACAGTCCCTGTTAATCTGTTAGTTTATACATAGAATTACTGTGCCTCAGTATTAAAGGGCGGTTTAATATATTGTTGCATATAATTTGTTCACCTTCTGCGACATTCATAGTTAATCTGTTAGATTTCTGATACAGTTACTATACATTATGGCTAACAAACAGCTGCCTGGGCCCTCCAAAGGAATGAGCAGTGGCAAAAATGTATCCGGGAGTAGCTGGGGTAGCAGCAGCCGCAGCAACAGGCCAGAACTGCCACTGTCATCCAACGGTCGTGTTTTGACCAACAATCCTGGCCTGTAACTGTACTGGAATGGTTGACTTGATCTTCAACATTATCTCAAGTAACAACAGATACAGACAGCCAGGAATGGGTCGGTTCCTCTGACACTACGCTTAGTTGGCATGGCCCAGGAATTGCCTCTGTTCCTTCACCTATCCTGAATCTACATCTTGCTTTTGTTGCTCCTTCTGCTAACCAAGTAAGGTATGCCGCTGGCACTGCTCCGCTTTTCAGTGAGGATGAGCTTTGTGAGGACAGTTAGCAGTTACAAGCCAGCATAGACTTGGAGGAGAGGTCCACAGCGGACTCCTCTAGGAATGCAACCACTGATGATGACATTCGAGTGGGAGCACATGTTGCGATATGTCATGGACGTGTGCAAACGACAGGTGAGGATGACACAAGTTATGACAAAACTGATGTAGATTATGATGTAGCCAATTGCACATGGGAACCGGGTGAAATGGTTGCATAATCATCAGGGGGCGAGGGTGGCAGCATGCCAGTGAGATAGAGTGGAAGCAATGGGAGATCTGCAGCCAAACATGGAAGGGGTACACTGTCTGCTTCTTGGGAAACTGCTACGAGAGGAACACACTAGCAGTGCACAGGCTCATAAAAACAGCGGCAGGCAGGCATCACGCAGTGGTGGGGGGAAAATGCCATACTTGCCAGTGTGAATTTTTTTTCACCAAGTCGCTGGGGGGCGCTAGCATAGCGGTATGCAGGATATGTGGGCAGAAGGTGAGGCGCGGCGAGGGTGCTAATATAGGCACAATGGCCCAGCGTCAACACATGGATAGTCACCATAAACTGACGTGACAAAACCGTGCCACTCATTTAGTGTTATAGTCTGATGCAGCAACCTCCCACTGGCCCGTACCCACTCTCCAGCAGTCATGGGTCGACAACGTCATCAGAAGGAAACTGTTGTTCCTTCCCATTGACTTCAATGTTGTCTATTGCTCCTGATGCTCCTCGATCACCGAGGCGATTGCAAAAAGACAACAGTATGCATGCATTCATCCAATGATGCAAAAGCTGAACGTGTACCTGGCCAAGTTGTTGGTACTACAGTCCCTCCCTTTCCATGTAGTTGACTCTGCACATTTCAGAGAACTTATGGGTTTTACCCACCCAAGTTGGAGAATCCCAAGCCGACATTACTTTTCCCAAAAAGTTGTACCAGCCCTGCACATGTACGTTGAGCAGAAGGTGAATCAGTCCTTGGGCCTCTCGGTGTCTGGTAGAGTTCCAGTGCTGACATATGGAGTTGTAACTATGGTCAAGGATGATATATGTCGTTCACAGCTGTGGCCCAGGCACACCAGCAACGTGGCTAGGTGATGGCAATGCCACCATCGCATTGAAATGCTGGGATTTCTGTGTCAAAGTCCTCATTCCTTCCTCATCCTCCACCTTGTTCTCACCCTCCTCTCTAGCCACAGTTCACAGTGGTACTCCAGCATATAACCTATGCAAAGCTAGGCATTTTCACACGGTTACGCACCTGGTCTACCTTGGTGAACAGAGCAACACCAGTGAGGAACTGCCTTGCGTCATCAATAAAGAAATTGAACATTGTCTCCTCGCCAAATGGAGATAGGAATCATGTTTATGACGGAAAGAACATTTTGTCTGTGCTGCGTCAGAGAGAGATGACCCATGCCCCATGCATGGTGCATGTCTTCAATCTCATTGTCAACTGGTTCCTCAAGTCTTCCACTGAACTATAAGAGCTGTTAAAAATGTCCAGGAAGCTGCATGCACTTCAGCCACTCTTTCCATGCAAAGCATGCCCTCTTTGAGCTGCAAAGGTGAAATCCATTGCCTGATGAGCGAGGCTTCCACCTTTTGGAACTCCATGCTCCATATATTAGACTACCTGTAGCCGCAGAGGAACACAGTCAATGATTTATTATTGCTGCAGATGGACAGGTCTATTCACCTCTGTAACTTCCACGTCAGCTAGTGGCAACTCATGCGTGACACATGCTGTTTGCTCAGGCCCTTTGAGGAGGCCTCTTTACTTGTCAGTCAGCAGAACTATTGGATAAATGATGTCATTCCACTCCCATCCTGGAGGGGATGCTGACAAATCAGATTGGGGAGGGGACAGAAGACGTGGCAGCTCTAATTCATGTCCATTTGGCCCCCAAGGAGGATGAACTAGCAGTGGAGGAAGAGGACATAAACGCCCAGGAATTTTATAAATATGAGGAGCTGGTGGGCAACGACAATGCTGATGTGAGGTTTGACCATGACAAACCTTGGTAGTATGCAGTGGAGATGAAGGTAGGGAGGCCCTCTGTGTCCCTTACGCAAATGGCCAGATGCATGCTGTCATGTTCATGTAGTGACAGCCGCACTGTCTGCACTCACGCTCCACTGCCATGACTGGTGGGGGTTCAGGATCAGCACCAGCTCCATATTCAGACAGCAACTTCAGTCTGGAGTCTATGATGAGCAGTTTTTTTCAGCCGCCTTCTGAAGAACCCACCCAGCAACAGTGGGACATGCAGCAGGTGGTGGTATACCTGGACTGCACCCTGTAAACCATGATCCAAGATTCCCTGGACTACTGGGCATTCAAACTTGAAGTGTGGCCGCAACTGGCTGAGTATGCCATGGGCCATTACTTCTGGCCACATGCTGCTGCCACCATTATGATGCTGCCACCTGCCTGCTGCCTCTATTGCCATTTCTACAATGGGGCTTCTTGGCCTACTGATATGTACATGTTACATTTTTAAAAGGATATGTAAGCCACTGGGCCTTGCAATCATACTGCTGTTTTTCGGTTCTGCTACTACTGTGATCTCCTAGTATCTTGTGCTGTATGCTACTGCTGCTGCCCCCACCCCTCCCCACTCTTTCATGGGGCCACAATTGTCCCTGTTACAGCAACTGCTGTTGGACCCCATCCCCACTCTCTTATGGGTTCACTATTGTCCATGTTACTGCCATTGTTGTTGGCCCCCATCCCTACTCTTTTATGGGGCCACTATTGTCCATGTCCGTGTTGACATCACAATTTTTTTTTCCCGTTCTTCTTATCTAAACAAAAAAGAAAAAGAATTTGTAAGGCCTCTTTCACACGGTCAGTATTTGGTCAGTATTTGTGAGCCAAAAGCAGGAGTGGATTCAAGATACAGATAAAATGCAAATATTTCCATGACATTCTATCTCTGTTTTGTACCCACTCCTGCTTTTGGTTTACAAGTAGAGATGGCCTTGCGGTTCGCCCGGTGGTCGTTTCACGGCGAACTTTGCGCGTTCGCGATTCGACAGAACATGCAAACATATGGCGTGTCCACCGGCGCTATATTCTTTTGAATTGAGCCAAATTTTGACCCATGACACACGTCAGGTGAAACAGGACAGACAATTAAGAGACGTTTCAGCACATGGACACACCCCCACCCTATAACAGAACCCGATCTGGCAGCCATTTTACATTCTGTGTTTTGCAAGTGTAGGGAGAGGTTGCTTTGTGGAACAGGGACAGACTGTTAGGGACACCAAACACTAGCTAATAGGGCCACAAAAGTCCTTTTAAGGACTAGTATAGGTGTGCTATTGATAGGTGTGATATACTTATAATATACTTTTAAAATAGAAAGTATATTACAGAGCATTTGCATTGTGCAGAAGTTGTGTGCGGTTCTGATGCAATACCGCAGCTATATAGAGGGACAAACACTATTAATGTAACTAATTGCAACTGGTGTGATATACCTGTGCCCCCCAAAACACTGATTGAGAGGTGTGATATACTTATAATATACTTTCTAAAGTGCATTTGTATTGTGCAGCAGTTGTGTGTGGTTCTGCTGCGATACCTCAAAAAAACTGATTGAGGGGTGCAATTTACCTGCTTCCACAAAATACTGATTGAGGGGTGCGATATACATGCTTCCACCAAATATTGATTAATGGGTTCTATATACCTGCTTCCACAAAATACAGATTGAGGGGTGTAATATACAAGCTTCCACCAAAAATTGATTATAGGGGTTCTATATACCTGCTTCCACAAAATACTGATTGAGTGGTGCAATATACCAGCTTCCACCAAAAATTGATTGAGGGGTGCGATACACCTGCTTCCACAAAATACTGATTGAGGGGTGCGATATACCTGCTTCCACAAAATATTGATTAAGCGGTTCTATATACCTTCTTTCACAAAAAACAGATTGAGGGATGTAATATACCTGCTTCCACAAAACACTGATTACGGGTTTTTTTTATATACCTGCCTGCACAAAATATTGATTGAGTGGTGAGATATACCTGCTTCTACATTATATTGATTGAGGGGTACTATATACCTACTTTCACAAAATAGAGATTGAGGGGTTCTATATACCTGCTTCCACAAAATACAATGTAAAATACTGAGCAAATGCAGGACTTTATTTCCTTGTTAAAAAAAAATCTAATTTCGGACGTAAATGGACAAAACTGATGCAACTTGAACATACAACCTCTTTCACATGGACAGTTATTTTTAATCAGTATTTGATCAGTATTTGTAAGTAGAGTTGAGCGAACACCTGGATGTTCGGGTTCGAGAAGTTCGGCCGAACATCCCGGAAATGTTCGGGTTCGGGATCCGAACCCGATCCGAACTTCGTCCCGAACCCGAACCCCATTGAAGTCAATGGGGACCCGAACTTTTCGGCACTAAAAAGGCTGTAAAACAGCCCAGGAAAGAGCTAGAGGGCTGCAAAAGGCAGCAACATGTAGGTAAATCCCCTGCAAACAAATGTGGATAGGGAAATGAATTAAAATAAAAATTAAATAAATAAAAATTAACCAAAATCAATTGGAGAGAGGTTCCATAGCAGAGAATCTGGCTTCCCGTCACCCACCACTGGAACAGTCCATTCTCAGATATTTAGGCCCCGGCACCCAGGCAGAGGAGAGAGGTCCCGTAACAGAGAATCTGTCTTCATGTCAGCAGAGAATTAGTCTGCATGTCATAGCAGAGAATGAGGCTTCACGTCAGCCACCACTGCAACAGTCCATTGGCATATATTTAGGCCCAGCACACACACAGGCAGAGGAGAGAGGTCCCGTAACAGACAATCTGGCTTCATGTCAGCAGAGAATCAGTCTGCATGTCATAGCAGAGAATCAGGCTTCACGTCAGCCACCACTGCAACAGTCCATTGGCATATATTTAGGCCCAGCACACACACAGGCAGAGGAGAGAGGTCCCGTAACAGAGAATCTGGCTTCATGTCAGCAGAGAATCAGTCTGCATGTCATAGCAGAGAATGAGGCTTCACGTCACCCACCACTGCAACAGTCCATTGGCATATATTTAGGCCTAGCACACAGGCAGAGCAGAGAGGTCCCGTAACAGACAATCTGGCTTCATGTCAGCAGAGAATCAGTCTGCATGTCATAGCAGAGAATCAGGCTTCACGTCAGCCACCACTGCAACAGTCCATTGGCATATATTTAGGCCTAGCACACAGGCAGAGCAGAGAGGTCCCGTAACAGACAATCTGGCTTCATGTCAGCAGAGAATCAGTCTGCATGTCATAGCAGAGAATGAGGCTTCACGTCAGCCACCACTGCAACAGTCCATTGGCATATATTTAGGCCTAGCACACAGGCAGAGCAGAGAGGTCCCGTAACAGAGAATCTGTCTTCATGTCAGCAGAGAATCAGTCTGCATGTCATAGCAGAGAATGAGGCTTCACGTCAGCCACCACTGCAACAGTCCATTGGCATATATTTAGGCCTAGCACACAGGCAGAGGAGAGGTTCATTCAACTTTGGGTAGCCTCGCAATATAATGGTAAAATGAAAATAAAAATAGGATTGAATGAGGAAGTGCCCTGGAGTCCAATAATATATGGTTATGGGGAGGTAGTTAATGTCTAATCTGGACAAGGGACGGACAGGTCCTGTGGGATCCATGCCTGGTTCATTTTTATGAACGTCAGCTTGTCCACATTGGCTGTAGACAGGCGGCTGCATTTGTCTGTAATGACGCCCCTTGCCGTGCTGAATACACGTTCAGACAAAACGCTGGCTGCCGGGCAGGCCAGCACCTCCAAGGCATAAAAGGCTAGCTCTGGCCACGTGGACAATTTAGAGACCCAGAAGTTGAATGGGGCCGAACCATCAGTCAGTACGTGGAGGGGTGTGCACACGTACTGTTCCACCATGTTAGTGAAATGTTGCCTCCTGCTAACACGTTGCGTATCAGGTGGTGGTGCAGTTAGCTGTGGCGTGTTGACAAAAGTTTTCCACATCTCTGCCATGCTAACCCTGCCCTCAGAGGAGCTGGCCGTGACACAGCTGCCTTGGCGACCTCTTGCTCCTCCTCTGCCTTGGCCTTGGGCTTCCACTTGTTCCCCTGTGACATTTGGGAATGCTCTCAGTAGCGCGTCTACCAACGTGCGCTTGTACTCGCGCATCTTCCTATCACGCTCCAGTGCAGGAAGTAAGGTGGGCACATTGTCTTTGTAGCGTGGATCCAGCAGGGTGGCAACCCAGTAGTCCGCACAGGTTAAAATGTGGGCAACTCTGCTGTCGTTGCGCAGGCACTGCAGCATGTAGTCGCTCATGTGTGCCAGGCTGCCCAGGGGTAAGGACAAGCTGTCCTCTGTGGGAGGCGTATCGTCATCGTCCTGCCTTTCCCCCCAGCCACGCACCAGTGATGGACCCGAGCTGCGTTGGGTGCCACCCCGCTGTGACCATGCTTCATCCTCATCCTCCTCCACCTCCTCCTCATCCTCGTCCTCCTCGTCCTCCAGTAGTGGGCCCTGGCTGGCCACATTTGTACCTGGCCTCTGCTGTTGCCAAAAACCTCCCTCTGAGTCACTTCGAAGAGACTGGCCTGAAAGTGCTAAAAATGACCCCTCTTCCTCCTCCTCCTCCTCCTCCTCCTCCTGGGCCACCTCCTCTTCCATCATCGCCCTAAGTGTTTTCTCAAGGAGACATAGAAGTGGTATTGTAACGCTGATAACGGTGTCATCGCCACTGGCCATGTTGGTGGAGTACTCGAAACAGCGCAACAGGGCACACAGGTCTCGCATGGAGGCCCAGTCATTGGTGGTGAAGTGGTGCTGTTCTGTAGTGCGACTGACCCGTGCGTGCTGCAGCTGAAACTCCACTATGGCCTGCTGCTGCTCGCACAGTCTGTCCAGCATGTGCAAGGTGGAGTTCCACCTGGTGGGCACGTCGCATATGAGGCGGTGAGCGGGAAGGCCGAAGTTACGCTGTAGCGCAGACAGGCGAGCAGCAGCAGGATGTGAACGCCGGAAGCGCGAACAGACGGCCCGCACTTTATGCAGCAGCTCTGACATGTCGGGGTAGTTGTGAATGAACTTCTGCACCACCAAATTCAGCACATGCGCCAAGCAAGGGATGTGCGTCAAATTGGCTAGTCCCAGAGCTGCAACGAGATTTCGCCCATTATCACACACCACCAGGCCGGGCTTGAGGCTCACCGGCAGCAACCACTCGTCGGTCTGTTGTTCTATACCCCGCCACAACTCCTGTGCGGTGTGGGGCCTGTCCCCCAAACATATGAGTTTCAGAATGGCCTGCTGACGTTTACCCCGGGCTGTGCTGAAGTTGGTGGTGAAGGTGTGTGGCTGACTGGATGAGCAGGTGGAAGAAGAGGAGGAGGAAGCCGAGAAGGAGGAGGTGGCAACAGGAGGCAAAGAATGTTGCCCTGCGATCCTTGGCGGCGGAAGGACGTGCGCCAAACAGCTCTCCGCCTGGGGCCCAGCTGCCACTACATTTACCCAGTGTGCAGTTAGGGAGATATAGCGTCCCTGGCCGTGCTTACTGGTCCACGTATCTGTGGTTAGGTGGACCTTGCCACAGATGGCGTTGCGCAGTGCACACTTGATTTTATCGGATACTTGGTTGTGCAGGGAAGGCACGGCTCTCTTGGAGAAGTAGTGCCGGCTGGGAACAACATACTGTGGGACAGCAAGCGACATGAGCTGTTTGAAGCTGTCTGTGTCCACCAGCCTAAATGACAGCATTTCATAGGCCAGTAGTTTAGAAATGCTGGCATTCAGGGCCAGGGATCGAGGGTGGCTAGGTGGGAATTTACGCTTTCTATCAAATGTTTGTGAGATGGAGAGCTGAACGCTGGCGTGTGACATGGTTGAGACGCTTGGTGACGGAGGTGGTGGTGGTGGTGTTGGTGGTACATCCCCTGTTTGCTGGGCGGCAGGTGCCAACGTTCCTCCAGAGGCGGAGGAAGAGGCCGAGGCGGCAGCAGCAGAATAGGCCGAGGCGGCAGCAGCAGAAGAGGTAGCAGGGGGAGCCTGAGTGACTTCCTTGGTTTTAAGGTGTTTACTCCACTGCAGTTCATGCTTTGCATGCAGGTGCCTGGTCATGCAGGTTGTGCTCAGGTTCAGAACGTTAATGCCTCGCTTCAGGCTCTGATGGCACAGCGTGCAAACCACTCGGGTCTTGTCGTCAGCACATTGTTTGAAGAAGTGCCATGCCAGGGAACTCCTTGAAGCTGCCTTTGGGGTGCTCGGTCCCAGATGGCGGCGGTCAGTAGCAGGCGGAGTCTCTTGGCGGCGGGTGTTCTGCTTTTGCCCACTGCTCCCTCTTTTGCTACGCTGTTGGCTCGGTCTCACCACTGCCTCTTCCTCCGAACTGTGAAAGTCAGTGGCACGACCTTCATTCCATGTGGGGTCTAGGACCTCATCGTCCCCTGCATCGTCTTCCACCCAGTCTTGATCCCTGACCTCCTGTTCAGTCTGCACACTGCAGAAAGACGCAGCAGTTGGCACCTGTGTTTCGTCATCATCAGAGACATGCTGAGGTGGTATTCCCATGTCCTCATCATCAGGAAACATAAGTGGTTGTGCGTCAGTGCATTCTATGTCTTTCACCGCTGGGGAAGGGCTAGGTGGATGCCCTTGGGAAACCCTGCCAGCGGAGTCTTCAAACAGCATAAGAGACTGCTGCATAACTTGAGGCTGAGACAGTTTCCCTGGTATGCATGGGGGTGATGTGACAGACTGATGGGGTTGGTTTTCAGGCGCCATCTGTGCGCTTTCTGCAGAAGACTGGGTGGGAGATAATGTGAACGTGCTGGATCCACTGTCGGCCACCCAATTGACTAATGCCTGTACCTGCTCAGGCCTTACCATCCTTAGAACGGCATTGGGCCCCACCATATATCGCTGTAAATTCTGGCGGCTACTGGGACCTGAGGTAGTTGGTACACTAGGACGTGTGGATGTGGCAGAACGGCCACGTCCTCTCCCAGCACCAGAGGGTCCACTAACACCACCACGACCATGTCCACGTCCGCGTCCCTTACTAGATGTTTTTCTCATTGTTATGGTTCACCACAACAACAAATATATTATTTGGCCCAATGTATTGTATTCAAATTCAGCGGGATATAAATTTGAGGCCTAGTATTTAGGCGCTGGGTGACCGGTATGGATTTAGTGACAGAATTAGACTTGGAAATGCACAGAAGCGTGTGTGTGAAGTTATTCTGAATGACCCTATGTGCACCTTCAATATGATATACCCTTTTAGGGATAGATTTCAAATAGCTCTGATATAGCAGAAACGACTAAATTATGAAATTGCTAAATTGGGAATTGTATTTCAACCCAGAACAAAAAATGTGCTTTGACGGACACTAAATAACTTTCCTAGCCACAACAGGACAGCGGTAACGAGAGATTTAGCGGGATATAAATTTGAGGCCTAGTATTTAGGCGCTGGGTGACAGGTATGGGTTTAGTGACAGAATTAGATTTGGAAATGCACAGTAGCGGGTGTGTGAAGTTATTCTGAATGACCCTATGTGCACCTTGAATATTATATACCCTTTTAGGGATAGATTTCAAATAGCTCTGATATAGCAGAAACCACTAAATTATGAAATTGCTAAATTGGGAATTGTATTTCAACCCAGAACAAGAAATGTGCTTGAACGGACACTAAATAACTCGCCCAGCTACAACACTAAGGACAGATTTAGCGGGATATAAATTTGAGGCCTAGTATTTAGGCGCTGGGTGACAGGTATGGGTTTAGTGCCAGAATTAGACTTGGAAATACACAGTAGCGGGTGTGTGTGAAGTTATTCTGAATGACCCAATGTGCACCTTGAATATTATATACCCTTTTAGGGATAGATTTCAAATAGCTCTGATATAGCAGAAACCACTAAATTATGAAATTGCTAAATTGGGAATTGTATTTCAACCCAGAACAAGAAATGTGCTTGAACGGACACTAAATAACTCGCCCAGCTACAGCACTAAGGACAGATTTAGCGGGATATAAATTTGAGGCCTAGTATTTAGGCGCTGGGTGACAGGTATGGGTTTAGTGCCAGAATTAGACTTGGAAATACACAGTAGCGGGTGTGTGTGAAGTTATTCTGAATGACCCAATGTGCACCTTGAATATTATATACCCTTTTAGGGATAGATTTCAAATAGCTCTGATATAGCAGAAACCACTAAATTATGAAATTGCTAAATTGGGAATTGTATTTCAACCCAGAACAAGAAATGTGCTTGAACGGACACTAAATAACTCGCCCAGCTACAGCACTAAGGACAGATTTAGCGGGATATAAATTTGAGGCCTAGTATTTAGGCGCTGGGTGACAGGTATGGGTTTAGTGCCAGTATTAGACTTGGAAATACACAGTAGCGGGTGTGTGTGAAGTTATTCTGAATGACCCAATGTGCACCTTGAATATTATATACCCTTTTAGGGATAGATTTCAAATAGCTCTGATATAGCAGAAACCACTAAATTATGAAATTGCTAAATTGGGAATTGTATTTCAACCCAGAACAAGAAATGTGCTTGAACAGACACTAAATAACTCGCCCAGCTACAGCACTAAGGACAGATTTAGCGGGATATAAATTTGAGGCCTAGTATTTAGGCGCTGGGTGACAGGTATGGGTTTAGTGCCAGAATTAGACTTGGAAATACACAGTAGCGGGTGTGTGTGAAGTTATTCTGAATGACCCAATGTGCACCTTGAATATTATATACCCTTTTAGGGATAGATTTCAAATAGCTCTGATATAGCAGAAACCACTAAATTATGAAATTGCTAAATTGGGAATTGTATTTCAACCCAGAACAAGAAATGTGCTTGAACGGACACTAAATAACTCGCCCAGCTACAGCACTAAGGACAGATTTAGCGGGATATAAATTTGAGGCCTAGTATTTAGGCGCTGGGTGACAGGTATGGGTTTAGTGCCAGAATTAGACTTGGAAATACACAGTAGCGGGTGTGTGTGAAGTTATTCTGAATGACCCAATGTGCACCTTGAATATTATATACCCTTTTAGGGATAGATTTCAAATAGCTCTGATATAGCAGAAACCACTAAATTATGAAATTGCTAAATTGGGAATTGTATTTCAACCCAGAACAAGAAATGTGCTTGAACGGACACTAAATAACTCGCCCAGCTACAGCACTAGGGACAGATTTAGCGGGATATAAATTTGAGGCCTAGTATTTAGGCGCTGGGTGACAGGTATGGGTTTAGTGCCAGAATTAGACTTGGAAATACACAGTAGCGGGTGTGTGTGAAGTTATTCTGAATGACCCAATGTGCACCTTGAATATTATATACCCTTTTAGGGATAGATTTCAAATAGCTCTGATATAGCAGAAACCACTAAATTATGAAATTGCTAAATTGGGAATTGTATTTCAACCCAGAACAAGAAATGTGCTTGAACGGACACTAAATAACTCGCCCAGCTACAGCACTAGGGACAGATTTAGCGGGATATAAATTTGAGGCCTAGTATTTAGGCGCTGGGTGACAGGTATGGGTTTAGTGCCAGAATTAGACTTGGAAATACACAGTAGCGGGTGTGTGTGAAGTTATTCTGAATGACCCAATGTGCACCTTGAATATTATATACCCTTTTAGGGATAGATTTCAAATAGCTCTGATATAGCAGAAACCACTAAATTATGAAATTGCTAAATTGGGAATTGTATTTCAACCCAGAACAAGAAATGTGCTTGAACAGACACTAAATAACTCGCCCAGCTACAGCACTAAGGACAGATTTAGCGGGATATAAATTTGAGGCCTAGTATTTAGGCGCTGGGTGACAGGTATGGGTTTAGTGCCAGAATTAGACTTGGAAATACACAGTAGCGGGTGTGTGTGAAGTTATTCTGAATGACCCAATGTGCACCTTGAATATTATATACCCTTTTAGGGATAGATTTCAAATAGCTCTGATATAGCAGAAACCACTAAATTATGAAATTGCTAAATTGGGAATTGTATTTCAACCCAGAACAAGAAATGTGCTTGAACGGACACTAAATAACTCGCCCAGCTACAGCACTAAGGACAGATTTAGCGGGATATAAATTTGAGGCCTAGTATTTAGGCGCTGGGTGACAGGTATGGGTTTAGTGCCAGAATTAGACTTGGAAATACACAGTAGCGGGTGTGTGTGAAGTTATTCTGAATGACCCAATGTGCACCTTGAATATTATATACCCTTTTAGGGATAGATTTCAAATAGCTCTGATATAGCAGAAACCACTAAATTATGAAATTGCTAAATTGGGAATTGTATTTCAACCCAGAACAAGAAATGTGCTTGAACGGACACTAAATAACTCGCCCAGCTACAGCACTAGGGACAGATTTAGCGGGATATAAATTTGAGGCCTAGTATTTAGGCGCTGGGTGACAGGTATGGGTTTAGTGCCAGAATTAGACTTGGAAATACACAGTAGCGGGTGTGTGTGAAGTTATTCTGAATGACCCAATGTGCACCTTGAATATTATATACCCTTTTAGGGATAGATTTCAAATAGCTCTGATATAGCAGAAACCACTAAATTATGAAATTGCTAAATTGGGAATTGTATTTCAACCCAGAACAAGAAATGTGCTTGAACGGACACTAAATAACTCGCCCAGCTACAGCACTAGGGACAGATTTAGCGGGATATAAATTTGAGGCCTAGTATTTAGGCGCTGGGTGACAGGTATGGGTTTAGTGCCAGAATTAGACTTGGAAATACACAGTAGCGGGTGTGTGTGAAGTTATTCTGAATGACCCAATGTGCACCTTGAATATTATATACCCTTTTAGGGATAGATTTCAAATAGCTCTGATATAGCAGAAACCACTAAATTATGAAATTGCTAAATTGGGAATTGTATTTCAACCCAGAACAAGAAATGTGCTTGAACGGACACTAAATAACTCGCCCAGCTACAGCACTAGGGACAGATTTAGCGGGATATAAATTTGAGGCCTAGTATTTAGGCGCTGGGTGACAGGTATGGGTTTAGTGCCAGAATTAGACTTGGAAATACACAGTAGCGGGTGTGTGTGAAGTTATTCTGAATGACCCAATGTGCACCTTGAATATTATATACCCTTTTAGGGATAGATTTCAAATAGCTCTGATATAGCAGAAACCACTAAATTATGAAATTGCTAAATTGGGAATTGTATTTCAACCCAGAACAAGAAATGTGCTTGAACGGACACTAAATAACTCGCCCAGCTACAGCACTAGGGACAGATTTAGCGGGATATAAATTTGAGGCCTAGTATTTAGGCGCTGGGTGACAGGTATGGGTTTAGTGCCAGAATTAGACTTGGAAATACACAGTAGCGGGTGTGTGTGAAGTTATTCTGAATGACCCAATGTGCACCTTGAATATTATATACCCTTTTAGGGATAGATTTCAAATAGCTCTGATATAGCAGAAACCACTAAATTATGAAATTGCTAAATTGGGAATTGTATTTCAACCCAGAACAAGAAATGTGCTTGAACGGACACTAAATAACTCGCCCAGCTACAGCACTAAGGACAGATTTAGCGGGATATAAATTTGAGGCCTAGTATTTAGGCGCTGGGTGACCGGTATGGATTTAGTGACAGAATTAGACTGGGATATGGCCAAAAAATAAACAGACTATTGCTGGTTAAATGCACTTGGTGTGACAGCTTCACCCTGATGTAGGCTTTAGCCAAAAAACAACCACACCATTGAGGGTTAAATGCACTTGGTGACAGGCGCAGCTTGCCCCTGATTTTGTATATGGCCAAAAAATGAACAGACTATTGCTGGTTAAATGCACTTGGTGTGACAGCTTCACCCTGATGTAGGCTTTAGCCAAAAAACAACCACACCATTGAGGGTTAAATGCACTTGGTGACAGGCGCAGCTTGCCCCTGATTTTGTATATGGCCAAAAAATGAACAGACTATTGCTGGTTAAATGCACTTGGTGTGACAGCTTCACCCTGATGTAGGCTTTAGCCAAAAAACAACCACACCATTGAGGGTTAAATGCACTTGGTCGCAGCTTGTGCTGGCGCACCACAAGACACAAAATGGCCGCCGATCACCCCAGAAAAATGTGACTGACAAACGGTCTGGGCAGCCTAAAAACAGTGAGCAATTGAGGATCAGCAGCTCAATGATCCACAGCTGCAGATCGATCAGTTAATCAAGTCCTTTGGAGGAGTTAATCTGCCTAATCTCGCCCTACTGTCGCAGCCGCAACCTCTCCCTACGCTAATCAGAGCAGAGTGACGGGCGGCGCTATGTGACTCCAGCTTAAATAGAGGCTGGGTCACATGGTGCTCTGGCCAATCACAGCCATGCCAATAGTAGGCATGGCTGTGATGGCCTCTTGGGGCAAGTAGTATGACGCTTGTTGATTGGCTGCTTTGCAGCCTTTCAAAAAGCGCCAAGAAAGCGTCACAAAAGCGCGAAGAAAGCGACGAACACCGAACCCGAACCCGGACTTTTACGAAAATGTCCGGGTTCGGGTCCGTGTCACGGACACCCCAAAATTCGGTACGAACCCGAACTATACAGTTCGAGTTCGCTCATCCCTATAGTTTACAGAAACACCCCATATGTGGTCGTAAACTGCTGTACGGGCACACGGCAGGGCGCAGAAGGAAAGGAATGCCATACGGTTTTTGGAAGGCAAATTTTGCTGGACAGTTTTTTTTTTTACACCATTTCCCATTTCAAGCCCCCCTAATGCACCCCTAGTGTAGAAACTCCAAAAAAGTGGCCACATTTTAGAAACTACGGGATAGGGTGGCAGAATTGTTGCTACTGATTTTTGTTGCTCTATATTACACTTTTTGTGACCCTGACTCCCTCCGTATGAAGTGCAGGGAGCTGGTTGTCGTGTCCCCTCACTATTATAGGGTTTTCAGGTGTCACACAGTCTTAGGTACGTGGGCATACAATCGTCTACCTTTGAGACCCTTGTATGTGCTTAGCAGTCAGGGTGAGCGCTTAGGACTTTATATGGGTCACATATATGCTCCTTAGTTTGGGATCAAGCCAGTTGGACGTTTATTCATAACTTCCAGCTATCTGCAACATCATCCGTGACAAAATCATGTTTTAGTGTTTCCATAGTCTGAGAGCCATAATTTTTTCAGTTTTTGGGCGATTACCTTGGGTAGGGTATGAGTTTTGCGGGATGAGATGACGGTTTTATTGGCACTATTTTGCGCTGCGTGTGACTTTTTGATCGTTTGCTATTACACTTTTTGTGATGTAAGGTGACAAAAAATGGTTTATTTAGCACAGTTTTTATTTTAATATTTTTACGGTGTTTATCTGAGGGGTTAGATCATGTGATATTTTTATATAGCCGATCGATACGGGCACGCCGATACCTAATATGTATACTTTTCTTTTATTTATGTAAGTTTTACACAATGATTCCATTTTTGAAGCAAAAAAAATCATGTTTTAGTGTTTCCATAGTCTGAGAGCCATAATTTTTTCAAGTTTTTGGGCAATTACCTTGGGTAGGGTATGATTTTTGTGGGATGAGATGACGGTTTTATTGGCACTATTTTGGGGTGCGTGTGACTTTTTGATCGCTTGCTATTACACTTTTTGTGATGTAAGAAGACAAAAAATTGTATATTTAGCACAGTTTTTATTTTACATTTTTTACTGTGTTCACCTGAGGGGTTAGGTCATGTGATATTTTTATAGAGCCGGTCGATACAGACGCGGCGATACCTAATATGTATCCTTTTTTTTTTATTTATGTAAGTTTTACACAATAACAGCTTTTTAAAATAAAAAAATATGATGTTTTAGTGTCTCCATATTCTGAGCCATAGTTATTTTTTATTTTTTGGGCGATTACCTTGGGTAGGGTAAGAGTTTTTCGGGATGAGATGATGGTTTTATTGGTACTATTTTGGGGTGCGTGTGACTTTTTGATCGCTTGCTATTACACTTTTTGTGATGTAAGGTGACAAAAAATGGTTTATTTAGCACAGTTTTTATTTTAATATTTTTACTGTGTTCATCTGAGGGGTTAGATCATGTGATATTTTTAGATAGCCAATCGATACGGACGCGGCGATACCTAATATGTACACTTTTATTTTATTTATGTAAGTTTTACACAATGATTTCATTTTTGAAGCAAAAAAAAATCATGTTTTAGTGTTTCCATAGTCTGAGAGCCATAATTTTTTCGAGGTTTTGGGCAATTACCTTGGGTAGGGTATGATATACATATATAACTAATATGTATATATACCTAATATGTATACATTTTTTTTAATTTATGTAAGTTTTACACAATAACAGCTTTTTAAAATAAAAAATATGCCATAGTTTTTTTTTGGGGCGATTGTCTCAGTTAGGGGCTCATTTTTTGCGGGGTGAGATGACGGTTAGATTGGTACTATTTTGGTGGGCAAACGCCTTTTTGATCGCTTGCTGTTGTACTTTTTGAGATGTAAGGTGACAAAAAAATTGTTTATTTAGCAGTTTTTATTTTTTGCGGTGTTCCTATGAGGGGTTAGGTCATGTGATATGTTTCTAGAGCCGGTCGATACGGACATGGCGATACCTAATATGTATACTGTGTGCAGTTTTGGGCTCCTGTGAACAAGGCAGACATAGCAGAGCTGGAGAGGGTCCAGAGGAGGGCAACTAAAGTAATAACTGGAATGGGGCAACTACAGTACCCTGAAAGATTATCAACATTGGGTTATTCACTTTAGAAAAAAGACAACTAAACGGAGATCTAATTACTGATTGCCTTATTGGAGTCGGGAAGGAATTTTTTCCCCCTTAAGTGGGGAAAATTGGCTTGTACCTCACAGTTTTTTTTGCCTTCCTCTGGATCAACTTGCAGGATAACAGGCCGAACTGGATGGACAGATGTTTTTTTTTTTGGCCTTATATACTATGTTACTATGTTACTAAAAACAGAGGTCAATAAAGACTTTTCTTTTGTTTTTAACATTGGGTCATTGTGTACATATATTATTAAATTGGACCAATATACCATGCAATGCCTCCATTTTACATGTTGGTCAATTGTACATATAATAAAAGAGGCAAGAACACAAGAACATGCCGCAAACAATGTACCAGAAACAGATAAAAAAAAATGAAATGACAGTTATAGTTAAAACAAGGTACAGTATAATAAAGATTGCAGAAAGCAGAAAAAAATAAAATTCTGCAACAAAGTAATATTATTATAATGATAATATGGGAGGGCTCAAGTATTTTTCCACTGCTATGTACTCCTATTGCTGAAAGGTGGTTTCTCATGCTTCGTATTTGGAACCTCTGTATGACGTAAAACCTAGCTAACAGTAAAGCGCAAATCTTAACATAGCTCTTAGCTCTCTAATTATCTGGGAACTTTCCATGCCTGGTGGAATTTGTACTGAATATACAGAAATAGCATTTAGGTGGTATATATGTAAGTATGAGTGTATCTAAATATATTCATACTTAGTTTTCTTTCTGCTGAGTGTAAAATCCATGGGAGTCCCACAGGACCTGCATGGCAAGTCTAAATTCAGCTCCCATAGTTCTTATGCACATCTTACCTGTCAGCCAAATCGCAGTATCTTCGAGGTATGATTCTGTCAGGAAGTAGGCTTTCCGGTAAAACTTGACAATGATTCCTATTCTGTACGGGTCCTAAGAATAAATCTCTTTAGCAGCATTAGCTTGTGCAAAAGCCAAAGCTTGGATTACTACAAGGTATGACCACATATACAGTAGCTGCTAGCGCATAATTAAAAAGGAGGATTGTGGCAGAAAATAACATGTCTACACGATAATCACTTTTAAACTCTTGCTCTTTTAAGAAGCTTATTTTTAGATTTTTTTTAGATGTTTTTTTTTTTTCAGTTGTTCGGTTTCCTCTTGTAATGGCTTGTAATTAATTTGTTCTCCTTGTCGCACATTTCACTCTGTTTCCTCATTTGTGAAATTATTATCTTTCTGAAGAAAAAGGTCACCCAACATGCACATTAGATTTTATATATAAAGCAGTGATCTGGTTTTAGGGAAATGTCTAAAATAAATGACTGCTTTTCCCAATCTTTAAACCTCTGTTAGGTTTGATTAATGTGAATCTCCTCTTTTTTATCATCAGGTCATTTTAAGTCAAAAAGTCTCTTCTGATTAAAGGGTTTGGATGCTTTCTGATAAGATTTAAGAAATGCCAGAAACTGTTGGTCAGTGGCATAAGGGCTCGTTCACACGAACGTTTTTTGCGTTACGTATGCAGGCTGTTTATTGCGTTCTGTATACGATCCGTATACGGAACCATTAATTTCTATGGGTCCACAAAAAAAACAGAAGGTACTCCTTGAGCATCCCGTTTCCGTATGTCTGCATTTCCGTTCCGCTACATTTTGAGTCTTGTCCTAATATTGTCCGCAAATCACGTTCGGTGCCTCCATTCAAGTCAATGGGTCCGCAAAATAAAGGAACACATACGAAAATGCATCCGCATGTCTTCCGTATCCGTTCCGTTTGTGTGGAACCATCTATTGAAAATTTTATGCCCAGACCAATTTTTTCTATCTAATTACAGTATACTGTATATGCCATATGGAAAAATGGAACGGAAAAACAGAACAGAAATGGAAACACAACGAAAGCAAAAAACGGAACAACGGATCCGTGAAAAACGGTCCGCAAAACACTGAAAAAGCCATACGGTTGTGTGAACAAGCCCTAAAATGGAGCATGCAGATTGAAGCTCCCTACTGCTGATGGCTTCCCAGTATAAAAACACAACACATGGAGGCTGCCATGTCCATAGCTCCCCAGATGGCAGCAGTGACATGATTTAGCCACGTTACTGCCTCCCCATTGTGTCCTCTTTTGCACCAGCGTTAAAAGTGTTCAGTTCATGTGTTCCTAAAGGAGATTATGCCACTTGTATATGTGCATGCACTAAATGCTTTCAGCAGTGGTGCAGAAGAAGATACAGATCAGGAGGTGGTCACCTAGGTCAGTGTTTCCCAACCAGCGTGCCTCCAGCTGTTGCAAAACTACAACTCCCAGCATGTCCAGACAGTCTTTGGCTGTGCAGGCATGCTGGGAGTTGTAGTTTTGCAACAGCTGGAGGCAAACTGGTTGGAAAACACTGACCTAGGTAACTCACATAATTGTTGCCATCTTAGGAGCGATGGAGATGGCAGTTGCCACCTTCAGTATCTACACAGGGATCCCATAGACGGCTATGGGATTGATTTCACCAGAAGGCGGCCAATGCCTTTATTTTTTTTATATATTTTTTTATAGCTGTCTGAACATAGTTTTTCTCATAAAGAGCTCCAAATCCCCTGTATAGACATAGATTTAAAGTTTTTTCGGGGGATTCTCATAATGATGGCCTAGCCTCACAATAGGTCATCAATACGATACAGGCAGGGGTCTGACTTCTGGCACCCCCGCTGATCATCTGTTTGAGGAAGCTGCATCGCTCACAGGAGCTCTGGTGAGCACAGCGGCCTTCTCACAGCTTACCAAGCACAGCACCCTTCATTAGTATTGCAGCTCAGCACTATTCACTTGAATAGCACTGAGCTGCTCCTAGGCCATGCGACCAATGAATGTGATGTCACATGGCCTAGGAAGAGACCTAAGCACACACGGATAGCTACAGCCTCTTCATACAGCCGATCCCCAACAATGTGATATTGATGACTTATCCTGAGCAGGGGCATAGCTATAGCGCAAGCAGGGAAAGCAGCTGCTATGGGGCCCAAACACAGAAGGGGCCCACCTGGGAAGAGGACTGAAAGATGTTGTTGTCAGGGCCCCCTCAACAGTATTATGCAATAACATTATATACAGTGATAGTATTATAAAATGACAGTATTATATACTGTATATACAGGACATGTAGAAAAACAGACACTGCGGCTGCGGGCCTGATCTGAAAGAGCGATCTTGACTAGCCACATGAGTGGGGGTTGTACTGGAGGAGGGGGTTGTGAAGATGTTGCTGGGAGGGTGGGAGGGGGTCACCATTCAAAAATTTGCTGTGGGGCTCAGTCATTTCTAGTTATGCCACTGATCCTGAGGGTAGATGGCAATTATCAAAATCCTGGTGAACCCCTTTAAAAATAATCAGGTGGTCTACCTCAAGTCACTGCTAGTGGATATGTCTTGTTATTGAGATGAATATATAGAAGTTAGCTCTAATACTGACAGCAGGTGAAGTAGCTTTATGTTAGAACTTGTAAGCATGGTCATGGTCATTTCTAAGCATGGGCTTTTGAGCTCTGTATAAGAAGAACACTACTAGTAAAATATAAGAAAAATAAATAAATAAGCACAGAATGCACCAAAATGCATACAACAGAGGTAATTTTCTTTAAAATGAAATTGTCAAGAGAACAGATCAACAGCCTGTTGTCACGAGGGTTTCAAGAACCACGCCTGACTCCGTTATACCCGGGGTCAGGAAGTTGCAGCGGTTGGCTGCGCGCTCTATGTAGTAAGATAGGGCTGTTTCTTTATGGTAGCTTTCTGGGTTTGCTTTACAACCCTTTTTGGCTCACTCAGGGATCCGTAGCTCCTTCTCCTCAGCTGTTCCTTGTCCAGCACTCCCAACCTCCTTATATTCCCCTCTCACACTTCTCTGGTTGCCAGATATAGAGCTTCCTGCCTGGACTTCTATACTGACCCACTGGAGCTGTGTTGCTGCGTTTCCTGGTTGTTGTTCCAGAACGTTACCCTCCGGATCCCTGTTGGGCCTTTGAGGTCTGCTGTTGTCGCCCACCTGGGATTATATGTTTGTCTGTATTGTCTGTCCTCTCCTTGGTGTTTTCCTTTTAGTGTCAGTGGTGCGGACTAGTGATCCCATCGCCCCGTTCACTACCTAGGGCTCATCTTAGGGAAAGCCAGGAACCCGTCTAGGGACGTCAGGGCAGTCAGGTGCCAGCCGCAAGGTGAGTCAGGGGTCACCACCTTTCCCTCTCCCTTGGGCAGGGCCTTCCTTTTTCCCTCCCTTTGCGTGACGCCGGTCATGAAACCTGTTGAGATTTGCAACGTGAAAAACTTTTTACTGTCTTTGAAGTTCTACGGTATATAACTGAATAGTAGATTAGCAAATTATAAGTATGCAGTAATACTGTATCTTGATATTTGATAACTTTTGTGGGTGCAAAATCCTTCTATGTATGGGAATCAATCAAACCAATGTATAAAAGAACAGAATTCTCCAGCTACAGTGGAAATATTGCAAAATGCCAAAAAAAGTGCCAATATCCACCTACGTTCTTTAAATGGCATCCTGGGGGACATAACACCTTTACCAACCAAAACAATTGCCATAGCCTCCCTATTCATGCACCTCTAAACACATTATATGTCAAAACAACGGACACAAAATAGGGAACCAAATTTAATATTTTATTTTGGTGTCAGTTTGCATATTTAAAGAATAGAATTGCTAAACTGGAAAAAGTACCCACGCTTACATATTATTGAGCCTACACAGTAGTGACAGGGAGTGACTGCTGCATAGAACTACAATGTCTAGTTGTATAACAAAAGGGAGGGAAAGGGATACTTGCAGTAGTAAAGTCCTTCATCTTTGGCTCACCTCGCACATCCCTGGCCAGTGGCTGAAGAGCTCAGGTAAAAGCCTGCAAGTAACTTCATGGGACGTTCTGTGTGAAGTCACACTTGTGTACGGATGACTGCAGAGACCAAACCTCCTCCATCGCATTTTGGAATTCGCAGATTTTCCTGCCAGTTCTTTTATACACCTTTCAGGATGAACTACTTGCAGTATATGGGGAAAATACTGTATGCATAGCCTATTTCCCTCTATTGTTATAATATGTGAAAGGGAAAATGCAAACTATACAATACAAATGTCCCACCTCCACTAAACATCAAACCAACCATATAATTTGAACATGCTACTACTCTGGGTACTGGCCACATTATTTCCATTGTACTGAAAAGTAAACACTTGTCCCTCCTAATATAAATGTACGTGATAATGTTCAAAAAGCAGTGTTCTACCATATCCCTAAAAGCCACAAGTTGGAAAGTAGTCCAAAGGGTAGTGTCACCGCCAGACATCTGAGAAGCTCTGACAGACGTTCTTCAGAACCTCCTGCTTGAGGTTCTTTTGTTTTGCTTTCGTTTTGTCATCTCGTTTCCCTCTCTCAGCTGTCATCTAGTTGCACTGATTGCATCCCTTTAAATCCCCTCCCATACTGCATCACTTTGCAGTTTATACAACTTCCTGGAGTGTGTGCATGTTGGATGCTACAACTGATGCTTCTACAGTTAAGTCTGTTCATTTATTTGTGTTTTCCTTTTTGCTTGATCCTAGGTGACCCTGACTCCCTCCGTATTAAGTGTAGGGAGACGGTGGTCATGTCCCCTCACTATTATAGGGTGTTCAGGTGTCATACAGTCGAGGAACGTGGGTATGCAATTATCTACCATAGAGATTTTTGCATAGGCTGAGCAGTAAGGGAGAGAGCTAGGGCTGTTACAGGGCTTACCCTTTGGTTCCTTAGTTTTGGATCAAGTCAGTCGGATCTTCATTTGTGTCTTCTAGTTTTCTGTAACACCTTCCGTGACAGGTAGGCTCTTTATAGCCTTACATCAAATCTGTCTAAATACTCATTTGTGGATGTTTTATTGCAGGGATGTGCTCAAGCTCTCCCTCATATCTAAAATACACTAAACATATTTTACTAACTTTATATATGGCCAGATTGCAAGAAAAATACATCTTGAGGACTCCTGGTTACATACCATAATCGAAAATAGGAAGGGTAAGCAGGATTAAAGCTCCTACAATCTAGCAATCTAGAAAAAGACGGGTTGCTGGTGGCTCACCTGGCTGATACAATGTGTAGGTGCTCTAGGTTTGACTGATTCACCAAATCAGTAAAGGAGAGTATGTAATAAAAATCTGTGGAAAACCGGCAATCTTCACCTGGTAGAACTCTTAGAGAGCAGTATAGACAGATTGGTAGGTAAAAATGTGCATTTATTTCATGTAAATATCGATCATAAAGGGTATACTTTAGTAAGAAGGGGGTGAGGGGGGGATCGTATGAGTACAATTCATAAAATTTGATTTATAAAACAGGTATATGGTGCAGTGCTATTAAGGTAGTGCACTGCGTGAAGATGGAAATTAAAAATAAAAAATAATAGTAAAGAATAGATTATTCAGTAATTGTCGCCACTTTCATAAAAAATAATAAAAATAGATACAAATAAGAAAGATAAAAATGGTGTAGTCATTCACAGTGGTCTCCACTAGTGATGATCGAGCATGCTCGGCCGAGTACCGGTTCGGCTCAAGCATCGCTATGCTCGGCAGATCCGAGCGCTCTGCCGAGTACCACATGTGCTCGAGCGCCATGCTCGAGTCTCCTCCCCAGACATTTGGCGCCTTCTAAGCAGCCAATAAACATGCTGGTAAGTATTGCCATCACTGTAATGCCATTAGAAAAGTTTTCTACTGGCATTACAGTGATTGGCTGGCCGGCACACGTCATCGGGTGCTGTATAGCACCCGGTCACACGGGTTCGGCTCATTGCGAGTCAGGGAGAGCTGCTGTTAGGAAGGGACAGAGCGAGTGTAGAGCGAATTTGATCTCAAACCTTTCAGAGACCCAAAAGTCCTTTTAAGGACTATTGCTAGAGGTGGCAGCAAAATTTATTTTGGGGGAATTTTTTTTTTGTGTGTCATTGCGACCGTTAGTGACATTCATTTTCTGCATTCTACAAACGCTGCTTGCTGTGACCAGTGAGAAGCAAATCAGCACTGATATCTAGGCCGTGTGTGACGCCTATATTTAATCCAAATATCAGTGACATCCAGTGTAAATTTGAAGAAGGTGAGTATTAAGGGACGGGAAAGTGAACGTGATTCTGATGGTTCACACAGAGGCCGTAGCTCAGGTCACGTTGCAACTGTACCTGCTGCCAGAGCACAAGGAAAACAGTCATCTACGATACCTAGCTTCATGTCCCAGTTTGCGGGGGCGTCGCAAGACAACACTCTTGAAGTCAGACCAGTGCGACCAGGTGGTCGGTTGGATTGCAGCAGATAATGCTTCCACTGGGTTAAGCACCACCCTGTCTTCCACCAAGTCCAGTCTCAGTAGCCAACAGTCTGGTTGGTCAACAACACAATCCTCACCCTGATCATCCTTCCTCCCACCATGTAGAGTCTGGCCAAACAAGCAATCCGTTACTCGGATGTTCTGAGGAGCTATTTAAACCCCCATCACTTAATTTGGCCCTCTCCCTAAGCACTCTTGAGGAGGGACATGAGATCTTGTGCCCTGATTCTCAACCTCTAGAGCCTTTACACTCACAAGATGATGTGTTTAAGGAGGTGGATGATGACGAGACACAGTTGCCATCAAGTCAACCACAATTACTGTCTGCAGAGGTTGATGAAGAGGATGATATACCGTTGTCAATCACTGAAGTTGTGTTGGGGTCAGCAAATGAGGATGATCGGAGTGGGGAAGTTGAAGAGGACTTGGTGGACGATGAGGTCATTGACCCAACATGGGAAGGCAGAAACTCGAGCGAGGACAGCAGTCCTGAGGGGCAGCGATCTGCAGCACCGCAACAGGCTGGAAGAGGCAGTGGGGCTGCAACAGGGAGAAGGCACGCCATGCCAAACAGGCCCGCAAGTGTTCCACGGAGCACCCCCTTGCGGAAATCTCCCTTGTTTGGTGACGACCATTCGCCAGTCGAAGGCGCAGGCCCAGATGCCTCCCGCGCTGCACCTATGCCGTCGCAAGCACCATCAGCGACCACATACACTTCCCTGTCCCAGCGCAGCGTCCAAATGTCTTTTCCCAAGGCATTTGAACGCAAGCGCAAATACCCAGCCACCCACCCACAGGCCATGGCACTAACAGCCCAACTTTCTAAGTTACTGGCGGTTGAAATGTTGCCATTTAGGCTTGTCGACACCAAGGCCTTTTGCGGCCTTCGGTACTCAGTCCCCAACCGCAACTATTTTTCCCGGTGTGCCATCCCCGCCTTACACCAGCATGTGTCTGCTAACTTCACCCGTGCCCTGACCAACCCAGTTACTGCTAAGGTCCACCTAAAAAGAGAACTTCTCATCTCTCATTCCTCCGATGGAAAGGACGAGCAAAATGGTGCTATACCAGAAGTTCCTTGTTGACAGATGCTGCAAAAATTTCCATCTGACAGCGCTGGCAGCAGAGTCCGTACTTCCTTGGGCAACCGAGGTGGGGAGACAAGGGGAACACACAGCACTTCCAGCAAAGGCAGGGCAACACTCTCCAAGGCCTGGGACAGTTTTATGACACCCCGCCAGCACCCTCAACATGATACACGTCCTGGTATCACAAGGAGGGAAAAGATGGTAAACAAGTATGTAGCAGACCGTGTCAGCGTCCTCAGTGATCCCTCAGTGCCTTACAACTACTGGGTTTCCAAGCTGTACACGTGGCACGAACGCTCTACGCCTTGGGGGTGCTGGCCTGCAGCGGGTATTTAGTGCTGCTGGTGGCATTATAACAGATAAGTGTATCCGGCTGTCAACTGAAAATGCTGACAGGTTGACTCTTATAAAAATGACAAGGCCTGGATTGTCCCTGACTTCTCCACTCCACCAGAGGAAAGCCACAACTGAACACAAAGGCACTTTAAATGTGTTGTTTAGAATGTACTGAATACTCTGTATTCCAATGCACCCCTTCCGCCACAAAAAAGGGTATATGGTTGAATCTTCCTTTTCTCATCCTCCTCGTCCATCATGTATATGCTTTCTCATTATCGTCACTACCCCACTGAGTCGGTACTGGGAAATTTGCGCGCCCCCGTCTGCCTTTCTTGGAAGTGGTAGCCGTGGCCATCCGTCAGGCTCCCTCTCCGGAAGCGAACCCTGATTCCCCATTACCCATGGTCACCATGGTAGGAGCAAAAAAGAACATCGAAAGTTGATAGAGCAGACATCCAAATAGATCGTCAACATCACGGGGACGTGCGATCAGCTTAGAAGTTTATCTAGAGTTAACAAAGCGGCAGCAGGCCCTCACCTACAATTTTTTACATGGTCAGCTCAACATCCGTTCCTCTTTCAAGTTCATTATCATCAGATGATAGTCTGGTCAACACAATCGTAATCACCGGGAGTCACGTAACTAATTAGCACGGAGGAGTGTATTTGGTTATTGGAATGAACCACACAAATCGACTCGATCCACACGCTCAAAACAGCCATGCACCACCACCCACAGAATCGCAAAATAGATATCAATCTGTTAATCCTTTCTGTGTCCGGGCCGGGTGAGACTTCCCGTGCGTAGTCAAATTAAGCTGCAGGCTCCACTCCTGGTGGTGCCCTTCCATCAATTAGTTTAAGTTTCAGCTTTGCAACCATACTCCCAAAGACTTTAGTTTTCCTGAAAATGCTCAGTGGGAAATGGGAATAACGCTGCCGGGGATCGTCTTCGAACCTCCAACTTAAGTTGTTGATTAATGAAAACATTCGTGGCAACAAAGGTTTCGGCTGTGGTTCGCCTCTATAGGTACAATACGGATGCCACCGGCCGTTCCTCTTCCAATGAGTTCAGTTTGATCATCCAAGAGTCCGGTCAACACAATCGAAACCACCGGCTGTCCCTCTTAGTCATGGCCCCAGTTCCGAAAATCACAAAATAAATTGTCTGAACTTGCTCTTTATATAAAAGTAAATATACAGGAAAGAATGTTTCCTAGCAGTTTTTCATCTAAAATCGCTTTTATCTTCGGTTACCATATAGTAACAACTATTACCATATAGTAACATGACCCTATACCTTCTTGGACAGAGTTGCAAACTATCCCCCTTACACGACCAACACATCTATCAGAAAGGCCCCCCAGAAGAGATCTCACAATGTGCAAAAAACCACAAATGTAACACCACTGCTCTAGCTATATAGAAAACGTACCACCACTGCACGAACATTATGATTTATGTAAACTTCATCCATATGTCACATGTTCACCCTGTGCAATTATAAAATCAACTTTCCATCTAAAAAAATAAGAAAAGAAAGCCAGAGAAAATTGATACTATGAGGTTTATCACATTAACACAGTGAAATCCGGCTCATGGAACACATCCAAGACATGGAACATATCCAGGAGCACAATATGCAAACCAGCCATAAAAAACGCACCAACAACAGAAAAAACGCAGCGGTACCGCATAAATGACAAAACCATGAAATTTCCATTTAAACACCTACATTTTTAATTAAGGACCATCACAGTAACACCCCACTATGAAAAAACCTTCTTAACCTGTTATCCAAACAAAGAAAAATGAAGAAAAGAAAGAAAAAGAAAAGGAAAACCAACATTATGTGAGCCACCACATCCACACAACCAAATCCAGTCCAGACTTTCAAACAAATCCACAGACAGGGTATAAAAGCCAATACAATGGCAGACAGCGGGCAACCACTGATGAAGAAGGCAGCTTAGACCTTCGAAACGCATATGGTGAATACCTTACAAACCCGCTAACACACCTCTCTGGAAGCGCTTCCAACAACCACTTTTAACCGTCTACTGGGTTAAAAAGATTGCTATACCGCGATCACAAACGGAGAGGAGACACGTGGGACGCCATACAGGTGACGTCACACCCACGTGGGATGCTGAAACATCCGAACGGCCAGCACAGAGCGCAAAAAGGGTGCACTAACAGCCGCAACATTCAAATCCTACAAAGAAGGTAAACTACAGTCAGGGTGCAGTCCTCTTTACCGTGTGTGACGCCACACTAGGTACAGCACCCAACTGACATTTTATCCCTGTTTATATCACCAATAACAGTGACCGGCTAACAAGTTAGAACAGGGAAGTACTGCAAATAACAAGCTTACCCACCTTTTTCACTTTTACTCATCTACAAACTGTTTGCATTGGACAGTATCTAGGAACTTGCCAGCAACCATTGAAGGTGAATGACTACTCCATTTTTATCTTTCTTATTAGTATCTATTTTTATTATATTATTTTTATGAAAGTGGCGACAATTACTGAATAATCTATTCTTTACTATTATTTTTTATTTCCATCTTCACGCAGTGCACTACCTCGATAGCACTGCACTATATACCTGTTTTATAAATCAAATTTTATGAATTGTACTGATACGATCCCCCCTCACCCCCTTTTTACTAAAGTATACCCTTTATGATCAATATTTACATGAAATAAATGCACATTTGTACCTACCAATCTGTCTACCTGCTCTCTAAGTGTTCTACCAGGTGAAGAGTGCCGGTTTTCCACACATTTTTTATCTAGCAATCTAGTTTGGAATCCTGAGGAGAAGTGGTTTGTTTTACTACTTCTGCCTTCTCCTTGCTTCTGCACATACTGTAGCACTTAGTGAGCTTCATGCAGTGAATAGAGGAAGCGACTATGTCACTTACTCTACTGTGTATCTTTGGCCTAGCAGACCCTGATCAGCTCTGCTTGTGTACAATGCCCCCACAGACGGCTGTTTTCCTCAGTAACAGGGTTCTATTGGATGTCCCAGTTACAGTGTGCAGCATCCCACTAAAGTAACCATGGGCCCGGCAAACGTGTTTTTATCATGTATTAATGTCATGTGATATGCCTGTATTTTGTATTTTTATCTCCTGTCATATTCTCCATGTCACAATGTGATTTTACATGCAAGTATACTTTATACAGGCCTAGTCAGGGGGCACTACACTTGTTTCTCCACAAGATGGAGCAGTGTCAGTGTGTATAAATAGCTTAGCTCAGATCTAAGTTAGGCTGTGCAGTGCAGTACAGTCATGTGTCCTGTGCAGTTGTGTGCTGTGCACAGCAGTTCAGTTCCTGGTTGAGGTAAATCCAAACCAGTTCAGAAGAGCTCGGGTAAATCCAAGTGAGAGTTCAGTTAAATGCAGTTCTCTCATGAGCCTTCAAGAAAACAACAGCCATGTAGCTGAATATCTGGAGGGAGGCATCTTCCTAGCCTCTCTACTCTGTCCCTGTCGGCTCCACAGCCCAGGGTTAAGGCCTACAAGTATTCTACCTAGAGGTGAGCAATCCACTCCTATAGATGGCTCTTCCAGGGTGACCAATGTCTAAACTATATACAGACGAGTATATAAGGAATTATCACGTTTATGCAAGACAAAGGATTAGCAAGATAGTCATGACCTGAGGACTTATTAGGCACCTTTGTATTTGGTGTAGGAGATAGCTTGAAGCATCTACATCTCCAGTTCAAATCCTGAGGACAGTCAGGCCAACTGTCAGAACAACATTGGAATAGAAGTTTCAGGATTCAGAAAAACACCTTTTTAATCAAGGATTAGGATCAGGCCGGAGTTGTGACCAGTGTAAGACTTTCATTATTACAAGCCTAATCTGAGCAGTAGCCTTCTTATGTATTACAAGTAGGGATGAGCGAACTCGAACTGTATAGTTCGGGTTCGTACCGAATTTTGGGGTGTCCGTGACACGGACCCGAACCCGGACATTTTCGTAAAAGTCCGGGTCCGGGTTCGGTGTTCGTCGCTTTCTTGGCGCTTTTTGACGCTTTCTTGGCGCTTTTTGAAAGGCTGCAAAGCAGCCAATCAACAAGCGTCATACTACTTGCCCCAAGAGGCCATCACAGCCATGCCTACTATTGGCATGGCTGTGATTGGCCAGAGCACCATGTGACCCAGCCTCTATTTAAGCTGGAGTCACATAGCGCCGCCCGTCACTCTGCTCTGATTAGCGTAGGGAGAGGTTGCGGCTGCGACAGTAGGGCGAGATTAGGCAGATTAACTCCTCCAAAGGACTTGATTAATCGATCGATCTGCAGCTGTGCATCATTGAGCTGCTGTAATTCAATTGCTCACTGTTTTTAGGCTGCCCAGACCGTTTGTCAGTCACTTTTTTCTGGGGTGATCGGCGGCCATTTTGTGTCTTGTGGTGCGCCAGCACAAGCTGCGACCAAGTGCATTTAACCCTCAATGGTGTGGTTGTTTTTTGGCTAAAGCCTACATCAGGGTGAAGCTGTCACACCAAGTGCATTTAACCAGCGATAGTCTGTTTATTTTTTTGGCCATATACTACTACAGGGGCAAGCTGCGCCTGTCTCCAAGTGTATTTAACCCTCAATGGTGTGGTTGTTTTTTGGCTAAAGCCTACATCAGGGTGAAGCTGTCACACCAAGTGCATTTAACCAGCAATAGTCTGTTTATTTTTTGGCCATATGGTACATCAGGGGCAAGCTGCGCCTGTCACCAAGTGCATTTAACCCTCAATGGTGTGGTTGTTTTTTGGCTAAAGCCTACATCAGGGTGAAGCTGTCACACCAAGTGCATTTAACCAGCAATAGTCTGTTTATTTTTTGGCCATATACTACATCGGGGGCAAGCTGCGCCCGTCACCAAGTGCATTTAACCCTCAGTAGTGTGGTTGGTCAAGCTGTCACACCAAGTGCATTTAACCAGCAATAGTCTGTTCATTTTTTGGCCATATACTACATCAGGGGCAAGCTGCACCTGTCACCAAGTGCATTTAACCCTCAGTAGTGTGGTTGGTCAAGCTGTCACACCAAGTGCATTTAACCAGCAATAGTGTGGTTATTTTTTGGCCATATCCCAGTCTAATTCTGTCAGTAAATCCATACCGGTCACCCAGCGCCTAAATACTAGGCCTCAAATTTATATCCCGCTAAATCTGTCGTTACTGCTGTTCTGTTCTGGCTGGGCAAGTTATTTAGTGTCCGTCAAAGCACATTTTTTGTTCTGGGTTGAAATACAATTCCCAATTTAGCAATTTCCTAATTTAGTGGTTTCTGCTGTATCAGAGCTATTTGAAATCTATCCCTAAAAGGGTATATAATATTCAAGGTGCACATAGGGTCATTCAGAATAACTTCACACACACGCTACTGTGCATTTCCAAGTCTAATTCTGTCAGTAAATCTATACCGGTCACCCAGCGCCTAAATACTAGGCCTCAAATTTATATCCCGCTAAATCTGTAGTTACTGCTGTACTGTTGTGGCTGGGCAAGTCATTTAGTGTCCGTTAAAGCACATTTTTTGTTCTGGGTTGAAATACAATTCCCAATTTAGCAATTTCCTAATTTAGTGGTTTCTGCTGTATCAGAGCTATTTGAAATCTATCCCTAAAAGGGTATATAATATTCAATGTGCACATAGGGTCATTCAGAATAACTTCACACACACGCTACTGTGCATTTCCAAGTCTAATTCCGTCAGTAAATCTATACCTGTCACCCAGCGCCTAAATACTAGGCCTCAAATTTATATCCCGCTAAATCTGTCGTTACTGCTGTACTGTTCTGGCTGGGCAAGTTATTTAGTGTCCGTCAAAGCACATTTTTTGTTCTGGGTTGAAATACAATTCCCAATTTAGCAATTTCCTAATTTAGTGGTTTCTGCTGTATCAGAGCTATTTGAAATCTATCCCTAAAAGGGTATATAATATTCAAGGTGCACATAGGGTCATTCAGAATAACTTCACACACACGCTACTGTGCATTTCCAAGTCTAATTCTGTCACTAAATCCATACCGGTCACCCAGCGCCTAAATACTAGGCCTCAAATTTATATCCCGCTGAATTTGAATACAATACATTGGGCCAAATAATATATTTGTTGTTGTGGTGAACCATAACAATGAGAAAAACATCTAGTAAGGGACGCGGACGTGGACATGGTCGTGGTGGTGTTAGTGGACCCTCTGGTGCTGGGAGAGGACGTGGCCGTTCTGCCACATCCACACGTCCTAGTGTACCAACTACCTCAGGTCCCAGTAGCCGCCAGAATTTACAGCGATATATGGGGGGGCCCAATGCCGTTCTAAGGATGGTAAGGCCTGAGCAGGTACAGGCATTAGTCAATTGGGTGGCCGACAGTGGATCCAGCACGTTCACATTATCTCCCACCCAGTCTTCTGCAGAAAGCGCACAGATGGCGCCTGAAAACCAACCCCATCAGTCTGTCACGTCACCCCCATGCATATCAGGGAAACTGTCTGAGCCTTAAGTTATGCAGCAGTCTCTTATGCTGTTTGAAGACTCTGCTGGCAGGGTTTCCCAAGGGCATCCACCTAGCCCGTCCCTAGCGGTGGAAGACATAGACTGCATTGACGCACAACCACTTATGTTTCCTGATGATGAGGACATGGGAATACCACCTCAGCATGTCTCTGATGATGACGAAACACAGGTGCCAACTGCTGCGTCTTTCTGCAGTGTGCAGACTGAACAGGAGGTCAGGGATCAAGACTGGGTGGAAGACGATGCAGGGGACGATGAGGTCCTAGACCCCACATGGAATGAAGGTCGTGCCACTGACTTTCACAGTTCGGAGGAAAAGGCAGTGGTGAGACCGAGCCAACATCGTAGCAAAAGAGGGAGCAGTGGGCAAAAGCAGAACACCCGCCGCCAAGAGACTCCGCCTGCTACTGACCCCCGCCATCTTGGACCGAGCACCCCAAAGGCAGCTTCAAGGAGTTCCCTGGCATGGCACTTCTACAAACAATGTGCTGATGACAAGACCCGAGTGGTTTGCACGCTGTGCCATCAGAGCCTGAAGCGAGGCATTAACATTCTGAACCTTAGCACAACCTGCATACAAAGCATGAACTGCAGTGGAGTAAAGACGTTAAAAACAAGGAAGTCGCTCAGGCTCCCCCTGCTACCTCTTCTGCTGCTGCCGCCTCGGCCTCTTCTGCTGCTGCCGCCTCGGCCTCTTCCTCCGCCTCTGGAGGAAAGTTGGCACCTGCCACCCAGCAAACAGGGGATGTACCACCAACACCACCACCACCTCCGCCACCAAGCGTCTCAACCATGTCACACGGCAGCGTTCAGCTCTCCATCTCACAAGCATTTGAGAGAAAGCGTAAATTCCCACCTAGCCACCCTCGATCCCTGGCCCTAAATGCCAGCATTTCTAAACTACTGGCCTATGAAATGCTGTCATTTAGGCTGGTGGACACAGACAGCTTCAAACTGCTCATGTCGCTTGCTGTCCCACAGTATGTTGTTCCCAGCCGCCACTACTTCTCCAAGAGAGCCGTGCCTTCCCTGCACAACCAAGTATCCGATAAAATCAAGTGTGCACTGCGCAACGCCATCTGTAGCAAGGTCCACCTAACCACAGATACGTGGACCAGTAAGCACGGCCAGGGACGCTATATCTCCCTAACTGCACACTGGGTAAATGTAGTGGCAGCTGGGCCCCAGGCGGAGAGCTGTTTGGCGCACGTCCTTCCGCCGCCAAGGATCGCAGGGCAACATTCTTTGCCTCCTGTTGCCACCTCCTCCTTCTCGGCTTCCTCCTCCTCTTCTTCCACCTGCTCATCCAGTCAGCCACACACCTTCACCACCAACTTCAGCACAGCCCGGGGTAAACGTCAGCAGGCCATTCTGAAACTCATATGTTTGAGGGACAGGCCCCAGACCGCACAGGAGTTGTGGCGGGGTATAGAACAACAGACCGACGAGTGGTTGCTGCCGGTGAGCCTCAAGCCCGGCCTGGTGGTGTGCGATAATGGGCGAAATCTCGTTGCAGCTCTGGGACTAGCCGGTTTGACACACATCCCTTGCCTGGCGCATGTGCTGAATTTGGTGGTGCAGAAGTTCATTCACAACTACCCCGACATGTCAGAGCCGCTGCATAATGTACGGGCCGTCTGTTCGCGCTTCGGCCTTCCCGCTCACCGCCTCATATGCGACATGCCCACCAGGTGGAACTCCACCTTGCACATGCTGGACAGACTGTGCGAGCAGCAGCAGGCCATAGTGGAGTTTCAGCTGCAGCACGCACGGGTCAGTCGCACTGCGGAACAGCACCACTTCACCACCAATGACTGGGCCTCCATGCGAGACCTGTGTGCACTGTTGCGCTGTTTCGAGTACTCCACCAACATGGCCAGTGGCGATGACGCCGTTATCAGTGTTACAATACCACTTCTATGTCTCCTTGAGAAAACACTTAGGGCGATGATGCAAGAGGAGGTGGCCCAGGAGGAGGAGGAGGAGGAGCAAGAGGGGTCATTTTTAGCACTTTCAGGCCAGTCTCTTCGAAGTGACTCAGAGGGAGGTTTTTTGCAACAGCAGAGGCCAGGTACAAATGTGGCCAGCCAGGGCCCACTACTGGAGGACGAGGAGGACGAGGATGAGGAGGAGGTGGAGGAGGATGAGGATGAAGCATGGTCACAGCGGGGTGGCACCCAACGCAGCTCGGGCCCATCACTGGTGCGTGGCTGGGGGGAAAGGCAGGATGATGACGATACGCCTCCCACAGAGGACAGCTTGTCCTTACCCTTGGGCAGCCTGGCACACATGAGCGACTACATGCTGCAGTGCCTGCGCAACGACAGCAGAGTTGCCCACATTTTAACCTGTGCGGACTACTGGGTTGCCATCCTGCTGGATCCACGCTACAAAGACAATGTGCCCACCTTACTTCCTGCACTGCAGCGTAATAGGAAGATGCGCGAGTACAAGCGCACGTTGGTAGACGCGCTACTTAGAGCATTCCCAAATGTCACAGGGGAACAAGTGGAAGCCCAAGGCCAAGGCAGAGGAGGAGCAAGAGGTAGCCAAGGCAGCTGTGTCACGGCCAGCTCCTCTGAGGGCAGGGTTAGCATGGCAGAGATGTGGAAAACTTTTGTCAACACGCCACAGCTAACTGCACCACCACCTGATACGCAACGTGTTAGCAGGAGGCAACATTTCACTAACATGGTGGAACAGTACGTGTGCACACCCCTCCACGTACTGACTGATGGTTCGGCCCCATTCAACTTCTGGGTCTCTAAATTGTCCACGTGGCCAGAGCTAGCCTTTTATGCCTTGGAGGTGCTGGCCTGCCCGGCGGCCAGCGTTTTGTCTGAACGTGTATTCAGCACGGCAGGGGGCGTCATTACAGACAAACGCAGCCGCCTGTCTACAGCCAATGTGGACAAGCTGACGTTCATAAAAATGAACCAGGCATGGATCCCACAGGACCTGTCCGTCCCTTGTCCAGATTAGACATTAACTACCTCCCCTTAACCATATATTATTGTACTCCAGGGCACTCCCTCATTCAATCCTATTTTTATTTTCATTTTACCATTATATTGCGAGGCTACCCAAAGTTGAATGAACCTCTCCTCTGTCTGGGTGCCGGGGCCTAAATATATGCCAATGGACTGTTCCAATGTTGGGTGACGTGAAGCCTGATTCTCTGCTATGACATGCAGACTAATTCTCTGCTGACATGAAGCCAGATCCTCTGTTACGGGACCTCTCTCCTCTGCCTGGGTGCTGGGCCTAAATATCTGACAATGGACTGTTGCAGTGGTGGCTGACGTGAAGCCTGATTTTCTGCTATGACATGCAGACTAATTCTCTGCTGACATGTAGCCAGATCCTCTGTTACGGGACCTCTCTCCTCTGCCTGGGTGCTGGGCCTAAATTTATGAAAATGGACTGTTGCATTGGTGGCTGACGTGAAGCCTGATTCTCTGCTATGATATGAAGACTGATTCTCTGCTGACATGAAGCCAGATTGTCTGTTACGGGACCTCTCTCCTCTGCCTAGGTGCTGGGCCTAAATATCTGACAATGGACTGTTGCATTGGTGGCTGACGTGAAGCCTGATTCTCTGCTATGATATGAAGACTGATTCTCTGCTGACATGAAGCCAGATTGTCTGTTACGGGACCTCTCTCCTCTGCCTGGGTGCCGGGGCCTAAATATCTGAGAATGGACTGTTCCAGTGGTGGGTGACGTGAAGCCAGATTCTCTGCTATGGGACCTCTCTCCAATTGATTTTGGTTAATTATTATTTATTTAATTTTAATTTTAATTCATTTCCCTATCCATATTTGTTTGCAGGGGATTTACCTACATGTTGCTGCCTTTTGCAGCCCTCTAGCCCTTTCCTGGGATTTTTTACAGCCTTTTTAGTGCCGAAAAGTTCGGGTCCCCATTGACTTCAATGGGGTTCGGGTTCGGGACGAAGTTCGGATCGGGTTCGGATCCCGAACCCGAACATTTTCGGGAAGTTCGGCCGAACTTCTCGAACCCGAACATCCAGGTGTCCGCTCAACTCTAATTACAAGAGCCTGTACTTCATGGAGGATTTGCATTTCCCTATTCCCATATGCATGGAACATTGTGCTTAATGCATGACTGTATCAAGAGACTGTAATGCATTGGATGTACTGTAATCAAGAGTCATCATTAGTAAAGTGCCATTTGGAGTTTCACCCTGCTTGCCTCAGACTCAGTTTCTCTATTGACACTATAGTAAATGGTTGTACCTCCATCCAAAAGGTACTGGCGTCACAGACCACCAAGGGCACCTCAAACCCACATCTGGCCAGTGTCCCTTACACCAGAGTGTGCCCCTAGAGAATCCTTGTGCCATTCTCCTTTTCACTTATGCGAGCCTGCCCAGCGACGACATAACCGCGAGTAACCAGAACCGTATTTACCTCGTGTGGCGAAACCAACCTCGCCACAGTGTTTTGGAGAGGGCTGTTTAAAAGCCTCTTGCCTCAGTATTATGGCCCATAGTAACTTTAAAGGAGAAAACTGACCGGCCGCACAGCTTAAATCTGTCTGTGGAATTGTATTTTATGTTATTATGCGTTCGGTTAAATTGTATGTTATGTGAGGGCACCCAGATAGCTAATATTAGTGTATTCGTGTATTCTGAGTGCCATTCACCTAATGATATGCACTCAGACTTGAGCTATCTGGGGATATGTTAAATGTCTGTGTTTGCTCCAGGGGTGTGCCATTGTGTGTTTAAATGGTGATGTCTGTCCTGTTGTCTCCACATGTGTATTGGTGATCTCCCTTTGTCCTGAGAGATAATTGGATTGCCTTCGGTTGTCTCTAGGACAGAGAGGAGGAAACCATGATGCATTGTGGGGATGTGTTGTATCTGTTCTGTATTTGCAAAACTGTAATAAAAACCAGGCTGGGTGTGCCAGAACATCAGAGCACTGCTTGACCCTCAACACGGAGCCTTGTCTCGTTATTGGGGGGATTCCCTGTATGCTGTTGGAGACTGATTGCCAGGAGTGTAAGCTGATTGGATGCTTTTCCTGTTCGTCTGCCAGCAGCTATTTGTGAGGTTCCAGTTTGGAGTGCTATTTTGCATCCAGTTTGGGAGGTTGGTGTTCTGCAGTAGCTGTGCCTGTCTCTCAGAAAGGGGCATATCGCCTAAACGGATTTTAACCCCTTGTCTGCTGAAACGGTCCGTTACACCTCGGCCAACCTATTGCTCACACCATGACCTCACGCATAATTCCCATGCAAGGTCTGGCATACCGCAAGTGGAAAAGTGCAAAATACAAGTGTTCCTTATAGGCCTTTAAATAACCTTTTGGGAAACATATTATGTGAAAAAAGAAAAAAAAAATACCATACAATTCAAATAAAAGAATGAAAATGCCTACGCCAATCAAAACTGTTGCCACAGTCACAAAACAATACATATTATATATCAAAATGACCGACCAAAAAAAGGGATCCATTTTAATAATTTATTTTGGTGTCTGTTTGCATATTTAAAGAATAAGTAGCTGTAGTTTGAAAAACATATGATATTTTTATTTTGGGAAGAAAAAAATCTCTCTAAAAAAAGCACAGTAATGAAAAATCTTAGAGGTCATTTAAAAAACTTAGAAAAAAATCATTTTGGCAGTTAAATAAAAAAGTTAGGACCATTAAACCACCATGTGTGCTAAATCACAAAAAAGTCTCTGGTTCTTAAGGCCTTTTCAGGCCTGGTCATTAAAGGGTTAAGGAGTTTAACTCCAGAAAGGTCAAGCTTTAAAGGGATGTTGTTCCCCAAGATAGGGGGATAACTATCTGATTAGTGGAATACAACTACTTGGACCTAACCAATCCTGAGAATGTGGGCTCTATTTCCCTATCTGAATAGAGTGGCCTGCTGCCATTCCATTCATTCTCTATGGGACTGCGGGACATAGCCCTTGTCATTCTCCAGCAGTCCCATCGTAAATGGATGGAGCAGCAGTGCGCATGCTCAACCTGTCGCTGCTGAACCCCTACCAATTAGATAGGTATCCCCTATCCTGTCGATAGGGGATTATTTTTAAGCTTGGCACAACCCCTTTAATGTAAAGTATGTAATATAATAAAATGCCTACTTATTTTTACTATATAGGTTTAATTATTTTGTTAAGGAGAGTCCTTTTAAGTGAGACACACCTAAGAAGTATGTCTTGTCACTACAGCTTTTAGTTACTTCTTTTGCTACTGAGTTCTCAAGCTTATTGTTAATGGGAGACAGACATCCAGACTGGCAGGTACATGATGCATGGTTGCTTTGTGTTTTCTTTTTATGCAGGTGACTGGCACAACTACAAAGAAGAATGGACTTTGCGCAGCCATCATTAATTTATGTGTTAATCAGTCGGAGCCCTTGTCTTAGTATAAAGAATGAGAGTCTTAAAATACCATATTCCTGCCTTAAAATTCCACAGACAACAAGCCTTATAAAGTGTATTTTGCTGCTGAGCTTCCCTTTAACTGCGGGACTTTGCTTTTGCTGAGGCAGCAGTCCTGAGAATGAGACATTCTTCATGAGAGAACTATTGATTTGTTGGATTGTAGCTGATATTTTACAAAACACAGGAGATCTATCAAAAGGTTGAAAACATGATCCTGTAATGTCTAAGGTTTTATTGCATATATACAATGTGTGCCGGCCTAGTGATTTATAAGTTATTGCTGCCAGAGATTTTTACTCTCATTATTTTATCTTATAAAATAGTAGCGCTGTTATTTTCCCTCATGTCCTGGATATAATTATGTGAACACACAGGATCCGAGATGCTCTCACCATATTTTTTTCTCATTAACTATATTTTCTTTTCTTATTTGAAATTTTTCAATTTCTTTTTTACTTCTTTACTTTACATTATTATGCGAATAGATGTTTTACCTGAGCTGCTAAAACAACCATTTCTAGAATAGACTTGCTTTCTAGTAAGCACCTGCACATAAGAAAACCAAAATAGAAAATGATTGACATTTGCAAGGGTGTCGTGAGCATGCTCTGTGCAGGCCACTGTGTGGGAGGTGGGTAGTGAAGACGAGTTGTCTCCATCACCTACTGTTAATGTTGTCATATTGACCTCTCTCTCCAGCTTTAATATCAACATGTTACCTTTCATTGTAATCCTGCCCTCTAGAAATAATGAGATGACTGATGACAATCTGAAAAGTGTCAGGAAGTTTTAGTCTATTATGTCTATTATTAGTCTATAGGTCTATTATGAACATTTTCTCCCTCAGAGAGTTGTAAACAACTAGCCTATATACATCTTTTTAATGCAGCTAACCCTTTTTCCAGGGACCAAAGTAATAGGATTAGTCCTAGCCGACTCTTCTCTTCAATGTTAAAATGGTTTACAGTATCGGTACCTACCCTTAACATATGCCGTCAATATCAGATCAGTATGGTTCTAAATCCTTGCACCCCCGTCACATCAGAAAATTGAAGGGGCTGTGGCACTCCACCAAGGACTTGCCCCCTTTCTAGGGGTAAGACATTAATATCATAGTGTCGGAGAATCCATTAAGAGAAGGTACAAAAGTCCAAGTCTCTAGCCAAATGCAAGTGACCTAGAGACTGAGGTAGATTGAAAAGGTGGGCTTATACACTTTATGGACCTCTGGTCACACAGTAGTTCCTCTTCAATGTTTCCTCAAGAAAACCATTCTGAAACAATTGCAAAGTTTTATATTAAATACTCACCAGACTTTTTGAAAACTAACTTATATAATATTTTCTCAAGAAGTACTTGAGTGTTTCAGTTCAATTTTGTCTCTCAGCTGAAGTATAATCCAATTTATCATTTAGATGTGTTTTCTTTCAGACTTATATGGCATAAAATCTGACAGGTGATGTATTGTAGCATCTGTAGCAATTTTAATTACATTGATACAATGTGGGCTGTTTGCTGCACAAAATATAATACAGTATGTAGGCAAAGACATAGCCTAAAGTGCAGTTGTGCTACTGAGCAAGCCTAGTGTGTTGGCTTGTGGTTAAAACACAAGACTAAGAGGCATTAGTATTCGGTGTAATGCATACATGATAAAAGGAATATTGTTGACAAAGTGAAGCTGGTAATTGTCAATCTTGGAGTGTTTTGTGTTTATAACCCAGGAAAATACTGTACTTAAATATAAAACCGATTAGATCCCATCGAAAATAAAGAATTTGCATTATGCAAAGCTAGGTGACAAATTTGCACCTACTAATTGGTTCTCCAACAGCTTATCAAGGAAATAAAATACCTATTTCTCACTTCTTGATGCCTCAGAAAATCATGCTTTACTTTGGATGAGAATGAGAACCAGACAAATGTATCCGGTGTTCCTCTTCAGCTCCGATGAGTGGTCAAGAGGGCTATGAGAAGGGAAATATGTAGGGACATAGGCACCAGTCTGTGCCCTATCAATTTCATTCTCTGTTGGATTTGTCTTATTTTCATACAACAGCTATAATTTGACTGTGCCTATCTCGCAGAGATCTGTACCAGAAGAAGGTACATGTGAACACTATTTTAGGAAACATTGGTGCAAAACAAGAATTTCCTATGGATTTCTAAAAATACATTTTCCACAAAACATGTAAAATCTGGATTATTTTAGTAAACGAGAAGTTAGCACAGTTGCCAAAGTTTGATATGTTTCTTTTAATTAAAAAGATATTGACATTTTAATGTTTTTGTGGTAGCTTGTTTTATTGTAAAAGTGACAAGTGGCGCCTAATTAGTTAACTGTTTTTCATTAGCTTTACAGTAAAATGTCATTATAGCTTGAATAAGCTGACATAATGACAGCAGGTCATCAGTTTCTAAGACATTACTTTAAAACTTAAATGGGTTGCCCAGCCAGTACATATTGATGACTAGGGATGAACGTACTCGAATTGTAAAGTTCGTGTTTGTACCGAATATATTATATATATATATATAGGTTTCTGGCACCTGACCCTGAACACGGAGTTTGTGTTTGGATGTTGAATAAAGTTTGTTGAAGGGCTACAGTGCAGCCAATCAACAAGCCTTTTAGCTCTGAGTACTTCAAAGCCATCACAGTCATGCCTAGTATTGGCATGGCTGTGATTAGCTGGCGCAACACGTTACCTGGCCTGTAGAAATGCTGGACCACGCGTTGTGCAACCATTATGCTCTAACTAGTGGACAGTGTGCAATAAGGCTCTGGGTACAGTTTGCAAAAACGCTGTGTATGTAGTCTGCAATAAGGCTCTGGGTGCAGTCTTAGGCATCCATGACACAGAATTAATATTGTTCATCTGGCTGTTAAATTTGTGTCTGACCTATAGCCATTTTTTGGTGTGAAATGCACGTCTTTTAAATCCATGACACAGAAATACAATAGTTCATCTGGCTGTTAGTTGTGTGTGTGACCTACAGCCATTTTTGGGGTGTAATACACCTCCTTTGTATTCGTGACACAGAAAGATAATAGTTAATCAGTTCATTCTGTGGGTGACCTATACCCTTTTTTTGGGGTGCAATGCATCTCATTAGTAGGGATGAGCAAATCGACTTCTGATGAAACATCCAAAGTCAATTCGGATAAAACTTCATTCCAATACTGTACGGAGCAGGAGCTCCATACAGCATTAGAATGTATTGGCCTCGACAAGCCAAAGTTATTGCTTTGCGAAGTCTCACCAGACTTCGGGTAAAACCTTCATAAATTAATTTGTACTGTAAAAAAGCATTTGCCAAACTCAGGTTTGGTTCCAAGGTACCACCTGGAACCGAACCTGAGTTTGGGAAATGTTTTTTTACAGTACAAATTAATTTATGAAGTTATTACGCAAAGTCTCTCAAGACTTCGCAAAGCAATAACTTCGGCTCATTGGAGCCAATACATTCTAATACTGTACAGAGCTCCTGCTCCATACAGTATTGGAATGAAGTTTTATGCAAATCGACTTCGGATGTTGCAACCGAAGTCGATTCGCTCATCCCTACTCCTTAGCATCCATGACATGGAAATACAATCATTTGTTTGTCTGTTAATTCTATGCGTGACATAAACCCATATTTCGGGGTGAGATACATCTCCTTTGCATCCGTGACACAGAAATACAATAGTTAATCTGTCTGTTAATTTTATGTGTGACATAAACCCATTTTTGGGAGTGAGATACACCTCCTTTGCATTTGTGGTTGTGGTACTGCTGGGGTTGGTGGAGCTCCTGCTGCAGGGAGAGGATGTGGTCTATCTGTGCCAGCTACGTGCCCAAATGAAACACCTTCCTCTGGTGCACGCAGGCGACAGGATGTTCTGCAGCATTTTGTAGGCCCATATACCTCTGTACGTAGTGTGAGGCCAGAACAAGTAGTGGTGGTAAAAGATTGGATGGCTGAGAGTGTCTCCAGTTCTTTTACATGGTCTTCCACCCGGTCCCCTGCTGAAAGCACATAGTTGGCACCTGCAGCCCATGGGCATCTGTCTTCCACCTTACCCGCTTGCAAATAAACCTAGCAGTCTGAGTCCCAAGTCATGCAGCAGTCACTTATACTTTTTGATGACTCTGCTGGTGGTATTCCGTTGGCCATTCACCTAGTCCTACCCCAGAAGTGGAAGAGATTGAGTGCACTGATGCCCAACTATTTATGTTTGAGGATAAGGATGTAGGAGGACTACTGCATCACATCTCTGATGATGATGACAAAACATAGGTGTCAACTGCTGTGGCTGTCTGCAGGCCAGGCGAGTGAAAGATGATGTGGAGGATGATAAGGTTCTAGGCCCCACAAGGAATCAAGGTTATCCGAATAACATGTGCAGTTTGGAGGAAGAGGTGGTGGTCACGCAGCACCAGTGCACAGCGAAAGAGGGAGCAAGGTGCAAAAGCATAGTGGCTGGCCCCTAGTCAGTACGCCTGCTACTGACCACAAGGCCAAGGGACTGGACACACTGAAGCAAGCTCAAAGGAGTTCCCTAGCTTTGCAATTGTTCAGGCAATGTGCTGACAGCCAGACACGGGAGTTTTGCACGTTGTGTAGTCAGGTCCCGAAGCAAGGTATAAACCTGAGCACCACCTCCATGACCAGGCATCTAAAGGCAAAGCACAAACTGCAGTGGAGTAGACACCTGAAAAACAAGAGATCTGAGGCTCCTCCTGCTCTCTCTTCTGCAGTCTTGGCCTCTTCCTCCCCTTCTTGATCAACAGGGCCACCTGACTCCCCGCAAAGAGAGGATGTGACAGCACCACCACTAGCAGTGTCACCGAGCATCTCCAGACCGTTCCATGGAAGCGTTCACCTGTCCATCAACCAAACACTGGAAAGAAAGAGGAAGTACCCCCCTACCCACCTATGAACCCTGGCCCTAAATGGCAGCATTTACAAATTTCTGGCCTTTGAAATGCTGTCATTCCGTCTGGTGAAGATGGACACTTTTAAAAACCTTATAGCGGTGGCTGTCCCACAGTACGTAGTTCCAAGCCGCCACTACTTTTACAGGCGGGTCATCCCTGCCCTGCACGAACGAGTTACAGACAAAATCAGTTGTGTGTTGCGCAACACCATCAGTGGCAAGGTCCACATAACCACCGATACATGGACCAGTAAGCATGGGCAAGGATGTTATCTCCATAACTGCCCACTGGGTATATGTAGTGGCGGCCAGGCGTGAGTCGGAAAGTGTTTTGGCACATGTCCTAAAGCCACCGAGGATTGCTGGATGTTTCTCATTGCCTCCTGTTGTCTCCTCCTCCTAATCCACTTCCTAGCGCCTAACGCCTCCTCACTAACTGCACCACCAACTTCAGCACAGCCAGGGAGAGACAACATCAGGCCGTTCTGAAACTCATATGTTTGGGGGAAACATTCTGTGCAGGAGCTGTGAACTAGGAGTGCAGTGTGGGCCAGGGGCGTTGCTAGGTTAAAACATTCGGGACCTGGGCACCGGATGTTTTGTCCCAGGCCTCAAATGTTCTGCCTGCTAGACAGATACAACTCTATTGCTTTTCTCAGGATGTCAATACAATTGAATCTAATGCACTGGAAGAACTGAAGGACCTGAGATGACATCACAGTCCATGTAATCACTGCTAAAGGCAGTGGTTGAGGACCTGCGATGATGTCACCATCATGTGACTAGTGCAGGAGAGGATAGCGTTGAAGAAGAGAAGTCCTGTGGAATAAACTGTGGTGAGGTCTGCTACATGAGGAGATGTAAGTGAAGGGATAGATTCTCAGTGTGAGAGGCAGAGTAATGCTGGAAGTGGTTATTTAACTATGACTACATGTTAGGACTGAAGGGAGGGATGTTATTTGCATGGGACTGAATGTTGATGGTGGCTATGGGAGGGAGTAATGTTATTTACAGTGTTGGCCAGTTTGCATTGTTTGCCCGCAAACATATGCGGGCTGCCATCTTTTTTCACAAGTCTGGCGAGGCACAGGAAAGCCCTTACCTGTGCCTGTGCGGCGAGCCGGTCTGAAAACAAATGCGGTGACCGGGAGCAGGCAGTTCCGAGAACAGCCAGATGAAGGCCCACAGTGGCTGTTCTCGGAACTGCCTGCTCCCGCTGACCGCAAATGTTTTCAGACCGGCTCGCACACAGGCACAGTTAAGGGATTTCCTGTGCCCCGCCGGACTTGTGAAAAAAGATGGCAGCCCGCATATGTTAGCGGGCGAACAATGCGAACTGGCCATCACTGGTTATTTACATGGGACTATATGTTGATGGCGGCGGTGGAAGGGAGTGATGTAATTTACCTGGGACTGAATATTGAGGGGGCAGTTCTATTTATATGGGACTGTATGTTCAGGTGAGTGGGGGAATGATGTTATTTACATGGGACTATATGTTGATGGCGGCGGTGGAAGGGAGTGATGTTATTTACCTGGGACTGAATGTTGAGGGGGGAATGTTATTTATATGGGACTTTATGTTGAAGGTGAGTGGGGGGCGGGAGTAATGCTATTAACAAGGGACTGTATGTTAAGAGGGTGATGTTTACATGGGATTGCATGTTGGAGGTGGCTGGGGAAGGGGTTATATTGTTTACATGGGACTATATGTTGAAGGCAGCTGGGGAGGGGGTGATGTTATTTACATGGGACTGTAAATTGGAGGAGCTGAAGGGAGGGAAATTATGTTATTTATATGGGACTGTATTTTGGAGGGGGCTGTAGATATAAAGAATGTTATTTACATAGGACTGTATGACGGAGGGAAGGAAATAGTGTTATTTACGGGGGACTATATGGTGGAGGGGCTGATGAATTATAATTTCTAGGACACTAAACGGAGGAATACAACTACAGGGGATACAGCAGTGGGCATTATAAATACTGGGGGCACTTCAGGGCACGCATTATAACAGTAAGGGGCAATATAAATACTGGGGGGCACTGTAAGGGAATTTTAAGTAGAGGGGATATTATAGGCTCTCTTATTACTTCCGGAGAGTGACTTATAGAGCTGCCTTATTTTTACTAAGAGCACTGTGTGGGGCCTTATTACCACCAATGGGGGTCTGTAGAGAGCTTTACCATCACTGGGAGAAGAATAAGGGGGCCTTATTTGTACTGGGGGCTCTGTGAGGGTATTATTAATACTGTAGGGTTCTTCTACTAATGGAGTCGCTCTTGGGGAACATTATCACTGTTGGGGGCAGTATTACTAATAAGGTCATTCTAGAAGGGAATTACTATTGGTGGGACTTTGAGGAGCACTATTACTATGGGTGGACTACCTGTATAGCACAATTTTTTTTTAGGGCAGTATATGGGGGTATTGGGGAGCACAGCGAGCAGCAGGATAACACTGTTGGGACTCAAGCTTGGGAGATAATGATAGATAAGTGTGGAAGCTAAGATGAGTCATACTCTGCGGAGACCAAGTGCAACCGAAAGAAGTTGTCCGGACTGAATGGAGAAGATGATGACAGAGAAGATCTACATCAAAGGAGACGTGACCTGGGAGGCACTGGATATGAAGGGTATGTGCTGCTGTATAGCAAATATAGTAAAATGCGGTGTGCAGGGGGAGTGTCGACTTAGAGAATTGGGCCATAGTCATTGAATCTTGGGTCCCAGATATTCTGAGACCCTAGCAACGCCCCTGGTGTGGGCATATCTACTATGAAATGGTGCACTCAGGGTATAACTACTAGTGCTGAGCGTGAATATTTGAATCGCAAATTTGTATCACGAATATCTCCACTTTGAGAATTTGCTAATATTTGGAATATAGTGCTATATATTCGTATTCATAAATAGTGTTTAATTTATCACAAATACCGGCACTTAGCAACATCCCTAGCAACCAATAGAAAAGTTGCCTACCCCTTAGTGTTGATCGTGAATATTCTAAAAGCAATTTTTTTATTGCGAATATATTACATTGCCGATTTTTCGCAATCAAGTAAATAATGACTGGAGATCACGAATTCTCGAATTTGCACATTTATGATGAATATTCGGCCTAAAATTAGCTAATTATTGCAAATTTGAATATTGCCTATGCCGCTCATTACTAATAACTACTGTGAAGAGAAACAATGAGGGCATAACTACTGTAGAGGGGACACAATGAATGGATAACTAGTGTGAGGGGCAAAATTTGGGCATAAATATTGTTAGAGGGCATAATAAAGGGATAACTGCTGTGAAGGGAGCACAACTGGCTTGGACTGGCCCACAGGGTTACCGATGAATGCCCCAGTGGGCCCCTGAGCTAGGTGGGCCCCTACTCACCCACTCCTGCACAAGTGGCACATAACACAGTAGACTTATTGCACTACATACATACATTTAATTTACAGCACCTCAGCCAGCCTATGTTTCTATAAAAAAGGTGATAGATTATTAATGAAACCACCCAGTTTATTATTACAGACACGATCAGATAGCTGAGATGACTTCTAGGTATAGAGCAACGCTGCCAGTATCCTCTTTTCCCCAGGGCCTACCTTCTCAAAGTTGCTGCAAGGACCCCCATATTCAATCATCTGGTAGCATCTTGCTGCTATGTGAGCTTGTAATATTTGAATGTATCCGTATGGTGGGCCCCCAAAATAAATTTTACTGGTGGGCCCTAGGTACCCCAGTCCGACACTGGAGCAAAATGTGGGTATAACTAGGGGGAAAAATGTGGTTATAACTATTTTGAAGAGATGCGATGAGTGTATAGCTACTGTAATGGGGCACAATGTGGGCATAACTATTGTGAGGGGGCACAATGTGGGTATAAATACTCTAAAGATGCAATGAAGGCATTACTACTGTGAGAGAGCATAATGGGGGCATAACTACTGTAAGGGGGTGTAATATTTTAAAGTATGGGGGGGTGCCACAGAAGGGACCAACCCGGGTGCTAAACACTTTAGGAATGCCACTGTTTGTGACCATTATATTACTTATATCTGGTATTTGTTAGCAGTTTTGCTCTATGCTTGCTGAACGTCTAGTTTAAAGTCCTCTCAACCATGGTGGGTGGAGATTAGCTGCCATCAACTGCATACATAAAAAGTCTGGGAATATCTCCTTCCTAATTGTCTCACAGTTATTTAGAAGCAGTCCCAGAATAATGGAGGACATTACAAATAAGTAATGATGACATGTATTTTTGTAAATGAAGCACTTATGATGGGCATTAACCTTTCTATGTAGCTGTCCGGCTATGCCTCTCTCAATTATTTCTGTTCACGCCTCCCGCCTCTCTTCTCCATAGACTTGCATTCACATGTGTAATATGATCCTCCTGCTGAGATAATCTGTCCTGGACAGGAAAAAGGCATTTTTCAAAGTGAAAAGCAAAGCAGGTGAAGAGATGATAATCATTTGAAACCAGGAGAACTAGACATTTCTCACTGACAAAATACATTACAAAGCTTCTTGTGATCGCTTGTACTATTGATTTACTCAAACTTTTGTGAAAAATTAGTGACTATTTAACATAAAAGAATAACAGATTTAAATTGTAACTTAAATGACATGTCTTACATGCCCCCTTAATGCATTGCTCTCTAGTAACAGAAAAAAAGTTCTGAATTTAGCCTACGATGTGATAAAAAAAATAAAAAGCATATAATATTAAAGTGTAACTGTTGTTTCAGGTGATTTTTCAGAATAAGCTGTGATTGTGTACATAAGAAATGACACTATTTCTATGACACTATTGTAGCTGACATTTTTAGCACTTTTCACTTTGCAATCTGTCTGTAATTCTAGTTTTTTTATGAGCTTTTGGATGGAGACTAGCTGCTCAAAGATGGGATCCTGCTTTGTAATGCTCTGTAGCACAACCTTAGAAGCAGCAGCATTAATTGAGAACATTACACAGTAGTATTGTGTACTTTAGATGTGTGTCCAGTAAATCATTTACAAACAAGCTACAGTCTCTTAGTTAGACTCTCTTTCTCTCTAATGTCTCCAGCAGTCCCTTTCTCCCCCCAACACATATATAGATCCTTCAGTGAGCAGACAGCCGGCCTTCACTGAAGACAGATCAGAACAATGTATTGAGTGCTGCTGAAGAGAGGGAGAAGCAGGAGAGGAGTCTTATAAGAGGAGGAAGAATCTTTCTCAGATAAGATATACTCTATTACAAAGTTTCTTATATTTACTTGTACTATTCTATTATTTATAAAAAAATGAAATAATAGTTACTCTTTAACCTAAAGACTAGAAGACGGAATGGAAAGTTTACTCAACATATCACAAGATATGTATTGCAAGATGAGAAACTTTGTAAGAAAAAAGATTTTGTGATACAGTGTCATGAGATGTATATACTATACTATAGTATACAGTTTGTGTTTATGTATATATATATATATATATATATATATATTATTAGCCACACAAACAGTATACTTATATAGTATAAACATCTCGGATAATCATAGGTAATACTTGCTGTAAGTTTATAGCTGCATACAGATCCGTCCACTTTAATTCACTTAAATTTAGCTAAATTTAAGTGATTTAAAGTGGACGGATCTGTATGCAGCTATAAACTTACAGCAAGTATTACCTATGATTATCTGTGCAATTTGTAGGCAATACACTAGTAGGAGAGGTGGCACTAAATTTCTATAAAGTTTTTAAAATACAGTTGCAAGAAAAGTATGTGAACCCTTTGGAATGATATGAATTTCTGCACAAATTGGTCATAAAATGTGATCTGATCTTCATCTAAGTCACAACAATAGACAATCACAGTCTGCTTAAACTAATAACACCTAAAAAAATTAAATGTTACCATGTTTTTATTGAACACACCATGTAAATATTAACCGTGCAGGTGGAAAAAGTATGTGAACCTTTGGATTTAATAACTGGTTGAACCTCCTTTGGCAACAATAACTTCAACCAAACATTTCCTGTAGTTGCAGATCAGACGTGCACAATGGTCAGGAGTAATTCTTGACAATTCCTCTTTACAGAACGGTTTCAGTTCAGCAATATTCTTGGGATGTCTGGTGTGAATCGCTTTCTTGAGGTCATGCCACAGCATCTCAATCGGGTTGAGGTCAGGACTCTGACTGGGCCACTCCAGAAGGCGTATTTTTTTCTGTTTAAGCTATTCTGTTGTTGATTTACTTCTATGCTTTGGGTCATTGTCCTGTTGCAACACCCATCTTGTGTTGAGCTTCAGCTGGTGGACAGATGGCCTTAAATTCTCCTGCAAAATGTCTTGATAAACTTGGAAATTCATTTTTTCCGTCCAGGCCCTGATGCAGCAAAGCAGCCCCAAACCATGATGCCCCCACCACCATACTTTACAGTTTTGATGTTGGTGTGCTGTGCCTCTTTTTCTCCACACATATTGCTGTGTGTTTCTTCCAAATAACTTAACTTTGGTTTTATCTGTCCACAGAATATTTTGCCACTACTGCTGTAGAACATCCAGGTGCTCTTGTGCAAACTGTAAATGTGCAGCAATGTTTTTTTTAGACAGCAGTGGCTTCCTCTGTGGTATCCTCCCATTAAATCAATTCTTGTTTAGTGTTTTACGTATTGTAGATTCGCTAACAGGGATGTTAGCATATGCCAGAGACTTTTATAAGTCTTTAGCTGACACTCTAGGATTCTTCTTCACCTCATTGAGCAGTCTGCGCTGTGCTCTTGCAGTCATCTTTGCAGGACGGCCACTCCTAGGGAGAGTAGCAGCAGTGCTGAACTTTCTCCATTTATAGACAATTTGTGGACTGATGAACAGCAAGGCTTTTGGAGAAACTTTTATAACCCTTTCCAGCTTTATGCAAGTTAACAATTCTTAATTGTAGGTCTTCTGAGAGCTCTTTTGTGCGAGGCATCATTCACATCAGGCAATGCTTCTTGTGAAAAGCAAACCCAGTTGGCTGACATCTCACTCCAATTAGCTCTTGGAGATGTCGATAGTCTAGGGGTTCACATGCTTTTTCCACCTGCACTCTGAATGTTTACATGGTGTGTTCAATAAAAACATGGTAACATTTAATCATGTGTGTGTTATTAGTTTAAGAAGACTGTGATTGTCTATTGTTGTGACTTAGATGAAGATCAGATCACATTTTATTGCCAATTAGTGCAGAAATCCATATCATTCCAAAGGGTTCACTTACTTTCTTTTTGCAACTGTATATATGAAATCTTAAAAACTGTTTTCTGGACAACTGCTAATTAAAAATATGGAAAAAGCAGCAGCAATTCATTTGATCATGCTTTATTTTAACACTTCCATTCCTTTGTAAGCTTGACATTCTAGCTGAAGAATTGGCTGCTATTGTTGAACAGCTCCAGTAGCCTGAGGTTTTACTACCTCTTGAAGGAAAAAAACAATTCAAAATATGGTAAATGTGCTGGATGCTTTAGTAGCTATAAAGGCAATTCTTCTATTTAACTCTCCCCTTGAACTCTCTTTGCTGCCCTTGAATACTGCAGAAAGTAGGTGTACACTCATTTGATTTCATGATGGACGGGACACCAAGACCATTTGTATGGCAAGTTCACAACTATAGCTCTGGCTGTTCCTGGACAACATCAATCCCTCACACCTCCTGACAGTCGAGGCTCACAGGTCTATCAACGTCAATTTTGCTGGGTTGATCCATTTGTCTTCCACTCGCTTTTCTACATTAGCCCCTCTCTTGTCTTTGCCATGATGGGGACACAGCTCTCCCCAAGCCATCATAATGACATTATTAAGTGTAATGGGAGATGCAGACACTAAGGCAAATAGCTTTAGCATCCTTCAGAGAGAAGGGAAAGGTCATACCTAACTGCAAAACAGAAGACAGAGAATTGTCTGGCTGTAAGAGCTGTTACACCTTGTAATGGCAATGATATCACATGATGAGGAAAATATGTCATTTATTTTAATAATGGTGGTTTATAAGCAGGGCACAAACTGCATGCATGTATTGTGCCATTGTGCAATGAATTGGAATGTGTTGCCACTTTGCATATATATAGTATAATCATGTTTCTGACACATTATATCATTAGCTATATCTTGCTGTGCTTCATCTCATATTCTATTCTATATTTTAATATTCATATGCATTAATTTAAAGAAACATTATCTGCACCATATATTCTATATTTATTTTAATATATGTCCTTTGAGATTAAAGGTTGTGCCCTAATCTACTTTTTACTGTAAAGAGTATTTGCATCAATTTCTCTAGCTCCCATTCCTACTTGGATAGTTTTTACTTGTCCCCAAATTGACAGCATTTTCAGTTTTCTTTTATCCCCCATGCTACTTCCTGGTCTGCTATGCCATCAGCAGATCATGTGACACTAACCACCAATGGCACGTCCTATGTCCTACATTACAAGGCTCTAATGTATGACATAACCTTCAGCATCAGAATATCAAAGCTGATTTGCCACAGGCAATGGTAGGCTAATCATTTTAGAATACAGCGATTTTGATAAAGGGTGGTATTTGGAGAAAGTGATATAAGAGTGATATCTGTTGGGTGGGTCACATTTATATTATTGGCACAAACCCTTTAAAACAATTCAAAATTCACACTGCAAAAATTGTGAGTTGCTTGATGCATTGTCATTCATTGCCAGTCTCATGCAAAATTGCTATCTAAATCATAATTTAGGGTCCATTCACACGTCCGCAACATGTTTTGCGGATCCACAGATCCGCAAAACACGGACAGCGGCAATGTGCGTTCCGCATTTTGCGGACCGCACATTGCCGGCACTAATAGAATATGCCTATTCTTGTCCGCAATTGCGGACGAGAATAGGACATGTTCTATTTTTTTCGGGAACGGAATTGCGGACCCGGAAGTGCAGGCCCGCAATTCCGTGTCTGGACAGCACATCGTTCTGCCCCATAGAAATGAATGGGTCCGCAATTCCGTTCCGCAAAATGCGGAACAAAATTGCGGAAGTGTGACTGGACCCTTAGGCCTCCTGCACACGACAGTATTTTTTAACGGGCCGCAAAAAGTTGTTCCGTTGTTCCGTGATCCGTGCCCGTTTTCTCTTCCGTTGTGCTTCCGTGTGTCCGTGTGGCCGTTTTTTTTGCGGACCGTCTGAAAACTTAGCATTTTAAAAAAAATGTAATTTTAATAACTCCACCCAGGATACTGGTATAAATCAAGGGCACCTGAGTATGCATTTGTGGCCATTTTCTGTAGTCTTTCCAGAGTACAGAGGTTATTTTGGCTGCTTCTCTTTGCTGTTTCACCATGTCTGATTCAGAGGAAGAGTTCTTAGTGGATTGGCTCGTTTCTCGGCAATGTGGTCCGCGCCCTCCTTTGTTGACTGAGGAACCGAGTAGAAGGCGACGATTTTGGGTCCATCCGATAGTTTCCCAACGGTACCGGAAAGGACACTTCCATACCCTCTACGAAGATCTTCGGCAGCATCCAGAGAAGTTATTTTCCTTCTGTCGGATGTCAGTGGGTACATTTGATCGCTTGCTGTCGTCTCTACGTACTGTCCTTACCTTTATGGACACCAATATGAGGCGCAGCATTACTCCTGAGGAAAGGCTCATCGTCACGTTGAGGTAAGCAGTATAGTACTTGTAAAGTTTCACCAGTAATGTGCAGTGCTTGTGTCAGGAGGACCATGTGCTCCAAAATGGCTGCTGTTAGACATGTGCTAATGTTTGCCAAACCTATGTTTCTTTCTCCTTTTTTTTTTTCTTTCATTTGTTTGTGGCTGTTTTGTTATCCCGTTAATCCCTGGCACCTAACATGCCTAAATTTTTGCCTTTGGTTTGCGTTTGTGCACGTTTCAAACGTGTGTTTAGCTATCGGCCTCCAGACAATCCATGAATCCTCTGCACTCGCCAGTAGTTTGTTTTAAATGTCGTTTGATTCAGTGAGTCAGCCATGTTACAGCAAGCTGTGACCTGCCTGTCTGAGTGATTAATTTCAAATCTATCTAGAATTACTGGCATTTTTTTGTTTGGCTTTTTCAACTTAAAGAATTAGGTCCCTCAGTCAGGATCTCTATCTGCGTGCCCCACCCTGAGCAAAGTCTATATACCGATCTGTTCCCTTATTTCGTAGGATTGTGCTGCTGCGAACCCCTGAGATGTCCAGCTAACCTTTTCATCATGCCTAATGCTCCCAATATTTTGACCCGCCACTACACTCTCTGCAATTAGAAAGGGGCAAAACACAGTTTATGTTACTTAGTTGTGGTAGTACTGGCCACAGACCAATAGCTGTTAGTGTTTCGCTCAGATACTCCTTTTTATTTTCGGTTTAATCAACCAAGGACATAGGGCAGTGATGGCGAGGCATTATCAGACTGAGTTGGCAATGTTCTAGCCAGATCTGTCGTTTTGTTTGCAAATTTTCTACTCAGCAAATTTGCATGAATAATGTACTAAAATATAGTTTAATGTCCGCGCAGTTTTGCATTTTACTTTAATTTCAGGCTTCCAATCAGTGCTGCCGGTAGTAAGCATAGTGTGCCCTGTTCTGATGAATGCTTTGTAAAATCAAGGGTGTATATTTGTAAACCATATAGTCTTTTCAATGGGTGTGGGTGCCCACACAGTGGGCCTTGAGTACCGCCTCTGGCACCCGTCCCATAGGTTCACCACCAGTAGACATAGGGTGTTTACAATCATGGTGTGTATGCAACATTATGCTTGAATCTTGTATCTGTTTTCACTTATATTCGCAGTTTACTGTTTTTTTTTTTTTTGTCTCCACAGATTCCTTGCAACTGGGAACTCATTTGCATCACTGCATTTTGAGTTTCTGTTAGGAACCTTGACAATCTCGAGTATTGTACGACACACTTGCCATGTCATGTGGCAGCAACTCCGAGAGACGGTGATGCCGCAGCCCAAGGTGGAGGATTGGGTTCGGATCGCAGAGGGTTTCCAAGATTCAGCGCAGTTTCCTAACTGCATCGGGGCAATGGATGGCAAGCACATCCGTGTGAAGAAGCCGCCACACTCAGGGAGCCGTTTCTTCAATTATAAACAGTATTTTTCGGTAGTGCTGATGGCTGTTGCTGACAGTAACTACCAGTTTATAATGGTAGATATCGGGGCCTATGGAAGCACTGCGGATGCTCGCATCTTTAGTGCTTCTAGAATGGGTGAGCGGCTTCGTGCCAACCAGCTTGCCCTGCCCGAGTCCAGAAGACTGCCCGGATATGCAGGTCCGCCGGCGCCATTTGTCATCGTGGCGGATGAAGGGTTTGCATTGACTCTACATGTTATGCGGCCCTTGTGTTTTTGTCATCCATACAGATGGCTCCGGAGAATGCTACCCTGGTGATTAAAGCTTGTGTTGTTCTCCACAACTTCACCAGGATTCACAAGGCTTCCTCTTCTGTTGACATGGAAGATCTTCCTACGTCTTCAGATTTGGATTTGGAAAGGACCCTGCATAGACGACCTGGGACTGCAGGCATTGCAGTTCGGGAACTCTATGCAGACTACTTTTCAAGTCCAGAGGGGTCCGTGCCGTGGCAGAGGGATGCTATTCGTGGCAGTTTTTGAAATCTTCTGGGCTCTTTAGTTTTTTATTATTTTCTAGATAGATTCCTGAAATTTAGTGTTGTAGTTGAGTGTAGGGACTCGCAAGATAATGAGGACCCTTGACGTGGGCTTGCGGGCTGAGATTTTTTGGACCTCACACATTAAAATATATATCTAACGTGATATAATTGATGTTTTGGTCTAAATCTAAATAGACTTTAACATCTTTATATATTTTTTTTCAAGTCCAAAAATTTTTCTAATACCTCATCATGACCATATCCCCAAATAAAGATGTTGCTCACCCAAATTAAGTGTTGCTTAGTGAGGAAAAGTGTGTGGTGTTTCTTTTTTCAATAGAAATTGGTAAAAGGAAATGTTTTCTGTAGCGTGCCAAAATAAAAACAGTCGACTACTTTTTGGCCCAAACAACATTTATGTTGAAGATTGAGCTAAACATAATAAACTGGAAGCCAATGGGCCCAACATTTTAAGATAAAACATATAAAGTGCTCGTAACAAAAAGATTAAACATGTTTATAAATTCATAAGGTCCTGAGTAAATGATCCAGGAGTAAACGTGGACCGTGGCCTAACATTGGCCTGTTGAGGTCCCCCAGATGTGAAACTGCCCGGGTAAAGGGGCTGACCCACTTGATGCATTGGGCCCTGGGGGAGTCCATACTGGGGTTGTTGGTGGTATGCTGGACCTTGGGATGTTTGTGGCGCAACTTCAAATGGTCCGGCACTTTGCTGCTGTCCGGCATTCTCAATGTCCACTTTCATGGCATTTAGCTTGCCCAGAATGTCCCCATGGTTAGGTAGACTAAACATTTTTATTACGACCGCTAAGGACGCAAGGCACTCATGATGCTCCAAAGGAGTGACATGCCTCATTAGCTGTCCTAAGCCCCGTAATGTTTTCTCCTCCACTCCTCCACTCCTTCACTCCTCCTCTGGGCCAGAAATTCTATGAGGCGGGCATCAATAGCCTCCCGACTCTCTGGCGGCGCCGTCTGGGCTGGGGCTGGACAATCCGTGGTGGACTGCAAGGTGGTAGGGGGGCCTCGGCCAGCGTGGAGTCCTCCGGGTCCTCAGCCGGCGTTGGAGAAGGAGTTGCCTGGGGAGAAAATACCGCAGGGGGTTCACTGGCCGACGTGTCTGAATCTTGTGACGGATCCAGACTGTCCACAGTACTGTATTAAAATAAAACAAAAAATCAAAACACTTTAGATCATTTGATTTCCACATTACAAAAGCACATAGATTACATTATGTGCAAAGCAACCGTGCAAATACAATATATATACGGAGTGGCAGCATACATCAGAGATTAGAATTTACACAACGAATAACTGCTTCAATGTGAAATGTGGAAATCCGTTTGGAATTGCATTTGGAATCTATTGATGGGATAAGTCTTGTAAAGGCCTATTGTTTTGGAAATGGGCAAACATTGTTTGCTGCTTGGAGCTGTCCAGCCTCTGAAGAGGATTCCTCATTCAAGGACCAAAACCAGTGCTGAAATTGAGGCCAACTCATCTGTATGTGCCCCGCTACCAACATGTCAAGATACAAATTGTAATTTGAACCTAGTAGAACATCATTTACAGAGAAACAACATGTACCAGGCCACACTTGACCATGGTGAGAGTACTAGTTGTAATCCTGCTGCTCAAGTGTAGTTGCAACCTCAGCTTTACACTTTAGCCTAGGATGTGGTTATTGACATTTCATAGGAGCAATGTAAGGAAACCATGTGGGGTTTGGTGCAAAACCATTTCAGCAATATAAATTACTATGCCAGTACGTAAAGGGTACCCATTTCCCAAACAACCAAAATTTATATAATATGTCGCTATGGTACAAATCTCATGTCGCCCTAAAATATTTTACAAAAAAAACCTAGTCCGGTTTTGGAATGCTTTTTTAAACATTCGTGTGTGACTAGGAGCCGACAAACACGATGATCTACTGTATGAGGAAATAATGCGTGCAGTGCGCAAGTGTCATCTCTATTCGCTTTTCTGGTTCCAAGTGGAATCATCTATGTTCCAGGAGGGACCAAAAATTGCTTCAACACAAACAAAACTGAGAAGGGAGGCACCATCTGCACACTTCACGTGTCGTCTCATCATTCATCTCATAAGCGGTGGGCCCTGGTTTGACTCCACCACTAAACTGATGTAGGCAACCAACAGCAGGCATGGACAAACTGTTGCCCTCCAGCTGATGCCCAACTACAACTCCAAGCAGGACCGAGTAGCTTTCAGCTATTCTATCATGCTGGGAGTTTCAGTTGTTAAAGAGCTAGATGCAGTCAGTTATGACATGGCTGCCCTACAGAAAGTATAGGTCTTCAATAGAACAACACAACTGTATCCATTAGTTTCTGGAACACTTTAGCTTGCCTAAAAAAAACGTAAGTGTGAAAATATGACACATTTTGAAAATAACGTAAAAAATACTTACGGCCTCAATTCCATTACTGGCCGCAGAAACTGTAACTGGGCCGTATATATATAGGCACGTTTGTTTGATGATCCCTCCCCACTCCGGCCTTTGCTGGTCAGCTCCCGCCGGAACTGGTCCCGGCAACTCGCCCAGCGGGTTTTCGTTTGTTTCACTGTTTATAAATGACATAGAAGACAATTGTGAGGTAAATAATTAATAAAGGGGAAAAATAGACGCCTCATTAATAAACCATGTACAGGCCTTTAGGCAAAAGGAGGCTGGACCACCCTGAAAACACTATTGTCACCTCTGGGAATTTCAAACTATATCTTAGGGCCACACAGAGGGCAAGGACAGCACAACTACATTGATAACACTTACCTAATTCGGCCCGGCCTCGGCTATCAGCCTTGGCCCATTCACTTCGATGCATGCTCCGTGCCACTTTCTCCCACGAAGCATCCTTTTTTATTCTGTCGCTATAGGCATTTTGCCAGGTATCCCACAGCTCGGGCCTCTCCTGGACGAGTGAAATGAGTTTTTCTACATCCCAGCGAGGCATGGTGGATGATATTAATAAACCTCCTGCAATGGCTGCCTCTCCTCACACAAGCTGTTTACCACAGATGGCTAGAAATTAGCAAATCCTGTCACCTAAAACTTCCTGTCTTTTTTTTTTTCAATTTATTGCCACAAGTTTGGCCAGACAATTTGCCCATGCCATAAGAAGAAATAAAACGGGCACGGAGCGGGCGCGGACGCGGATGACAAATGGGTGTGCAACCGCGTTTTTCACGGCCCCATTCACTTGAATGGGGCCGCGACCCGTTAGCCGTGAAAAAAATAGGACAGGTTATATTTTTTGATGGGCAAGAAACACGGGTCACGGGCGCGGGTGACAAAACGGTGCAGTAGCCGAGTTTTCAACGGACCCATTGAAAGTCAATGGGACCGCAGAAAAAAACGTTACACGGGCCAACGGCCACGGGTGCACAGAACGGTCGTGTGCATGAGGCCTTAAGATAATACAAGAGAAAACCATTGCTCTTAAAAGTGCATTCTGATTTCAGAAAATAAAGCTTGTTTGAGGAATAGTTTTCTAATATGCAGTATGAATAGTGATGAGCAAATTTCTTGAAATTTGATTCAGATTCGATTTGACTGAATTGGTTGTGCAATTTGATTCGGGTCTGAATAAAATAAAATAAAAGATTTGGATAATTTAACACCAATATAGCATTACTAGCATCTTTAAACATACCGTATATAGCTATGGGTAAATGTATAGGCTGCTAATGGTAAAAAAAACTAAAAAAACATCCTCTTTAAAAACGTACTACACTGAAAAAATAAGTGGTTCAAAAATTGTTTGCTTTTAGGCAACAAATGCTTGGCGGTGTGTATACACACTCACCACTTGGGGTGATGTGATCCTCCTACTTCATCTTTCTTGTCCTCTGATCACAGAAAAGTCTCATTTTGAGCAATTCCACTGAGTTGAGTCATCAGAATTTCACATTCAGATTTGACCCACATTTATGGGAAATTATGGTTAAATTGATGAGTTTAGAATTGATTCAGTCATCTCTAATTATGAATCAGCTCTTCATGATTTTCATGACCTCTGCACACAGTTATTAAGTGAGATGATTTTCTGAATTCCTTTGGTGACTGAAAAATCTGTTCTGTTCACTTTACACAACTGTAGCAGTAGCAAGCCATCAGCATCTGATAAATAATGAAGCATCTTGAAAACCATGAGGAATTGATATACAGATACAGAATATGATAGACAAGAAAACTTTCATTTTACTACAAATGGTAATCTTTATTTGCTGAAATCATAAAACATGTCTAATGTTAACATTATTTCTATGCTGCAGACAGATTGCATTTGTTCGATGAGTTATCATTTAGAGAATTTTATAATAGATTGCATGCCTAAAAGAGATATTTCAGTATAATGTATAGAAAGCACCATTGTGCTGCATGTTGCTCTCAGCAAATAGGACAAGGAATGTACAGTAAAAATACTTATTGCAGATAATTTTGCAAGAGTTAGATTCCATTTAATATGTAGCCTTACAGGTTTTCAAATGTTCGGCTTAAAGAGGACCTTTCATCTGGCAAAACATTGTGAACTAAGTGTCATGATCTGTACAGCGGAGCCCAGGGATCTCACTACACTTACTATTATTTCTGGGCGCCGCTCCGTTCTCCGGCTATGCTCTACGGTATCTTAGGTCACTTGGTTATAGTAGGCGTAGACTTAGGGGACTTGGTTATAGTAGGAGGAGACTGCCCTTGTTCTCTTCTTCTCCTAGGCTGTAGCGCTGGCCAATCGCAGCACAGAGCTCACAGCCTGGGAGACGCCCAGGAGAACAAGGGCAGTCTCCTCCTACTATAAACAAGTGACCGAACATACCGGAGGGCATAGGAGCGGCGCCCAGGGATAATAGTATGTGCAGCGAGATCCCTGGGCGCCGCTGTACAGATCATGACACTTTGTTCACAATGTTTTGCCAAATGAAAGGTCCTCTTTAAACTCCTATGTTAGAAATGTCTAAACTACTGTATTCCAAAGCATTCTTTACGTGGACTGAGCTTACTTGAAATACAAATTTGGAAATCAGCAACTTGATGTATGACTGGGAAGATGAAATGCCACAAGGGATGCCTGGCCCATATTTACTGGTGGTGTGAGAAACTATGGGGGTCATTTATTAAGACTGGTGTTTCAGACACCGGTCTTAATAACCCCTGCACTGGCGGTGGATCAGCTGAAGTTTTGTAGAGGCCTCTAAATAACTTTGGCACACCCACCGCTGCTCTAAATCTACACCAGCTTCCCTTGCTGGCATAAAGTTAGACAATTTTCTATGCCTAAAATAGGAGTAGAAAATGATAAATGAGAGTGATCTGCCGGCCTGTCCCCTTCCCCGTCCACACCACGCCCCCTTTTTTAGACCTGGCGTGAGTGGGGGAAACATCGCAGATTGTGGCACAAATAACCTTTGCACCGCAACCTGCACCCGAAATGCACCAAGGAAAGAGTGAAATTCTGTTTGTAAGTGACTACCTCTGTGTCATGAAGGAGGCAGACATTTTCTAAAACTATAAAAATGAGTACAGGGAGTACAAAATCTGGCTGGAGAACAAAAAAAACATACCCTTTGATAGCAAAAGGTTGACAGTAACACTATGGGGGATATTTATCAAACTGGTGTAAAGTAGAACTTGCTTAGTTGTCCATAGCAACTAATCATATTCCACCTTTCATTGTCCGAAGGAGCAGCAAAAAATGAAAGATGGAATCTGATTGGTGGCTATGGACAACTAAGCCAGTTTTTCTTTACACCAGTTTGATAAATCTCCCCCAATATGTTTTAAATTTCAGTTTTATTTATTAGCTTTGAGATTGTATAGGAAGAATAGAGGGATAGATTTACTAATCCCGTAGATGGCATAATTTTTGACAGGTTGTTTATACCTGCACCAGATTTATCACAGTGTATTACACTGCATGATAAATTTTGCACACAGATAGAAAAATGTCTCTAACTGTATACTGGATACCAACTATTAGTTGCCTTAGTTTAGCATAGGATTTTACACCAGAATTGTGGTGCAATTTTCATGCAAAATAAAGCATTTTAGGCCACACCCATCCCTGCAAAGTCATACCCTTTAAATTAAACCTAGATGTGCTAAATTATGCACATTTAGGTAGAAATCTAAGTACACTCACAGTAAATGTGAGCTAATGTCTTTGTTTTAGAACATTTTTGTAAAATTTCGCTGGGGGAGGCCATATTGGAGTTTCTTAGATGTTTCTTCCCTATATTGTTTGTATAGACAGCACAGCAGGTGTGCTTTATATTAGCTGAAATGAATGGGGGCCAGTTGAGAGAGAAAAATGTCACAGATTAATACAGTTTTTAGGAAGTGATGGACTATAGCCCCCTCTTCAAGAAACCAGAGAGTGAACTAAGATGGCTACCTTTCAAGAAGCCTCTACATTTCTTATCTTCAGAGAGCATAGTTCAGGTATATCTTAGACACAGAGATAAATCAGACTGTAGTGTCTACTGTAGTGGCCAATGTGAACATTAGCCCCTACGAAGTGCCTAAGGAAGCCTTTTATCAAGTTGAAAAGCGAGACTGGGATTAACGAAAGTAGAGTGATTTCTAGAGATACTGAGACCCCACCAGAACCAACAATTATGTGTCATTTTTTGATGATCTGTTCTCTTTAATAAAAAAAAAATTCTGATATTTTTAAATAGAAATCCCCTTTAACAGACAATTATATGAAATTTTGGATTATACATTTCCAATTATGCAAAAAAATATTTTTATGATACCTTCCCTGGAGCTTTCTTACAGACTGAAGCTAACCATTTTAAAAATTTTGGATGGCATGGAATTGGTATGTGGATTTGGAAAATAATACAGGGAGAATGCTACTTTTTTTGTGCTTATTTCATCTAAACGACTTACGGCACTTATTTTGTACCTTTTTAATACAACTGGAGGAACACAAATGTATAATAAATACACAGATAAAATCTAGAAGGAAACTGAAAACGGCTCTATACATATTTTTAACCGTACCTTACAATTTTTATCCAAGTGTACTCAACTGAATTTAGTATAAAATGATCCTTTTCACATGACAAATGGAAACAAGTCGTTCCCTGACTGTTAGATGTGCTAAATGCATAAACTACATACTGTATTACAGGAGGAAATACAATTATGCTGGAACCCACATAAAACACAAAAATCCACCTTGTGTTAGAAGAACTTGTCAAAAAGATGCCATAGGTAATAAACAGTGCTCGTGTCCTTAAAAACAATGTGTCACCAACATTTTGTTCTGCTAGTTAAAACCTGATTGTAACACATATGCTTTTCTTCTAATCTCGCTTTATTTTCTGATTGCAGATTTGTTTATTTTATTTCTGAACATGATTATGGGGCGGCCATCTTGCCAGAGCTGTTTTTAACAGCATTCAGAAAGCACTAAGAATATTGCTTTATGACAGTCACCTGGTACATAGACACAATTGACTGAAGGGGACCTCATTGACTTATATGGGAGAGTTTTCTAGGCATGCTCTGTGACCTGCGCAGAGGTCATTGTACGAGGAAAGAATAGATAATATTTGATAATCACATATTGTGAATGGTGAGTCCTGTCTTATCTGTCATTCTAATTATGCATGTAGTTATAAAACCTCTGTGCACAGATAAGCAGATTACTGCAGTAAAGTGATCTGTATAGACAAAGCCTATTATTAGGCTTAAAGGCCAGTAGGAAAACTGTATTATTTTATGTTTTTTGCTTAAATATAGAACTTGACATGGAAAATTTCAAATAACATTACCAAAAATATGTTAACAAAAAACCTGATTTAGGCTCCATTCACACGTCTGCAAATGGGTCCGCATCCGTTCCGCAAATTTGCGGACCGGGTGCGGAACCATTCATTCTCTATGGTGACGGAATGGATGCGGACAGCACACAGTGTGCTGTCCGCATCCGCATTTGCGGAGCGCGGCCCCGATCTTCCGGTCCGCAGCTCCGCAAAAGATAGAACATGTCCTATACTTGTCCGCAGCTGCGGACAAGAATAAGCATTTCTATAGGGGGTGCCGGCCGGGTGTGTTACGGATCCGCAATTTGCGGGTCCGCAACACACCACGGACGTGTGAATGGAGCCTTAAGCAATAGGTCATTTTCTGATGACACATTTCCTTTAATAAAATTTTGAATTAAGGAGGTTTTGCCACTTCAGCATATAGCATTTATTATGCAGAGAAAGTTTCCATGGTTACAACCATCCTGCAGTCCAGCGCCATGGCTGAGCTTGCACACTATAGAAAAAAGCACCAACTTACATGAGTTCCAATAGTCCCGGGCACCAGAGAGGCTGGCATTTTTTCCTAAAGCATGCATGCATGACCACCACTGATAGATTAAAGGGTGGTTGTAACCATGGAAACGAGCAGTTTCTAATGTTATGGAAAAATGAATCCAGCCAGCAAAACAAGCAATATGGATAATAACAGTACATTAGTAAGTGCCTTGTATTAACTTTCTCTACATGATATATGTGTGCTGTCCACATCCATTTAACAATCGTGTGCTGTAGAGATGGCCTTGCGGTTCGCCCGGTGCTCGTTTTGCAGCGAACATGTGAACATATAGCAAGCGCCATATACTTTTGGGAGCCGGACTTTGTCCCATGACACATCCATTAGGTGGAACAGGACAGCCAATTGAGACGTTTCAGCACTTGGACACAAGACCCACCCTATAACATAACCGGATCTGGCAGCCATTTTACATTCAGTCTTTTGCCAGTGTAGGGAGAAGTTGGTTTGTGGAGCAGGGACAGGCTGTTAGCGACACCAATGCTAGCTAATAGGGCTACAAAAGTCCTCTTAAGGACTGGTATAGGTGAGGTATCGATAGGTGTGATATACTGAGGGATGTGATATACTTATAATATACTTTTTAACATAGAGAGTATATTATAGTGCATTTGTATTGTGCATCAGTTGTGTGCTGTTTGAGGGGTGTGATATACCTGCTTCCACAAAATTCTGATTGATGGCTGTGATATACCTGTTGCCCCAAATAAACAGGTTGGTGTGATGTAACTGTTGTGGCAAAAAAAATAATTGAGGGGTGTGATATACCTGCTTCCACAAAATACTGATCGAGAGCTTTGATATACCTGATTCCAAAAAATACTAATTAAGGGGTTTCATATACCTGTTTCCACCAAATATTGATTGAGGCCTGCGATATACCTGCTTCCACAAAATACTTATTAGGGGTTTGATATACCTGCTTCCCCAAAATACTGATTGAGGGCTACAATATACCTGCTTCCCCAAAATACTCATTAAGGGGTTTGATATACCTGCTTCCAACAAATATTGATTGAGGCGTGCAATATAACTGCTTCCACAAAATACTGATATGGGGTTTCATATACCTGTTTCCACCAAATATTGATTGAGGGCTGTGATATACCTTCTTCCACAAATTACTGATTAAGTGGTTTGATATACCTGTTTCCACCAAATATTGATTGAGGCCTGCGATATACCTGCTTCCACAAAATATTGATTAATGGGTTTGATATGTCTGCTTCCACAAAAACCTGATTACGGTCGGCAAAATACCTGCTTTCACAAAATATTGATTGAGGGGTTTGATATACCTGCTTCCACAAAATATTGATTGAGGAAAGCAAAATACCTGCTTCCACAAAATAATAATTAAGGGGTTTGATATATCTGTTTCCACCAAATATTGATTGAGGCCTGCAATATACCTGCTTCCACAAAATACTGATTGAGGGCTGCAATATACCTGCTCCTGCAAAATACTGATTAAGGGGTTTGATATATCTGTTTCCACCAAATATTGATTGAAGCCTGTGAGATACCTGCTAGCACAAAATACTGATTAAGGGGATTGATATACCTGCTTCCACAAAATATTGATTGAGACCTACGAGATACCTGCTTCCACAAAATACTGATTAAGGGGTTTGATACACCTGCTTCCACAAAATATTGATTGAGGCCTGAGATATACCTACTTCCACAAAATACTGATTAAGGGCTTTTATATTCCTGTTTCCACCAAATATTGATTGAGGCCTGCAATATACCTGCTTCCACAAAATACTGATTAAGGTGTTTGATATACTTGTTTCTACCAAATATTGATTGAAGCCTGTGATATATCTGCTTCAACAAAATACTGACTAAGTGGTTTGATGTACCTGCTTCCACCAAATATTGATTGAGGCCTGTGATATACCTGCTTCCGCAAAATACCGATTAACGGCTTTTATATACAAACCGGATTTCAAAAAAGTTGGGACACTAAACAAATTGTGAATAAAAACTGAATGCAATGATGTGGAGATGGCAAATGTCAATATTTTATTTGTACTAGAACGTAGGTGACAGATCAAACGTTTAATCCGAGTAAATGTATAATTTTAAAGGAAAAATACGTTGATTCAATTTTTCACGGTGTCAACAAATCCCAACAAAGTTGGGACAAGTAGCAATAAGAGGCTGGAAAAAGTAAATTTGAGCATAACGAAGAGCTGGAAGACCAATTAACACTAATTAGGTCAATTGGCAACATGATTGGGTATAAAAAGAGCTTCTCAGAGTGGCAGTGTCTCTCAGAAGCCAAGATGGGTAGAGGATGACCAATTCCCACAATGTTGCGCAGAAAGATAGTGGAGCAATATCAGAAAGGTGTTACCCAGCGAAAAATTGCAAAGACTTTGCATCTATCATCATCAACTGTGCATAACATCATCAGAAGATTCAGAGAATCTGGAACAATCTCTGTGCGTAAGGGTCAAGGCCGTAAAACCATACTGGATGCCCGTGATCTCCGGGCCCTTAAACAACACTGCACCACAAATAGGAATGCTACTGTAAAGGAAATCACAGAATGGGCTCCAGAAACCATTGTCAGTGAACACAATCCACCTTGCCATCCGCCGTTGCCAGCTGAAACTCTACAGTGCAAAGAAAAAGCCATTTCTAAGCAAGATCCACAAGCTCAGGCGTTTTCACTGGGCCAGGGATCATTTAAAATGGAGTGTGGCAAAATGGAAGACTGTTCTGTGGTCAGACGAGTCACGATTCGAAGTTCTTTTTGGAAATCTGGGATGCCATGTCACCCGGACCAAAGAGGACAAGGACAACCCAAGTTGTTATCAATGGGGTTGCATGAGTGCGTGTGGCATGGGCAGCTTGCATGTCTGGAAAGGCACCATCAATGCAGAAAAATATATTCAGGTTCTAGAACAGCATATGCTCCCATCCAGACGTCATCTCTTTCAGGGAAGACCCTGCATTTTTCAACAAGATAATGCCAGACCACATTCTGCATCAATCACAACATCATGGCTGCGTAGGAGAAGGATCCGGGTACTGAAATGGCCAGTCTGCAGTCCAGATCTTTCACCTATAGAGAACATTTGGCGCATCATAAAGAGGAAGGTGCAACAAAGAAGGCCCAAGACGATTGAACAGTTAGAGGCCTGTATTAGACAAGAATGGGAGAGCATTCCTATTTCTAAACTTGAGAAACTGGTCTCCTCGGTCCCCAGACGTCTGTTGAGTGTTGTAAGAAGAAGGGCAGATGTCACACAGTGGTGAAAATGGCCTTGTCCCAACTTTTTTGGGATTTGTTGACACCATGAAATTCTGATTCAATGCATTTTTCCCTTAAAATTGTACATTTTCTCAGTTTAAACTTTTGTTCCGTGATTTATGTTCTATTCTGAATAAAATATTACAAGTTGGCACCTCCATATCATTGCATTCAATTTTTATTCACGATTTGTATAGTGTCCCAACTTTTTGGGAATCCGGTTTGTACCTCTTTGCACCAAATATTTATTGAGGGCTGCGATATACCTGCTTCCACAAAATACTTATTTAGGTGATTGATGTACCTGCTTCCACCAATATCTATTGAGTCCGGCAATATACCTGCTTTCACAAAATACTGATTAAGGGGATTGATATACCTGCTTCCACAAAATATTGATTGAGGCCTGCGAGATACCTGCTTCCAACAAAATACTGATTAAGGGGTTTGATATACCTGCTTCCACAAAATATTGATTGAGGCCTTGTCACGGTGGGAAGTGGGGAAAAACCCCCACCGTAGCAACTAAGCCAGGATGCTGGGTTCAGGGAGCAGGTCACTTCCTAAAGAGTCCCTAATCCTCACCCTAACTCCTTACCATATCAGCAGTACTAGATGGTAGGACGGTTAATACCAGGATACCTTTGGCTCTGAGTCGCCCTGATAATCCCTCTCATATGAGCAAGGGAGAAATGACCTGTTCTTCCAAGACACTGAAGGACAGGAGTCTCAAATGGCCTAGATGCAGGGAAAAGAAGGAGACTGAGGGATGATATCGCATATGACATTGTGTCCAACAAGGTGGCCCTCAATTACTGGGCCGATGGAATAGCCACAGTATGGAGCATAGCTTCCAGCCCACAGCAACGCTAGAGTACAACTCCCCTCCAAGCTACAAGCAAAGGCTAAATAGCTAGAAGAGACCACACCCTGATCTAACTAAATCAGGATATTTACCCCACGCACACCACACAGCAGGGAGACACAACTTAAAGGGGAAGTGCACGTGGAAACCAAAAACTACATGTTGCCACAAGCAACGTGTCTGCATGGCAACCGCATCACGGTCAAACACCAATATACTGATTAAGGGCTTTTAAATATCTATTTCCAACAAATATTGATTGAGGCTTGTAATATACCTCCTTCCACAAAATACTGATTAAGAAGTTTGATATACCTGTTTCTACGAAATATTTATTGAGGCCTGCGATATGCCTGCTTCCACAAAATACTGATTAAGGGGTTTAATATACTTGAGCTCCAGCAAAATCAATAAACATAGATATCATGGGGTATAAAGAATATATATCAAGGTTCTAGCATAGAAAAAAAAACTTAAAATCACAAATTTAATGATATACCTTAAAAAGATCACAGTTGGATCTACTATACAAAACACAAAAATGTTTAAAAAATACATACAGGATAAGTGACCGATAATTACATCCAGCACTAGATAGTAACCTGGGGTACGGGAATAATTGTCCCTATACCTACCCCTATCCTACAGCCTCAGCCCAGGGAAGGCTCCTGATGGTGGAGGCCCCCTGTCCATGTTCCTAGACTACTATCCCTCAAAAGTCCCTAGAGGGGTACTGCAGGGATTGTTCTAGAGTGCCCCAGGTATGAGGTGAGGATAATAAAGTACCGTTAGTACACCAATTAGCTGGATGGAAGAAAAACAAAAACAAAAAGTACAGACATTTACAAAACATATAGATAGTCAGGGTTGACCTTATAGTCATATGCCTGGGTTACCTCGACGCGTTTCCCCCTAGACAATGCTATGGGATCATCAGGAGGTTCAGTAAAACACTGTTAATCTATACAATGTTAGTGTTACAAGATAAGTACTGGCATATAAGTCCTCACAAATAAAAATACAGCCACAAAATGGGATATCTTTAAAAGCATCCTAAAATCTCATTGTGAGAGGTACATACCGTATGGGAATAAAAGGTTAAGGAACAAAAAGAAACCAATGTGGATAAACAGAACTGTAAAGAAAGCAATAAATGACAAACAGAAAGCATATAAAACACTAAAACAGGAGGGTAGCACGGAAGCACTGAAAAACTATAAGGAAAAAATTAGAACATGCAAAAAACAAATAAAAGCGGCCAAACTAGAGACTGAGAGATTAATTGCCAAAGAGAGTAAAACTAACCCTAAAATGTTCTTCAATTATATAAATGTTAAAAAGTATAAATCTGAAGGTGTCGGCCCGTTAAAGAGTAATGAGGGGGAAGTCGCAGAGAGCGACGAGGAGAAAGCAAAGCTGTTAAATATTTTTTTCTCCAATGTATTCACTGAGGAAAATAAACTGTCAGATGACATGCCGAATGTTGAAATAAATTCCCCATTAAAAGTGTCCTGTCTGACCCAGGAAGTAGTGCAACAGCGACTTAGAAAGATTAAAATAGACAAATCACCAGGACCGGATGGCATACACCCCCGTATCCTAAGGGAATTAAGTAATGTCATAGCCAGACCCTTATTTCTGATATTTGCAGATTCTATATTGACAGGGAATGTCCCACAGGATTGGCGCATGGCAAATGTGGTGCCAATATTCAAAAAGGGTCCAAAAACAGAGCCTGGAAACTATAGGCCGGTAAGTTTGACATCTGTTGTGGGTAAACTGTTTGAAGGTTTTCTGAGAGATGCTATGTTAGAGCATCTTAACGGAAATAAGCAAATAACGCCATATCAGCATGGCTTTGTGAGGGATCGATCATGTCAAACAAATTTAATCAGTTTCTATGAGGAGGTAAGTTCTAGACTTGACAGCGGCGAATCAATGGATGTGGTGTATCTGGACTTCTCCAAGGCATTTGACACTGTACCACATAAAAGGTTAGTATATAAAATGAGAATGCTCGGACTGGGAGAAAACGTCTGTAAGTGGGTAAGTAACTGGCTCAGTGATAGAAAACAGAGGGTGGTTATTAATGGTAAATACTCAGATTGGGTCACTGTCACTAGTGGGGTACCTCAGGGATCAGTATTAGGCCCTATTCTCTTCAATATATTTATTAATGATCTTGTAGAAGGCTTGCATAGTAAAATATCAATTTTTGCAGATGACACTAAACTGTGTAAAGTAATTAACACTGAAGAGGACAGTATACTACTACAGAGGGATCTGGATAGACTGGAGGCTTGGGCAGAGAAGTGGCAGATGAGGTTTAACACTGACAAATGTAAAGTTATGCACATGGGAAGGAATAATGCAAGTCACCCGTACTTATTAAATGCTAAAACACTCGGTAACACTGACATGGAAAAAGATCTAGGAATTTTAATAAACAGCAAACTAAGCTGCAAAAACCAGTGTCAGGCAGCTGCTGCCAAGGCCAATAAGATAATGGGTTGCATCAAAAGGGGCATAGATGCCCGTGATGAGAACATAGTCCTACCACTTTACAAATCATTAGTCAGACCACACATGGAGTACTGTGTACAGTTCTGGGCTCCAGTGAACAAAGCAGACATAGCAGAGCTGGAGAGGGTCCAGAGGAGGGCAACTAAAGTAATAACTGGAATGGGGCAACTACAGTACCCTGAAAGATTATCAAAATTAGGGTTATTCACTTTAGAAAAAAGACGACTGAGAGGAGATCTAATTAATATGTATAAATATATCAGGGGTCAGTACAGAGATCTATCCCGTCATCTATTTATTCCCAGGACGGTGACTGTGACGAGGGGGCATCCTCTGCGTCTGGAGGAAAGAAGGTTTGTACACAAACATAGAAGAGGATTCTTTACGGTAAGAGCAGTGAGACTATGGAACTCTCTGCCTGAGGAGGTGGTGATGGTGAGTACAATAAAGGAATTCAAAAGGGGCCTAGATGTATTTCTGGAGCGTAATAATATTACAGGCTATAGCTACTAGAGAGATATCGTTGATCCAGGGATTTATTCTGATTGCCTGATTGGAGTCGGGAAGGAATTTTTATTCCCCTAAAGTGAGGAAAATTGGCTTCTACCTCACAGGGGTTTTTTGCCTTCCTCTGTATCAACTTGCAGGATGACAGGCCGAACTGGATGGACAAATGTCTTTTTTCGGCCTTATGTACTATGTTACTATATAGCCAGGTCACATAGACACAATTAGATGGTCGCTCTACATATAGTTGATACAGGGGGCTGTATTCAGGCCAATATACATGCATTATAGCACCATTCCAGGCCAGTCACGGACAAACATTATCATATGTGGTTATGGTTCGTAGGTCAGAGTTCCTTGAGACCAAGAGGTGTGTTCCGCATCAGTTCAGCTGATATGATACACCCCAGCAGGATATCGTCCCTGTTGTCTCACTATGAGAGAGTCTTGATAAGACCCACAATGACAAAGGCCTCCCCTCAGTCAACGTTCCCCCTGGTAGGTGACTGACGTCTGATTTGTGACAGCACGACGCGCTGGAACACCACCTTGTATATGATTGATAGGCTGCTCCAGCAGCAACGTGCCGTTAACGACTACCTGAACGAACTCCGCAGCAGGAAAGGTTCTGGGGAGCTTGGTTTCTTTTCACCAGGCCAGTAGGTGCTCATGCGCGACACATGCAGACTTCTGCCGCCATTTGATGAGATCACCAAACTGGTCAGTCGCAGCCAGGGCGCCATCAGTGACATTGTACCTTACGCCTTCTTTCTGGAGTGCGCATTGCGTTGTGTCATTGATCAAACCGTCGTGGAGCAGGACCTGAAAGATGAGGAAGTCCCAATGCTAAATGAATTCCCAGGGGGGGGGGCTAGTCCATCTGAGACAAATCAGCAAGAGTCTGAAGAGGAATCAGAGGAAGATCATGGCTGGGGGGAGGAGGAGGAGCAAGAAGAGCAGGCTTTGAGGGGGACTTTAGAGTGAATCATTTTTATTGAATTTTCATGTTTAAAAAAAGGAAAAGAAAATACAGTACAATATCAGTGATGATACAGTGAAGCATTACTTATGCACTACATATGAGTTACTCTGGATCTCCAGAAGTGGAAGCATCACGCTAACACAATCATGGCTTGTAAGGGGGAAGGTCCACAGAATGTGATATAAGGAGCACACACCACCACACCCCCTCCAACAGCAAAGAGATGTGTTTGGGTATATCTTATGTAATCTTTGAGGGGTAAAGTACCAGTGCAGAAGTGTTTTTATTCCTGCCTCATAGTGAGTAACACATTTGAAGTTGGAGGCAAGAAATTTAATAGCGGCCACCCAGGAGTCTTCAGAAAATGATTTTTGCAGTTCAGTTTCCCAGCGTGCAAAGGACTTAGATTTGGCAAAAGTGGTCTTTTCTCCTAACAAATCATAAATGTGCCTCGTGGTATGTTTCTTGAAAAAAGAAGGAAATTGAGAAATCCTGACAATCTCACTATTTACTAATGGTGGGGATTTAAGTATGGTCTCAAGGAAATGTCTTACCCTCAAATAATTATAGAATTCCTTTTGCAGCAGTCTAAAAGACTGTGATAGAGAATCAAAAGGTAAGACTGAATTGTCGACTATGAGTTGGGAGGTATCATTGATTCCTCTTGCGCGCCATTCGGAAAGGTTAATGTCATGTATTTCCGCTTCTAATGTGTGAGTAGTGGTCTGATGGAACAGAGGTGAGGTTGAATCCTTCTGCGAACTATGAATTTGCATCCTGAGTTTGCCTGCATGTTCTACCGTTAGCAATTGGGTTTCTGGAAGTTTTTGGTTCCACAACGCCCGTATTAAGTAGTCCTTTAAGGTGCCTCGTTCTATTGACTGTGATTCAATACGAAGCCATGCTTTTGTTCTGTCTTGGGACCACCATTTACGTGTAAAAGATAGACCAATCGCTCTATAATAATCAGTAATATTCGGTAAGCCGACTCCACCTACTCCCTTTTTCTTGAACAGCAGTTTTTGGGTGATTCAACCCAGTATGGATTGAGCCTCCTTAAACAACTTGGTCAGGACGGGAATAGGGAGAGCTCGGAATACATAAATCAGTTTAGGGAGAGTCATCATCTGGAATGATGCATCTGTGCCTACCCATGATATTGTTTTAATTGCGAACTTGGAGAAGTCATTCGTCATTGTGGAAAGAAGAGGTTCATAGTTCCGTTTATACAATAAGGAGCACGGTGATGTATGCTTAACTCCCAAATAGGATAATTCAGAGGCTTGCCAATCCAGATTGTATTGGGACTGCAACTGGGTCACATCTCCCTGCAATATATTGATAGGGAGGGCTTGGGATTTAGTACTATTTATTTTGTAGTAAGACAAAGACCCAAAATAGGAGGCATAAGGAAGTAAGAGGTTTTGTTACTGTTAGGGTAATGTCCATGTAAAGCGTGATCTTGAGGGCGCGCCCCCCAATCTCAACTCCTGTAAGGTTAGGTGACTGTCTGATATGTTGTGCAAGGGCTTCCAAAGCGAAAATAAATAATAGGGGAGACAGAGGGCATCCCTGCCTGGATCCGTTAGTTATTTGAAAATGATCGGAGACCACAAGATTGACTCAGAGTTTAGCTGAGGGGGAAGAGTACAGGCTGTCTATGGCATTTAATGTGTCCTTTGAATCCCATCTTACGAAGCACAGAGAAAGCAAATGACCAGTGAAGACCGTCAAACGCCTTCTCAGCATCTAATGTCACCGCAAGCATTGGTAAGCCTTGCTTTTCCGCATAATTAAACAGATCCACTAGTTTTCTAGTGTTGTCGGAGTATTGTCTCCCTGCCACAAACCCAGTCTGGTCTGTCTTGACCAGGGAAAGGAGCAGCGGGGACAGTCTGCTTGCAATGAGTTTAGCAAAGATTTTTATGTCAGAGTTAAGAAGCGAGATTGGCCTAAAATTTTGAGGTGCATCAGGGGATTTGCCCGGCTTACGAAGAGTCACTATTAACTCAGTGTAATGGTCATGTCCACACACACACAGGGGGAAGGATAGTGACCACTGCGCTCCACCCTCACCCCTGGCCCTGCCTACTTGCCTCACGAGTCCTGATGACAGGGGACAACTGGACGACAGTCCCTTACTTAGGATATGTGCAGGGAAGACAGAGAAGACAAAATACGGAACGTGAACGGACCGGGTCAGACCCAAGAGAGCTACGCAGTACAAATGTTAAGCAAATAATGGTCAGGAGAAGGCGGGGTCAAATACCAGGAGAGTAGGGAAGTACCAGAGGAGGCCGCAAAGAGTAGTCATGTGGGAGACGAGGTCACAATACCAGGAGGGATGCACAGTACAGGAGGAGCAGGCAAAGGATCGTCAGGGAACAGGATCAGGTGAGTATTCAGTAGACCAACAAATAGCCAGGAACCTAGAATTAACAGGCAACCTGTGGCCAGCAGGCTGCCTGTATTTATAGTGGGGTCTGAGGGTCATGTGACGTGGCCAGCGTCACATGACCGACAGACAGACAAGTCGAGCACCGAGTGATCAGCTCGGCGCTCAAGGCAGACCTAGGAGCAGGGAGCCGCCCAGCTAGCAATGCCGCCCTGGGAACGAGGCCAAACACAGATCCTCACTCCCAAAGCTAAGCAGCAGGTCTGCAGCTGATGGGAGACCGAGTGCGCCTTTGGCGCCCCGTGACACACAGTTAACATGTCCGGTGGGAAAGGAGTCCCCTCCAGTGCCCTATTAAAGATGTCTTGCAAATGGTGATAATATCTGTTCGACAATCCCTCCGGGCCTAGGGACTGCAATTGTGCAGACGTGAGGGTAGGGAGTACAGCTTGTGTTAGAAAACCCTCCACCAAAGTCAAGCAGTTATCTGGTAGCTTGATAGCATCTTTAAGATTATAAAGTCCCTGGTAATATTTGCAAAATTGTTCTGCCATGTCTTTCGGGTCAATTATTTTGGCTTTAGTGTCAGGATGTATTAATTGAGGAATTAATGCAACAGAGCAGTGACATGTAGGAATGTGCATATTAGTTTTTTCCAGATGGACAATTTTTTCAAGCATTTGCGTGATCTCCTTTTCCTTAATTTTCTGCACCTGTGGCTAAGCTTAATTAAGGACCCTCTTATATATGCCTTATGAGCTTGCCAGAGGACAAAATTATCTTAGACGGACCCTTGATTAATCTGAAAATACTCTTTCAGGCCAATCATGAGTTCTTCAACATGTTTGGGGTTGTTGAAAAGGAATGTATTATTCCTCCATACAGGAGCTGCTTGAGTTTGATAAAGTAAACTTATGGGTATAGTAATCGGGGCAGGATAAGATCAATGGATAAGTCCATTATCAGTAGAAATGGTGAGGAGCAAGGTGTTGTGGTCTACCATAAACAAGTCAATATGGGAGTATGATAGATGTGGTGGGGAAAAGAAGGTGAAATCCTTTTCTTGACTGTGCTGTGCTCTCCAGATGTCAATAAGGCCTTCTGAGTGTAAATAAGAGGCTATTCCCCCTCCAGATCTCCGTGACGGAGAAGTGGTGTCCAGTGCCGGGTCTAGTATGGAGTTAAAATCTCCACCTTTCCCTTTTTTAGGTTATTTACATGTCTCATCAGTTTGCGAAGGAGAGTAGTTGACGTGTATTAGGCGCATATAAATTAACCAGTGTATAGGTGATGTTATTGATAGAACATACCAGTATGAGGAATCGACCCCCCGGATCTGTCTTAGTGATGATAGGAGATAAGGCCTCCATATTCTTAATGGCTATAAACACCCCCCTGGACTTCTTGCTGAAATGAGAATGCATAATATTAGGAAAGAGGCGATGGTAAATGTCTTTCACGTCACCCTGTAGTAAATGGGTTTCCTGAACACATAAAACATCGGCATGAGACGCAGAGGCCTCTTTCCAGATGAAAGACCCTTTTTTTAGGGTAATTGAGCCCCTTGGCATTCAAGGACATAATTTTGAGCCCCATATCGAATACTGCAGAGACTCTATAGTACCTAAAAAGATAGAGTTGATACAGAATACAATTACAAGAATATGACGAACTTGGTTACAACCAAAATGTAAAATAGAACCAACAAAAAGCAAAATGCAGGTAAGAAAGAGAACAGACACAGGCAGTAAGCAACCGTCTGTAGTACTTGTAAGGCTTAAGTCCACTGTTGAGGCTGAGAGTAGTGTTCTGCTTTAGTATTGCCCAGTAGAGGATCCGCACTAAATCTGAAAGAGCTAGGTTCAATCCCAGGGAGTGCAGGCCGTAGCACACTACTCAGTCCCTGATTGCCAGGTTGAGTTAGAGGCGTCCGCTGGGGGGTCGTCGGTTGATTTCCCAGATGGTAACGGAATGCGCCAAGAATGAAGCAGGTCCTTCCCCTCCTCAAGGGACTTGAGGATGTACACCTTGCCATTTTTTGGGAGTATCAATTTCAAAGGGTATCTCCATTTGTAAGGTATGTCATTATCCCAAAGAGCTGCTGTGGTGACAGGTTGTAATGCCCTGCGTTGGTGAAGGGTGGTCATTGATAGGTCAGCAAACAGCTTGATGGATTGATATGGTGATGGCCTATGTTTCCTAGCAGCTTCCATTAACACTTCTTTTGTGTGATAGAAGTGTATACGAGCAAGGGTGTCATGTGGAACACTTGGGCCCAAGTGGGATGGTTTCGGTACCCTATGGGCTCTATCAATTGTTATATCTGGGTTGGGTATATGCGGTAGGAGCACTTTTATGAGTCCATTTAGGTATGGTTGTAAACCTTGAAAGGTAACTTCTTCCGGAACAGCCCTGAATTTTGCATTATTGCGTCTGGAGCGGTCCTCCATATCTGATATATTTAACTTAATGGCCTCCAGTTCATCACCCACATCATTGTGGGCATCTATAATCGAGTTTTGGAAGGTAGCAAAGTCAGCAATTTTATTTTCAACATGAAGGATTCTGTCTTCTGCTTTTTGCACTCTGGTTATGAGTAGGGTTAACCAACCCTGCAATATCAGCGTGCAGAGAGCATTTTAAGGCTATGAGCATATTTTTCAGGGACTCCTCTGGGGGCTGGTTAGGTGTGTGATAATCTTGAAATGGGTCAGTTAATATGACCAATGTGGTCTGTGTGTGAGGGTTTCCACTCACCTGTGCCCTTTCTGGCAGTTCTATTCCAGGTTCCTGCTTCTGCGGGCTGCTGGACGGGGGTTGCCGCGGGATGCTAAGCCGAGCGCCATCTTGATTACGGAGGACCGCTCTCGTGGGGGATCTGACATTCTCTGGTGTGGGAGGTAAGGAGGGTATTACAGCGGCCATAAGCGATAGTGCACTGAGGTGTGCTAGAGGTGAAGGAGACCTCAGTATTTGCGAGGGTGACATGTCGCAGGCCGGTGGTGGTGAGCATAGCATAGGCAATATAATTGATTTTTGTACTTTATTTGGTTTGCATAGTGCTGTTGCATTGTATGTTTTGTTCTATGTTGTGTTTTCAGCCATGGCGACGTGCAAATGCTCACTGGGATGTGCTGACTGACCCCCTTTTTTTCTTTGCAGTTTGTGCTGGAAGTGTGGCAGACTCTCCTATTTGGTCCTGATTAGAGTTGAGCGAACACCTGGATGTTCGGGTTCGAGAAGTTCGGCCGAACATCCCGGAAATGTTCGGGTTCGGGATCCGAACCCGATCCGAACTTCGTCCCGAACCCGAACCCCATTGAAGTCAATGGGGACCCGAACTTTTCGGCACTAAAAAGGCTGTAAAACAGCCCAGGAAAGAGCTAGAGGGCTGCAAAAGGCAGCAACATGTAGGTAAATCCCCTGCAAACAAATGTGGATAGGGAAATGAATTAAAATAAAAATTAAATAAATAAAAATTAACCAAAATCAATTGGAGAGAGGTTCCATAGCAGAGAATCTGGCTTCCCGTCACCCACCACTGGAACAGTCCATTCTCAGATATTTAGGCCCCGGCACCCAGGCAGAGGAGAGAGGTCCCGTAACAGAGAATCTGTCTTCATGTCAGCAGAGAATTAGTCTGCATGTCATAGCAGAGAATGAGGCTTCACGTCAGCCACCACTGCAACAGTCCATTGGCATATATTTAGGCCCAGCACCCAGGCAGAGGAGGGAGGTCCCGTAACAGAGAATCTGTCTTCATGTCAGCAGAGAATTAGTCTGCATGTCATAGCAGAGAATGAGGCTTCACGTCAGCCACCACTGCAACAGTCCATTGGCATATATTTAGGCCCAGCACACACACAGGCAGAGGAGAGAGGTCCCGTAACAGACAATCTGGCTTCATGTCAGCAGAGAATTAGTCTGCATGTCATAGCAGAGAATGAGGCTTCACGTCAGCCACCACTGCAACAGTCCATTGGCATATATTTAGGCCCAGCACACACACAGGCAGAGGAGAGAGGTCCCGTAACAGAGAATCTGTCTTCATGTCAGCAGAGAATTAGTCTGCATGTCATAGCAGAGAATGAGGCTTCACGTCAGCCACCACTGCAACAGTCCATTGGCATATATTTAGGCCCAGCACACACACAGGCAGAGGAGAGAGGTCCCGTAACAGAGAATCTGTCTTCATGTCAGCAGAGAATCAGTCTTCATATCATAGCAGAGAATCAGGCTTCACGTCACCCACCACTGTAAGAGTCAATTTTCATAAATTTAGGCCCAGAACCCAGGCAGAGGAGAAAGGTCCCGTAACAGACAATCTGGCTTCATGTCAGCAGAGAATCAGTCTTCATATCATAGCAGAGAATCAGGCTTCACGTCACCCACCACTGTAAGAGTCAATTTTCATAAATTTAGGCCCAGAACCCAGGCAGAGGAGAAAGGTCCCGTAACAGACAATCTGGCTTCATGTCAGCAGAGAATCAGTCTTCATATCATAGCAGAGAATCAGGCTTCACGTCACCCACCACTGTAAGAGTCAATTTTCATAAATTTAGGCCCAGAACCCAGGCAGAGGAGAAAGGTCCCGTAACAGACAATCTGGCTTCATGTCAGCAGAGAATCAGTCTTCATATCATAGCAGAGAATCAGGCTTCACGTCACCCACCACTGTAAGAGTCAATTTTCATAAATTTAGGCCCAGAACCCAGGCAGAGGAGAAAGGTCCCGTAACAGACAATCTGGCTTCATGTCAGCAGAGAATTAGTCTGCATGTCATAGCAGAGAATGAGGCTTCACGTCACCCACCACTGCAACAGTCCATTGGCATATATTCAGGCCCAGCACCCAGGCAGAGGAGAGAGGTCCCGTAACAGAGGATCTGGCTTCATGTCAGCAGAGAATCAGTCTGCATGTCATAGCAGAGAATCAGGCTTCACGTCAGCCACCACTGCAACAGTCCATTGTCATAAATTTAGGCCCAGCACCCAGGCAGAGGAGAGAGGTCCCGTAACAGAGGATCTGGCTTCATGTCAGCAGAGAATCAGTCTGCATGTCATAGCAGAGAATCAGGCTTCACGTCAGCCACCACTGCAACAGTCCATTGTCATAAATTTAGGCCCAGCACCCAGGCAGAGGAGAGAGGTCCCGTAACAGACAATCTGGCTTCATGTCAGCAGAGAATTAGTCTGCATGTCATAGCAGAGAATCAGGCTTCATGTCAGCCACCACTGCAACAGTCCATTGGCATATATTTAGGCCTAGCACACAGGCAGAGGAGAGGTTCATTCAACTTTGGGTAGCATCGCAATATAATGGTAAAATGAAAATAAAAATAGGATTGAATGAGGAAGTGCCCTGGAGTCCAATAATATATGGTTATGGGGAGGTAGTTAATGTCTAATCTGGACAAGGGACGGACAGGTCCTGTGGGATCCATGCCTGGTTCATTTTTATGAACGTCAGCTTGTCCACATTGGCTGTAGACAGGCGGCTGCGTTTGTCTGTAATGACGCCCCCTGCCGTGCTGAATACACGTTCAGACAAAACGCTGGCTGCCGGGCAGGCCAGCACCTCCAAGGCATAAAAGGCTAGCTCTGGCCACGTGGACAATTTAGAGACCCAGAAGTTGAATGGGGCCGAACCATCAGTCAGTACGTGGAGGGGTGTGCACACGTACTGTTCCACCATGTTAGTGAAATGTTGCCTCCTGCTAACACGTTGCGTATCAGGTGGTGGTGCAGTTAGCTGTGGCGTGTTGACAAAAGTTTTCCACATCTCTGCCATGCTAACCCTGCCCTCAGAGGAGCTGGCCGTGACACAGCTGCCTTGGCGACCTCTTGCTCCTCCTCTGCCTTGGCCTTGGGCTTCCACTTGTTCCCCTGTGACATTTGGGAATGCTCTCAGTAGCGCGTCTACCAACGTGCGCTTGTACTCGCGCATCTTCCTATCACGCTCCAGTGCAGGAAGTAAGGTGGGCACATTGTCTTTGTAGCGTGGATCCAGCAGGGTGGCAACCCAGTAGTCCGCACAGGTTAAAATGTGGGCAACTCTGCTGTCGTTGCGCAGGCACTGCAGCATGTAGTCGCTCATGTGTGCCAGGCTGCCCAGGGGTAAGGACAAGCTGTCCTCTGTGGGAGGCGTATCGTCATCGTCCTGCCTTTCCCCCCAGCCACGCACCAGTGATGGACCCGAGCTGCGTTGGGTGCCACCCCGCTGTGACCATGCTTCATCCTCATCCTCCTCCACCTCCTCCTCATCCTCGTCCTCCTCGTCCTCCAGTAGTGGGCCCTGGCTGGCCACATTTGTACCTGGCCTCTGCTGTTGCAAAAAACCTCCCTCTGAGTCACTTCGAAGAGACTGGCCTGAAAGTGCTAAAAATGACCCCTCTTCCTCATCCTCCTCCTCCTCCTCCTGGGCCACCTCCTGTTCCATCATCGCCCTAAGTGTTTTCTCAAGGAGACATAGAAGTGGTATTGTAACGCTGATAACGGTGTCATCGCCACTGGCCATGTTGGTGGAGTACTCGAAACAGCGCAACAGGGCACACAGGTCTCGCATGGAGGCCCAGTCATTGGTGGTGAAGTGGTGCTGTTCTGTAGTGCGACTGACCCGTGCGTGCTGCAGCTGAAACTCCACTATGGCCTGCTGCTGCTCGCACAGTCTGTCCAGCATGTGCAAGGTGGAGTTCCACCTGGTGGGCACGTCGCATAAGAGGCGGTGAGCGGGAAGGCCGAAGTTACGCTGTAGCGCAGACAGGCGAGCAGCGGCAGGATGTGAACGCCGGAAGCGCGAACAGACGGCCCGCACTTTATGCAGCAGCTCTGACATGTCGGGGTAGTTGTGAATGAACTTCTGCACCACCAAATTCAGCACATGCGCCAAGCAAGGGATGTGCGTCAAATTGGCTAGTCCCAGAGCTGCAACGAGATTTCGCCCATTATCACACACCACCAGGCCGGGCTTGAGGCTCACCGGCAGCAACCACTCGTCGGTCTGTTGTTCTATACCCCGCCACAACTCCTGTGCGGTGTGGGGCCTGTCCCCCAAACATATGAGTTTCAGAATGGCCTGCTGACGTTTACCCCGGGCTGTGCTGAAGTTGGTGGTGAAGGTGTGTGGCTGACTGGATGAGCAGGTGGAAGAAGAGGAGGAGGAAGCCGAGAAGGAGGAGGTGGCAACAGGAGGCAAAGAATGTTGCCCTGCGATCCTTGGCGGCGGAAGGACGTGCGCCAAACAGCTCTCCGCCTGGGGCCCAGCTGCCACTACATTTACCCAGTGTGCAGTTAGGGAGATATAGCGTCCCTGGCCGTGCTTACTGGTCCACGTATCTGTGGTTAGGTGGACCTTGCCACAGATGGCGTTGCGCAGTGCACACTTGATTTTATCGGATACTTGGTTGTGCAGGGAAGGCACGGCTCTCTTGGAGAAGTAGTGCCGGCTGGGAACAACATACTGTGGGACAGCAAGCGACATGAGCTGTTTGAAGCTGTCTGTGTCCACCAGCCTAAATGACAGCATTTCATAGGCCAGTAGTTTAGAAATGCTGGCATTCAGGGCCAGGGATCGAGGGTGGCTAGGTGGGAATTTACGCTTTCTATCAAATGTTTGTGAGATGGAGAGCTGAACGCTGGCGTGTGACATGGTTGAGACGCTTGGTGACGGAGGTGGTGGTGGTGGTGTTGGTGGTACATCCCCTGTTTGCTGGGCGGCAGGTGCCAACGTTCCTCCAGAGGCGGAGGAAGAGGCCGAGGCGGCAGCAGCAGAATAGGCCGAGGCGGCAGCAGCAGAAGAGGTAGCAGGGGGAGCCTGAGTGACTTCCTTGGTTTTAAGGTGTTTACTCCACTGCAGTTCATGCTTTGCATGCAGGTGCCTGGTCATGCAGGTTGTGCTCAGGTTCAGAACGTTAATGCCTCGCTTCAGGCTCTGATGGCACAGCGTGCAAACCACTCGGGTCTTGTCGTCAGCACATTGTTTGAAGAAGTGCCATGCCAGGGAACTCCTTGAAGCTGCCTTTGGGGTGCTCGGTCCCAGATGGCGGCGGTCAGTAGCAGGCGGAGTCTCTTGGCGGCGGGTGTTCTGCTTTTGCCCACTGCTCCCTCTTTTGCTACGCTGTTGGCTCGGTCTCACCACTGCCTCTTCCTCCGAACTGTGAAAGTCAGTGGCACGACCTTCATTCCATGTGGGGTCTAGGACCTCATCGTCCCCTGCATCGTCTTCCACCCAGTCTTGATCCCTGACCTCCTGTTCAGTCTGCACACTGCAGAAAGACGCAGCAGTTGGCACCTGTGTTTCGTCATCATCAGAGACATGCTGAGGTGGTATTCCCATGTCCTCATCATCAGGAAACATAAGTGGTTGTGCGTCAGTGCATTCTATGTCTTTCACCGCTGGGGAAGGGCTAGGTGGATGCCCTTGGGAAACCCTGCCAGCGGAGTCTTCAAACAGCATAAGAGACTGCTGCATAACTTGAGGCTGAGACAGTTTCCCTGGTATGCATGGGGGTGATGTGACAGACTGATGGGGTTGGTTTTCAGGCGCCATCTGTGCGCTTTCTGCAGAAGACTGGGTGGGAGATAATGTGAACGTGCTGGATCCACTGTCGGCCACCCAATTGACTAATGCCTGTACCTGCTCAGGCCTTACCATCCTTAGAACGGCATTGGGCCCCACCATATATCGCTGTAAATTCTGGCGGCTACTGGGACCTGAGGTAGTTGGTACACTAGGACGTGTGGATGTGGCAGAACGGCCACGTCCTCTCCCAGCACCAGAGGGTCCACTAACACCACCACGACCATGTCCACGTCCGCGTCCCTTACTAGATGTTTTTCTCATTGTTATGGTTCACCACAACAACAAATATATTATTTGGCCCAATGTATTGTATTCAAATTCAGCGGGATATAAATTTGAGGCCTAGTATTTAGGCGCTGGGTGACCGGTATGGATTTAGTGACAGAATTAGACTTGGAAATGCACAGAAGCGTGTGTGTGAAGTTATTCTGAATGACCCTATGTGCACCTTCAATATTATATACCCTTTTAGGGATAGATTTCAAATAGCTCTGATATAGCAGAAACCACTAAATTATGAAATTGCTAAATTGGGAATTGTACTTCAACCCAGAACAAAAAATGTGCTTTGACGGACACTAAATATCTTGCCCAGCAACAACAGTACAGCGGTGGGTAACGAGAGATTTAGAGGGATTTAAATTTGAGGCCTAGTATTTAGGCGCTGGGTGACAGGTATGGGTTTAGTGACAGAATTAGACTTGGAAATACACAGTAGCGGGTGTGTGTGAAGTTATTCTGAATGACCCAATGTGCACCTTCAATATTATATACCCTTTTAGGGATAGATTTCAAATAGCTCTGATATAGCAGAAACCACTAAATTATGAAATTGCTAAATTGGGAATTGTACTTCAACCCAGAACAAAAAATGTGCTTTGACGGACACTAAATATCTTGCCCAGCAACAACAGTACAGCGGTGGGTAACGAGAGATTTAGAGGGATTTAAATTTGAGGCCTAGTATTTAGGCGCTGGGTCACCGGTATGGATTTAGTGACAGAATTAGACTTGGAAATGCACAGAAGCGTGTGTGTGAAGTTATTCTGAATGACCCTATGTGCACCTTTAATATTATATACCCTTTTAGGGATAGATTTCAAATAGCTCTGATATAGCAGAAACCACTAAATTATGAAATTGCTAAATTGGGAATTGTACTTCAACCCAGAACAAAAAATGTGCTTTGACGGACACTAAATATCTTGCCCAGCAACAACAGTACAGCGGTGGGTAACGAGAGATTTAGAGGGATTTAAATTTGAGGCCTAGTATTTAGGCGCTGGGTGACAGGTATGGGTTTAGTGACAGAATTAGACTTGGAAATACACAGTAGCGGGTGTGTGTGAAGTTATTCTGAATGACCCAATGTGCACCTTCAATATTATATACCCTTTTAGGGATAGATTTCAAATAGCTCTGATATAGCAGAAACCACTAAATTATGAAATTGCTAAATTGGGAATTGTACTTCAACCCAGAACAAAAAATGTGCTTTGACGGACACTAAATATCTTGCCCAGCAACAACAGTACAGCGGTGGGTAACGAGAGATTTAGAGGGATTTAAATTTGAGGCCTAGTATTTAGGCGCTGGGTCACCGGTATGGATTTAGTGACAGAATTAGACTTGGAAATGCACAGAAGCGTGTGTGTGAAGTTATTCTGAATGACCCTATGTGCACCTTCAATATTATATACCCTTTTAGGGATAGATTTCAAATAGCTCTGATATAGCAGAAACCACTAAATTATGAAATTGCTAAATTGGGAATTGTACTTCAACCCAGAACAAAAAATGTGCTTTGACGGACACTAAATATCTTGCCCAGCAACAACAGTACAGCGGTGGGTAACGAGAGATTTAGAGGGATTTAAATTTGAGGCCTAGTATTTAGGCGCTGGGTCACCGGTATGGATTTAGTGACAGAATTAGACTTGGAAATGCACAGAAGCGTGTGTGTGAAGTTATTCTGAATGACCCTATGTGCACCTTCAATATTATATACCCTTTTAGGGATAGATTTCAAATAGCTCTGATATAGCAGAAACCACTAAATTATGAAATTGCTAAATTGGGAATTGTACTTCAACCCAGAACAAAAAATGTGCTTTGACGGACACTAAATATCTTGCCCAGCAACAACAGTACAGCGGTGGGTAACGAGAGATTTAGAGGGATTTAAATTTGAGGCCTAGTATTTAGGCGCTGGGTGACAGGTATGGGTTTAGTGACAGAATTAGACTTGGAAATACACAGTAGCGGGTGTGTGTGAAGTTATTCTGAATGACCCAATGTGCACCTTCAATATTATATACCCTTTTTGGGATAGATTTCAAATAGCTCTGATATAGCAGGAACCACTAAATTATGAAATTGCTAAATTGGGAATTGTATTTCAACCCAGAACAAGAAATGTGCTTGAACGGACACTAAATAACTCGCCCAGCTACAGCACTAGGGACAGATTTAGCTGGATATAAATTTGAGGCCTAGTATTTAGGCGCTGGGTGACCGGTATGGATTTAGTGACAGAATTAGACTGGGATATGGCCAAAAAATAAACAGACTATTGCTGGTTAAATGCACTTGGTGTGACAGCTTCACCCTGATGTAGGCTTTAGCCAAAAAACAACCACACCATTGAGGGTTAAATGCACTTGGTGACAGGCGCAGCTTGCCCCTGATTTTGTATATGGCCAAAAAATGAACAGACTATTGCTGGTTAAATGCACTTGGTGTGACAGCTTCACCCTGATGTAGGCTTTAGCCAAAAAACAACCACACCATTGAGGGTTAAATGCACTTGGTGACAGGCGCAGCTTGCCCCTGATTTTGTATATGGCCAAAAATGAACAGACTATTGCTGGTTAAATGCACTTGGTGTCACAGCTTCACCCTGATGTAGGCTTTAGCCAAAAAACAACCACACCATTGAGGGTTAAATGCACTTGGTGACAGGCGCAGCTTGCCCCTGATTTTGTATATGGCCAAAAAATGAACAGACTATTGCTGGATAAATGCACTTGGTGTGACAGCTTCACCCTGATGTAGGCTTTAGCCAAAAAACAACCACACCATTGAGGGTTAAATGCACTTGGTCGCAGCTTGTGCTGGCGCACCACAAGACACAAAATGGCCGCCGATCACCCCAGAAAAATGAGACTGACAAACGGTCTGTGCAGCCTAAAAACAGTGAGCAATTGAGGATCAGCAGCTCAATGATCCACAGCTGCAGATCGATCAGTTAATCAAGTCCTTTGGAGGAGTTAATCTGCCTAATCTCGCCCTACTGTCGCAGCCGCAACCTCTCCCTACGCTAATCAGAGCAGAGTGACGGGCGGCGCTATGTGACTCCAGCTTAAATAGAGGCTGGGTCACATGGTGCTCTGGCCAATCACAGCCATGCCAATAGTAGGCATGGCTGTGATGGCCTCTTGGGGCAAGTAGTATGACGCTTGTTGATTGGCTGCTTTGCAGCCTTTCAAAAAGCGCCAAGAAAGCGTCACAAAAGCGCGAAGAAAGCGACGAACACCGAACCCGAACCCGGACTTTTACGAAAATGTCCGGGTTCGGGTCCGTGTCACGGACACCCCAAAATTCGGTACGAACCCGAACTATACAGTTCGAGTTCGCTCATCCCTAGTCCTGATCAGTCTGTTTGCCTCATAGGCTGATTTTAAATTAGCATGAGTATAAAGCTTAGTTTGCTCAGTATGCATGTTGGTACTTGTAATCCAGCATGCAGGCGGAACCTACACCCCCTGAACTTCATGGCTGCTGTCATGGCACTTAACAGGTTGAACTTAGTGTTAGGTTCCCATCTTACAGAGATCGCCTTGACGTGCGGCAGACGGGCTCAAATAATTTTGTACAAAATGATTTGCCAAGCATCTCTAATTTATAAGCATAGCATAAGCAATATAATTCATTTTTGTACTTTACTTGGTTTGCAGAGTGCTGTTGCATTGTATGTTTTGTTCTATTTTTCAGCCATTCCTAATTTACAGTAAAATTTTTATCCGGTGACCGCCTAATGTACCTCCAGCCACATAATAACAAGTTCTTTTCTGTCAGGTAAATGCCTGTTTTTTGGGGCCTGTACTGGCCTATAGTAAATTTTTTAGCCAGTGACCTCCTAATGTACCTCCAGCCACATAATCACAAGTTCTTTTCTGTCAGGTGAATACCTAATTTTTGGGCCCTGTACTGGCCTACAGAAAAATATTTAGCCAGTGACCGCCTAATGTACCACCAGCCACATAATCGTAAGTTCTTTTCTGTCAGGTAAATGCCTAATTTTTGGGACCTGTACTGGCCTACAGTAAAAAAAAATTCCAGTGACCGCCTAATGTACCTCTAGCCACATAATCACAAGTTCTTTTCTGTCAGGTGAATGCCTTATTTTTTGAGCCTGTACTCCAGTGGCCTACAGTCTAATTTTATCCGGTGACCGCCTAATGTACCTCCAGCCACAAAATCACAAGTTCTTTTCTGTCAGGTAAATGCTTAATTTTTGAGGCCTGTACTGGCCTATAGTGAATTTTTTATCCATTGACCTCCTAATTTACCTCCAGCCACAAAATCACAAGTTTTCTGTCAGGTGAATGTCTAATTTTTGGGGCCTGTACTGGTCTATAGTATTTTTTTTAGCCAGTGACCTCCTAATGTACCTCCAGCCACAAAATCACAAGTTCTTTTATGTCAGGTGAATGCCTTATTTTTGGGGCCTGTACTGGTCTACAGAAAAATATTTAGCCAGTGATTGCCTAATGTACCTCCAGCCACATCATCACAAGTTCTTTTCTGTCAGGTTAATGCCTGTGTGTATACATATGTACATAGCTCTCAGTCACTGATAGTTGACTGGGGGTGTTCTTAAAGGGCTGTCTCACTTCAGCAAGTGGTATTTATCATGTAGAGAAAGTTAATACAAGCCACTAACTAATGTATTGTGATTGTCCATATTGCCTCCTTTGCTGGCTTGGTTCATTTTTCTATCCCATTATACACTGCTCATTTCCATAGTTACAACTACCCTTTAATCCAGCAGTTGTGCTCGTGCTTGCACACTATAAGAAAAAATGCCAGCCTTTATGGTGTTCGGGACCTTGTAAGCTCACGTAAGCTGGTACTTTTTTCTATAGCGTACAAGTACAGCCATGCTGCTGGACTGCAGGGTGGTAACCATGAAAACTTTCTCTGCAAAATAAATGCTATTTGCTGAAGTGGGAAAAGCTCTTTAGGGTCCATTCACACATCCGTAAGTGTTCTGCGGATCCGCAAAACACGGACACTGGCAATGTGCATTCTGCAATTTGCAGACAGCACATCACCGGCACTATAATAGAAAATGCCTAATCTTGTCCGCAATTGCGGACAAGAATAGGACATGTTCTATTTTTGGGCAGAAACGGAAGCACGTATACAGAAGTGCGGATCCTCAAATGCGGACAGCATATTCCGGCCCCATTAAAAAATTGAATGTGTCTGCACCCGTTCCGCAAAATTGCGGAACGGATGCGGACCCATTTTGCGGACGTGTGAATGGACCCTTAAGGCTACTTTCACATATGCATTTTTGTTTCATGTTTTGAGATCCGGCTGAGGACAAGATGCATCGTCTGGCAGCTCAGGGGATATCACGACTAGCAGTTTCTCCCACATAGATCTTTATCTGTGTGTATAGATTTGCTATCCTGTCTTATCTAGAACTCAAGCTGTGGAATACAGTTGTCAGTTGAGGGGTATTTCAGCCTGAAACATTTATGAGCTATCCACTAGATAGTCTATCCACAAGATAGTTGTTTAATGTATACAAAATACCTATATGTTAAACGGATGCCTCAGACAGATGCCATACAGTGGCATCTGTTCACCATAGAGCTCCATTGTAAAATAAAATATATAGTTTTTTTTTCCATTGCAAAAAAAAGTATAATTTTTTTTTTACCAGACTCTACAGGAAATAAAAATGTGGTTTGCTGGGTTTTTGTATTCTTTTTTTTCTAATGTATACGCCATACAGATGCATAAAATGTGATGTGAACCTACCCTTAACAAACAGCACTTAATGTTTTCCCTGCCAAGGACATAACTTGTGGTCCATGTAGCACCACAAGAGATTGTCAGCTTTAAAACAAGAACTGGCTTGAATTTCTAGCAAATATTCAGTACTGTCCACATAGAGCCCCTGTCCATAAGATGGCTGCTGTTGGAGGGTCATGTGACCAGACAAATCACTCAGCCTCCTCCATTCAAATACAAACCAGATTCCCCAAAAGTTGGGACACTATACAAATCGTGAATAAAAATTGAATGCAATGATGTGGAGGTGCCAACTTCTAATATTTTATTCAGAATAGAACATAAATCACGGAACAAAAGTTTAAACTGAGAAAATGTACCATTTTAAGGGAAAAATGCGTTGAATCAGAATTTCATGGTGTCAACAAATCCCCAAAAAGTTGGGACAAGGCCATTTTCACCACTGTGTGGCATATCCCCTTCTTCTTACAACACTCAACAGATGTCTGGGGACCGAGGAGACCAGTTTCTCAAGTTTAGAAATAGGAATGCTCTCCCATTCTTGTCTAATACAGGCCTCTAACTGTTCAATCGTCTTGGGCCGTCTTTGTTGCACCTTCCTCTTTATGATGCGCCAAATGTTCTCTATAGGTGAAAGATCTGGACTGCAGACTGGCCATTTCAGTCCCCGGATCCTTCTCCTACGTAGCCATGATGTTGTGATTGATGCAGAATGTGGTCTGGCATTATCTTGTTGAAAAATGCAGGGTCTTCCCTGAAAGAGATGACGTCTGGATGGGAGCATATGTTGTTCTAGAACCTGAATATATTTTTCTGCATTGATGGTGCCTTTCCAGACATGCAAGCTGCCCATGCCACACGCACTCATGCAACCCCATACCATCAGAGATGCAGGCTTCTGAACTGAGCGTTGATAACAACTTGGGTTGTCCTTGTCCTCTTTGGTCCGGATGACATGGCGTCCCAGATTTCCAAAAAGAACTTTGAATCGTGACTCGTCTGACCACAGAACAGTCTTCCATTTTGCCACACTCCATTTTAAATGATCCCTGGCCCAGTGAAAATGCCTGAGCTTGTGGATCTTGCTTAGAAATGGCTTCTTCTTTGCACTGTAGAGTTTCAGCTGGCAACGGCGGATGGCACGGTGGATTGTGTTCACTGACAATGGTTTCTGGAAGTATTCCTGAGCCCATTCTGTGATTTCCTTTACAGTAGCATTCCTGTTTGTGGTGCAGTGTCGTTTAAGGGCCCAGAGATCACAGGTATCCAGTATGGTTTTACGGCCTTGACCCTTACGCACAGAGATTGTTCCAGATTCTCTGAATCTTCGAATGATGTTATGCACAGTTGATGATAATAGATGCAAAGTCTTTGCAATTTTTCGCTGGGTAACACCTTGCTGATATTGCTCCACTATCTTTCTGCGCAACATTCTGGGAATTGGTGATCTTCTACCCATCTTGGCTTCTGAGAGACACTGCCACTCTGAGAAGCTCTTTTTACACCCAATCATGTTGCCAATTGACCTAATTAGTGTTAATTGGTCTTCCAGCTCTTCGTTATGCTCAAATTTACTTTTTCCAGCCTCTTATTGCTACTTGTCCCAACTTTTTTGGGATTTGTTGACACGTGAAAATTTGAATCAACATATTTTTCCTTTAAAATGATACATTTACTCGGATTAAATGTTTGATCTGTCATGTACGTTCTATTACAAATAAAATATTGACATTTGCCATCTCCACATCATTGCATTCCGTTTTTATTCACAATTTGTTTAGTGTCCCAACTTTTTGGGAATCCGGTTTGTATACCGGACCTGCACTGAACTCCCTTACAGGATAAGGATCCATTCACACGTCCGCAAAACGGTCCGCACCTGATCCGCAAGGGTGCGGAGCCATTCATTCTCTATGGGCCTGGACATGAAGTGGAGAGCACACTATGTGCTCTCCTCTTCCGCATTTGCGGAGCATGGTCCCGAACTTCCGGGTTTCGGCTCCGAACTTTCGGTCCGCAGCTCCGCAAAAGATAGAACATGTCCTATTCTTGTCCGCAGCTGCGGACAAGAATAGGCATTTCTATAGCGGGTGCCGGCCAGGTGTGTTGCGGATCCGCAATTTGTGGGTCCGCAACACACCACGGACGTGTGAATGGACCCATAGTCCATAAGGAGGATGCAGTGCATTTGAATAAAGGAAACATCATATGGAGGTGATTTTCCTGGTCACATGACTCTCTATCAGCTGCCATTTTATGAACAAGCCCTCTGTGTGGACAGAACAAATAAATTGGCAAATCTTATGAAATATAGGAAATGACCCAGCATTACAACAAAGGCTATGTTAGCAAGTGCCATATCGACATTTTATAAACACATTGGCTAATGGTAACCAGAAAGTGGCCAACCCTTTTAATGCTATGCATGAAACTAAATCCGCTATCTGTTTTAGCCACTGACATACAAAAAATGTGTTTACTCATTTCATTGTTTGCCCCTTAATGCATGTGACTTATTGTAATCCAGTATCCATAGGTAAACTCTGTCGCATAAACCAATAAATGTCACAGAGGCATCTCCCACTTGCTCTTTTAGCCCTTGCTACTGCTCCTCAATGGAGGAAAGATGATGTCATGTTTGGTCACAAGCTTCTCCATCTGCAGCCATTTTATGGGTAGGAACAGTGTCCAAACAGGACAGGATATTGGCTTCCAAAATCTACAAAATGGCCCCAAAGATGAATGAAAGCGGTTTTATTATGTGCCATATAATGTATAGAGTTCACAGGTTAAAACTTGAAATAAAGTGGCCAACCTTTATGACATTGGTTTTCAACAGCAGGATGTTTTATAGTGCTTGTATTTTAGCAAACTAAAGAAAGCTATCAGATGGCAGAAACCAACTTAAAAGAGAATGTGTCATTAGAAAATGACCTATTGTGTAAATCACATTTTTATTTAAAAGAGGAGCTTTTATCAGTTTTTACATAGGTTAATTATGGTAATACCTCATAGGGCGGCCCCCACTGATGCCATGGATGTTTTTTTGTTTTTTAAAACGCCCCCCGTTCGTCCGCTGTTGCCCCCCATTGATTTGGTGCCTTGCATTCTAATGAGCAGTATCGTCGCAATGGGGCGGAGACAAATTCTTCTACTGTGGGCATCTCCTTCTCCCTGGCTGTGAGCGCAATCCAATCAGAGTGGACTGCTCTCAGCCAGGGAGAAGAAATCTTGTGAGAACTTGAGCTCCTTCTTCCTGGCTGTGAGCGTTCCGCTCTGATTGGATCGCGCTCACAGCCAGGGAGAAGGAGACGCCCACAGCAGAAGACTGAGTCTCCGCCCCATTGTGATGATACTGTTCATTAGAATACAAGAGCGCCAAATCAATGGGGGGCAACAGCAGACGAACGGGGGGCTTTTGAAAAAAAAAATGGCATCAGTGGGGGCCACCCTACAATGTAACTCCATAATTAGCCTATGTTAAAACTGATGAAAGATCCTCTTTAAACACATTTTTTTTAAAAATTTAGGAGATTTTTATATACAGTACAGACCAAAAGTTTGGACACACCTTCTCATTCAAAGAGTTTTCTTTATTTTCATGACTATGAAAATTGTAGATTCACACTGAAGGCATCAAAACTATGAATTAACACACATGGAATTATATACATAACAAAAAAGTGTGAAACAACTGAAAATATGCCATATTCTAGGTTCTTCAAAGTAGCCACCTTTTGCATTGATTACTGCTTTGCACACTCTTGGCATTCTCTTGATGAGCTTCAAGAGGTAGTCACATGAAATGGTCTTCCAACAGACTTGAAGGCCCTTTTGCCTTCACTCTGCGGTCCAGCTCACCCCAAACCATCTTGATTGGGTTCAGGTCTGGTGACTGTAGAGGCCAGGTCATCTGGCGCAGCACCCCATCACTCTCCTTCATGGTCAAATAGCCCTAACACAGCCTGGAGGTGTGTTTGGGGTCATTGTCCTGTTGAAAAATAAATGATGGTCCAACTAAACGCAAACCGGATGGAATAGCATGCCACTGCAAGATGCTGTGGTAGCCATGCTGGTTCAGTATGCCTTCAATTTTAAATAAATCCCCAACAGTGTCACCAGCAAAGCACCCCCACACCATCACACCTCCTCATCCATGCTTCACAGTGGGAACCAGGCATGTAGAGTCCATCCGTTCACCTTTTCTGCGTCACACAAAGACACGGTGGTTGGAACCAAAGATCTCAAATTTGGACTCATCAGACCAAAGCACAGATTTCCACTAGTCTAATGTCCATTCCTTGTGTTCTTTAGCCCAAACAAGTATCTTCTGCTTGTTGCCTGTCCTTAGCAGTGGTTTCCTAACAGTATTCTACCATGATGGCCTGATTCACACAGTCTCCTCTTAACAGTTGTTCTAGAGATGTGTCTGCTGCTAGAACTCTGTGTGGCGTTGACCTGGTCTCTAATCTGAGCTGCTGTTAACCTGCGATTTCTGAGGCTGGTGACTCGGATGAACTTATCCTCCGCAGCAGAGGTGACTCTTGGTCTTCCTTTCCTGGGGAGGTCCGCATGTGAGTCAGTTTCTTTGTAGAGCTTGATGGTTTTTGTGACTGCACTTGGGGACACTTTCAAAGTTTTCCCAAATTTTTTGCACTGACTGACCTTCATTTCTTAAAGTAATGATGGCCACTCGTTTTTCTTTACTTAGCTGCTTTTTTCTTGCCATAATACAAATTCTAACAGTCTGTTTAGTAGGACTATCAGCTGTGTATCCACCTGACTTCTCCACAACGCAACTGATGGTCCCAAACCCATTTATAAGGCAAGAAATCCCACTTATTAAACCTGACAGGGCACACCTGTGAAGTGAAAACCATGTCAGGTGACTACCTCTTGAAGCTCATCAAGAGAATGCCAAGAGTGTGCAAAGCAGTAATCAAAGCAAAAGGTGGCTACTTTGAAGAACCTAGAATATGACATATTTTCAGTTGTTTCACACTTTTTTGTTATGTATATGATTCCACATGTGTTAATTCATAGTTTTGATGCCTTCAGTGTGAATCTACAATTCTCATAGTCATTAAAATAAAGAAAACTCTTTGAATGAGAAGGTGTGTCCAAACTTTTGGTCTGTACTGTATATTGCAGAGAAGACCGGCACTCGCTGTAGATCAATCTTGTATTTATTAGTCAGTCCTATATACAGAGAATAAGTGACGCGTTTCGGTGCTACCGCACCTTCATCAGACTTATCATCATGCAAGAAAATTTTCATGTTTAAATAGACCACCAAAACACATGGAAATTACATCACACGGAAAACCACTCCCACCAATCAGTGTTGAATCAAAACATGTGAACAAGACAAGCTCTGTAGTAGCATTTCTTTGAATTAAATGTGTCAAACTATATTAGTATTTCCTTCTTTATTGTGTATTTTCCTTAGGTCCGTTATAAGAAAATAAGAAAAATATTTATTTATAAAAAAAAAAAAATCTTTACTTAAATTTTTTTTAAAATTTTATCAAAAAAAGGGAAGTTATATTTTCAGTGTTTTTTAGTAAGGTGATCTATCAAAGGAAGCTTTGTACGTTGTATTCACTATTGCGTCCACGGGGCTCAATCGTTTGTAATCTATGTATCCAGTAAGCCTCCCTTTTAAGCAGTAATTTATTTTAGAAAATTTCTTCGAGTGAACTTAAAAGTTGGGACCTAGAAAAGGAAGCTAAACACCTTATCTCCCTGGAATTACATACTGCAACATTGACGGAATATCATCGCACCGAAAAGATACCTCGGAGGCTCCGCGTGAAACTGCGACCTACTCTATTCGGTGACAATTTGGACTATTGTTCCCGTTTTGCCCAAATATTAAATAAGTGTTCCCTGGATCTAATCGTACTTACCTTGGAGCATCTTACAGTCGCCATTGACAAACGCCAAAAGAGCATTTAGAACATTAAGCAACAGCTGAACAACTGCCTGAAGCCGAAAGAACTTACTGCACTACAGTATAAACTCGACAAACAATGCAGTGACTTACCAGGATCGAGGCTACAAAGAACGTACCAGGATCGAGGCTACAAAGCTATCTAAGTTTCTTCGAGACACAGAAGATTATCTGCATCATCGAGTATACAGGTAGCAGGATGCCAAAGGAATAGCAGTTCCATTCTCTCGTATGAGAGACCGGCAAGCAAGCTCAGCTTCCTCAGGCTCTGGGAGCGATGTCTCTGCTGGATATGGGGCGCCTTTTTTAGGCCGAAGACCACGCAAACCAAGACAAGGAGAGCCGGGCGCCATCATAGGCGAGGTAGATACTCCGCGGATCAACGAGGTCCCAGGTAAGGACAAAAACTTAGTGTTCAATCTGTACTCCAAAACCTGAGTCCGGCTGACATGAACTGGAAGTCTTATTACTTTTAGCTTAGACACTGATCTACAATGGTTCTATTGGAACGTACGTTTAAAGGCTCATTTTTCTTCAGAATCTATTATTTCCCAGCCTGTTCATTCCGGTATTCGAACTGGTTCTTTAACAGCTAAAATGTTCGATCTGAAGATTAGGAGCACGTTCTCACCACCACGTTCATATCATCCTGTTGAAACATTTATAAATCTGGTGCAACGTGATGTTGAGACATTGCAACAATCCAACTTACCTTTGGAGGAGAAACGTGCTCTTGATCAGTTATTAGAAGATAAGTCCCTTGTATTTAAGCCTGCAGACAAAGGGGGAGCTTTGGTGGTTCTTGACAATACTTACTAGAAATTTTGTCTCAATTAAGTGATATAGAAACATATCAGATCTTGCAAAATGATCCTGTATATCGGATTAAAGAAATGATTCAAACTGTTGTCAACACTGCCATAGAGGAGGGAGTCATCGATGCCACACTGGGCGGCTTTTTGGTTAATCAACATCCCATTACTCCGGTTTTCTATACGTTACCAAAAATCCATAAGTCTATCATTAATCCACCTGGCCGTCCCATTGTGGCATCGACTGATTCAATCCTCTCACCTTTGGCAGTTTTTTCTGGAGAAGATTTTTACACCATTTACTAAATTGTCTCTCTCGTACTTACGTGATACTGAGCATTTTTTACAGGAATTTAAATCCTTTAACTCAGATAAAGACGATATACTTGTTGCATTTGATGTATGTAATTTATATACATCGATATCACATGACACATTTTTGAAAGCGATTCATACACTTCTAACATTGAGTCACTATAAAAATGCAGAACGGGAATTTTTCCTGATGTTATTGAGGATTGTTCTTGAACAAAATTACTTTTTATTTCAGGATTATTTTTATCAGCAGCAGTGCGGGACCGCGATAGGATTGAAGGTCGCACCGCCATACACAAATTGCTATATGGCGCAATTCGAGACAGATTTTGTCTAGATTGCAAATTCTGGCGTCGTTTTATCGACAAAACTTTTTGCGTGTGGCGTGGCGAAGTTCGATCCCTTGAACAATTTACACTATACCTCAATTCTGTCTGGCCTGAATTACAGTTCACTCTGCATTTTGACATAAATAGAAATGTATTCCTGGACACGTGGGTAATTAAGGGTGACATGGGTGCGATATACACGGATCTATTCACAAAAAGCACTGATAGGAACAGTTTGCTTACCTACACTAGTAACCACCCAGTAGCTACAAAAAAATCTCTTCCATATTCCCAGTTCCAAAAGGTTAAACGTATAGTGGGTGACACCGAGTTATGCAAGGTCAGACTAGACGAGAAATTTAGGGAGAGACGTTATCCTGACTATTTATTAAAGGAACAAAGGAACAGAGTTGAGGAAACACAGCAGGATAAACCCCTAAAACATTCACGGATTCCACTTGTAGTTAAGTATCATCCATGGACCCAGAGATTAAGAGGGATAATAAACAAACACTGGCATGTGGTATCAAAATCTTACCCTCATGTGGCAGAATTTAGACAACCACCCATGATGTTTTTTAAAAGAGTTAGCAACATACGTGATAGGATAGTACGGGCAGATATTGGCAGCAATAGAACTGGACCTATACAGAGAGTATTGGCTACCCCCAAAATGGGAACTTTTCCCTGTCTAAATTGTGTACACTGTTCCAGTGTAATTAAGGGTACACATTTCACCCACCCACAATCGGGTGAACGTATACCTATCAAAGGCTTTTTTACATACGATAGCCGCTTTGTAGTGAAAGATAGATTAAGCAATCACAAATCTACCATTAGAAAGCAAAATCTATTATTTCCTGCACCATACCACTTCCACGAACATAGACACACAGTGGCACAGTTACGTTATCAGATTATTGAAAGTGTACCCCTCCCACGGCGAGGTGGAGATATAAATAAATTACTGCTTAAAAGGGAAGCTTACTGGATACATAGATTACAAACGATTGAGCCCCGTGGACTCAATCGTGAAAACAGCGTACAAAGCTTCCTTTGATAGATCAGCTTACTAAAAAACACTGAAAATGTAACTTCCCTTTTTTTGATAAAATTTCAAAATAATTTTTCTTATTTTCTTATAGCGGACCTAAGGAAAAGGAGAACACAATAAGGAAGGAAATACTAATATAGTTTGACACATTGAATTCAAAGAAATGCTACTACAAAGCTTGTCTTCATTTTGTGCACATGTTTTGATTCAACACTGATTGGTGGGAGTGGTTTTCTGTGTGATGTCATTTCCATGTGTTTTGGCGGTCTATTTAAACATGAAAATTTTCTTGTATGATGATAAGTCTGATGAAGGTGCGGTAGCACCGAAACGCGTCACTTATTCTCTGTATATGTGACTGACTAATAAGTACAAGATTGATCTACAGCGAGTGCCGGTCTTCTCTGCAATATTTCATTGGTGACGCCATCCCACGGACACGTGCACCGCGACTTCAAACAAGCAGTGCCGACCTGTGATTATTATATATATATATATATATTACTGCATTTCTCATACTGACCACTAGGTCAATTAATAGGCTATTATTTCTTGTTATATACTGGTATCTTTTCATTAGCTATCTTATTATTATCACAGGCAGAATTAGAAGGACAAATAACACTCCTGTATAGATAAGACATAATCCACCATTCACATTAAGTGATATCACAGCTTGTCAGCTCCCTCCTGACCTTTGCACAGGTTACAGAGAATGAACTCTTTCCCATATAAGTCCATTGTGTCAATGGTCCATGTAGCGGCTCTCGAAAGACAGAAAGTCTTAACATATTTTATGTCTTGTGGCCAGTGTAAAAACTGCAGGATTTAATTAATTTTTTTTTTTAATATAGACAAATTATGGATATATAAATTTAGATAAATAATACAGATAGACAATAAAGATGGGTACTCTTCCTAACATCCCCTATGTTTTTTACACCATACCTATTTTTATACTTTTTTTAGTGAAGAACATTAATAAATACACTCATTGACAAAAAAATTATGCACCACCAACATCGAGTTGGTGGACTCACTGATTTTGCTGCTTGCCACATCTGTATCTTCCTGAGACATAACTGCATGCTGGCTTTTGTAGCAATCAGACATTTCTATCTGGATGTTTTTGTTTTGTTTACTTTTTTAGTGTAAAATGTGTAGTATTTTCATTTATATTGATGTATTATCCTAAGCAGTTGTATCTCATCTGTGTAGCTAACATGTTAACATATGCTTTGCAAATTTTTTTTTGCACAAATGAACCATTTGCGCACTACTTTATCTTACATTCTGACACCATGAAGGAGAGCATCACAGTCTTTGGGCCCTTTGGTGTCCTTAATCTCTTTTCAGTGGAAGATGTTCCTGTTTTTTCCTTGTAAGTAGCAGTGACATTTCTATATATTCCTGGCTCCTTATTACATTGGTCCCAAGTGAGTGTCAGAGGGCTCTCACAGACAGAGGTGCTTTTCAAAAACCCATGAGATTTAACAGGTATAAAGCTGAATTCCAATTTTATTAGCAGGGAGCAAAACAATATAAATGATTCCACTTATCACTTCTCATAGCCAATTCAAGTTAACCAAGAACAACACAAAAAGGGACAGTGCTAGAGGAGGTAATATCAGATGTGTACATGTGTATAGAAAATACTTTGGCAGCTCAAAGTCTAACTGATGTTGTAAATGCCAAATGATATCCATAAACTGTAATATGTTTAGTTTTTCCCATAAAATCAATTAAAGGGATTCTGTCACCTCCCCTAAGCCAAAAAACGATTTTAAAGCAGCCATGAAGCACAGCTTACCTGGATTAGGCTGTGCTCTTTTATCTTGAAATCCGTCCAGCAGTTACTGCAAAAAACGACTTTGATTGATATGTAAATGAGTCCTGAATGTGCCCAGAGGGGCGTTTTGTTCCCCTTAGAGAGCCCAGTACCGCCCCTCTTACAGTGCCCAGCCCGCCTTCCTTGCACTGTCTAATCCGCCGCCCCAGCCTGCCACAGCCTCTCCTCCCTCTCCTCCCCCTCCCTCACGCCGAACGAACTTTCGCACAGGCGCAGTACCAACTGAGGGCTGCGCCTGTGCGATCAGCAGGAGACTGAGGGCAGGAGCTTCATCCTCATCACTGGGCATGCGCCGAGCCCAGTGACGTCCGATGCTCGCTCTTCCCTCAGTCAGCAGGGAAGAGCGAGCATCGGACGTCACTGGGCTCGGCGCATGCCCAGTGACGAAGATGAAGCTGCTGCCCTCAGTCTCCTGCTGATCGCACAGGCGCAGCCCTCAGTGGGTACTGCGCCTGTGCGAGAGTTCGTTCGGCATGAGGGAGGTATCATTAGACCACACCCCTTCTCATTACAGAGATGCACATCACCTAATATGCTTAATTGGTAGTAGGCTTTCGAGCCTATACAGCTTGGAGTAAGACAACATGCATAAAGAGGATGATGTGGTCAAAATACTCATTTGCCTAATAATTCTGCACTCCCTGTATGATACATCAGTAAATCCAGCAAACCTTGCTTGTGATTGGGATGCAATTTCTGTGTAATACAGCCATTTACGGGGTATAATAATAGGAACTATATGTATGTCTTATTAGCCATTTTGCAGTAAATGTGCATTTCTTTAGAGACATTTTTGTGTTGTATTAAGAAAAAGAAAGTACGTCTAATTAGCCATTCAGCAGTGAACGTACATTGTTTTATAGACATTTTTATGCTGTATTAATAAGATAAAATATTACGTCTTATAGCCGTTCAGCGGTGAACGTACATTGTTTCATAGATATTTTTGTAGTGTATTAATAAGAGAAAAAGGGCGTGTTATTAGTCGTTTTGAGGTGAATGTACATTGTTTCATAGAAATTTTTGTGGTGTATTAATAAGAAAAAAAAAGAGCGGTGAACATACATTGTTTTATAGACATTTTTGGGATGTAACATAGTAACATAGTACATAGTACATAGTAACATAGTACATAAAGGCCTGAAAAAAGACATTTGTCCATCCAGTTCGGCCTGTCATCCTGCAAGTTGATCCAGAGGAAGGCAAAAAAAAACTGTGAGGTAGAAGCCAATTTTCCTCACTTTAGGGGAATAAAAATTCCTTCCTGACTCCAATCAGGCAATCAGAATAAATCCCTGGATCAACGATCTCTCTCTAGTAGCTATATCCTGTAGTATTATTACACTCCAGAAATACATCCAGGCCCCTCTTGAATTCCTTTATTGTACTCACCATCACCACCTCCTCAGGCAGAGAGTTCCAGTCTCACTGCTCTTACCGTAAAGAATCCTCTTCTATGTTTGTGTACAAACCTTCTTTCCTCTAGGCGCAGAGGATGTTCCCTCGTCACAGTCACCGTCCCGGGAATGAATAGATGATGGGATAGATCTCTGTACTGTCCCCTGATATATCTATACATATTAATTAGATCTCCTCTCAGTCGTCTTTTTTCTAAAGTGAATAACCCTAATTTTGATAATCTTTCAGGGTACTGTAGTTGCCCCATTCCAATTATTACTTTAGTTGCCCTCCTCTGGACCCTCTCCAGCTCTGCTATGTCTGCCTTGTTTACAGGAGCCCAGAACTGTACACAGTACTCCATGTGTGGTCTGACTAGCGATTTGTAAAGTGGTAGAACTATGTTCTCATCACGGGCATATATGCCCCTTTTGATGCAACCCATTATCCTTTTGGCCTTGGCAGCAGCTACCTGACACAGTTTTTTGCAGCTTAGTTTGCTGTTTATAAAAATTCCTAGATCCTTTTCCATGTCAGTATTGCCGAGTGTTTTACCATTTAAAAAGTACGGGTGACTTGCATTATTCCTTCCCATGTGCATTATTTTACTTTTAATTTAATTTAATCACACTGTAGAAGTATGCAGTGGAGATGGAGGCAGGGAGTCCCTCTGAGTCCCTTGTGCAAAAAGCCCTATGCATGGTCAGTTGATTGCGTAATGACAGCTAAATTGTCACCATTCAACAGACGGGTGACTACTGGCTTTCCACCATGTTAGACCCTTGTTACCGGTCCAAATTGTGGGGGCCTTTTTTCCACTCGCTGAAAGGGAGGACAAACTGAACTACTATTGAGATATCCTATGTAGTCAGTTGGCCGCTGCCTATGTACGCCATTGCGCATCCTTACGCAGGTCTGACTAGGGGGCCTTCTGCGCTCACATTTTACTGCCATGGCTGCTCGTGGGTGCAGGAGCAGTACCAGCTCCATCAGCAGCAACTTAAGTCTAGAGTTGCTGATAAGCAGTTTTCTTCACCCGCCTAGTGAAGAAACTACTCACCAGCAGCAACAGCTAGACATGTAGCAGAACCTGAACCAGCAGGTTGTGGCATACTTGGAATGTACCCTGCCACCCCACATCGAAGATCTCCTGGACTGCTGAGCAGCCAAACTCATTTGTGGCCGCAACTGGCTGAATTTTCTCTGAACAAGCTTTCCTGCTCGGCCAGTAGTGTGGCATCAGAGCGGGTGTTTAGTGCAGTGGGGGCCATAGCTACCCCAAGGAGAACTCGCCCAAAATGTGTACAAACAGACCTTTGTGAAGATGAATCAGGTGTGGATCTGCCAGGATTTCCACACACCAGTGCCTCATGCATCAGACTAGATCTTCCATGGTGCCACATCAACACTTTGACAAAAGAGACCTAATTCTTCTGGCTACCTGCTTTTGCTACTCTTCTGTTGATGCCACCTGCCTGATGCCACACACCTGCTGCCAAGTGCACCTACTGCCACTCACCATCTTTAGCTGGAACTGGTATTGCCCCCACCTCCCCACTCTGTCACTGGGCCACTCTATGGTCTCCTCATGCTGCTGCCACCTCACTACTATGTCACTGGGCCACTTTGTGGTCTCCTCATGCTGCTGACACCCCACCACTTTGTGGTCCCCTCATGCTGCAGCCACCTCACCACTATGTCACTTGGCCACTCTGTGGTCTCCTCATGCTGCTGGCACCTCACCACTCTGTCACTTGGCCATTCTGTGGTCTCCTCATGTTGCTGCCACCTCACCACTCTGTGACTGGGCCACTGTGTTGATGACACATTTGATACCTTATGTGATCCCAAATGCGATTTCCACCCTTACCACTATGTGACTGGGTCACTCTGTGGTCTCTTCATGCTGCTGCCACCTCACCACTATGTCATTGGGCCACTCTGTGGTCTCTTCATGCTGCTGCCACCTCACCAATCTGTCACTGGACTACTCTGTGGTCTCCTCATGCTTTTGCCACCTCACCACTCTGTCACTGGTCCACTTTGTGGTCTCCTCATGCTGCTGCCACCTCACCACTCTGTGGTCTCTTCATGCTGCTGCCACCTCACCACTCTGTCACTGGGCCACTCTGTGGTCTCCTCATGCTGCTGCCACCTCACCACTCTGTCACTAGGCTACTCTTTGGTCTCCTCATGCTGCTGCAAACTCAACACTTTGTGGTCTCCTCATGCTGCTACTATCTCACCACTCTGTGGTCTCCTCATGCTGCTGCCACCTCACCATTCTGTGGTCTCCTCATGTTGCTGCCACCTCACCACTCTGTGACTGGGCCACTGTGTTGATGACACATTTGATACCTTATGTGATTCCTAATGCGATTTACACCCATACCACTGTGTGACTGGGCCACTGAGTTGACAACTTCATCCGACCTCAGATGAGACCCCAATCTTTATCAGACCACAGAGCACTGCACTGTGACCTGACATCACACAGCAACAGTTCATAGTGCAGGCTATGGCAGTGGAGCAGTCAGAGAAGCATATTGGGTCGGTAAAATGGTGTATCTCACCCAGAGAAAGCTGGATGAGAGCAAGAAAGTTTGAGAATAGGGTTTTCTCTCTCTATTCATTAGCTAAACTGTTAATGAGGGGTAATTAGCAGCCAGCAGAGATGCTCCCAGTCTGGGGAACAAGCAGGCTGCATCAAGACCTGTGGGAGCCAGAAACCTCTGATCACAGTGTGGTATGCACTGTAAATTGTGTTTTGGGGAAATGGGTGGTAGACCCAGGTCCTGCTATTGAGGGAAAATAATAGTGTAGTTAGTGGCCAGGTAGCTGAGAATTTTGCTTGTTAACCTTTGTTTGAAAGTATACTGACTGCTATAAAAGACATAATAAAGCTGGTTATGGCCAGTTTGAACTCCAATCTATGCTGTTGGCGTGGCTTCTTGAGGTGTGCCAACCATCTAAGCTGAGAAGATGGCAATCTCAGAGAGCTAAGTTACCCCATGTTGTTGAATATGGTGGAGGATGCGCGCATAAAAATTGGCACACGAAGGTGCTGCAGAATTAAAAGGGCTATAAGCTATTTTGAAAAGCTGTGTTTGCAAGACACTTGCTGATTTTAATGGGCCAGAAGGCCAGGTGAAGAGACTGATCTTGGCTGATAAGACTGTGATGTCTGCTATGAAAAAGAAACCTGCATTCTGATTTGAGTCTGTCACTGAAAATAAAGAGGCACCTGGTGGCTGTGGTCTGTGATAAAAGTGGACTTATTTGCTGTTGTACAGACTTCTGTACAAACCTGTTACTATGGGACTCCAAGAGGAGTTGGTTAGACAGGCAGATAAATCAGCAGGAAAACTTGGCCAAACAGATGATTTGTACCCAAAGTGAGATGTTGCAGTTTGATGCAGTGCTGGAGGCTTTGGAAGCGCAACTTCAGTTGGCCATGTAAAGAAGGTCTTAAACACTGAGTGGGCACTTTGTGAAGGTCTAAAGTGCTAGTGATTTATTTGGAGTTCCAGAGGAGAAGGTGGTGTGTGCCATTGCTAAGAGCAACCAACTAGAGCCCTGCAGGAGGGAAAAATGTTTACTATACAGGAGGTTACAGGTTCCATGCAAGAGTTCCAGTGAGAGGGATGTGCAGAGGAGCTGGAGTGTGGTTGCTAAGGGCAATAAATTACAACAGCATGTGGCTTTCATTCAAGCAAAACAAACTACAACAGCAGGTGGCTGTCACGCCACAGGCAGAAGGCTGTTAGAGGTGTCCTGAAGTGGAAAAATGTATAACTGATCTGATTGTTCTCTGGTCAGGAGGCCAGACTTGCAAAACAGACTTTTTACAACAATATGACACAGAACGCAAACCTCAACCTCTGGGAACATAAAATTTACATACACTCAGCCCGCAGGCTGAGACACTTATGTTGCACAGCATGGCACCCTGCAATGGCTACCGGACAGAATCGCACTAGTTTACCCACTGGCGGGCACAACTAAAATGGCCACACCGTACCTGTTATTACCCTAGAAATTACATGAACGATTAGGTGGGTGTATGATGCAGGCTGGAGTGCGGTACAGCACAAAAGTTCACAATCTAATAATAAACTACAATAGCTGGTAACTGGTCCTATGGCATGTGACTGCGGATTACTCCTGCTCAACACGCTGAGCTGGATTGAGCCGGTGAGACGTCTATCAGTTCTTAACCGTGCAATGTCTCTTTATATTATGGAGTCCTTTTGTGAACCGTAGAAACACATTTTGGGCTGACACTAGTGTTGATCACGAATATTCAAATTGCAAATTTGTATCACTAATATCGGCACTTCGAGAATTCGCAAATATTTAGACTATAGTGATATATATTCGTAATTGCGAATATTCAAGATTTTTTTTAATCAGTACTCATAATCCCTCCCTGCTTCTAGCTTGTGGGCCTATGAGAAGGCTGCAGTATCTTTGACTTTAGGAGTAGTGTTGATTGCAAATTTTTGTAATGGTGATAAAGAATTCTCTAATTCGCGAATATATGGCGCATATTCACCGAAATATTTGTGAAATATCACACATTTGAATATTGCCCCTGCCCCTCATCACTACCTGGCACATGAAAAAGAGGCCTTAACTAGCTAACTACAGACCTGGTCTAGTCTCTAGGCGCCAATATTGCAATGAGGTGCGTGAACGATATTACCAACCCGGGTCTGCTCTGTTTTCGCTGATGACTCTGAAACGAAAAAGCAGTTTATTAAGCAAATATACTGTACCGCAAAGCAAGTAGTTTGTTCCTCACCTCTCATTAGCACTCTTGGCAGAAGTCCTTTGTCCCCTGGGCAGAATCCAGTCCTGAACAGCGATCAGCTTAACTTGTAGCTGTGGTCACAAAATGTTGATCCCAAGCTTGGATGTGACTGGATTTACTCCTCCCTGTCTCTGTGTTCTTCCGATATGGCGACTTCCTCTTCCTCCTTCAGCCTGGTAACTCCACCTCTTATGAATATGGAAATATGTACATCCAGTCAGTCAGCTGTGCATGGGAAATGGCGGTCTCTTGTGGCGAAACAGCAGAATGTCAATCCAGAGCATTTAATTTAATTCACACAGTGTTCAACAATGAGAGCTGTTTCCCCATCTCACAGTGCTGTCAATGTCCTAAGTATTGACACCTCAGGGCCAGTTGAGTTGGGGGATATAGAGGATCATACTGGTGTGAATGTAACCCAAGGTGACACACCTAAGTGCCTGGAGAATGAAATCAGTGATGTCTGGGCACTGATTGATGTGGTTTTTCTCATTGGTTAACTACCTAGTAATAAGCCAGAGTTATTTGGGAAAAAATCCTTACAGATATCAGTTGTCAACATTAATCAAGAGTATAACACTGCCATGCAGAATGTTCATGGTAAAAATGTGTGTGTAGTAAAAACATTGCCCTCTGCAGGCAGTAGTTATAATGTAGAAACTGAGACCCCTGCAGTGCTCACTCATGCCCAGGTTGAGAGGAAGGCCACAGAAGGGGATGTCAAGACTTGCTCTGTGGGTGCACCAGTCACTGACATTACAGGTCCTGTAATCCACGTTGCCTGTGGTAATAACAAAGATGTGGTTATGGAGAATGGTGTGGTGATGGGTGTCTGAACATATGATCTTATATGTGATGACCCTTAGGTATCAGAGCTGAGAGTGAGTCCGTTGGCAATTGCTGAAGTAGCACACCCACAAGCCAAGTGTGGTGATGAGCTATATAATAGTGATGCAGAGAAAACAGATGATGTACTCTACAGAGAGAGAGGACATTAACCTTATGTAGAGGGGATGCTCATAGAGGTTAACATTCCTGATATTGGGAAGGAGTCCCATTGTTCTGATCTGCACAGTAGCCTGAAGGTTATAGCATGCACCCACCATGGGGATAAATTGAGGGTAATGTCCCAGGAAGGTGTAAAACAGAAAGATGAGACACATACAGAGCTGGTAGTGCAGCAACAATATTGGGAGGATGCACTATGTGACTCATGTTCACAAAGTACAGAGATTTCAGTACAGAGTGTGTTCTTCTCGCACAAGGAAGAGAATAAGATGCCTGTTGTAGTGATGCAGTGGTCTGTTCTAAGAATCATGCCCCGCTTGTTAATGTCATGGAGACATCTGAGGAACCCGAGGTGTCGAAGAAGGCCAATGAGACAATGCCAATTGGTTCAAATGTAGGTCCAGAAAAACACATTTTCAACCGTACCAACCAGCTAAAGCTAAGTGACCCAGTGTTGTTACGATGCTTACGTGTAATATGCGCACTACATCCTCATGCTGTACACTGTTGGGAGAAAGAACAGCGCGGTACCACAAGGAGAGGGAGCAGTGAGTTATACGAGCGCAACACTCACTGTTCCCAGGTTCCACTTTTGGGGGAAAAGCGTGTTTTATCGTGCGAAAAATGTTCTTGCACAATGTTCTTTATATAATTGTCTTGCACAATGTTATTCTACTCGGTCAGAGAACTATACTTCAAGAGAGAATGGGGGGTAACCTTCCTAATACAGAAATTCCAATGCTAGATAACTAAATACATCTTGATTGACAAGGAAAGAACAATTAATTTGACCAGAAGCTCATCGGGCTGGGCGCCTGTGTCCAATGAAGCTGGCATCTCACAGGGAGATAGGAAATGGTGCCAATGTCAGATGTTTTCTGAAGCATTGAACTGCGGCCTCACAGCATGCATGAAATACGAGGTCTTCACAAGTCTGCAAAGGCTGCACTTTTCCTCTTTCATGATATATGCAAGACCAATAATTCACTCAGAAGGCGAAGCTGTAAAAGTGGAATTTTTATAGCCTGAACCCATTAGCATTCACTTTTTGATACTTGTGACTTGAATAGATAACTTAACTCATGCACGTCTAGAGAATATCTGCACATAGGGAGTTTATATGCTTTTTAGAACTGTTTTATGGTTGCAACTATACACTAAGAAGTCATTAAAGGTTTTAATATAACCTTCAGTTAGGTACAGGACTACAAATCTTTTAAAACCTGAAAAGTACAGTTTTTTAGACTAAGGCTAATTAACTCTTTCAAAGGCAATGTCAAATGGAGCTTTACACCACTCAATGATCATGTCTAGAGATGAGCGAATCGAAGCTGATGAAGGTAAATTCGATCCGAATTTCAGGAAAATTTGATTTGCACCGAATCCGATAATCCTCATGCTTCGTGGTAACTAATCACATTTGTTCCTAAAATGGCTGCTGCACGTGTGAGGACATGGAGCAAGGAACTCTGGAAACGCTGGATCACCCATAATGCCATGCATGCAGCCAATCAGCAGCCAGCCAGCTCAGTGATGTCACAGCCCTATAAACAGCCTCAGCCATCTTGGATTCTGCCATTTTCCAGTGTACTTAGTGCAGGGAGAGATGTCAGCAGGCGCTAGGGACAGTGGTAGGAAAGACTTTATTGTGCTAAAAAACCCTATTTACAATTGCAGGGAAAGATTATTCAAGGTGTAGGGAAAGGATAGGGAGGAATCATTCCACAGTATTTATGTTGAACAGGGTTCAGTAGGGGAAGTGACAGTCTGAGTAATAGGAATAGTCCTAGTACACCCCGCTGCACATCCAGCAAACCGTTCTTGTTATTGGGGTGATATAGCCATTAACAGGATTTATTACAAGGAAATATTTCTACATCTTATTTGCCCTTGTGCGGTGCAGTTATATGTTCTAAAGTATTTTTGGGTTTGTATTAGTGGGGAAAAAGGGCTCATTAACCGTTGTGAGGTGAAGTGCTAAAATTACCGAATTTTTTGTTGTGTATTAGTGGCAAAAGTAAAATATTTTTGCCATTCATTGGTGCAGTTATATGTTCTAAAGCCTTTTGTAGCGTGCATTAGTGGCAAAATAAAAATATATTTGCCGTTCAGCGGTGCAGTTATATGTTCTAAAGCCTTTTGTGGCGTGTATAGGTGGAAAAATAAAAATATATTTGCCGTTCAGCGGTGCAGTTATATGTTTTAAAACTGTTCTAAAGGATGAGTGCATCATCCTGCACCGTCGACTCAGCCCTACGCAGGATGGGGGAGCCGGTACAGGTTTATTGGGGCATTTATACCCTTGGAAACTTGGCTTGTGTACTTCGGTTATCCCTGAGCATCGATCTGTGTAGTGGGCTATTTTCTTCACCATTCTATCAATTGTTATATTGGTGTTATATACCCTTTATGTATTGTCTTCTTGTCCTAAGTGGCACTGTTTCACCATTTGTACCCCCTGAGGAACCCTGTAGATGGAAACGTGTTGGTGTAGAGGGAAACCTCTATATTAGGGTCTGTTTAGGCTATTTAGGGTAGGCATGAGGATGGAGGGTTTCCACCATTAGAAGATTCCTCCAGGCTTTAGGGGTGAGCAATAGGGTGAATCTAGGGAAATATACCCCAACCCTTTGAATACTCCCCCAACTCTGCCTACCTTCCCATATAGTGTTAACATATTTATGTTCTTCGTTACTGATTGGGATATGTATTTGTATGATCAATGGGTCTTTTTAGAGGATCATAAAAAATATTGACATTTTAGGGTCATTCTTGATTTTGCTTAGTGTTACATGTTCTAAAACGCTTTTGTGTCATGTATTAGTGGCAAAAGAAATATATATTTGCCCTTCAGTGGTGCAGATATAAGTTCTAAAGACTTTTGTGGTGTGTATAAGTGGAAAAATAAAAATATATTTGCTGTTCAGCGGTGCATTTATATGTTCTAGAACCTTTTGTGGCATGTATTAGTGGCAAAAAATATATATATTTGCCGTTCAGCAGTGCAGGTATATGTTCTAAAGACCTTTTTTGTGTATTAATGGGGAAAAAGGGCTTATTATTGTTGTGTGGTGAAGTGAGAAAATTAGGGTGTTTTAGTTTCCTTTTTATTTATTTATTTATTTGATCTAATAGTATGTGAGACAGAGTAGTGCCAGGCCCTGCACAGGGGAGTGGCAGAGGCCTAAATGTTTCTGGCGCATGCAGAGGTTGCTGCAGAGTTAGGGGCAGTGGCAGCAGGGGTCACTTCGAGAGGCCTAAGCTCCCAGTCTCAGCTAGCGGTCGTGTCATGACCAGCAACCCAGCAGTTCTTAAATGGTGGACTCGATCTTCGACTTCGTCGCAAGTGACATCAGACACCCCCAGCCAAGAGTCAGTGGGTTCGTCAGACACAACCCTTAGTTGGCATGGCACAGGAGCAAGCCCTGTGCCCTCACCTGTCCTTAACCTGCCTAAGTCCTTTTATGTTTCCTCATCCAGAGAAGTATTGTATGATGTGGGTTCACATCACTATACAGTGAGAGCGAGCTACTAGAAGACAGTCAGTAGCTACTGGCAAGCCAAGATGTGGAGGAGACATCCGCTGCTTCCTCCACTAGGTAGGCAAGTAGTGAGGAGGAGGGTGGTGTGGGAGCTGGTGTTGCGAGCGGTTAGGCTCCTGAACTTGAAACGGTTGAGGAGGACATCAGTGACGTGTAGACAGTTCTCGATGATGATGTAGCTGATCGCACTTGGGAGCCGGGTGACGAAGGGGCTTCATCATCATCGGGAGAAGAGGGTGGCAGCTTGCCCATGAGGTAGCAGCAGAGCAAGCAAGTCGCTAGCATGGCTCGGAATCTACTCCAAACGTGCCTGGAGTAGACCACCTGCTTAGCAGCGGTAGCAGTCAGTGCATAGTGTTGTGGGTAAAATCACTTACTCGGCGGTGTGGCAGTTTTTTGTTAAGCCGTCGGAGAAGGTGAAAATGGCAATATGTAGAATCTGTGGGCAGAAGGTGAAGCGTGGCCAGGTTGTGAATGTTGGAACCACGGCCCTGCATCAACACATGCAGCATCACCATAAAGTGGCCTGGGAGAACTGTGGCTCCGATGTGGTGGTCCAGCCTGCCGCAGCAACCGCTGCATCACCCAGTGGCATGCAGCCAATTTCAGGCAGTCAAGGCTCCATCACCTCAGCCGAAGGGAGACGTCTGTCCTTTCCATCATCTACCAGTCCTGATGCTCCTGCTCCTCGTCCTTCTACTCCTCTTCACTCACTTTGTCAGCAATCGATCACCAAAGCGATTTCCAAGAGACAACAGTATGCGTGCACTAATCCAACGGCGCAGAAGTCCAAGTTGGTGGTGCTGCAGTCCCTCCCTTTCCAAGTGGTGGACTCTGCACTTTTCAGAGAACTGATGGCTTGTGCCGAGCCGAGGTGGAGAGTCCCCAGCCATAATTTCTTTGCCAAAAAGTCAGTACCAGCCCTGCACACACATGTAGAACAGAAAGTGGGCAAATCCTTAAGCCTGTCGGTGTCTGCCAAAGTGCACTGCAGCACCGACATGTGGAGCTGTAACTAAGTTCAGGGACAATACATGTAATTTACGGCCCATTGGGTGAATGTGGTTCCTGCACAGCGACACCAGCAACTTGGCCAGGTGACCCTGCTTCCGCCTCCACGTTCTCACTCAGTTGGTCCTGCGAAAATGTCCGCCTCTGCCTCATGATCTTCCACCTCATCCTCCACTGCAGGGACACTTCACAGTGCACCTCCAGCATACCACATGTGCAGGATATGGCGGTGTCATGCTGTTCTGCACCTCGTTTGCCTAGGCGATCGGAGTCACACAGAAGAGGAACTGCTCCGTGTCCTTCATAAAAAAATTGAATCCTGGTTTTCTCCATGACAACATGGTGACCGACAATGGGAAGAACATGGTGCTGCGTTAAGGAGGGCTGAGCCATGCGCCCTGCATTGCCCACGTGTTCAATCTGGTTGTCAAGTGGTTCCTGAAGTTTTCCACCCGTCTGCAAGACATCCTAAAAATGGAAAAATGGCCAGGAAATTTTGCATGCACTTCAGCCACTCATACACCACAAAGCACATCCTCCTTGAGCTGCAGCGGCAGAACGGCATCCCCCAACATAGGCTGATATGCGACATTTCCACACGTTGGAATTCCACCCTCCATATGTTAGACCGACTATACAAAAAGAGAAAGGCATTAACGATTCTTGATGATCCAAACTGACAGGAGTACTCCCCTATGTAACTTCAATGTCAGCCAGTGGCAGCTCATGCGTGACACCTGCCATTATTTGTCAGTCACCAGGACTAAGTGATGAATGATGTTACAGGGTGATGAGAAAGACAAGGGAGAGGACCCGGACACAACGTGGCAGTATGAAGTGGAGATGGAGGCAGGGAGTCCTTATCAGTCACTTGCACAAATGCCCGGATGCATGCTCACTTACTTGCATAGTGACAGCCGAATTATCACCATTCGGCAGAGGGATGACTTCTGGCTTTGCACCTTGTTGGGCCCTCGCTACTGGTCCAAAATGGGGGCCTTTTTTAGACCCGCTGAGAGGAAGGACAAAGTGAACTATTATAGAGACATCCTATGTAGTTAGTTGGCCGCTGCCTATCTGCGTCATCGTCCATCATCTCGCAGGTCTGACCTGGGGGCCCTCTGCACTCACGTTCCACTGCCATTGCTGCTGGGGAGGGGTAGAAGCAATACCAGCTCCATCAGCAGCAGCCTGAGTCTAGAGTTGCTGAAGAGCAGCTTTCTTCACCGCATAGTGAAGAAACTTCTCACCAGCAGCTAGATGTAGAGCAGAACCAGTAGGTGGTGGCATACTTGGAGTGCACCCTGCTAGCCATTGAAGTTCCACTGGACTACTGGGCAGCCAGACTGAATTTGTGGCCACAACTGGCCAAGTTTGCCCTGGAATATCTGTCCTGCCCGGCCAGTAGTGTGGCATCAGAGCGGGTGTTTAGTGCGGCGGGGGCCATAGTTTCCCCAAAAATAACTCGCCTGTCCACCCAAACTGTGGAGAGACTGACGTTTGTCAAGATTAATCAGTTGTGGATTAGCCAGGATTTCCATGCAACAATACCTGATGCATCAGACTAGATCATCCATTAATCCATGGTGCCACACCTAAACTTTGACAAAAGAGACTGGTTTCTTCTGGCTACCTGCGTCAGCTACTATTCAGTTGCTACCACCCGCCAGATGCCATACATCTGATGCCAAGTGCTCCTTCTTTAACCCACCATCTTCAGCTGGTACTGGTATTGCCACCCACCTCCCCACTCTATCACCTGGTCATTCTGTAGTCTCCTGATGCTGCTGCCATCTCCATACTATGTCACCTTGCCACTCTGTTTTTCTCCTGATGCTGCTGCCACCTCATCACTATGTCACCTTGCCACTCTGTGGTCTCCTCATGCTGATGCCACTTCCCCACCATGTCACCTTGCCACTCTGTGGCCTTTTAATGCTCCCGCCACCTCCACACTGTCATTGTGCCACTCTGTCGCCTCCTCTTGATGCTGCTGCTGCCAACTCCACATTCTGTCATTGTGCCACTCTGTGGCCTTCTGATGCTGATGCAACCTTCACACTATGTCACCTTGCCACTCTGTGGTCTCCTGATGGTACCGACACCTCCATACTGTCATTGTGCCACTCTGTGGCCTCCTTCTGATGTTGCCGCCACCTCCACACTGTCATTGGGACACTCTGTGGTCTCCTCATGCTGCTTCCACCTCACCACTATGTCATAGGGCCACTCTGTGGACTTCTTGTTCTGTTCCCACCCTCCCCACTTCATGACTGGGCCACTATTTTGCCTTTCGGCCTGGCTGACATCATCATTTATTTTACCCTTTCTCTGATCTGTCAGAAAGATGGTAAAATGAGACGCACAACGGATCCTGTCTGTGCAGCAACTGTAAGGTCTGTATGGCCCCATCATAATTGGCTTGTGATTTGGTAGTCAAAAGCAGGAGTGGGTACAAAACACGGAAGACTTGCAAATATTCCATTTATGCATCATCTCTGTTTTGGATCCACTCCTGTTTTTTTGGCATTAGCAATACTGATGGATTACTGACCAAATGCTGACCGAGCGAAGGCGGATGCTCCACAGACAGGATCAGTTTTTGGGGGTTATTCTTCTGACGGATCAGAGAAAGGGCACAATAATCAGTGACGTCCATACAAACATACTGCTGACACCCTCTCTACTTTGTCGGGTGCTCTACTTGTATAAGCGTTTAATAGAATAGGTTCTGTAGACATTTATGTGGAATCAGCTGATGACAGTGTAAAAGGAGTGCACTTCTTCTTGGTGCTAACATCGACCTGTAAGGCTGAGTTCATACTTGAGTTATTTGGTCAGTTTTGGCCCCGTCAATGCCCAAATAAGTGAAGTGTGCAGTTATTCTAAGAGCGATGCCTGTCATCTGAATGTCATAATGACTCACAGTATTATTACACTACCAGTGCAGACTCCTTTGCTTGTTACTGCAAGGCACAGTGTTCTACACCACTATAAAGGATCGCTACAGCCAGGAAATAGTCATTTCGCCGCTAATAAATTTGGATAGAACCAAATTTTTTCCAAAAATTTGACGAACTGGGCGAATATAATTTCAATTTTTTTTTTTTCGCATCTCTTATTATGTCCAATAACTGTCAATTATGAAAATCATATAGATTCTATGACATCACCTATGAAATCACACGGATCAGCAACAAAATAAGACATTAAATTCTGAGACATGCAGAAAATAATGAGATTGCTTCATTGGACCACTGCTCATTAGAAGTGACTAGCATCAAAATTATTATATCGACAGTTCATTAGGTTTGATTGGTATAGCCCAGAAACACGTTGCTTTTACACCCAATAAAACCTAATAAACAATCGATGGACTCGTTTTGAGGTTTGTCACTTCTAACCAATGTTAAGGCATCTCTATTTTGTTCTGCATTCTAAACTAAATTATTTTTACCTTCATCTGCTATATCTCTTTTATTATTATTTTATACAAACATAGAAACATTAAGCCTTTTCCGACTGCCCGACATAAATTTACGTTGGTGGCTGGGCATTTGAAAAATGGCACCCGCTGACTTGTGGTGGGTGCCATAGCTGCTGGGTGCTGTTATTAATTTTGGTATTCATTTTGGGATAAATTTGTGCCAAATGGTTTTAATGCAAACCATTGCTTCTTCAATATCCTTGACATAAAATATTTTCTTTGAACTAAGGCCAAACATTTTGCTACTCCCCAAAAGGAGATCATTTTAAAAACAAGCCATTTCCTCATCTGAAAGCAAGTGTACAAACACTGGCAGACATCTGCACACAAAAAGGACTGCCATTGCTTCTTCCAATTCTACTGTGTGTTCATAAACACTAAAAGGCATCTGCCCCCCCCCCCCCATAAAAAAAGTACAGGTTCGGCCGAACTTCAGGTCAAAGTTCGGGACCCGAACTTGACACCGAAAAACATTGAAGGGGGACACGAACTTCACTTTATTATTTTCTGTTATAACATGGTTATATTGGAAAATAATGGCATTTTTAAGGCAGAATGCAAAACAATATGGCCATTTAGGGATTAAAAAAAGAAACTCACCTCAACCACTTGAACGCGCTGCAGCAGTTCTTCTACCTTCACTGAACAGGTCCTGCCAAAGTACCTGTGATATGCATCATGACATCACCACATGGGAGAGTGCGGTGACGTCATTCCGCACATCGCAGGTCCTTTGGCAGGTCCTGTTTAGTGAAGACAGAAGAAGCTGCAGCACGATCAAGTGGATGAGGTGAGTTTTTAGTTTTTTTTAACCCCTGAATGGCCATATTGTTTTGCATTCTATCTTAAGAAAGCTATTATTTTCCGATTTAACCATGTTATAACGGAAAATAAAATCTCCCAAACACCGAACCTGAACCCGGACTTCGGGGAAAAAGTCTGGGTTTAGGTCTGGGTTCGCTCATCCCTAGTTAGGAGATCTCAGAGTGTCATACTTAACTTTTCAAGGCAATAAGGGCCCTTTCAAATGGCACCAACTTTTTTTGACCAATCAATTCTGCTGGTTGAATCGATAGATGGGAATCAAAATTAATTGAAGGAAATTAAAGGGTTATCCAAGACTATAAACATTTCCCCCATATGTTGGGCACCTCACAAAGAATATACTTACCTGGCTCCCTGCTTCCTGCTGGTCCTGTTCCCCGAACAGCCACTACTGCTTCTCCCCGTGTGCGGATGAAAACATCCTGTGTCGGGTGGGCCCGCCCCACCGCTGATGCTTCTTCCTGTGCGAAAATTAAAACATCCGGTGTCAGGGGACAGCAGCCAATGGCAGGCGGGGATGGGGAAGAGCCTCCCTAGCATTGCGGGTGATGCTAGGGAGGCTCGTCTCCGTCCCCGCCTGCCATTGGCTGCTGTCCCCTGACACCGGATGTTTTCATTCGCACACAGGAAGAAGCAGCAGTTGTAGTGTGGGGACCCAGAGCGGCATGGGGAGCCAGGTAAGTATATTCATTGTGAGTGGCCCAGCATATGGGGGGCATTTTTATAGTCTTGGATAACCCCTTTAACTCATCTCTATCCAAGACCCTCTTTCACATTTCTATATGGCATTCATAATTTATATTTTATATATATATATATATATATATATATATATATATATATATTTGATATCAGTAGGCAGTTTATATTTTGTTCAGCCAAAAAGCTCTTAATACTCCTTTGATGTCCATGCTAATGATTTACCTGACTATAGGAGAATATATGTTTATCAGGCATACTATATTGTAACATGTGTGGCCCATGCCTGCTGCTGCCCTGCTACTTCACCTGGCATGGGCACTGCTACACTCACCATGTGTCTGTCAAAGATCTGGCACTCTGGATCTACTTCCCCTCCTCTGCTTTCCCAGAGTGGGCTTGGGTGCTGGTGGCCTGTGTATATATTGGTGAAAATGTATTCTGATTTTCTTCACTAAAAATCACCTCATTCTTCAGTTATGCAAGGGTTAAACCCTCATTTGTTTCAGTATGCAGGTGCTAGGCTGTTTTTAATGTGCTAATCAGCTTCTGCTATATATGCCATGCTAGTTGTCTCATTCTCTGCCTGAGCAATAGGTTCACTAATCTGCCAGTTCCTACTAAGGTGTACTGTATCTAGTTGTCTGCCTGTGTACCGACTTTGCCCAATTCCTGGACTCTGACTCCACCCAACCTGGGCCTAATTACTGTATTGACTTTTTGATGCCTGGCCTGACCTCAGACTTGTTTCTCAGATTTGCACATAATCTCCCTGTCCTAATCTCAGCTTGATACTGACTACAAGTTTGCCTGTCCCTTTCGTGCTACACACCAGTGTCTTTCCACCCCCATGGGTAAATAGCCAACCACAAGAAAACTACTCTAAGAGGTAGAATCTGTTGCCCTCCTGCAGTGAAGATTAGATTCATGTATAGGGGTTAAAGGCTGAAAACCAGGGAGCGAGCAGGGTAATGCCCATTGGTTTAGTCTGAAGCCAAATGCATTGGTTGGCACAATGTTTCCACAACCACAGCCCTTAACACGTATACTGAGGATTCAAAGAACTTTAATCATTGATCCTTTTTCCACACGCACACACACACACCTCAAAATTGAAATAGCTAAATATATATAATCTGTCCAATCTCTCACAAACCAAAATCCTACATTTCTCAATGGCCACAGTCAAATTAAAATCCTTGTTCTTTGGTGTTCCTTCCTTGGATAATGGATTGAGGAAACAAAGTGTGTTTTTTCTTTATATTCTTTCTAAAGCCTGGGAGAGATCCCAACTTACTTTAAGGGAATCTGTCTCTGAACCCGATTGTGGACTATTATCTACAGTAATACATGAGTAGTACTGTAGAGAAGGAGTCCAGAGCACTATTTTATTTCCCTACTGCCCCCTGTTGCCCTCCTGTCAGCACTCAAAGCTGCACTGAAGTACACAGTCCAGGCTGCTCTGCTGTTCAAACATAATGGAAAGGACTCCTGTGGGTATGCTTAGCAGTCCTGACAATGTGACTTCATCACATTGGCCGGCGTGGTGACATCATGCATCACAGCGCACAAGATTTTGCGCAGGATCTTCAATCAAGATGGCAGCGGTGGGCACTTCACTCTCAAATGGATGAGGCGAGTATTTTTTATTATTATTTATTATTTTATTATTTTTTTTACCCCATTTCAGGGAAAATTGTTTGTTACCGCAAAGTGTGAGAAAATTTGGCTTTGCAGCCAATCAAATTTTCCCTGAAATTCGGACAGTTCGATTCACTCAACACTACTCCACATGATAAATGACACTTGCTGAAGTGACACAACCCCTTTAAGAAATCCATGGCTACAGTTTTTGACTTTTACATATTATATAAATGCAAGAAAATATAATCTACAAATTAATTTTCATGGCCAAATTACCTTTGGGTTCATAATCTAGCTAATACCTCTATTGTCAGGTTGAAAAAGAGGGATCACAGGGTCCCTGGATTGTCCCCTTGATTAGCTCAAACTGTTCAAATATATAATTAGAAATACAAACTTGTACTTTTGGGTTTGATGTACATTACATTAAAGGTTTTTATTATATTTCCCTTGAATCACATTTTGTCTAAAACCTTGAAGAGCCCTTGACAAGCTATATTATTTAATGCTTTTTTTTCTGCATCTACTATCACTATTGCCTTATTCTTTATTATGCGGATTAATTTTTTTCCTCTTTTTTTTTAAGCTCAAACCTTTTATTGTTCGAGGAAAAATTATTTTACATACATGATTAGTCATTAAAAAAACACTATATAATATATCTCAAAATTTATCAAATCAACAATAAAGTGCATCCGTGCTACCCAAAGGAAAAAACTAAAACACACTATTTAAAAAATTTTCATTATTATTTTATTAACCATTACCTAAACTTTTCCCTAATTCCCTCTTCATTTCCCTCCCTTTGCGATGCCTCTCTATTCCCTCCGTGGGGGAAGGGGGGATACAGGCAGGGGCAATTTAGAGCTCTAAAAAAACAGGAACCATTTCCCTAAAACTTCAAACTTGACCAAACCTTTTTTCCCTCTGTATTTCTTTCCCTATATAGGATATATTCATATATTTTCACCTTGTTGACCAAGTTTAGCCAAGAATTGAGCTTTGGGGTATTTCAAGAAAACCAAACTCGTGTAATCAATAATCTAGCCAAAAACATTATTCTGATCAGGAGTATCTTTTTATGTTTGAGGCACTTCACCTTGGATTCATTTTTGCTCAGTCCAGCAGAGCCAAGATCCTTCTCATGTTTTTGTCCTAATCTTTGTTTAGGATAAATTTAATTGGGAATTATAGTGGCCAACCTTTCTGCCTAAATTTTTAGACAGGTTACTTTTTTATATTCGAGTTTATTAAGTAAATAATGTGATATGAAACTAGCACCACAGGCCACAGTGACTGATAACCTATCTACAGGATTCATTATCAATATCACATTGGCAACGGTCTGACTCTTGGCACTCCTGTCGATGAGCTGTTTGAAGGGGCTACAGCCCTTGTGTGAGTGTTGTGTCCTCTTCAGTGTTTATTTGCATGCCGTCTTCCATGTAGCATTAGTGCGGTCTAGTTACAGCTTCCTTTCCCATTTAAAATGGGATAGACAGCTCTAATTACACTGCACCTGAGTGCCATGGCTGATCAGCAAAGCTGCTGGGAGATAGACCCTTACACATTTATCTTTATACTTGATTTTTTTCATTTTGTATATATAGTTTGTACAGATTGGCACAATACAACTATAAAATTGGTTCCATTTTGTGAGAGGAGGTAAATGCTTTTATTACATTTTTTAAATAATCTGATTAAGGGCTCTTTCACACCTGCGTTCTTTTCTTCCGGCATAGAGTTCCGTCGTCGGGGCTCTATGCCGGAAGAATCCTGATCAGTTTTATCCTAATGCATTCTGAATGGAGTGAAATCCGTTCAGGATGCATCAGGATGTCTTCAGTTCCGGAACGGAACGTTTTTTGACCGGAGAAAATACCGCAGCATGCTGCGCTTTTTGCTGCGGCCCAAAATCCTGAAGACTTGCCGCAAGGCCGGATCCGGAATTAATGCCCATTGAAAGGCATTAATCCGGATCCGGCCTTAAGCTAAACGTCAGTTTCGGCGCATTGCCAGATCCGACGTTTAGCTTTTTATGAATGGTTACCATGGCTGCCGGGACGCTAAAGTCCTGGCAGCCATGGTAAAGTGTAGCGGGGAGCGGGGGAGCAGCATACTTACCGTCCGTGCGGCTCCCGGGGCGCTCCAGAGTGACGTCAGGGCGCCCCACGCACATGGATGACATCATCCATGTGCATGGGGCGCTCTTACGTCACTCTGGAGCGCCCCGGGAGCCGCGCGGACTGTAAGTATGCTGCTCCCCACTACTACTATGGCAACCAGGACTTTAATAGCGTCCTGGGTGCCATAGTAACACTGAAAGCATTTTGAAGACTGGATCCGTCTTCAAATGCTTTCAGTACACTTGCAATTTTCCGGATCCGGCGTGTAATTCCGGCAAGTGGAGTACACGCCGGATCCGGACAATGCAAGTGTGAAAGAGGCCTAACATGATAAAAGTATGACACATCAAGTGATTTTATAACAGAAATGTTTCTGGTATAAGTGTGTGATATACATTAGAGTGGAAATTGAAATTTCAAGTGGCTACATACACTGGAAGTAACCAAAAGAAAAGTCAAGTAGTGAAGTCAACATTTTAGTTATTAGTAGGGTTTATTTATAGTACAGGGAATATGCCTATCCTTTAATGTTTGTGATGCACTCAAGGACACCAGGAAGAAAAACAGTAAATTAGTTAACTGAAAGAAAATACGCAAGTAGCATTTAAATTGCATTCAGGCTTCTAATTTTTATTATTCTTAGAAAAGCTATTACAGAAGAGTCATATTTTGAATGGGGATGACTCATTACATGTCCAATTAGGGCATTTGGATATCACATGGGGAGGTCAGCCACGTTGGACTCCTCACCATAAGACTGAGCTGTTTTTGCTCTGTTGAAACTGACATATTAATGTATTAAATGGCTAGCATGTAATACTAAAGCTGCATGGAAAGTACTATGTGGCTAGCTTAAGTGCCCGATTACTGTGTCAGCTTCAGTTTACAAAATGTTTGTCATTGTGAGACATTCCCTTTAAATTCACAACAATATTTTTTGAAGAAGGGGCCAGATAAAAGTTGGTATGGCCAGCATTTCCCAATTCTCTATTTTGGGCTCACCTGTAGCCTACATGATTTATTAAGACACATGAGCCAGCATCTCCCTTAGACATGAACAAAGAGAGCCACACACTGGGTAGTGTAGCCCCTAGGTTCCCAAGGTGGTGGAGGCACCAGAACATGTGTCCCATGTGTGAACGGGGTGCATACCACAATCTAATTTTATTTACAGGAGAATCACAGGAGAATCAAAAATGATTGAGAAATCTTTTAGATGCTTCTAATTCTTTTTAGGTGTCTGTAGTGATTGAAGATAACCTAAATTGTATTAATTTGCATGAAGAGCAGAAGTAAATAAGCAGCTGAAAACCACATCAGCGACACCTATTGTGGTAAAAATAGTAGAAGAATTCCTGAAAATGTTAAAGGACTCTATAGCCCACTAAAAATACACTACACAGCAATTGATAATAGAAAAACATTTATCCCTGAGGAAGCGATAGCGAAATGCGCGTTGGGGCCTGAACTACATTGGTCTGTATACAATTGGAAGTTTATTCTCCCTTGGTTACTCTCTCCTCTATGCACTTTGACAAAGTATATGCATTGTGTGTTTTGTCCTGTGTCTGTATAAGCCACCTATACATGTATTTTATTATATTTGTACAATAAACGTTTTTCTATTATATTTTTAGGGGTTATCTGCTTTATAGCTACCTCAGCTATTACTCTAGGGCCAGTGCTCTTATATTGGTGTTATACAGTCCTGATCAAAAGTTTAAGACCACTTGAAAAATTGCAATAAATCATATTTAGCATGGCTGGATCTTAACAAGGTTCCAAGTAGAGCTTCAACATGCAACAAGAAGAAATGGGAGTGAGACAAAAAAAATTTGAGCATTCAATTTAATGAAAACAACAAATAAACTGAAACAGGCTGTTTTTCTTCAGCTGATCAAAAGTTTAGGACCACGCCTCCCAAAAAAACCTAACCCCCCCAAAACAGAAATCCAACTTCCAAACATGAACTCAGTAATAAGTAGCTCTGCCGTTATTGTTGATCACTTCAAAAATTTGTTTCGGCATGCTTGATGCAAGCGTTTCCATGAGGTGAGTGGGAAGATTTCTCCAAGTGGTGAAGACGGCCGCACGAAGGCCATCTACTGTCTGGAACTGTTGTCCATTTTTGTAAACTTCCAAGGCCATCCATCCCCAAAGGTTCTCAATTGGATTTAGATCAGGGGAACACGCAGGATGGGCCAAAAGAATGATGTTATTCTCCTGGAAGAAGTCCATTGTCCTGCGGGCATTGTGTACTGTAGCGTTGTCCTGTTGAAAAACCCAGTCGTTACCACACAGACGAGGGCCCTCAGTCATGAGGAATGCTCTCTGCAACATCTGGACATAGCCATTTGACGCCCCTGCACTTCCTGAAGCTCCATTGTTCCACTGAAGGAAAAAGCACCCCAGACCATTATGGCACCCCCTCCACTGTGGCGCGTAGAAAACATCTCAGGTGGGATATGCTTGTCATGCCAGTAACGTTGGAAACCATCAGGACCATCAAGGTAAAAAAAATTCTCATCAGAGAATAAAACTTACTTCCACCTTTGAATGTCCCATGTTTGGTGCTCTCTTGCAAAGTCCAAACAAGCAGTTCTGTGGCATTCAAGGAGACGAGGTCTTTGAAAAAGTTTTTTGTTTTTGAAGCCCTTCAGTCTCACATGCCGTCTGATGGCTATGGGGCTGCAGTCAGCACCAATAAGGGCCTTAATTTGGGTCGAGGATCGTCCAGTGTCTTGACGGACAGCCAATTGGATCCTCCAGCTCAGTGCTTGCGAAATTTTTTGGGGTCTTCCATTTGACTTTTCTGTTCCATAACCCTCAGGATCATTTACGAAATTCCAAATGACTGTATTACTGCATCCCACCTCAGCAGCGATGGCGCGCTGTGAGAGACCCTGCTTATATAGTTCAACAACCCGACCACGTTCAAAAAGGGAGAGTTTTTTTCCTTTGCCATCACAACGTACGACTACCTGACAGAAAATGTCAATGAATCCACATCTTTGCACAGATTTGGCCTTTTAAAGGCATGTGGTCCTAAAATTTGGATCAGCTGAAAAACAGCCTGTTACAGTTTAATCGTTATTTTCAATTAATTGAATGCTCAAAAAATGTTTTGTCTCACTCGCATTTCTTCATGTTGCATGTTGAAGCTCTACTTGGAACCTTGTTAAGATCCAACAATGTAAAATATAATTTTTTGCCATTTTTCAAATGGTCTTAAACTTTTGATCAGGACTATATGTTAAAGGTCTGTCACCTTGTTTTTGCATATAAACTAAGCATTGTGTCATGTAGTGCTTGCAGATACATTTAAATCATTACCTTTCTTTAGTTAAACTGTTGCTTGCTTCAGTTAGCAAAAAAGGTAGTATGAACACATAAACAAATTGCCATTCCTCTTTAGATCAGACCCCCCATCAGAATCTCAAGCTCCATTAGACCTCAGATCACACCCAAAGTTCCATTAAACCTCAGATCAGAGGTCTGTATCAGACACCCATTCATCCTCAGACCTCAGATCAGACCCCCAAGGTCCATTAGACAAAAAAGAAATTAACTTACCTCTCTTGCTCTGGATCGCGCTCTTCCTGCACTGACAAGTCCCTGGTCTTCGGGCTACATTGTGACATGATATTGCATAGCGTCGGGTCATACTGCTCGCCTTTGTGCACTGTCATATGCAGTCAGGACAAAGTATAGAGCGGAGCCCAGAAGAAGACCAGGGAGTGGTGTGTACAGCTGGTGCAGTGCTTCACTCAATGTTTCCCACGCTGCTGCATACTAATGACTGCTTCTATAATGGAAGTGAACATTAGCATTGTATACCTTGGTGCTTAACAGGGCCAAGCTTTTGAGGTCCGAGTGGAAGAGGAGGTGGACATGACGATGTAGGTGGAGGAGGCGGATGAGGTAGCCAACACTGTTTTTGTGTTGTTTTTTATAAATTTGTATTCTTTTCAATTGAGGACCCAAAACATTGGAATATTGCAAACAGAACACTGGGTGTGACCTGTATGCTTCTCTACTCTGCCCAAGGTACATACAAGTCCTATAGGATCCATGTCTGGTTCATTTTGATGAACACAAGCTTGTCTTCATTGGCTGATCACACCCCCTGCCGTGCTAAACACATGTTTGGACAATACACTTGCCGCAGGGCAGGCCAGCACCTCCCAGGCATAAAGGGCAAGCTCAGGCCATGTGTCCAATTGGGAGGCCGAGAAGTTAAATGGGGCAAAACCATCAGTCAGAATATGCAGACGTGTGCACATGTACTCTTTCACCATGTTGCTATAACTATGATTCCTGCTAAGACTGGTCCATATCAAATGGTGGCTCTGGATGTTGTGGCAAGCTGACAAAGCTTTTCCACATTTTGGCTATGCTAACCCTCCCTTCTGAGATGGTGCTGATGCCCCTGCTGCGTTGTTTTACCCCCTAAAAAATAGGTTTATGTCACCCACAGATTTACCAGACTAATTAACTATTCTTTTATAGTGTCACAGATGCAAAGGAGGTGTATTGCATCCCAAAAAATGGCTATAGGTCACCCACAGAATTAACAGCTCAATTAAGTATTGTATTTCTGTTTCATTGGTGCAAAGGTGTTGTATTGCACTCACAAATAATGACTAAAGGTCACCCTCAGAGTTATCAGCCAGATTAAAAGCCTAACACTGTCCCTCACTGCAGCAGCATCTTGTCCCTACACTAGTTACAGCAGAATGGAGGCGCAACACGTGATCCGAACACCGAACCCCGACTTTAGCGGCAAAGTTCGGGATCGGGTGCCTGGACACCGTAATGTTGGGTAGGAACCTGAACATTCCGGTTCGGGTTTGCTCATCCTTAGCCAAGATATATGACATCCATTGACTCTCAGCGGTCAAGTCTACAACTTACTTCCTCACTGATCCCTCATGAAGCCATTCTTATATGGCATTATATGCTTATTTTAATTGAGATATTTCAGAATAGCATGTCTTAAAAAACCCTCAGTTTACCCACAACAGATGTTAAACTTACCGGCCTATAGTTTCTTAACCCATTTTTTTTAAATTTTATATATTAGCACCACATTTGCTAAGCATCTTGTGGAACACTATCTGTCATTATAGAGTCTTTAAATATCAGAAATATCTTTTACATGTTCAATTTATTTCCTTAAAGTTTTCCAATGCTTTCTCACTACCTTCCTGTTTTAGCAATTTAAATGCTTTATGCTCCCTTTACATTTCTATTTGTCCACATAGATTTTTTTTCTCACCTTATTCCCACATGAAATGTTCCTCAAACAACTATTGTTTAGGATACCTTTAAAAATATAAAATTTTGTGGAGGATGCATTCCTATTCCCGAGGACATTGTCCCAGTTGGTGAGGCTAATGGCCTCTCTTTGATTTTCGAATTGTGCTTTTTGGAAGTTTAGTGTTTTTGTGCCTCCCGGAAGAAACACTCTTTTGAATGACAATTGGAAGATTATTATTTTATAGTAATTATTTTCTGTTGCTCTGTTAGGTCTATTGGTTAGTACTAAGTCCAGTATGGCCTTCAGTTTCCCAGTCTATATTAAGGTAGTCAAAGTCCCCCCTAATAACAACCTCATTATGCGACCTCATCTATTTCCCTTTGTGGTAGATTTTTTGTGGACTCTGTTATATTAGGTGGCTTATAACAAACCCCCAAAGGCAAACTCCTCCCCTCTCCGGTTTTTACCATCCTTTCTAAACAGACAGTAACCCTGTATGTTAACTGCCCAGGTCACTGTCTATACCATCTTCCCCTCTTATAATTTTATAGCCCCCCCCAGTACCTAGCTTAAACACTCCTCCAACCTTCCCGCCATTTTCTCTTCTACCAGAGCTGCAGCCCATCCCAGTGATACAGCTTGTAGCCGACAGAGAAATTGGCCCAGTTCTCCAGGAACCCAAATCCCTTCTTCCTACACAAGCTTTTGAACCAATAATCCCTCCCTAATCTCCTGACGCCTTTTTGGTGTGGCTTGTGGTACCAGTAGTATTTTAGAAAATACTACCATTGAGGTCCTTGCTCTAAGCTTGTTCTCTAAGTCCCTGAAATAATTTTTAAGGACGCTCCATACCTATAACTTTTTTTATTGGTTCCAATATGGACCATTACCACTGGGTCTTCCCCAGTCCCTCCCAGTAATCTATCAACCTGATCCATGAAATGTCAAACTCGAGAGCTAGGAAGACAATATACCATTCAACGATCCCGGTCTTTGTGACTGATTGCCCTATCTGTAACCCTAATAATTGAGTCTCCTACTACCAACACCTGTCTGGCCTTCCCTGATTTCCTGGTCCCCTGCTTACTAGAGCTGACATTCCCCTGACTGGTAGAGAAAGTGTCTAGGTGCAGCAGTGCTCTCCCTGAACTGATTTCCCCCTCATCTGCTAACCTTGCAAACCTGTTGGGGTTTGTGAAATCCGGGCTAGTCCCCTGGAACTCTTCCCTGTACCCTGCTTTCTAACTGTTATCTAGCTACCTATATCTCCTTCCAAATTGGCAATTTTCTCACATTTTGAACAAGGATATGTACTATCAAACTGCTGTTAAATTTGAAAAGATGTGCACTGGACTGCCTTGTCAATGACGAAACACATACTGTACTTACAAATGGGGATTAAACAAGAAAAGAGAAAGGGAAAAAAATACAATAATACAGTGCAATGAAAAGTAATTGTCTTAGTGTAGTCTCTTCCTAAAGTCCCTGAATCTAAAATCACTTAATCTTAATAATGTCACAAACTTAATACAAGCACACACTTGATGCAATAGACTATGACATGGGGACATTTTATCAAGATATCTTGTAAATTCTCAATATCTACTAAAGACTTCTTTTACTACCAATTTAGGAATACAATATTAGATTTATATCATGAATGCCAAGTTTTTTCGCAATCGCTAAAACAGTGCAAAAATGTGTGACTTTTATTGGCTCTGCGCTATGTTCGCCAGTTTTCTGAAAGTGGGCATGTTTTCTTATGTAAATTAATCTCTAGACAGATTTACTATTGCGCCAATTTAAAAAAGTCACAAAAAATTGTGCAAAAAATTGCCTAATTTCACTCCAGTGAGGATCATGCTTATCTTATGTGACTTTTTAATAGAACATGCGACTTTTTCGCAAAGACGTGCGACTTTTGTAAAGCCGCTTACTGAAGGATAAACTGCTACCGTCAAACCACATGCATCACAGTATTAAAGGACCATTAATAAATCTGACTTAGCCAAAAGTGACTTTGGACATATGTAAAGATGTAAGTGTAATGATAAATCTGGCCCATAGTATTTCACAAATATATCAGATAATATATGAAGTAGACCCAATTTAAATGGTGCATGTTTGGCAAATGAAAAGGAACCAATTATCTCCCTAACTAAAAAGGTAATACAAAGAGGAATTTGGTGTATTTATTAAATCAGAAATTCTATGAGAAATGTACTGTAAAATAGGATATAGAGTCTACAAAGCCAGACCCTTGTAAGGATACTGAGTCTCTGCAGGAGCGTATCTTGGCAGGCTGGTGAATAGAAGCAGAGGTCACAGCTCATCTGATCAAACTTGCAATACGTTGCCATCCACTCAATTCCAGCTCTTCTGCACTACTATTTTAGCACCAGAACCTAGACAGCAACCCCATCTGAAACTTTTTGACATCTTGGGCCCTCACAGAAGAAACTGCAGAATCGTGGCCTACTGCCAGCAGGGAAGACCCTGCCTCGATTTAGAGATCTGACCCCACTGGAACTGCATGAAGAAGCTTGCCACTCCTCACCTCTGCTGACCACTAGAGCAAGATGGACACCTGGCCCAATCAGACAATTTGATATTCAATCACAATGAGGTACTGGGGCCTGCTAGAGGAAGTGATGCCATAACCTCAATTATTGTGTGGTACACCAAACCCGCAATCAGATGGGCATGTCCCACTCTAAGTGGTGGTGTCAGTTCTGGTTGCCTCAGTGGACTGAGGAGTCCTCTCTGCTATACTAAGAGATAACTTTCACTGCGACTGCAGCATTGGCCTAATAGCAAGCTACCATCAGATCAAAAGAGACTATTGGCACACCACCTTGACACCATTAACCGCCAGAGTACTGGACAGCAGACCTATATTCAAGGTTTCCCCAACCATATGTGTAGCTGCTCCTCCATATAATTTTGCTTTCCACCCACAAGGATGAGGAAGGTGATACAGATTTGCCTTATACAGGATTGTTGCTCCATTTTTTCCTGAAATCTCCTCTTTGGAGATGTAACTCTTCACATTTCATCCTGCCTCCTACCACAGTAGTGTATTAAAATATTCATCTGGGAAAGTCAGCATCTTTTTCTTTTTTGTAACTCTTAAGCTAATTTCCTTCTAACTTACATTAAGCTGTATTTAGTAATGTGATTCGCTCACTATCTCATTAGAAAACCGTGGGTACGAGCCCTGCATGAATAGTCATCATCATGGTCAAGATAGGCCAGAGACCTTCAAAAATGTATTATTGTCCAGCTATACCAGCATCACACTCAGAGATGGACAAATTCCTGAAAAACCAGAAAACTCTAGATGCAGCCCGGCATACTCCCACTGGCAAACAGGACTCTGACTCGGAACAATACAGCGATGACAGTGGAGAACATGCCTCTAAAAGTTAACCAATATCCAGATTCTTTATAACTCACCTCATCACATCATCTTTAGCTACTATCGCAAAACACATTGCTGATATTAAACAATCTCTCACAAGAAGACCTGGGTCATAATTTAAAACATAACTTTTACTAAATCGATTAAAATAAGGATGTGCAAATTTCTAAACACATTATACAACACGGTGAGAAATACCTGTGCAACCAATGCCAATATCATAGAAGCACCTGCAAATAATTGCTTCCAGAATGATAATAATGGAATGACCCAACCCAGATGAACGAGCTGTCTAGTACGTCTTTGCCAGGTGCCGTCCTTTTATAGCGAAAACAGGACGAATGCTCTTGTCGGGATTACTCAGATGAAGGCAAATCCTCATATAGTAGTTGCTTAGATGAAGCAAAACCTACAACGCTCTGATGGTAAACCCTGCCTGATGTGTGGGTAGGGGGCTAATGGTCCCTGCCTAGCAACATACAGAGCACCTGCCCCAATAGGGGTGACCCCGTTCGGAACCTGTCCCTGTCTGGGGCCTAAACCTCAGAACTGTCCCTCACTTATGTCCCAACATGCCATGCTTCGTCCCGCTGGGAGACTCTTAAGGGGCAATAAGAGTGAAGATTGCAATTCAAAAAAGGACACAACCAAACTAAACAAAAATCTATTTAAAAAATACCCATTTTGAGCTAAACAAGTCCGCTCATAGATTAAGAGCAGTGGACAATGTGTTAAAGGCAGTAAAGTTTTGGTCTAGCCAGTACAGCCCAATTGTATGGGACTCCATGACAGTTGCTTAATATAATGTTAGCGGCATTCATTTCCCAGTTATAGAGTCCCAGATATTAGCTCACTTAAAAAAAATATTTAAAAAAATAGACATAAGTCTACTTCAAGAAACTCATCTCATACAGTCAAAATCCCCTAACTTTGATAACGCTTACTGCAACCAATGTTCCTTTCAAGCTCTTAGGCACTTTACAGGATACCAATGGATTTTATATTTTCATTAAAGTGAAACTAGCTGCTACTCTAGTAACAAAGTAACAATAGGTAATTTATATGCCCCAAACACAAACCAAAGTACATGGATTTCAAGAGTACGGAGAGAATAGGTAGTAATGGCATGGCTGTGATTAGCCGTGGCACCATGTGACCCAGCCCTATACAAGCTGGATCACATGTAGCACCGCCATTTATAAAAAGGAGTATTTATTGAATATAAAAAGGAGTTCTCTATTGAATAATGACTTGAAGTTATTAGCTAGTAATGTTGAGCAAACCCAAACTGCAAAGTTCGGGTCCGTACCAAACTTTGCGAGTTTGGGTACCCGGATCCGAACCCAAACTTTGCAGCAAAAGTTCAGGTTCGAGTTTGGTGTTCAGGCATTTAATAAAGGTTGTTGAAAGGCTGCAGGGCAGCCAATCTAAAAGCTTTTAAGGTATAGGCCCTTAGAAGCCATCACAGCCATCCCTAGTAATGGGCATGGCTGTGATTAGCCGTGGCACCATGTGACCCAGCCTCTATACAAGCTGGATCACATGTAGCACCGCCCATCAGCTTTAAGTAGTGCAGGGACAGGAAGCAGGCAGCTCAAGTGAGGGAGAGTGTTAGAAATCTCATCTGGCTATTTATTCTGTGGGTGATCTATAGTTATTTTTTGTGGGCGCAATGCACCATCTTTGTACCCCTGACACAAAAATATAATAGTTAATCTGTTAGTTCGGAGGGTGACATATACCCATTGTTTGTGTGAGGTATACCTGCACTGCATCCGTGACAGGGAAATTAATATAATTAATCCATTTGTTAGATCGGTGGGTGACATATACCCATTTTTGGTGTGAGGTAATAGTGATGAGTGGCAGGGGTCATATTCGAATTCGTGATATTTCGCAAATATTTTGTAGAATATTTGTTGAATATTCGCAAATTCAAATATTAGTTATATTCTACATTTTTTTTAAACAAAAAATCGGCAATGATAGCGTAATATGGGAATATTACGCAATCAATACAGGCGTGGGTCAAAAACGAATATATAGCACTATAGAATATAGTGCTACTGTATATATTCGTTTTTAGAATAGTCATAATTTTTTCCATCTGAACACATGATTCCTCTCTACTTCTTGCTTGTGAGTCATTGGCCCACAAGCAACTTTGGCTCACAAGCAACTTAAGCAGGGAGTAATCATGACTTCAGATAGAAAAAATGACGAATATTCTAAAATACAAATATATAGCACTATATTCAATATAGTGCTATATATAGATTTTTTTGAATATTTGTCATTGTTTTCCATCTGAACACATGATTCCTCCCTGCTTTTTGCTTGTGGGCCAATGAGTCATGGCCCACGAATGGTGAGGCCAGAACAAGTATAGATAGGATGACTGACAATTCCTCCAGTTCCTTTGCATTGTCTCCCACCCGGTCCCCTGCTGAAAATGCAGAGTTGGCACCTGCAGCCCATAGGCATCTGTCTTTCACCTTACCCCCTTGCAAATCAGCCAAGCAGTATGAGCCCCAAGTCATGCAGCAGTCTCTTGTGTTTTTTGATGACTTTGCTGGCAGGGTTTCTGTGGGCCATCCACCTAGCCCTGCCCCAGACGTAGAAGAGATTGAGTGAACTGATACCCAACCACTTATGTTTCAGGATGTGGACATGGGAGGATCACCGCAGTACGTTTCTGATGATGCTGAAACACAGGTGCCAACTGCTGCAACTTTCTGCAGTGTGCAAATCGGCAAGGAGAGCAGGGGTGAAGAGTGGGTGGAAGATGATGTGGAGGATGATGAGGTCCTAGACCCCACATCGAATCAAGGTCATACGAGTGACGTGTGCAGTTCGGAGGAAGAGGTGGTAGTCACACAGCACCAGCCGCACAGCAAAAGAGGGCGCAAAAGCAGAGTGGCTGCCCCTTAGCCAGTATAACTGCTACTGCCCACCGCACCCAGGGACTAAGCACACCAAAGCTAGCTCCAAGGAGTTCCCTGGCATGGCAGTTCTTCCGACAATGTGCTGATGACAAGACATGAGTGGTTTGCACGCTGTGCAATCAGAGCCTGAAGAGAGGCATAAATGTTCTAAACCTGAGCTCCACCTGCATGACTAGGCATCTAAATGCAAAGCATAAGCTGCAGTGGAGTACACACTTCAAAAACCAGAAAACATCTCAGGCTCCTCCTGCTCCCTCTTCTGCTGCGGTCTCGGCCTCTTCCTCCCCCTTTGGAGTGACAGTGGCACCTGCCACCCTGCAAACAGAGGATGTGGCAGCAACACCACCACCGTCACTGTCGCCAAGCATCTCAACACTGTCCAATGGAAGCATGCAGCTGTCCATCCCCCAAACACTGGAGACAAAGAGGAAGTACCCCCTACCCACCAGCGATCCCTGGCCCTGAATGCCAGCATTTCAAAATTCCTGGCCTTTGAAATGCTGTCATTCCATCTGGTGGAGATGGAGACTTTTAAAAACCTTATGGCAGTGGCTGTCCCACAGTACGTGGTTCCCAGCCACCACTATTTTTCCAGATGAGCCATCCCCGCCCTGCACAACCAAGTGACGGACAAAATCAGGTGTGCACTGCGCAACGCCATCCGTGGCAAGTTCCACATAACCACTGATACGTGGACCAGTAAGCACATTATATCTCTCTAACAGCACACTGGGTAAATGCAGTGTCAGCTGGGTCTGAGGTGGATAGCAGTTGGCGCAGGTCCTTCGGCCACCGCGGATTGCAGAACATTTCCCGTTGACTCCTGTTGTATCCTCCTCCTACTCCACTTCCTCCTCTACTGTCTTCTCATCCAGTCAGTGTAACACCTGCACCACCAACTTCAGCACAGCCAGGAGGAAACGAAAGCAGGCTGCTTTAAAACTCATCTGTTTGGGGGAAAAACACCACACTTCGCAGGAGCTGTGGACGGGCATGGAACAACAGAACGATGAGTGGTTGGTACCACTGAGCCTCAAGTCCGACCTGGTGGTGTGCGATAACAGGTGAAATCTTGTAGCGGTTCTGGGCCTAGCCGGTGCTGAATTTGGTGGTGCAGAGGGTCCTGAAAAATGACCCTGATATGTCAGAGCTGCTGCAGAAAGTGCTGGCCTTCTGTGCGCGCCTTCGCAGTTCTCACCCTGTGCTGCTTGCCTGTCTGCACTTCAATGTAACTTTGCTCTTCCCACTAAACGCCTCATATGCGACATACCCACAAAGAGGAACTCCACCTTGCACATGCTGGAGAGACTGTGCGAGCAGCAGCAGGCGATAGTTGAGTTTCAGCTGCAGCACGCACGGGTGAGTCGCTCTGTGGAACAGCACCAGTTCACCACCAACAAGTGGGCCTCCATGTGGGACGTGTGTGCCATCTTGCGCTGTTTCGAGTACTCCACCAACATGTTCAGTGCCGATGATGCTGTCCTCAGCATTGCTATCCCACTTTTATGTCTCCTTGAACAAACACTTCGGCCGATGATGGAAAAGGATGTGGCACAGGAGGAAGAGGAGGAGGTAGAGGGATCATTTCCACGGTTATCAGGCCAGTCATTCACAAGTGGCTTGAAGGGTGGGTTCCTTCACCAACAGAGGCCAGGTACACAACTGTCCAGCCAGGGCACAGTTCTGGAGGATGAGGAGGAGGTGGATGATGAGGAGGAGGATCCGTGTTCACAGCAGGGTAGCACCCAAAGCAGCTTAGGGGCATCACTGGAGCGAGGCTGGGGGAATACAGAGGACACAGATGATACACCTCCCACAGAGGACAGATTGTTGTTGCCTCTGGGCAGCCTGGCACACATAAGCGACTACATGCTGCAGTGCCTGCACAATGACTGCCGAGTTGCCCACATTCTAACCTTTGCTGATTACTTGGTGTCCACCCTGCTGGATCCCTGCTACAAGGACAACATGCCATCCTTAATTCTGTAACTTGAGCGTGATCGGAAGATGCGTGAGTAGACGCGCTGCTGATGGCATTCCCACCTGACAGCTGGGGGGTCACTAGAAGAACAAGGTGAAGGCAGAGGAGGAGGAAGAAGTCGCCAACGCAGCTGAGGCACCTCCAGTACCTCAGAAGAGAGGGTTAGCATGGCCGAAATGTGGAAAAGCTTTGTCAGCACGCCACAACTACCAGCACCACCAGCTGATATGGAAAGTCTTAGCAGGAGGCAGCATTTCAGCAACATGGTGGAACAGTACGTGTGCACACGCCTACACGTACTGACTGATGGGTCTGCCTCATTCAACTTCCGGGTCTACAAATTGGGCACATGGCCTGAGCTTGCCCTTTATGCCTTGGAGATGATGGCCTGCCCTGCGGCCAGTGTATTGTCCCCATTTACTTCACAAGACCGAACTTTGACCCAAAGTTCTGCCAAACCCGGCAAACCCGAACATTTACGGGCTCTCTCATCCCTATTAGCAAGCATTGTCTCCAAGCATCATCTTTCTTTTGCCAGAACTCGTATCCCCTGAAGAAGTCGGATTTGTGAAAGGAAGAGAGGGGAAAGATAATTCTATTAGACTTCTAATGCATCTAATGCAATATGCTAAAATTAATCGATGTCCTCTTGTATTTCTTAGCACTGATGCCGAGAAGGTCTTTGGCAGAGCTGACTGGATGTGCATGCAAGAAACCCTATGCTACTTTAAGTTTCCAGAACCTTTCTTGTAAGCCATTCATCAATTATACTCTAGTCCTTACGGCTGTGTTTGTGTAACTGGAACTCTATTCAACCCTTTCGATATCCTGAATGAAATTCGGCAGGGCTGTCCGCTTTCGCCTTCAGTAGTCATATTAGTTTTGGAAACCCTAATCCAGAGCATATGACAACATCCTACCAGTAAAGGCTTTTCTATAGCCACAGTGGAATATAAAGCTGCAGCCTTCACTGACAACCTACTCCTAAAAGACCCATTAAAAAAAATACCAGAAGTACTGAACATTTTAGATACATTTAGCTCACTATCCAATTTTAAGATCAAACTTGACAAATCTGAGGCCCTAAGCATGAACATTCCCTGCCATTTCTTGATTTTTCTTAAGATACAATTTCCTTTCAAATGACCAGACAATTATATCACCTATCTAGGTATAAAACTCAGTGCGCACAAGCCAGCCCTCATAAAGATCAACTATATCCCTTTACTTTAATCATCGCTAGCTGTACTGGAATCCTGGACAGCCCCTTTCATCTCCTGGATAGGCAATAAAAGGGATTTATACTTACCAATTCACTTATGTCTTACAAATGCTACCAATTAGTGTGCCAAAATCCCTTTTCCAGAAAGTTCGAGCCATATTCTCCAATTACATACTGTATGGACAAGAAAATAGGTTTCTCCACACTAGCCCTTCCCAAATCCTTTGGAAGAATGGGAGCCCTGGCGCTTATTTGTACTACTCGGCTGCAGTCAGGGCCGGTGCAAGGATTTTTGCCAACACAAGCGAAGCTACATTTTGGCACCCCCCCCCCTCACATCTCATATGGCCCTGGTCCCGTCTGCAGCAGCTGGCCTCTGTGTGGTCCTGGAATCTTCTCTCTGCTTCAGACAATCGTTGGTTTGAGGAACGTATTTTTCGCCCTCTAAGACACACCTAGGTTTTAGAGGAGGATAATAAGAAAAAAATATTTTCCATTACACCTCAGGTCAGACCAGCAATCAGACCCCCAATGTTAATCAGACCTCAGCTAACAGCCCCAATCAGACCCCCAATGTTAATCAGACCTCAGATTAGACACCAATGTCAGACATCAACCCCCCTCCATCAGCCCCCCATGTCAGCCATCATGCTGCCATGTAAGCCATCATGCCGCCATGTAAGCCATCATGCCCCCATGTAAGCCGTCATGCTCCCATGTAAGCCATCATGCCCCCCATGTCAACCATAAGCCCCCATGTCAGCCATCAGCCCCCCATGTCAGCTTTCAGACCCCCATGTCACATTTCTCCCCCTCCATGTCAAATCACCCCCCTTTGTCACATCAGCCCCCCATGTCACATTTCTCCCCCTCCATGTCACATTTTTCCGCCCTCCCCCAGGGTGCGCCCTAAGGCAGCCGCTTGGTCTGCCTTATGGTAGCACCGCCCCTGGCTGCAGTCCTCTCAAGAGCCTTTTATTGGGCCCATGCACCTAAACAAAAGTTAAGAGTGACTCTAGAGGACCATATGTCCCCAGTCACCTTCAAAACCACACTCCATATATCTAGCAAATGTCTCTACTCTCACCATTTTGAGAAAGTTATCTTTAAAACTGCAATTTAATTATGGGCTTCCCACTCAGCCTTTCTACACCCCTTTCCATCACTAATTACTGTATAATAATAAGCAATTTACTAGGACTCAACATTGATAATCAACATTTACATGCTCCAGATCTTCTCCACTCTCTGGAAACTCCACTGGATATAACCATAGAGGACTGCACCCAAACTTCTGTTAAATGCCTGAATTCACTGCTGTATTCACACACTAATAGCTCATAACTAGAGTTGAGCGAACACCTGGATGTTCGGGTTCGAGAAGTTCGGCCGAACATCCCGGAAATGTTCGGGTTCGGGATCCGAACCCGATCCGAACTTCGTCCCGAACCCGAACCCCATTGAAGTCAATGGGGACCCGAACTTTTCGGCACTAAAAAGGCTGTAAAACAGCCCAGGAAAGAGCTAGAGGGCTGCAAAAGGCAGCAACATGTAGGTAAATCCCCTGCAAACAAATGTGGATAGGGAAATGAATTAAAATAAAAATTAAATAAATAAAAATTAACCAAAATCAATTGGAGAGAGGTTCCATAGCAGAGAATCTGGCTTCCCGTCACCCACCACTGGAACAGTCCATTCTCAGATATTTAGGCCCCGGCACCCAGGCAGAGGAGAGAGGTCCCGTAACAGAGAATCTGTCTTCATGTCAGCAGAGAATTAGTCTGCATGTCATAGCAGAGAATGAGGCTTCACGTCAGCCACCACTGCAACAGTCCATTGGCATATATTTAGGCCCAGCACACACACAGGCAGAGGAGAGAGGTCCCGTAACAGAGAATCTGGCTTCATGTCAGCAGAGAATCAGTCTGCATGTCATAGCAGAGAATCAGGCTTCACGTCAGCCACCACTGCAACAGTCCATTGTCATAAATTTAGGCCCAGCACCCAGGCAGAGGAGAGAGGTCCCGTAACAGACAATCTGGCTTCATGTCAGCAGAGAATTAGTCTGCATGTCATAGCAGAGAATCAGGCTTCATGTCAGCCACCACTGCAACAGTCCATTGGCATATATTTAGGCCTAGCACACAGGCAGAGGAGAGGTTCATTCAACTTTGGGTAGCATCGCAATATAATGGTAAAATGAAAATAAAAATAGGATTGAATGAGGAAGTGCCCTGGAGTCCAATAATATATGGTTATGGGGAGGTAGTTAATGTCTAATCTGGACAAGGGACGGACAGGTCCTGTGGGATCCATGCCTGGTTCATTTTTATGAACGTCAGCTTGTCCACATTGGCTGTAGACAGGCGGCTGCGTTTGTCTGTAATGACGCCCCCTGCCGTGCTGAATACACGTTCAGACAAAACGCTGGCTGCCGGGCAGGCCAGCACCTCCAAGGCATAAAAGGCTAGCTCTGGCCACGTGGACAATTTAGAGACCCAGAAGTTGAATGGGGCCGAACCATCAGTCAGTACGTGGAGGGGTGTGCACACGTACTGTTCCACCATGTTAGTGAAATGTTGCCTCCTGCTAACACGTTGCGTATCAGGTGGTGGTGCAGTTAGCTGTGGCGTGTTGACAAAAGTTTTCCACATCTCTGCCATGCTAACCCTGCCCTCAGAGGAGCTGGCCGTGACACAGCTGCCTTGGCGACCTCTTGCTCCTCCTCTGCCTTGGCCTTGGGCTTCCACTTGTTCCCCTGTGACATTTGGGAATGCTCTCAGTAGCGCGTCTACCAACGTGCGCTTGTACTCGCGCATCTTCCTATCACGCTCCAGTGCAGGAAGTAAGGTGGGCACATTGTCTTTGTAGCGTGGATCCAGCAGGGTGGCAACCCAGTAGTCCGCACAGGTTAAAATGTGGGCAACTCTGCTGTCGTTGCGCAGGCACTGCAGCATGTAGTCGCTCATGTGTGCCAGGCTGCCCAGGGGTAAGGACAAGCTGTCCTCTGTGGGAGGCGTATCGTCATCGTCCTGCCTTTCCCCCCAGCCACGCACCAGTGATGGACCCGAGCTGCGTTGGGTGCCACCCCGCTGTGACCATGCTTCATCCTCATCCTCCTCCACCTCCTCCTCATCCTCGTCCTCCTCGTCCTCCAGTAGTGGGCCCTGGCTGGCCACATTTGTACCTGGCCTCTGCTGTTGCAAAAAACCTCCCTCTGAGTCACTTCGAAGAGACTGGCCTGAAAGTGCTAAAAATGACCCCTCTTCCTCATCCTCCTCCTCCTCCTCCTGGGCCACCTCCTGTTCCATCATCGCCCTAAGTGTTTTCTCAAGGAGACATAGAAGTGGTATTGTAACGCTGATAACGGTGTCATCGCCACTGGCCATGTTGGTGGAGTACTCGAAACAGCGCAACAGGGCACACAGGTCTCGCATGGAGGCCCAGTCATTGGTGGTGAAGTGGTGCTGTTCTGTAGTGCGACTGACCCGTGCGTGCTGCAGCTGAAACTCCACTATGGCCTGCTGCTGCTCGCACAGTCTGTCCAGCATGTGCAAGGTGGAGTTCCACCTGGTGGGCACGTCGCATATGAGGCGGTGAGCGGGAAGGCCGAAGTTACGCTGTAGCGCAGACAGGCGAGCAGCGGCAGGATGTGAACGCCGGAAGCGCGAACAGACGGCCCGCACTTTATGCAGCAGCTCTGACATGTCGGGGTAGTTGTGAATGAACTTCTGCACCACCAAATTCAGCACATGCGCCAAGCAAGGGATGTGCGTCAAATTGGCTAGTCCCAGAGCTGCAACGAGATTTCGCCCATTATCACACACCACCAGGCCGGGCTTGAGGCTCACCGGCAGCAACCACTCGTCGGTCTGTTGTTCAATACCCCGCCACAACTCCTGTGCGGTGTGGGGCCTGTCCCCCAAACATATGAGTTTCAGAATGGCCTGCTGACGTTTACCCCGGGCTGTGCTGAAGTTGGTGGTGAAGGTGTGTGGCTGACTGGATGAGCAGGTGGAAGAAGAGGAGGAGGAAGCCGAGAAGGAGGAGGTGGCAACAGGAGGCAAAGAATGTTGCCCTGCGATCCTTGGCGGCGGCAGGACGTGCGCCAAACAGCTCTCCGCCTGGGGCCCAGCTGCCACTACATTTACCCAGTGTGCAGTTAGGGAGATATAGCGTCCCTGGCCGTGCTTACTGGTCCACGTATCTGTGGTTAGGTGGACCTTGCTACAGATGGCGTTGCGCAGTGCACACTTGATTTTATCGGATACTTGGTTGTGCAGGGAAGGCACGGCTCTCTTGGAGAAGTAGTGCCGGCTGGGAACAACATACTGTGGGACAGCAAGCGACATGAGCTGTTTGAAGCTGTCTGTGTCCACCAGCCTAAATGACAGCATTTCATAGGCCAGTAGTTTAGAAATGCTGGCATTCAGGGCCAGGGATCGAGGGTGGCTAGGTGGGAATTTACGCTTTCTATCAAATGTTTGTGAGATGGAGAGCTGAACGCTGGCGTGTGACATGGTTGAGACGCTTGGTGACGGAGGTGGTGGTGGTGGTGTTGGTGGTACATCCCCTGTTTGCTGGGCGGCAGGTGCCAACGTTCCTCCAGAGGCGGAGGAAGAGGCCGAGGCGGCAGCAGCAGAATAGGCCGAGGCGGCAGCAGCAGAAGAGGTAGCAGGGGGAGCCTGAGTGACTTCCTTGGTTTTAAGGTGTTTACTCCACTGCAGTTCATGCTTTGCATGCAGGTGCCTGGTCATGCAGGTTGTGCTCAGGTTCAGAACGTTAATGCCTCGCTTCAGGCTCTGATGGCACAGCGTGCAAACCACTCGGGTCTTGTCGTCAGCACATTGTTTGAAGAAGTGCCATGCCAGGGAACTCCTTGAAGCTGCCTTTGGGGTGCTCGGTCCCAGATGGCGGCGGTCAGTAGCAGGCGGAGTCTCTTGGCGGCGGGTGTTCTGCTTTTGCCCACTGCTCCCTCTTTTGCTACGCTGTTGGCTCGGTCTCACCACTGCCTCTTCCTCCGAACTGTGAAAGTCAGTGGCACGACCTTCATTCCATGTGGGGTCTAGGACCTCATCGTCCCCTGCATCGTCTTCCACCCAGTCTTGATCCCTGACCTCCTGTTCAGTCTGCACACTGCAGAAAGACGCAGCAGTTGGCACCTGTGTTTCGTCATCATCAGAGACATGCTGAGGTGGTATTCCCATGTCCTCATCATCAGGAAACATAAGTGGTTGTGCGTCAGTGCATTCTATGTCTTTCACCGCTGGGGAAGGGCTAGGTGGATGCCCTTGGGAAACCCTGCCAGCGGAGTCTTCAAACAGCATAAGAGACTGCTGCATAACTTGAGGCTGAGACAGTTTCCCTGGTATGCATGGGGGTGATGTGACAGACTGATGGGGTTGGTTTTCAGGCGCCATCTGTGCGCTTTCTGCAGAAGACTGGGTGGGAGATAATGTGAACGTGCTGGATCCACTGTCGGCCACCCAATTGACTAATGCCTGTACCTGCTCAGGCCTTACCATCCTTAGAACGGCATTGGGCCCCACCATATATCGCTGTAAATTCTGGCGGCTACTGGGACCTGAGGTAGTTGGTACACTAGGACGTGTGGATGTGGCAGAACGGCCACGTCCTCTCCCAGCACCAGAGGGTCCACTAACACCACCACGACCATGTCCACGTCCGCGTCCCTTACTAGATGTTTTTCTCATTGTTATGGTTCACCACAACAACAAATATATTATTTGGCCCAATGTATTGTATTCAAATTCAGCGGGATATAAATTTGAGGCCTAGTATTTAGGCGCTGGGTGACCGGTATGGATTTAGTGACAGAATTAGACTTGGAAATGCACAGAAGCGTGTGTGTGAAGTTATTCTGAATGACCCAATGTGCACCTTGAATATTATATACCCTTTTTGGGATAGATTTCAAATAGCTCTGATATAGCAGGAACCACTAAATTATGAAATTGCTAAATTGGGAATTGTACTTCAACCAGAACAAAAAATGTGCTTTGACGGGCACTAAATAACTTTCCCAGCTACAACAGGACAGCGGTAACGAGAGATTTAGAGGGATTTAAATTTGAGGCCTAGTATTTAGGCGCTGGGTCACCGGTATGGATTTAGTGACAGAATTAGACTTGGAAATGCACAGAAGCGTGTGTGTGAAGTTATTCTGAATGACCCTATGTGCACCTTCAATATTATATACCCTTTTAGGGATAGATTTCAAATAGCTCTGATATAGCAGAAACCACTAAATTATGAAATTGCTAAATTGGGAATTGTACTTCAACCCAGAACAAAAAATGTGCTTTGACGGGCACTAAATAACTTTCCCAGCTACAACAGGACAGCGGTAACGAGAGATTTAGAGGGATTTAAATTTGAGGCCTAGTATTTAGGCGCTGGGTCACCGGTATGGATTTAGTGACAGAATTAGACTTGGAAATGCACAGAAGCGTGTGTGTGAAGTTATTCTGAATGACCCTATGTGCACCTTCAATATTATATACCCTTTTAGGGATAGATTTCAAATAGCTCTGATATAGCAGAAACCACTAAATTATGAAATTGCTAAATTGGGAATTGTACTTCAACCCAGAACAAAAAATGTGCTTTGACGGGCACTAAATAACTTTCCCAGCTACAACAGGACAGCGGTAACGAGAGATTTAGAGGGATTTAAATTTGAGGCCTAGTATTTAGGCGCTGGGTCACCGGTATGGATTTAGTGACAGAATTAGACTTGGAAATGCACAGAAGCGTGTGTGTGAAGTTATTCTGAATGACCCTATGTGCACCTTCAATATTATATACCCTTTTAGGGATAGATTTCAAATAGCTCTGATATAGCAGAAACCACTAAATTATGAAATTGCTAAATTGGGAATTGTACTTCAACCCAGAACAAAAAATGTGCTTTGACGGACACTAAATATCTTGCCCAGCAACAACAGTACAGCGGTGGGTAACGAGAGATTTAGAGGGATTTAAATTTGAGGCCTAGTATTTAGGCGCTGGGTCACCGGTATGGATTTAGTGACAGAATTAGACTTGGAAATGCACAGAAGCGTGTGTGTGAAGTTATTCTGAATGACCCTATGTGCACCTTCAATATTATATACCCTTTTAGGGATAGATTTCAAATAGCTCTGATATAGCAGAAACCACTAAATTATGAAATTGCTAAATTGGGAATTGTACTTCAACCCAGAACAAAAAATGTGCTTTGACGGACACTAAATATCTTGCCCAGCAACAACAGTACAGCGGTGGGTAACGAGAGATTTAGAGGGATTTAAATTTGAGGCCTAGTATTTAGGCGCTGGGTGACAGGTATGGGTTTAGTGACAGAATTAGACTTGGAAATACACAGTAGCGGGTGTGTGTGAAGTTATTCTGAATGACCCAATGTGCACCTTCAATATTATATACCCTTTTAGGGATAGATTCCAAATAGCTCTGATATAGCAGGAACCACTAAATTATGAAATTGCTAAATTGGGAATTGTACTTCAACCCAGAACAAAAAATGTGCTTTGACGGACACTAAATATCTTGCCCAGCAACAACAGTACAGCGGTAACGAGAGATTTAGAGGGATTTAAATTTGAGGCCTAGTATTTAGGCGCTGGGTGACAGGTATGGGTTTAGTGACAGAATTAGACTTGGAAATACACAGTAGCGGGTGTGTGTGAAGTTATTCTGAATGACCCAATGTGCACCTTCAATATTATATACCCTTTTTGGGATAGATTTCAAATAGCTCTGATATAGCAGGAACCACTAAATTATGAAATTGCTAAATTGGGAATTGTACTTCAACCCAGAACAAAAAATGTGCTTTGACGGACACTAAATATCTTGCCCAGCAACAACAGTACAGCGGTAACGAGAGATTTAGCGGGATATAAATTTGAGGCCTAGTATTTAGGCGCTGGGTCACCGGTATGGATTTAGTGACAGAATTAGACTTGGAAATGCACAGAAGCGTGTGTGTGAAGTTATTCTGAATGACCCTATGTGCACCTTCAATATTATATACCCTTTTAGGGATAGATTTCAAATAGCTCTGATATAGCAGAAACCACTAAATTATGAAATTGCTAAATTGGGAATTGTACTTCAACCCAGAACAAAAAATGTGCTTTGACGGACACTAAATATCTTGCCCAGCAACAACAGTACAGCGGTGGGTAACGAGAGATTTAGAGGGATTTAAATTTGAGGCCTAGTATTTAGGCGCTGGGTCACCGGTATGGATTTAGTGACAGAATTAGACTTGGAAATGCACAGAAGCGTGTGTGTGAAGTTATTCTGAATGACCCTATGTGCACCTTCAATATTATATACCCTTTTAGGGATAGATTTCAAATAGCTCTGATATAGCAGAAACCACTAAATTATGAAATTGCTAAATTGGGAATTGTACTTCAACCCAGAACAAAAAATGTGCTTTGACGGACACTAAATATCTTGCCCAGCAACAACAGTACAGCGGTGGGTAACGAGAGATTTAGAGGGATTTAAATTTGAGGCCTAGTATTTAGGCGCTGGGTCACCGGTATGGATTTAGTGACAGAATTAGACTTGGAAATGCACAGAAGCGTGTGTGTGAAGTTATTCTGAATGACCCAATGTGCACCTTCAATATTATATACCCTTTTAGGGATAGATTTCAAATAGCTCTGATATAGCAGAAACCACTAAATTATGAAATTGCTAAATTGGGAATTGTACTTCAACCCAGAACAAAAAATGTGCTTTGACGGACACTAAATATCTTGCCCAGCAACAACAGTACAGCGGTAACGAGAGATTTAGAGGGATTTAAATTTGAGGCCTAGTATTTAGGCGCTGGGTGACAGGTATGGGTTTAGTGACAGAATTAGACTTGGAAATACACAGTAGCGGGTGTGTGTGAAGTTATTCTGAATGACCCAATGTGCACCTTCAATATTATATACCCTTTTAGGGATAGATTCCAAATAGCTCTGATATAGCAGGAACCACTAAATTATGAAATTGCTAAATTGGGAATTGTACTTCAACCCAGAACAAAAAATGTGCTTTGACGGACACTAAATATCTTGCCCAGCAACAACAGTACAGCGGTAACGAGAGATTTAGAGGGATTTAAATTTGAGGCCTAGTATTTAGGCGCTGGGTGACAGGTATGGGTTTAGTGACAGAATTAGACTTGGAAATACACAGTAGCGGGTGTGTGTGAAGTTATTCTGAATGACCCAATGTGCACCTTCAATATTATATACCCTTTTTGGGATAGATTTCAAATAGCTCTGATATAGCAGGAACCACTAAATTATGAAATTGCTAAATTGGGAATTGTATTTCAACCCAGAACAAGAAATGTGCTTGAACGGACACTAAATAACTCGCCCAGCTACAGCACTAGGGACAGATTTAGCTGGATATAAATTTGAGGCCTAGTATTTAGGCGCTGGGTGACCGGTATGGATTTAGTGACAGAATTAGACTGGGATATGGCCAAAAAATAAACAGACTATTGCTGGTTAAATGCACTTGGTGTGACAGCTTCACCCTGATGTAGGCTTTAGCCAAAAAACAACCACACCATTGAGGGTTAAATGCACTTGGTGACAGGCGCAGCTTGCCCCTGATTTTGTATATGGCCAAAAAATGAACAGACTATTGCTGGTTAAATGCACTTGGTGTGACAGCTTCACCCTGATGTAGGCTTTAGCCAAAAAACAACCACACCATTGAGGGTTAAATGCACTTGGTGACAGGCGCAGCTTGCCCCTGATTTTGTATATGGCCAAAAAATGAACAGACTATTGCTGGTTAAATGCACTTGGTGTCACAGCTTCACCCTGATGTAGGCTTTAGCCAAAAAACAACCACACCATTGAGGGTTAAATGCACTTGGTGACAGGCGCAGCTTGCCCCTGATTTTGTATATGGCCAAAAAATGAACAGACTATTGCTGGTTAAATGCACTTGGTGTGACAGCTTCACCCTGATGTAGGCTTTAGCCAAAAAACAACCACACCATTGAGGGTTAAATGCACTTGGTCGCAGCTTGTGCTGGCGCACCACAAGACACAAAATGGCCGCCGATCACCCCAGAAAAATGAGACTGACAAACGGTCTGTGCAGCCTAAAAACAGTGAGCAATTAAGGATCAGCAGCTCAATGATCCACAGCTGCAGATCGATCAGTTAATCAAGTCCTTTGGAGGAGTTAATCTGCCTAATCTCGCCCTACTGTCGCAGCCGCAACCTCTCCCTACGCTAATCAGAGCAGAGTGACGGGCGGCGCTATGTGACTCCAGCTTAAATAGAGGCTGGGTCACATGGTGCTCTGGCCAATCACAGCCATGCCAATAGTAGGCATGGCTGTGATGGCCTCTTGGGGCAAGTAGTATGACGCTTGTTGATTGGCTGCTTTGCAGCCTTTCAAAAAGCGCCAAGAAAGCGTCACAAAAGCGCCAAGAAAGCGACGAACACCGAACCCGAACCCGGACTTTTACGAAAATGTCCGGGTTCGGGTCCGTGTCACGGACACCCCAAAATTCGGTACGAACCCGAACTATACAGTTCGAGTTCGCTCATCCCTACTCATAACCAACCACCTACTAAACTCTTATCCCAAGTGTATCCCCTCCTAATTAAAATGGTAACCCCAATGCATGCTTTTATCTCTCTCTGGGAAAGAGATATGGGATTTCATTTCCCAGACAAGATGATCTATACTACATGCAGAAGCTCTCATGCCTGTCCTCTTGCATAAGAGTCCAGGAAAATTCATGCAAAATAATCCTACACTGGTATTTTACACCCGTTAAGTCTAGTAAGTGGTGCCCATTTATACCAGATACGTGTTGGAGGTGCTGTACAGAGAAAGGAACATATTTGGTGGTCTTGCTCCAAACTTGCATCCTACTGGATTACAGTTTTGGACATATCTAAAGCCATATGTTCCTTGTCAACATTGCTAGAACCTTCTATGATCTTCGTCAAATGGATCGAAGATTTGAGGGGTGTAACGAGATGTACCCTCCTCTCTTTTATACTGACCACTGGTAAAATTCTAATTCCTTCTCTATGGTGATCTATACATTGTCCCTCAGTTTCCCAGTGGTTAATTAAAGTAGACCAACTTTATCATATCGAAGAGATAGTGTCCTATTCATATGATACACATGCTAAGTTCAAGAAAACATGGTCACCTTGGATCTCATTTTGCACTTCTGACACCTTCCTTAAAACACACCACTTTATACCTGCCTCATTGCTTTTATATACACTTTATTTAATGAGCATCTGCAAAATGATAACATAACGTTAAAGTATCTTTGTGTTTTCAGGTCTCTCGCTTCCCCGGTTGCCTCCTCTCCTTCCCTTTTCTCTTGTTCTTATGTTATGTTTTCTATACAAGTTCTACCTTAAGCAGGTGTGATGTCCACAGAGGCCGTGTCACCCTTCAACAGCCTTGCTAACATATGTTCTAGCCACTGCACTTGACGCCTCAAGCAGTAGATTTCCTCCGATTCACTGAACTCATGCTGTACTTGCTTATAATGTTGATTAATGTACTAAAAACACAATATCTGTTGAAATTTGTTACTTATACTTACCTTTAATAAAAATAAAATTGAAAAGAAAAGTCTTTCGTTACTTAGAATGGACAAAGGGGGTTTTCCCCCATAATCTATCCACATTTTTTCTGTCAACGGTGCAATCTGTGAATTGTGTGATCTGCACTTCAATAGATTGTGTGGTTGTAAGGCCCAGATATAGGGAACAAATAATAATACAGAAAACACAAATTTTCTCCCATAATCTATCCACATTTTTGCTGTCAACGGTGCAATCTGTGAATTGTGTGATCTGCTCTTCAATATATTGTGTGGTTGTAAGGCCCAGATATAGGGAAAAAAATTATAATACAGAAAACACCATTTTTTCCCCCCCATAATCTATCCACACTTTTTTCTGTCAACAGCGCAATCCGTGAATTGTGTGATCTGCGCTTCAATACATTGTGTGGTTGTCAGGCCCAGATATAGTGAAAAATATTATTATTATTTATTATTAAAGCACCATTCATTCCATAGCGCTGTTCATATGAGAAGTGGTATACATACATAATACAGACAATTGCATTAATCATAAACAAGACGAGTTACAAACTGGTACAGAAGGAGAGAGGGCCCTGCCCGTGAGGGCTTACAATCTACATGATATAAATATAAACTAATATGGGCCTAAAATAGTGTCCATATTCTGTGTGTTTCTGTGACATATGCTGTCCTGCGTCCAAAAACTGTTTTTTTTTAGAGCAAATTCCAATATTCTGGGCCTAATCTAATGTCCATATTCTGTGTTTTTGTGACATATACTGTCCTGCATCCAAAAACTGTCCTGCATCCAAAAACTGTTTCTTTAGGGCAAATTCCAAAAATCTGGGTCTAATCTAGTGTCCATATTCTGTGTGTTTTTGTGACATATACTGTCCTGCATCCAAAAACTGTTTCTTTAGGGCAAATTCCAATAATCTGGGTCTAATCTAGTGTCTATATTCTGTGTGTTTCTGTGATATATACTGTCCTGCAGCCAAAAACTGTCCTGCATCCAAAAACTATTTCTTTAGGTAAAATTCCAATAATCTGGGTCTATTCTAGTGTCCATATTCTGTGTGTTTCTGTGACATATACTGTCCTGCATCCGAAAACAGAGTTTGTATTGCAAATTCCCAAAATCTGGGCCTAATCTAGTGTCCATATTCTGTGTATTTCTGTGACATATACTGTCCTGCATCAGAAAACTATGGGCCAGATTTATCATTAGCTCAGGTCAGAATAATGGAGTGAAAAAGTCCCCAAAAAAGTCCCAAACGCTAAAACTGCGCACAAATTTACGAATTTTTTCTGCTCTGCACTATGCTCACCAGTTTTCTGAAAGTGGGCGTGTTTTCTTATGTAAATTAATCTCTAGACAGATTTACTATTGGGACTATTTAAAAAGTCGCAATTTCACTCCAGTGAGGACCATGCTTATCTTATGAGACTATTTTTATAGAACATGCGACTTTTTCATAACAACGTGCGACTTTTTCGTAAAGCTGTGCGACTTTTGTAAAGCTGCTTACTGACTGATAAACTGCTACCGTCAAACCACATTTATTACAGTCTTAAAGAGCCGATCATAAATCTGACTTGGCTAAAACTGACTTTAGCCATATGTGAAAGTGGAGTGAGCTGTCAGAGTAATGATAAATCTTGCCCCTATGTCTTTAGCGGACTGTAAAATAATCTGTGCCACATCTAGTGACAAAACCATTAATATTAAGAAGGTGAGCACTAAGGGACGGGCAAGTGGGTGTGATGCTGATGGTGCACGCAGAGGACGTGGCCCTGGGCACAATAAAACTGTGCTTGCTGCCAGTGCACCAGAAAGAAAAAATATACATCCACCATACTCAGTTTAGCCAACTTAGCTGGGTGTCGCAAGACAACACGGACCAGTGCGAACAGTTGGTCGGTTGGATTGCTGAAGTTAAGGCTTCCAGTTGGTTAAGCACCACCTTCTCTTCCACCAAGTCCAGTCTCTGTAGCCAAGAATCTGGTCAACTGAATCCTCTCTCTGATCATCCTTCCTCCCACTATGGAGAAGCTTGCCAAACAAGTGATCCCACACTCGGATATTCTGAGATGCTCTATCCAGTGCCACTATTATATTTGGCCCTCGGTGACAGCACACTTGAAGAGGGACCTGAGATATTGTGCCCTGATTCCTAACCTCTTGAGCCTTCACAGTCTCAAGAAGATGATGGTGGTGAACGGCAATCATTCGTTCTCAAGGTGGATGATGATGAGACACAGTTACCAATCACTGAGGTTGTGGTCAGGAGGATGAGCAGAGTCAGGAAATGGAAGAAGAGGTGGTTGATGATGAGGTCACTGGCACAACATGGGAAGGTGAAAATCCGAGCGAGGACAGCAGTACTGAGGGGGAGCACCGCAACAGGCTGGAAGAGGCAGTGGGGTTGCAAAAAGGAGAAGTCAGCCCACACCAAACAGGCCCGCAACCGTTACACCGAGCACCCCTATGCGTAAATCTACCTTTCCAAGGGGTAGGTGTTCCACAGTATGGCGCTTTTTTGAGGAAAGTACAGATGAAAAAAGAGTGGTAGTTTGCAACCTGTGCCGTACAAAAATGACCTGGGGTGTGAACACTGGCAACCTCACCACCACTAGCATGATCCTCCACATGGCATTCAAGCACCATAACAAGTGAGCCGAACACCTGGGTCCACAATCTTGGTCTGCAGGTCAATCCCCTGTCGAAAACGCAGGCCCGGATGCCCCTCGCCCTGCACCTGGACCTTTGCATGAACCATCAGCAACAACATCCACTTCCCTGTCCCAGCACAGCGTCTAAATGTTCATAACACAGTCATTTGAACACAAGCGCAAATATCCACCCACCCACAGGAAATAGCACTAAATGCGCAACTTTCAAAATTACTGGCCCTTGAAATCTTGCCATTTAGGCTTGCAGACACTGAGGCTTTCCGCAGCCTGAAGTCGGCGGCCGTCCCTCAGTATGCAGTCTTCAGCTGCCACTATTTTGCACGGTGTGCCGTGCCCGCCTTACACCAGCATGTGTCCCAGTACATCACCCGTGCCCTGACCAACGCAGTTACTGGGAAGGTCCACTTAACCACAGACACATGAACAAGTACTGGTGGCCAGGGATGCTACATTTACCTGACTGTACACTGGGTGAATGTTGTGGAGGCCGGCAGTGAGTCGTACCCTGGGATGGAACAGGTGCTACCCATTCACAGGATTGCGGGCCCTACGTCCATCAGGGTCTCTTATTTGCTCTCTGGACTAAGGAGAGGTTCATCCACTGGAAGCTGTAACCTGGCCTTGGTTTCATTGTGGGTGGAGTACGGTGAAACCCCAAACCAAGCTACGGTGGTTCGTGGGGTTTGTGGTGGTTATGATGTCGAGTGCAGTTTTGATGGTCCTTGGCGAGCACTAGGAGCATCGTTCGACGGAGGCACCCAGTCGAGTGGCAGGCAATCCATCACAACGGACCTTGTCTTATTGCTGCCTGCCCTGTCCCTGATCTACGTTTATGGAATTTGCCTGACTTCTACCTTTATACTTGACTACGCTTTCGTCTGATCAGCCTTTGGTCTTCCAGCATCCACTGGGTGTATTGTCTCACCTGGAGGTCAGTACAGTGGGTTCACACTCTGGTCCCAATTCCCTCGTATTACAATTCCACTCTGAGATAGCACCTGGTATCATGTTAAGAACGGGGTGTGCTTAGACGTCACCCTCATAGGAAGTTGGTCACCCGCTGGTCATAACAATGGGTTTATCCACTAACCCCAGAAAGATACCGATAGGTTATTTTGGCAGTTACATTATGCACTATATAAAACTTTAGGGAACCTGTCACCGGGATTTTGTGTATAGAGCTGAGGACGTGGGTTGCTAGATGGCCGCTAGCACATCCGCAATACCCAGTCCCCATAGCTCTGTGTGCTTTTATTGTGTAAAAAAAAAAAACAATTTGATACATATGCAAATTAACCTGAGCTGAGTCCTGTCCCTGACTCACCTCCGGGACAGGACTCATCTCAAGTTAATTTTCATATGTATCAAATCTTTTTTTTTTTTTTTTTTTTTTTTACACAATAAAAGCACACAGAGCTATGGGGACTGGGTATTGCAGATGTGCTAGCGGCCATTTGGCAACCCAAGTCCTCAGCTCTATACACAAAATCCCGGTGACAGGTTCCCTTTAAGCACTATATAAAACTTGATAAAATTAATAACTACTTAGAACGGAAAGGTTCTGTCTGCACCACTGTCTTTCAATTGCTTTAGGTAGGTCATCTGTAGTATTAGCACTACTACTACATTATTACTATTTACTAGCAAAGATGGTAACAATTCACAAGACTTGAGATTTTGAGTGAAGTTGGACAATCGAACTAGAAAGCATTATTGAAATGTTTGCTCATCTAAAGAAGAGATCTGCTGTGAACTGACCTAATTCACCCTTGGGAAAATTAACAGAAAAGATAATTTTTAAAGATTTAATATTTGCTGCTATTTTATGAATAGTGTAGTGAGATACTGAGTCACCTTGCCCTTATATGTCTTATGTCCTCTAACTTTCCGCTCTCTCTGTAAGATCAGTGGTGGTATTATTTAATTACCTAACATTAGTGATGGTAAAATTGATTTGCTAGGTTTGAGATTCTGAGGGAATGCATTTTACAAAACTATATAAAATGTGAGAATCAGTTGATATTTTCTAATAATTTAGCTGATTCGCCTCTTGGAGAATCAATGGAGAAAATGTGTCCTTCTTCACCTAACATTAAAAACTATAAGCCAAGCATGAAAATGATTTGTTAGTCAGGCTATATTGGACGTTCCACTACTTTTCCTTGGATTAAAACTCGCAGCCATATTTTTTTCCTAATGTTTTAAGGCTTGCATATAGTGCATTCGGAAAGTCTTCACACGCTTTCACTTTTTCACATTTTGTTATGAATGTGGCCCTGTGCTGAAAAAAAAAAATAGATCAAGTTTTACCTCATCATTCTGAACTCAACCCCATTAATGAGCCAGTAAAAACATCATTTTAGAACTGTTATTAAATGTATTAAAAATAAAAAACAAAAATTTTGCATGAAAATAAGTATTCAGATTTCTGACCCTTTACTATGACACTTGCAATTTAGCTATTGGTGCCTTATATTTCTCTTGATGATCTTTGAAAAGTTTCTACACCTTGAATGGAGTCCATCTCTGGTAAATTCAGTTAATTGGAAATGATTGGGAAAGAAACACCCCTGTCAATATAAGGTCTCACAGCTGGCAATTGAATCCAATCGAACATCTCTGGAGACCATCCACTGGCGTCCCCCATCCAACTTTACAGAGCTTGACAGGACCGGCACAAAAGAATCGCAGAAAATTCCCAAAATCCAAGGCAAACCTCATGGCATTGTACCCAAAAAGACTTGAGGCTCTAACTGCTGCTAAAGGTGCTTTAACTAAGTACTGATTAAAGGATTGGAATTATGTCAATCCAAGATTTTCGTTTTTGCATTTCAATAAATTAGCAAAGATTTCAAACACTCTCTTTTTACTTTGTCAGTATGGGGTATTGGTGCATAATGATGGGGAAAAGCTTAATCATTTTTTTGTAGCACAAGTTTGGCACATAACAAAGTGTGAAAAAAGTTAAAAGGTCTGAAGACTTTCCGAATGCATTGTATAAGTGGTAGGATTTTTTCATGGTGGATCCTACTGTAATTCTGCAGCAAAATCCACTTGTGTTATATCTGGAATATACATCAGATTCATCAGCGAATCAATGCATATATTTGTCTGCCAAATGAATCCAAGCACGCAACGATGGAAGAAGATGGAGGATTACATAGCCCTTTGGGCTCGCCATAATTGGATCAGAGAGTGACAGACAACCTGATCAATAAATCAGGGGCAGAATTCTGTCATGTCTTGCTGCTGAGAATGCAATAGAACAGGAATGGCCAATGGCTCTTCAGCTGTTGTAAAACTACAATTCCCATCATTCCCTGCTGCAGGCAGTCTGGGCATGCTGGGAGTTGCAGTTTTGCAAAAGCTGGAGAGCCACAGTTTTGCCATTCCTGCAATAGAACACGATTCTATATTTCACTTATGACCTGAGAGCTTGTGTCTTAGCTATGTCTGACAAAAAGCAATTGCAAAGCAGACACAAGCCAGTAATCAAGCTATACTAGGGACACTATATGGTGTAGGAGGGCACAAGGGTCTGTCATTTAAGGAAGGTACGTGTCGCCGAGATTCCTGGTCTCGGTGAGATAAGAACTGGTAATTTCCTGTGTCTGCAGCAGCTATTGCTGGCTGACACTGTTGTTTTACTTAGCGTGGTTGTAAAGCCGATCCAGGCCGGTTTTTATTGGGAGCAGCCAAAGAGCAGGGTGGATGGCTGTTCCCCACGTTTCCAGGCTGGGTTTTGGGCTGGGCTATAAAAACCCAGCCAACAGTCTTAGCTGTGTGGAATTGATCCTCCATCTGACAGTGGAACTCTGTCAGGCTCTGCTTTGGGACGTAAACGTTTGGTACCGTGCTGGAGAACCACAGGCGGGAATCAGGCACCCTAAAGCCTGCTGTGGACGGCTGTGGACTGCCGTGGAAAAATCAGCCTGCCAGGTGACATCTTTGTGCTGCGGACTTTGTGCGGTGTGAATTAACACCAGGACTCTGCAAGGTGTTTGTTTTACTTTTTTCCTTTTGCTTGAATAAACACTGAACTTTTGCTTTACTACCGTGTTCTTGCCGCTGTACTGCGTCCGCTTACCCTGCCTACCAGAGAAAATCCCTACAATGGAAAGAACAGGGAGATATAATTGGGTAGATTTTAGGGTTTTATCAGAGAAAGCTTAGCATAGGGACTGGTCACTCTGAGTTGTGTGTTGTTTCATAGTTCATACAGCTTGCTGACAAGCTTTATCTTGCCACAAACTCACTTGTCATCTTTTTTTTTTTTTTTGTAAAACTAAGAACCTCAAGTTTCTAAAGTTCATAGGTCTATTGGCAGCACCTAAATAGAAAACATTCTGCTGCAAATGCTGGGCAATTGATAGTTTTTGTTTTTTTAATCCAAAAATCTCTATTTATTTTTTGCAATTGGGCATTTTCAGCACAGTGAAGTGCATTAATATACCTATGTTAGTGAACACATTGCAATAATCTGAATTCGATCCGAATTTCAGGATAAATTAGATTAGCTTAGAAGCCGAATTTACTTGTGCTTCGTGTTAGCGAATCGATTTAATGTGAAGTAGTGTAAAAAACTTTAAAAATCATACTTACCTCCTCCATTTGCTTGCGATGGGTCGTCATTCACCATTTTTATTGAAGATCTTGGCAGAAATCCTGTGCGCGGTGTCGTACAGTATGACGGCACCATACCGGCGTGATAATCTAATCTTGCTTTGCATGAGATTTCACTCCAGATCTTCAAGCATGATGGCGGCGGCCCGCCCGTTGCAAGTAAATTAAGGCAGTTAGTTTGATTCAAATGTTTTTTATGTTAATTTCACACTCAGGTGCCGATATGTACATTAGAGATAAGCGAACTATTGGAAAATTCGATTCGGCTGCTTCGCCAAATTTTACAAAAAAATGTGCTTTCTGACAAATTACTTTGTCACAAAGTGCATTTTTTTGTAAGTATCCCCGTCATTGTACTACACAGATGCCGCGTTCATACATGATCGCGGCATCTAAGAGTAATAATACAGTTTAAAATTAACATTAAAAAATATGAAATCATTTGCTCACGATGAACTGGCCGCCGACATCTTGCTTGAAGATTATGCACGAAATCTCTTGCATCCTAAGATGGCGTTGTCACACCGGCCCGGCATGGTGTCGTCATATGTCACCAGGCACCGGATTTCGGTGGAGATCTTCAATCAAGATCATGGCAGCCGGCCCATCGCAAGAAAATGGAGGAGGTAAGTATGATTTTACTGCAATAACCTTATTAGTATACCCATGTTATTGAATGCATTGTATTACTGTAAGTTATAGTTACAGCAAAATTGCAAAGGCATTTTACAGCGATAATGCCATTAGTATACCCATGTTAGTAAGCGCATTGTATTACAGCAAAGACATTTTACTGTGGTAACACCACTTGTATACCTGCGTGTGGTAAGTAGTGATGAGCGGGAGGTGCCATATTCGATTTCGCGATATTTCGCGAATATTCGAATGAATATTCGTGTTATATTCGTCGAAATCGAATATTCGTAATTATTCCAATTATCGCGAATAATATACGAATTTTTTTTCGCGTATTGCGATTATTTATCTTGATAGTATAAGGCAACGTTCCTATGCTAATTGACTATGGCTAGGCTAATATGTGTATTTTACGAAATTTCGTGATTTGCTCTAACTTCGTCTCTTAGAATATTACGAATATTCTAAAAGACGAAGTTAGAGCAATATTACGAAATTTCGTAAAATACACATATAGATTGTAATTTAGCTAATATACTGCTATAATCCCTTTTTTTGCCTCTAATTTTTTTTTGCCTCTTCTGAACTTTTTTGTAAAATATGTACACTATTAAAAAATATTACTATAGCAGTATATTAGCTTAAATACAATCTATGTGTATTTTACGAAATTTCGTAATATTGCTCTAACTTCGTCTTTTAGAATATTCGTAATATTCTAAAAGACGAAGTTAGAGCAATATTAAGAACATTTGCAAAAGCCGAAATTGCGATGCGAGTAATATAATACGAAATAATCGCATGAAGATTTCAACTTAGCACTGCTATATTCCATATTCTAGCCTAATATGGAATATAGCAGTGCTAACTTAGCACAGCTATATTCCATATTAGGCTAGAATATGGAATATAGCAGTGCTAAGTTGAAATCTTCATGCGATTATTTCGTATTATATTACTCGCATCGCAATTTCGGCTTTTGCAAATGTTCTTAATATTGCTCTAACTTCGTCTTTTAGAATATTACGAATATTCTAAAAGACGAAGTTAGAGCAATATTACGAAATTTCTAAAAGACGAAGTTAGAGCAATATTACGAAATTTCGTAAAATACACATAGATTGTATTTAAGCTAATATACTGCTATAGTAATATTTTTTAACAGTGTACATATTTTACAAAACTTAAGTTCAGAAGAGGCAAAAAAAATTAGAGGAAAAAAAAAGGGATTATAGCACTATATAAGCTAAATTACAATCTATATGTGTATTTTACGAAATTTCGTAATATTGCTCTAACTTCGTCTTTTAGAATATTCGTAATATTCTAAAAGACGAAGTTAGAGCAATATTAAGAACATTTGCAAATTTCGCAAGTTGCGATGCGAGTAATATAACACGAAATAATCGCATGAAGATTTCAACTTAGCACTGCTATATTCCATATTCTAGCCTAGTATGGAATACAGCAGTGCTAACTTAGCACAGCTATATTCCATATTAGGCTAGAATATGGAATATAGCAGTGCTAAATTGAAATCTTCATGCGATTATTTCGTGTTATATTACTCGCATCGCAACTTGCGAAATTTCGTAAAATACACATATAGATTAGATTGTAATTTAGCTAATATGGAATATAGCAGTAAGTTGAAAACACCACTGACTGGAGCAGCCAGGAAGCCAGGAATCCAAAGGACAGGTAAGAACAACTTTAGAAAAGTGGGAAAGAAAAAAAATATTATAATAAAAAAAAAAATACGAATATTCGAATTCGCGAATATATAGAACGATATTCTAAATATTCGCGAAATCTCGAAATTGCGATATTCGAGAAAAAAATTCGTAATTCGAATATTCGCGCTCAACACTAGTGGTAAGGGCAGTGGTAGTAAAACTTAGGACAAATACAGAGCAGGGAATCGGGAGGGGGGCCAAGGATCCCACAATAACATATCACAGTCTCATAAAAGTAGCAGACAAGGTGAATACTATGATGATGATTGCATGAGGCTGGGGAGCCTGATCGAGGTGCTAAGGAGGAGGAGATATTAGAGCAGGAGGGGGGTGCCAGTGGCGGCAATAGAGCAGAGGCAAGGTTAGGCCAAAACCTCCAAAAGAACTTGTAAGGCCAGACATTCTTCTATTGTTTTCAGCATGGGAACTGGTGATGCCACCATGTAAAAGATCTGTAGGATTTAAATAGGCAACGGGCATTCGAATACAAATATACTGCAGGTACCAGAGCTCTATTGCAGTATATAAAGCAGCATCACTAAATCCTGAGAGAAAATAGTACTGGCCAGGATTCCGAATCTGATCAAGTCTGTCCTTCTTCCTGTCTTATTTGTGGAAGCCAGGCCGCACCCCCATGCAGTCCTTGTTATCATCATCAACTGCTTCTTCACCTGCTCAGACTCCTGCTCCTCCATGTACTCCGCTCCACCATGAGACAAAATAGAATGTGTGGCCATGAGAAAACTATTTATGACCAGCAATTAGCTTGTGTGCAAGCAGAACTCCCACCTGACCAAGTTGCTTGTGGTGCAGTTTCTGCTTAGTTGTGGCAAATGTAGCACAGTTCCTCACCTTCACTCTAATTTATTACTGTTCTATAGTATTGCTACTTCGGGTCAGCTGTCCATAAAAATTGTTTCATTTTTAAAATGTTATGCAGTTCCTCTCACATGAGACTCCTGGACTGCCATCATCACATCTACTCAGCAGCAAGACCATCAGCTTTTATCTGGCTTTATTATTTGGCGATTGTGCCACCCTGCATCTAATATCCCCTGATGACCCTGTCACCAAATTGGGGGTCGGGATCTTTTTTCTGGGAGCAAATTATTTAGGGTTATTGTCCAGGGCTTTGCCGTCGATAAGTGGGGTCGCCTCATTAGGGGGTGATACCTCCGCGTTTAGGCAGAGGTTCTCTCCACTTTCAGGCAGGGACCCACAAGTATCGTAGGGTCAGACCTCCCTATTTTTCCTATTTGTTTCTTTTTTCTCTAACTTACCGCATTGGCACACTGGCAGTGGAGAAACTGTATTTACGTTTGATGACCAACACCTCTGGTATCCGGATCTGGGATTCAATATCAAATCACTGATCGTAAACCTGATCTGGAATTCACCGTGAATCGACGAATACTACATATTGGTAACCGTGAGTGGTAATCTTTTTATTTATTGTGATACATGTATCCGAAATACTGCAAACCCTTTGAATGCTCCATGCTATATATCAAACTGCAGTCATCATAATATATATGTATATTGTATTGTCATTTGGGATTTATCTTAAAAATATCTATTAAAAGTAAATTTTTAAAGTAGGTTTAATCTTTCAGTGAAAATTCTGTTATATACCTACCCAAAATATGTATTAATAAACTCTGTGAAAATCCTCTCACATGAGGCATCATAACCAGATCCAGTGGGAAAACAGAACTGATGAACAATCGAAACAAGACCTTCTTCTGGCCTTCCTAGTGGCAGCCAGACAGTAGTGTTGAGCGGCATGTCCCATATTCGAATTCGCGAAATTTCGCGAATATTCGAAAGAATATTCGTAAAATATTCGCGAATATTCGAATTCGTTATTATTTTGCATATGCGATAATTCGAATTTTCGCATCGCATAATACATATTATAAGATGCAAAATTCGCATGTGCGCTAATGAAATCGCCTTACGAAGATTCGCAACTCAATTCAATCACTAATGTAAGAATGCAAAGCCCTTTGCCTCTGTTCTGGGACAAGTGCCGATATTCGCCTGTGCGCTAATAAAATCGCCTTACAAAGATTCGCGCCTCAATCACTTTCTAGGCAATGTGAGTAAGATCTGAGCTTTTGGACTTTTGTGAATCAATCTAGATACAGTGGGGGGTGATGACAGTAGTTGACAGAGTACAGATCAATGTCATCTGTAAGGTGGAAAGTAAAATAAAAAATACGAATATTCGTAAATCGAATTTTACGAAGTTCTACGTATTCGCGAATATGGTGCTATACTATATGAATGCACAGGCCTTTGCCTCTCTGTTCTGGGGACAAGTGTAGATATTCGCATTTGCGTTAATAAAATCGCCTCACGAAGATTCGCAGCTCAATTCAATCACTAATGTAAGAATGCAAAGCCCTTTGCCTCTGTTCTGGGACAAGTGCCGATATTCGCATGTGCGCTAATAAAATCGCCTTACGAATATTCGCGCCTCAATCACTTTCTAGGCACTGTGAGTAAGATCTGAGCTTTTGGACTTTTGGGAATCAATCGAGATACAGTGGGGGGTGATGACAGTAGTTGACAGAGTACAGATCAATGTCATCTGTAAGGTGGAAAGTAAAATAAAAAATACGAATATTCGTAAATCGAATTTTACGAAGTTCTACGTATTCGCGAATATGGTGCTATACTATATGAATGCACAGGCCTTTGCCTCTCTGTTCTGGGGACAAGTGTAGATATTCGCATTTGCGTTAATAAAATCGCCTCACGAAGATTCGCAGCTCAATTCAATCACTAATGTAAGAATGCAAAGCCCTTTGCCTCTGTTCTGGGACAAGTGTAGATATTCGCATGTGCGCTAATAAAATCGCCTTACGAATATTCGCGCCTCAATCACTTTCTAGGCAATGTGAGTAAGATCTGAGCTTTTGGACTTTTGTGAATCAATCGAGATACAGTGGGGGGTGATGACAGTAGTTGACAGAGTACAGATCAATGTAATCTGTAAGGTGGAAACTAAAATAAAAAATACGAATATTCGTAAATCAAATTTTACAAAGTTCTACGTATTCGCGAATATGGTGCTATACTATATGAATGCACAGGCCTTTGCCTCTCTGTTCTGGGGACAAGTGTAGATATTCGCATGGGCGTTAATAAAATCGCCTCACGAAGATTCGCAACTCAATTCAATCACTAATGTAAGAATGCAAAGCCCTTTGCCTCTGTTCTGGGACAAGTGTAGATATTCGCATGTGCGCTAATAAAATCGCCTTACGAATATTCGCGCCTCAATCACTTTCTAGGCAATGTGAGTAAGATCTGAGCTTTTGGACTTTTGGGAATCAATCGAGATACAGTGGGGGGTGATGACAGTAGTTGACAGAGCACAGATCAATGTCATCTGTAAGGTGGAAAGTAAAATAAAAAATACGAATATTCGTAAATCGAATTTTACGAAGTTCTACGTATTCGCGAATATGGTGCTATACTATATGAATGCACAGGCCTTTGCCTCTGTTCTGGGGACAAGTGTAGATATTCGCATTTGCGTTAATAAAATCGCCTCACGAAGATTCGCAGCTCAATTCAATCACTAATGTAATGCAAAGCCCTGTGCCTCTGTTCTGGGACAAGTGTAGATATTCGCATGTGCGCTAATAAAATCGCCTTACGAAGATTCGCAACTCAATTCACTAATGTATGAATGCAAAGCCCTTTGCCTCTGTTCTGGGACGTGCCGATATTCGCATGTGCGCTAATAAAATCGCCTTACGAAGATTCGCGCCTCAATCACTTTCTAGGCAATGTGAGTAAGATCTGAGCTGTTGGACCTTTGGGAAACAATCAATTATATGTGTACTGTAATTTTGTGGGGGAAAAAAAAAAAAAAAAAAAAAAAAAAAAAAAAAAAAAGAATATTCGTTTTTACGAATATATAGCACTATATTCGAAATATTCGCGAAATCGCGAAGTTGCGATATTCGCGAAAAAAATTCGCTTTTCGAATATTCGCGCTCAACACTACCAGACAGCATCCACAACCAGTACACTGTCCTCATCCTCATCAGTTTCTTGTTCTCCTGCTCAGACTCCTCCTTCTCAGTTCTGTCATCAGTCATCAATAATGGAATGTGTGGCCAGAAAACAACTCTTCGTGGTCAGCTATCCGGTTATGAGCAAGCTGAACTTCTACCTGGCCAAGTTGCCTGTGATGCAGTTGCTACTATACCACTTGTGGTAATTGTGGCACTGTTTTGTGCCTTTTCTCCAAAATGTAATTCCTCTGTAAAATGTAAAGGGAAACTGTCAGCAGATATGTACCTATGAAATTGGCTGTCAATCAAAGTGGAGAGGGTGTATCAGTTGCAGAGAGAGCAGAGTCTCTAGGTGTAAGTTGTGCCCCCAGTTGCTCTTAGAGGTTCATTTGCATATAATTAAACATTATTTTTCTCAGCAATGTGGGCACATATTAACATGGGATAGATGCCTTCAGCTGACAAGTGCACATGCAACAGGTCAGCCAATTTCATAGGTACAAATCTGCTGATAGATGCCCTTTAATTCTTCTCTATTTACACTACGTGCAGAATTATTAGGCAAATGAGTATTTTGACCACATCATCCTCGAAAGCCTACTACCAATTAAGCATATTAGGTGATGTGCATCTCTGTAATGAGAAGGGGTGTGGTCTAATGACATCAACACCCTATATCAGGTGTGCATAATTATTAGGCAACTTCCTTTCCTTTGGCAAAATAGGGTCAAAAGAAGGACTTGACAGGCTCAGAAAAGTCAAAAATAGTGAGATATCTTGCAGAGGGATGCAGCACTCTTAAAATTGCAAAGCTTCTGAAGCGTGATCATCGAACAATCAAGCGTTTCATTCAAAATAGTCAACAGGGTCGCAAGAATCGTGTGGAAAAACCAAGGCGCAAAATAACTGCCCATGAACTGAGAAAAGTCAAGCGTGCAGCTGCCAAGATGCCACTTGCCACCAGTTTGGCCATATTTCAGAGCTGCAACATCACTAGAGTGCCCAAAAGCACAAGGTGTGCAATACTCAGAGACATGGCCAAGGTAAGAAAGGCTGAAAGACGACCACCACTGAACAAGACACGCAAGCTGAAACGTCAAGACTGGGCCAAGAAATATCTCAAGACTGATTTTTCTAAGGTTTTATGGACTGATGAAATGAGAGTGAGTCTTGATGGGCCAGATGGCTGGATTGGTAAAGGGCCGAGAGCTCCAGTCCGACTCAGACGCCAGCAAGGTGGAGGTGGAGTACTGGTTTGGGCTGGTATCATCAAAGATGAGCTTGTGGGGCCTTTTTGGGTTGAGGATGGAGTCAAGCTCAACTCCCAGTCCTACTGCCAGTTTCTATATCGGAAACAGGCGTCGTTCCACTAGAGAACAAAAAGAATGGCGCACCATAGGGTAATAACGTCAAGAGATAAGAAAAATAGGTATCTCCACTGGGGAGGCTCACCTGATGGAGTTGTGCTAGTTTAGGCACAACTCTAATGAGGACATATGTTGAATTTCCATAAACTCCTTATAACGGGTGGTATGCAGCCCGGGATGGATGCTCCTGTTCAGGGATGCCTGGAATCCCGCAGAAAGCCAGTAATTCAAATAAAGGAAAAAGGTATCCCACGGCGCAAAATCACCCAACAGTCGGAGTAATAATGATTCTTCTTTAATTGAGGCAAGTGGTACAACGCGTTTCGGGGTTTAACCCCTTCTTCAGGTACAATTGTCTTGCATATAACCTACTGCCAGTTTCTGGAAGACACCTTCTTCAAGCAGTGGTACAGGAAGAAGTCTGCAAGGTAAGAAAAACATGATTTTCATGCAGGACAATGCTCCATCACACGCGTCCAACGTGGCTGGCAAGAAAGGGTATAAAAGAAGAAAATCTAATGACATGGCCTCCTTGTTCACCTGATCTGAACCCCATTGAGAACCTGTGGTCCATCATCAAATGTGAGATTTACAAGGAGGGAAAACAGTACACCTCTCTGAACAGTGTCTGGGAGGCTGTGGTTGCTGCTGCACGCAATGTTGATGGTGAACAGATCAAAACACTGACAGAATCCATAAATGGCAGGCTTTTGAGTGTCCTTGCAAAGAAAGGTGGCTATATTGGTCACTGATTTGTTTTTGTTTTGTTTTTGAATGTCAGAAATGTATATTTGTGAATGTCGAGATGTTATATTGGTTTCACTGGTAAAAATAAATAATTGAAATGGGTATATATTTGTTTTTTGTTAAGTTGCCTAATAATTATGTACAGTAATAGTCACCTGCACACACAGATATCCCCCTAAAATAGCTAAAACTAAAAACAAACTAAAAACTACTTCCAAAAATATTCAGCTTTGATATTAATGAGTTGTTTGGGTTCATTGAGAACATGGTTGTTGTTCAATAATAAAATTAATCCTCAAAAATACAACTTGCCTAATAATTCTGCACTCCCTGTAATTGTGCCATATGCCATGCGTCAGACTTTTGGCCAAGTGTACGCAGTCATGTGCCTTCAACAAAATGTAATTCTTCTGTAAAATTAAATTCTTCTCCTATATGCCATTTGTTGAGCCGTGTATCGGGGTGGGCTCCCCAGGAAACAGCGAAGTCACAAACGAGGAAAACAACTCCACCACCTAGCTTTTGCCAAAACCGAATTTTGCTTAAACGTGGTCATGAACACAACCACAAATGTTGAGAACACACAATAAATTTACATACACCCAGCCCAAAGGCTGAGACACTTGTGCTGCACCCTCCGATGGATGCAGGCAGGAAAGCGTGGTAATTTACCTACTGGCGGGCATAACTGAACTGCCACACCTTATCTGTTATTATCCTAAAAACCAGAATAACTGTATGGGTGTGTGGTACTAGCAGCACAACAGCTTACAATCTTACAAAACTCTACAGAACTCCCCCTCCCATAACTTGTGTTGTAGCACGTGCCTGAGTATTCTTTCTGAGCAAAACGCCAGCCTGGCTTGCGTTTGTGGAGAAGTTTATCAGCTCTCAGGTGTAAAATGTCCCTTTAAATTATATAGTCCTTGCAATGAACAATAGCAACACTTGTGGCCTGACACAGAGACCCAATCTAACGAACTACAGGCGTGGTCTCAGTCTCTAGCCGCCAACACTGTAATGAGGTGCGTGCACGATCTTACCGACCCAGGGTCTGCTCCTGCCTCCGCTGATGACTCTGAACAGAACAAATGGCTCTCTGTCGCTTTGCTCCTTAGCTCTCATCAGCGTTCCTGAAAGCAATCCTCGTTCCTCTGAACAGGATCAGGGTCTTGGACACAATCAGCTTCACTTAGCTGCCGCTCTGGTCACTGAGGTATGCCCCCACACCTGGATGCCGTTGGATCCTCTGCTGACACAGTTCATCAGTCTCAGCAACCTCTAAGATGGCTGCTCCCTTTCTCTTCCTCTCCAGGCTCTGTGTAACTCCACCCCTCATGAATATGGAAATATATGCAGTCTGTAGCTGTGTTTAGGAAACAGCGGCATCTTGTGACCAAACAGCAGAATGTCAGTCCAAATCATTTAATTTAAGCTACACAAACAGTGTTCAGACAAGGAGAGTTGTTTCCCCATCTCACAGTCTTGTCATTATGGAAATGTGCTGCAGCTGTGCGCCTTCACCCAAGTTTACAGAGGTTGTCTCACCTCAGACATTGGGGCATGCCAGGATATGCCCCCAATGTCTGATAGGTGCAGATCCCACCTCTGGGACCCGCACCTCTCTTTAGAAGGGAGCCCGCAAAGTGAAGAAGAGTGCACCACACATGTGCGGCTGTCCTCCTTTCATTCCTAAGAAAGTGCATTGAAATGAATGGGAATGCTCACCATGCAAGCACGGCCACCACTACATTCACTTCTATGATGCTGATGGAAATAGCCAAACTATTTTCAGCACTCCCATAGGAATGAATGGAGGGATGCCTCGCATATGCCATGCACTCTTCAATTTGTTGGCTTCATTCTAATCATAGGTGCAGGTCCCAAAGGTGGGACCCACACCTGTCAGACACAGGGGGCATGTCCTAGCGATATGCCCGAAGACAACACAGCCAGTATTGAGCCCCTGGGAGAAGGATGGATAAAAGGTCCCGCCACCTAATTATATTTAATACATGTTCCCTGTCATCATTGCTCTCCAGGGGCTCAGAAAGCTCAAGGACCTGTGATGATGTCATCGCAAGTCGTGCACCATCTAGTAAAGGAACTGCACAGAGAATTGTGTAGTTTCCACATGATCATCACCATCACAGGTCCTGCACCATCTAGTAAAGGAACTGCACATAGAATGGTGTAGTTCCCAGGGTAGTACGGGGCAGCTGACAGCATGTAGAAGAAATGCAGGAGAAGCTGTCCATTGAATCTTGAACAGACTGGGTAAAAGGAATTCCTCCCCTTTGGTCTTCATGCTTTCCTCATTCTTTTTATTTAGAAGTAGTACCTCAAGCCTCATTGATTCTTATACCTCAGAAATGCCAAATTATGCATTATAACTTTGGTAATTTATACCTCGCAACTGACATATCAGTATACCACTGTATATACTATATATCTGTATATACAGATATATAGTATATCTGTACCTCATAGTATAGTATATCTGTACCTCATACCTCACATAACAGTACATTGCTGCATATATTATATATTTGTACACACTGCATCTATTATACCTCATACCTCACATATCAGTATACCACTGTATATACTATATATCTGTATGCACTGCATCTATTATAACTCGTACCTCACATCAGTACACTGTTGTGTATACTATATATCTGTACCCACTGAATCTATTATAGCTATTACCACATAAACATTGGCAACATGTGACCTATCACGTCACACCTTCTTTTACCCACTCCATTCTATCTTCTACCAGAGGGCTCTCTCCCTCCAACTTCTGCTTCATTGCTCCTCTCCTGCAAGTCCAAAGCAGAAGTGAGACCTTTAAATGGGGACAGTGCTGCTGCCAGTGGGGGAGCTCTTGTCAGAGGACAATAATGCTGGGTATTGTATACTTCATGGTGGTATTTATTTGGCAATGTTGGGGAGAATTTTGTGCTAAAATGTATTTATAAGTTGGAGAGATGATTTGGCAATGCATGGTGGTAGCAGATGCTGCTGAGAGGTATTTTGAGCTTTTTCATGGTATGTGCTGCTGTTGGGAGGGTAATGTATACACATTTTTGTGTTCCACTTTTATTATCTTTTCGTATTGATAGTTTAAATAGTTACATGACCAGTTAAAGAAGAAGTCACCTCCACAGTGTGCATTGCACACTATTATTTTTATGCAATATCATGTGAGTTTGTTCTAGGGCTGATTTGTAATCTCTGACTGGCCCTGATGGCACACTATATAACATGTAGCAGCAATCACAGTTCATTGAATAATTGGAGGGGCATGGTATGGTTAGTGGGAGGGACTATGGATGGAACATGAGGGCCCAATTTAGATTCTTGCTATGGGGCCCAATGATTTCTATATATGCCCCTGTCTTCTTACAATTAAAACTTGTGTGTGTATAAATACGGTACGAGCAGGCATTCTGCCCCTGTCAACGTATAATTTTTATAATTTTTTTTATTAAGCCATCGTTAAAGAGGACCTTTCATTAGTTTAGCCCTAGTCTAATTATGTTCTTACCTTATAGGGCAGCACCCACTGATGCCATGCCACTTTTTTTTTCCAAAGACCCTCCCATTCGTCTTTCCCCGTTAATTTCGGAGCCTTATATTATAATAAGTCGACTTGGTTATACTAGACGGAGACTCGCAGTTTCACTGGGGGCGGTTCTCTTCTCCCTGGCTGTGAGCACATCCAATCAGAGTGCACTACTCTTAGCCAGGGAGGAGCTCATTCTCCCTGGCTAAGAGCGGTGCGCTCTGATTGGATGCTTTGTCACTGATTCCTGGACATTGGTTTCCTGAGTGGAATCCATGCGTCCCTCAACTTTGACAAGATTCCCAGTCCCTGCACTGGCCACACAGCCCCACACCATGATGGAACCACCACCATATTTTACTGTAGGTAGCAGGTGTTTTTCTTGGAATGCTGTGTTCTTTTTCCTCCATGCATAACGCCCCTTGTTATGGCCAAATAACTACATTTTAGTTTCATCAGTCCACAGCACCTTATTCCAAAATGAAGCTGGCCTGTCCAAATGTTCTTTAGCCGACCTCAAGCTGCACTTTTTGTGCTGTGGGCGGAGAAAAGGCTTCCTCTGCATCACTCTCGCATACAGCATCTCCTTGTGTAAAGTGCGCCGAATGGTTGAACGATGCACAGTGACTCCATCTGCAGCAAGATGATGTTGTAGGTCTTTGGTGCTGGTCTGTGGGTTGACTCTGACTGTTCTCACCATTTGTCGCTTCTGTCTATCCGAGACTTTTCTTGGTCTGCCACTTCGAGCCTTAACTTGAACTGAGTCTGTGGTCTTCCATTTTCTCAATATGTTCCTAACTGTGGAAACAGACAGCTGAAATCTCTGAGACAGCTTTCTGTATCCTTCCCCTAAACCATGATGGTGAACAATCTTTGTCTTCAGGTAATTTGAGAGTTGTTTTGAGACCCCCATGTTGCTACTCTTCAGAGAAAATTAAAAGAGGAGGGAAACTTACAATTGACCCCCTTAATTACTCTTTCTCCTAATTGGATTCATCTGTGTATGTAGGTCAGGGGTCACTGAGCTTACCAAGCCAATTTGAGTTCCAATAATTAGTTCTAAAGGTTTTGGAATCAATAAAATGACAACAGTGCCCAAATTTATGCAACTGCCTAATTTTGTTTAAACAATTATAGCACACTTTCTGTAAATCCAATAAACTTAATTTCACTGTGTATGTCTCCTATATGATATATTTAACTGACATTTTTTATCGTAACGATTTATACAGGAAAATCATGACGATTAACAAGGTTGCCCAAACTTTAGCATCCCACTGTATATCAATAAAAGGTGCCACACAATAAAACCTGCTAATAGGATATCAATATCAGCAGCAGTAAAATGTCAGCAATATTATAAGCAGCACTAAAAGATTATAAGCAGCACTAAAAAGTCAGCAATAAAAAGAGGGTAAAATGTCCACACAGTTCAAACCATACTTAATTGTTCAGCAGCTCCTGTAATCAATGTCACTATTCATTAAGTATACCAGTTTTTTATATATCAATATTTAGTCCAAAAACTGATCACTCCTATATTATATGATGCACTAATCAGCTATATTACATAGAGCCTCGGTATATATGGTTGTACTTTACCGCTCTACGCCGTATTTACGCTCGATCTTGCAGCTTCTCCGGGGGGCTTCTTCCTCTTTAACCTGCCAGGACCTACACGGCGTCCCACGTGATTCAGCCATCTTCTCGCGGCAGGGAGCAGGGCGTGCTTTCTGGCTCCTAAGTTTCCTCCGCTAAATTAGAAGCTATATCGGTGTTGTCGATGTCTTTTTAATTTAGGATAACTTCTTATTGCCCCTATATTCAAGCCGCATAAATGGAGTGTAGGTTCCTTTGCTGTCCTTTATACCAAACGTGTTTCGGGGCTATGAGACGCCCCTTCTTCAGTGGTTAAACAGCAAATGAATTGATGTTGCTTTTATAGGGTCAGTATTCTTTCCCGCACAGGTCATTGGGAAAGTTGGCAATCCTGAAAATTTTGATTCAGCTGGCCTTAAACTCACAATGCCTTATTTATATCTTTCTTTCACATTGAAACATTTATATTATTTGTTTTACAACCTTACCCCCATATACACCATAATATGTACAATTTCTCTATGATGATTCTAAAAACACTATCGGTATTGGTGAGTTTTTCATGCGTTAATCAGAAACATCCATTTCACACTCCTCCTTTGATCCTTCTAATATAATATCTATTCGACATTATGAAACTATTCCTATTAGTGCTTACAAATTATGTGCAAGGGCCTGCTGCTGCTTTGTTGACTCTAGATAACTTCTGGGTGATTGCACGTCCCCTTGATGTCGACGATCCATTTGGATGTCTGCCCTATCAACTTTCGATTGTTATTTTATGCGCCTACCATGGTGACCACGGGTAACGGGGAATCAGGGTTTTCTTCCGGAGAGGTAGCCTGAGTAACGGCTATGGCTAGCACTTCCAAGAAAGGCAGGCGGGGGCGTGCAAATTAACTTCTCCCATACAAAACTCTTAAGAGGACCTGTCATTGGAATGAGTACTAAAAAATTACAGGGAATGTCATAGATATTTAGGATGAGGAAACATTATACAGGAGAAGTACCATAGGTAATGACACTGTTTGCAGCGTCTACGGCAAAGGTACACTGTATCACACAGATATATGAGGGCCTGCAGGTGAGCTGACCCTCTAAAAGATTTCCGCTGAGGGCCTGCTGGTGAGCTGACCCTCGGAAAGATTTCCGCTGAGGGTCTACTGGGGAGCTGACCCTCAAAAAGATTTCTGCTGAGGGCCTGCTGGTGAGCTGACCCTCGAAAAGATTTTATTTTTTATATTCACACACTTTACACAGCAGATGTGGCATGGATAATTTAACTTTCCACAGCGGACACCATCTACATAAAAAGTATGATTGATGGCCTGCTGGTGACAATCAAAAACATTAGGGGTGAGGGTCTGCTGCTGAACTGACCATCTAAAACATTATGGGTGAGGGCATGCTGGTGAGCTGACTCTCTAAAAGAGTTTCGCTGAGGGCCTGCTAGTGAGCTGACCCTGTAAAAAATTAAATGAGAGGTCCTGAGGGTGAGCTGACCCTGTAGAAAGTTATATGAGAGAGCCTGCGGGTGAGATGACCCTGTAAAAAATGTAATGAGAGGGCATGCGGGTGAGCTGACCCTGTAAAAAGTTATATGAGAGGGCCTGCAGGTGAGTTGACAGTTGACTCAATGACAACTGTGTCTCATCATCAGCAACCTCATTACACACTAATTGCCATTCCCCAACGTCATCTTCTTCTGACTGAGGATGCTGTTGAGGTTGGGAATCAGGGCACAAGATCAATATCCGAGTGTGGGATCACTTGTTTGACCAGACTCTCCATGGTGGGAGGAAGGAGGATCAGGGTGAGGATTCTGTTGACCAGACTCTTGGCTACTGAGGCTGGACTTTGTGGAAGACAGGGTGGTGCTTAACCGACTGGAAGCATCATCTGCTGCAAACCAACCAACCACCTGGTCGCACTTGTCTGACTTCAAGAGTTTTGTCCTGCGACGCCCTGCAAACTGGGACTTGAAGCTAGGTATCGTGGATGATTGTTTTTCTTGTGCTCTGGCAGCAGCTGCCTCTGTGTCAACCATCATCATCACGGCCACTTCCCCATCCGTTAATGCTGGCCTTCTTTATATTAAATGTTTTATGCATGCTTGACACACAAGATTTGGCATGGATGTCACAGTTCACAGCAAGCACAGTATATGGAAAAAATACGTAAAAGTATGGAAAAAGTAAAATAGATTTCACTTATATTTTTTCTATCTCTGGCCCTCATACATACAAGGTATTGCACAGATGTCAGAAGTCACTGCAAACACCCTTCTATAGGAAAAGTACGTACAATTATAGAAAAAGGAAAATAGATTTCACTTATATTTTTTCAAAATCTGGCCCTGACACACACAAGGTATTGCACAGATGTCAGAAGTCACTGCAGACACCCTTCTATAGGAAAAGTACTTAAAAGTATGGAAACAATATTCTAGTTTTCACCTATATTTTTTTCTATCTCTGGCCCTAACACACAGAAGGTATTGCACAGATGTCACAAGTCACTGCAGACACCCTTCTATAGGAAAAGTACGTTAAAATATGGAAAAAATATACTAGATTTCACTTATATTTTTTCTATCTCTGGTCCTGACACACACAAGGTATTGCACAGATGTCAGAAGTCACTGCAGACACCCTTCTTTAGGAAACGTACGTAAAAGTATGGAAAAAATATACTAGATTTCACTTAAATTTTTTCTATCTCTGGCCTTGACACACACAAGGTATTGCACAGATGTCAGAAGTCACTGCAGATACCCTTCTATAGGAAAAGTATGGAAAAGTATGGAAAAAATATACTAGATTTCACTTATATTTTTTCTATCTCTGGCCCTGACACACAGAAGGTATTGCACAGATGTCCCAAGTCACTGCAGACACCCTCTATAGAAAAAGTATAGAAATGTATGGGGGGGGGGGGGGAAATGATGGTCATATTATATTGCTGCCACCACACACAATAGTCCTTAAAAATACTTTTAGGTCTTTGAAACGTTTTTCAACTAAATAGATTGCGATCACACTACCTACACTATCTGTCCCTTCCTAATCGCAGCTCTCCCTGACTAATAATGAGCCGAACATGCGTCTTCAGGTGCTATATAGCACCCCATCATGTGTTTCGGCCAGCCAATCACTGTAATGATTAACCAACAAGTCTACGGCATTACAGTGATGGCAGTACTTACCTGCACGTTTATTGGCTACATAGCAGAGTACCGCCATGTACCAAGCATAGCGATGCTTGGGCCAAACAGCAGTTCGGCCGTGCATGCTCGCTCAACACTACTCATTACTAATTGGTCTCCCCCTCATCAGACTTCTTCCTCTCCAATCTATGCAGCAGCCTAGCTGATCAACCTGTCTAACTACTACTCTGATGCCTCTCACCCTTGCCAGTCATTGAACTGGTTGACCATACAGTATAGGATTTGATTTAAACTATTCATTCTCTCCCACAAAGCTATCCGCAACGCTGCCCCCCTACTACACCTTCTCCATCATTTTTGTCTACCATCCTACCCGTGCTCTCCATTCAGCTAAAGCCATATGACTAACATCCACCATAACCTGAACCTCTCACTCTCATCTCCAAGCATTCTCCCGAGCTTCACCAGTTTGCTGGAATGCCTTACCCAAGCAATTAGGTTAATTCATAACTAGGGATGAGCGAACTCGAACTGTATAGTTCGGGTTCGTACCGAATTTTGGGGTGTCCGTGACACGGACCCGAACCCGGACATTTTCGTAAAAGTCCGGGTTCGGGTTCGGTGTTCGTCGCTTTCTTGGCGCTTTTGTGACGCTTTCTTGGCGCTTTTTGAAAGGCTGCAAAGCAGCCAATCAACAAGCGTCATACTACTTGCCCCAAGAGGCCATCACAGCCATGCCTACTATTGGCATGGCTGTGATTGGCCAGAGCACCATGTGACCCAGCCTCTATTTAAGCTGGAGTCACATAGCGCCGCCCGTCACTCTGCTCTGATTAGCGTAGGGAGAGGTTGCGGCTGCGACAGTAGGGCGAGATTAGGCAGATTAACTCCTCCAAAGGACTTGATTAACTGATCGATCTGCAGCTGTGGATCATTGAGCTGCTGATCCTCAATTGCTCACTGTTTTTAGGCTGCACAGACCGTTTGTCAGTCTCATTTTTCTGGGGTGATCGGCGGCCATTTTGTGTCTTGTGGTGCGCCAGCACAAGCTGCGACCAAGTGCATTTAACCCTCAATGGTGTGGTTGTTTTTTGGCTAAAGCCTACATCAGGGTGAAGCTGTCACACCAAGTGCATTTAACCAGCAATAGTCTGTTCATTTTTTGGCCATATACAAAATCAGGGGCAAGCTGCGCCTGTCACCAAGTGCATTTAACCCTCAATGGTGTGGTTGTTTTTTGGCTAAAGCCTACATCAGGGTGAAGCTGTCACACCAAGTGCATTTAACCAGCAATAGTCTGTTCATTTTTTGGCCATATACAAAATCAGGGGCAAGCTGCGCCTGTCACCAAGTGCATTTAACCCTCAATGGTGTGGTTGTTTTTTGGCTAAAGCCTACATCAGGGTGAAGCTGTCACACCAAGTGCATTTAACCAGCAATAGTCTGTTCATTTTTTGGCCATATACAAAATCAGGGGCAAGCTGCGCCTGTCACCAAGTGCATTTAACCCTCAATGGTGTGGTTGTTTTTTGGCTAAAGCCTACATCAGGGTGAAGCTGTCACACCAAGTGCATTTAACCAGCAATAGTCTGTTTATTTTTTGGCCATATCCCAGTCTAATTCTGTCACTAAATCCATACCGGTCACCCAGCGCCTAAATACTAGGCCTCAAATTTATATCCAGCTAAATCTGTCCCTAGTGCTGTAGCTGGGCGAGTTATTTAGTGTCCGTTCAAGCACATTTCTTGTTCTGGGTTGAAATACAATTCCCAATTTAGCAATTTCATAATTTAGTGGTTCCTGCTATATCAGAGCTATTTGGAATCTATCCCTAAAAGGGTATATAATATTGAAGGTGCACATTGGGTCATTCAGAATAACTTCACACACACCCGCTACTGTGTATTTCCAAGTCTAATTCTGTCACTAAACCCATACCTGTCACCCAGCGCCTAAATACTAGGCCTCAAATTTAAATCCCTCTAAATCTCTCGTTACCGCTGTACTGTTGTTGCTGGGCAAGATATTTAGTGTCCGTCAAAGCACATTTTTTGTTCTGGGTTGAAGTACAATTCCCAATTTAGCAATTTCATAATTTAGTGGTTCCTGCTATATCAGAGCTATTTGGAATCTATCCCTAAAAGGGTATATAATATTGAAGGTGCACATTGGGTCATTCAGAATAACTTCACACACACCCGCTACTGTGTATTTCCAAGTCTAATTCTGTCACTAAACCCATACCTGTCACCCAGCGCCTAAATACTAGGCCTCAAATTTAAATCCCTCTAAATCTCTCGTTACCGCTGTACTGTTGTTGCTGGGCAAGATATTTAGTGTCCGTCAAAGCACATTTTTTGTTCTGGGTTGAAGTACAATTCCCAATTTAGCAATTTCATAATTTAGTGGTTCCTGCTATATCAGAGCTATTTGGAATCTATCCCTAAAAGGGTATATAATATTGAAGGTGCACATTGGGTCATTCAGAATAACTTCACACACACCCGCTACTGTGTATTTCCAAGTCTAATTCTGTCACTAAACCCATACCTGTCACCCAGCGCCTAAATACTAGGCCTCAAATTTAAATCCCTCTAAATCTCTCGTTACCGCTGTACTGTTGTTGCTGGGCAAGATATTTAGTGTCCGTCAAAGCACATTTTTTGTTCTGGGTTGAAGTACAATTCCCAATTTAGCAATTTCATAATTTAGTGGTTTCTGCTATATCAGAGCTATTTGAAATCTATCCCTAAAAGGGTATATAATATTGAAGGTGCACATAGGGTCATTCAGAATAACTTCACACACACGCTTCTGTGCATTTCCAAGTCTAATTCTGTCACTAAATCCATACCGGTGACCCAGCGCCTAAATACTAGGCCTCAAATTTAAATCCCTCTAAATCTCTCGTTACCCACCGCTGTACTGTTGTTGCTGGGCAAGATATTTAGTGTCCGTCAAAGCACATTTTTTGTTCTGGGTTGAAGTACAATTCCCAATTTAGCAATTTCATAATTTAGTGGTTTCTGCTATATCAGAGCTATTTGAAATCTATCCCTAAAAGGGTATATAATATTGAAGGTGCACATAGGGTCATTCAGAATAACTTCACACACACGCTTCTGTGCATTTCCAAGTCTAATTCTGTCACTAAATCCATACCGGTGACCCAGCGCCTAAATACTAGGCCTCAAATTTAAATCCCTCTAAATCTCTCGTTACCCACCGCTGTACTGTTGTTGCTGGGCAAGATATTTAGTGTCCGTCAAAGCACATTTTTTGTTCTGGGTTGAAGTACAATTCCCAATTTAGCAATTTCATAATTTAGTGGTTTCTGCTATATCAGAGCTATTTGAAATCTATCCCTAAAAGGGTATATAATATTGAAGGTGCACATAGGGTCATTCAGAATAACTTCACACACACGCTTCTGTGCATTTCCAAGTCTAATTCTGTCACTAAATCCATACCGGTGACCCAGCGCCTAAATACTAGGCCTCAAATTTAAATCCCTCTAAATCTCTCGTTACCCACCGCTGTACTGTTGTTGCTGGGCAAGATATTTAGTGTCCGTCAAAGCACATTTTTTGTTCTGGGTTGAAGTACAATTCCCAATTTAGCAATTTCATAATTTAGTGGTTTCTGCTATATCAGAGCTATTTGAAATCTATCCCTAAAAGGGTATATAATATTGAAGGTGCACATAGGGTCATTCAGAATAACTTCACACACACGCTTCTGTGCATTTCCAAGTCTAATTCTGTCACTAAATCCATACCGGTGACCCAGCGCCTAAATACTAGGCCTCAAATTTAAATCCCTCTAAATCTCTCGTTACCGCTGTCCTGTTGTAGCTGGGAAAGTTATTTAGTGTCCGTCAAAGCACATTTTTTGTTCTGGGTTGAAGTACAATTCCCAATTTAGCAATTTCATAATTTAGTGGTTCCTGCTATATCAGAGCTATTTGAAATCTATCCCAAAAAGGGTATATAATATTGAAGGTGCACATTGGGTCATTCAGAATAACTTCACACACACCCGCTACTGTGTATTTCCAAGTCTAATTCTGTCACTAAACCCATACCTGTCACCCAGCGCCTAAATACTAGGCCTCAAATTTAAATCCCTCTAAATCTCTCGTTACCGCTGTCCTGTTGTAGCTGGGAAAGTTATTTAGTGCCCGTCAAAGCACATTTTTTGTTCTGGGTTGAAGTACAATTCCCAATTTAGCAATTTCATAATTTAGTGGTTCCTGCTATATCAGAGCTATTTGAAATCTATCCCAAAAAGGGTATATAATATTCAAGGTGCACATTGGGTCATTCAGAATAACTTCACACACACGCTTCTGTGCATTTCCAAGTCTAATTCTGTCACTAAATCCATACCGGTCACCCAGCGCCTAAATACTAGGCCTCAAATTTATATCCCGCTGAATTTGAATACAATACATTGGGCCAAATAATATATTTGTTGTTGTGGTGAACCATAACAATGAGAAAAACATCTAGTAAGGGACGCGGACGTGGACATGGTCGTGGTGGTGTTAGTGGACCCTCTGGTGCTGGGAGAGGACGTGGCCGTTCTGCCACATCCACACGTCCTAGTGTACCAACTACCTCAGGTCCCAGTAGCCGCCAGAATTTACAGCGATATATGGTGGGGCCCAATGCCGTTCTAAGGATGGTAAGGCCTGAGCAGGTACAGGCATTAGTCAATTGGGTGGCCGACAGTGGATCCAGCACGTTCACATTATCTCCCACCCAGTCTTCTGCAGAAAGCGCACAGATGGCGCCTGAAAACCAACCCCATCAGTCTGTCACATCACCCCCATGCATACCAGGGAAACTGTCTCAGCCTCAAGTTATGCAGCAGTCTCTTATGCTGTTTGAAGACTCCGCTGGCAGGGTTTCCCAAGGGCATCCACCTAGCCCTTCCCCAGCGGTGAAAGACATAGAATGCACTGACGCACAACCACTTATGTTTCCTGATGATGAGGACATGGGAATACCACCTCAGCATGTCTCTGATGATGACGAAACACAGGTGCCAACTGCTGCGTCTTTCTGCAGTGTGCAGACTGAACAGGAGGTCAGGGATCAAGACTGGGTGGAAGACGATGCAGGGGACGATGAGGTCCTAGACCCCACATGGAATGAAGGTCGTGCCACTGACTTTCACAGTTCGGAGGAAGAGGCAGTGGTGAGACCGAGCCAACAGCGTAGCAAAAGAGGGAGCAGTGGGCAAAAGCAGAACACCCGCCGCCAAGAGACTCCGCCTGCTACTGACCGCCGCCATCTGGGACCGAGCACCCCAAAGGCAGCTTCAAGGAGTTCCCTGGCATGGCACTTCTTCAAACAATGTGCTGACGACAAGACCCGAGTGGTTTGCACGCTGTGCCATCAGAGCCTGAAGCGAGGCATTAACGTTCTGAACCTGAGCACAACCTGCATGACCAGGCACCTGCATGCAAAGCATGAACTGCAGTGGAGTAAACACCTTAAAACCAAGGAAGTCACTCAGGCTCCCCCTGCTACCTCTTCTGCTGCTGCCGCCTCGGCCTATTCTGCTGCTGCCGCCTCGGCCTCTTCCTCCGCCTCTGGAGGAACGTTGGCACCTGCCGCCCAGCAAACAGGGGATGTACCACCAACACCACCACCACCACCTCCGTCACCAAGCGTCTCAACCATGTCACACGCCAGCGTTCAGCTCTCCATCTCACAAACATTTGATAGAAAGCGTAAATTCCCACCTAGCCACCCTCGATCCCTGGCCCTGAATGCCAGCATTTCTAAACTACTGGCCTATGAAATGCTGTCATTTAGGCTGGTGGACACAGACAGCTTCAAACAGCTCATGTCGCTTGCTGTCCCACAGTATGTTGTTCCCAGCCGGCACTACTTCTCCAAGAGAGCCGTGCCTTCCCTGCACAACCAAGTATCCGATAAAATCAAGTGTGCACTGCGCAACGCCATCTGTAGCAAGGTCCACCTAACCACAGATACGTGGACCAGTAAGCACGGCCAGGGACGCTATATCTCCCTAACTGCACACTGGGTAAATGTAGTGGCAGCTGGGCCCCAGGCGGAGAGCTGTTTGGCGCACGTCCTGCCGCCGCCAAGGATCGCAGGGCAACATTCTTTGCCTCCTGTTGCCACCTCCTCCTTCTCGGCTTCCTCCTCCTCTTCTTCCACCTGCTCATCCAGTCAGCCACACACCTTCACCACCAACTTCAGCACAGCCCGGGGTAAACGTCAGCAGGCCATTCTGAAACTCATATGTTTGGGGGACAGGCCCCACACCGCACAGGAGTTGTGGCGGGGTATTGAACAACAGACCGACGAGTGGTTGCTGCCGGTGAGCCTCAAGCCCGGCCTGGTGGTGTGTGATAATGGGCGAAATCTCGTTGCAGCTCTGGGACTAGCCAATTTGACGCACATCCCTTGCTTGGCGCATGTGCTGAATTTGGTGGTGCAGAAGTTCATTCACAACTACCCCGACATGTCAGAGCTGCTGCATAAAGTGCGGGCCGTCTGTTCGCGCTTCCGGCGTTCACATCCTGCCGCTGCTCGCCTGTCTGCGCTACAGCGTAACTTCGGCCTTCCCGCTCACCGCCTCATATGCGACGTGCCCACCAGGTGGAACTCCACCTTGCACATGCTGGACAGACTGTGCGAGCAGCAGCAGGCCATAGTGGAGTTTCAGCTGCAGCACGCACGGGTCAGTCGCACTACAGAACAGCACCACTTCACCACCAATGACTGGGCCTCCATGCGAGACCTGTGTGCCCTGTTGCGCTGTTTCGAGTACTCCACCAACATGGCCAGTGGCGATGACACCGTTATCAGCGTTACAATACCACTTCTATGTCTCCTTGAGAAAACACTTAGGGCGATGATGGAACAGGAGGTGGCCCAGGAGGAGGAGGAGGAGGATGAGGAAGAGGGGTCATTTTTAGCACTTTCAGGCCAGTCTCTTCGAAGTGACTCAGAGGGAGGTTTTTTGCAACAGCAGAGGCCAGGTACAAATGTGGCCAGCCAGGGCCCACTACTGGAGGACGAGGAGGACGAGGATGAGGAGGAGGTGGAGGAGGATGAGGATGAAGCATGGTCACAGCGGGGTGGCACCCAACGCAGCTCGGGTCCATCACTGGTGCGTGGCTGGGGGGAAAGGCAGGACGATGACGATACGCCTCCCACAGAGGACAGCTTGTCCTTACCCCTGGGCAGCCTGGCACACATGAGCGACTACATGCTGCAGTGCCTGCGCAACGACAGCAGAGTTGCCCACATTTTAACCTGTGCGGACTACTGGGTTGCCACCCTGCTGGATCCACGCTACAAAGACAATGTGCCCACCTTACTTCCTGCACTGGAGCGTGATAGGAAGATGCGCGAGTACAAGCGCACGTTGGTAGACGCGCTACTGAGAGCATTCCCAAATGTCACAGGGGAACAAGTGGAAGCCCAAGGCCAAGGCAGAGGAGGAGCAAGAGGTCGCCAAGGCAGCTGTGTCACGGCCAGCTCCTCTGAGGGCAGGGTTAGCATGGCAGAGATGTGGAAAACTTTTGTCAACACGCCACAGCTAACTGCACCACCACCTGATACGCAACGTGTTAGCAGGAGGCAACATTTCACTAACATGGTGGAACAGTACGTGTGCACACCCCTCCACGTACTGACTGATGGTTCGGCCCCATTCAACTTCTGGGTCTCTAAATTGTCCACGTGGCCAGAGCTAGCCTTTTATGCCTTGGAGGTGCTGGCCTGCCCGGCAGCCAGCGTTTTGTCTGAACGTGTATTCAGCACGGCAGGGGGCGTCATTACAGACAAACGCAGCCGCCTGTCTACAGCCAATGTGGACAAGCTGACGTTCATAAAAATGAACCAGGCATGGATCCCACAGGACCTGTCCGTCCCTTGTCCAGATTAGACATTAACTACCTCCCCATAACCATATATTATTGGACTCCAGGGCACTTCCTCATTCAATCCTATTTTTATTTTCATTTTACCATTATATTGCGATGCTACCCAAAGTTGAATGAACCTCTCCTCTGCCTGTGTGCTAGGCCTAAATATATGCCAATGGACTGTTGCAGTGGTGGCTGACATGAAGCCTGATTCTCTGCTATGACATGCAGACTAATTCTCTGCTGACATGAAGCCAGATTGTCTGTTACGGGACCTCTCTCCTCTGCCTGGGTGCTGGGCCTAAATTTATGACAATGGACTGTTGCAGTGGTGGCTGACGTGAAGCCTGATTCTCTGCTATGACATGCAGACTGATTCTCTGCTGACATGAAGCCAGATCCTCTGTTACGGGACCTCTCTCCTCTGCCTGGGTGCTGGGCCTAAATTTATGACAATGGACTGTTGCAGTGGTGGCTGACGTGAAGCCTGATTCTCTGCTATGACATGCAGACTGATTCTCTGCTGACATGAAGCCAGATCCTCTGTTACGGGACCTCTCTCCTCTGCCTGGGTGCTGGGCCTGAATATATGCCAATGGACTGTTGCAGTGGTGGGTGACGTGAAGCCTCATTCTCTGCTATGACATGCAGACTAATTCTCTGCTGACATGAAGCCAGATTGTCTGTTACGGGACCTCTCTCCTCTGCCTGTGTGTGTGCTGGGCCTAAATATATGCCAATGGACTGTTGCAGTGGTGGCTGACGTGAAGCCTCATTCTCTGCTATGACATGCAGACTGATTCTCTGCTGACATGAAGCCAGATCCTCTGTTACGGGACCTCTCTCCTCTGCCTGGGTGCTGGGCCTAAATTTATGACAATGGACTGTTGCAGTGGTGGCTGACGTGAAGCCTGATTCTCTGCTATGACATGCAGACTGATTCTCTGCTGTCATGAAGCCAGATTGTCTGTTACGGGACCTTTCTCCTCTACCTGGGTTCTGGGCCTAAATTTATGAAAATTGACTCTTACAGTGGTGGGTGACGTGAAGCCTGATTCTCTGCTATGATATGAAGACTGATTCTCTGCTGACATGAAGCCAGATTGTCTGTTACGGGACCTTTCTCCTCTGCCTGGGTTCTGGGCCTAAATTTATGAAAATTGACTCTTACAGTGGTGGGTGACGTGAAGCCTGATTCTCTGCTATGATATGAAGACTGATTCTCTGCTGACATGAAGCCAGATTGTCTGTTACGGGACCTTTCTCCTCTGCCTGGGTTCTGGGCCTAAATTTATGAAAATTGACTCTTACAGTGGTGGGTGACGTGAAGCCTGATTCTCTGCTATGATATGAAGACTGATTCTCTGCTGACATGAAGCCAGATTGTCTGTTACGGGACCTTTCTCCTCTGCCTGGGTTCTGGGCCTAAATTTATGAAAATTGACTCTTACAGTGGTGGGTGACGTGAAGCCTGATTCTCTGCTATGATATGAAGACTGATTCTCTGCTGACATGAAGCCAGATTGTCTGTTACGGGACCTTTCTCCTCTGCCTGGGTTCTGGGCCTAAATTTATGAAAATTGACTCTTACAGTGGTGGGTGACGTGAAGCCTGATTCTCTGCTATGATATGAAGACTGATTCTCTGCTGACATGAAGCCAGATTCTCTGTTACGGGACCTCTCTCCTCTGCCTGGGTGCTGGGCCTAAATTTATGACAATGGACTGTTGCAGTGGTGGCTGACGTGAAGCCTGATTCTCTGCTATGACATGCAGACTGATTCTCTGCTGACATGAAGCCAGATTCTCTGTTACGGGACCTCTCTCCTCTGCCTGTGTGTGTGCTGGGCCTAAATATATGCCAATGGACTGTTGCAGTGGTGGCTGACGTGAAGCCTCATTCTCTGCTATGACATGCAGACTAATTCTCTGCTGACATGAAGACAGATTCTCTGTTACGGGACCTCTCTCCTCTGCCTGGGTGCCGGGGCCTAAATATCTGAGAATGGACTGTTCCAGTGGTGGGTGACGGGAAGCCAGATTCTCTGCTATGGAACCTCTCTCCAATTGATTTTGGTTAATTTTTATTTATTTAATTTTTATTTTAATTCATTTCCCTATCCACATTTGTTTGCAGGGGATTTACCTACATGTTGCTGCCTTTTGCAGCCCTCTAGCTCTTTCCTGGGCTGTTTTACAGCCTTTTTAGTGCCGAAAAGTTCGGGTCCCCATTGACTTCAATGGGGTTCGGGTTCGGGACGAAGTTCGGATCGGGTTCGGATCCCGAACCCGAACATTTCCGGGATGTTCGGCCGAACTTCTCGAACCCGAACATCCAGGTGTTCGCTCAACTCTATTCATAACATCTACAGTATTAGACACTCCTTATAAACACATCTTTTTAGCTTAGCCTATCACATCCTCTGATCTAACTCTACTTCATTTACCACCCCTTCCCCTTTCAGCATCATTGTTGTGAACCTGATCCATTGTCAAATATCCACACTGCATGCACTACAAATATTGGCAACTGACTGGCTCATGCAGATTTATATCTACACCCCTATTGTGTTAAGATGGATAGACATTTGTACAAATCAAGCACTTCAGTGTTACTTCCTCAGAGAGTGTAAGCTCTGCAGGGCCCTTATTCCTCTTATTGTAATTGTTGACTTGTTGGTTTCTATGTTATTTATGACTGTTTGTACAGAATCCCCTGATTATAAAGCGCTGCTGAATATGTTGGTGCTCTATAAATAAATAATATTATTATTATTGAAGAAAGCAAGAATGAGGAATGAGACAGGGATGTCCTTTGCCACCATTTTTATTTGCATTGGTAATATAACTATTTAAATTCAACAGTCCCTAAGATTGTGCGTTTTCATAGGAAGGGAAATTACAAAAAATATTGCAGTATGTTGCTGATTTGTTTCTATTCACAGGCAACTCAAGGAATTTGTATAATATAATTAAAGGATTTGGCTTGTTCTCTGATTGTGATATCAGTTGTTAGAAATATATTTTTCTCCCTCTGAACGGTAAAAATGTTCTGGATGAAATGAATTTAAAAGTTGTGTTTTTATTTTCTTTCTTGAAATAGTGATATCCTCTAATATTCGTTAGTACGATTCACTACTACCTACCTATTCAACGTTCTGTGGCGGTTTAAGGTCACTAACTCTGGGGTCTAGTGGATTAAGGGGTTAATAAGGGGATTAAGGGGTTAACTCTAGGGGTTAATATTTTCTGTCAGCTCCTGTTTACCAGGCTCAGACTGGCCAGCTAGGGAGAAGGTGAATCCCCTGGTGGGCACTGGCCTGCAGCACTGAGACTAAGAAGTGGTGAGCCAGAGCTGCTCACCCAGAAAAGCTGCCATGCGCTGATTTATATCAGAGGAAGTCCACTTCACAGTAACTCAGTGCTCTGCGCCACTTGTATTCTGTATAGATGCAGCTCTGGGGTCCATCAAAGCCATCAACTCACTATTTTACTGCACTTGCATTGTGATTTATGCTGTTATTTGCACTGTTATACTGTTTTACGTGTATACTAGTGTTGGGAGAGTATGCTCGTCCGAACACCATTTTGACTCAAGCATCGCAATGCTCGGCACATCGCGGTCTTCGGCTGAACACCCGACCACATGTGCTCGAGCGCTATGCTCGAGTGTCCTCCCCGCATGTTTGTTGATTGCTACGCAGCCAATGAATGTTCGGGGAAGTACTGGCACTCAATGTAATGCTGAAGCCATGTTGGTTACTGGCATTACAGTGATTGGCTGTCCGGAACGCCTTTTTGGTGCTATATAGCACCCAGTGACACGTGGTTGGGCTCAGCAGAAGGAACAGATAATGTAGGGACAGGAATAGTTTTTTTTAGGCAGGGTTTAGTCTTGACACTAAACTGTGTAAAGTAATTTACACTGATGAGGACAGTATACTACTACAGAGGGATCTGGATAGACTGGAGGCTTGGGCAGATAAGTGGCAGATGGGGTTTAACACTGATAAATGTAAAGTTATGCACATGGGAAGGAAAAATGCAAGTCAACCGTACATACTAAATGGTAAAACACTCGGTAACACTGACATGGAAAAGGATCTAGGAATTTTAATAAACAGCAAACTAAGCTGCAAAAACCAGTGTCAGGCAGCTGCTGCCAAGGCCAACAAGATAATGGGTTGCATCAGAAGGGGCATAGATTCCCGTGATAAGAACATAGTCCTACCACTTTATAAATCGCTAGTCAGACCACACATGGAGTACTGTGTACAGTTCTGGGCTCCTGTAAACAAGGCAGACATAGCAGAGCTGGAGAAGGTCCAGAGGAGGGCAACTAAAGTAATAACTGGAATCGGGCAACTACAGTACCCTGAAAGATTATCAAAATTAGAGTTATTCACTTTAGAAAAAAGACGACTGAGGGGAGATCTAATTAATATGTATAAATATATCAAGGGTCAGTACAGAGATCTATCCCATCAGCTATTTATCCCCAGGACTGTGACTGTGACGAGGGGACATCCTCTGCGCCTGGAGGAAAGAAGGTTTGTACACAAACATAGAAAAGGATTCTTTACGGTAAGAGCAGTGAGAATATGGAACTCTCTGCCTGAGGAGGTGGTGATGGTGAGTACAATAAAGGAATTCAAGAGGGGCCTGGACGTATTTCTGGAGCTTAATAATATTACAGGCTATAGCTACTAGAGAGGGGTCTTCCTCTGGATCAACTTGCGGGATAACAGGCCGAACTGGATGGACAAATGTCTTTTTTCGGCCTTATGTACTATGTTACTATGTTACTATGTAAATGTGTTAGAGACCCAAAAGTCCTTTTAAGGACTATTGTTTTTTCTGGCTGCAATACATACTTTTAGCGCAACCTGTGCTAAATTGCGTGCAATTGTTTGGCCGCTGCCTACAGTGACACAACCTCTGCTACTTCTGTTGTGTTACATTTGGACATCCTAAATATCAGTGACATTCAGTTTAGTTTTTTTGCCGCTGGTGACAGTGACATTACCTGCGCTACATCTCCTATATAACGTTTGCACAACCTAAATACCAGTAACATTCAGTTTAATATTTTTGCCACTGGTGACAGCGACATTACTTGCGCTACATCTCCCGTATAACGTTTGCACATTCTAAATATCAGTGACATTCAGTTTAATTTTTTCGCCGCTTGTGACAGCGACATTACCTGCGCTATATCTCCTGTATAACATTTGCGCATCCTAAATATCTGTGACATTCAGTTTAATATTTTTGACACAATCAGGCATGGTTGTGTCTGATAATAGGCCTAACTTGGTGGCAGCTTTGGAGCTCAGCAAGCTCACACACATACCATGCCTAGCACACGTGTTCAGCTTCATGCCTAGCACACTTCAACGTTTCTCAAAACCAACCCAAATTTGTCTGAGATACTGGTGAAGGTGCGCTACATGTGTGACCATTTCCGAAGGTCATCTACAGCTGCCACCGGTCTGGCAACGCTGCAGCAGTGCTTGCAATTGCCAGCTCACTGACTGTTGTGCGACGTGAGCACGCTCTGGAACTCCACGTTTTGCATGTTGGGCAGGCTTTGTGATCAGCAGAGGGCAGTAGTGGGATACCAGCTGCAACATGGCGATCGCCTTTCCAGTCAACTTCCGCTCTTCAGGCGACGAGTGGGCATGGATGTCTGACCTCTGTGAGGTTTTATGCAACTTTGAGGAATAAACACAGATGGTGAGCGGCAATGCCGCTGTTATCAGCATAACCATCCAACTTCTGTATCTACTGAAACGCTCTTTACTCATAATGAAGGCGGATGCTTTGCATGTGGAAGAGGTGGAAATGGGGGAAAACAGTACACAGGGTGATAGCCAGACCACCCTCAGTTCGTCTTCTCAGCACAAATTGGATGATGATGAGGAGGAGAAGGAGCAGAAGATGGTTGCCTCCGGTACAGAGGGTAATACCTATAGCAGGTTTATTACATCTGTTCAGCATGGGTGGGCCAAAGAAAAGAAAGAGGATGAGGAGATTACGAGTCATCCTCCTGATGAGGAAAGCAAAGTCTTGTCTGTTGGGACTCCGGCACACATGGCTAACTTTATGTTATGCTGCCTTTCCCGTGACCCTCGTGTTATACGCATTTTGACCAACACCGATTACTGGTTGTTCACCCTCCTCAACCCCTGCTACAAAGAGAACTTCTAATCTTTCATTCCTGTGGTGGAGAGGACTAGCAAAATTGTTCAATACCAGAAGGTCCTTGTGGAAAAATAGTTCCAAAAATTTCAAGCTGACAACGCTGGTGGCAGAGTACGTAGATTCTTGGGCAACCAATGAGAAAAGACAAGGGGAACACCCAGCAGTTCCAGCAGAGGCAGGGCAACACTCTCCAAGGCCTAGGACAGTTTCATGACACCCTGCCAGCACCCTCACCCTGATGCGCGGCGGGAGGGAAAAGTTTTGGAAGATGGTGAAGGAGTACGTAGCAGACCGTGTCAGCATCCTCAGTAATCTCTCTGTGCCTTATAACTATTAGGTGTCCAAGCTGGACAGGTGGCATGAACTGGCTTTGGAGGTGCTGGCCTGTTCTGCCGCCAAGGTTTTGTCAGAGTGGGTATTTAGTGCTGCTGAGGTCATAATAGCTGATAAGAACATCCACTTGTCAACTGAAAATGCTAAAAGGTTGACTCTTATAAAAATGAACAAGGCCTGGATTGTCCTGACTTCTCTACTCCACCAGAGGAAAGCGGCTGAGTCTTTTATGGTGTATTGAATACACTGTATTCCCATGCACCCCTTCCACCACAAAAAAAGGTATATGGTTCAATCTTCCTTTTCTCATCCTCCTCCATCATATCAACATGCATCTTAGGCTGCCATCGCTCCTAATGTTTTAGAGGGTCAGCTCAGCAGCAGACTTTCACCACTAATGTTTTAGAGGGTCACCAGCAGGCCCTCGCCCATAATGTTTTAGATGGTCAGATCAGCAGCAGGCCCTCGCCCCTAATGTTTTAAAGGGTCAGCTCAGCAGCAGACCCTCATCCCTAATATTTTAGATGGTCAGATCAGCAGCATGTGCTCGCCCCCAAATGTTTTAGATGGTCAGATCAGAATGTTTTAGATGGTCAGATCAGCAGCAGACCCTCACCCCTAATGTTTTAGATGGCAAAATCCACAGCAGGCCCTCGCCCCTAATGTTTTAAAGGGTCAGCTCAGCAGCAGATCGTTACCCATAATGTTTTAGATGGTCATATCAGCAGCAGGCCCTCGCCCCTAATGTTTTAGATGGTCAGATCAGTAGCAGGCCCTCGCCCCTAATGTTTTAAAGGGTCAGGCCCTCGCCCCTAATGTTTTAAAGGGTTACCAGCAGGCCCTTGCTCCAAATGTTTTAGAGGGTCACCAGCAGCCCATTATAACTTTTGGGTGTGTATGATGCCCTCCTTTATGTGTAATAATCGGTGCATTGGAGTGCCGGTTTCTTGTAATTTTTGGCAGCCCTTTCACTTAGTGCATAGGCTGTAGGAATCCCACTACCTAAAGAATTGTACCACAATGTGAATGAGGCCCTCCTTTTTGTGATATACAAATTGTATCGGAGTGCCTCTTCCTTGTAATTTTTGGCAGCACTTGCACTTCATATACAAGTGAATATATTTATATATATTTTTTTCCCACTTACATCAAGTCCCCTTAGGAGACCTGAACATGGAACCATTTGATTGGTTGTTCCATTGAATGCAATGAATTACCATGATACATATTACCATAAAATAAACTACAGGGTTCCAGCACCATGCCATGATTAAGAGTGGGGTGTCCACTCAAAACACACAGGTCTTATACATGATTTTTTATTTTTTTTTAATCTTCCATAACTTAATAAAATATGTTTTATGCTGGACTGGTGCTGGAACCCTTCACTTTATTTTCTGGACTTTAGCAGGTTGCTGGCCCTAGAGATTTAGAGAGTATGATTACAAAGCTGGGTGAGTTGTCCTTTACAATTCTTTGTATCAATGAATTACCATTGTTGCAGCCTATGGGACACTCAGTACCTTTCTACGGATCACTAGCATCATTCAGAGGGACCACAGTTCAGGCCTTGGTAGCACAGCACTTCCGGGAAAAACTTGCCTTAGATGCCGTGGTCACAATTTACCATGCCATCTAAGGGGTTAAATGTCTGTGATTTAAATTATTGCTTATTGCAGACATTCTATGGCACCTGTTCCTCAGGAGAGGAATACATGTACGTCATCTCTGGCCATGACTTAAGGACCAGAGAAGTACATGTACATCATGGTGATCGGGCAGAGGCAGGAGCTGCGCCTGCCTCATCAGCGGCAGGAGTCCTACAGTCACTGATTGCCGGACCCCTGCTGCATGCGCCGGCAACAGTGAAATCACCTTTTGCCAAAATAAATGGAAAAAAATTGTAAAAAATAGGGAAAAAAAGAATAGTTGACATATTAGGTATTTCCGCATCCGTATTGACCGGTTCTATAAAATATCACATGACCTAACCCCTCAGGTGAACACTGTCGAAATAATAAGATAAAAACTGTGCTAAATAAACCATTTTTTTTGTCACCTTACATCACTAAAAGTGCAACACCAAGCGATCAAAAAGGCATATACCCACCAAAATAGTACCAATCTAACAGTCACCTCATGTCACAAAAAATGAGCCCCTACCTAAGACAATTGCCCAAAAAATAAAAATGCTATGGCTCAGAATATGGAGACACTAAAACATCATTTTTTTGGTTTCAAGTAAATAAAAAAAGTATACATATTAGGTATTGCCACGTCCGTAACAACCTGCTCTCTAAAAATAGCACATGACCCAACCCCTCAGTTGACCACCGTAAATTTAAAAAAATAAAAACTGTGTTAAAAAAGCAATTTTGTGTTACCTTACATTGCAAAAAGTATAATAGCAAGCGATCAAAAAGTCATATACACCCCCAAAATAGTGCCGTTCAAGCCATCATCTCATCCTGTAAAAATGATATCCTACCTTAAGACAATCAACCAAAAACTGAAAAAACTATGGCTCTTAGAATATAGAGACACTAAAACATTATTTTTTTTGTTTCAAAAATGATATTATTGTGTAAAATGTAAATAAGCTTAAAAAAGTAAACATATTCGGTAGTGCCACATCCATAACTACCGGCTTTATAAAAATTCCACATGACCTAACACCTCAGGTGAATACCGTAAAAAACAAAAACGTGTCAAAAAAATATTTTTTTGTCACCTTACATCACATAAAGTGTAATAGCAAGTGATCAAAAAGTCATATGCACCCCAAAATAGTGCCAATAAAACCGTTATCACATCCTGCAAAAATGATACCCTACCTAAGACAATTACCCAAAACAAAAAAAAAAATATGGCTCTCAGACTATGGAGACACTAAAACATTATATTTTTTTGTTTAAAAAATGTTATCATTGTGTAAAACTTACATAAATAAAAAAAAGTTGACATATTAGGTATCACCACATCCATAAAAACCTGCTATATAAAAATATCACATGACTTAACCCCTCAGATGAACACCGTAAAAAATAATAAAATAAAAACTCTGTCAAAAAAGCCATTTTTTGGTCACCTTATATCACAAGAAGTGTAATAGCAAGCGATCAAAAAGTCACATGCACTCTATACTAGTACCAATCAAACCATTGTCTCATCCCGAAAAAAAATAAGCCCCTACACAAGACAGGCTTTCAGAATTAAAAAAAATTTGGCTTTCAGAATTTGGAGACACTAAAAATGCTTTGTTATATAAAACTGAAACAAACAACCCCAAAAAAATGGATATTGTGGCATCCGTAACAACCTGCTCTATAAAAATGTATTTACAACCTGTAAATGTTGTAAATAACAAAAAATAAAAATGGTGCCAAAACAGCTATTTTTTTTTACCTTGCCTCACAAAAAGTGTAATATAGAGAAATCAAAAATCATATGTACCCTAAAATAGAACCAACAAAACTGCCACCTTATCCCGTAGTTTCCAAAATGGGGTAACTTTTTTGAGTTTCTACTCTAGGAGTGCATTAGGAGGTCTTCAAATGTGACATAGCAGCTTAAAATTATCCCTGTGATACTGCATTCCTTTCCTTCTGCGCAATGCCGTTTGCCCGTATAGCAGTTTACAACCACATATAGGGTGTTTCTGTAAACTACAGAGAATTTCAAAAAGTGAAATTCTCTAATTTCCTTTCCATTTTCCATTAATTCTTGTGGTGCATCTAAAGGGTGAACAACATTTGTAAAATCAGTTTTGAATACCTTGAGGGGTGTAGTTTCTAAAATGGGGTAAATTTTAAGTGGTTTCTATTATGTAAGCCTCATAAAGTGACTTCAGGCTTGAACTAGTCCATAAAATCACAAAATGATCCAAACATGTAGTAGACATATGGGAAATGTAAAGTAATAACTATTTTTGGAGGTATTACATAATAAAAAAAACACCCAAAAATGACCCCATTCTAGAAACTTTGTCCCATAAGGTATTCAAAACTGATTTTACAAACTTTGTTAACCCTTTAGGTGTTCCACAAGAGTTAATGGCAAATGGAGATAACATTTCAGAATTTCAATTTTTGGGCAAATTTTCCATTTTAATCCATTTTTTCCAATAACAAAGCAATGGTTAACAGCCAAACAAAACTCAATATTTATTGCCCTGATTTTGTAGTTTGCAGAAACACCCCATATTTGGTCATAAACTGCTGTACGGGCACACGGCAGGGCACAGAAGGAAGGGAACGCCATATGGTTTTTGGAAGGCAGATTTTGCTGGACTGGTTTATTTACACCATGTCCCAAGTTAAATGTCTGTGATTTTCATTATTATCAGGAGAGGGCTTCATCCTTAAAAAAATTATGTCCACCGTCTGTGTAGTCTTTATAGTTTGTTACCACCCACTCATGACATCATCAAAGGTCTTTCAGCTGCAGTTACTCAGAGTTTACTTCTCCTGAACTGTAGCATGGAGAGTGGAGACCTTTATGATGGAAATGGCTGCGTTTCTTGCAGTCCTCTCCATGATTACTCATGTGGCCAGTCCGCCTCTTGCTGCTCAGATTAACAGTGCCAGGCAGTGGCAAAGCAGCCAGGGAGGGGCTGGCCACAGAAATAAGCAGAGCTGGAGTGCAATGATAACAGTGATATTGCACCAAGTGTCTAATTTGCATATTAGGAAATAAATATTATTTGATATCAGAATTTTGAATCAGCAACATATTAAACAGTGCGAACTACAGCTGTGCGTCTATGCAAATAGTTGTATAGGGAGGTAACTAGTGACAGATTCCCTTTAACACCAGGCTCCTACTTATGATTATCCATATTGTCTCCTTTACTGGCTTGATTATTTTTTCCAAGGCATTATACAGTGCTTGTTTCCAGAGGTTATTATGACCACTGTGCTGCCATTTTCGTTTGACCAATTCTCGGCATATTTAGCGGGTTACGGCCGGATGACCACTGGTCCTTATTATAGTTAATGGGGCAAGACGGCAACAAAAAAGCAACTGCATCCAAAAAGTAGATCAAGTTAATTTGGGTTCTTTATTTAAAATAGTATTTTATTGATTCAATATCAGATGAATAAGGAATAAAGCGTAGTCTTTGGAATGTGTATATGAAATGATCGATATTAGGTTGCAGTGGCTGGTTTGATTCCTTTGGATTTTGTACTTTCTCTTTGGCAGAAAAAGTATGGGACATGGAAAGATATTAATGGTGCAGGGTCACTCTGTCTTTTCTTTTGTGCTCCATAATACTTGTGCAGAAATATATAAATTGCAGGGGTTTTTAATTTGAAAAAACGGTATTGAATACATACATCAAATTATGACACTCTCTGGCCTTAAGGACTTCACAGCTCTTCAGAGTGAATATGATTTAACTAAAAATAATTTCAGTGAGTTTTTGCAATTAGGAGCAAGACAAAGGAATCCCTAAGAGCAATTTGCTCTGAGGAATGGATGCAATTTGAAATATTATTTCAGAAGAATCACTCTAAAAATGTTATCTCTAAATTCTATAATATATTGTTATCTCCCTTATCCATGAGACATATCAATTACTGTATGAAGTAATAAAAAAAAAGACACATGGAGCTCTGCGGTACCTAGGGCAAAAAGTTCAGACTTCATCTTGCACTCTGTCACTCTCTGTTATTCCCTGTAATCCAATGTGACCGTCTGTTATACCTTGTCACTCACCCTCTGAAATACCCTATCACCATGTCACCCTCTGCAGTATTACCTAGTGTGTGCTACGAGTCATATAATGTGTAGGCACCCAGCAGAGCCGATGTGACCTGTACATAGCCAGGATAGCAGTCTCCTCACATCTGAGCTTGGATAGCTTTTTTCAGGGGCGGGTGGGGGATGTTCGGTGTGTGTTCATATAAGTATAGTAGCAGGCAATGTTTCACGACTCTCCAGCCTGGCAAACTGAAGCAGCTAGTAAAAGCTGACCAACATGCATGACATGCAACTGCAGCAAATGTCCACACATAGATTGATCCCATTGTATGAGGTTACTGTAGGTCCAGGAGTGGTTATGCAGCACATAACTGCAAACAGAAATCTGGACCAGTCTAGGATTTGTGCAGCACATTCTTCAGCAAATACATACTGGATTTTTGCAGTGGGACCAGAGTTTGCATTGGGATCAAGAGCCTAAAGGGGTTGGCCCATCTCATACATTGATGGCTACCTCCAGGACAGGGCTACGAAAGGGAAGGAGAGCACATAGCCCATGCAAGGCGTGCTCTCCATTCACCTCTGGCCCCTCTGAATCTAATGAAATCGTATATATATTAAATGTCTGTTGTACAGAGAAGAGTTCATTGATTCTAAACTAATCGAGTTGCAAATTTCCCAAAAGGTTTGGATCCTAGCGAATCCAAAACATTTGTGATTCATTTCAGATGAATCGATCAAAATGACATCTGCCATTTTACAGATCAGAAGACAGCACAGCATGGCAGAGAAGATGAAGTATCACATGACCCTGGGTAACATCCTGGTTGCCAAGCTTGCCAGTAATGCCTAGAAGTCACAACCTCAGCCGATCAGGATGGACTATACTGGCATGTGTCATAGACACTCTATATCACATTTTTTACAATATTTATCATGGTGCTGGTATACTGCCTGATACATATTGCATTATTCTAAAAAACAGACTAGTGTACCTAATATACTGGTCTGTGCCCCAGTTGCCATATAATTTACTATACTCTGTCTACTATACTAGTGTACCTAATATACTGGTCTGTGCCCCAGTTGCCGTATATTTTACTATGCTCTGTCTAATTGACCATTTTAAAAGGAAAAATAGAGTTTCTTAAAAACCTTTATTTGATCAGACCTATGTACTTTATGTACTTTTATGTATATCTGCATGCATGTATGTATGTATTTTATTTAACACCAAACCTGTTGCTACTAAGGAAGGGTTAATTTTTTTTCACTTTTTTAAATAAAAAATATCTGTGTGTTTTTAAACAGGCATTCTTTTCTACCAGCGGATACCATGAATTTATCCAAAGCATGTATGTTGCTGTCACTTTGACATTACTAATGCTATCTTGCTGTGGAGCTTGAAAGGGGCTGAAATACAATACGATGAGACCTTTGAGTGCCATACACAGTTTTTTAGGACAATGGGGGCACTTTCAGTTTGGGTTAAATTTATTCAGATCTGAATAGAATCTGTCAATCAATTAGTGTGAATCAGACCTGAATCAAGTTTGAAGACATTTGCTTATCTATACTATTGTATATGGAATTAGGTCACTTCACAGGACTGTTAAAATATTACATGCATATTAGAGACGTAAAACTTAGCCCCCACATCCTACTGTAGCTAGTGCTGCAATTATCTATATTCACAGTAGGCCTGTGCCTATAGGCAGCTCCCTCGGGAAGGGTGTATACTAAAGTGAAAAATGTTTCTGACAGGTGTGTATAAATATGTAGCTGATAAGCATTTAAATGTTATTTAGGTAGCCACATGATAATTAAAGGAGGGCATTCCATGGGAGAACAAGAGCAAGCAAGGAGGAACAAGAGGAACACTACAGATAGTAGATCAACAGTTAAACCTCATATCATATAGCCATTAATAACAAGGTGTGGCCCACTAGATTGGTAGATTTTAAGACATCAGACAATTGGTCCCCACATGTAAATCCAGTGCTGATTGCAGCAAACTTTAGTTTGGTTCAGTAGTGCCACATGGCTCCAGGCATTGCAGCTTTAATACAGGCACTAATATATGGCCATATTTTGGTAGTTTAAAACCATCCAAATTAATTCTTGAAATTCTACAGATGTGTGTCCTCACTTACCTTTCCTCTTAGCTCAACATATCCAGAGATGTACAATGTGAAATGACGTTAAAAAAACATGATTTGGTACTACTCTGTCACGAGATACAGTGCTGCCAATAATTATTCATACCCCTGGCAAATGTTGACTTAAAGTTACTTTTATTCAACCAGCAAGTCATTTTTTGACGGGAAATGACATAGGTGTCTCCCAAAAGATAATAAGACGATGTACAAGAGGCATTATTGTGGAAAAAAAAAACATTTCTCACTTTTTATTTACATTTGAGGAAAAAATACAAGATGTTCCGCACTGTGGAAAATCTCAGAGGACGTGGTCGAAAGCCAAAAGTGACACCCTGTGCTGGCCAGGAGGATAGTTAGAGAGGTGAAAAAGAATCCAAGCATCACCACCAAGGCCATCCTGGTGAATTTGGGCTCTGCTGGTGGCAATGTCTCAAGGCAGACAATCCAACTGACACTGCACAATGCAGACCAAGGAGGATGCCACTTCTCCAGATAAGGCACACAAAAGCTTGCTTGGCCTTTACAAAAGCTCATCTGGACAAAGAAGAAGACTTCTGGTCTTCTGTGTTATGGTCAGATGAAATGAAAATTTAAATGTTAGGTCACAATGATGTTTCCTTCATTTAGCGTAAAAAAGGAGAGGCCTTCAACCCAAAGAACACCATCCCCACTGTCAAACATGGTGGTGGGAACCTAATGCTTTAATATTAATCTCAGATGCCGCGACCAGCGATGAACGTGGCATCTGAGGAGTTCAATGAAGGGGGCTGTGGAACCGCCGATCCCTGTCATTGCACCACTACTTACAAAAAAAATGCACTTTGTGATGAAGTAATTTGTCACAAAGCTATTTTTGGGAAAAATCTGTGAAGCAGCCAAATCAAATTTTGAAGAACTTTGCTCAAATCTAAAACTATGCATATACAAATTAGGTCTATATATATTTGGACAAAGACAAAATTTTTCTCATTTTTGTTCTGTACATTACCATAATGGATTTTGAACAAAACAATTCAGTGGGTTGAACAAAATGATTGCATAAAAATGTGAGGAACTAAAGCATTTTGTAAACTCAATCCCTTCATTTCAGGGGCACAAAAGTAATTGTACAAATTAAATAATTGTAAACTTTTTTTTTTAATTTCTAATACTTGGTTGAAAACCCTTTGTTGGCAATGAAGTCTTGAACTCATGGACATCCCCAGACGCGGTGTTTCCTCCTTCTTAATGCTCTGCCAGGCCTTTACTGCAGCGGTTTTTAGTTGCTGTTTGTTTGTGAGCCTTTCTGTCTGAAGTTTAGTGTTTAACAAGTGAAATGCATGCTCTATTGGGTTCAGACCAGGGGACTGACTTGGCCATTCAAGCATATTCCATGTCTTTGCTTTAACCCTTCGGATACCGGAAGTTTTTTTTTTCGTTTTTGCGTTTTAATTTTTCTTCCCTATTTTCCGTGAGCCATAACTTTTTTTTTTTCCGGTCACATAGCTGTATGAGGGCTTATTTTCTGCGGGACAAGTTTTACTTTCTAATCCCACCATTAACTATGGCATAAAATGTTGTGGGAAGCGGTAAAAAAATTCCAAATGGGGTGAAATTGGAAAAAAAACGCAATCCCTCCATAGTTTTACAGGTTTTGTTCCCGTTTTGTTCACGGCAAAGTGGACCCATTCCCTTCATTATCTGGGTCAGTACGATTACAACAATACCCCATATGTATAGGTTCTTTATGTCTAAATAGTGTAAAAATAAATGTCAACTTTGAGAATATTTTTTTTTATATCACCATATTCCCCGACCCCCATAACTTTTTTATACTTATGTCTACTGAGCTGTTCAGGAGCTCATTTTTTGCGGAACAATCTGTACTTTTAATTGATACCATTTTGGAGTATGCGTGAGTTTTTGATCACATTTTATAAAAAAATTTTGGGTAAGAGAAGCAATGAAAAAATGGCAAATTTGACCCTTTTTTCGGTTACGCCATTTGCCGTATTGGATTTTTTTTTTTCCATTTTAATAGTATGGGCATTTTCAGTCACGGTGATTCTCATGATGTTTATATTTATTGTTATTTAAGTATTTATTTTGCAATTTACGGAAAGGTGGGTGATTTAAACTTTTATATATTTTTTTAAATTTTTTATATATTGAATTTTTTTTTTGTGATAATTATGTGACTCATATATGAGCTTATTACATTTTATTATCAATTTTTGTTTATCCAGAATTTATTACTAGCTTATTTTGCTCACTTTTGCTCATTTCTTATCCTGGCCTGCCATCTGATAGCTAAAATAAGAATTGCAGTTTGAATACTGGTAGCTTTTTCAGTAAAGCTACCAGTATTTAGCGCAACTATCTATGCCCGGATTGGACACACAGGGGATCGGTTTTTGCGCATTTAGGTGCTGTGATCTCACTTGATCACGGCATCTAAAGCATTTAATTATCGCGATCAGCATTATTGCCGCTTACGGTAATTAGCCGCAGGTCTCTGCGAGCGGGCATCATGCTTGCACAGCGTTACCAGCGCCGTACGGCGCTGGTAGTGAAAGGGTTAATAAACTCCTGGGTTGCTTTGGATTTATGTTTTGGGTCATTGTCCATCTGTATTTTAAAACGCCGACCAATCAGTTTGGCTGCATTTGGCTGGATTTGAGCACACAGTATGTCTCTGAAAACCCCAGAATTCATCCGGCTGCTTCTGTCCTGTGTCATATCATCAATAAACACTAGGGACCCAATGCCACTGGCAGCCATGCATGCCCAAGCCATCACACTGTCTCCACCGTGTTTTACAGATGATGTGGTATGCTATGGATCATGAGCTGTACCATCCCTTCGCCATACTTTTTTCTTTCCATCATAAGGTAGAGGTTGATATTGGTTTCATCTGTCCAAAGAATGTTTTTTTAGAAGTGTGCTGGTTTTTAAAGATTTTTTTGGGCAAAGTCCTATCCAGCCTTCTTATCCTTGAGGCTTATGAGTGGCTTGCAACGTGCAGTGAATCCTCTGTATTTACTTTCATGCAATCTTCTCTTTATGGTAGATTTGGATATTGATACATCTATATCCTGGAGAGTGTTGTTCACTTGGTTGACTGTTGGGAAGGGGTTTCTCTTCGCCATGGTAATTATTCTGCGATCATCCACCACTGTTGTCTTCCATGGGCACCCAGGTCTTTTTGCATTGTTGAGATCACCAGTGCTTTCTTTCTTTCTCAGGATGTACTAAACTGTAGCTTTTGCCACTCCTAATAGTGTAGCAATTTCTCGGATGGGTTTTTCTGTTTTCGCAGATGAAGGATGGCTTGTTTCACCTGCATGGAGAGCTCCTTTGACCTCCAGGCCTTTTATGTGCTTAATTGAGAATGAAATAAGGAAGGAATTGCCCACGCCTGCCCATGAAAGAGACTTTGAGTCAATTGTTAATTACTTTTGGTCCCTTTAAAAACAGGGTGCCACATGTAGCTGTAAACTTATAAACCCTTCATCCATTTTTAATGTGGATACCCTCAAATAAAATCTAAAAGTCTGGACTTTATGTCAATGTCCATTATATAACTATAACTTGAATACGTTTTTGTAAACAGGTAATAAAAAATAAATTGTGTCAGTGTCTAAATATATATGGATCCAACTGTAGTACACTCACATATATACAATAAACTGTATACATATATACTAGTGTTGGGCGAGCACCGCGTTTGCTCGAGCACAAAGCTCGAGTCTCCTCCCCGAACCTTTGTTGCCTGCTATGCAGCCAATAAACGTGCAGGTAAGTACTGCCATTCACTGTAATGCCGTAGCCATGTTGGCTACTGGCATTACATTGATTGTCTGGCCGGAACGCATCATTGAGTGCTATATAGCACCCGATGACATGTGTTCAGCTCAGTGCAAATCTTCAAAAGCTTAAAAGGTGGTGTTGAGTTACACTGTCGGGATGGTGCAGTTTTTTATTTTGGTGCTGGCTACATCTGTACTGTATTCAGCTTCTCATCAGCAGCCCATAGATATAAACACAGCAGAAGTATGCATGTTCGATCACTGCTCCATTCATATGGGTAAGTGGGTGATTGCCCTGATAATCCTGAGGATGCCAGTCATACAGCAAAATATGTCTAGTAGGCTATGGCCCTATTGTTTTTAAATGTATACGTTTTTCTGCGCCCTGGAATAGGAGAAGAACATACTATAGATGCATCTCTTCATGCAATGGCTACACTGAACGATTGTATGTAAGACACAAGTTTGTCATCATCTGTACTGTGGTACATTAGAGATCTTTTAGATTTGAGCATAGAACCATAGAATCATTGTTTTAACTAGTGATGAGCAGCAGGGGCAATATTGTAATTTGCGATATTTCGCAAATATTTGGGCGAATATTCAGCATATATTCGAGAATTCGTGATCTCCAGTCATTATTTTCTTGATTTTGAAAATCGGCAATTAGAAAATTTGCAATAAAAATTTTTGCGATCAACACTACTCCTAAATTCAAAGATATTGCAGCCTTCTCATTGGCCCACAAGCAAGAAGCAGTGAGGGATGATGGGTATTGATGAGAATATTCACGATTACGAAGATATAACACTATATTCTAGATATTCGCAAATTCTCAAAGTGCCAATATTTGTGATAAAAATTAGCGATTAAAATATTTGCGATCGACACTAGTTTTAACACAGTATCAGACTATACAACCGAATAGGAATTTAGTAGGATGGAAAAAGGGTATATTTTTGCCCTGGTGGCAAACTGGAGTAAATAATAGTAATAAAATACCAACAACTAAGGTTTACAACTCCCGTTGTGTTGTAATTCATGGGGAGAAACACCTGATCGGTGTGGGTCCCAGCGATCAGACCCCCCCCATTGACTTGAGACATCCTCTATTCTGTGGATAGGACCCCGTTTTTCCCCCACCTTTAAATACCAGCAGTTTTTGGTTTTCAAACTTGATGGTAACACAATTGTAATATAAAAGGCATGGTTATCTGAGAGTCCTTCCTTCCCTTCCTTCCTTCCATCGCTTCCTTCCTTAATTTCCTTAATTCCTTCCTTCCTTTGGTTCCCTCGCTTCCTTCTTTTGTTTCTTCCTTCCATCGCTTCCTTCTTTCCTTCTTTCTTTCCCTCGCTTCTTTCCTTTCATTTTCCATCCCTTCCTTTTCCCTTCCCCTCTTAAATAAAATGCTACATTTACTGTAGAGGTTGTTATGGTCACGCAGCACTGCTCCAAAACACCAGAACACAACAGCAGTCTAAAAGACTCCATTATAGGTCTATGGATTAATTCAGGATTTGTTGTGATTCATTTGAAAATGGATGAATCTATCATAGTTATGCCTCAGTTATATATAGGGAAGCCATGACAGCACGGTGAGGAAAGCCTTAAACTGAAGGAAAACATACTGCAAATACTGTATGCATGTATTCTGCCTGACTGTGGCTGTATAGTGTTTTGTATTAAAAACTTTATTCCTGTCATTCTTACAAAAAATATGTAAAAAACAGCAGTAAGCATGGTGCATCTGAACCCAACCTTGTCATGGAATGAAACAACATTTAACAAAGCCTGATTTCACATCTATTTACTCTTTTTTTATCATTCAGAATGAAATATCTTTTTGTGCTTTTTTCTTCCCTCCATCTCTCATCTTGCTCTCCATCTTCTTTCTCCTACACATCCTTTCCCTCTCTCGTCTCCTCACCTCCCTGTCATACTGTTTCCTCTCCTGCCTGTTTCCCAGGCTGATCATTCGGTGAATAGATGCGTCAGGCGGCCGTCACATCTGACAAGCTAGAAATGCAGCCTTTGGACACCAGTCTAGAAGGTGCTTCACTGAAATCTATTAAATCTAGATATAGTTCCCCTCAAAACTGTCATAACATGTCAGCGGCTGCAGCTGGCACATCCAGCCAGTTAAACAAAGCTTTTTCTCCTCACCATCTCCTACTCCCCCACCCTGTATCTGCCTTTCTACAATTCCTTACTTAACTGTTTGTGTTCTGATATTATCCAATGCTCAGTGCTTCCTGAATTTTGCAAACTTAATTCCCCTCCCTGTGAGTGAAATCCCCTCTTTATACTTCTCTGTCTTCATCTCTCATCATTTTTTTCTATTCAGTTCTCCGCAGACAAGGATATTAATCTTTCCAACAATTGACAGCACATTTCTTGTTTCAGCTTATGTGTAGGTGAATTCTATGATCATTGTTAATAAGCTGACATTTCCTGCTTCAGTAATAGCCTTAACATTTTCTGTGCTGATTCAGTGGTTCTGGTTATCCATATTCGCTCTTCGTGCTATTGAATACTATTTCTGTCTACAGATAATGGTTATTGTAAACCAAGGCCATGAGAATGCAGGTAGCACCATGAAAGAAAAGCATAGCAAAATGGAATGGTTTCTACCGGCTGAAACAATAATCCATCAATTGAGCACAGAAAGACAAAAGAGCAAAGGTGGACTGTAGACCTCAACTAATGTGGACAACTTCACACTGACATTCTGCCATTGCTGGTTAGATCATGCTGCATAGGATCTATAATACATATATGCAGTATCTAAATCGAATATTCATGGTGAGATTTTGTAGCTGCATGAAGCATAACCATGCTGAGCCTGGTAGCATGATAATTTACTATGGTTCCATACTGCTCACATACAGTTCTTCTTAGCATTGGATTAAGGTTGGTCAAGGTTTGTGGGGACCAGACTGTGAGGCAAAAATGTGCATGGTAACTCACTGGCTAAAATTAGCCTGTGGCCTACTCCTACTGGACAACCATATCTTCTGATCTAGATCTTGAATGTAACAGAGGTTCTAGGACCTAGATCAGTGGTGGCGAACCTATGGCACAGGTGCCAGAGGCAGAACTCAGAGCCCTCTCTGTGAGCACCCGCACCCTGGAAAAAGTCTATGATGTACCAATATGCTTTAGACTCTTCCTGCCTTTCATCAGCCCAGGGCGCACTATGAACAGCACAGGCAGCACTCTGAATGCAGGCAGGCTATTATATCTAAATTATAAAGTACATGCAAGATATACTACAGTATGGTGGACTGTAGTATTCAGGGTGAATTGCCATGTTGGCACTTTGCGATAAATAAGTAGATTTTGGATTGCAGTTTGGGCACTCAGTCTCTAAAGGTTCGCCATCAGTGCTTCATCAACAAGAATGGATTGATGACTAGCATCGGGGTGACCAAGATGGTAATTCATATTGATCATAAAATGCATGGGGTTATGGCTAGGGATGAGCAAACTCGAACTGTATAGTTCGGGTTCGTACCGAATTTTGGGGTGTCCGTGACACGGACCCGAACCCGGACATTTTCGTAAAAGTCCGGGTTCGGGTTCGGTGTTCGTCGCTTTCTTGGCGCTTTTGTGACGCTTTCTTGGCGCTTTTTGAAAGGCTGCAAAGCAGCCAATCAACAAGCGTCATACTACTTGCCCCAAGATGCCGTCACAGCCATGCCTACTATTGGCATGGCTGTGATTGGCCAGAGCACCATGTGACCCAGCCTCTATTTAAGCTGGAGTCACATAGCGCCGCCCGTCACTCTGCTCTGATTAGCGTAGGGAGAGGTTGCGGCTGCGACAGTAGGGCGAGATTAGGCAGATTAACTCCTCCAAAGCACTTGATTAATTGATCGATCTGCAGCTGTGGATCATTGAGCTGCTGATACTCAATTGCTCACTGTTTTTAGGCTGCCCAGACCGTTTGTCAGTCACTTTTTTCTGGGGTGATCGGCGGCCATTTTGTGTCTTGTGCGGTGCTGCGACCAAGTGCATCCAAGCAGCGACCAAGTGCATTTAACCCTCAATGGTGTGGTTGTTTTTTGGCTAAAGCCTACATAAGGGTGAAGCTGTCACACCAAGTGCATTTAACCAGCAATAGTCTGTTTATTTTTTGGCCATATACTACATCAGGGGCAAGCTGCGCCTGTCACCAAGTGCATTTAACCCTCAATGGTGTGGTTGTTTTTTGGCTAAAGCCTACATCAGGGTGAAGCTGTCACACCAAGTGCATTTAACCAGCAATAGTCTGTTTATTTTTTGGCCATATACTACATCAGGGGCAAGCTGCGCCCTTCACCAAGTGCATTTAACCCTCAGTAGTGTGGTTGGTCAAGCTATCACACCAAGTGCATTTAACCAGCAATAGTCTGTTCATTTTTTGGCCATATACTAAATCAGGGGCAAGCTGCGCCCGTCACCAAGTGCATTTAACCAGCAATAGTCTGTTCATTTTTTGGCCATATACTACATCAGGGGCAAGCTGCGCCCGTCACCAAGTGCATTTAACCCTCAGTAGTGTGGTTGGTCAAGCTGTGACACCAAGTGCATTTAACCAGCAATAGTCTGTTCATTTTTTGGCCATATACTACATCAGGGGCAAGCTGCGCCCGTCACCAAGTGCATTTAACCCTCAGTAGTGTGGTTGGTCAAGCTGTGACACCAAGTGCATTTAACCAGCAATAGTCTGTTCATTTTTTGGCCATATACTACATCAGGGGCAAGCTGCGCCTGTCACCAAGTGCATTTAACCCTCAATGGTGTGGTTGTTTTTTGGCTAAAGCCTACATCAGGGTGAAGCTGTCACACCAAGTGCATTTAACCAGCAATAGTCTGTTCATTTTTTGGCCATATACTAAATCAGGGGCAAGCTGCGCCCGTCACCAAGTGCATTTAACCAGCAATAGTCTGTTCATTTTTTGGCCATATACTACATCAGGGGCAAGCTGCGCCCGTCACCAAGTGCATTTAACCCTCAGTAGTGTGGTTAATCAAGCTGTCACACCAAGTGCATTTAACCAGCAATAGTGTGGTTATTTTTTGGCCATATCCCAGTCTAATTCTGTCACTAAATCCATACCGGTCACCCAGCGCCTAAATACTAGGCCTCAAATCTATATCCCGCTAAATCTGTTGTTACCGCTGTACTGTTGTGGCTGGGCAAGTTATTTAGTGTCCGTCAAAGCACATTTTTTGTTCTGGGTTGAAATACAATTCCCAATTTAGCAATTTCATAATTTAGTGGTTTCTGCTATATCAGAGCTATTTGAAATCTATCCCTAAAAGGGTATATAATATTCAAGGTGCACATAGGGTCATTCAGAATAACTTCACACACACGCTACTGTGCATTTCCAAGTCTAATTCTGTCACTAAATCCATACCGGTCACCCAGCGCCTAAATACTAGGCCTCAAATTTATATCCCGCTGAATTTGAATACAATACATTGGGCCAAATAATATTTTTGTTGTTGTGGTGAACCATAACAATGAGGAAAACATCTAGTAAGGGACGCGGACGTGGACATGGTCGTGGTGGTGTTAGTGGACCCTCTGGTGCTGGGAGAGGACGTGGCCGTTCTGCCACATCCACACGTCCTAGTGTACCAACTACCTCAGGTCCCAGTAGCCGCCAGAATTTACAGCGATATATGGTGGGGCCCAATGCCGTTCTAAGGATGGTAAGGCCTGAGCAGGTACAGGCATTAGTCAATTGGGTGGCCGACAGTGGATCCAGCACGTTCACATTATCTCCCACCCAGTCTTCTGCAGAAAGCGCACAGATGGCGCCTGAAAACCAACCCCATCAGTCTGTCACATCACCCCCATGCATACCAGGGAAACTGTCTCAGCCTCAAGTTATGCAGCAGTCTCTTATGCTGTTTGAAGACTCCGCTGGCAGGGTTTCCCAAGGGCATCCACCTAGCCCTTCCCCAGCGGTGAAAGACATAGAATGCACTGACGCACAACCACTTATGTTTCCTGATGATGAGGACATGGGAATACCACCTCAGCATGTCTCTGATGATGACGAAACACAGGTGCCAACTGCTGCGTCTTTCTGCAGTGTGCAGACTGAACAGGAGGTCAGGGATCAAGACTGGGTGGAAGACGATGCAGGGGACGATGAGGTCCTAGACCCCACATGGAATGAAGGTCGTGCCACTGACTTTCACAGTTCGGAGGAAGAGGCAGTGGTGAGACCGAGCCAACAGCGTAGCAAAAGAGGGAGCAGTGGGCAAAAGCAGAACACCCGCCGCCAAGAGACTCCGCCTGCTACTGACCGCCGCCATCTGGGACCGGGCACCCCAAAGGCAGCTTCAAGGAGTTCCCTGGCATGGCACTTCTTCAAACAATGTGCTGACGACAAGACCCGAGTGGTTTGCACGCTGTGCCATCAGAGCCTGAAGCGAGGCATTAACGTTCTGAACCTGAGCACAACCTGCATGACCAGGCACCTGCATGCAAAGCATGAACTGCAGTGGAGTAAACACCTTAAAACCAAGGAAGTCACTTAGGCTCCCCCTGCTACCTCTTCTGCTGCTGCCGCCTCGGCCTCTTCTGCTGCTGCCGCCTCGGCCTCTTCCTCCACCTCTGGAGGAACGTTGGCACCTGCCGCCCAGCAAACAGGGGATGTACCACCAACACCACCACCACCACCTCCGTCACCAAGCGTCTCAACCATGTCACACGCCAGCGTTCAGCTCTCCATCTCACAAACATTTGAGAGAAATCGTAAATTCCCACCTAGCCACCCTCGATCCCTGGCCCTGAATGCCAGCCTTTCTAAACTACTGGCCTATGAAATGCTGTCATTTAGGCTTGTGGACACAGACAGCTTCAAACAGCTCATGTCGCTTGCTGTCCCACAGTATGTTGTTCCCAGCCGCCACTACTTCTCCAAGAGAGCCGTGCCTTCCCTGCACAACCAAGTATCCGATAAAATCAAGTGTGCACTGCGCAACGCCATCTGTAGCAAGGTCCACCTAACCACAGATACGTGGACCAGTAAGCACGGCCAGGGACGCTATATCTCCCTAACTGCACACTGGGTAAATGTAGTGGCAGCTGGGCCCCAGGCGGAGAGCTGTTTAGCGCACGTCCTTCCGCCGCCAAGGATCGCAGGGCAACATTCTTTGCCTCCTGTTGCCACCTCCCCCTTCTCGGCTTCCTCCTCCTCTTCTTCCACCTGCTCATCCAGTCAGCCACACACCTTCACCACCAACTTCAGCACAGCCCGGGGTAAACGTCAGCAGGCCATTCTGAAACTCATATGTTTGGGGGACAGGCCCCACACCGCACAGGAGTTGTGGCGGGGTATAGAACAACAGACCGACGAGTGGTTGCTGCCGGTGAGCCTCAAGCCCGGCCTGGTGGTGTGTGATAATGGGCGAAATCTCGTTGCAGTTCTGGGACTAGCCAATTTGACGCACATCCCTTGCTTGGCGCATGTGCTGAATTTGGTGGTGCAGAAGTTCATTCACAACTACCCCGACATGGCAGAGCTGCTGCATAAAGTGCGGGCCGTCTGTTCGCGCTTCCGGCGTTCACATCCTGCTGCTGCTCGCCTGTCTGCGCTACAGCGTAACTTCGGCCTTCCCGCTCACCGCCTCATATGCGACGTGCCCACCAGGTGGAACTCCACCTTGCACATGCTGGACAGACTGTGCGAGCAGCAGAAGGCCATAGTGGAGTTTCAGCTGCAGCACGCACGGGTCAGTCGCACTACAGAACAGCACCACTTCACCACCAATGATTGGGCCTCCATGCGAGACCTGTGTGCCCTGTTGCGCTGTTTCGAGTACTCCACCAACATGGCCAGTGGCGATGACGTCGTTATCAGCATTACAATACCACTTCTATGTCTCCTTGAGAAAACACTTAGGGCGATGATGGAAGAGGAGGTGGCCCAGGAGGAGGAGGAGGAGGAGGAGGAAGAGGGGTCATTTTTAGCACTTTCAGGCCAGTATCTTCGAAGTGACTCAGAGGGAGGTTTTTGGCAACAGCAGAGGCCAGGTACAAATGTGGCCAGCCAGGGCCCACTACTGGAGGACGAGGAGGACGAGGATGAGGAGGAGGTGGAGGAGGATGAGGATGAAGCATGGTCACAGCGGGGTGGCACCCAACGCAGCTCGGGTCCATCACTGGTGCGTGGCTGGGGGGAAAGGCAGGACGATGACGATACGCCTCCCACAGAGGACAGCTTGTCCTTACCCCTGGGCAGCCTGGCACACATGAGCGACTACATGCTGCAGTGCCTGCGCAACGACAGCAGAGTTGCCCACATTTTAACCTGTGCGGACTACTGGGTTGCCACCCTGCTGGATCCACGCTACAAAGACAATGTGCCCACCTTACTTCCTGCACTGGAGCGTGATATGAAGATGCGCGAGTACAAGCACACGTTGGTAGACGCGCTACTGAGAGCATTCCCAAATGTCACAGGGGAACAAGTGGAAGCCCAAGGCCAAGGCAGAGGAGGAGCAAGAGGTCGCCAAGGCAGCTGTGTCACGGCCAGCTCCTCTGAGGGCAGGGTTAGCATGGCAGAGATGTGGAAAAGTTTTGTCAACACGCCACAGCTAACTGCACCACCACCTGATACGCAACGTGTTAGCAGGAGGCAACATTTCACTAACATGGTGGAACAGTACGTGTGCACACCCCTCCACGTACTGACTGATGGTTCGGCCCCATTCAACTTCTGGGTCTCTAAATTGTCCACGTGGCCAGAGCTAGCCTTTTATGCCTTGGAGGTGCTGGCCTGCCCGGCAGCCAGCGTTTTGTCTGAACGTGTATTCAGCACGGCAGGGGGCGTCATTACAGACAAACGCAGCCGCCTGTCTACAGCCAATGTGGACAAGCTGACGTTCATAAAAATGAACCAGGCATGGATCCCACAGGACCTGTCCGTCCCTTGTCCAGATTAGACATTAACTACCTCCCCTTAACCATATATTATTGGACTCCAGGGCACTTCCTCATTCAATCCTATTTTTATTTTCATTTTACCATTATATTGCGAGGCTACCCAAAGTTGAATGAACTTCTCCTCTGTCTGGGTGCCAGGGCCTAAATATATGCCAATGGACTGTTCCAATGTTGGGTGACGTGAAGCCTGATTCTCTGCTATGACATGCAGACTAATTCTCTGCTGACATGAAGCCATATCCTCTGTTACGGGACCTCTCTCCTCTGCCTGGGTGCTGGGCCTAAATATCTGACAATGGACTGTTGCAGTAGTGGCTGACGTGAAGCCTGATTTTCTGCTATGACATGCAGACTGATTCTCTGCTGACATGAAGCCAGATTGTCTGTTACGGGACCTCTCTCCTCTGCCTGGGTGCTGGGCCTAAATATATGCCAATGGACTGTTGCAGTGGTGGCTGACGTGAAGCCTCATTCTCTGCTATGACATGCAGACTAATTCTCTGCTGACATGAAGCCAGATTGTCTGTTACGGGACCTCTCTCCTCTGCCTGGGTGCTGGGCCTAAATTTATGACAATGGACTGTTGCAGTGGTGGGTGACGTGAAGCCTGATTCTCTGCTATGACATGCAGACTGATTCTCTGCTGACATGAAGCCAGATCCTCTGTTACGGGACCTCTCTCCTCTGCCTGGGTGCTGGGCCTAAATATATGCCAATGGACTATTGCAGTGGTGGCTGACGTGAAGCCTCATTCTCTGCTATGACATGCAGACTTATTCTCTGCTGACATGAAGCCAGATTGTCTGTTACGGGACCTGTCTCCTCTGCCTGGGTGCTGGGCCTAAATTTATGACAATGGACTGTTGCAGTGGTGGGTGACGTGAAGCCTGATTCTCTGCTATGACATGCAGACTGATTCTCTGCTGACATGAAGCCAGATCCTCTGTTACGGGACCTCTCTCCTCTGCCTGGGTGCTGGGCCTAAATATATGCCAATGGACTGTTGCAGTGGTGGCTGACGTGAAGCCTCATTCTCTGCTATGACATGCAGACTAATTCTCTGCTGACATGAAGCCAGATTGTCTGTTACGGGACCTCTCTCCTCTGCCTGGGTGCTGGGCCTAAATTTATGACAATGGACTGTTGCACTGGTGGCTGACGTGAAGCCTGATTCTCTGCTATGACATGCAGACTGATTCTCTGCTGACATGAAGCCAGATCCTCTGTTACGGGACCTCTCTCCTCTGCCTGGGTGCTGGGCCTAAATATATGCCAATGGACTTTTGCAGTGGTGGCTGACGTGAAGCCTCATTCTCTGCTATGACATGCAGACTTATTCTCTGCTGACATGAAGCCAGATTGTCTGTTACGGGACCTCTCTCCTCTGCCTGGGTGCTGGGCCTAAATTTATGACAATGGACTGTTGCAGTGGTGGGTGACGTGAAGCCTGATTCTCTGCTATGACATGCAGACTGATTCTCTGCTGACATGAAGACAGATTGTCTGTTACGGGACCTCTCTCCTCTGCCTGGGTGCTGGGCCTAAATATATGCCAATGGACTGTTGCAGTGGTGGCTGACGTGAAGCCTCATTCTCTGCTATGACATGCAGACTAATTCTCTGCTGACATGAAGCCAGATTGTCTGTTACGGGACCTCTCTCCTCTGCCTGGGTGCTGGGCCTAAATTTATGACAATGGACTGTTGCACTGGTGGCTGACGTGAAGCCTGATTCTCTGCTATGACATGCAGACTGATTCTCTGCTGACATGAAGCCAGATCCTCTGTTACGGGACCTCTCTCCTCTGCCTGGGTGCTGGGCCTAAATTTATGAAAATGGACTGTTGCAGTGGTGGGTGACGTGAAGCCTGATTCTCTGCTATAACATGAAGACTGATTCTCTGCTGACATGAAGCCAGATTCTCTGTTACGGGACCTCTCTCCTCTGCCTGGGTGCCGGGGCCTAAATATCTGAGAATGGACTGTTCCAGTGGTGGGTGACGGGAAGCCAGATTCTCTGCTATGGGACCTCTCTCCAATTGATTTTGGTTAATTTTTATTTATTTAATTTTTATTTTAATTCATTTCCCTATCCACATTTGTTTGCAGGGGATTTACCTACATGTTGCTGCCTTTTGCAGCCCTCTAGCCCTTTCCTGGGCTGTTTTACAGCCGTTTTAGTGCCGAAAAGTTCGGGTCCCCATTGACTTCAATGGGGTTCGGGTTCGGGACGAAGTTCGGATCGGGTTCGGATCCCGAACCCGAACATTTCCGGGAAGTTCGGCCGAACTTCTCGAACCCGAACATCCAGGTGTTCGCTCAACTCTAGTTATGGCTAATTACTGGAGGACAGTCCAGCAAACACACCGCCTCCAGCTCATTCCTTCAGTGCAGGCTACACAATCACAGCTGGAAGGTAACTGGTCGGTATAGGCAACACCTGAAAATTTTCATAAATAAGCCTTAGTATGTGCAGGTCTCACAGCTGCTGTAAAAGAATGGTAAGAAGCAGTATAACATGTAGTAAGCACTGCAGGGATCATGTCTAAGAAATTTAAGACATACGGGGGGTCCCGAACATCATAGACAAGGTCAGAGATGAGAGTCATCCATGTGTTCAATACTGGATGTTATTGAGGGCCAGCTCCATGATAAATCCCAGCACTCAGATTAGGTAGTTCTTACTGAGGAACTTCAATTTTCCTTAACAATGCACTGATGCCACAGATGCTGTCACCTTGACAAGAGGGGTAGCTGATAAGTGGATTCTAAAGTTTCTGATGAACAGCGAGTAAAGACATTGAAATAAATTGTCCTCTTCCTCCAACACAACCCCGTCCTTTGCTTTATGAATATCATTCCCTAAAGTCTTGAAGTCCTCTGCGTGGATGGCATAAGAAATGTCCATGCGAGGTTCGACGGGCACAGAGAAAAGAAGTTTTGAGGCTGACACTGTTCCAGACACGTCATACCCAGTCCACATCGCTGCTAGCCACGTGAGGTCCTGAGAACTGATCACCAGCTTACCGAAACAACAGTCAAAGTTTCTTTGGAACCACATCCCTACGATAGCCGTAAGCGCCTTGGAGCCGTTATACAGGAAAAGCGGGAGGCAAGTAAATGTCTTTGGAAACACCTCTAATAGATCGTTCTCTGTGTACGTCCCGCAGAACCAACCTGTCCACACAATCCGGTCCTCTGTGCTTGCTTTGGTGAGTGGATGCTTTGATGAAATCTGTATGAGCACAGCAAGTGGATTTCTTTCCTTTCCTTTGAGTCCAGGTAAACAGGAAAATTTGGCTTTTAGGCTCAGTTCTGCGCCCACTTCCATGGCTGACCCTTCTGCTTCTCGGCAGCTATGTGGGCAGACAGGTGCTTGGAATACTCTTTCAGTCTGGTGTATGAGAAATTATACATCGGTGTCACACTGTACAGAGTCCATTGTTTTTGAAGGAGCAAAGCAGCCTGTGCTGGATCAAGAGTTTCCTCCAAGGGGTGCACCGTGGGATTTTTCTTTTAGACAAGCTTTGCAATGCAGACCATAGATGTGCAGAGGTCAAGCTTCCGGGAAGATACCTCGAGCTGTGAAAATGACTGCTCCTTCATGCCGATGACCTACTTCGGGGGGTTAACACCCTATCGTTTGGTGTTTGCATATCCTTGCGATTTCACCACTAAGTAATCCGGTCCATACTGCAAAAGGGGGTGTACATTCACCCATACATATTCCCCAAAAAAGCCAGTGTCACTGTAACGAAGGGCCAGAGACGCGTGCTTCCTTCGCAGCACTGCCGGCACCCTGCGCAAGGAAAAGGACAGGGACATAGCCTGCGTTACCATCTCCATGACAACAGGCGAGCTGCAGGAGAGCCGAGTGCCGATAAGTTCGGCTGCTGTGAGTCACGAGACGGCCACGTCATGTGGATCACTAGCCAGGACTATTTAAACAGGCAGCCTGCTGGCCACAGGTTGCCTGTAAATAATGTATTTTCATTTACCAAGTTCTCTGTATTGGTTTGCATTGTACCTTGACCTCGGCTCTGTTTCCTTGATCCCGCTTCTGCTGTTTCCTCTGACATGACGTGACCTTCTGGCATTCAGACCTCGGCTTGTGTTTGTTGTGATTTGGTTATTCCTTTGTACTGACGTGACCTCCCAGTACTGACCTTGGCTTGTTTTGACCTTGCTTACTCTTCTTTATGTATCTTTCGTCCTGTATTTTGACCGCTGCTTATATTTGCATTGTTTGTGTATTTACCCCTCCGTGCCTACCTGTCACTTTGTTTATTATTTTCTCCAGTTTCATTGTCCCCTTTAAGGCCTAGCACATACTTAGTTCAGGGAACGTCATCCAGTTGTACACCGTCACCTAGGGCGGACCGTGCAAGTTGGCAGGGGCAGAGGTGTGGGTTGAGCTCAGGGCTGTGCATGCTCTCCCCTTCCGTGACAGTCCCATAAAGAATTTCACCACTAAGTAATATGGTGCATACCGCGAAACGAGGTGAACATTCACCCATACATTTTCCGAAAAAAAGCCAGTGTCGCAAAGAATTTTACCACTACGTAATTCGGTCCATAGTGCAAAAAGAGGTGTACAATTACCCATAAATTTTCCCGAAATAAGCCTGTGTCACATAAAAAATTTCACAGCAAAAAGGGCTTTACCACATATAACTGCACCGCTGAACGGCAAATAGGCCCTTCATTTTTTCTACTTTTACACAACACAAAAGGCTTTTCAACAGATAAGTGCAACGCTAAAAGGCGAATATATTTTTATTTCGCCACTAATACACGGCAAATTCGGCTTCGGTGCAAATCACATTTTTAATGAAATTCGGATCGAATCTCACTTCGTCAGCTTCGATTCGCTAATCTCTGTTGTAATGTATGCTGTTGCAGATCTGTGATTAAACATAACAATACAATAATAACAGGCATAAAAAATTAGCTGTAAAGATATATCTTGTATTATGCATATGTGTAGATTAAAAGTATCTCAAGACAAAAAGTATAACATTTTTTATTATATCTGCTCCATCTAAATTAAAATGAAGAAGTTAAGAGCAGCATTCGGTTAAGTTCTGCAAGTTCATCATAAAGTCAAGGACTTTGCACTTATGCACTTTGCAGATCAATAGCTTTAGTCTAAAATGTAACAAAAAGCACAATTTAAATATAGCTAAAGTTCCAAGTATAGATAAAATAGTTCCAAGACATACAGTAGCTTATCTAATATCATCAGATGACAAGCTGTATGCTATCAACTCAATAACACTACATTCCAGTGATACGATAACGACTCAGTTGGTGGATGACATACTTGAATTTTTTATAGCAGTGTTGCATTTGCTCGCAGTAAAAAATAAAAATAATCAAATTTACCGCCGGCGTGATGATGTAATCTCGCACAGCATAGGACTTCGGCCGAGATCTTTAAGCAAGATGGCGCCGGCTGGCTCGTCGTGAGCAAATGGAGGCGGTAAAATTTATGGGACACGTAAAAAGTTCACGCTACAGTGATATTATATTATAAAAGTCGTGCATTTAAAGGGGCATTCTCATCTTAATGATCACTGTTAAATCTGTTAATGATTTAACAGTGATCATTTTTCTAAATATATTTAATTAACAAATTCCCACCCCTTAGAAGTAAATAAACATATACTTACCTGACTGTCGTCTTCCGTCTCCCCTGGTTACGGCCACCGCTCTTCTCAGGATTCGCGGTGGCCGCGCGTGCGCAGACGACTTCTCTTCTCCCGGCCGGCCGCACGCTTTACTGAAAGCGCACGCCTAGGCCGCGCATGCGCTATGGTGATTTCTTCCTGGCCAGTATAGTAAACTTGCCAGGAAGAAGTCACCAGGGCACATGCGCGGCCTCGGTGTGCGCGTTCAGTACAGTGCGCGGCCCGGCCGGGAGAAGACTTCAATCAAGATGGAGCTCGCCCCCTGCTGAGTGCCAAAACCAGGAAGTGGACAGAGCGCCGGGAGCAGGTAAGTATGAAATAGAGTCTTGAGAATACCCCTTAAAGTAGAAGCATGTAATGGTGATTTCCTCATCTCAAAGAATTTATTGAAACAAAAGCCAACACCAGTGCTGGGTATACCCCCACAAAATAATTTAAATGTTTCAATAACTTGTCTTTTGGCCTTGAGCATCAATTACAGCTTGACAATGAAGTCTTATGCTGTTCACAAGTCGACTTATTGTCTGCTGAGTCATGGCATCCCATTGTTCTTGAAGGGCGGCCCTCAGGTCATTAAGGTTCTTGGGTACAGAGTTTCTACACAGCAACTCAGCTGATCCCATAGTTTTTTAATGGGATTCAAGTCTGGAGAAAGTGCAGGCCACTCCATTGAGGTACCCCAGTCACCAGCAGCCGTTTCCTAATGATGCAACCTCGAAGAGCTGGCGCATTGGCATCCATGAAGATGAAATTAGGCCTGGTTGTTGATGCTGAGGCACTATGACTGGATTAATTATGTTATTCAAGTAGTATAGGCTTGTCACTGTACCATTCACAAAGTGCAGGGCAGTTCTGTATTGACTAGACACACCTGCCCACACTGTAACACCACCACCACCAAATGCTCGTCTGATGACAACAGTGGCTGATGCATAGTGCTCTCCTTGACGTCTCCAACATAGTTGGTGGCCATTTTTTCTGCTCAGCATGAATCGACTTTTAGCAGTGGACAGCACTGAGGCCCACTAGTCTCTGGCCAGCACAGATGCTGTCTGGCCCATGCAAGACAATGACGCCTATGGTGTGGTCAGGTTTCTTTGCAGGTCATCTAGCACGCAGACTACGCTGATGTAAATGGTTTCGAATGGTCTTACATGACACTTTGATGCCTCTCACCTCGCTTAAATGTGCCTGGTGTTGTGTGGCATTCATCATCCGGTTCCGCAGGGCATCGTTCACAATGCAGAAGTCATGATTGTTGATTGTGGCCGAAGGACATCCACTTCTATGCCTTTCTGTGACTATTTCAGTCTCTCTGTATCTCTTTTGCGGCCTGCTGATAACACTCTGTGACACTCTAAGCTCTGTGGCCACTTCTATATGAGAATATCACGCTTGAAGCCTCGCAATGGCAAGGTACTGTTGATCAATTGTTAGGTGCTGTCTTGGTTTCATGATGTCAAAATGTGAACAGCATGATGAGAAGGACTGTTTAAATACCAATTCTAATTGAACCAGGAAATTTATTGGGCGATTCATGGATTAAACACCTGGGAATTTTGCCGTTAAGCTCCTTGTTATAGAACAGCAAGTTGTGCAAAAAGTACTGAAACACTGAACAGTTGGACATGTGCCTTCAAAAGTTTAGAGAAGGTCACATTAGGTTCACCTGTAAAGGTTAGAGTGCATGTTACTGTAGGTTCATCCTGAAATTTTACCCACAAGCCTAATATCCCTAACTTTGGCTTGTGGGTAAAGTAGTGTATAATTTATGTGTCCAAAGAGCTGTATATCAACCGGTGCATGTAAAAAAGAGCGGTCTTACCAAATGCTTGAAATAAAATGTGAACAAGTTGACCATTCTTTGGTCCAGAGTGGGTCGAGGAGGAACTGGACAGCTGTCCTGGTAACTCTGCCCATATGACTAGTGCCACACAAGGTTTTCCTTAAAAGCAGAGCATCCTGATGTGGGATGGATGGACTTAACCCCATCTAACTCTGCAAAGTCATACAAAGAGGAGAAGCTGTGATATGTGTTTACCACACTCCCAGGACCTCTGATGCAAGCTAACCATATTTAGTTATACTGTATGTTTTGGATAGCAAAATATCTAAAAGAAAGGGGAAGAGCTTCCTGGTCAGGAATGGAGGCCAGTTGTAGATATATATTTAGTTAATTAAGTTATTAAGAATTACTCCACAAAGCTTGTTCAGAGAATGATATATTATTACAGAGGTTATCTCACTATATGATAATTTTGAATAATAAAATTAAATAATTGAAAGGTACAATACTGTAAAGCCCTGTATTGATGGATGGTATGTTCAGTATGTTATTCATGAGGTACAGTCAGGGCAAAAAGAGATGAAGACAGTTAGTGAGATAAAAAAAAGAAGCACGGAGCCCTCTAAAAGAGTGATTTGCCAAATAAATTACCCAGGCTATGGGTCACCATATCATAGGAAGCAACTAAAATGCTATTGCTCATTTAAACTTGACAAATGGAACATCTTAAGGTGGAAATATCCAGCATGCTTCTCTTTAGAGTATTTTTTTTGGTCAAAATCAGCCTCGCAGATGGATATACCTGCTCAATTCACATGAACTGTATGCAATGCGGATCCCTATTATGCTGTGAGGTCACAAATGTGCTCCCCTATCCTCATGTGAAAGTATCTTGTGTTTTTTCCTAGGTGGTTATAGGCCACAATCGCAGGTAGCTTTATACACCATACCTTTGGTGAGACAACTAATAAAGCCTCTTGATTTGATCTGTGCGTCTCATCACTGAACTACCAAGTCTATCTCTGCTGTATGAGCACACAGGCCACGCACCCACTGCAACAGAAACATTCACAGTCCTGACATTGTAGCCATGTGGGTTCCTTTGGAACATCCTGAAAGTACCTATGGACCAGCTCGTCCTTCAAGCTTTGACCTCTTCTAAATGTAATTTGTGAAGATGATGCAATGAATATTTTCCAGTATTGAGATCCATCATAGGGTCTCAATACCGGAAAAAAAAATGCTTCCGTTTTGTACCAATTCATTGTCAATGGGGACAAAGTGTAACTGAACAAAACAGAATGGAATGCTCCAAAATGCATTTGTTTCCGTTCTCATACCGGAGAGCAAACCGCATCATTCTCTCTGACACAATCTGACACAATAGAAAACGGATCAGTCCCCTATTGACTTTCAATGGAGTTCATGACGGATCCGTCTTGGCTATGTTAAAGATAATATAATGGATGCAGATGGTTGTATTATCAGTAACGGAAGTGTTTTTGCTGAACCCTGACGGATCCAGGAAAAACGCTAGTGTGAAAGTAGCCTTACTGCCTTGGTTTTGGTGTTTAGAAGTGTGGTGCATTCACAAAGTGACCTTTGATTTTAGTACTCTATCGTTATATTCTCTAGCCCAAAATTTAATTCTAAGAGTAGACACCTTCATAACAGTCGAATGAACTGATCAAACTGGAATGCCACATTTGAGGGGTAGGATGTGGCTACAGCAAGTGTACAGAAAGCTATATCTATTTGCTTAGTAGGGTGACATTTATGGGGATGTTGAGTATATCTGGTTAGAGGATGATGTTTATTATATTCATATCTTGTGAAAAGTGTGCCACTGGTTGAACAGCAAATGTTTTTGTATTGCAAAAATTATGTGTTTAATAACAGTGAGTCTGAAAATGAATAAGGCAAAGTAATATGTTGTATACTGCAACTGATAAAATAACTACGAAGGCCTCTAAACATTTTTGTACAGAATCTTACATTATATTATTATATTTTTTTACTTTCCATTAAGAATACTATATAACTTTTAACTATAAAATTTTTTTCAATGCTATTAAAATAGGTAAAATAGCAGAAGTTTTAAATGAAACCTGTCACGTTGGTGCCAGAGCTGCCGACAGCATGTTATGAAGCTAGATGAGCCCATATATAAAGTGCCTTGAAAATATATTCATAACCCTTGAACATTCCCACATTTTTTCAAGTTGCACCCACAAACTTAAATGTATTTTAAATGTATTTTCCATCCGTGTTGGACCTCAGATCGGACCCTGGAAATGCCTGGTCCCTAGGTACTACGTTACACTGAATATTTCTGTGCATATGAAATTTGGCCTGGTCTGGCTGTCCCTTGTGAGGTTTCCTGCACAAGTTATTATTTGGATTGATTACCTGCATATGATTTCTGGACTGTATTGCAGTCATTGAATAAATCCACCATTGTTTAAACTGTCTGGTTGTTTGGGGTTCTGCACCATTACAGTGACCAACTGCTTTTAGATGTCACCTAATTAGTAAACAGAGTCCACCTGTGTTTAATTCAGTCATTCTCAACTGCAGCTGTTCTGTGAAGGCCCCAAAGGTTTGTTAGTGAACATTACTGATTAACCCCTTCACTTTTCACCTTAAATCCCAGGCTGATTTTTGCAAATCTGACATGTGTCACTTTTGTGGTAATTTCTGTGGAAAGCTTTTTCTTATCCTAGCCATTGTGAGATTGTTTTCTCATGACACATTGTATTTCATGTTAGTGATAAATATGAGTCTATGTTTTACCTTTTATTTATTAAAATCTAAAAATTACAGACAATTTGGAAAAATTCACTAGTTTCAGAATTTAATTTTTTTTTTTGTAGATGTTAATTATATATATATTTTTATAATAGCAAAATAAACCTCTATCATAACTCTGATAATGCAGTTTACAGAAATACCGCATATGTGGTGGTAAACTGCTGTCAGGGCATTTGGCAGTGGTCAGAAGAAAAGGAGCGCCATATGGTGTTTGGAGGCAGATTTTGCTAAAATGTTTTTTTGGGTACCATTTTGTATTTGATGTACCCATTCAGTGGAAACCCTCAAAGTGACCACATTTTGGACACCACACCCCTCAAATAATATACTAAGGGGTGCACTGTGCACTTTGACCCCATAAGAGTTTTACAGAATTTGCAAACACTTGGCTGTGAAAATGAAAAGTTTGCCCACTTTCTCCAGAATACGGCATGGTGATGGTAAACTGCTGTGGGGGCACATAACAGGACACAAAGGAAGGAGCACCATATGGCTTTTGCAGGGCAGATTTTGATGGACTGGTTTACAGGTGCCATTGTTTTTTATTTTTTGTGTGATTGTCTTATCTGCAGTAGCGTCTCTAGCTTTCAAATTTTGGGGTGGCACACTGGGGGCCAGGAAAAAAGTAGGGGGGGGGGGGCAGCTATAACAACATTACATTTACACAAGTATGCTTAGAAATGCTGCAATACTTTACCCAATACCTAAAAACGCAACAGGGAAGAAAAGTCCCGCTGCCTGTGGTTTAAAAAAAAACACAATCGCTCAGATTTTAACATGTCCTAGTTGCCTGTGGATGACACTATTATAGCGAGGGGGATCTGTGGATGACACTGCTATTGGGGGGGAATCTGTGGATGACAGTTATGGAGGGGGATCTGTGGATGACACATACCGTATATAGCATCTTGTGCTATATGAGTCATTCATAGATCCACCCCATGACAGTGTCATCCACAGATCCCCCCCCCTATAACAGTGTCATCCACAGATCCACCTCCCCGGTGCTCACAGGAGTGTACATTTGACATTCCTGAACTGTAATCCATATCCTGCAGTAACTTTAAATCAGGATTCAGCGGCCGCTCATCTCTACCAGTACCTTAACCTTACACCACTCAGCTAGCTTCAGTAAAAGGGCCAGGCTACAGCCTACAGGCACTACCAGTTGTTACCGAGCGAGCGCTGATTTCTGCAGGTCGGAGGATACGAATTACAGTTTAGAAGAAATGTACACTCCTGTGAGCGGTCCAGACCAGTGGCGGATCCAGAGCCTGGTTTCGGGAGGGGTACTTCCAGATTATTTTCTGTCTGCTGCCACACAAAAAATGGTGCTTATAGAACAGACTGCACAGTGTAGAGGTATACTGTATATTGTGTGGCACAGTGTATGCTATATGTGTATAACATAAGCATATTTTGCATGAAAACTTACATTTATTTGGCTCAGCCCTTGGGGATCTCGGACACCACTTCAACACTTTGGCTGGGGGGGGGGGGGGGGGGCTTGGTGGAGCTGATGTTGTGTTTTATCCTAATGAGAAAGATTTCATAATAAGGATTTGGAGAAGGGGCAGAGGGATAGCAGAGCAGAGAGAGGCTGGTGCTACTACTAGGGGGCTCATACCATGAGGGAGCAATAAAGCCCACCATAATGCCCCCCCAGTAGAAATAATTCTCCTTATAATGTGACAGTGCAAAAAATAACCCCTTAATGCCCCCATAGTACCCCCATAATGTGCCAGTATAAAATAAGGATGCGGCGATACCTAATATTTTTTTTACTTTTTATTTTTGTCCAACTGCGGGACTTCAACTTTTGGGGGGTCTGATCCCCTGTACAATGCATTACAATACATCTGTATTGTAATGCATTGGTTGAAAGTGTTTTCATTGATGACTGTGCATATAGTAGGGGCAAGTCCAACAGGAACAGCTGGACCACTGCTGCTGATCAGGTGGGCACAGCTTCTGTACCAGCCTTATTTGCCCGCTGTAGGTGCATGGTGCTGGGATTTAAGTCAGTCTGCAGCGCTGTACAGTTACGGCGCTGGTATCCTATGGGTTAAATAGCAAAGTGACAACCAAGGAAAACACCAGACAGGTCAGGGATAAACTTGTGAAGAAGTGTAAAGCAGGGTGAGTTTATAAAAATTATCTCAAGGTCTTAACATCTCATGGAGCACTGTTCAATTCATTATCCGACAACAGAAGGAATATGGCAGAACTGCAAACCTACCAAGACATAGCATACCACCCAAATTGACAGCCCACAGATCCACAGCTCAGGTGGGAGAATCCACAGGACAACTATAAGTTGTGTACTCCACAAATCTGGCCTTTATGGAAGAGTGGCAAAAAGAAAACCATTTTTGAAAGCCATAGGAAGTCTCATTTGCAGTTCGCCATAAGCCATGTATGGGACACATTAAACATGTAGAAGAAGGTGCTCTGGTCAGATCAGATCAAGTTTTTTTTTAGGTTCACCGAATCTTTGAAAAAGTTTGGTTCGGACATGAATTGGTTCAGGCCGAACCAGATTGACTCCAATTGCCCTGGAAATAGGTCTATAACACCAGCTAGTTTCCCAGGAAAACATGTTATCTCTTTTTGTTCATTTTTTATGAATTTTTGCTTTTTTTCCTTCCCCTCCCCAAGCTCTTGAATGCAAAGACAGCAATAGTAAATCATGTCTGAGTGACACTGACATACTTAGCTATGAGTTAACGCTTGCTTTATGTTGTTAACAAACACACCGAGACATCACATGTGTTATGCTTGTTCATATTTCAAAGCTTCTAAAAATTATCCCTTATTGGGGGCAGATGGTGCCTTCTTCACAGTGTTATGGGATAAAAAAAAATTAAAAATTGTGGTTTGGTGGGGGACCAAGCGTCCAAAAATTGAATGCCTGCCCATGAGCTAGCAGGGCACCTACGAGCCCTCATTTGCATATGTTACAAAGATGTTTTTTTGACGGTTTTATAAGTCCAGGATTGATGCTAAAGGTAACGTTTATATTAACTGTAAGAATGCTAGAAAGCTATGGGAAGGGTTACCAACGTGAAATGCTGAGGACAGACTCCCTTTAATTGTCAGAAGAAAAGTAGCTTGTTGTGAACAAGCCTATAAAAACTTTCCCTTTTAGCAGTAGCAATGCAGTGGTAGATGTGGAAAGGGTAGGGTATTAGAGAACGTGGCCTCAATAGTAGCAGAAGCAGCATAGAATGAAACACACAAGGCAGTAGATTGTCTAAAGTTAGTAGTAGCAATAGTAGTGCTAGTGGTGGTAGTGGTAGTAGTGTCAGATGCGTAGCATTAATAGTGGTGGCAGTAGGGGATTAGCAGCAAGGAGTAGCAGCTGAGGTGGTGGCGGCATCATAATAGAGGCAGCAGCAGTCGTACGGAACACGTTGGTAGGCAGGAAGAAGTAGTGGCATGATGGAGGCAGAAGCAGCCTTATGGTAGACATGCAATAGCAGTGGTAGTATGGCGGCAGCAGCAGCATGATGGAGCAAGCAGCAGCAGCCATATGGAACATCATGGCAGGCAGGATGGCAGACAAGCAAACAGCAGCAGTGGCAAGATGGAGGACAGTCAGCAAGGTCAGATTTATTCAACAGCCTAAGCTAGAGAAGTGTGAAAATCCTCCCCAATCTAGGCTTGGTTGATTTTGACTAAAGTGATGCTTTGGACACTGGTAAACACTCTCAGAGATAACACTGTAGGTTGGGCAAGAAAGAGTATACTGTGGCAGTTCAGGCCACTCTTCCAGTCTGCTTGCATAGAAATTCATGGTATCAAGGAACATGGGAGTAGGCGGTGGACATAGCGGTGTAGGTGGAAGCGGCGGTGGAGGAGGACGAGGTAGCCAACACTGGTTTTTGGTTTTAATTTTTTTTAATTAGGGTACACTCCAAAAGACTGAAATATCCAAAATACAACAATGAGCAATTGCACTGTAGTATAACAATGGCTGGTTAAACCCTTAGGGACGCATAACGTACCGGTACGGCATGTTTCCCGAGTCCTTAAGGACCCATGACGTACCGCTACGTGGCCTCAATAGTGGCCTGCAAACCGCAGGTCAATTCAGACTGAGGTTTGCGGCTTTTACCTGGTGCTGCGGTTGTGCCATCGGTTCCCCTTCCTGAAGCATCTGCGCTGCCTTCCGGTGAAGAGCCTGTGAGATCCAGCCCCCTGGAAGCTGTATGAGTAATACACACAGTATTACTCATACAGCCAATGCATAAAGTTTTCCCCCCAAATAATTAAAAGTTTCAAGTAAAAATTAAAAAAAACTAAATTTTCCCCAAATAAAGTGAAAAAAAATTGGTAACAAATAGGGGGGAAAAAAAAGTATACATATTACTGCGTCCAGTATTGCCGCGTCCGTATCGACCGGCTCTATAAACATATCACATGCGCTAACCCCTCAGATGAACACCGTAAAAAAATAAAAATAAAAACTGCTAAATAAACCATTTTTTGTCACCTTACATGACAAAAAGTACAACAGCAAGCGATCAAAAATGCGTTTGCCCACCAAAATAGTACCAATCTAACCGTCACCTCCTCCCGCAAAAAATAAGCCCATACCTGAGACAATCGCCCAAAAAAATAAAAAAAACTATGGCTCAGAATATGGAGACACTAAAACATCATTTTTTCTGTTATTGTGTAAAACTTACTTACATAAATAACTTACATAAATAAAAAAAAGTATACATATTTGGTATTGCCGCGTTCGTATCTACCGGCTCTATAAAAATATCAAATGACCTAACCTCTATGATGAACACCGTAAAAAAATAAAAATAAAAACTGTGCTAAATAAACCATTTTTTGTCACCTTACATCACAAAAAGTGTAATAGCAAGCGATCAAAAAGTCAAATGCACCCCAAAATAGTGCCAATCAAACCGTCATCTCATCCCGCAAGAAATGAGACCCAACCCAAGGTAATCGCCCAAAAACTGAATAAATTATGGCTCTCAGACTATGGAAACATTAAAACATGATTTTTTTTTTGCTTCAAAACTGAAATCATTGTGTAAAACTTACATAAATAAAAAAAAGTATACATCTTAGGTATCCCTGCATCTGTGAAAATCTGTTCTATAAAAATATCACATGATCTAACCTGTCAGATAAATGTTGTAAAAAACAAAAAATAAATACTGTGCCAAAACAGCTATTTCTTGTTATCTTGCCTCACAAAAAGTGTAATATAGAGCAACCAAAAATCATATTACCCTAAACTAATACCAACAATACTGCCACCCTATCCCATAGTTTCTAAAATGTGGCCACCTTTTTGGAGTTTCTACTCTAGGGGTGCATCAGGGGTGCTTCAAATGGGACATGGTGTCAAAAAAAACAGTCCAGCAAAACCTGCCTTCCAAAAACCGTATGGCATTCCTTTCCTTCTGCGCCCTGCCATGTGCCCGTACAGCGGTTTACAACGACATATGGGGTGTTTCTGTAAACTACAGAATCAGGGCCATAAATATTGAGTTTTGTTGTTAACCCTTGCTTTGTGACTGGAAAAAATTATTAAAATGGGAAATCTGCCCAAAAAGTGAAATTGTCCATTAATTCTTGTGGAACACCTAAAGGGTTAATGAAGTTTGTAAAATCAGTTTTGAATACCTTGAGGGGTGTAGTTTATATAATGGGGTCATTTTTGGGTGGTTTCTATTATGTAAGCCTCACAAAATGACTTCAGACCTGAACTGGTCCCTAAAAATAGGGGTTTTAGAAAATTTCTGAAAGATTTCAAGATTTGCTTCTAAACTTCTAAGCCTTGTAAGATTCCCAAAAAATAAAATATAATTCCCAAATTGATCAAATTATGAAAAAGACATATGGGGAATGTAAAGTAATAACTATTTTTGGAGGTATTACTATGTATTATAGGAGAAGAGAAATTGAAACTTGGAAATTTGCAATTTTTTACAATTTTTTTTTAAATTTGGTATTTTTTTATAAATAAAAATGACATTTTTTTTTACTTCATTTTACAAGTGTCATGAAGTACAATATGTGACGAAAAAACTATCTTGGAATGGCCTGGATAAGTCAAAGCATTTTAAAGTTATCACCACTTAAAGTGACACTGGTCAGATTTGCAAAAAATGGCCAAGTCCTTAAGGTGAAATAGGGCTGAGTCCTTAAGGGGTTAAGGCCACTATACATGTCTATTCTGCACAAGGTACGGACAAGTCCTGTGGGATCCATGCCTGGTTCATTTTAATAAACGTGAGCTTGTTTACATTGGCTACGCTTGTCTGTGATAACGCCCCTTGCCAAGCTAAACAGACGTTCAGACAATACACTGGCTACAAGACAGGCTAGCACCTCCAATGCATTAAGGGAAAGCTAAGGACATGTGCCCAATTTGGAGACCCAGAAGCTGAAGGGGGCAGACCCGTCATTCAGTTCGTGTAGGCTTGTGCACACCTACTGCTCCATCATGTTGCTGAAATGCTGCCTCCTGCTAAAACGTTCCATGTCAGCTGGTGGTCCTGGTTGTTGTGGTGTGCTGACAAAGCTTTTCCACATTTCGGCCATGCTAACCCTGTCTTCTGATATGCTAGCGGTGCCCCAGCTGCGTTGGAGACCTCTTTCTCCTCCTCTGCCTTCGCCTTGTGCTTTCACTGTTACCCCGCTGTCAGGTGGGAATGCAACCAGCAGCGCGTCTGCCAGCGTGCGCTTGTACTCACTCATCCTACGATCACGCTCCTGTGATGGAATTAAGGACGGTACATTGTCCTTGTAACGGGGATCCAGCAGCATGGCCACCCAGTAGCCAGCACAAGTTAGAATGTGGGCAACTTGAAGGTTGTTGCGGAGACACTGCATCGCTTATGTGTGCCAGGCTGCCCAGAGGCAACGAAATGCTGTCCTCTGTGGGAGGTGTATCGTCTGTGTCCTCTGTATCCTCCCAGCCATGCACCAGTGATGGCCATGAGCTGGTTTGGGTGCCACCTTGATGAATACAGTTCCTCCACCTCCATCTCCTCCTCCTCATACTCCACCTCGTCATCCTCCAGAACTGTGCCCTGGCTGGACAATTGTGTACCTGGCGTTTGTGGGTGCAGGAATCCAACCTCGGAGCCACTTGTGAATGACTGGCCGGAAACCCTATGAAATGATCCCTCTTCCTCCTGTGCCACATCCTCTTCCATCATCGCCAGCAGCATTTTTTCAAGGAGGCATAGAAGTGGGATAGTAACGCTGAGAACAGCGTTATTGGCACTGGCCATGTTGGTGGAGTACTCGAAACAGCGCAACAAGGAACACAGGTCTCACAGGAATGCCCATTCATAGGTGGTGAAGTGGTGCTGTTCCGCAGAGCAACTCACCCGTGCGTGCTGCAGCTGGAACTCCACTATTGCCTGCTGCTGCTTGCACAGTCTGGCCAGCATGTGCAAGGTGGAGTTCCACCTTGTGGGCACGTCGCATATGAGGTGGTGAGCGGGAAGGCCGAAGTTACTCTGCAGCGCTGACAGGCGAGCAGCCGCAGGGTGAGAACGCCGAAAGCACGCACAGACGGCCCGCACTTTATGCAGCAGCTCTGACATATCGGGGTTATTTTTAAGGAACTTCTGTACCACCAAATTCACACTGACAGATGCAGACAAGGCCGCAAATTAAGTATTTTTTTAAAACCCAGAAAATTATTAAAGTATTTCAAGCTTCAAGTATTTCACAGATGCAGCAAAGACTGCAATATTAAGTACTTTGCCCGAAATGGGTGTTTTTTTAATAACTGAATATGACAGCAGGATATAATGCTTGAATTTCACACTGACAGATGCAGACAATGCCGCAAATTAAGTATTTTGCCCAAAATGGGTGTTTTTTTTATAACAGAATAGCACAGCAGTATATAACGCTTGAATTTAACACTGACAGATGCAGACAAGGCCACAAATTAAATATTTTGCCCAAAATGGGTATTTGTTTTAAATAACAGAATAGAACAGCAGTATTTAAAGTGTGTATCTCACAATGACAGATGCTGCAAGGGCTGTAAAATGTATTATTTTGTCCAAAAAGGGTGTTTTTTTAATAACAGAATATAACAGCAGTATACAGTTGTGGCCAAAAGTTTTGAGAATGACACAAATATTAGTTTTCACAAAGTTTGCTGCTAAACTGCTTTTAGATCTTTGTTTTAGTTGTTTCTGTGATGTAGTGAAATATAATTTCACGCACTTCCTAGGTTTCAAAGGCTTTTATTGACAATTACATGACATTTATGCAAAGAGTCAGTATTTGCAGTGTTGGCCCTTCTTTTTCAGGATCTCTGCAATTCGACTGGGCATGCTCTCAATCAACTTCTGGGCCAATTCCTGACTGATAGCAACCCATTTTTTCATAATCACTCCATGGAGTTTGTCAGAATTAGTGGGTTTTTGTTTGTCCACCCGCCTCTTGAGGATTGACCTCAAGTTCTCAAAGATCTGGGGAGTTTCCAGGCCATGGACCCAAAATGTCAACGTTTTAGTCCCCAAGCCCCTTAGTTATTACTTTTGCCTTATGGCACGGTGCTCCATCGTGCTGTAAAATGCATTGTTCTTCACCAAACTGTTGTTGGATTGTTGGAAGAAGTTGCTGTTGGAGGGTGTTTTGCTACCATTCTTTATTCATTTCTGTGTTTTGGGGCAAAATTGTGAGTGAGCCCACTCCCTTGGATGAGAAGCGACCCCACACATGAATGGCCTCAGGATGCTTTATTGTTGGCATGACACAGGACTGATGGTAGCGCTCAACTTTTCTTCTCCGGACAAGCCTTTTTCCTGATGCCCCAAACAATCGTAAAGACGCTTCATCGGAGAATATGACTTTGCCCCAGTCCTCAAAGTCTATTCACCATATTTTCTGCAGAAGATCAATCTGTCCCTGATGTTTTTTTTGGAGAGAAGTGGCTTCTTTGCTGCCCTTCTTGACACCAGGCCATCTTCCAAAAGTCTTCGCCTCCCTGTGCGTGCAGATGCGCTCACACCTGCCTGCTGCCATTCCTGAGCAAGCTCTCCACTGGTGGCACTTCAATCCTGCAGCTGAATCCTCTTTAGGAGACAATCCTGGCGCTTGCTGGACTTTCTTGGAAGTCCTGAAGCCTTCTTAACAAGAATTGCCTGTGAAGCCATTTTTATGCAACGCAATGATGGCTGTGATTTCAAGCATCACCCTCCTTTTAACAGGTCAAGTCTGCCATTTTAACCCAATCAGCCTGACATAATGATCTCCAGCCTTTTGCTCGTCAACATTCTCACCTGAGTTAACAAGACGATTACTGAAATGATCTCAGCAGGTCCTTTAATGGCAGCAATGAAATGCAGTGGAAAGTTTTTTTTGGTATTAAGTTTATTTTCATGGCAAAGAAGGACTATGCAATTCATCTGATCACTCTTCATAACATTCTGGAGTATATGCAAATTGCTATTATAAAAACTTAAGCAGCAACTTTTCCAATTTCCAATATTTATGTAATTCTCAAAACTTTTGGCCACGACTGTATAACGCTTGAATTTCACACTGACAGATGCAAACAAGGCCGCAAATTAAGTATTTAGCCCAAAATTGGTGTTTTTTTTAATAACAGATTAGCACAGCAGTATCTAAAGCGTGTATCTCACACTGACAGATGCAGACAAAGCTGCAAATTAAGTATTATGCTTAAAATTGATGTTTTTTAATAACAGAATATGACAGCAGTATATAACGTTTGAATTTCACACTGACAGATGCAGACAAGGCCGCAAATTAAGTATTTTGCCCAAAATTGGTGTTGATTTAATAACAGAATAGCACAGCAGTATATAACGTGTGTATCTCACACTGACAGATGCAGCAAGGGCTGTAAAATTGAGTATATTGCCCAAAAGGTGTTTTTTTAAAAACCCAGAAAATTATTGCTGTATTTCTAGCTTAAATTGCACACTGACTAATGCGGCAGAGGCCCAAGATGGAGGGTATTGACAAAAATGGGTGTTTTTTAAAACCCAGAAAATTATTCAAGTATTTCAAGCTTGTTTTTAACAATCACAGATATAGCAAAGGTTGCAATATTAAGTACTTTGCCCAAAATGGGTGTTTTTTTTTACTACCAGAATATGACAGCAGTATATAACGCTTGAATTTCACACTGACGGATGCAGCAAGGGCTGTAAAATTTAGTATTTTGCCCAAAAAGGGTGTTTTTTTAAAACCCCAAAAATTATTGCTGTATTTCTAGCTTAAATTGCACACTGACTAATGCTGCAAAGGCCACAGATGTAGGGTCTTGCCACAAATGGGTGATTTATTTAAACCCAGAATTTAATTGCAGTAGTTCAAGCTTCTATTTGACTGTCACAAATGCACATATGCTGTGCTGTTGCACAGAACTTGCATAAAATGGCCGCCGCCCACCTAACTAACAGACGCATAAAAGTAATTTTTCAGGGTCACTGGGCTCAGGGCAGGGTAAAAAGATTGTGCACTGAACCCACAAAACAAAATCTAGGTAGATCGCTGAGTTAACCAGCACTTCTGAGTAAAGATTCTGTCCTATTCTCTCCCTCACAGCAGCAGCATCCTATCCCTACAGTAATCAGAGCAGAGTGACGTGCAGCGTTACTCCAGCTTATATAGAGGCTGGGTCACATGCTGCACTGGCCAATCACAGCCATGCTGGATTCATCTTTTTCATTCCTATCTGGTATGTAACCATATAACCAATCTTGTGTATTTGCTATGATACACCTTGGATCAATTTCAGGATGCCCTGTTTCTGTTTTTGTTTTGTTTTTGTTCTTTTCCTGTTTCTAACACTTCCGGCAGCTATGACGGTTATTGATTATACCACCCTTGCTCCCATGCTGTTGGCGACCTGATTGTACTGTCTGTACTGAATTATTAGCTCTAGAACCTCAATATTAGGAACTGATGATTCAATATTTCTTATGTCATATGTATTCCTGTCATGCTACTTGGAAACTCAATTAAAATATATAGAAAAAAAATACAAGCTTGGGAAATATAGGCAATACTGTAATTATTTTCCACCTACTTGTTTAAAAAATCAATACACAGATAGCAACCTGCTGTGTATTGTGTTGCTATTGTGTTAAGGGGCACTTTGCTAAGCCATCATAGAACACTGTCCCTGGAGATAACTTTATAATAAAGATCATTTGTGTGGGGCCTAGACTTGCAACTGCAGTACCCCAGAACCAGCTACTTGCAAATTGTTTTGTTCTGTAATGCTTTTTAATGTTGTTTCATGTTAGTTTATATGTTCATACCTTGCAAGGTACCCAGCATATCTTTGTATGGATTGGTTGGGGTTAATGATCCTTACTCAGCCCTTGCCGGAAGTTAGGTGTGGGCTCAGGTCCACCCATAGCTCAGTTTAGTCAATTTAGTGTTTACAGTTAGAGGAGAGAGAGAAGAAGCTGCTACATGTGCTCCATTGCTCACATGACTGGACCAAAGTGACAGTGAATCACCTTCTCTGAAGAATTATCTACTTGTGTGAAAGACCTCACCATTTCTACAGTACTCCAGAGATAGAAAGAATTGGAAGGCCGAGCATTGGAGTCAGTCAGTAAGGTATATGCTGATCAAAAACAATAGACATTACTGCTTTGTGCCATTGTTTAAACACTCTTCACACTTGGAGGCAGTCTAGCCAACTGTATCTTTAACCATATACAGTCCTGATCAAAAGTTTAAGACCACTTGGAAAATGGCAAAAAATCATATTTTACATTGTTGGATCTTAACAAGGTTCCACGTAGAGCTTCAATATGCAACAAGAAGAAATGACAGTGAGACAAAACATTTTTTGAGCATTCAATTAATTGAAAATAACGATTAAACTGAAACAGGCTGTTTTTCAGCTGATCCAAATTTTAGGACCACATGCCTTTTAAAAGACCAAATCTGTGCAAAGATGTGGATTCGTTATCTTCTGTCAGGTAGTCACACGTTCTGATGGCAAAGGCAAAAAAACTCTCCCTTTTTTGAATGTGGTCGGGTTGTTGAACTGCATAAGCAGGGTCTCTCACAGCGCACCATCGCTGCTGAGGTGGGATGCAGTAAGACAGTCATTTGGAATTTCTCGTATGATCCTAAGGGTTATGGAACAAAAAGGTCAAGTGGAAGACCCCAAAATTTTTTATCAGCACTGAGCCGGAGGATCCAATTGGCTGTCTGTCAAGATACTGGACGATCCTCGACCCAAATTAAGGCCCTTACTGGTGCTGATTGCAGCCCCATAACCATCAGGGCATCTGAGACTGAAGAGCTTCAAAAACAAAAAACGTCTTCAAAGACCTCCTTGAACGCCACAGAACTGTTCGTTTGGACTTTGCAAGAGAGCACCAAACATGGGACATTTAAAGGTGGAGGAAAGTTTTATTCTCTAATGAGAATTTTTTTTACCTTGATGGTCCTGATGGTTTCCAACTTTACTGGCATGACAAGCAGATTCCACCTGAGATATTTTCTACGCGCCACAGTGGAGGGGGCACCATAATGGTCTGGGGTGCTTTTTTCTTCAGTGGAACAATGGAGCTTCAGGAAGTGCAGGGGCGTCAAACGGCCACTGACTATGTCCAGATGTTGCAGAGAGCATTCCTCATAACTGAGGGCCCTCGTCTGTGTGGGTTTTTCAACAGGACAATGCTACAGTACACAATGCCCGCAGGACAAGGGACTTCTTCCAGGAGAATAACATCACTCTTTTGGCCCATCCTGTGTGTCCCCCTGATCTAAATCCAATTGAGAACCTTTGGGGATGGATGGCAAGGGAAGTTTACAAAAATGGACAACAGTTCCAGACAGTAGATGGCCTTCGTGCGGCCGTCTTCACCACTTGGAGAAATGTTCCCACTCACCTCATGGAAACACTTGTATCAAGCATGCCAAAACAAATTTTTGAAGTGATAAACAATAATGGCGGAGCTACTCATTACTGAGTTTATGTTTGGAAGTTGGATTTCTGTTTTGGGGGGGTTTATGTTTTTTTGGGAGGTGTGGTCCTAAACTTTTGATCAACTGAAAAACAGCCTGTTTCAGTTTATTCGTTGTTTTTATTAAATTGAATGCTCAAAAAATGTTTTGTCTCACTGCCATTTCTTCTTGTTGCATGTTGAAGCTCTACTTGGAACCTTGTAAAGATCCAGCCATGCTAAATAAGATTGTTTGCAATTTTTCAATTGGTCTTAAACTTTTGATCAGGACTGTATGTCTCAGTTAGAAATTACAGCCATAATTGCAAGAGTAATTCAGATAGATTCAGCAGAAAGATAAGAGAGGGAAAAGTACTACATTCCTCAATGTTGCTTAAATCCATACATTGCTATCTGGGGAGATTTGCACTGGGAATTGTTTTAACTGTATTTTGATACCATTGAATGTACTACAGGTGCTACAATCTTTGTAAATAGAGACATTTGTTTTCTATATATGGCCTAGTTAATGAGTCATGCATCATATGCCAACCATTGCACCCTATACCTGCTGCATTGCACCTACATCAAACCTACAACATCATGGGCACCCTAACTACCATCAGACAGGAGCCCCAAGATCAAAGTGTGCCTTAAAGGAAGTAGCCACTACCACTCCCATCCTCTGCTCCTCCTAGACTTGTGGCACATCCAGAAATGCATCAGCCCTGCTGGCAAATAATGTTCCCTGTTATAAACACTAGCATATATAATAATATATATAGTGCTCAAAATATTCCCACCACTATAATTGTGCCCCTCTATTACAATACACAATAATTATGCTGTAATAGTGTGAGCTTTGTGCCCCATGTTGTAATAATGCCCCTTTTATAGTAATTATGCCCCATTTGTGCTCCACATAGTTATAATGCCCACACACAAAAACAGTACCCTCCATTGTTCCCTGCACAGTATTAGGGTCTCCTTAGTAGGGTTCCACACTGTAATAATGACTGCTACACAATAATAGTCCTCTCACATAGTAATAGTGACTGTCTTTGTGCTGCACACATAAATAATGCCCCATTTATGCTACACACATTCATAATATCCCCTTAGTGGCCCTCACACAGTAATGATACCCCTTAGTGCCTCATAATGCAGAAATAGTGCCCATAAAGTAATAAAATTAATACTCATTTAGCCCCATTCCCATGTTGAATGGAGAAGCCCAGCCTGTTTAGTCAACCAGTCTGCTCTGATGTCCTCTCCAGGTATTCTGTTGACTACAAGACAGACTATAGGCCCCCTTCTTGACCTCCAATTTTTACATGAGGTATTTTCCTTGTGACTAGTGTTGAGTGAATTGAAATATCCAAAGTGGACTTCAATCCAAGTTTCAGGAAAAATAGTATTTGTCACAAAGGCCTCATGTACACGACCGTATTTTGTTTCCGTGTCCGTTCAGTTTTTTTTGCGGATAGGATGCGGACCCATTCATTTCAATGGGTCCGCAAAAAACACGGACAGCACACCATGTGCTGTTCGCATCAGTATTTCCGTTCCGTTGCTCCGCCAAAAAACATTGTGCATGTCCTATTTTTTTTCGGACAAGGATAGGCATTATTACAATGGATCCGCAAAAAAAAAGATCCGCCCAAAAAAACGGATGCCATACGGAAACGTCATCCGTTTTTTTTGTGGATCCGCAATTTGCAGACCGCAAAACACATACGGTCGTGTGCATGTAGCCAAAGTCGAATTTCCTCGCTCTTCGTGGTAATGAATCAATTTTTCTTAAAATGGTGGCTAAAGAAAAAAAAAATCACTTTATCCACTTGGTAGCGGAGAGGCTGTTTGCTCCCATCTTGATTGAAGAAAACTTGCCAAATATTGGAGCGGACGGCCCCTCCTCAAGCAAGTGGATAAAGTTAGTATTATTATTTTTTATTAACCCCTGATTGACCCCTGAAAGGCTGAATGTGAGTCACAGATGCCACAATCGGCGTTGAATGTGGAATTTGAGGGGTTAAATGATGGGGGAGGCACGATCGTCGTTCCCCGTCATTGCGCCCACTCTGTACAATGGAAAATGTTTGTAACAAATCTAATTCCTTGTCGGAGTTCGGCGAAGCAGCAGAATATAATTTTTGCTTATCTCTAGTTGTGACATGCTGCAATGCATGCTGTATCATGAATACCGAGGCACATGGAGGCATAATGCTTTGACACATTGACTGCAATATGAATTTGTAATGCAGACCCAATTTGCAGTTTGTGTTTCTACTAATGTGCATATAAGGCCTTACTAATAATTAAAAATGTAATGTTACCTGAAATCAAAATGAACACGTGTAGCTTCAATTAATGTAAAGTGTCTCAAGTGTATTATTTAGCTAGACATGTCTGTATGCTGAATATTAATTACAGGAAGATTATGATTATAGATTGTTTTTTTTATAGCTTGTTATATAGGTTATGTTATGTTGTTGCAGTTCAAGTAAATGAGCCAATACAGTATGGATGCTTACTTGTAAAATAGTGACACCCTTTTCAGCCATGAACTGATTCATTATATTTTATATAAACTGTTGATGTCAAACATTCACTTCTGTATGAAGTTATCTTTGCAAATGATCATAGACATAACAACCTGAAATTGCAAAATGTAGTCTGTGAGTAGAGAATCTTGGTTTGATTCCCATGTTGGCCTTTAGATAATTACTGTTATAAATTTGCCTCTGTACACAATGTACTCCAGACTGCAGCCATAAAGATTATCCACCACATTCTGATCCAAAGGTTTAATGCATCTAATTGTGGATAACTATTGTTTTATAGTAAAACAAAATCCTATTTAGATCATAAAAAAACAATGCATAAGTAGAGGGAACAAACGAGACTGAAAAATTGTAATGGTGATGATTGTATTTTATATGGAGGATATTATTACCAGCCTGCACTTAGCCCTATGATAAAATGGAAATAGCGATGAGCAGCAGGGGCAATATTCAAATTTGCAATATTTTGTGACTATATGGGCGAATATTCGTCATATGTTCGTCTCAAATTTGCGATTATTTTCTTGATTGCGAAAATCGCCAATGTAATATCCGCGTATTGTGCATGCAATACAGGTGTGGGTCACTGTTGCTAAATTTTTCAAGATGGTAGAAGTTTCCTGAGACTGGAGAAAATGGTTGGCAAGGCAGAACATTACAATAGCTTTACATGCAGATAGAGTGCTCCAATATATTCGCGATTGCGCAAATCAGCAATTAATAATGCACATATTTTTGCGCAATGAGTGCAACATTTTAGGTCTGACTACATATTACTGATTGGTGCACTAAGTATTGTTGTGAACTTCTGACATCAAAGCACTATGTCTGTAGCATGTATGTATGGACAGCAGAACCTATCACGCGTTCGTGATCAAAAGTTCGCGGCGGGCTCCATTAAAAAAATGCATACGTTAAGGTAATTTTTTTGAAAGGATGCCACTGTACGGCATCAGTCTAAGGCATCTGTTAACGCATACATTTTCGGTATGCATTAAATGGATGGCAAAAATAGGACGTGAATAGAGTTGAGCGAACACCTGGATGTTCGGGTTCGAGAAGTTCGGCCGAACTTCCCGGAAATGTTCGGGTTCGGGATCCGAACCCGATCCGAACTTCGTCCCGAACCCGAACCCCATTGAAGTCAATGGGGACCCAAACTTTTCGGCACTAAAACGGCTGTAAAACAGCCCAGGAAAGGGCTAGAGGGCTGCAAAAGGCAGCAACATGTAGGTAAATCCCCTGCAAACAAATGTGGATAGGGAAATGAATTAAAATAAAAATTAAATAAATAAAAATTAACCAAAATCAATTGGAGAGAGGTCCCATAGCAGAGAATCTGGCTTCCCGTCACCCACCACTGGAACAGTCCATTCTCAGATATTTAGGCCCCGGCACCCAGGCAGAGGAGAGAGGTCCCGTTACAGACAATCTGGCTTCATGTCAGCAGAGAATCAGTCTTCATGTCATAGCAGAGAATCAGGCTTCACGTCACCCACCACTGCAACAGTCCATTTTCATAAATTTAGGCCCAGCACCCAGGCAGAGGAGAGAGGTCCCGTAACAGACAATCTGGCTTCATGTCAGCAGAGAATTAGTCTGCATGTCATAGCAGAGAATGAGGCTTCACATCAGCCACCACTGCAACAGTCCATTGGCATATATTTAGGCCCAGCACACAGGCAGAGGAGAGAGGTCCCGTAACAGAGGATCTGGCTTCACGTCAGCAGAGAATTAGTCTGCATGTCATAGCAGAGAATGAGGCTTCACGTCAGCCACCACTGCAACAGTCCATTGGCATATATTTAGGCCCAGCACCCAGGCAGAGGAGAGAGGTCCCGTAACAGACAATCTGGCTTCATGTCAGCAGAGAATTAGTCTGCATGTGACTTCACGTCAGCCACCACTGCAACAGTCCATTGGCATATATTTAGGCCCAGCACACAGGCAGACGAGAGAGGTCCCGTAACAGAGGATCTGGCTTCATGTCAGCAGAGAATCAGTCTTCATGTCATAGCAGAGAATCAGGCTTCACGTCACCCACCACTGCAACAGTCCATTTTCATAAATTTAGGCCCAGCACCCAGGCAGAGGAGAGAGCTCCCGTAACAGACAATCTGGCTTCATGTCAGCAGAGAATTAGTCTGCATGTCATAGCAGAGAATGAGGCTTCACATCAGCCACCACTGCAACAGTCCATTGGCATATATTTAGGCCCAGCACACAGGCAGAGGAGAGAGGTCCCGTAACAGAGGATCTGGCTTCATGTCAGCAGAGAATCAGTCTGCATGTCATAGCAGAAAATCAGGCTTCACGTCACCCAGCACTGTAAGAGTCCATTTTCATAAATTTAGGCCCAGCACCCAGGCAGAGGAGAGAGGTCCCGTAACAGACAATTTGGCTTCACGTCAGCAGAGAATTAGTCTGCATGTCATAGCAGAGAATGAGGCTTCACGTCAGCCACCACTGCAACAGTCCATTGGCATATATTTAGGCCCAGCACCCAGGCAGAGGAGAGAGGTCCCGTAACAGACAATCTGGCTTCACGTCAGCAGAGAATTAGTCTGCATGTCATAGCAGAGAATGAGGCTTCACGTCAGCCACCACTGCAACAGTCCATTGGCATATATTTAGGCCCAGCACACAGGCAGAGGAGAGAGGTCCCGTAACAGAGGATCTGGCTTCATGTCAGCAGAGAATCAGTCTGCATGTCATAGCAGAAAATCAGGCTTCACGTCAGCCACCACTGCAACAGTCCATTGTCAGATGTTTAGGCCCAGCACCCAGGCAGAGGAGAGAGGTCCCGTAACAGAGAATCTGTCTTCATGTCAGCAGAGAATTAGTCTGCATGTCATAGCAGAGAATCAGGCTTCACGTCACCCAACATTGGAACAGTCCATTGGCATATATTTAGGCCTCGGCACCCAGACAGAGGAGAGGTTCATTCAACTTTGGGTAGCCTCGCAATATAATGGTAAAATGAAAATAAAAATAGGATTGAATGAGGAAGTACCCTGAAGTCCAATAATATATGGTTAAGGGGAGGTAGTTAATGTCTAATCTGGACAAGGGACGGACAGGTCCTGTGGGATCCATGCCTGGTTCATTTTTATGAACGTCAGCTTGTCCACATTGGCTGTAGACAGGCGGCTGCGTTTGTCTGTAATGACGCCCCCTGCCGTGCTGAATACACGTTCAGACAAAACGCTGGCCGCCGGGCAGGCCAGCACCTCCAAGGCATAAAAGGCTAGCTCTGGCCACGTGGACAATTTAGAGACCCAGAAGTTTAATGGGGCCGAACCATCAGTCAGTACGTGGAGGGGTGTGCACACGTACTGTTCCACCATGTTAGTGAAATGTTGCCTCCTGCTAACACGTTGCGTATCAGGTGGTGGTGCAGTTAGCTGTGGCGTGTTGACAAAAGTTTTCCACATCTCTGCCATGCTAACCCTGCCCTCAGAGGAGCTGGCCGTGACACAGCTGCCTTGGCGACCTCTTGCTCCTCCTCTGCCTTGGCCTTGGGCTTCCACTTGTTCCCCTGTGACATTTGGGAATGCTCTCAGTAGCGCGTCTACCAACGTGCGCTTGTACTCGCGCATCTTCCTATCACGCTCCAGTGCAGGAAGTAAGGTGGACACATTGTCTTTGTAGCGTGGATCCAGCAGGGTGGCAACCCAGTAGTCCGCACAGGTTAAAATTTGGGCAACTCTGCTGTCGTTGCGCAGGCACTGCAGCATGTAGTCGCTCATGTGTGCCAGGCTGCCCAGGGGTAAGGACAAGCTGTCCTCTGTGGGAGGCGTATCGTCATTGTCCTGCCTTTCCCCCCAGCCACGCACCAGTGATGGACCCGAGCTGCGTTGGGTGCCACCCGGCTGTGACCATGCTTCATCCTCATCCTCCTCCACCTCCTCCTCATCCTCGTCCTCCTCGTCCTCCAGTAGTGGGCCCTGGCTGGCCACATTTGTACCTGGCCTCTGCTGTTGCCAAAAACCTCCCTCTGAGTCACTTCGAAGAGACTGGCCTGAAAGTGCTAAAAATGACCCCTCTTCCTCCTCCTCCTCCTCCTCCTCCTGGGCCACCTCCTCTTCCATCATCGCCCTAAGTGTTTTCTCAAGGAGACATAGAAGTGGTATTGTAACGCTGATAACGGCGTCATCGCCACTGGCCATGTTGGTGGAGTACTCGAAACAGCGCAACAGGGCACACAGGTCTCGCATGGAGGCCCAGTCATTGGTGGTGAAGTGGTGCTGTTCTGTAGTGCGACTGACCCGTGCGTGCTGCAGCTGAAACTCCACTATGGCCTGCTGCTGCTCGCACAGTCTGTCCAGCATGTGCAAGGTGGAGTTCCACCTGGTGGGCACGTCGCATATGAGGCGGTGAGCGGGAAGGCCGAAGTTACGCTGTAGCGCAGACAGGCGAGCAGCAGCAGGATGTGAACGCCGGAAGCGCGAACAGACGGCCCGCACTTTATGCAGCAGCTCTGCCATGTCGGGGTAGTTGTGAATGAACTTCTGCACCACCAAATTCAGCACATGCGCCAAGCAAGGGATGTGCGTCAAATTGGCTAGTCCCAGAGCTGCAACGAGATTTCGCCCATTATCACACACCACCAGGCCGGGCTTGAGGCTCACCGGCAGCAACCACTCGTCGGTCTGTTGTTCTATACCCTGCCACAACTCCTGTGCGGTGTGGGGCCTGTTCCCCAAACATATGAGTTTCAGAATGGCCTGCTGACGTTTACCCCGGGCTGTGCTGAAGTTGGTGGTGAAGGTGTGTGGCTGACTGGATGAGCAGGTGGAAGAAGAGGAGGAGGAAGCCGAGAAGGAGGAGGTGGCAACAGGAGGCAAAGAATGTTGCCCTGCGATCCTTGGCGGCGGAAGGACGTGCGCTAAACAGCTCTCCGCCTGGGGCCCAGCTGCCACTACATTTACCCAGTGTGCAGTTAGGGAGATATAGCGTCCCTGGCCGTGCTTACTGGTCCACGTATCTGTGGTTAGGTGGACCTTGCTACAGATGGCGTTGCGCAGTGCACACTTGATTTTATCGGATACTTGGTTGTGCAGGGAAGGCACGGCTCTCTTGGAGAAGTAGTGGCGGCTGGGAACAGCATACTGTGGGACAGCAAGCGACATGAGCTGTTTGAAGATGTCTGTGTCCACCAGCCTAAATGACAGCATTTCATAGGCCAGTAGTTTAGAAATGCTGGCATTCAGGGCCAGGGATCGAGGGTGGCTAGGTGGGAATTTTACGCTTTCTCTCAAATGTTTGTGAGATGGAGAGCTGAACGCTGCCGTGTGACATGGTTGAGACGCTTGGTGACGGAGGTGGTGGTGGTGTTGGTGGTACATCCCCTGTTTGCTGGGCGGCAGGTGCCAACGTTCCTCCAGAGGCAGAGGAAGAGGCCGAGGCACAGCAGCAGAAGAGGTAGAAGGGGGAGCCTGAGTGACTTCCTTTGTTTTAAGGTGTTTACTCCACTGCAGTTCATGCTTTGTATGCAGGTGCCTGGTCATGCAGGTTGTGCTCAGGTTCAGAACGTTAATGCCTCGCTTCAGGCTCTGATGGCACAGCGTGCAAACCACTCGGGTCTTGTCGTCAGCACATTGTTTGAAGAAGTGCCATGCCAGGGAACTCCTTGAAGCTGCCTTTGGGGTGCCCGGTCCCAGATGGCGGCGGTCAGTAGCAGGCGGAGTCTCTTGGCGGCGGGTGTTCTGCTTTTGCCCACTGCTCCCTCTTTTGCTACGCTGTTGGCTCGGTCTCACCACTGCCTCTTCCTCCGAACTGTGAAAGTCAGTGGCACGACCTTCATTCCATGTGGGGTCTAGGACCTCATCGTCCCCTGCATCGTCTTCCACCCAGTCTTGATCCCTGACCTCCTGTTCAGTCGGCACACTGCAGAAAGACACAGCAGTTGGCACCTGTGTTTCGTCATCATCAGAGACATGCTGAGGTGGTATTCCCATGTCCTCATCATCAGGAAACATAAGTGGTTGTGCGTCAGTGCATTCTATGTCTTTCACCGCTGGGGAAGGGCTAGGTGGATGCCCTTGGGAAACCCTGCCAGCGGAGTCTTCAAACAGCATAAGAGACTGCTGCATAACTTGAGGCTGAGACAGTTTCCCTGGTATGCATGGGGGTGATGTGACAGACTGATGGGGTTGGTTTTCAGGCGCCATCTGTGCGCTTTCTGCAGAAGACTGGGTGGGAGATAATGTGAACGTGCTGGATCCACTGTCGGCCACCCAATTGACTAATGCCTGTACCTGCTCAGGCCTTATCATCCTTAGAACGGCATTGGGCCCCACCATATATCGCTGTAAATTCTGGCGGCTACTGGGACCTGAGGTAGTTGGTACACTAGGACGTGTGGAAGTGGCAGAACGGCCACGTCCTCTCCCAGCACCAGAGGGTCCACTAACACCACCACGACCATGTCCACGTCCGCGTCCCTTACTAGATGTTTTCCTCATTGTTATGGTTCACCACAACAACAAAAATATTATTTGGCCCAATGTATTGTATTCAAATTCAGCGGGATATAAATTTGAGGCCTAGTATTTAGGCGCTGGGTGACCGGTATGGATTTAGTGACAGAATTAGACTTGGAAATGCACAGTAGCGTGTGTGTGAAGTTATTCTGAATGACCCTATGTGCACCTTGAATATTATATACCCTTTTAGGGATAGATTTCAAATAGCTCTGATATAGCAGAAACCACTAAATTATGAAATTGCTAAATTGGGAATTGTATTTCAACCCAGAACAAAAAATGTGCTTTGGCGGACACTAAATAACTTGCCCATCCACAACAGGACAGCGGTAACGACAGATTTGGCGGGATATAAATTTGAGGCCTAGTATTTAGGCGCTGGGTGACCGGTATGGATTTAGTGACAGAATTAGACTTGGAAATGCACAGTAGCGTGTGTGTGAAGTTATTCTGAATGACCCTATGTGCACCTTGAATATTATATACCCTTTTAGGGATAGATTTCAAATAGCTCTGATATAGCAGAAACCACTAAATTATGAAATTGCTAAATTGGGAATTGTATTTCAACCCAGAACAAAAAATGTGCTTTGACGGACACTAAATAACTTGCCCAGCCACAACAGTACAGCGGTAGCGACATTTGAGGCCTAGTATTTAGGCGCTGGGTGACCGGTATGGATTTAGTGACAGAATTAGACTGGGATATGGCCAAAAAATAACCACACTATTGCTGGTTAAATGCACTTGGTGTGACAGCTTGACCAACCACACTACTGAGGGTTAAATGCACTTGGTGACGGGCGCAGCTTGCCCCTGATGTAGTATATGGCCAAAAAATGAACAGACTATTGCTGGTTAAATGCACTTGGTGTGACAGCTTGACCAACCACACTACTGAGGGTTAAATGCACTTGGTGACGGGTGCAGCTTGCCCCTGATGTAGTATATGGCCAAAAAATGTACAGACTATTGCTGGTTAAATGCACTTGGTGTGACAGCTTCACCCTGATGTAGGCTTTAGCCAAAAAACAACCACACCATTGAGGGTTAAATGCACTTGGTGACAGGCGCAGCTTGCCCCTGATGTAGTATATGGCCAAAAAATGAACAGACTATTGCTGGTTAAATGCACTTGGTGACGGGCGCAGCTTGCCCCTGATTCAGTATATGGCCAAAAAATTAACAGACTATTGCTGGTTAAATGCACTTGGTGTGACAGCTTCACCCTGATGTAGGCTTTAGCCAAAAAACAACCACACCATTGAGGGTTAAATGCACTTGGTGACGGGCGCAGCTTGCCCCTGATGTAGTATATGGCCAAAAAATGAACAGACTATTGCTGGTTAAATGCACTTGGTGACGGGCGCAGCTTGCCCCTGATTCAGTATATGGCCAAAAAATTAACAGACTATTGCTGGTTAAATGCACTTGGTGTGACAGCTTCACCCTGATGTAGGCTTTAGCCAAAAAACAACCACACCATTGAGGGTTAAATGCACTTGGTGACGGGCGCAGCTTGCCCCTGATGTAGTATATGGCCAAAAAATAAACAGACTATTGCTGGTTAAATGCACTTGGTGTGACAGCTTCACCCCTGATGTAGGCTTTAGCCAAAAAACAACCACACCATTGAGGGTTAAATGCACTTGGTCGCAGCACCGCACAAGACACAAAATGGCCGCCGATCACCCCAGAAAAAAGTGACTGACAAACGGTCTGGGCAGCCTAAAAACAGTGAGCATTTGAATTTCAGCAGCTCAATGATGCACAGCTGCAGATCGATTGATTAATCAAGTCCTTTGGAGGAGTTAATCTGCCTAATCTCGCCCTACTGTCGCAGCCGCAACCTCTCTCTACGCTAATCAGAGCAGAGTGACGGGCGGCGCTATGTGACTCCAGTTTAAATAGAGGCTGGGTCACATGGTGCTCTGGCCAATCACAGCCATGCCAATAGTAGGCATGGCTGTGACGGCCTCTTGGGGCAAGTAGTATGACGCTTGTTGATTGGCTGCTTTGCAGCCTTTTAAAAAGCGCCAAGAAAGCATCACAAAAGCGCCAAGAAAGCGACGAACACCGAACCCGAACCCGGACTTTTACGAAAATGTCCAGGTTCGGGTCCGTGTCACGGACACCCCAAAATTCGGTACGAACCCGAACTATACAGTTCGAGTTCGCTCATCCCTAGACGTGAACCCAGTTCTAGTGTCAGAATAAGCTCCAGTACACAGTGGAGAAGCATGGTGGAGAGGGGAGGCCGCCGTGTACTGACAGAGCGCTACCTGGTCCTGGTCATCAGGATCATTTTCTACTGGGAAATACAGGGCACAGTATAATACACTAGAATCTATATAATATAAAGATATTAGTCCTATCCTCGAATAATAATACAATTAGGTGGTCATTTATCATATAGAAATAAGTCTATGTTAGAAGTATTTCTGACACAAATTGTGGCGCAAAGGTCCTTAGCACCGCAATCTGCATATTTTTCCCGCTCATGCCATGTCTAAAAAAGGATGGCGTGGGCAGGGAAAGGGATACAGTTATGGCGATCGAGTTATTGGATACCACCGCCATACATTTTACCGGATAACACCTCTGTACAGTGACCAGATAACACTGCCATAACCGTGACCAGATAAAAGGGTATAAGAGGGCTAGTACAGGAAATGACTAGGGGCACTGCACAGGGTGTGATAAGAGGGCACAATGCAGGGTATAAAGGGGCACCGTACGGGGTGGGGGGCACAGTCACATGACCCTATGACATTAGAAGGTCCTTATGGTGAATACGGTTGATACGCCACCATAATGAGAGGCAGAGGAGTGAGACAGAGGTGTGATTATATGGCTAGAGATATAAAAATGTAACTGTCGGCCAGTACAGGACCCAAAAATTAGGCAATAGGCATTTACCTGACAGCAAAGAACTTTGGATTCTGTGGCTGAAGGTACATTAGGCGGTCACAGGATAAAAATGTAACTATCGGCCAGTACAGGCCCGAAAAATTAGGCTCAATGACACAACGCAATGCACGCTCCAGAACAAAGGCGTAAAATACGATGTCACTGATGCTGCCCTGACTGCGACTGAACAGTTTGGTGATCTCATTAAATGGCCGCAGAAGACTGCATGCGTCGCCCATGAGCAACCACTGGTGTGGTGAAAAGAAACCAAGCTCCCCAGAACCTGCCCTGCCACAGAGTTCATACAGGTAGTCGTTAACGGCATGTTTCTGCTGGAGCAGCTTATCAAGCATATAAAAGGTAGAGTTCCAGCGCGTCGGGCAGTCACAAATCAGATGTCTGACGGGCAAGTAGTGTCACCGCTGAAAGTCAGGAAGGCGAGCCATGGCCGTGCAAGATCTTCTAAAATGTCCAGTGATTTTCCTGGCCTGCCGCAAGACGTCCTGGACCCCGGGGTATTTGGCATTGAATCGCTGCATGACTAAGTTCAGGACATGTGCCATGCACTGCACGTGTGTCATTTTGCCCTGTTTCAGCGCGCTCAGCAGATTGGCACCATTGTCGCACACCACTTTACCAACTGTAAAATTGAGCAGGGTTAGCCACTGATTGGCCTGTGACCACAGAGCTGAAAGCAATGCAGGACCGGTGTGGCTCTTGGCTTCCAGACACAACAGCCACAGCACAGCATGGCAATGTCTTACCTGGCACATCAAATAGGATCTGGGGAGCTTGGGAGGTGCAACAGAAGAGGCAGTAGCAGTGGAAAAGGAGGAGTCAGCTGATGAGGAGATGGGGGATGGAGTAGGAGGAGGAGGATAAGAAGAGGCAGGCCTGCATGCAATTCTTGGCAGTAACATCAAATCCACACAGGTGCCACGGGTTACTTGCTTGACAGCCATCAGAAGGTTCACCCAGTGGGCAGTAAAAGTTATGTACCTTCCCTTCCCCTGTTTGCTAGACCACGTGTCTATGGTCAGATGTATCTTGGCACCGACACTGTGTGCCAGAGATTTAACTTGCTGCTGAACGTGGCCATATATATATATAGTTCAGGAATGCCCTTCTGGGCAAAATATTTACTTCCGAGGACCTTCAATTGCGCTGTGCCAATGGCTACCAATTTTCTAAAGGCCTCCAAGTCCACCAATTTATATGGCAGTTCCGACAAGCCAGCGGACAGCCATTGGACAAGAGGATTATCCGGCGTCATAATTTTTTTACATTCAAACATTTGGGATACAGAAGCCTTCCTTGTGCCAGATGAACCTGACGACGGCACGGTGGAAGGTGGAGTGGAGAACAAATTGGAGGAGAGTGGAGAAGGAGAAGAGGCAGGATGTGGAGTGCTGGGAGTGTGGCTTTGTGGGTTCTGACGGCGTTGCATCCACTGAGCTCGGTGATGGGAGGTCAGGTGCCGTCTTAAGACGGTCGTCCGTAGGTTACTGTTGGGCTTACCGTGACCTATGAGTTGACAGCACAGGCTGCAGATGGCAACACTATTTTCAGCAGCTGACACGTTAAAAAAAGCCCACACTGCGGAGTCATGTGCCGGCGTCCTGGGAGCGCAAGATGTGATCATGCAAGGTAGATGGCTCGCTCCAGAAACATTTGCAGTCTGCAGTTCACAGTCTCCTGATGGCTCGCTCCAGAAACATTTGCAGTTCACAGTCTCCTGTGAACTGCGAGTTCTGCCTGCTTCTCCTCCTTCTCCTCCTTATCTGCTGCTCCGTCTCTCCCTCTGAACTCTTCTCCTCTTCCTCTCTTAAAGGGACCCACATGACGTCCATCGACATCATTCACCACCACTGACCTTACAGATCTCAGAGTAGGCAGCAACACCCTCCTTCAGCTGATCTGGGTACTGTCAGACCGCTGGGTGGCAGCCGTTGCTACCTCCTCTTCCTGATCTGATGCCAAGTATGGCTGTGCATTGGTAAGGTCTGGGAATGGATGGGAAAATAATTCCTCTGACTAGAGTGGAGGGGCTATGGTGGTCGTGGTGGTGTCTTTGGGGGTGCACACAACAGAGAGTGAGGAGGATGTAGATACAGAGGATGAGGAGGGTGCATAAGCAGAAGGATGAGTAAGCCACTCAACCAGCTCTGGTGCATCCTTTGACGCAACTTCTCCATCTTTCTACTTAGGCTCCGGCCTGGTGCACCTGCTCGACCCCCATCACCGCTGCGGAATGGCCTGCCTCTCCCTCTGGCACAGGATCATTTTGAAAATGACAGGCAAAGTCCCTAGAGCAGAGCAGTTTTTTTGGAAGCTTATATATTGCAGGCCTCAATCAGTTGTTCGTTGAAGCTGGTATATCACCCTCAAGCAGTAATTTTGTGGACACAGGTATATGTAAAACCTCTATCACTATTTTGTGGGAGCTGATATATGGCAGGCCTCAATCAGCTGTTAGTTGAAGCTGGCATTTCAAAAACCGCAATCTGTGTTTTGTGGATGCAGGTATATGGAAAACCTATATCGCTATTTTGTAGAAGCTGATATATGGCAGGCCTTAAAAAGTTGTTAGTTAAAGAATGTATATCACCCTTAAGTAGGATTGAGCGAACCCAAACTGTAAAGTTCGGATTCGTACCGAACTTTAGGATTTTTGGACCCCAGACCCGAACCCGAACTTTTCAGTAAAAGTTTGGGTTCGAGTTCGGTGTTTGGCGATTTAATGGCGCTTTTTAACAATTGTTTTATTATTGTACCCTTAGAAGCCATCACAGCCATGCCTACTTATGGCATGGCTGTGATTAGCCAGTGCAGCATGTGACCCAGCCTCTATATAAGCTGGAGTCACGTAGTGCTGCACGTCACATTGCACTGATTAGTGTAGGGATAGGATGCTGCTGCTGTGAGGGAGACAATAGGAAATAATCTTTAATCTGAATTGCTTGTTAACTCAGTGATCTACATAGATTTTGTTTTGTGGATGTAGTGCACAATCTTTTTACCATACCCTGAGCCCAGTGACACAGAAAAATAACTTTTATCCTTCTGTTAGTTACGTGGGCGGTGGCGGCCATTTTATGCAATTTCAGTGCGCCAGCACAGCATATCTGCATTTGTTACAGTCAAATACAAGCTTGATATACTGCAATTATATTCTGGGTTTAAAAAAAATCACCCATTTCTTGCAAGACCCTACATCTAGGGCCTTTGCAGCATTTATTACTGTGAAATTCAAGCTTGAAATACTGCAATAATTTTCTGGGTTGAGAAAACACCTATTTTTGGCAATACCCTACATTTGGGGCCTATGCTGCATTTGTTACTGTAAAATACAAGCTTGAAATACTGCAATAATAATCTGGGTTTAAAAAACAAACACATTTTTGGCAATACCCTACATCTGGGGCCTATGCCGCATTTGTCAGTGTGAAAGACAAGCTTGAAATACTTAGATAATTTTCTGGGTTTCAAAAAAACATCAATTTTTTTTGCAATATCCCACATCTTGTGCCTTTGCAGCATTTGTCAGTGTGAAATACAAGCTTGCAATACTTATATATTATATAATAATTTAAAAAAAACACCCATTTTTGGAAATACCTTTTTATATTTTTGGAAATCTGGGGCATATGCTGAATTTGTTAATGTGAAATACAAGCTTGAAATACTGCAATAATAATCTGGCTTTAAAAAAAACATCCATTTTTGGCAATATCCTACATCTGGGGCCAATGTTGCATTTGATAGTGTGACATACAAGCTAGAAATACTGCAATAATATTCTGGGTTTAAAAAAACATCCATTTTTGGCAATACCCTACAATTGGTGCCTTTGCAGCATTTTTCAGTGTGAAAGACAAGCTTGAAATACTTCAATAATTTTCTGGGTTTAAAACAACAACCATTTTTGGCAATATCCTTCATCTCGTGTCTTTGCAGCATTTGTCAGTGTAAATTACAAGCTTGCAATACTGCAATAATTTTCTGGAATTAAAAAACACCCATTTTTGGCAATACCCTACATCTGGGGCCTATGCTGCATTTATTAGTGTGACATACAAGCTAGAAATACTGCAATAATATTCTGGTTTTAAAAAAACACCAGTTTTTGGCAATATCCTACATCTTGTGCCTTTGCAGAATTTGTCAGTGTGAAATACAAGCTTGCAATTCTTCAAAATTATTCTGGTTAAAAAAAAAAAAAAACATTTTTGGCAATACCCTACATCTGGGGCCTATGCTGCATTTGCTAGTGTGAAATACTAACATGTGTCTCATGTTAGCTCACGTTGGAATGGAAAAGAACTGTACAAGAAAGATGGTTTGCATCTTTCTCTCAAGGGAACAAATGTCCTCAGTGAACAGTTCAAAGTATTTGCTAAGGAGCATTTAAACTAGGAAAGGGGGGCAAAAGAGTGACAATCCAGCAGTCCGACTGCCCCCCAGAACAATGCCAGAAGATGCCAGTAGCACATAGGTTAAGAAATGACAAGCTCAGAGTCTTGTCTACAAATGCTCGCAGTTTAGGGAATAAGATCAATGAACTTGAGGCTATAATGGCACCTGAGAATATAGATTTAGTGGCTGTTACTGAGACGTGGTTAAATTGAAGTAATGACTAGGATAAAGCAATACCAGGGTTCTCCCTATATAGGAAAGACAGAGAAGGCAAGAAGGGGGAGGGGTGGCCCTGTATGTGAAAGATAGCATAAAATCTAATTTAATACAAGTTAGCGAGATCAATTTAGAGTCAGTTTGGGTTACCTTGCAGCTTGATAATCATAAGGTAACTCGTGTAGGTGTGATATATAGACCACCTAGCCAAGTCAAAGAATTAGATGATTTACTAGTTGAGGAAATGACATTGAAAGGGGAAGTTATCATTATGGGAGACTTTAATCTTCCTGATGTAAACTGGAAAACCAAAATAGCTAGTTCTGCCAGGAGTACAGATATTCTAAATTCCCTACTGGGATTATCTCTACTGCAAGTAGTTGAGGAGCCAACCCGGAAGGAGGCCATTTTAGCTTTAGTATTCACAAATGGTAATTTGGTATCTGATATTACTGTAGGGGAAAGCTTGGGATCTAGTGATCACCAGTCAGTGTGGTTTACTGTAAGTACAGTGACTGATTCACACCACACAAAAACAAAAGTTTTAGATTTGAGAAAAACTGATTTTTCTAAAATTAGATTAGTGGTATACGAGCCCCTATCAGATTGGAACAGTTTCAATGGAGTCCAGGAGAAATGGGACTACTTAAAATTGGCACAATTGAAGGCAACAGAAAATTGCATTAGGCTTGTCAGTAAAAGCAAAAAAAAAAAAAAATGAAGAGACCACTGTGGTACTCAGCAGAAGTGGCCAAAATCATTCAAAACTAAAAGATATCAGTTAGTAATTATATATTCTTTTTTTTTTATAAAATTAGGCAGAGAGAGGCCAAACAAGTTATAAGAGCTTCTAAAATGCAGGCAGAAGAGAAATTAACTCAGTCAGTAAAAAAAAAAAGGCGATAAGACATTCTTCAGATACATAAATGAAAAAAGGAAACTAAAACAAGGAATTACCTAAGTAAAAACAAAAGAAGGAAGGTATATGGAAGAAGATAAAGAACTAGCTGACTGCCTCAATGAATACTTCTGTTCAGTTTTTACAAAGGAAAATGAAGGAAAAGGACCTCAGTTAGGAAGGAAGACTAATGCTTCTGTTGATGCATGTGTCTTTACAGAGGAAAAGGGTCTAAGTCAGCTGTCTAAAATGAATATAAATAAGTCACAGGGGATACACCCAAAGCTATTAAAAGAGCTCAGCAGTAAATTAGCAAAACCATTAACAGATTTATTTAACCAATCACTGGTAACAGGAGTCATCCCAGAAGATTGGAAATTAGCAAATGTTGTGCCCATTCACAAGAAAGGTAGTAGGGAGGAATCGGGCAACTATAGGCCAGTAAGCCTGACATCAATAGTGGGGAAATTAATGGAAACCATACTCAAGGAGAGGATTGTGGAACATTTAAAATCCCATGGATTGAAAGATGAAAAACAGCATGGGCACATGGCCTGAGCTTGCCCTTTACACCTTAGAGGTGCTGGCCTGCCCTGCAGCCAATTTATTTTCTGAACGTGTGTTTAGCACGGCAGAGAGAGTTATCACAGACAAGCGCAGCCGCCTGTCCACAGCCAATGTAGACAAGCTCACGTTCATTAAATGAACCAGGCATAGATCCCACAGGACTTGTCTGTACCTTGTGCAGAATAGACATGTATACAGACCTTGCCCAGCCATTGTTATACTACAGCGCAATTGCTCATTGTTGTATTTTTGTATATTTCCCACTCTTTTGGGGTGTACCTAATAAAAAATAAAAAAAATATTAACCATGTGTCTATAACTTTGTTAGTTACATTTATGAAACTGTGTCTATGATAATAATCGATACAGTTCCATAATAATAACAATAATAAAAAAACACATCACTACATTATATCGATACTCACTGCCTTCTGGACTTTGAGAGGATAATCTCCAGTGTTTTTTCTTCTCCCCTTTCTTTTTACTAATATGAAAAATCATTCAACTAAATAATACCACTATACCATCAATTGGATTGCATATTCTAATTTACTCCACAGATATGTGAGTAGGAAACGAATACACCTTCTGATATTAAATGCACAAAGTAATTGTATACTCCATAAATATACTTTTTTTTTTTTTCTATCTTTTAACTATTTTTTAACTTTGAAACAAATTATTATTTTATTCAGAATATAGAATAAAATAAATCAAGGTAACCACCATGCTTTAAACCACCCGCTGCCCCTTCCTGGTCAAAAAACACTAGTATGAAATCTACACACCCGCAAACATCCTAAAATGCGGTCAATCCGACTACATTAGCACTGCCATATTTCACAGCACATTCAAAAAACAATCATCTTCTAAAACAAACCAGTTCCACTAGTAAACAGGTCCGTAATGAATTGATTGCCTGATGACGTTTTCGCATTGTCTGTGATACACGCCCACTCCCCCCCTCTCCCTCACCCTGCTCCACCTTCTCTATGCCTCACGCGCCATTTTTGACTTTAAATAACCACTACATGTGAATGCTTCCTCATGTTGTATACTGTCCTGATGAAGGCGGCTCTCCGCCCCTGAAACGTGACGACTGTAAATAAAAGGTATTGTGTTACCAATACTTACCTGTTTCCGACTCCTGCTGACAGCGCCATCCAAAAGGTTCAGTTTCTTTCTACTTCTGCACCAGTCGCCAATTGTTACCATAGAAATGTGGAAAACTGTCACTCTTTACCTGGTAGAACACTTAGAGAGCAATATAAACAAAATTGTAGGTAAAAATGTGCATTTATTCCATATAAAAGTCAATCATAAAGAGTATTGTAAAGAATATACTTTAAAAAGAAGAGGGTAAGGGGGGATCGTAAAAATACAATGCATAAAACTCGTACATGAAGTTAATACATGGTATATTGCTATTATGCACTAAGTTTATCCTGGAGAGAGGGACTTCTGGGTAGTTTTGGATGCCACTGTAAATAAATGGGTTGCAGAAAGGAAAATAAAATGATCATTCAGCGGTTATCTCCACCTTCGGTAGTTGTTCGTGAGTTTCAGATAGTTTCTAATGCAGTCAGTTTGTTGATAAGTTAATATGTAAATATATTTATCATTTGCAGTGCTTCCCTCCTATGAGTTGGTAGCCAGTCACTATTACTGATGGTATTAACAGGGTTATAGATGTTATGTATGCAATCATTTTATCCTGATTGAACCAAAAATAATAAAAATATATAAAAAATAATAATAATATGTCAGTCGAGTGCTGTACCTTGTGTGGCGTCATACACGATGGAAAGGCCCGCACCCTGACTGTGATTTACCTTCTCCGGTGGATTCGTATGTTGCGGCTGTAATATACCCCTGCTCTACCTAGTGGACAGGTTAATACATTTCACACATTTTTCTGTTACATAGTTGTGTGACATTCACCAATTTTTGGCTATGATATACCCCTGCTGTACCTAGTTGACAGATTAATACATTTAACTAATTTTTCTGTTACATTGTCGGGTGACATTCACCAATTTTTGGCTGTAATATACCCCTGCTCTACCTAGTGGACAGGTTAATAAATGTATAAATTTCACAAATTTTTCTGTTACATAGTTGTGTGACATTCACCAATTTTTGGCTGTAATATACCCCTGCTCTACCTAGTGGACAGGTTAATAAATGTATAAATTTCACAAATTTTTCTGTTACATAGTTGTGTGACATTCACCAATCTTTGGCTGTAATATACCCCTGCTCTACCTAGTGGACAGGTTAATAAATGTATAAATTTCACAAATTTTTCTGTTACATAGTTGTGTGACATTCACCAATTTTTGGCTGTGATATACCTCTGCTCTACCTAGTAGACAGGTTAATACATTTCACTAATTTGTTTGTTACATTTTTGGGTGAAATTCACCAAATTTTGGCTGTGATATACCCCTGCTCTTCCTAGTAGACAGCTAAACAAATTTCACTATTTTGTCTTACATTTTCAGGAGAAATTCACAAATTGTTGGCTGTGATATACCCCTGCTCTACCTAGTAGACAGGTTAATAAATTTATGATACTTTATACGGATACGTAGGTAGACGTTGCTTAATACCAATAGATTCACAGCCTGATGAACGTTTAAAAGAAAAAAAACTAAAACTTTATTAAAGTCCGTTTAAAAGGAGGGCAAAAAGCCTATATGTCACAGTCTGTGACCATCAGGCAACCAGACCCAAAAATTGTGCAGAGAAGGAGTATAAATAAATCCTCTGTACAATTATAGGTCTGGACTAGAGACCTGACATGGTAGCAAGTAGTTGCTAATCAATTGCAAGCCGGATGTTAGGACACGGTTCACACTATGAATGGACACTAGTATGTTTGTTGCAAGTGATCCTATAGGATATATTGCTCAAGTGTGGTAAATCCAGCTAATTCCTGGCTGTGTGAGGCTATGTTTAGCTGATCGTACTGACTATACTGAGTGCTGCACCCTTGGTACATATACGCTAGACCACTATGTCTGGAGCGACTATTTGATAGCCTCACTATCCAGATGAAATTACAGCGTGCTGCGTTAATAAAGTCTCTGTGGACATATATACGCTCTCATGTAGTACAGTGTTCAGACCAGCCTCTCAGATAGCCTGCGGCCAGTATATAAAGCTATATCCATTCGCTTGCAGCCAGTATGTTTTGGCTGTATACAGTCACTTGTAGCCAATAAATTTTGGCTCAATCCACACACCTGCAGCCAGTATATTTTGGCTCCATCCACACATTTGCAGCCAGTATATTTTGGCTGCATGCATACACTCAGGCTATCAGGTTAATACCGCATCTCGTGCAACCCTGCCTAAAGAGCCGTGTCCTAATGGTTAACAGTCAGTGCGATCATACTGACTGCAAGCAAATGGTTAACTAATATGCTGGGTGAGCTAAATATCTCAGTCAAATGCCAACTTTGTATAAAAAAAATGGGAAAAGTTGTCTTTTGCTGAGATATTTCTCTCACCCAGCATGGGTATATGTAAAATTACACCCCAAAACACATTGCCCAACTTCTCCTGAGTACGGTGATATCACATGTGTGACACTTTTTTGCAGCCTAGGTGGGCAAAGGGGCCCACATTACAAAGAGCACCTTTCGGATTTCACAGGCCATTTTTTACAGATTTTGATTTCAAACTACTTTGCACGCATTTGGGCCCCTAAAATTCCCAGGCAGTATAACTACCCACAAGTGACCCCATTTTGGAAAGAAGACACCCCAAGGTATTTAGTGATGGGCATAATGAGTTTATGGAAGTTTTTATTTTTTGTCAAAAGTTAGTGGAATATGAGACTTTGTAAGAAAAAAAAATCATTTTCCGCTAACTTGTGACAAAAAAATAAAAAATTCTAGGAACTCACCATGCCCCTCACGGAATAACTTGGGGTGTCTTCTTTCCAAAATGGGATGACTTCTGGGGTAGTTATACTGCCCTGGCTTTTTAGGGGCCCTAATGCGTGAGAAGTAGTTTGAAATCAAAATGTGTAAAAAATGCCCTGTGAAATCCTAAAGGTGCTCTTTGGAATGTGGGCCCCTTTGCGCATGTAGGCTGCAAAAAAGTGTCACACATGTGGTATCGCCGTACTCAGGAGATGTTGGGCAAAGTGTTTTGGGGTGTCATTTTACATTTTCCCATGCTGGGTGAGAGAAATATCTCGGCAAAAGACAACTTTTTAAATTTTTTATACAAAGTTGGCATTTGACCAAGATATTTATCTCACCCAGCATGGGTATATGTAAAATGACACCCCAAAACACATTGCCCTACTTCTCCTGAGTACGGTGATACCACATGTGTGACACTTTTTTTGCAGCCTACATGCGCAAAGGGGCCCAAATTCCTTTTAGGAGGGCATTTTTAGACATTTGGATTCCAGACTTCTTCTCACGCTTTAGGGTCCCTCTAAAATGCCAGGGCAGTATAAATACCCCACATGTGACCCCATTTTGGAAAGAATACACCCCAAGGTATTCAATGAGTGGCATGGCGAGTTCATAGAAGTTTTTTTTTTGGGCACAAGTTAGCGGAAATTGTTTTTTTTTGTTTTTTCTCACAAAGTCTCCCTTTCCGCTAACTTGGGACAAAAAGTTACATCTTTCATGGACTCAATATGCCCCTCAGCAAATACTTTGGGGTGTCTTCTTTCCGAAATGGGGTCACATGTGGGGTATTTATACTCCCCTGGCATTTTAGGGGCCCTAAAGTGTGAGAAGAAGTCTGGAATATAAATGTCTAAAAAAAAAATTACGCATTTGGATTCCGTGAGGGGTAATCAATTTCCGCTAACTTGTGCCAAAAAAATGTCTAAATGGAGCCTTACAGGGGGGTGATCAATGACAGGGGGGTGATCAGGGAGTCTATACGGGGTGATCACCCCCCTGTAAGGCTCCATTCAGACGTCCGTATGTGTTTTGCGGATCCGATCCATGGATCTGTAAAACACATACGGACGTCTGAATGGAGCCTTACAGGGGGGTGATCAATGACAGGGGGGTGATCAGGGAGTGTATATGGGGTGATCACCCCACTGTCATTGATCACCCCCCTGTAAGGCTCCATTCAGACGTCCGTATGTGTTTTGGGGATCCGATCCATGGATCCGTAAAACACATACGGACGTCTGAATGGAGCCTTACAGGGGGGTGATCAATGACAGGGGGTGATCAGGGAGTGTATATGGGGTGATCACCCCCCTGTCATTGATCACCCCCTGTAAGGCTCCATTCAGACGTCCGTATGTGTTTTGCTGATCCGATCCATGGATCTATGGATCCGTAAAACACATACGGACGTCTGAATGGAGCCTTACAGAGGGGTGATCAATGACAGGGGGTGATCAGGGAATCTATATGGGGTGATCACCCCCTGTCATTGATTACCCCCCTGTAAGGCTCCATTCAGACGTCCGTATGTGTTTTGCGGATCCGATACATGGATCCGTAAAACACATACGGACGTCTGAATGGAGCCTAACAAGGGGGTGATCAATGACAGGGGGGGTGATCAATGACAGGAGGGTGATCAGGGAGTCTATATGGGGTGATCAGGGGTTAATAAGGGGTTAATATGTGACAGGGGGGGTGTAGTGTAGTGTGGTGCTTGGTGCTACTTTACTGAGCTGCCTGTGTCCTCTGGTGGTTGATCCAAGCAAAAGGGACCACCAGAGGACCAGGTAGCAGGTACCTGTTAGGGGTTAAAAAAAATCGCATCTACAGCCTGCCAGCGAACGATCGCCGCTGGCAGGCTGTAGATCCAGTCTCTTACCTGCCTATCCTGTGAACGCGCACGCCTGTGTGCGCGCGTTCACAGGAAGTCTCGCGTCTCGCGAGATGACACATAGATGCGTCACTCTGCCTGGGACTGCCGCCTCCGGACCGCGATCCTGAGTTAGGCGGTCCGGAGGCGGTTAATATAGTTTTTTTTTTTTTTTAAACGTTCATCAGGCTGTGAATCTATAGGTTAATAAATTTCACTAATTTTTCTGTTACATTGTCGGGTGACATTCGCCAATTTTTGGCTGTGATATACCCCTGCTGTACCTAGTTGACAGATTAATAAATTTCACAAATTTTTCTGTTACATTGTCGGGTGACATTCATCAATTTTTGGCTGTAATATACCCCTGCTCTACCTAGTGGACAGGTTAATAAATTTCACAAATTTATCTGTTACATAGTTGTGTGACATTCACCAATTTTTGGCTGTGATATACCCCTGATGTACCTAGTTGACAGATTAATACATTACACAAATTTTTCTGTTACATTGTCGGGTGACTCACCAATTTTTAGCTGTAATAAACCCCTGCTCTACCTAATGGACAGGTTAATACATTTATAAATTTCAAACAAAATTCTGTTACATAGTTGTGTGACATTCACAAATTTTTGGCTATGATATACCCCTGCTCTACCTAGTTGACAGGTTAATAAATTTCACTATTTTTTCTGTTACATTGTAGGGTGTACATGCACCAATTTTTGGCTGTGATATACCCCTGTTCTACCTAGTGGACAAGGAAATACATTTTACTAATTCGTCTGTTACATTTTTGGGTGATATTTTACCATTTTTGGCGTGAATAAACCCTGCTCTGCATAGGTGACAGGGCCCGAAATTTTTAAAAATCATCTGTTCCATTGGTGGGTGACATTAACCCATTTCTGGGGATTAAAAACCCCTGCTCTTTATTGAGTGATAGGGAATTAAATTTCTAAAATTTCCATGACTTTTAGAGCTATTTTAGTGCTCAAATGTTCGGGTCCCCATTGACTTCAATGGGGTTCGGGGTCAAGTTTGCGTCCCTGAACTCAAACTTTTTTGTGAAGTTCGGCCGAACCCATCGAACCCGAACATACAGTTTTCCGCTCAACTCTACCCTCAAGCAATAATTTTGTGGACGCAGGTATATGGAAAACCTCTATCACACATGTCGGTCTTATCTTTAGCTTAAAAATGTGGGGGGTTCAGTCAGCACAACCCTGTATGCAGGTGCACATTGCTATGGCGAAATACAAATACAAACGCAAAAACACAAATGCAATGGCACTCTGCAACCAGCACTCTGCCCTGCCTCTATGCTGGATGTTGAATGAGGCAGGGCAGAGTGCTGGTTGCAGAGTGCCATTGCATTTGTGTTTTTGCGTTTGTATTTGGCCATAGCAATGTGCACCTGCATGCAGGGTTGTGCTGACTGAACCCCCGACATTTTTTTCTTTGTAGTATATATTGGAGGCGTGGCGATCTCCATGCAGTCATGCACACCTGACCAGTTATTCTGCCCTGGAGGCTGGTTTTAAAGTCAGTATAAAACTGAGTCTGCTTTTATAGCGCCTACCAGTAGCCATTTGGCTCCAGGAGAAGTATATAGTAGGCTCAGCATGCATGTTGGTACTTGCATCCCTGGATCCGATGGAAGTTGTTATGGCACTGGACGGGTGTGCCTGCACTCCCTGGACTTTGTGTGGCTGTTATGGCCCATAACAGGTAGGAACTAGTTTTAGGGACCACTCATAGAGGCGACCTTGACTTGGTGAGTGGCTTATCTTTAGCTTCTCTGGCTTAAGACTTACACTAACCAGAGGAGGCCGGATCAACGGTTAGTTGTCCATACACAACCATTTGGAATACATAATGCATAGAGAGATACATGTTTTAGCATTAAATCACAACATTTAACTATTAGTATACAATTAACCTTTAGCAGTGATCCGCAGTTCCATTGAAGCTGTTGTTATGTAATACCCCAAGCCTAATTCTCAACATATTTTATAATTCAGAATCTTAAAAATGACAGAAGTGGCATCAGACATTATGATTACATATAAGAATTTCTATTGGAAACTATGGTTTTCATTAAAATATACCTTTTATTGTTAAGTGCTGTACAAAACTATAAGTACACTTTAATTAGAAATTTTCCGCTCACTTCTTCATACGTTCGGCTGATTGGAAGTACAAAATATAACAGAGACCAATTTAGAGGTGATTATGAAAGGGTTCATATTATAAGGAGGATCATGCTACAACTAATGCAATCACAGTAGGCTTTAACTTCAGCACCCAGAAAAGATTACTACAACCCTGAAATCAAATTGACAATTAATGAAAATGGATTGTATAGTAAAACATAAATTTTAATTATCCAATATGATGGAATTGCTTAGCAGTTGTTTGGTCTGTCTGCTCTATCCAATGGTTTTTGCTTCACACTGCCAATTCTCAGAGAATGTTTTGCCCTCACTAGTAAATATTGTAGGACATGAGAATTCTTCTAAATGCTGTTAAGGTATTCACATACATGTATGTAACAGTCATACTGCTAGTTTCACACCCCAAATGTTAAAATGTCTAATGTTAAACCTCTTTCCATCCCGCTTTATAATAGTTTTGTGTGGTGTACAAAAGTTGCACACTTTGCGGCAATTATCGTTTTATGCCAACAATTGAGATGTTTAGTGGTATTACACCACCTTTCCCATTTATGAAAAGTGGTTGGAAAGTGGGCATTTTATGCTAATAATTTACACCCCAGTTTATCAATACAACTTTAAAAAAAAAAAGTTGCTGAAAAAATAGTAAAATCAATCTAGTGGGAGATGGAGATGGTTTCTGATAAATTTGGAACACTTTTGCCAACGAACACTCAAGCAACACTCACTTCAAAAGTCCCATTATGAGAAATCCCTCTAAGTGTTTTTATTGTTTAAAAGTACAGATTAACAAATTTCTTGAAATTTGCTTTGATTACGTATTGCACAATTAGTCGTCTGATTCGATTTGGGTCCAAATAAATTTGACCAAAACAGCATTAGCAATGACAAAGTGACAGTGACATATATGACTGTGGGTAAATGGATGCAAGATGATGGCAACTTAAAAACACACTGCACCATTTTTTATTTGAACTAAAATGTGGTCCAAAATTATCTTTTTTATGGCGGATTCCGTCTTCTGACTTGTAAAATGGTGGCCACAATTTTGACCGATTTGTTCAATTATAGCAAATTGCAGAACATCTGGATTCATAAACCTAATTCATAATTAATTCAATTTGTTTAGAATTAATTTTCTTATCTTTAGTTAAAAGTAGAAAAATATAAAAAAAGGATATCATTTGGGTATCTTTTTAATTCTTTTTAAAGGGGTCAGCAAGTGACATTAATTATGTAGAGAAAGTTAATACAAGCCACATATTAATGTATTGTAATTATCCATATTGCTGACTTTTCTGGCTAGATTCATTTTTCCATCACATTATACACCGCTTGTTTCAATGGTTACAGCCACCCTGTAATCCATCATTGGTTGTCACACTTGCACCCTACAGGAAAAATACCAGCCTATGTGTGCCCTCATGGTCCCAGCCACCAGAGAAGCCAAATAATTTTTCTACAGTGTGAGAGAGCAGCCACCGCTGATGGTTTGCAGGGTGGTTGTAACTAGAGATGAGCGAATTAAAGCTGAAGAAGTGGAAGTCAATCCAAATTTCAGGATTTTTTTTTTCCTAAAATGGCGGCTAAAATGGTGGCTACACCTATGAGGACATTGGGCAAGGAACTCTGGTAAGACGGGATGACACATAATGCCATGCATGAAGCCAATCAGCAGCCAGCCAGCCCTGTGATGTCACAGCCCAATAAATACAGCGGCCATCTTGTATTCAGACATTATCCAGCATTTGGAGTGCAGAGACAGACATGAGAAGGCGTTAGGGACAGCAATAGGAAAAACCTCATTGTGACAAAACAAATTGAAAAAACGATTTATAAGTGCAGTGAAAGGATAGGGAGGAATCATTTCACAGCATCTTAGTGCAGGGAGAGACGTCAGAAGGCACTATGGACAGTGCAGTGCTAGAAAAGCGATTTACAAGTGCAGGAAATGATTATTTGGGGATCCAAAAATCCATTATACAGCTTTGTCATTCCAGCAATTTGTTCTTGGAGAGCAAATGCTATGTTGAAAAGCCTTTAGTGGCTTATATCTGTGAAAAAAGGAAAATATATGCAAAGTTCACTTCTGCAGTTATATGTGGGGAAAGCGTTTAGTGGTGTGTTCAGTATAAAAAGTAAAATACATACGCAGTTCACTGTTGCATTTATTTGCAGTAAAAGCATTTAGTGACGTATTTTTAATACTAAAAGAAAAATATATACGCAGTTCACTGTTGCAATCATTTGCAGTAAAAGTGTTTAGTGGCCTATTTCAGTACAAAAAGAAAAATATTTTCTCAGTTCACTTCTGCAGATATATGTGGTGAAAGCATTTAGTGGCCTATTTCAGTGCAACAGCAAAAATATATCCACATTTCACTATTGCAGTTATTTGTGGTGAAAGCATTTAGTGGCCAATTTCAGGACAAAAATAAAAATATATTCTCAGTTCACTTCTGCAGTTATGTGGTGAAAGCGTTAAGTGGCATATTTCAGTACAAAATATATATATATACTCACGTCACTGTTGCAAGAATTTGTGGTGAAAGTGTTTAGTGGCCTATTTTACAAAAAAAAAGAAAAATATATACGCACTTCACTGTTGCAGTTATTTGTGGTGAAAGTGTTTAGTGGCCTATTTCAGTAGAAAAATTAAAATATATTCTCAGTTCACTACTGCAGTTATGTGCGTTGAAAGTGTTTAGTTGCCTATTTCAGTACAAAAAGAAAAATATATGCGCACTTCACTGTTGCAGTTATTTGTGGTGAAAGCATTTAGTCGCCTATTTCAGAACAAAAAGAAAAATATATACGCACTTTACTGCTGCAGTTATTTGTGGTGAAAGCATTTAGTCGCCTATTTCAGAACAAAAAGAAAAATATATACGCACTTTACTGCTGCAGTTATTTGTGGTGAAAGCATTTAGTGGCCTATTTCAGTACAAAAAGAAAAATATATACGCATTTTACTGTTGCAGTTATTTGTGGTAAAAGTGTATAGTGGCCTATTTCAGTACAAAAATAAAAATATATTCTCAGTTCACTTCCGCTGTTATGCGTGTTGAGAGCGTTTAGTGGCCTATTTCAGTACAAAATGAAAAATATATATGCACTTCACTGTTGCAGTCATTTGTGGTAAAAGCGTTTAGTGGCCTATTTCAGTACAAAAATATATATGCACTTCACCGTTGCAATTATTTGCGGTGAGTTTAGTGGCCTATTTCAGTACAAAATTAAAAATATATTCTCAGTTCACTTCTGCAGTTATACACTCACCTAAAAAATTATTAGGAACACCTGTTCTATTTCTCATTAATGCGATTATCTAGTCAACCAATCACATGGCAGTTGATTCAATGCATGTAGGGTTGTGGTCCTGGTCAAGACAATCTCCTGAACTCCAAACTGAGTGTCAGAATGGTAAAGAAAGGTGGGCTACAACAGCAGAAGACCCCACCGGGTACCACTCATCTCCACTACAAATAGGAAAAAGAGGCTACAATTTACCAAAATTGGACTGTTGAAGACTGGAAAAATGTTGCCTGGTCTGACGAGTCTCGATTTCTGTTGAGACATTCAAATGGTAGAGTCCGAATTTGGCGCAAACAGAATGAGAACCTGTATCCATCATGCCTTGTTACCACTGTGCAGGCTGGTGGTGGTGTAATGGTGTGGGGGATGTTTTCTGGGCACACTTTAGGCCCCTTAGTGCCAATTGGCCATCGTTTAAAATGCCACAGGCTACCTGAGCATTGTTTCTGACCATGTCCATCCCTTCATGACCACCATGTACCCATCCTCTGATGGCTACTTCCAGCAGGATAATGCACCATATCACAAAGCTCGAATCATTTCAAATTGGTTTCTTGAACATGACAATGAGTTAACTGTACTAAAATGGCCCCCACAGTCACCAGATCTCAACCCAATAGAGCATCTTTGGGATGTGGTGGAACGGGGGCTTCGTTCCCTGGTAGTGCATCCCTCAAATCTCCATCAACTGCAAGATGCTATCCTATCAATATGGGCCAACATTTCTAAAGAATGCTATCAGCACCTTGTGGAATCAATGCCACGTAGAATTAAGGCAGTTCTGAAGGCAAAAGGGGGTCCAACACCGTATTAGTATGGTGTTCCTAATAATTCTTTAGGTGAGTGTATGTGCTGAAAGCGTTTAGTGGCCTATTTCAGAGCACTTCACTGTTGCTTTTATTTGTTTTGAAAGAGTTTAGTGGCCTATTTTAGTACAGAAAAAAATATATATATGCACTTTACTGTTGCAGTGATTTGTGGTAAAAGCATTTAGTGTAGGGTTGAGTGAACCCGAACTTTAAAGTTCAGGTTTGTTCCAAACTTTAGGATTTTTGGACCCCAGCCACGAACCCAAACTTTTAAGTAAAAGTTTGGGTTTGGTGTTCGGCGCTTTCTTGGCGCTTTTTAAAAGGCTGTAGAGCAGCCAATCAACAAGCGATTAACTCTGTGCCCTTAGGAGCCATCACAGACATGCCTACTAGTAATGACGTGGCTGTGATTGGCCAGTACAGCATGTGACCCAGCCTCTATATAAGCTGGAGTCACATAGCACTGCACGTCACTCTGCTGTTACTAGTGTATAGAGAGGATGCTGCTGCTGTGAGGGAGAGAATAGGAAAGAATCTTTAATCAAAAGTGCTTGTAAAATCAGCGATCTACATAGATTTAGTTTTGTGGGTGCAGTGCACCCACGAAACTAAATTTTTTTACCCTACGCTGATCCCAGTGACACAGAAAAATAACTTTTATCCGTCTGTTAGTAAGGTGGGCGGCGGCGGACATTTTATGCAAGCTCAGTGCACCAGCACAGCATATTTGCATTTGTGACATTCAAATACAAGCTTGTAATACATCAATAATTTTCTGGGTTTAAGGAATGACCCATTTTTTTTGCAAGACCCTACATCTGGGGCCTATGCCGCATTTGTAAGTGTGACATGCAAGCTAGAAATACTGCAATAATATTCTGTTTTTTTTTTTAAAACACACATTTTGGGCAAAATACCTAATTTGCAGCCTTTGCTCCCTCTATCAGCGTAACATATAAGCTAGAAATACAGCAATAATATTCTGGGTTTAAAAAAACACCAATTTTGGCCAAAATACTTAATTTGCAGCCTTTGCTGCATCTGTCAGTGTAAGATACACGCGTTAGATACAACTGTTCTATTCTGTTATTAAAAATACACAAATGTTGGGCAAAATACTTCATTTGCAGCATTTTATGCATCTATCTGTGTGAGATACACGCGTTAGATACTGCTGTTCTATTCTGTTATTTAAAAAAATATATATAATTTCGGCAAAATACTTAATTTGCAGCCTTTGCTGCATTTGTCAGTGTGACATACACACATTAGATACTGCTGTTCTAATCTGTTATAAAAATAAATAAAAAATTGGGGCGATACACACGTTAGATACTGCTGTTCTGCTGTTCTATTATGTTATTATAAAAAACACCCATTTTGAGCAAAATATTTAATTTGCAGCCTTTAATGCATCTATCAGTGTGAGATATGCGCGTTATATACTAGGTGTTATATTCTGTTATTTAAAAAAAAACACCCATTTTGCGCAAAATACTTAATTTGTAGCCTTTGCTGCAACGGTCAGTGTGACATACAAGCGAGAAATTCTGCAATTATATTCTCGGTTTTTAAAAAAAACACCCATTTTGGGCAAAATACTTAATTTACAGCCTTTGCTGCATCTGTCAGTGTAACATTCAAGCTATAAATACTGCAATAATATTCTGGTTTAAAAAAAAAGATACGGGCTGCAAATTTAGTTTTTTGCCAAAATGGGTGTTTTAATTTTTAAACCCATAATATTATTGCAGTATTTCTAGCTTGTATGTTACGCTGACAGATGGAGCAAAGGCTGAAAATTTGATATTTTGCCCAAAATGGGTGTTTTTTTATAACAAAATAGAACAGCAGTATAGAGCATGTTTCTCACACTGACAGATGCAGCAAAGGCTGAAAATTAAGTATTTTGCCCAAAATGGGTGTTTTTTTTAATCCCAGAATATTATTACAGTATTTTTATCTTGTATGTCACATTGACAGATGCAGCAAAGGCTGCAAATTTGTTTTTTGAAACCCAGATTATTACAGTAATTCTTGATTGTATGTCATGCTGACAGATGGAGCAAAGCCTGCAAATTAAGTATTTTGCCCAAAATAGGTGTTTTTTTAATAACATAATAGAACAGCAGTATCTAACGTGTGTATATCACACTGACAGATGCAGCAAAGGCTGCAAATTAAGTATTTTGCCTAAAATGGGTGGTTTTTTTTTAAACAAGAATATTATTGCAGTATTTATAGCTTCTATCTCACATTGACAGATGCAACATAGGCTGCAAATTAAGTATTTTCCCCAAAATGGGTATTTTTTTTAAACCAGGATATTATTGCAGTATTTGTAGCTTGTATGTTACACTGACAGATGCAGTAAAGGCTGCAAATTAAGTTTTTTTGCCCAAAATGTGTGTTTTTTTAAAATCCAGAATATTATTGTAGTATTTCTAGCTTGTATTTTACATTGACAGATGCAGCAAAGGCTGCAAATTAAGCATTTTGCCCAAAATGGGTGTTTTTTTTAAAATCCAGAATATTATTGCAGTATTTCTAGCTTGTATGTCACACTGACAGATGCAGCAAAGGCTGCAAATTAAGTATTTTGAAAAAAAAATCACTGTAAAAAGTTGCCTAAACGGGTGAAAATGCTTAAAACCCAGACACTGTAGCGTGTCTATAACAGAGTGAGCAATGCGGTCAGCAGACAACGGCAATTCCCAGCAAAAAATGCGTACAATGGAGGATGTCGGGGCGGACCGCATGCACCACAAGAACATCTTGCACAAAATGATATATTGTGCAGATGAAAAAAATGTACATACAAAAATCACTGCAAAAAATGGACCAAAATGATACGCAAATGATAATACTAGATAATTCCTCAGGCCGATGTTAAAAGCTGAGAACTTTGCCAATATCTTTCAGTCAGTAACACATCGGAGCCCCTCATGAATTAGCTAGTATTGTCAGTTGCGTATCATTTTGGTGCTTTTTCTGCAGTGATTTTTGTATGTATATTTTTTCATCTGCACAATATATCATTTTGTAAAGGATGTTCTTGTGGTGCATGCGGTCCGCCCTGGCATCCTCCATTGTACGCAATTTTTGCAGGGGATTGCCCTTGTCTGCGGACCGCATGCAGAGGAATTGCTAACCCGGTTATAGACATGCTACAGTGTCTGGGTTTGAAGCATTTTCACCCATTTAGGCAACTTTTTTCAGTGAGGCATTTGAGAGTCTGGCTGTGAGTTGGTTTCTAGCACTGATTCTGTTCGCACACCACAGGCAGTTGAGTGGTAGGACCCCATGTGTGCTGAGACACTGACGTGGTGCATGAGGGCTCCGATGTGTTCCTGACTGGAAGATATTGGCAAAGTTCTCAGCTTTTAACATTGGCCTGAGCAATTAGCTAGTATTGTCAGTTGCGTATCATTTTGGCGCAAATTAAGTAGAAGCTACAAATACTGCAGTAATATTCTGGGTTTATAAAAACACCCATTTTAGGCAAAATACTTAATTTGCAGCCTTTGCTGCATCTGTCAGTGTAACATACAAGCTAGTAATACTGCAATAATATTCTGGGTTTTAAAATACATCCATTTCGGGGCAAAATACTTAATTTTCCATTCTACTAGATCAATATGGTAGTTGCGTACACGGGTGTACTTCTTACAAATATTTCTCAACACAATGAATAAAGTACCAATATACCCATAAATATATCAAAATTTATTATACTTTTATTAAAAAAACATACACACATACAATAGCGTGGAAACAAATAAAGTACCAACAAGCGATTTCTCACATCAATCCTATGACATCATGATGTAATGTCATGCATAGGCTGCCATCTGAAGTACATCATAAATATAAACATATAGCAATGTCTTCTCAGATTAACAATGCAGCCATTTCTGGTAAACCAAAACGTCATGAAGATTGTAAAGAGCACAGGATTCATCCTATACAGTACATCATATCCTATATCTATGCTGGTAAATTGGTCCACACAAACCGGGACCAATCTCACCAGTACATTCATATATCCAAACACTGCACAATCCTATCTATTCTTACCTAGTCACTCAGGTGTGTGTGATGGCTCTCAATCGCTGCTGGTTGGCGTGCCCCTCTACGCGCATTTCGCGTTAGCCTCTTCAGGAGGAGTGGCTACACTATTTCCATAGAGGTCTTTTTAACTGTCCTAACAACCAATGATCTATCTCCCTAGCGTTAATGTGATCAAACGTACGTCTGCTCGGTTGTTGGCTCATCGCGATGATTCATTGGTATGGCGCATCTGGAACTTCCGCCCTTCCGCCTACGTGACCTCAGTGAGGGCAGCCCAACGTCTGACATCTCCAAGAACACCATATTGACATTATATTGGGAAATAATTACCTTCTGACTCCAGTGCGCATCACGGTTCAGAGGTGGGTGGACTTGCGCCGTTCCGTCGCTGGTGTTCTTGGTGATGTCAGATGTTGGGCTGCCCTCACTGAGGTCACGTAGGAGGAAGGGCGGAAGTTCCAGATGCGCCATACTAATGAATCATCGCAATGCGCCGACAACTGATTTCCAGTAAAATAAAAGTTCTATTAACGATACCATTTCCGAGAATTCCGACATTCTATATGACTCCGAAAGTTCATAAGAACACCAAAGATCCTCCAGGTAGGCCCATTATAGCAGGTAATGGTGGACTATGTGAGAAAGTGGGTCAGTTTATTGACTACCATTTGAAATCCTTGGTAAACACACTGCCATCATTAATACAGGACACCACAGCGGCATTGAATAGATTGACAGATATGCAAGTTGAAGAAAACATGATTTTAGTAATGGCAGATGTAGAGGCTTTGTACTCTAATATCAAACATGAAGATGGACTGAAAGCAGTTGGAGGATTTCTGAAAGGTAATGACATGGAGGTCGGATTTAATGAATTAATTCTAGCTTTGCTGGAATTTATATTAAATCACAACTTCTTTTCATTTAAAGATGATTTCTTTTTGCAAACCCAGGGCGTGGCGATCGGGGCCACGTGTGCCCCATCATATGCAAATTTATTTTTGGGAGCCTGGGAAAGAAGAATATTCAAGGATGAGCAAATACAAAATATCAATAAGGTGCATAGTTGGATGTGCTTTATTGACGATGTATTCTTCCTCTGGGAAGGTACAAAGGAAGAATTAAAAAGTTTCATCCAAGATTTAAACAAAAATTATCAGAATATATTCCTGACATTTCAGGTAGGAAAATAAGTTAACTTTCTAGACCTGAAAATCCAGATAGGAGAAAATGGCAGACTGGAGACAGATGTATATAGAAAAGAATTTGATTGTAGTATATATACTCATATGAAGTCAGTAATGAATTATTGCATTTAGGTATATTTTATAAAGAACACATATATGGTATTTAGCACTTTATTTATTTGATTGTAGTATATATAAATTGATTTAAGAATGATAGTGATGTATATGATTGGCACTATAATGTTACTATATTATGATGAGAGGACACTATGAATTATGGAATAATTATATGTATATATTATAGTTGACATTTATTTATATATTTTATAGTGTATTTGCACTGAGCACATTATATGTATTACGATATATCTCAGATAGTGATACATAGTATTCTATCTTATTTATTTTGCACAATTAATTGCGTAGGACATTTTGTTTAGTCTGTGTGATGCGGGTAGTTGTAGTGCCGCCGATACCACCCAGATTTATATGGGGTGGTGGTAGTGTTGCTGTTGCCCGCACCGCACAGATGAAAATGATGTTCATATTAAAAGATAGATAAGGATATTTTGTTTGTAATACACATTTATATATATATATATATATATATATATATATCCTAGAAACATTCTGTTGATGTAATATACTATATGTTTTAGAAATCCCAGGACAATTTTAAAATCCCACATTATATATATTTAGATACCAGAGAAAAGATATGAATAATGATAGGCAATAAATATAGATTAAGATTCATATTGGAAGATAATTACCTTCTGACTCCAGTGCGCATCGCGGTTCAGAGGTGGGCGGACTTGTGCCGTTCCGTCGCTGGTGTTCTTGGTGATGTCAGACGTTAGGCTGCCCTCCCTAAGGTCAAGTAGGCAGAAGGGCGGAAGCTTCAGATGCGCCATACTAATGTATCATCGCGATGCGCCGACAACCGAGCAGACGTACGTTTGATCACATGAACGCTAGGGAGATAGATCATTGGTTGTTAGGACAGTTAAAAAGACCTCTATGGAAATAGTGTAGCCACTCCTCCTGAAGAAGCTAACGCGAAATGCGCGTAGAGGGGCACGCCAACCAGCGATTGAGAGCCATCACACACACCTGAGTGACTAGTTAAGAGTAGATAGGATTGTGCAGTGTTTGGATATATGAATGTACTGGTGAGAGTGGTTCCGGTTTGTGTGGACCAATTTACCAGCATAGATATAGGATTTGATGTACTGTATAGGATGAATCCTGTGCTCTTTATAATCTTCATGACATTTTGGTTCACCAGATATCGCTGCATTGTTAATCTGAGAAGACATTGATATATGTTTATATTTATGATGTACTTCAGATGGTAGCCTATGCATGACATTACATCATGATGTCATAGGATTGATTTGAGCAATCGCTTGTTGGCACTTTATTTGTTTCTACGCTATTGTATGTATGTATGTTTTTTTTTTAAATAAGAATATTATACATTTTAATATATTTATGGGTATATTGGTACTTTATTCATTGTGTTGAAAAATACTTAATTTTCAGCTTTTGCTGCATCTGTCAGTGTGACAAACCAGCTAGAAATACTGCAATAATATTATGGGTTTAATTAAACACCCATTTTGGGGAAAAATAAATAATTTGCAGCCTTTGCTGCATTTGTCACGGTGACATACACATTAGATACTGCTGTTCTATTTTGTTATTAAAAAAACACCCATTTGGGGCAAAATAATTAATTTGCAGCCTTTGCTGCATATGCCAGTGTGAGATACTTGCGTTAGATACTGCTGTTCTATTCTGTTATAAAAAAAAAACACCTATTTTGGGCAAAATCCTTAATTTGCAGCCTTTGCTGCATCTGTCAGTGTGAGATATACACGTTAGATAATGCTGTTTTATTTTTTTATTAAAAAAACACCCATTTTGGGCAAAAATACTTAATTTGCAGCATTTTTTACATCTATCAGTGTGAGATACAAGCTAAAATTACTGCAATAATATTCTGGTTTTAAAAAAACACCCATTTTGGGCAAAATACTTAATTTGCCGCCTTTGCTGCATCTTTCAGTGTGACATGCAGGCTACAAAAACTGCAATAATATTCTGGGTTTTAAAAAACACCCATTTTGGCAAAATACTTAATTTGCAGCCTTTTTTGCATCTGTCAGTGGCACATACAATCTAGAAATACTGCAATAATATTCAGGGTTTAAATAAACACCCATTTTGGGCAAAAAACTAAATTTGCAGCATTTGCTGCATTTATCAGTGTGACATACACACGTTAGCTACCGCTGTTCTATTATATTATTAAATAAACACCCATTTTGGCCCAAAAACAAAATTTGCAGCCTTTGCTGCATCTGTTAGTGTGAGATACACGCAGTTACATAATGCTGTTCTATTCTGTTATTAAAAAAAACACCCATTTTGGGCCTCGACCACACATGGAATCAAGGTCATACGAGTGACCTGTGTTTTTCGAAGGAAGAGGTCGCACAGAGCCACCAGCACAGCAGAAGAGGGAGCAGGGTGCAAAAGTGGAGCGGCCGTCCCCTAGACAGTAGGCCTGCTACTGGCCAACGCTGCAAGGGACCGAGCACACCAAAGCCAGCATCAATGAGTTCCCTGGTGTGGCAGTTCTTAAGACATTGTGCTGACGACCAGATAAGACTGGTTTGCACGCTGTGCAAACAGAGTCTGAAGCGAGGCATAAACGCTCTCAACCTGAGCACAACCTGCATGACCAGGCATCTAAGTGCAAAGCACGAGCTGCAGTGGAGTAGACACCTCAAAAACAAAGAAAGATCTCTGGCTCCTCCTGCTTCCTCTTCTGCTGCAGTCTCGACCTGCCACCCCACAAACAGAGGATCTGCCAGCAATACCACCACCTGGGTCACCAAGCATCTCAACAATGTCCCACGGAAGCGTTCAGCTCTCCATCTCCCAAACACTGGAGCGGAAGATTAAGTACCCCCCTACCCATCTGCCTGCTCAACACCATCTGTGTCAAGGTCCACCTTAGTAAGGATATGTGGACCAGTAAGCAGGGATGTTATATCTCCCTAACAGCACACTGGGTAAATGCAGTGGCGGCTGCGCCTAAGGCGGATAGCAGTTTGATGCATGTCCTTCCACCACCAAGGATTGCAGGGCGCTTCAGTTTGCCTCCTGTTGTTTCCTCCTCCTTATCCGCTTCCTCATCCTCTACCGCCTTCTCATCCGGTCAGCGTAACACCTTTGCCACCAACTTCAGCAGAGCCAGGGGTAAACGATAGCAGGCAGTTTTAAAACTTATCTGTTTGGGGGACAAACCCCACACCGCGCAGGAGCTGTGGATGGGCATGAAACAACAGACCGATGAGAGGATGGTGCCAGTGAGCCTCAAGCCCGGCCTGGTAGTGTGCGATAATGGGCGAAATCTCGTAGCAGCTCTGGGACTAGCCGGTTTGATGCACATCCCTTGCCTGGTGCATGTGCTGAATTTGGTGGTGCAGAGGTCCCTTAAAAAATTACCTTGATATGTCAGAGCTTCTGCAGAAAGTGCGAGCCGTCTGTGCGCGTTTTCAGCGTTCTCACCCTGCTGCTCGCCTGTGAGCACTGCAGCGTAACTTCGGCCTTCCCGCTCGCCGCCTCATATGTGACGTGCACACAAGGTTTCACTTTTCAGAGAACTGATGGTTTGTGCCGAGCCGAGGTGGAGAGTCCCAAGCCGACAATTATTTGCGGAAAATGCAGTACTAGCCCTGCACAAATATGTAGAACAGAAGGTGGGCCTTGAGCATGTCGGTCTCTGCCAAACTGCATGGCAATGCTGACACGTGGAGCTGTAACTACGGTCATAAACAGTACTTGTTCTTTACGGCCCACTGGGTGAATGTGGTTCCTGCACAGCCTCACCAGCAGCTTGGCCAGGTCACGCTGCTTCCGCCTCCAGGTTGTCACACCGTTGGTCCTGCGACAATGTCCGCCTCTGCCTCCTCATCCTTCACCATGTCCTCAGCCTCCATGGCAGGGACAAGTCACAGTGCCCCTCCAGTATACCACATGTGCAGGGCACGGCGGTGTCACACTGTTCTGCACGTTGTTTTCCTGGTTGAAGGGAGTCACACAAGGGAGGAACTGCTCAGTGTCCTTCGTCAAGAAATCGAATCCTGGCTTTCTCCCCGACAACTCAAAATCAGAACCATGGCGACCAACAGCGGGAAGAACATGGTGTCGGCGACGTGTCAAGGAGGGCTGGGTCATGTGCCCTGCATGGCACACATGTTCAAGACCTCCCAGACCGGTTGTCTCCTCTCCCTGTGATATGCACTGCCATTGGAGATCTGGGCAGGCGGCCCAGCATCCCTGTAGGGCCGGTAGAGAGACCTCGGTCCCATCTCCACCTGCCATCTGTGGGTCCTCCCAGGACCAGTCTGTGAGGTCCCTCAACATTTGCGAGTAAGGACCACCTGGGTCCACACCTGGCAACTCTGGCTGCTGCTGAGGGTCTGGGCCAGCTGCCCAGCATCCCGGTGGAGAGCCCTCGGTCCCGTCTCCACCTGTCTGTTGTGGTTCCTCACAGGACCAGTCTATGAGGACCCCTACTTCGGGTTCCTCTGGCCGCTTCAGGGGGAGACTGCTAACCTCCTCGGATGCAACCTCTGATCGGCTGCTGTAACACTCCTTCCGCTGGGCAATTTCTCTCTCTCTCTCGCCAGTCAGAATTCTCGTTCCATCCTTGCGTGTTGCTTGGCTGTGACCTGGTTCCAGATGGCCTGGCATATATCCATGGACACATTATCTCCATACTGGGCCACTCGCTGCCTCACCTGGGCCAGCCAGTCATCTTCAGAGCCTTCCATACTTGTCTGCTCCAAGTCGCTGGATACCTCTGCTCCCAGGGGCGCTGCACGAGTGCTAGCGTTGCCCTCAATTTGTAACTCCACACGTTACCGGTGTCTCTGAGCTGCTTCTCCTCGCACTAGGACGCCATCCCACCGCTGCCACCAATGTAACGGATCGCCTAGCACCCCAACCGGGTACCTCCGTCGATAGATGCTCCTAGTGCTTCCAAAGGACTCCAAGCACTTGGTGGAAGCTTGGTGGAGGTCTCGCCGTCTCCTACCCACCCTGGACCTACGACAAGGCTCCAGGCTCCAGTGGGTGAACCTCTCCTAAATGCAGAGACAGGAACCAGGAACAAGCTCCTACAAGAGCTTATACTCAGGGGAGTATTGTGATATAGCAATCCCCAAGAGTGTAGTTATCGCATTCCCCAAACATGAGCCAAAAACTTCATAAAGGTATAAAAGCAGCCTCTGACTGTACCTGCACGTACAGCCTCTTTTATTCACAATCCACAAACATAGTACTGCCCACAGGGTTTTGAAATACAACCAATCAATATATTACAACACATACAATGTAAGTACAGCAACCAATCGGACACAGGACAGATATGTAGCAATTCAGGATACAGACACCACACATCCCCACAATGCATCATGGTTTCCTCCTCTCTGCCCTGGAGACACCCGAGGAGCAATCCAATTATCTCTCAGGACAAAGGGAAATCGCCAATACACATGTGGAGACAACAGGACAGAAATCACCATTTAAACACACAATGGGACAATGGCACAATGGGACAATAGAAACACACCCAGCATATTCCTCCCCTCTGTCTAAGAGATAATTGAGTAAAGTTCTGTATCTACTCAGCTATCTCCTACGCTGAAAATTTACACTTCTTATAAATTGTTACAACTTTGTGAGTTTACATTGTACATACATATAACTTATATCAATTTAACCAGTATAACTTGGGGACAAACCTATCCAAAATTCACTTGAATAGGTTCAGGGGTTTAACAGTTAGTAAAAGTATCTTAAAGGGCCATAATCCTGAAGCAAGAGGCTGGTAAACAGGCCTCTCCAAAACCCAGTGGCGAGGTTGGTTTCGCCACACAGGGCGATGAGGAAGACGAGACAGAGGACCCAGACACACCTTGGCAGTGTGCAGTGGAAATGGAGGTAGGTATTTCCTTCGAGTCACTTGCACAAACGGCCCAATGCATCCTCACTTGCATGCGTAGTGACAGCCGAATTGTCACCATTTGGCAGAGCGATGACTTCTGGCTCTCCACCTTGTTTGACCCTCTCTACCGGTACAGAATCGGGGCCTTTTTAACACCCATTGAGAGGGAGGATAAACTGAACTGCGACAGAGACATCCTATGCAGTCAGTTGGCCGCTGCTGTAGTCCATACTCTCGCAGGTCTGACCGGGAGGGCCCTCTGCGCTCACTTTCCACTGCCATGGCTGCTGGGGAGGGGTGGGGTGGCAGGAGCAGTACCAGCTCCATTAGCAGCAGCTTGAGTCTACAGTCGCTGATGAGTAGCTTTCTTCACCTGCATAGTGAAGAAACTACTCAGCAGTAGCATCAGGTAGACCTGGAGTAGGACCTGAACCAGCAGGTGGTAGCATACTTGGACAGCACCCTGCCACCCTGCATTTAAGACCCGCCGAACTACTGGGCAGCCAAACTGGATTTGTGGCTGCAACTAATAGAGTTTGCCCTGGAAAAGCTGTTCTGCCCTGCCAGTAGTGTGGCATCAGAGCAGATGTTTAGTGCAGCGGGGGCCATAGTTATCCCAGAACTCACCTGTCCACCCAAAATGTGGAGAGACTGACATTTGTCAAGATGAATTAGGCTTGGATTAGCCAGGATTTCCACCCAATAATGCCTGATGCATCTGATTAGATCATCCATGCCGCCTCACCCAAACCTTGAAAAAAAGAGACCGGTTTCTTCTTGCTACCTGCCTCAGCTACTAATCTGATTCTGCCACTCGCCTAATGCCACACATCTGATGCCAAGTGCTCCTTCTTTTACCCACCTTTGTCAGCGGGTACTGGTATTGCCACCCACCACCCCACTCTGTCACCGGGTCACTTTGTGGTCTCCTGATGCTGCTGCTGCCATATTCACATTATGTGTCCCCTTGCCACTCTGTGGTATTCTGATTCTGCTGCCATCTCCACACTATGTCACCTTTATACTCTGCGGTATCCTGATGCTGCTGCCATCTCCACACCATGTCACCTTGCCACTCTGTGGTATTCTGATGCTGCTGCTGCCATCTACACACTATGTCACTTGCCACTATGTGGTATCCTGATGCTGCTGCTGCTGCCATCTCCACACTCTTTTATTGGGCCACCCTGTGGTCTTCTCATGCTGCTGCCACCACCAGACTCAGTCACTTTGCCACTCTGTGGCCTCCTCATACTGCTGCCAACTCCAGACTCTCATTGTGCCACTCAGTGTCCTTCTCCTGATGCCGCCACCTCCAGACTCGGTCATTGTGCCACTCGGTGGCCTCTTCATACTGCCGGCATCTCCAGAGTCTGTCATTTTACAACTCCGAGGCCTTCTTCTGATGTTGCCACCTCCAAACTATGTCATTGTGCCACTCGGTGGCCTCCTCATAATGCTGCCACCTCCATACACTGTCATTGTGCCACTCGGTGGCCTCCTCATACTGCTGCCAACTCCAGACTCTCTCATTATGCCACTCAGTGACCATCTTCTGATTCTGCCACCTCCAGACTCGGTCATTGTGCCACTCGGTGGCCTCCACATACTGCTGCCACCTCCAGACTTTGTCATTGTGCCACTTGGTGGCCTTCTCCTGATGCTGCAAACTCCATACTCTGTCATTGTGCACTCGGTGGCATATTCATACTGCTGCCATCTCCTGATTCTTTCTTTCATTGAGCCACTCGGTGGCCACCTCTTACTGCTGCCAACTCCAGACTCTGTCATTGTGCCATTCGGTGGCCTTCTCCTGATGCTGCCACCTCTAGACTCTGTCATTGTGCACTCGGTGGCCTATTTATACTGCTGCCAACTCCAGACTCTGTCATTGTGCCACTCGGTGGCCTCCTCATAATGCTGCCACCTCCAGACCCACCACTCGGTGCCCTCCACATGCTGCTGCCACCTCCAGACTCTGTCACTGTGCCACTCGGTGGCCTCCTCATACTGCTGCCACCTCCAGACTCTGTCATTTTACTACTCGGAGGCCTTCTTCTGATGCTACCAACTCCAGACTCTGTCATTGTGCCACTTAGTGGCCTCCTCATACTGCTGCCATGTCCAGACTCCTGATGCTGTCACCTCCAGACTCAGTTATTGTGCCACTCGGTGGCCTTCGCATACTGCTACCAACTCCAGACTCTGTTATTGTGCCACTCGGTGGCCTCCTCATATTGCTGCCACCTCCAGACTCTGTCATTGTGCTCTCGGTGGCTTATTCATACTGCTTCCAACTCCAGACTCTGTTATTGTGCCACTCAGTGGCCTCCTCATACTGCTGCCATCTCCAGACTCTGTCATTTTACCACTCGGTGGCCTTCTTCTGATGCTGACAACTCCAGACTATGTCATTGTGCCACTTGATGGCCTCTTCTCAATGCTGCCACCTCAAGATTATTTCATTGAGCCACTCAGTGGCCTCCTCATATTGCTGCCACCTCCAGACTCTGTCATTGTGCCACTCGGTGGCCTTCTTCTGATGCTACCACCTCCAGACTCTCCAGTCATTGTGTAACGTCCCCGAGTGGCTTTACCATGCACACTCCCTGCTTGTATATGCACTAGCAAGGTCATGTTTATGCATTTATTTCAGGTCCTCCACATTGTACATCTCCTGTTATACTATCCGATTATGATCGCATAATTTGTTTGGTTTACCAGCAGGTGGCAACAATGCTTGGAAGTGCTACTCTAGCAGAGAGTGGAACTTGATTCCAGTCTCTATGCCTTCCCAGTGAGGGCAGGAAGTGAGATATAGGTCATATTGAGTCATCCCCTTCATGAGGGAGGTTGTTTGGTGAGAGACTCGCCCCTGCCAGATGAGCATCGCCTAAAGCCTGGAAAAGATTCCTTGTAGTACACCAGCAATCTGATAAAGATAAGTTACAAGCAAAGAGAAAGCTGAGGACTTTAGCCAGCTTATTCATACAGCAGAAAGTAATAGAAGGGATGCATGTTTAACCTTGCAAACCTACAGTACAGCAGAGAGAGACAGCAACAGATGTAGCAGAGCTGAGAGTGTTTACCAGCCTGCCAAAGTTTGCCAATGCCTGCTGGTAATCAGGAAAGTACAAGAAATTGTTTTGAAGTTTATTCAAGTAAAACTGTGTTTGAACTTTATAACCAAGTCTGGACTCAATTCATTCTTTCATCATCCAAGTTCAACTCTTGCTCTGCTTCGGACGGTCACTTCTGGGATCTCAAGGATATTCCAGGTAGCAGCATCGTGACACGTGTATCCAACATCTGCAGAGACATTGTAGGCCGCACTACACCACTCTGGCAATCCTACACTGGGTATCCCACCAACAACACATCTTAAAAGGGAGCCTTCTGCTCCTGCTGCTTACCGCAGCTTGCGTCACAACAAACTGTTTATACACATCTTGGTGTAGGGATCTCCAGGCTTGGGCCATACATCGCAATTGAGCCACTCGGTGGCCTTCTCCTGATGCTGCCAACTCCAGACTCTGTCATTATGCCACTTGGTGGCCTTCTCCTAATGCTGCTGCCACCTCCAGACTCTCTCATTGTGCACTCTGTGGCCTCCTCATAATGCTGCCACCTTAATACTCTGTCATTGTGCCACTCGATGGCCTCCTCATACTGCTAGACAAAAAAATGGGGTAAGCAGCACTCCAGGTCCCAATTTGGGGACAAATGCCAATAGAATCTTTTAGATCCACTCCTGTTTTGTTTTTTTTTGGGGGGGGGGGGGGGGGCATTAGCAATACTGATGGATTATTGAACAAATGCTGACCGAGTGAAGGCGGATGCTCCACAGACAGGATCCGTTTTTGTGGGTTATTGATCTGACGGATCAGAGGAAGGGAAAATTAATAATTAATGTCAACACAAACTTACTGCTGACACCCTTTCCGCTCTGTCGGGGGGCTCTACTTGTATAATCAACTGACGACGGTGTAAAAGGAGTGCACTTCTTCTTGGCGCTAACATCGACCTGTAAGGCAAAGTTCATACTTGAGTTATTTGGTCAGTTTTGGCCCAGTGACGGCCCAAATAAGTGAAGTGTGCAGTAATTCTAAGAGTGACACCTGTCATCTGCATGTCATACGGACGTACAGTATTTCACTACCAAAGCAGACTCCCTATTCATGTTAATGCAAGGCACAGTGTTCTACACCACTATAAAAGCTCTCTGCAGCCAGGAAATAGCCGGCGAATAGAATTTTTGAAAAATTTGCTCATCTCTAATTGTAACCATGGAGACAAGCAGTGTATAATGTGATGGAAAAATATATCCAGACAGCAAAGGAGGCAATATGGACAATCGCAATAAATTAGTAAGTGTAGTGGTAACTTTCTGTACATAATAAACACCACTTCAGCAAGTGAGACAGTCCCTTTTAACCTATAGAATAAAATGATCATGTCATTTGTATAGTAAACAGCCTAAAAACAAAAACAGAATTGAGGCATATTTCATGCTGCTCCAACCCTTCAAAAAATACATTTATATATTAGATGTACCCTAGATTCAGCAAAATATAAAAAAACAAAATGCCTACATATGGCTATGAAGTTTAGACACACAGTAGTTGCTCCATTTGCATAATGCTATTTCTTCACAATAGGGAAATATCATGAGGTTATTTAATATATGCCTAATACGAAAACCACTAGGAAAAATTTCAAGGGATGTCTTTTAATGCCTTCAGAAACCAGAAAATGTTCTCAATTTTTTTTATTGTCGCATTCCAAGAGCTACAACTTTTTTATTATTCTGTCGACATGAATGGATTGTGTTTTGTGTGACAGGTTGCATTTTTATTGCCATTTGGCACCATAATTGTCATGCTTCGGTGTGGGAGGGAAACACCACACTGAGCATAGGAGGGAAGGGGGGAACAGGGAATCAAATCAGGCCCGTGAACTAGGGAAGGAATATGGACACCTCCTAGTAATAAACCTAACCAAAATCCTGACTGACTACCAGTATGAACAGACACCAAAGGTAGGTGAGTTCATACGCAGAAATACCTAGAGTCCTATCTAGCCCTATAGGACCCTAGTACTAATGGTAGGGACGAGACTACCTGTTCCTCCAAAAGGAAGGATGGGCAGGGGTCTACTTCTGGCCTAATACAAACAATAAGGAAATGCAACACACAGAAACCAAACAAAATACAAAAGGGAAAGGAAAGACTTAACTTCAAAGAGGCTATGAAAGCACCAGGAACTCATCCGAGATCCAACCACAAAAAATGATCCATAGGCACAGAAGTGCTGCACAGCATAGTGGGAGAAGCAACTGTAAATAGGAAAGGTTAAACGACCACATAAGCAACACCTGGAGGCAAGGGGTGTGGCCATTACCAGAAGCAACACAGACGCCTATTGATCCACAAGGAAAACCTGTGAGACCAAACCACGTGTTGCCAGTCTCACAGATCTCCTGCCACTCACTGTCGCGGGGACGTCCATATGTCTCGGTACGTTCGTGACAATAATTCTTGGTGGCTATAAAAAATAGCTGCTTCTCAATTAATTTTTGTTCTTTGGCTGGCGTGGATTTCAGTGTTCTTCTGTGACAGAAAACTGGCATAGAAGATGATAAAAGTGGCAGGGCTGTCAGACCTGCCTCCTCCTTACCCTAGCTGTGCCCCCTTTTTGGGAAAGTTGCAAGGCCGATGGAGTAATGACACTTGGGTGGAAATTTTTCTGTAAGTGCCACTGAAAAAGGTGCAAACATGCAGTTTGCAACTTTTTCACTCCACAAAACTGACGTACTTAAATAATAAGTTTAGTCTTTAATCTTTATGATGAGGGTTAGTACAGTTATGACAATACCAAATATATATAGTTAAAAAATTTACTACTTCATCGTATTCAAAGACCCATACCATTTTTAATCACATTATTACTCGGGACACAACAGTCAGAATTTGATTGGAGCACATAGGATATTATTAGGCTGAATTCACACTTCAGTTATTTGAGCAGTTATTTCTATCAGTTATTGTGAACCAAGACCAGTAGTGAAGCCTCCACAGAGATAAGGTATAATGTAAGGATATACACCTGTAGTGTGTTTTTGATCCACCTCTGGTTCTGGCTCACAATAACTGATGGAAATAACTGACCAAATAACTGAAGTGTAAACTTGGCTTTATTTTTATTTTCAGTTGTAAAGTGGACATTATTATTATGTATTTCTGGGGCACAGTGAACATAATTTTTTTAGGGGGCACTGTATGTGGGACTATTTTTAGGGGGCACAGTATGTACTGTTTTCAGGTGACAGTATGCAGCCCTATTATTTTTAAGGGGCACAGTTTGTGGTGTCCTCATATTCAGGGGGCACACTGTGTGGAGCTACTGTTTTCAGAGGGCACTGTGTGTCTTACCATATATTCAGGGTCACAGTCGCTTACACCTCTAAGCTGTACCTTCTGGAAATGGTAGTTAAAAGAGTTAAAAATTCCAAAAGCTGCAGATAGGTTATTTTTGGCCTCATTGATCCTCAGATAGGTAGTTTTAACTTTTTTTTTCCCCAGAGTGTACAGTTTAGAGAGAGCAGTAGACACAGTGTATAGCAGCATTCAGAACTGGTATAGAGTGTGACGATCCAAAAACATTTTGTCAGCCAAGATGTTGCAGGAAGACATCTTCATGGCAGTCTGGACTGAATGGAGAAAAAAAAGGAAAGATAATAACTCCAAATAGACAAGATAATTTTTTGAGTTACTGAATGTCATACTAGAAGCTGTAGTTTCACTTAGTTAATGCATGCAGGTTACATAATACAAAAGCAAATAAAAGCACAAATAAATAGTGGGCAGAATTTAATCCCCTAAAAAAAAGCCAACTCAATACTAAGGCCTCTTTCACACGAGCGTGGCGTGTGAGGGCCCGATAAGATGCGAGTGCATTGCGGTAAAATGCACAATTTTTCCGCGCAAATGCAAAGCGTTTTAATGCATTTTGCACCCGCGTGAGAAAAATCGCCATGTTTGGTACCCAGTCCCAAACCCGGACTTCATCACTGAAGTTCAGGTTTGGGTTAGGTGTTGTGTAGATTTTATTATTTTCCCTTATAACATAGTTATAAGGGAAAATAATAGCATTCTTAATACAGAATGCAAAGTAAATTAGGGATGGAGGGGTTAAAAAATAAAATAAAAAGTTCACTTACCTGCTCCATAGCTGCCGGTATCTGTTCTATCTTCAGGACCTGGCAAAAGACCTGTGGTGACGTCACTATGGTCCAATCACATGGTTCATCACCATGGTGAGGGACCATGTGATTGGATCATGTGATGTGACGTCACCACAGGTCCTTAGCCGGCAGCTCAACATTACAAAAGAATATGTAGAAGAACCATGTTATAAGGGAAAATAATACAGATCGGGTCCCCAGCCCGATCGTCACCTAGCAACCATGCGTGAAAATCGCACCGCATCCGCACCCGCACTTGCTTGCAGATGCTTGCACTTTTCACGCGGCCCCAGTCACTTCTATGGGGCCTGCGTTGCGTGAAAAACGCTGAATATAGAGCATGCTGCGATTTTTCACGCAACGCACAAGTGATGCGTGAAAATCACAGCTCATGTGCACAGCCCCATAGAAATGAATGGGTCAGGATTCAGTGTGGGTGCAATGCGTTCACCTCACGCATCGCACCCACGCAGAATACTTGCCGGTGTGAATGGTGCCTAAACGAGCAGACCTATACAAAAATATCTCAAAAAGTAACAATGGCTCAATGAGTATGTAAGGATTAGGTTTATCTGCTATTTGTTTATTGTCTAAGTGAGGAGTCGAGAGCATTAGATTTAATAGACACAAGTCTTTATATCCTTATACTAACTGATTAATTTCCGATTACAATTTAACGAGCAGTGAAGCAATGCATATTTCTTGACTCCCCTCTGTGTTGTTTATGGTATTGTATTATCCCTCAGGCAAATACTGCACTTCTACTTTGGTGTATTACATTTCGATTTTTATCATGTATGTGATCAATAAAGATTATTGTTACTTTTTGAGCCATTTGAGACTCAGTTGTCTTTTGTATAAGTCTGTAGTTTCACTTAGTAGAAACTTTTGATTATTATAATTTATCTATACTAATAAAATCCCTGTGTGAGTGCTCTGTGTCTGTGTGTGGTGTGTGTCACCAGTTTTGCACTGGGCATACGCAGCAGGGCGTCCAATCAGGACACAGCGCTACACACACACAATCAGGACACACGCGCTCCATAACTGTTTAAGCCTTTCCATACCGCGGTCTTTAGAGACCACTGCCTGGAAGGGGCTAACCATCGGGAGTCCCTCCCTCCCTCCCCACTGTGTGGGGCTGCCGCTGGCCACCAATGAGAATAGAGAGGAGTAGAAGGGAAGGACTGTGGCCACTGCACCCAGTGGCGTAGCGTGGGTTGCCAGCACCCAGGGCAAGCCATGTATTGTGCCCCTACCGTGAAACAGATATGTGGATGGACATAACATACATTGCTACGAAATATACAGTATAATACAGCACCACATAACTCATCTATCCAGTGACATCTCCTGTGATGTAGACTTTCCTTAACGTCTTCATTCGGTGGTAAGACCACCATGACACCTTCTTTCAGCCGCATCTCTACAGAGTTTCACAGAAAGCATTTTTAGATTCCTCACTTTACTATCATCCTCCCCTCCTTGTACCTCAACACTGTTATCCTGCTGCCCCCCAATACTGTGGTAGAGGCAGACAGATAGGAGGACCAGAGTTGAGGCACACTAATATATACTAATATTAGGGAGTGGCCATTATATATTATAATAATACAGAAGGGCCATTATATATTTGTCACGGCCTTTGCTGTGTGCGCCGTGACACTTGTGCCATGCTTGCGGTTGCCTGTGGCAATGTGTTGCTGTTATGGAATGTGGTGGCAGTGTCTTGGCTTTGGCTTTGTGCGCCGTGACATGGTTGCCACGCATGCTGTTGCCGGTGGCAATGTGGTGGCTGGTGTGTGCACTTCCCCTTTAAGTTGTAGCCGTCCCCTGTCTGGTGCTGTAAGGGTTAACTACCTTGCTGGGTGTGGTCACTTGTGCTTCTTATTCTTGTGGCTTTAGGCCAGGAGTCAGTAGTACTCCAGCCTTGGTGTGTGTTGGAGTTAAGCTCTTTGTCTGGTTGTTCCATCTTCCAGTGTGAGGGGCCACCTAGTGGGACATCGATGTCTCCAGCGATGTCTTCTCATTCTATCCTCCATGTTCCCCTACCTTACCTGTGTGGTTGTTTGGTGTCTCGTCTTGTTGTTGTTAAATGTCTGGTCAGTTGGTGTTTTATGTTCGGCATGTATGCAAGTCGTACCCTGTTTGTTGTGCCTCCGAAAGGGGGCTCCATGGTTTCCCGGAGGGGTGAACCAGAAGCCAAATTTGTGAGCTGTTGCTGGAGTTCTGGTCCCTGTTTGTCAGTACGTACTGCATCCGCTGGGTGTTTGGATTGCAGTACGTTTGTATGGGTTCCAGTATACCTTGGTGTGGTGTTCTGTTGTGCTGTCCAGCAGCTGTGGCAGGTAAGTTACCATGCCTTCCTGGGTTCTTGGTTCAGTAGTTATTTCTGCCACTGGACACTTATCTGTCATTACACTTGGCTTCCTTTCCTTGCTATTTGGCCTGCAGAGACTCCTGCTCTTCTGTGTCTTAGACGAACAGGTCGTCTCTACCCTGCTCCTAGTCCAGGGATTTCCTGAGGGTTAGTGGGGGCCTGAGGTTCTGGAGTATAAGCCCACCTACCATCTGGGATGGCTCATACAGTTAGGAGTCAGGGCCAGAATTAGGGACACAGTGATGTCCCGAACTATTCGCCGGCGAACATGGATTGTTCGCCGCGGCGGGCGAACATATGCGATATTCGGTCCACCCCCTATACATCATCATTGAGCAAACTTTGACCCTGTACCTCACAGTCAGCAGACACATTCCAGCCAATCAGCAGCAGACCCTCCCTCCCAGACACTCCCACCTCCTGGACAGCATCCATTTTAGATTCATTCGGAAGCTGCCTTCTTAGTGAGAGGAGGGACAGTGTAGCTGCTGCTGATTTAATAGGGAAATCGATAGCTAGGGCAGTGTTCTGTGTCTACAGACTCATCTGCTGTAAGGACAGCGTCCTGACAGCACCCCAAAAAGCCCTTTTCAGGGCTGGTACATCAGTCTGCTTTATATATATATATATATATATATATATATATATATTTCAGTTGCCTGCCCGTGTGTGAGAGGCTGCAGGCCCACAGACTGTACTGTGTGGACACCATTCATACAGGGTGTCACAATACCTTGCAGATAAAAAAAAGTCAATTTATTTTTTCTCTGTGATATAATCACAGTTGCAAGCCAGTGAGTGTCTGGCCCACAGACTGTACTGTGGGTACACCATTCATACAGGGTGTCACCATACCTTGCAGATAAAAAAAGTCAATTTATTTTTTCTCTGTAATAAATATAATCGCAGTTGCAAGCCAGTGAGTGTCTGGCCCACAGACTGTACTGTGGCCACCACTCATACCGTAACAGGGTGTCACAAAACCTTGCAGATAAAAAAAGTCAATTTATTTTTTCTCTGTAATAAATATAATCGCAGTTGCAAGCCAGTGAGTGTCTGGCCCACAGACTGTACTGTGGCCACTGCCCAGGCCACCACTCATACCGTTGCAGGGTGTCACAATACCTTGTGCAGATAAAAAATAGTCAATTAACTTTTTCTCTGTAATAAATATAATCGCAGTTGCAAGCCAGTGTGTATCAGGCCCACACAGACTGTACTGAGTCCACTGCCCACCTCTTAGATAGCGTGACACAGTACCTTGCACGCATAGTACCACTTATCCTAAAAAAAAATGACAGGCAGAGGCAGGCCACCCCGCAGGGGCCGTCCTGGTCATATTGCTGTGATTTCCGCTGGCCCTGGAATAATGCCCAGTGTTCAGAGGCCATGTTGACTGGCTTACACCGGACACCCAATCTTCAACAGCTTCCGCTAAGAACCTTGACACACCATCCTCCTCCAGCTCAGCTTTGGTCACCTGCTCCCAAGTTACCACTCTCCCGCCCGCTGCCACTACCACCACAGTCACCACAGCCGCTTCACTTGATCCGTCAGAGGAGTTATTTACACATCAGTTGGATGAAATTAGTGAAGCACAACAAATATTGCCAGAGGATGTAAATAACAGGGATATGTCTCAGTCAGGCAGGATTACACATATGGACGTACAGTGTGATGATGATGATGATGATGTTGTACCCGCTACTGCTTCCTTTGCTGAGGTGTCAGATACAAGTGAAGTGGTTGATGATGACTATGTGTCTGTGGATGCCACGTGAGTGCCTGCTCGAAGAGAAGAAGAAGAGGGGGAAAGTTTAGAAGGGGAGACAGAGAGAAGGAGGAGACAAGTTGGAAGCAGGGGGAGGTCGTCGCAAGGAGCAAGTGGCACAGTCAGACAGCATGTATCGGCACCCGGGGCCAGCCAGACAGCACGCCAATCAACGCATGCTGTTGCCACCACCAGAATGCCGTCATTGCAAAGCTCAGCAGTGGAATTTTTTTGTGTGTTTGCCTCTGATAACAGCAATGCCATTTGCAACCTGTGCCAAAAGAAACTGATTAGTGGGAAGTCAAGTCCAACACCCTCCTCGGTACAACTGCTTTGCGAAGGCACATGATCTCACATCACAAACGCCAATGGGATCAACACATGAGTACAAGCAGCACACAAACTCAAAGCCACCATCCTCCTCCTGGTCCAGCATCTTCAGCCACGTCAACCACTGCTGTCCTCCTTGCCTCCTCTCAACCACCCGCCACTCCGCCTCTCACCTTCAGCAGTTCCATCTCATCTGCCCACAGTCAGGTGTCTGTCAAGGAAATGTTTGAGCGTAAGAAGCCAATGTCACAGAGTCACCCCCTTGCCCGGCGTCTGACAGCTGGCTATACGGAACTCTTAGCCTGCCAGCTTTTACCATACCAATTGGTGGAGTCTGAGGCCTTCAAAAAATTTTACACTATTGGGACACCACAGTGGATGGTACCCGGACGATTTTTTTTTTCAAAAAAGGCAATCCCAAACCTCTACACTGTTATTGAAAAGGAAGTCATGGCATCTCTGGCATTCAGTGTTGGGGCAAGGGTCCATCTGTCCACTGATACCTGGTCTGCAAAGCACGGTCAGGGCAGGTATATCACGTACACTGCACATTGGGTCAACCTGCTGACGGCTGACAAGCATGAAATGCATGGTTGTGCAGCGGAGTTGGTGACACCGCCACGACTTGCAGGCAGGCCTACTGCCTCCTCCTCTACTCCTCCTACTCCATCCTCTTCGATAACCTCCTCGGCTGAGTCCTCTTCTGCAGCGGCATCTGGCTGCACATCAACTGAATCCTTCCAGCTCCCCAGGGGCTATTCCACATCCCGGATACGCTGTCTTGGGGTTGACTTGCCTGAAAGCAGATATCCACACTGGACCAGCACTCCTGTCCGCCCTGAATGCACAGGTGAATCAGTGGCTGACCCTGCACCAACTGGAGATTGGCAAAGTGGTGTGTAACAATGGAAGCAATTTGTTGGCTGCATTGAATTTGGGCAAGTTGTCACATGTGCCGTGCATGGCACATGTGTTGAATCTCATCGTACAACGCTTTGTGTCTAAGTTCCCAGGCTTATAGGACGTCCTCAAGCAGACCAGGAAGGTGTGTGGCCATTTTAGGCGTTCCTACACGGCCATGGCGCACTTTTCCGATATTCAGAGGTGAAACAACATGCCAGTAAGGCGTTTGATTTGCGACAGCCCGACACATTGGAATTCAACACTCCTAATGTTCGACCGCCTGCTCCAACAAGAAAAAGCCGTCAACGAGTATTTGTATGACCGGGGTGCTAGGACAGCCTCTGCGGAGCTGGGAATTTTTTTGACACGTTACTGGACGCTCATGCGCAATGCCTGTAGGCTCATGTGTCCTTTTGAGCAGGTGACAAACCTAATCAGTCGCACCGTAGGCACCATTAGCGACCTCATCCCATTTGTTTTCTTCCTGGAGCGTGCCCTGCGAAGAGTGCTGGATCAGGCTCTAGATGAGTGTGAAGAGGAAGAGTTGTGGTCACCATCACCACCAGAAACAGCCTTGTCATCATCGTTTTCCCGACCTGCGGCAACGCTGGAAGAGGAGTATGAGGAAGAAGAGTCAGAGGAGGAATGTGGCTTTGAGGAGGAGGAAGACCAACCACAGCAGGCATCCCAGGGTGCTCGTTGTTGTCACCTATCTGGGACCCGTGGTGTTGTACGTGGCTGAGGGGAAGAACAGACCATCAATGACATCAGTGAGGAGGAGGAACGGGAAATGAGTAGCTCGGCATCCAACCTTGTGCAAATGAGGTGTCACAGCACATTGCTGTGTGCACGCGCAGTGCCCCAACTTGGGAGCAAGAGGACCGACCAAGCTGCTTTTTCCATCTCCCGGTTCCTAAAATCAATTCAGTTTGGTGTATCAGAGTTTGATCTGTCACTGTGAAGGCAGTCGAAGGTATTCGGCTTAAATTTTTTTTCACAAAAGGCAATCCCTGATATGGGACGTAACAGGGATTAAACTGATGAGAAGAGAACTACAGAAAATATCACTCATATCGGGTGTGACAGTAAATTGCACGGCCCAGACGCAGTGACCGTGGATTCAAACAAAGGGGAGGGAGCCAGCGTTTTTTTAACCATCTCCCCGTTCGAAAAATCTATTCAATAAATGGACCTCAGATTGGGGACGTAACAGGGATTAAACTGATGAGAAGAGAACTACAGAAAATACCACTCATATCGGGTGGGATAGTAAATTGCACGGCGCAGACGCAGTGACCGTGGATTAAAACAAAGGGGAGGGAGCCAGCGTTTTTTTAACCATCTCCCCGTTCGAAAAATCAATTCAATTCACCTTTCGGGGACCCTTGGTGTTGTACGTGGCTGGGTGGAGGAAGAAACCTTCAATGACATCAACAGGACATGGCTAGCTTGGTATCCAACCTTGTGCAAATGGGGAGTTTGCGGTTGGGCAAATGGACTGTTTGCAGTTGTTTGCGGTGCATTAAAAGGGGAGTTTGGTCTGTCAATGTCTGTGAAGCGGGCGTAACCCTTACACTACCTGATCGATACAACATAATACCTGATCGTATACACACGCTGAATGTTTTAAACCACATTGTTAAAAAAAAATTGTCCCCTTGAAACAACTTTTCCATCACTACTGTGGCTAGAAAGAGTCCCTGTGGGTTTTAAATTTTGCCTGCCTATTAAAGGGATTCTGTCACCTCCCCTAAGCCAAAAAACGATTTTAAAGCAGCCATGAAGCACAGCTTACCTGGATTAGGCTGTGCTCTTTTATCTTGAAATCCGTCCAGCAGTTACTGCAAAAAACGACTTTGATTGATATGCAAATGTGTCCTGAATGTGCCCAGAGGGGCGTTTTGTTCCTCTTAGAGAGCCCAGTACCGCCCCTCTTACAGTGCCCAGCCCGCCTTCCTTGTACTGTCTAACCGCCCCCAGCCTGCCACAGCCTCTCCTCCCTCTCCTCCCCCTCCCTCACGCCAAACGAACTTTCGCACAGGCGCAGTAACCACTGAGGGCTGTGCCTGTGCGATCAGCAGGAGACTGAGGGCAGCAGCTTCATCTTCGTCACTGGGCATGCGCCGAGCCCAGTGACGTCCGATGCTCGCTCTTCCCTCAGTCAGCAGGGAAGAGCGAGCATCGGACGTCACTGGGCCCGGCGCATGCCCAGTGACGAAGATGAAGCTGCTGCCCTCAGTCTCCTGCTGATCGCACAGGCGCAGCCCTCAGTGGGTACTGCGCCTGTGCGAAAGTTCGTTCGGCGTGAGGGAGGGGGAGGAGAGGGAGGAGAGGCTGTGGCAGGCTGGAGGCGGCGGTTAGACAGTACAAGGAAGGCGGGCTGGGCACTGAAAGAGGGGCGGTACTGGGCTCTCTAAGAAGAAAAAAACGCCCCTCTGGGCACCTTCAGGACACATTTACATATCAATCAAAGTCGTTTTTTGCAGTAACTGCTGGACGGATTTCAAGATAAAAGAGCACAGCCTAATCCAGGTAAGCTGTGCTTCATGGCTGCTTTAAAATCGTTTTTTGGCTTAGGGGAGGTGACAGAATCCCTTTAAAGTCTATGGCGGTTCGCCTGTTCGTGAACATTTGAGGAAATTTGCGTTCGCCGTTCGTGAACTGAAAATTTTATGTTTGCGACATCTTTATTAGGGACCTGCTCCCTTATTCCGTCGTACTAGCCTAGCAGCTACCCTTTGTCCCTTTAACATTGTACGGTGGGGGGTTTCCCCCACTCCCCACCATGACAATATTATAATAATACACATTGGACTATTATATATTATAATAATACACATTGGGCTATTATATATTATAATAACACAGAGGGGGCCATTATATATTCTAATAATACAGAGGGGGCTATTATATATTCTAATAATACATAGGGGGCTATTATATATTCTAATAATACAGAGGGGGCTATTATATATACTAATAATACAAAGGTGGCCATTATATAATCTAATCCGTGTGGAGGGGGCACAGAGTGGGCAAAACCACTGTGTAGGGATGAGCAAATTTCATGTTATAAAATTTGTTTGTGCTTCTCTTGGTGGTAGAAGCAGAATTGCGTCATGGATTCCGTTCCCACGGACCAAAACACAATTCTATGATGGAATGCATAACGGAATGCCTTTAGAGGCATTCTGTTATTCATTCCGTCATATTAGAAGTCTATGGCCTGCATAATGGATCCGTCTTGTTTCTGTTATGCAGGAGAGGACTCAGGATCAGGAGAGGACGGATCCGTTATGCAGCCCATAAACTTCTATTACGACGGAATGAATAATGGAATGCCTCTAAAGGAATTCCATTATGCATTCCATCATAGAATTGTGTTATGGTCCGTGGTAATGGAATCCATAATGCAATTCTGCTTCTACCAGCAAAGGAAGTGTAAACGAATTTCAAAATCTGAAATTATCTCTACCACTGTGTGAAGGGGGCACAGAGGAGACAAAACCCACAGTGTGGAGAGCGCACAGACGAGGCAAAACCACCTTATGGAGTTAAAATACCTAATGTAAGGGGATGTACTGTATGGTGAGCAATGTAACTGTGGGTGACTTTATAAAAGCTTTTAGAAACTCTCACACCCCTCATATACTCCACTAAAAGTTACATAAAAATACAGCCCTCAGACACCTCACCAGAAATTACTGACCACAGCATACTGTACTGCCTGCACTCTCCCTGCTCTGGACACTGCTCTGCTTCTCCTTACAGCCCTTTTCCTGCAACTGGCACAGTCTGTAAGGGGCGGGAGGAAGCAGTCACATGATCTCATGACGTCATGCCCTCGAAGAAGCCAATACATTCTAGGCGTGTCCTGAAGCCTATGAGGCAGAATGGAAATGCTTGCTGCCCTCCTTTAAAAAATGCCTGCTGCCGGGCGCCCCCTGCAATTTGGCGCCCGGGGCAACGGCCCCCGCCCCCCCCCCACTCTACGCCACTGACTGCACTACCAATGAATATAGTTAATGCTTAAATACAAACGTAGCCTGCGTGTGCCAGCCATATCCCATACCCCGTACCAGCCTCTATGCGCATTGCGATCCGCCGCAATTAACCCCTCAGGACTAGGGTTGAGCAAACCCGAACTGTAAAGTTCTGGTTCGTACCGAACTTTAGGATTTTTGGACCCCGCACCCGAAACCAAACATTTCAGTAAAAGTTTGGGTTTGGGTTCGTTGTTAGCGATTTCTTGGCGCTTTTTGAAAGGCGGCAGAGCAACCAATCAACAAGCTTTTGTGTGCCCTTAGAAGACATCACAGCCATGCCTACTAATGGCATGGCTGTGATTAGCCAGTGCACCATGTGACCCAGCCTCTATATAACCTGGAGTCACGTAGCGCTGCCCGTCACTCTGCTGTTACTAGTGTAGGGAGAGAATAGCAAAGAATCTGTGATCAGAACTCCAATTGAACTTAGCGATCTACATAGATTTAGTTTTGTGGGTGCAGTGCACAATCTTTTTACCCTGCCCTGAGCCCAGTGACAGATTTTTTTTTACTTTTATCCATTTGTTAGTTAGGTGGGTGGCCATTTTATGCAAGCTCAGTGCACCAGCACTGCATCTGAGCTTTTGTGACATTCAAATCCACGCTTGAAATACTGCAATAATAATCTGTTTAAAAAATAAAAAAAACACACCCTTTTTTTGGCAATATACAACATCAGGTGCCTTTGCACTTAGTCAGTGTGCAATTTAATCTAGAAATACAGCCATAATTTTCTGGGTTTTTAAAATAATCCTTTTTGGCAAAATACACTATTTTACAGCCCTAGCCGCATCTGCATGTGTGAATTTCAATCGTTATATACAGCTTTTATATTCTGTTAGTAAAAAAAAAAACAAAAAACTTTTTTTGCTAAATACTCAATATTGCAGCCCTTGCAATATTAAATTAAATAATTTTCTGGCTTTAAAAAAACAAAATTTTTTTGCAATATCCAACATCTGGTGCCTTTGCAGGATTAGTCAGTGTGCAATTTAAGCTAGAAAAACAGCTATCCTTTTCTGTGTTTTTAAAAACACCCTTTTTTGGCAAAATACACAATTTTACAGCCCTTGCTGCATCAGCACGGGTGAAATTCAAAAGTTATATTCAGCTTTCATATTCTGTTAGTAAAAAAAAACACTTTTTGGGCAATATACAACATCTGGTGCCTTTGCAGAAATAGTCAGTGTGCAATTTAAGCTAGAAATACAGCTATAATTTTCTGGGTTTTTAAAAACACCCTTTTCGTGAAAAATATACTATTTTACAGCCCTAGCTGCATCTGCATGTGTGAAATTCAATCGTTATATACAGCTTTTATATTCTGTTAGTAAAAAAAAAACAAAAAAAAAAAAAAAACAGTTTTTGCTAAATACTCAATATTGCAGCCCTTGCAATATTAAATTAAATAATTTTCTGGCTTTAAAAAAACACAATTTATTTTGCAATATCCAACATCTGGTGCCTTTGCAGGATTAGTCAGTGTGCAATTTAAGCTAGAAATACAGCTATCCTTTTCTGTGTTTTTAAAAACACTCTTTTTGAGCAAAATACACAATTTGACAGCCCTTGCTGCATCAGAACATGTGAAATTCAAGGGTTATATACTGCTGTCATATTAAACAAACACCCATTTTGGGCAAAAAAAATAAGAATTTTGCAGCCTTTGCTGCACATGTCATTGTGAGATACACCGTTTAGATACACTGGTTCTATTCAGTTATTTGAAAAACAAATATTTAGGCAAAAATCGTTATTTGTGGCCTATTCTGCATCTGTTCATGTGAGATACAACCTTTACATACTGTCGTTCTATTAGGCTATTAATTAAACACCCATTTAGGGCAAGATCCTGAATTTGAGAAATATGAGGAGAGCATCAAATAAGGGACGTGGCCCAGGTCGTAGTGCTGCTGGTCGAGCTCCTGTTCCAGTGAGAGGACGTGGTCGATCTGTGCCAGCTACACGCACAAGTGAAACCCATTCCTCAGGTGCGAGTAGGCGACAGAACCTGCAGCGGTATTTGGTCAGGCCTAATGCGGCTCTACAAATGGTGAGACCAGAAAAAGTACAGGCGATAGTAGATTGGGTTGCTGACAGTGCCTCCAGTTCCTTCACATTGTCTCCTACCCAGTCTCTTGCTGAAAGATCAGAGTTGGCACCTACAGCTGATGTCCATCAGTCTTTCACCTCACCCCCTTGCAAATCAGCCAAGCAGTCTGAGCCCCAGGTCATGCAGCAGTCTCTTCTGCTTTTTGATGACTCTGTTAGCAGGGTTTCCAAGGGCCATCCACCTATCCCTGCCCAAGAAGTGGAAGAGATTGAGAACGTTTATGCCTCGCTTCAGGCTCTGATTGCAGAGCGTGCAAACCACTCATGTCTTGTTGTCAGCACATTGTCTGAAGAACTGCCACGCCAGGGAACTCCGTGGAGCTGGCTTTGGTGTGCTCGGTCCCTTGCTGAGGTGGGCAGTAGCAGACGAACTATTTAGGGGATGGCCGCTCCGCTTTTGCAACCTGCTCCCTCTTCTGCTGTGCTGGTGGGTTTGTGCGACCAACGCCTCTTCCTCCGAACTACGCAGGTCACTCGCCTGACCTTAATTTCATAGGGGGGTCGAGGACCTCATCGTCCTCTACATCATCTTCCACCAAGTCTTCACCCCTGCCCCCCTTGTCAGTCTGTACACTTTCGAAAGCCCCAGCAGTTGGCATCTGTGTTTCATCATCATCCGAGATGTGCTGCGATGGTACTTCCATGTACTCATCTTGAAAAATAAGTGGTTGGACAGCGGTGCACTCAACCTGAGCACAACCTGCATGACCAGGCATTTAAGCTCAAAGCACGAGCTGCAGTGGAGTAGACACCTCAAAAAACAAGAAAGGTCTCTGGCTACTCCTGCTTCCTCCTCTGCTGCAGTCTTCGCCTCTTCACCCACCTCTGGAGTGACAGTGCCTCCCCGCAAACACCACCATCTGGGTCACCAAGCATTTCCACAATGTCCCTCGGAAGCGTTTAGCTCTCTATCTCCCAAACACTGGAGAGGAAGAGGAAGTATCCCCTTACCCACCCGCGATCCCTAGCCCTGAATGCCAGCATTTCTAAATTACTGGCCTTTGAAATGCTGTCATTCCATCTGGTGGAGCCAGAGAGTTTTAAAGGCCTTATGGCAGTGGCTGTCCCACAATACATCATGCCCAGCCACCACTACTTTTCTAGATGAGCCATCCCTTCATTGCACAACCAAGTGGCGGACAAAATCAGGTGTGCACTGCACAACGCCATCTGTAGCAAGGTGCACCTCACTACGGATACGTGGACCAGTAAGAACGGTCAGGGACATAATATCTCCATAACAGCACACTGGGTAAATGCAGTGGCATCTGGGCCTGAGGCGGATAGCAGTTTGGTGCATGTCCTTTCACCACTGAGGATTGCAGGGTGCTTCAGTTTGACTCCTGTTGCTTCCTCCTCCTACTCCGCTTCCTCATCCTCTACCGGCTTCTCATCCGGTCAGTGTAACACCTTTACCACGAACTTCAGCACAGCCAGGGGTAAATGACAGCAGGCAGTTTTAAAATGTATCTATTTAGGGGACAAACCCCACACCGTGCAGGAGCTGTGGACGGGCCTTGAACAACAGACCGATGAGTGGTTGGTGCCAGTGAGCCTCAAGCCTGGACTGATAATGGGCGAAATCTCGTAGAAGCTCTGGGACTAGCCGGTTTGACGCACATCCCTTGCCTGGCGCATGTGCTGAATTTGGTGGTGCAAAGATTCCTTAAAAATTACCCCGATATGTCAGAGCTGCTGCATAAAGTGCGGGCCGTCTGTGCGCGCTTTCGGTGTTCTCACCCTGCTGCTGCTCGCCTGTCAGCACTGCAGCGTAACTTTGGACTTCCCGCTCACCGCCTCATATGCAATGTGCCCACAAGGTGGAGTTTCAGCTGCAGCACGCACAGGTGAGTCGATCTGTGGAACAGCAGCACTTTAACACCAATGACTGGGCCTCCATGCGAGACCTGTGTTCCTTGTTGCAATGTTTTGAGTACTCCACCAACATGGCTAGTGCCGATAACACCGTTCTCAGCGTTACTATCCCACCTCTATGCCTCCTTGAAAAAACGCTGCTGGCGGTGATGGAAGAGGATGTGGCACAGGAGGAGGAGGGATCATTTCATAGGGTTTCCAGCCAGTCATTCACAAGTGGCTACGAGGGTGGGTTCCTGCACCCACAAATGCCAGGTACACGATTGTCCAGCCAGGGCACAGTTCTTGAGGATGACGAGGTGGAGGATGAGGAGGAGAAGATGGAGGAGGAGGAACCATGTTCACAGTAGGGTGGCACTCAGACCAGCTCATGGCCATTACTGGTGCGTGGCTGGGGGGGATACAGAGGACACAAACGATACACCTCCCACAGAGGACAGCTTTTTGTTGCCTCTGGGCAGCCTGGCACACATGAGCGATTACATGCTGCAGTGTCTCAGCAACGACCTCTGAGTTGCCCACATTCTAACTTGTGCTGATTACTGGGTGGCCACGCTGCTGGATCCCCGTTACAAGGACAACGTACCGTCCTTAATTCTCTCACTGGAGCGTGATCGTAAGATTCGCGAGTACAAGCGCACGCTGGTAGATGCGCTGACAGCGGGGGCACAGTGGAAGCACAAGGCGAAGGCATAGGAGGAGGAAGAGGTCGCCAACGCAGCTGGGGCACCGCTAGCACCTCAGAAGTCAGGGTTAGCATGACCGAAATATGGAAAAGCTTTGTCAGCATGCCACAACAACCAGCACCACCAGCTGATATGGAAAGTCTTAGCAGGAGGCAGCATTTCACCAACATGGTGGAGCAGTATGTGTGCAACTTCTGGGTCTCCAAATTGGGAACATGTCCTGAGCTTTCCATTTACGCCTTGGAGGTGCCCTGCAGACAGTGTATTATCTGAACATGTGTTTAGCAAGGCAGGGAACGTTATCACAGACAAGCGCAGCCACCTGTCCACAGCCAATGTGGACAAGCTCACATTCATTAAAATTAACCAGGCATGGATCCCACAGGACTTGTCTGTACCTTGTGCAAAATAGACATGTATACCGGCCTTAACCAGCCATTGTTATACTGCAGCGCAATTGCTCATTCTTGTATTTTGGATATTTCACACTCTTTTGGAGTGTATCCAAATCTTTTAAATAAATAAAAATTAAAACCAAAAACCAGTGTTGGCTACCTTGTCCTCCTCCAACGCTGCTTCCACCTACACAGCTACTTCCACCGCCTCCTCAAACTCCTACTCCATATGGACCTCCACCTCATAAATCAAATATAATTTTTTTCTTTTTTTTTTTTCTTTTTTTTTCTTCTTTTTTTAATGTCATTTCACTACTTTGTCTGTTACATTTTTGGGTGAGATTCAACAATTTTTGGGTGTGATATACCACTGCTATACCTCATAGACAGGTTAAAAAAAAAATCACAAATTTGTCTGTTACATTTTCAGGTGAAATTCTAAAATTTTTGGGTGTGATGTATCACTGCTATACCCAGTAGACAGGTTAAAAAAAATTCACAAATTTGTCTGTTACATTTTCAGGTGAAATTCACCAATTTTTGAGTGTAATATACCCCTTCTCTACCTAGTTGACAGCTTAATAAATTTCACTAATTTTTCTTTTACATTTTTGGGTGACATTAAACAATTTTTTTCTGTCATAGACCCCTGCTCTACCAAGTTAATACATTTCACTAATTTTTGTGTTACAGTCTACAATTTTGGATGTGAATAAACCCCTGCTCTGCATAGGTGACAGGGAATAAAATTTAAAAAATTCTTCTTTACTTGATGCGCGCCACCTCCTTTCATTAAATGCTTAAACTTTAACAAGTTGTCCCACATTTGTGCTTTAATAATTGGTCCCACATTTGCGCTTCAATAATTTGTCCCACATTTGTGCTTCAATAATTTGTCCCACATTTGCGCCTCAATAACTTTTCCCATATTTCCGCTCAATCAAAATAAAATTTCATCTATTTATCTCCCTTGGATGTGGTCTCTCTTTCTCACGCTCCCTCTCTAAATTCCTTTTTTACTTGATGTGCACCACCTCCTTTCATTCCATGCTTTCATTCAATGCTTAAACTTTAACAAGTTGTCCCACATTTGTGCTTCAATACTTTGTCCCATATTTCCACTCTATCATATTAATTGAAACAATTAACCTCCCTCGGATGTGGTCTCTCTTTCTCACGCTCCCTCTCTTGCGTGGAACCCTGATTCGCTGATAACCGTGATCAACATGGTAGGCTCAGAAAAGAGCATCGAAAGTTGATAGAGAAGATATCCAAATGGATGGTGGACGTCGCAGGGACGTGCAATCAGGCAGAAGTTATCTAGAGTCAACAAAACGGCAGCAGGGCCTCTCCTGGCTAATGTTTCCAAATCCAAAATACCACAGTGACATTCCCTATAATTTTGTATTCATCATTCAAATAACAGGGCATCTTAAGAGTCCTGTATTGTTATTTATCGTCACTACCACCCCGAGTCGGAAGTGGGTAATTGCTGCGCGCCCCCTCCATAACTTAGAAGCTTATTCTTCATTACTTTGTCCCACATTTCCACTTGATTACATTTAATTTCATCCATTGACCTCCCTTGGATGTGGTATCCCTTTCTTAGGCTCCCTCTCCGGCCTGGAACCCTGATTCCCCGCCATCATTGATCACCATGTTAGGCGCATAAAAGAACATTGAAAGTTGATAGAGAAGACATCCAATCGGATCATGGACATCACAGGGACGTGCGACATGGTGGAGCAGTATGTATGCACACGCCTACACCTACTGAATGATGGCTCTGCCCCCTTCAACTTCTAGGTCTCCAAATTGGGCACATGGCCTGAGCTTTCCCTTTACGCCTTGGAGGTGCTGGCCTGCCCTGCAGCCAGTGTATTGTCTGAACGTGTGTTTAGCACGACTGGAGGGGGTTATCACAGGTTATATTTCCCAATGTTTTGTGGTGTACCCTAATTAATGTACCCGCCTCCCCAACCTCCTACTCCATATGGACCTCATCCTCCTAGATCAAGATTCATATTTTTAATTTTTATGTATTTTATGTTATTTAAAGTAATTTCCCTATCCAGTTTTGTTTGCAGAGCACTTGCCATGCTCAACCACATTTTGCTGGCATTTGCAGCCCTCTAGCTCTTTCCATGACATTTTTACAGCCATTTTAGTGCTCAAAAGTTCGGGTCCCAATTGACTTCAATGGGGTTCCGGGTCAAGTTCGGATCATGTCCGTATTGTCATGTCCGTAATGATCTGCTCTATAAAAATAGCATGTGATCCAACCCATCTGGTGAACGCCATAAAATAAAAAATGTGCCAAAAAAGCTATTTTTTATCACCTTACATCACAAAAAGTGTAATACCAAGTGATCAAAAATTCATGTGGCCCAAAATAGTACTAATCAAACCATCATCTCTTCCAGCAAAAAAAAACGAGACCCAACCTAAGACAATCACCCCCCCAAAAAAAAAAATGGCTTTCAGAAAACGGAAGCACAAAAACATGATAAAAAAAAAAAAAATTATTGTGTAAATCCAAAATAAATAAATAAATATACTTATGGGTATCGCCCCATCGTTACGACCTGCTCTATAAAGATATCACATTATCTACTCTGTCAGGTGAACATTGTATTAAAAAAACAAATTAAAAAAACTGTGCCAGAACAGCCATTTTTTGGTTGCTTTGCCTCATAAAAAGTCATATATTCACACACACACACATTGCACAACTACATCTACCTCTATACTGCAGGAAGAACCCTAATAATAACATGTCCTCCTCATCGCTCACACCAGTGCACCAATTAGGACACGGCGCTCCACATGCCGCCTGCACCGCCCACACCTGCACACTGGCAAGCAGGTCGGAGCACCACCATTTCTGTTTGTCAGTCCCAGCCGCCATTTATGTTTGTCAGTCATAGCGCTATCAGCTATATAGAGAGGAGCTTCTGTCAGCAGTCTGACCTACCAGTCGCTATCAGCAGTCTCAGCAGTCAGTGCCAGTCGTAAAGCCACAGCCACCAGTCACAGTGCCAGCAGTGTCAGCCACCAGTCAGTGCCAGCCATCTCAACCATTAGTCAGTGCCACGAGCCACAGCCACCAGTCAGTGCCAGCAGTCTCAGCTACAGCCAGCACTCCATGCCAGCAGTTTCAGCCACAGCCAACACTCAGTGCCAGCAGTCTCAGCCACAAGCCGCAGCCAGCAGTCTCAGCCACAGCCACCAGTGAGTGCCAGAAGTCTCAGCCACAGACACCAGTGAGTGCCAGCAGTCTCAGCCACAGCCACCAGTCAGTGCCAGCAGTTTAAAACCTAAACTTTAATAATGTTACTATGAGGATCCATTCACACGTCCGTAAGTGTTTTGCGGATCCGCAAAACACGGACACCGGCAATGTGCATTGCGCAATATGCGGACCGCACATCGCGGGCACTTTTATAGGAAATGCCTTATCTTGTCTGCATTTGCGGACAAAAATAGGACATGTTCTATTTTTTTTGTGGAAACGGAAGCACGGATGCAAAAATGCGGATCCAAAATTGCAGGACGGATGCGGACCCATTTTGCGAACATGTGAATGGAAAATATATCCCTCAAAATGAAAATAAATTGAATTATTAAAGTTAAGCAAAAAGCATAGATGTGGTAGGCAATAACAAGTGCTCGGCTGCACTAAATCAGGTGCTAGGCGGCACCAAATCAGAAACCATATGTCCTACCATAATCTGGGGGGGTGCTATTCTGGCCCTGATAGCCTAACCACGGACCACCCACCCTGATAAGAGCGACCCTGTCCGGAACCTTACCCTATATCAAAATGGCCCTAGTAAGCCCCTAGCCCCTTACTTCCAGGTAATCACTATATAGATCTATGTGTTTTTGACTCATTATAAAAGTATATTTTAAGTATATCGCACCCCTCTGTGTATCACACCTATCGATAGCACACCTATACCAGTCCTTAAAGGGACTTTTGTGGCCCTATTAGCTAGCGCTTGGTGTCCCTAACAGCCTGTCCCTGCTCCACACAGCAACCTCTCCCTTCACTGGCAAAACACATTTTACATGTAGAACAAGTTAAACTTATCTTTGCTTACATGTTTCAAGTGATACAACTTATTCATTGTTATTCATTGCATAGTGAACAATAATAAAAATGTGTTTTAAGGAATTGTGTCACCAAAGATTTTATATGCCAGTTAAAAGCAGATAGCAACACATATCATTTTCATCAAATCTGTTTTTATTTCCTGTTCGCAGATTTCATTATTCTATTTCCTGAATGTGATTATCAGCAGCCATCTTGCCTGAACTGTCCTTAAACGGGTTCTCCAGGAATTAAAAAAAATTAAAATACTTAAATATTATTTTTAAATAAATATATTCACAAATACCTTTCGCCTGAACTGTCCTTAAACGGGTTCTCCAGGAATCAAAAAAAATTAAAATACTTAAATATTATTTTTAAATAAATATATTCACAAATACCTTTCATTAGTTATAGTGGCTTGTTTTGTCTGGGGAACAATCATCAGGGGAAATAAAATGTCAGCTGTCCTATCAGTACACACAAAACCTGTCCTAATCACACATGAGGACAAGTTACCTCACCACAGTGTGCTGCCTCACCAGCCATAGTGCTGCCTCATCCTCCTCTCTGCTCTGCTTGTCAGGAATCATGATACAAGGGTTAGAAGGGGACCTCTGTCCTCTATGGGAGAGGTGTCTGGGCATGCTCTGTGACCTGTGCAGAGGTCATTGTACAAGGAAAGAATAGATAAGCTTTGGCAATCACCTATTGTGAATGGTGGATACTGTCTTATCTATACACAGAAGTAATATATCTTTATCATCACAGGCAGGTTTAAAATGTCATATAACTGCAGTAAAGTAATATGTACAGACCAAGAACTGGTGCCTATTATTAGGCTTAGCAACCAGTGCGAAAACTGCAGGATTTTATGTTTTTTGTTTAAATATAGATGATGTGGAAAATTAAAAATAGCATCGTCGAAAATTCTGAAAAAAAATGTTATACTTGTTGTACTAGTAATACAGAATATGTATATTATGTTATTGATGTGATGAAAAGAAAGAAAAGAATAAAGTAATTAAAAAAAAGATAAAATATGTTAAACATGAAAATGTGATTTAAACAGTAGGTCATTTTCTGATGACACATTCCCTTTAAGTACAGAAGTATAGCAGAAAACTTGGAAAACGATCAATATATTTGGAAAACCTGCTTTGTATCAATAGATGTGTTTATATAATCAAAGAACAGTCTATTCAAGAAGCCATATATTCATCAGTATGTAAAATATATAAAATAGACAATAAATCAATACAAATCAAGTTAAATTGGTTTTTAAGGGGTTGTCTCACTTCAGCAAAAGGCATTTATCATGTAGAGAAAGTTAATACAAGGCACTTACTAATGTGTTGTGATTGTCCATATTGCTTCCTTTGCTGGCTGGATTCATTTTTCCATGACATTATGCCCTGCTTGTTTCCATCAGTGGTGGCCGTGTTTACACACTATAGAAAAAAGCGATGGCCTATGCACACTACCATTGTCCCAGCCACCAGAAAGGCCAGCAATTTTTTCCTATAGTGTGAAAGCATGGCCACCGCTGCTGGATTGCAGGGTGGTCGTAACCATGGAAAAGAGCATTGTATAATGTGATGGAAAAATTAATCTAGCAAGCAAAGGAGGCAATATGGAGAATCACAATACATTAGTAAGTGCCTTGTATTAACTTTCTCTACATTTTAAATGCAATTTGCTGAGGGATTCAGTCACCTCGTTTTAGCTTATAGAGCTGCGGACATGCAAGGCTAAATCGCCGCTAGGATGTCCGCAATATACCTGTCCCATAAAGCTGTGTCCTTTTATTGTGTTTAAAAAATGATTTTATATATATATGTAAATGAGCCTGGTAAGGAGCCCAAGGGGCTATACTAACCTTCCTCGTGCCCAACCACGCCCCCCTGTGAAGGAGCCCAGCACCGCCTGCGTCCTCCGAATCTCCTTCTTTTCTTCACAGTTAGATTGCTGTAATCTCGCGATGCGCAGTGCCGGTATAATGTTCCTTCCCTGTGCTGGCATCAGCCTCAGGGAAGGAACTGCGCATGCGCGAGCTCGCACATCGCGAAATTACGGCAATCTAACTGTGAAGAAAGGAGGAGATTTGGAGGACGCAGGCGGTGCTGGGCTCCTTCACAGGGGGCGTGGCTGGGCACCAAGAAGGTTAGTACAGCCCATTGGGCTCCTTACAAGGCTTATTTACATATCTGTAAAATTATTTTTTTAAGCACAATAAAAGGACACCGCTTTATGAGACAGGTATATTGCGAACATGCTAGCGGCAATCTAGCCGTGCATGTCCACAGCTCTATAAGCTAAAACAAGGTGACAGAATCCCTTTAAGATTCATTCCTTGAGGTGACCAACTTTCAAAATGCCCAGATTATTTCATGGCAGGAGAGTCCTCCTCCCATCTACTTTTCTTTTAGGTTGATTAACCTTCTCATTAACTTGGACATAAAATGAATCAGTTTGCCTTTGATGGATATTCTCAAAGTGTGATGCTGCAACAGATAGATTTTTGTATCCAGAATTTAAAATACTATTCATATAGTCAGAAATTCTCACTTTTAGATGAGCTGTGCAACCTATATATTGCATATTGCAGGTGGTATAACCACTAATGTATACCACATATATAGTGTTGCAATTAATGAAAGAAGTGAGTATTTGTATATATTAAAAGTGGACATCCCCAGTTTAGATAGTTTAACATTGGCACATTTTGCATCTATCGAAACAGCATTTGTAAAAGCCGCAACAAGACAGCCAATTCTGTGGTCTTTTCTGGCCAGATAGATACATAGACAAGGCAGCCAATATACCCCCTTGAATGACATAACGTTGACATAACGTTTAGCCACAAAGCGACAACCATCATTTAAATCCTTTTTAACAGGGAGAACCTCTTCCAACATAGAATATACTCTTCGACTATACTATTCCACAGAATACCTCGTGGGAAAAAAAATAGGATTTATGATGCTTGGATTTGACAGTGTAGCATCATACATGAAATCTGTTTCCCATATCTTCAATTAAAATAAAAACAATGGTTGCATTGCTATAGACAATGCTGGCCAGGAATTAGAAGCAGGGGTTGTCCAGATAATAACTTTGATTCTGGAAATTTCACCATCCTGTTTAACTTTAAACAGCATGAGCAGCAAAGGGTCATCATCTACATGTGTTATTTTGATAGCATATATTATGGGGTGTCTCCCACTAAATCAGAAGTCACATATAGGTATGAAGATGTACTTTCCAAAAAACATTAAAACTGAGTCAGTATCCTCAGCAGCCAAAGCTTGTATAACCGAGATATCAGTATGGTTATGTTACACAAGGTCAGCTTTAGTCAAGAAATCTCTAAATGCCATATGTGAAACAATTCTGACATCAGTGGAATATAAAATAGTCTGTCTTTGCGAGAACAATGTAACGTAAAACTTACATGTTAAACTAACCTTGATCATCTGCAGTTCACTCACTATTCATTGAGAAAGGTTCATTGACCTTTTTTATGATATGCTGCAGAATTTATGAGTGCTCCCAAATCCTAAAGCATAAACAATGATTTTATTTGTGATTTATCACATTTCACCTCCAGTTATTTCTCCCATTTTGCAATATATGAAAGCAAGTATCCCCTTAAATAGCATGGATATTGTGAGATTTATGGGATAGTTTGGGACTGTAATTAGGAAATTATATTCTCTGTCGTAGATCCTATGAAATTCAGTAGGGTGAAGGTGTCTATGATATAAAAATTTTAAATGATTAGGGAGGCACTTGGGTAATTCTCAATTGAGTCTGCCCTGGTGAAGGCTGTGAGGAGGTGGCTGTGGTCTAAAGATTACTGGACCAATGGACTTAACATCTTAGCGTCCCCACGGTGGGACTATTAGAGGATTATCCTATTTTAAGGTGCATATGAACTTTGTTAATGGATTGGGTTAGTGCACCAGGAATGGATGACAAGAAGGGTTCCTGCCTGGACTCCCTCAATTTCCAGACCCTGTAGCTTCACTGGGAAATTCTGGAGGGGCAGTCCATACATACACATACCATGCTCATCCAGACCCCAGAGCCATCAGGAGAGATGTGCTGGCCAGACCTTATATAAGGATAAGATTGTTAATTAGATTAAATCAATTATTATATTTGCCTAGTTAATACCTTGGGGCCTCAATTAAGCCCATGTGCTGCCAGCCACTACTTCCATTATGCAGATGGTGATAGGTAGACCTAGTGATGAGATCCCATAGGGGGTCTCACATGTAGTCTCAGGTGAGGGAATCAGGGAAATACATCCACCAATGCACAGTTTGCATTTGGAGAGGTGTTCCCAGGGTGGTGAGCTCAAACCCAGGGGTGGCCCTGGGGTACTTAGGACACTGACTAGGGTATGATGGGGTGTTCTTGGTTGAAGTTGGATCCATGCACTTAGGTCATGGTGTCTGTGGTCCATGGATAAGCATCGACTGTGACTGCATAATATACTGGCAGTTGATACTAAAGCTCTGAGTCAACCTAAAACTTTGCGAGACTTTGGGTAGAACCCGCTATGAGAAAATAAAAATACAGGTCCCAGCTTGGGATATTGTGGACTGGGTCTCAGAGGGTGTCGACACGAGTGTCCAAAGGTGCAGCTCATCCAGGCCTATCTATCTGCATTTGCTGTATAACTGTGGGAAAAAATATACAGACAGTTGTATCAATATACTGTCTAGGTGATTAATATGACTCAATGACAGATCCTCACAAGTGGTGGCAGCATACCAGGGAAATTTACTGAGCGGTGACTTGGCAGAGGAGATACCATAAATCTTTTCTTAGAAGCTCTAAATTGAGGAGTTGAGAGCCATTTTCTCCAAAAGAGAGCTGGACTGGTTGCAAGAGGAAAATTGGGTGACCCTAATGCAACGCTTAGTCGAGTGGGACAGGGATCACCCACAGGAGGAGTTCAGGTTGGATGAGGGCAGCTCTGTGGAGGAACCACAGCCTAGCGCTGCCACCCAGATGGCAGATGATCGAAATACTGAGATGGTATGCATGCTGGCCACTCTAGGGGAGCATGCCATGGAGAGCAAGAGGGCGGCAGTGGTAAGCAAACACCTTCATGTTCAATGTAGCCCACCCGAGTACAGATGAAAATGGATCACAGGAGAGAGGGATTTGCACCCATAAGTTACCGGGATATTTGCTTGCTGCATGAAGTGTCAGTCAGTGATTGGCTGAGATTTTAGTGTTAGCCAGGCCATGAAAGCAAGAGAAGTGCTTAATAATTTGTCTTCCCGGGATTAGATGTCAATCCTGCCTGAAATCTATTTGACGAGTTTGCCAATGGAGATAGATAGAATGCACTCAGCGGATGGAAGGACTAGAAGCTCAGGAAGTAGAACACATGTTGGACTTGTTCATGCTGGAGCAATGCCAAGCTCCCAGGTGACTTAAAAGAGTGGGTGGCAGATGGAAAGACAGTCAGAGTGAAGCCGCAAAACTGGCTGAAAATTGGTCTGCCAATCGACCAGGGCTACGAGGAAGGAAATTCCTATCGAATCGGGAACAGGTGCTACCATAGAGGCCAGTGAGACCCATAGAACAATGAGATAATGCCCCTCAGGGATTTCAGCCTCTGCACAAAGGGGGGGGGTCTCTAGGCTCCCAAATACAGGGTCACAGCCATAGGCTTGTGGATGTAAGAGTAGTGTAGCACCTGCTTCTGGGAAATAACTTAGGAGCAAGGTTATTGTGCCACTGGGCCAATGTCGCAAACTGGAGCCAGAGCCAGGTTCCCATAGCCTCAGCTAAGAGCGAAAATAACAATCCCAATACCCAAAATACAGTGCCTGTTACTGTAATGGAAACTGACCTGTAGGAGGTAAACAACATCAGGTAGGAGTAATGGGGAGATCCATTGCTAGGGGGATTGAGAAGTGCTGCAGAAAAAGAAGATGATTGGGTCAACATTGTATGGGAAGGGCAGAATCTTTCAATGGGTGAGGGTTGATTTAATAGGCCCAATCATAGACTGACCCAGTCACTCAGGGGAGAGATACATATCAATGGTTGGGGACTTTGCCACCAGATACTCTTATGATGTAGTTCTCTGGAGAATAGATGCAAAGAAGGTGGCATACCATTAGTGGACATATTTAGCAGAGTGGGCTTTCCCAAGGAGGTAGTATTGGATAAAGGAATGCAATTCACCGGGGAAGTAGTGTGTGCCCTGTGGAGCCAGGCTATGGTCTGACCAATGTTCACCTCTGCATCCTACCCACAGACCAATGGTTTGTGTGAATGGTTCAATAGGATCCTAAAACAATTGATCTGTGCAGAATTAGAGAAGGAGAATTTGGGAATAGGCTCTGCCGCAGCTCCTATTTGCATACAGAGAGGAGCTGCAGGCTTATACTGGCTCGTCCCCATTTAAACTCTTGAAAGGCAGACAGCCTAAAGCCCACTGAACTTGGCGCGTTAACACTGGGAAGACCAGTCTGACTCTCAGTCAGCTCAGGTACCAGTAAGTCACTCACTACATGAGGTGATTGCGAGAGAGGATGAAACACCATGGGCATCTTGCATGGGTACTCTTAGGGGAAGTCAAGGGCAATAAAAAAAACTACCAGAGAGTGTGACATAGGTCAGCAATTGATGGTAGTAACCGCCATCTGCAATGACAAGCTAAAGGCCAACTGGGAGGGTCCCTACACCATAGATGGTATAAAGGGGGCAGTCACTTCAGGTAGAGTTTGACCCCCAACACACAAATAAAGAGGATCCACATTAAAGATTAAAAGTGTACCAGGCCAGAGATACACATGCAGTGGCTTTATGCTGTCAGTTTACTGTTGCCTCAGAACTCGATCCCCTCCTGGACTTGTAACCGATTGGTGAGTCAGTATACTGTTGCCTCAGAACTAAATCCCCTCCTGGACTCAACAAAGAGAAAGGAGAGGTGGGGCAAGTCACCTTGGGAGATCACCTCACCCCAGTCCGGTCAATTAAGGGGCTTATTAGAACAGTATAACGTGTTCTCCACTAACCAGTCAAGTGGCAGGAGATCGGTTAGACTGGCAACATGTGGTTTGATCTGATATGTTTTCCATTTGGATCAAATGACGTCTGTGTTGTTTCTGGTGCTTGCCACACCTTCTTTCCCCAGGTGTGGCTAATATGGTCTTTTAACCTTCTCTATGTATTGTTGTTTCTCCCACTATGCTACGCGGTTTATAGATTCTGTTGGAGTTGTGGATAGCTGGTATGTGGATCTCGGCTGAGTTCCTGGTGCTGCCATAGCCACTTGTAGTTAAGTGTTTTCTTTTACTTTTGTATTTTGTTTGGGTTATTTTGTGTGTTGCATTTCCCAGTCATTTGTATTAAGGCCTGAGGGAAACTCCTGTTCGTCCTTCCTTTTTGAGGAACAGGTTGTATCAGTCCTGACATTAGTTCCAGGGTCCTATAGCGTGAGTTAGGACACTAGGTATTCTTGTTTATGAAATAACCTAACTCTGGGCTCTGTTCATACTGGTAGTTAGTCAGGACTTTGATTAGGGTTTTACTAGGAGATGTCCATCTCCTTTCCCTAGTTTCCAGGCCTTACTCCCTCGCCCCTTTCTCTCCTATGTTCGGTGTGGTGTTTCCCTCCCCACCCGAACGTGACATTATAAACCGCCAAAACCGTAATTTTTTTTGCTTATTTCAGTACAGCCATCGATCCTATTACTGCACTGGCTGGACAGCTGTAGAGGCTGTCTTTGGAGGTAGCTGACCTCCGCACGACAGTTTCGCAGATCCAGAGACCACAGCCTAAAGTTGGCCTCCCAGACAGATTCTTTGGGGAAAGTGATAATTTCATTTTGTTTAGGGAGGCATGCAAATTGTATTTTATTCTACATCCACACTCATCTGGGGATGAGATTCAGAGAGTTGGTGTGGTTACTTTGTTACTTAAAGGGGACACTCAGTCAAGGGCTTTTTCTCTGCCGACAAGATCGCAGTCTCTCTGGTGAGTGGATGTATCTTTTAAAGCTCTGGGTCTCATCTATGATGACCCGGATTGGACCTCCCGAGATCTATTGCTCTGAATTTAGGAGGTGGGCTACAGATACTGAGTGGAACGATCCGGTTCTCCGTAGTCAGTTTTGTCAGGGATTATAAGAGAGGCTGAAGTACACTTTGCCCTTTCATGAGAATCCTGAGTCTCTGGAAGCTGCTATATCTCTTGCAGTATGCATTGATAGACGTCAGAGAGAGATCTAGGGGCCCCCACTCACAGTACTTACTATCACATAACATATTGTCTTCTTCTGACACTTTGGGTGAAGATACTCCTGGGTTTATGTCAGGGGACGAACCCATGCAATTAAGGGAGCTACTAATGGATCTGATTTTAAGCGTATTAGTCGTAGGAAGGGAGTGTGTTTTTTTTTCTGACTCTTGGTGGGGTGAGAGGAGAGTCAGGGAACGTGCATTTGTCTTTGACTGGTAGTAGCCGATTTCTCCTGACAGCCGAGGTGGCACTAGAGTCCAAGACTGTGGGCATTGAGGTGTTTATCAACAGTGGGGCAGGGGTGAACCTGATTGATGCTCAGTTCATGTGTATGCTTGGGTTGTCTCTAAGTGCATTAGAGAAAAACATTTCCATTTTTGTTATTGATTCTGCACCTCTAACTCAGAAGTGTTTATCTCAGATTTTGCATGACATCTGATTAAGAGTGGGTGACTTTCATCAGGAATTCATCTCATGTTTTGTGTTGGAGGGTCTCCCTGCTGTGTTGGTTCTGGGTTTACAGTGGTTAAGCAAGTACAATCCAACCATAGATTGGCAAGCTAGACTGATTCTGGATTGGGTTGATTATTGCATTGACAATTGTCTGAATACATCTTTTTCCGCTTTAACCACTAAAACATTACCCTCTTTTATATGTAATTTTGCCAATGTATTTTCTGAAAGTGGATGCCAGGATTTACCTCCACATCGGAAATATGATTGTCCTATCAACTTTATTCCCAGAGCTAAATTGCCCAAATGTAGGTTGTATAACTTTTCTGGACCCGAAAGAACAGCCATGAGAGAGTATATTACCGAGAGTTTGGTTAAAGGACACATAAGACCTTCCAACTCTCCAGTGACAGCAGGGTTTTTCTTTGTTAAAAAAAGGAAGGCACTCTTAGGCCATGTCTGGATTTCCGTGAGCTCAATCAGATTACTGTCCGTGATCCTTACCCCTTCCTTTGATTCCTGATTTGTTTAGCAAGATTGTTGATGCCAAGGTGCTCTCCAAGTTGGACTTAAGGTGGGCATATAATCTGGTCAGCAACAAGGAAGGGGATGAATGAAAGATGGCTTTTAATACCACAGAGGGTCACTTTGAGAACCTTGTCATACCTTTTGGGATGACCAATGCTCCTGCGGTTTTCCAGCATTTTGTGAATTACATTTTTCAACACCCGGTGGGGAGGTTTGTAGTCATGTATTTGGATGACATACTAATTTATTCTCCAGACGTGGAGAAAGGATCACTTTAGACAGGTGTTACAGATCCTAAGAGATAATAAATTGTACACAAAATTAGAGAAGTGTGTTTTTGTTGTACATGAGATTCAATTCTTGGGCTACCTGCTGTCATCTTCATGTTTTCTAATGGATCCAGAGAAAGTCTGTGCTGTATTGGACTGGGATCGACCTGAAAATATGAAGGTTCTTATGCAGTTTTTGGGTACACCAACTATTACTGAAAATGTATTCAGAACTATTTGACAGCGGTGAAACCCTTAACTGAAATGACTAAGAAAGGAACAGATGTTTCAGTGTGGTCTGATTCAGTGTTGCAAGCCTTTTCTGCGGCTAAGGAATGCTTCGCACTCACACCTATATTGTTACAGCTGGATGTAAACTTATTTTTTATTTAGGAGACAACATTTTAACATAAATGTAAAATTTTTTGAAGTACATATTTTTTCCTGCAACAAGCCAAGTTTGCAGAGGCTTATAAGTGTCAGAATAATAGAACCCCCCAAAAGTGAACCTGTTGTTCTTTTATGTCAGGGGCCTGTACGGGCCTACAGTAAAATTGTTATCCACAGAACGTCTAATATACCTCCAGCCACATAATCCTTTTCTGTCAGTAGTGTTGGGCGGCATGTCCCATATTCGAATTCGCGAAATTTCGCGAATATTCGAAAGAATATTCGTAAAATATTCACGAATATTCAAATTCGTTATTATTTCGCAAATGCGATAATTCGAATTTTCGCATCGCATAATGCATATTATGCTATGCAAAATTCGCATGTGCGCTAATGAAATCGCCTTACGAAGATTCGCAACTCAATTCAATCACTAATGTATGAATGCAAAGCCCTTTGCCTCTGTTCTGGGACAAGTGCCGATATTCGCCTGTGCGCTAATATATTCGCCTTACGAAGATTCGCACCTCAATCACTTTCTAGGCAATGTGAGACTTTTGGGAATCAATCGAGATACAGTGGGGGGTGATGACAGTAGTTGACAGAGTACAGATCAATGTAATCTGTAAGGTGGAAACTAAAATAAAAAATACGAATATTCGTAAATCGAATTTTACGAAGTTCGAAATATTCGCGAATATGGTGCTATACTATATGAATGCACAGGCCTTCGCCTCTCTGTTCTGGGGACAAGTGTAGATATTCGCATTTGCGTTAATAAAATCGCCTTACGAAGATTCGCAACTCAATTCAATCACTAATGTATGACTGCAAAGCCCTTTGCCTCTGTTCTGGGACAAGTGTAGATATTCGCATGTGCGCTAATAAAATCGCCTTACGAAGATTCGCAACTCAATTCACTAATGTATGAATGCAAAGCCCTTTGCCTCTGTTCTGGGACAAGTGCCAATATTCGCATGGGCGCTAATAAAATCGCCTTACGAAGATTCGCGCCTCAATCACTTTCTAGGCAATGTGAGTAAGATCTGAGCTTTTGGACCTTTGGGAAACAATCAATTATATGTGTACTGTAATTTTGTGAAAAAACAAAACAAAAAACGAATATTCGTTTTTACGAATATATAGCACTATATTCGAAATATTCGCGAAATCGCGAAGTTGCGATATTCACGAAAAAAATTCGCTTTTCGAATATTCGCGCTCAACACTATCTGTCAGGTGAATGCCTAATTTTTGGTGCCTGTACTCCACTGGCCTACAGTAAAATCGTTATTCATTGACCACCTAATGTACATCCAGCCACATAATCACTTGTTCTTTTCTGTCAGGTGAATGCCTAATTTTTGGGGCCTGTACTGACTTACAGTAAAATTGTAATCCACTGACCGTCTAATATACCTCCAGCCACATAATCACTTGTCCTTTTCTGTCAGATGAATGCCTAATGTTTGGGGCCTGTATTCCATTGGCCTACAGTAAAATTGTTATTCAGTGACCGCCTAATATACTTCCAGCCACATGATCACTTGTTCTTTTCTGTTAGGTGAATGCATACTGTGAGACAGTGACAGGTCTCAGGCAGGCTGGAGGCAAAGAAGGGGTGGATAGTGCGGTCCACACCCCTGTTCCACCACAGGTGAGACAAGCTGGATGTAATCAGCCTGGCATAAAGCACCTCCCAGGGTGTCAGCAAGTGGGAGTGTGTTACCTGTAGACAGAGGCCTGGAGGCTCAGTCTGTGTTGCCTCAGCTGGGCTAGGCTGAGGGACCACGAGGCTAAGTGACAGCCTGAAATTTGGGGGACGCAGTGACGCCTGCGGTACAAGGGCCACAAGGTCAGAGTCGAGAGGACTGCTAGACCACAATCCCCCAAAGGGACTTGCTTTTTCTACAGCCTGGAGGCTGCTGGGCTAGCTGAGAAAGCCGAAGGTTAGGACCGTGTCTGAAAAGCACTCTATAGGTGAGTCAGGGATTCTACCCTATGTTTAGTTAGAGCCCAGCCGGGCAGGTATTTGTTTTGTGTTATTGTTTGTTGTTGCTGATCTCTCTCCTCACGCTCCCTAGAAACGTTAGAGATGGGACTAGCTGTCCTCACGTTGTTGATCTCTCTCTCTCTCCTCACGCTCCCTAGAAACGTTAGAGATGGGACTAGCTGTCTTCAAAGAGCAACTGAAGAAGGTTTCAGAAAGGGCAAAGGTGGAGAAAACCAAGAACAAACTTCAGCGAGAATTGGATGATCTGATGGTGGACCTGGACCACCAGAAGCAAGTTATGTCTAATCTAGCAAAGAAACAGGAGAAGTTTGACTGGCTCCTAGCTAAAGAGAAATACATCTTGGCTCGATATGGTGAGAAACATGACCAAACAGAGACTAAAGTTTGGGAAAAGGAGACCAAGGCCCTCTCCTTGGCTAGAGCCCGGGAAGAAGCGCTTGAGGAGCATGCTGAATTGGAGAGGCTGAACAAGCAATTCAGAGCAGAGACGGAAAATCTCATGAGCTTAAAAGATGAGTTGGAGAAATATAAGGGTGCTCTCTAGCAGCAGGTAGAAGGTGAGAAACCTGAAGAAGAGAGTTCTCTGAAGGACATTAAGAAGCCAGAGCCTGTTAAAAATGGGACTGGATATGGTGGCACTGTGGTGCTGGCTGTGGCAGAGAAGATGGAAGATGCTTCTGCTGAACCAGTTGATGGGGCTGATGTGGATGCCAAAGACCACAGACCCGTGGTAACATGTAGCCAAGGCCTGGAAGACGTCCCCTCTGCCTACAAGGCCTTCCAAATAGCCAGCAGCCTGCTGGGGAAGAAGTACGAGGAGGTGAACGATCAGTTTTTGGATCCGGACTATTACGATGGGTTGTTTCTCCCGACTCCTCCCCAAAAGGAGAACAGTGTCCTGGGTGAGCCTCTAGAGAAAATGACAGATGACGAGGAGTCTGATGAAGACCCTGGTGCCTCCTGCCTTGGTGAGAAAGAGGGGGAGGAGTTAACAGGGCAAGTGTATGGTGCCATGTCCGAGAAGAATAAGAAGGCGGTCAAAGAGACTGGAGACTTCGAGAAGACAAAGGCTGAAAAAGTTAAAGCTGATGTGTTGGTTGACGTGAAGTCCCCAGGTGCTACAGAGACCAAGGTTAAGCCAAAGGGAGCCGCGGCCGAAGTGGAAAAAGCCGCTAAAGAAGCAGAAGTCTCTGAAACTGCCATAGTAGCTGGGGTAACTACTGCTGGGAAGAAGGAAGAAGTGACCCAGATGCACGTAAAAGAAGCAAGTAGGGGCAAGCATGCTCTGCTGAAGGAGCCCTGCAAAGCAAAGTAGAAAGTGTCGGGATATGACCATGACTGGGAACAGTTCAGGCAAGAGCTGCAGCAATCCAAGAAAGGATGTGAGGCGCATGTACAGGAGCCAGAGGATCTAAAAAGAGAGGGAGATCAAAATATACAACAGCGTATCATTTTCACTCGGGAAAGAGTAGAAAAAGAGTATCTGGCCATGAGATGGGCACATGAGGCCTTTAGGCAGTTTCTGTTAGGAAAGATGTTGGTTTTGGTGATAAACCAAGCTCTGCTGGCATGAGTCTGGCAGAACAAGGGGAAGGTACGTGTCACTGAGGTTCCTGGCCTCGGTGAAATAAGAACCGGTAATTTTCTGTGTCAGCGGCAGCTAGTGCTCGCTGACACTGGGTTACTTAGTGTGGCTGTAAAGCCAATCTGGGCTGGTTCTTATTGGGAGCAGCCAAAGAGCAGGGTGGGTGGCTGTTCCCCACGTCCAGGCCAGGTGGATACCCTCTCACCAGCCCCCCGTGGTTATGCAGGTGTTCACCCTCACAGGCTTGAACAAAGGTGGGGGGGGGGGGGGGTATGTGAGACAGTGACAGGTCTCACGCAGGTTGGAGGCAAAGAAAGGCTGATTAGTGCGGTCCACACCCCTGTTCCACCACAGCTGAGACAAGCTGGATGTAATCAGCCTGGCATAAAGCACCTCCCAGGGTGTCAGCAAGTGGGAGTGTGTCACCTGTAGACAGAGGCCTGGAGGCTCTGTCTGTGTGGCCTCAGCTGGGCTAGGCTGAGGGACCACGAGGCTAAGTGAAAGCCTGGAATTTGGCGGACGCAGTGACGCCTGCGGTACAAGTGCCACAAGGTCAGAGTCGGAAGGACTGCTAGACCACAATCCCCCAAAGGGACTTGCGTTTGCTACAGCCTGGAGGCTGCTGGGCTAGCTGAGAAAGCCGAAGGTTAGGACTGTGTCTGAACAGCACTCTATAGGTGAGTCAGGGATTCTACCCTATGTTTAGTTAGAGCCCAGCCGGGCAGGTATTTGTTTTGTGTTATTGTTTGTTGTTGCTGGTGTTGCACAATAAATGCAAAGATTGGACAGTATATCCGTGTCTGGTGAAGTAACCTGTGAGAATGACCCCCGGAGAAGAGCTAACCCCCCCACAATACGTTTTGGGCCCTGTACTGGCCTACCATAAAATTGCTATCCACTGACCGCCTAATATGCCTCCAGCCACATAATCACTTCTTCTTTTCTGTCAGGTGAATGCCTAATTTTTTGGGCCTGTACTCCCGTGGCCTAAAATAAAATTTTACTAGGCTCCAGCAGGGCAGATTTTTTAGAGTTTCCCATTAATACACATAAAAATAGCTCCTGATTAAAATACATATTTTTTGTGGGAATTTTTGCCATTGATCCCCCTCTGGTATGTCACTGTCCATGTTGTGGGACTATTTGTACATTTCTAGTAAGTATTTGGTGGCTGCAAATATGACCTGAAGTTTCGCCTGCTATTAAAGTGAATGGTGCCCGCTGCAAATGCCTGGTTCGCGAACATTTGATCGCGAATGCGTGTTCGTGAAACGTCCCGGCCGATATTCGTCCCGGCCGATATTCGTCCATCACTGATTGCAAAGATCTTGCTTACCTGGAGTTAGCTAGACGACTGAACCTGAGGCATGCCAGATGGTCTTTGTTTTTCACCAGATTCAATTTCAGTGTTACTTATCATTCTGGGGTTAAGAACATCAAGGCAGATGCCTTGTCACATAGTTTTCCTGGAGGTGGTGATTTTGAAAATCCGAGTCTGATACTGTCGGAGGGGGTGGTGATATCTGCTCTATACCTTGACCTAGAGGTGAAGCTGTTAGAGGCTAAGGGAGATGCACAGGAGTCTTGCCCCTCTGGGAAATAGAAACATAGAAACATAGAATGTGTCGGCAGATAAGAACCATTTGGCCCATCTAGTCTGCCCAATATATCTGAATCCTATGAATAGCCCCTGGCCCTATCTTATATGAAGGATAGCCTTATGCCTATCCCATGCATGCTTAAACTCCTTCACTGTATTTGCAGCTACCACTTCTGCAGGAAGGCTATTCCATGCATCCACTACTCTCTCAGTAAAGTAATACTTCCTTATATTACTTTTAAACCTTTGCCCCTCTAATTTAAAACTGTGTCCTCTTGTGGTAGTTTTTCTTCTTTTAAATATGCTCTCCTCCTTTACCGAGTTGATTCCCTTTATGTATTTAAAAGTTTCTATCATATCCCCTCTGTCTCTTCTTTCTTCCAAGCTATACATATTAAGGTCTTTTAACCTTTCCTGGTAAGTTTTATCCTCCAATCCATGCACTAGTTTAGTAGCTCTTCTCTGAACTCTCTCTAGAGTATCTATATCCTTCTGGAGATATGGCCTCCAGTACTGCGCACAATACTCCAAGTGAGGTCTCACCAGTGTTCTGTACAGCGGCATAAGCACTTCACTCTTTCTACTGCTTATACCTCTCCCTATACATCCAAGCATTCTGCTGGCATTTCGTGCTGCTTTATTACATTGTCTTCCCACCTTTAAGTCTTCTGAAATAATTACTCCTAAATCCCTTTCCTCAGATACTGAGGTCAGGACTGTGTCAAATATTCTATATTCTGCCCTTGGGCTTTTACGCCCCAGGTGCATTATCTTGCACTTATCCACATTAAATTTCAGTTGCCAGAGTTCTGACCATTCTTCTAGTTTTCCTAAATCCTTTTCCATTTGGCGTTTCCCTCCAGGAACTGTTTTTGTTCATCAGTATTGCATCATAAGGTGTTTGAGGAACATCATTGTACAGTTCTTACGGGACACCCTGGGAGTAGATACTCTGCCAACCTCAACTCTAGTAGACTCTGGTGGCCGGGGTTGCATAAGTGTGTTGAGGACTATGTGTCGGCCTGTAGTACCTGTGCACTCGCTAGGGTGACACATACTCGACCTTCTGGATCTCTACTTCCGTTGCCCATATCGTCCAGACAATGGACTCACTTGTTTATGGATTTTATTACTGATCTGCCTAATTCGTCTGGAAAGACAGTTATTCTGATAGTAGTTGATCGTTTTAGTAAAATGGTGCTCTTTATAGCATTGCCTACCTAATGCTAAAGCACTTGCACAAGTGTTTGTTGACAACATTGTGAAACTTCATGACATTCCCTCTGACGTGGTCTCAGATCGTGGGACTCAGTTTGTGTCCAGATTATGGAAGGCATTCTGTACTCAGCTGGGGGTACAACTGTCTTTTTCTTCTGCTTTTCATCCTCAGACGAATGGATAGACAAAGCACACTAATCAGAGTCTGGAAACTTACTCAAGATGTTTTGTGTCTGAGAACCAGGAGGAATGGTCCTCGTTTTTGTCTTTGACAGTTTGCCATAAACAATAGTAGACAGGAGTCCACTGGTAAGTCACCATTTTTTGGGGCATATGGTTTCCACCCGCAATTTGGCACATTCTCTGGTTCAGATACTTCCGGTATCCCTGAGGAGGAAAGTTTTTCGTCATCATTGTCTTCTATATGGCATCTGACGTGAATGTCAGTTGTTTGGTGAAAGCCTTTCACAAGTCTCATCCAGATAAGGTTGGTTCTGGGTGCCAGGAGGTCACCTGTAGAAGTGGGGGTATTGTCATGGATGTTCCCGTTACAAGTGGCAGGAGATCGGTGAGACTGGCAACACATGGTTTGATCTGACATGTTTTCCATTTGGATCAAATTATGTCTGTGTTGTTTCTGGTGCTTTCCCCACCTTCTTTCCCCAGGTGTGGCTGTTATTTTAATTTAACCTCTATTTATTGTTGTTTCTCCCCTGTAGGGATTTCCCAAATGGTATCCTTCAGATAAATACACGGTAGCCTTTTAGTAGTGGAACTCAAAGTAATAAATGTCTTTTATTGTTGGCACATCACAATTCAACAGGCGGTAGTGATCAGCTTACTTCAGCCGACACTTAAAGAAAACTATTCAGTCTTGAATCTGAACAATCACATTTTTAGGGCACAGTACCGTACTCCCCACGGAGTGGATGGGAACCTTACTTTGTCCTTTGTCTCTCGGCAGAGACCCTCTGGTTTTCACTCGGCTCCAAAAACACACAGCTACACAGAGCTCCACCATTAGCCAGGTAATCACACCCCTGACCCTGCTGGCTGACTTTTTGTAAGCCAGTCAAAACCCGGCCTGGACCATGAGGAACAGCCACCCACCCTGCACTTTGGCTGCTCCCAAAAAGAGCCGTCCCGGATTAGCTTTTCACAGCTATGCTAACTATCAAAGTGTCTGTCATGGTCTTACCTTCTTGCCGTCCTCCTTCGTTTGACATGTGCTGGCGGCCATCTTGGTTTCTGGGTTTCTTGTAGCCTCCCACCCTGCGGCTTCTCCTTCCCACTGGGAGGAGCTGGATGCCTAGCTCATATATATAGGAGGTCTGTGGCTTCAGTTCCTTGCTTGTTCCTCCTGTGTTCACATGCTTCTAAGACTGCTGCTGCTTCTGGTTCCTGATCCTGGCCTCGTCTGACTACCCCGCTGGTTCCTGATCCTGGCTTCGTCTGACTACCCTGCTGGTTCCTGATCCAGGCTTCGTCTGACTACCCTTCTGGTTCCTGACCTCTGGCTACGCAAGACCGTGCTTCGGTTTAGCCATCCGTTTGGACTTTTGCTTACAGCTTGATTTCAATAAAGCCTTCTTATTTCCACTTATCTCTTGTTGTACGTCTGGTTCATGGTTCCATGACATTAGGACCAAGCCTTGAATTCTGACGGTACAGGGCCATCCTCGCTACCTACGCTGGTTGCCAGACTTGATCAGCAGGATCACCTGTTGGGTCGGTTCGCTGTGGCGTTGCAAACCCTGCTTGAACGCACGGCTCATTTCGCTTCCGTTGCCGATGGGTCGGTTGTCGCTCCTGGGCCCGCTCCTACTGCCGCTCCGGTTGTTGCGCCAGAGTCTACCCTGACACCTGTTGCTGCGCCTGCGGTGTCTCGGGGTATGACCGGTTCTGCCCCCCTTCCACAGCGCTTTGGGGGAGAGCCAACTCAGTGCCGAGGTTTCCTTAACCAGGTGGGCATTTATTTTGAGTTGCTGCCACATGCCTTTCCTACTGAGAGATCAAAGGTGGGCTTCTTGATCTCGCTGCTCTCGGACAAGGCCTTGGCCTGGGCCAGCCCTTTATGGGAGAACAACAATCCGGTGGTTGCCGAGTTTTCCGGTTTTGTTGCTTCTCTTCGGAAGGTATTCGATGTGCCGGCTCGTGCTGCCTCTGCTGCGAAGCTCCTTATGTCCATCAGACAGGGTTCACGATCCGTAGCTGAATACGCCATTGAGTTTCGTACCCTGGCAGCAGAGGTGGGCTGGAATAATGAGGCTCTGGTCGCTGCTTTCTCTCATGGTCTCTCGGATGCCTTGAAGGATGAGGTTGCAGCTAAGGACCTACCAGTGGAGCTCGAGTCTCTTATTTCTTTCCTGATTTTGATTGACACCAGACTCAGGGAGAGACCTTCCTTTAAGGAGAGCCTGCGGAGGTCTTCTAACAGATTGGCGCCTACGTTTGCTGTCCCACCCGTGCCTCCCTCTCCTCCCACGCCTCCTGGGGATGACTTGTCTGGGGGTGAACCCATGCAGCTGGGGTTTGCTCGCCTGTCCGAGGGGGAGAGGGTACTCCGGAGACGCGAGGGCCGATGCATGTACTGTGGTCTCGGTGGGCATTTTCGGTTGGCATGTCCGAACCGTCCGGGAAACGCTCGCACCTGAGATCCTGTCGGGGGCAGATCTTGGGTGGAGTCTCCTCGTCCCCGGTTTCCCGTGTTGACAAACCACTGATCACTGTTGTCCTCTCCTGGGTCGGGGGCTCGGTGACGACCCAGGCGTTGGTGGACTCTGGTGCTGGTGGTTTGTTCATTGATAGTGGGTTCGCTGCCGCCAATTCCATTCCTCTGCAGCCTCGATGTTCCCCACTGGCTCTTGAGGCGATAGACGGCAGACCCCTTCTGCCGCCACACGTGACTCATGAGACCCTTCCAGTGGGGATAGCCATTGGTGCCGTTCACAGAGAGTCGGTCTGTCTCCAGGTTATTTCGTCTCCACACTACTCGGTGGTCTTGGGGTACCCCTGGCTCCAGAAGCATAATCCGACTTTCGATTGGAGATCGGCCGAGATCCTCTCGTGGTCACCGCAGTGTGGGGCTAGTTGCATCCATGGGCCTGTCAAGTTGCTGTGTACTTCCTCGGACTCTCTGTTGCCTCCTGAATACGAAGAGTACCGGGATGTATTCGATAAGGTGCGCGCGGTTGCCCTACCTCCGCACCGCCCATACGATTGTGCCATAGAGTTACAATCTGGTGCCGTTCCTCCTCGTGGCAAAGTCTATCCACTGTCGGTAGCGGAGAATGAGGCCATGGAGGAGTACGTGAGGGAGGCGCTTTCACGCGGACACATTCGCAAATCCTCGTCCCCGGCAGGGGCTGGATTTTTCTTTGTGAAAAAGAAGGGCGGTGAGTTGAGGCCTTGCATCGATTACAGGGGTCTCAATCGCATCACGATCAAGAACGCCTACCCGATACCCTTGATTTCCGAGCTGTTTGATCGCCTCAAAGGGGCCACGGTCTTTACCAAACTCGACCTGAGGGCGGCATATAACCTGGTAAGGATCAAGGCGGGCGATGAGTGGAAGACCGCGTTTAACACCAGGACCGGTCATTATGAATCCTTGGTTATGCCCTTTGGGTTGTGCAATGCGCCCGCAGTCTTCCAGGAATTCATCAACGATGTTTTCCGTGACCTGTTGCAGCAGTGTGTGGTGGTCTATTTGGATGACATCTTGGTATATTCTGAATCCATGGAGGCCCACATTATGGATGTCAGACGAGTGTTGCAACGGTTACGAGAGAACAGGCTGTTCGGTAAGCTTGAGAAATGCGATTTTCACCGATCCCAGGTAACCTTCTTAGGTTACATCATTTCCGCTGAGGGGTTCTCCATGGATCCTGAGAAGGTTTCGGCTGTCTTACAGTGGCCCCAGCCCAGTGGTCTCCGTGCCCTGCAGCGCTTTTTGGGCTTCACCAATTATTATCGGAAGTTCATCAGGGACTTTTCTATGCTAGCCAAGCCTCTCACGGATCTGACCAGGAAGGGCAGTAATTTCCAGGTCTGGCCGCTCGAGGCCATCCGAGCTTTTGAGGCTCTAAAGTCCGCCTTTGTGTCTGCTCCGATTCTGTCGCATCCCAACCCTGGGTTGCCCTTTGTCCTCGAGGTGGACGCGTCTGAGACGGGAGTAGGCGCCCTTCTGTCTCAGCGTAGAACACCAGAGGGTCCTTTGCTTCCTTGTGGGTTTTACTCCCGGAAACTGTCTTCCGCGGAGTGCAACTATCAGATTGGTGACAGGGAGTTATTGGCCATCGTGCAGGCCCTTAAAGAATGGAGGCACTTGCTCGAGGGTTCGGTGGTTCCGGTTCTCATCCTGACGGACCACAAGAATCTGACCTACCTTTCTGAGGCCAAGAGATTGACACCACGTCAGGCCAGATGGGCTCTGTTCTTGTCACGTTTTAATTACGTGGTCTCCTACCTACCCGGTTCCAAGAACATCAGAGCGGATGCCTTATCACGGCAGTACTCCGAGCTGTCCGGGGAGGAGTCGATTCCGACTTCGGTCATACCTCCGAATCAGATCCTGGCCGCCATTCGCACCAGCCTGACCTCTCCCCTGGGTGAGCAGATTTTGGCGGCTCAATCTGGTGCTCCCTCTGGGAGACCCAACGGCAGATGTTTTGTGCCTGAGGAGTTGCGCACTCGGTTGTTGCGAACCTACCATAACTCCAAGGCCGCGGGGCATCCTGGAAAGAATCAGCTGTCCTGGGCTGTTTCACGTCTGTTCTGGTGGCCTTCTCTACTTTCCGACATCGCCGCATATGTAGCGGCATGCTCCGTTTGTGCCCAGAGTAAGTCCCCTCGGCACCTTCCGTTGGGCCTTTTGCAACCCATAGCCACCGGGGAGCGCCCATGGTCACACCTGGGGATGGATTTCATTGTGGACCTCCCTGCATCCCGAGGCCATACGGTCATTCTCATGATTGTGGATCGGTTTTCCAAAATGTGCCACTGTGTTCCTCTCAAGAAGTTACCCTCTGCACAAGAGTTGGCCACGATTTTCGCCAGGGAGGTCTTCCGGTTGCACGGTTTGCCCAAGGAGATTGTGTCGGATCGGGGGAGTCAGTTTGTGTCCAGGTTCTGGCGCGCCTTTTGTTCCCAGTTGGGGATTCATCTCTCTTTCTCCTCGGCCTACCACCCTCAGTCCAATGGGGCCGCAGAACGATCCAATCAGGCCTTGGAGCAATTCCTTCGTTGCTATGTCTCCGATCACCAAGACAATTGGGTTGACCTCCTGCCTTGGGCTGAGTTTGCCAGGAACACGGCGGTGAACTCTTCCTCTGGGACGTCTCCCTTCATGGCCAATTATGGGTTCCAACCTGCCGTGTTACCGGAGGTATTCTCTCCCCAGGATATTCCGGCTGTGGAGGATCACCTTTCCGTCCTACGTGCTTCTTGGGTACAGATCCAGAGGTCCCTTGAGGTCTCTGCGCAGCGCCAGAGACTCCAGGCTGATCGCAGACGAGCGCCTGCTCCTTCCTACCAGGTCGGAGACCGTGTATGGTTGTCCACCCGCAACCTCAACCTTCGAGTGCCCACTCCCAAGTTGGCGCCTCGCTTTGTTGGTCCCTTCCGAGTGCTTCGCAGGGTAAACCCGGTAGCCTATGCCCTTACGCTTCCTCCTGGCATGCGGATCTCCAACGTGTTTCATGTCTCCCTGTTGAAGCCATTGGTGTGTAATCGTTTCACTTCCTCGGTTCCTCGGCCTCGTCCGGTCCAAGTGGGCAATCGTGAGGAGTATGAGGTGAGCAATATCCTGGACTCACGCCTGGTCCGCGGTCGGTTGCAGTTTTTGGTCCATTGGCGTGGTTATGGTCCAGAGGAGCGTTCCTGGGTTCCCTCCGCAGATGTCCATGCTCCTGCTTTGCTCCGAGCCTTCCACGCACGCTTCCCTCAGAAACCGTTCCTTACTCCGCGGAGGAGGGGCCCTTGAGGGGGAGGTACTGTCATGGTCTTACCTTCTTGCCGTCCTCCTTCGTTTGACATGTGCTGGCGGCCATCTTGGTTTCTGGGTTTCTTGTAGCCTCCCACCCTGCGGCTTCTCCTTCCCACTGGGAGGAGCTGGATGCCTAGCTCATATATATAGGAGGTCTGTGGCTTCAGTTCCTTGCTTGGTCCTCCTGTGTTCACATGCTTCTAAGACTGCTGCTGCTTCTGGTTCCTGATCCTGGCCTCGTCTGACTACCCCGCTGGTTCCTGATCCTGGCTTCGTCTGACTACCCTGCTGGTTCCTGATCCAGGCTTCGTCTGACTACCCTTCTTGTTCCTGACCTCTGGCTACGCAAGACCCTGCTTCGGTTTAGCCATCCGTTTGGACTTTTGCTTACAGCTTGATTTCAATAAAGCCTTCTTATTTCCACTTATCTCTTGTTGTACGTCTGGTTCATGGTTCCATGACAGTGTCCATCAGCAACTGCTGCGGACATATACACTACTAGCTCCTACTTCACCGAGGCCAGAAACCTTGTGACGCATATCTTCCATCTATGATGGTCCGTTGTGCCTTTCTACATATCCCCCCCCCCCCCCTCTGCCCAAAGCTGGGGGTCTGGGCAACTCCAGAAAACATGCAGTGTACTCTGGATAGGGCATCTGCATTTCTTTCTTCTTTGTAGCCTTCCCGGACTATGCTCTACTGAAAACCTAAAGTCCTGTAGAGCTAGAAACCAGCGGGTGACAAGGGCATACTTACCCTTTTTCTCTCTTAACCATTGCAGAGGGGCATGATCCGAGACCAGTGTAAATATCCGTCCCAGGAGATAGTATCGGAGACAATCAATGGCCCACTTAATGGCTAAGCATTCCCTTTCAATTATAGAGTAATTCATCTCTGCCGGGGACAGTTTTCTGCTAAGGTAACACACGGGATGTTCCTCCTCATTTATGACTTGAGACATTACTGCCCCTATGCCTACTTCTGATGCATCTGTCTGAACAATAAATTCCCGGGAGAAGTCAGGAGCTACCAAGATGGGCTGTCTACAGAGGGCGGACTTAAGTTTTTGGAAGGCCTCTTCAGCCTCCTGGGATCACTTGATCACAGCAGACTTCCCCCCTTTTGTAAAGTCGGTCAGGGGTACTGCTATTTCTGCAAACGTAGGAACAAATCTCCTGTAGCATCCCACAATACCGAGAAAGGATTTGACCTGTTTCTTGGTAAGTAGGCAGGGCCATTTTTGGATAGCTTCCACTTTAGTTACTTGGTGTTTTATTATACCTCTTCCTATGATATATCCCAAGTATCGAGCCTCTTCCAACCCCATGGCACACTTACTTGGATTTATAGTGAATCCGGCCTTTCGTAGCGCATCTAGGATGCTCTGAACTTTACTGAGATGACTCTTCCAATCTTGACTGAAGATCACTATATCATACAAGTAAGCGGCCGTATATTCCCGATGTGGGCGTAAGATTTGGTCCATAGCTCTCTGGAAGGTGGCGGGGGCCCCTTGCAACCCAAACGGCATCCTAACGTACTTGAAGGACCCTTCCGTGTAGAAAACACCGTTTTTTCCCTAGCTTCTCTCGACAACGGAATTTGCCAGTATCTCTTTGTAAGATCCAGGGTCGTTATGTATCGAGCTGTCCCCAGTCTCTCAATGAGCTCATCTACCCGGGGCATGGGATAAGCATCTACTTTGGACACCTTGTTTAATTTCCGGTAGTCATTACAAAATCTCCAGCAGATGACCTCTCTTAAGGACGGCCGTGGCGTTGGTTCTGATAGACTCTTGGCCTCATAACGTCCACCCTGGGGGAGTTTTAGTCAATTTTTCTGCACTTCAGTGTCAAACGGTGCCTTCCAGTAGAGGGAGTTCAGGGATCCTGAGGCAGCTATGGTTGGCTCTACGGCATAGTAATACTCTACCAAACCTATTAAGTCATCTGCAGTCTGTGTATTTCCTTGTGCAACCCAGCACTGTACCGACTTAGAGAGAGCATGCAGGAATCGGTCCATTACGACCCGCTCCACCATTTTGGCTGGGGAACAGACATCCGGCTGTAGACATTTTTGGATGAGGTGCAGTAGATCAAAAATTTGGGACCTGGGAGGCTTGCCTCTCTGAAACCCCCACTGGTGCACCCTCTGAGCTCGGACGGTGACGGGAATGGTGGAGGAATTGCATTTTACCGCTTTTCACTACATTTTATGCTATAATTAATGATGACATTAAAAAGTAAAACTTGTCCTGCAAAAAATAAGCCCTCATTCAGCTATAAGACCGGAAATATAAAAAAGTTATGGCTCAAAGAAAATAGTGAAGAAAAATAAAAACGCAAAAATGAAAAAAGGGTTAAGGAATGGCTTTCCTATGGTAGATCAATACGTTTAATAGATCAGATGGAAGGTGAAAGATGTACAGTATGATCAATATGTTGTAATTTGGGGTAATGGATAGAATACCAGAAATCTTCTAGAATAGATCAGAGAAGCTCACAGACATTAGTGTATGACTGCAGTAATTTTATATACTCCTGTCTGAATGTCACTCTTGAAATTTGTATGATTATATGAAATTTTGTATATCTAATATATAAAGCTGAGTTTGTGTATGTCCACTAAAGTAAACCACACCGTCGCATTTACAATCACAAAATTTGGCACACAGGTACAGTACATTAGGTGTCCGGGAATGTTTTAGAGCAGGTCTCAGCTCTCTAGCACATACCGTTCCTGAGATATAGTGATGTCCCGAATAGTTCGCCGGCGAATAGTTCCCGGCGAACATAGCTTGTTCGCGTTCGCCGCTGCGGGTGAACATATGCAATGTTCGGTCCGCCCCCTATACATCATCATTGAGTAAACTTTGACCCTGTACCTCACAGTCAGCAGACACATTCCAGCCAATCAGCAGCAGACCCTCCCTCCCAGACCCTCCCACCTCCAGGACAGCATCCATTTTAGATTCATTCGGAATCTGCATTCACAGAGAGAGGAGGGAGAGTGCAGCTGCTGCTGATTCAATAGGGAAAGCGTCAGCTAGGGCAGTGTTCTGTGTCCACAGACTCATCTGCTGTAAGGACAGCATCCAGACAGCACCCCAAAAAGCCCTTTTCAGGGCTGGTACATCAGTCTGCTTTTTTTTTTCTTTTCATAAATATATATTGCAGTTGCCTGGCTGCCCGTGTGTGAGAGGCTGCAGGCTCAGTCATAGACAGCACTGTGAGCACAGTGCACACCATTCATACAGGGTGTGACAGAAAATACCTTGCAGATAAAAATAAATAAATCTATTTCATATTTTTCTGTGATCTAATCACATTTGCAAGCCCGTGTGTGTCAGTCGCCGACACATACTGTATTGTGTCCACTGGCTAGTGGCTAGGCCTGCACTCATACCGTTACAGGGTGTCATTCACTCAAATACCTTTCAGATAAAAAAAATTCTATTTTAAATTTAACTGTGATCTAATCACATTTGCAAGCCCGTGTGTGTCAGGCCCCCATACATACTGTATTGTGCCCACTGGCTAGTGGCTGGCTAGGCCTGCACTCATACCGTTACAGGGTGTCATTCACTCAAATACCTTTCAGATAAATAAATAAATTATTTTAAATTTAACTGTGATCTAATCACATTTGCAAGCCCATGTGTGTCAGGCCCACACACATACTGTATTGTGTCCATTGGCTAGTGGCTAGGCCTGCACTCATACCGTTACAGGGTGTCATTCACTCAAATACCTTTCAGATAAAAAAAATTATATTTTAAATTTAACTGTGATCTAATCACATTTGCAAGCCCGTGTGTGTCAGGCCCCCACACATACTGTATTGTGCCCACTGGCTAGTGGCTGGCTAGGCCTGCACTCATACCGTTACAGGGTGTCATTCACTCAAATACCTTTCAGATTAAAAAAAAAAATATTTTAAATTTAACTGTGATCTAATCACATTTGCAAGCCCATGTGTGTCAGGCCCCCACACATACTGTATCGTGTCCACTGGCTAGTGGCTAGGCCTGCACTCATACAGTTACAGGGTGTCATTCACTCAAATACCTTTCAGGAAAAAAAATTATATTTAAAATGATCTAATCACATTTGCAAGCCCGTGTGTGTCAGGCCCACACAGACTGTACTGAGCCCACTGCCCACCACTTATATAGAGTGGCACAGTACCTTGCACGCATAATAACACTTATCTAATAAAAAAATAACAGGCAGAGGCAGGCCACGCCGCAGGGACCGTCGTGTTCGTGGTGCTGTGATTTCCACTGGCCCTGGAATAATGCCCAGTGTTCAGAGGCCACGTACCCTGAAACCCAAAAATTCTGAGAAAATAGTTGACTGGCTTACACAGGACACCCAATCTTCAACAGCTTCCGCTAAGAACCTTGACGCACCATCCTCCTCCAGCTCAGCTTTGGTCACCACCCTCCCGCCCGCCACCACTACCCCGCCCGCCAACACCACCACCACTACCACCACAGCCGCTTCACTTGATCCCTCAGAGGAGTTATTTACACATCAGTTGGATGAAATTAGTGATGCGCAACCATTATTGCCAGGGGATGTAGATAACAGGGATATGTCTCAGTCAGGCAGCATTACACACATGGACGTACAGTGTGATGATGATGATGATGATGATGATGATGATGTTGTACCCGCTGCTGCTTCCTTTGCTGAGGTGTCAGATACAAGTGAAGTGGTTGATGATGACGATGTGTCCGTGGATGCCACGAGGGTGCCTGCTCGAAGAGAAGAAGAAGAGGGGGAAAGTTCATAAGGGGAGACAGAGAGAAGGAGGAGACGAGTTGGAAGCAGGGGGAGGTCGTCGCAAGGAGCTAGTGGCACAGTCAGACAGCATGTATCGGCACCCGGGGTCAGCCAGACAGCACACCAATCAACGCATGCTGTTGCCACCACCAGAATGCCATCATTGCAAAGCTCAGCAGTGTGACTTTTTTTTGTGTGTCTGCCTCTGACAACAGCGATGCCATTTGCAACCTGTGCCAAAAGAAACTGAGTCATGAGAAATCCAACACCCACCTAGGTACAACTGCTTTGCGAAGGCACATGATCGCACATCACAAACGCCTATGGGATCAACACATGATGACGAGTAGAAGCAGCACACAAGCTCAAAGCCACCATCCTCCTCCTGGTCCAGCATCTTCAGCCACGTCAACCACTGCTGTCCTCCTTGTCCCCTCTCAACCACCAGCCACTCCGCCTCTCACCTTGAACATTTCCATCTCATCTGCCCACAGTCAGGTGTCTGTAAAGGAAATGTTTGAGCGTAAGAAGCCAATGTCACAGAGTCACCCCCTTGCCCGGCGTCTGACAGCTGGCTTGACGGAACTCTTAGCCCGCCAGCTTTTACCATACCAGCTGGTGGAGTCTAAGGCCTTCAAAAAATTTGTCGCTATTGGGACACCACAGTGGAAGGTACCTGGACGATTTTTTTTTCTAATAAGTCAATCCCAAACCTTTACTCGGTGATTGAAAAGGAAGTCATGGCATCTCTGGCATACAGTGTTGGGGCAAGGGTCCATCTGACCACTGATACCTGTGGTACACTGCGCATTGGGTCAACCTGCTGATGGCTGCCAAGCATGGAATGCGCGGCTCTGCAGCGGAGTTGGTGACACCGCCACGACTTGCAGGCAGGCCTACTGCCACCTCCTCTACTCCTCCTACTCCATCCTCTTCCATAACCTCCTCGGCTGAGTCCTCTTCTGCTGCGGCGTCTGGCTGTCTTGGGGTTGACTTGCCTGAAAGCAGAGAGCCACACCGGACCTGCACTCCTGTCCGCCCTGAACGCACAGATGGATCAGTGGCTGACCCCGCACCAACTGAAGATCGGCAAAGTGGTGTGTGACAATGGAAGCAATTTGTTGGCGGCATTGAATTTGGGCAAGTTGTCACATGTGCCGTGCATGGCACATGTGTTGAATCTCATCATACAACGCTTTGTGTCTAAGTACCCAGGTTTACAGGACGTCCTCAAGCAGGCCAGGAAGGTGTGTGGCCATTTCAGACGTTCTTACATGGCCATGGCGCACTTTGCAGACATTCAGTGCCAAAACAACATGCCAGTGAGGCGCTTGATTTGCGACGTTGGAATTCAACACTCCTAATGTTCGACCGCCTGATCCAACAAGAAAAAGCCGTTAACGAGTATTTGTATGACCGGGGTGCTAGGACAGCCTCTGCGGAGCTGGGAATTTTTTTGCCACGTTACTAGACGCTCATGCGCAATGCATGTAGGCTCATGCGTCCTTTTGAGGAGGTGACAAACCTAGTCAGTCACACCGAATGCACCATCAGCAACCTAATCCCATTTGTTTTCTTCCTGGAGCGTGCCCTGCGAAAAGTGCGGGATCAGGCTGTAGATGAGCGTGAAGAGGAAGAGGAAGAGTTGTGGTCACCATCACCACCAGAAACAGCCTTGTCATCATCGCTTGCCTGACCTGCGGCAATGCTGCAAGAGGAGTATGAGGAAGAGGAGTCAGAGGAGGAATGTGGCTTTGAGGAGGGGAAGACCAATCACAGCAGGCATCCCAGGGTGCTCGTTGTTGTCGCCTATCTAGGACCCGTGGTCTTGTACGTGGCTGGGGGGAAGAACAGACCGTCAATGACATCAGTGAGGAGGAGGAACGGAAAAAGAGTAGCTCGGCATCCAACCTTGTGCAAATGGGGTCTTTCATGCTGTCATGTCTGTTGAGGGACCCTTGTAAAAAAAGGATGAAGGAGAACAACCTGTACTGGGTGGCCATGCTACTAGACCCCCGGTATAAGCAGAAAGTGGCGGAAATGTTACCAAATTACCGGAAGTCAGAAAGGATGCAGCAGTTCAAAACCAAACTAAAAACAAACAAAGGGGAGGGAGCCAGCGTTTTTTTTTAACCATCTCCCCATTCGAAAAATCAATTCAATTCACCTTTCCGGGACCCCTGGTGTTGTACGTGGCTGGGTGGAGGAAGAAACCTTCAATGACATCAACGGGACATGGCTAGCTTGATATCCAACCTTGTGCAAATGGACTGTTTGCGGTGGTTTGCGGTGCATTAAAAGGGGAGTTTGGTCTGTCAATGTCTGTGAAGCGGGCGTAACCCTTACACTACCTGATCGATACAACATTGATCGCATACACACACTGGATGTTTTAAACCACGTTGTTAAAAAAATAAATTGGATGGTTAGGTGATGTATGCCCTTTATGGATTAAAATCCAACTCTGCGTCAACTATGTAATTTTCCATGGGAGTTTTGCCATAGATCCCCCTCCAGCATGCCACAGTCCAGGTGTTAGTCCCCTTGAAACAACTTGGCCAGAAAGAGTCCCTGTGGGTTTTAAAATTCGCCTGCCTATAGAAGTCAATGGCGGTTCGCCCGGTTCACACGTTCGCGGACATTTTCATAAGACAAAAACTGTATGTGAATTAAAGTAGATACCTGTTTACTTTACCCTGCTTAAAGAAATTCTGCCAAAATTCAACTATATGACAATTGGCATGTAAAATTGTGCAAGCACAAAGCAGAGCAAGTTAGATTTAGGTCAAATTTGTTGGGCCAAATGGCCCTCATACACATTCAGTAGCTGTCTGCCAAATGATTGTTCAGCTATCTTTCCTAACTCTTGACTGTTCAATACACATTCAGTTCGACCAAACCTGAATCTTTATACTATGGGGAGAGAAGAGAAAGCAGCTGCCAGACAATTCTGGTGGCGGCTTATCTCCTACGACAGGAGTTAGCAACCTTCGGCACTCCAGTTGTGGTGAAACTACAACTTCCAGCATGCTCCATTTAGTTTCTATGGGAGTTCTGAGAACAGCCAAGCAATTGTGCATGCTTGGAGTTGTAGTTTCACCACAGCTCGAGTACCGAAGGATGCTGATCTCTATCCTATGAGAACCAAAGAATTTAGCAAAATATTCACTTTGCTCGAACCTACGTAATGTATACATTAACGTATATTTTTGTTTTTTTACAGTGTAAGTCCATGGCGATGGATGCCTCTCTATGGCATCAGTTTGAGACATATGTTAACATAAATGTTTTTTTGTATATGTTAAACAGATGGCAAAGGTATGTGAACCCACCCTAAGGCCTCTTGCACACGAACATTATTTTTTTCCTTTTACGTTTTTTTGCATTCCATACACAGACCATATATACGTAACCATTCATTTCAATGGATCCGGTTGTCTCCGTATGCCTTCCATTTCCGTAATTCCGTTTTTCCGTTCCGTTCAAAGATAGAACATGCCCTATTATTGTCCGCATAACGGACAAGGATAGTACTGTTCTGTCAGGGGCCAGCTGTTCCATTCCGCAAAAAACGGAATGCCCACGGACATCATCCATATTTTTTGCGGATCAGTTTTTTGCGGACCGCAAAATACTAAAAAAGCCATACAGTTGTGTGCAAGAGGCCTTAGACTGTTGGTCAAATCCCCCACTTTCAGTGGGTTCTGCCAATAATACACTGATGTGTATGGGGGCTTTAAACGGGTTCTACAGGAATAATCTTTTTTTTTTTTGCAACTGTCCGCAGCCTGTCACCATAAACAGAAGATTCATACTTACCTACTCCCTGGTGCTTCAATACTCTTGTGCTTCCTCCCGCATGTCCATGTTCCCGCTGTGTTTACATCCACGGCAGTATGGGTATAGGCATATGCTTCACTGCAGCCAGACTGGTTTTAGCGGTAATATCACTATTGAAACCAGTCATCAGCTGCAGCAGAGCATGTGACCATACCCATGGAACATGGACATGCGGGAGGACCTATCATCACTCATGGCATGTCTGTTTGAAATGACAGTCCTGAAGAATGTATTCTTCTGAATCTATATTGTGTCATTCCTCTGCAAAAGAACCTACCCCAGTAAGTAACACCCACGTGGACCTTTATTCATAAACTTATAGCAGCAATAATAGAGGAATGACACAAAATAGACTTATAAGAAAAGATGTTGCAGAATTGATATAGATCATAAGGAATGGAATTTGTACTAAAGTACTAAAACAGACATATCAGAAGAGGTTACAGGTCCTCTTTAAAGATATTGAGATTAGTGACTTCGCTCTCTGATTTCTAAGTGTCTTACCTTCAGCCAGCAAATAAAATACTTCAACAGGTATTTCTATTATACCAATTTTTTTTTTCTGTCTAAAAATAAGAAGGAGTAGGGGTTAATCACAGAAGTGGATCTATTTAGCTACTCTTCTCTGTTGTCTGTAATTAATCCGATGCCAGAGGCTGGCGGTGTCCATCACTTCTGTGACATGAAGGACAAGTAGACAGGAACGGGAGATATGGTATAATGAAGAGTGGCCATGTGCCAGGCTGACACTTTAACTCCTTCAGGACATCCATTTCTTTAACAGATTGTCCTTACTCATACTGTGACAAAGATGTTACAAGGACATTAGGCAACATAAAACGTCCTGTTGCTGTCAAGCATATGATATTTCATTTCACGCATCATTCCTACCATGGCCTCAGCATAAAGCCTATTGTGCTATTCTCTAATTATACCAAAGGTCTTTTGGAAAATGTTACATGTAATATTTTATCACACTAAATCACAATACACAGCATATAATAAATTCAAGAAATATTTTATTTAGTACATAGAAAAATACATAGATAAAAAATAGCAGCGGCATGTATACACTAGTGTTGATCACGAATATTCAAATCGCAAATTTTTATCCCGAATATTGGCACTTTGAGAATTTGCGAATATCTTGAACAGGCATGGACAACCTGCGGCTCTCCAGCTGTTGAAAAACTACAACTCCCACCATGCCCTGCTGTAGGCTGATAGCTGTAGACTGTCCAGGCATGATGGGAGTTGTAGTTTTGCAACAGCTGGAGAGCCTCAGGTTGGCCATCCCTGATCTAGAATATAGTGCTATATCTTCGTAATAGTGAATATTCTATTATTATTTTTTTTATCAGTACCCATGATCCCTCACTGCTTCTTGCTTGTTGGCCAAAGAGAAGGCTGCAATATCTTTGACTTTAGGAGTAGTGTTGATCGCAAATTTTTTATCACTGCACACTTCACTTATTTGGGCAGTCACGGGGCCAAAACTGACTAAATAACTCAAATATAAACTCAGCCTTACAGGTCAATGCTAGCGCCAAGAAGAAATGCACTCCTTTTACACCGTCGTCAGCTGATTCCACATAGAAGCCTACAGAACCTGTTCTATTAAACGCTTATACTAGACAGAGTGGAGAGGGTGTCAGCAATAAGTTTGTGTCGACATCACTGATTATTTTGCCCTTCCTCTGATCTGTCAGAACAATAACCCACAAAAAAACGGATCCTGTCTGTAGAGCATCCACCTTTACTCAGTCAGCATTTGCTTAGTAATCCATGAGTGTTGGTAATGCCAAAAAGAACAGGAGTGGATCCAAAACAGAGATGACACGTCAATGGAATATTTGCAAGTCTTCTGTGTTTTGTACCCACTCCTGCTGTTGGCTAACAATTCACAATCCAATTCTGATGGTATAACACAGCCAAAAATTGGTGAATGTCACCCGACAATGTAACATAAAAATTTGTGAAATTTATTAACCTGTCTACTAGGTAGAGCAGGCGTATATCACAGCCAAAAATTGTTGAATGTCACCCAAATATGTAACCAAAAAGTTAGTGAAAAATATTAACCTGTCAACTAGGTAGAGCAGGGGTATATCACAGCCAAAAAGTGGCAAATGTCACTCGACAATGTAACAGAAAAATAAGTGAAATTTGTTTACCTGTCTACTAGGTAGAGCAGGGGTATATCGCAGCTAAAAATTGGTGAATTTCACCCAAAAATGTAGCAGATAAATTAGTGAAAAATTAAATAAAATATGTACAAATAAAAAAAAAGTAACTTGATGAATGAGGTGGAGGTCCATATGGAGTAGAAGGTTGAGGAGGAGGCGGACATAGCTGTGTAGGTGGACGCGGCGGTGGAGGAGGACGAAGTAGCCAACACTGGTTTTTGGTTTCAATTTTTAATTTTTAATTAGGGTACACCCCAAAATAGTGGGAAATATCAAAAATACAACAATGAGCAATTGCACTGTAGTATAACCATGGCTGGGTAAGGCTGGTATACATGTCTATTCTGCACAAGGTACTGAAAAGTCCTGTGGAATCCATGCCTGTTTCATTTTAATGAATGTGAGCTTGTCGACATTGGCTGTGAACAAGCGACTGCGCTTGTCTGTGATGACGCCCCCTGCCGTGCTAAACACACGTTCAGATAATACACTGGCTGCAGGGCAGGCCAGCACCTCCAAGGCATAAAGGGCAAGCTCAGGCGATGTGCCCAATTTGGAGACCCAGAAGTTGAAGGGGGCAGACCTGTCATTCAGCACGTGTAGGCGTGTGCACACATACTGCTACAACATGTTGGTGAAATGCTGCTTCCTGCTAAGACGTTCCATATCACCTGGTTGTGCTGGTTTTATGGCATACTGACAAACCTATTCCACATTTCGACCACGCTAACCCTGCCTTCTGAGGTGCTGGTGGTGCCCCAGCTGCATTGGCAACATCTTCCTCCTCCTCTGCCTTCGTTTTGTGCTTCCACTGTGGCCCCGCTGTCAGGTGGAAATGCCACCAGCAGTACGTCTACCAGCGTGCACTTGTACTCGCGCATCTTACAATCACGCTCCAGTGACAGAATTAAGGATGGTACGTTGTCCATGTAAAGGGGATCCAGCAGCGTGGCCACCCAGTAATCAGCACAAGTTAGAATGTGGGCAACTCGTGGGTCGATGCGAAGACACTGCAGCATGTATTCGCTCATCCTCTAGAACTGTGCCCATAATTGCCAGCAGCGTTTTTTTCAAAGAGGCAAAGAAGTGGGATAGTAACGCTGAGAACAGTGTAATCGGCACTGGCCATGTTGGTGGAGTACTCGAAACAGTGCAACAAGGAACACAGGTCTCGCATGGAGGCCCAGTCATTGGTGGTGAAGTGATGCTGTTCCGCAGAGCGACTCACCCATGCATGCTGCTGATGAAACTCCACTATCGCCTGCTGCTGCTCGCACAGTCTGGTCAGCATGTGCAAGGTGGAGTTCCACCTGGTGGGCACGTTGAATATGAGGAGGTGAGCAGGAAGGCCGAAATTACACTGCAGCGCTGGCAGGCGAGCAGCAGCAGGGTGAGAACGCCGAAAGCACTTGATGCAGCAGTTTTGACATATCGGGGTAATTTCTAAGAAACCTCTGCACCACCAAATTCAGCATATGCCCCAGGCAAGGGATGTGCGTCAAACCGGCTAGTCCCAGAGCTGCTACGAGATTTTGCCCATTATCGCAGACCACCATCCCAGGCTTGAGGCTCACTGGCACCAACCACTCATCGGTCTGTTGTTCCATGCCCATCAGCTCTTGCGCGGTGTAGGGTTTGTCCCCAAAACATATATGTTTTAAAACTGCCTGCTGTCATTTACCCATGGCTGTGCTAAAGTTGGTGGTGAAAGTGTTACGCTGACTGGATGAGGGGGCGGTAGAGGATGAGGAAGTGGAGGAGGAGGCAAACTGAATTGCCCTGCAATCCGCGGTGGTAGAAGGACATGCGCCAAACTGCTATCCGCCTCAGGCCCAGCCGCCACTGCATTTACCCAGTGTGCTGTTAGGGAGATATAATGTCCCTGACCATGCTTATTGGTCCACGTATCCGTAGGTAGGTGGACCTTGCCACAGATGGCATTGCACAGTGCACACCTGATTTTGTCCCCCACTTAGTTGTGCAGGGAAGGGATGGCTCGTCTGGAAAGGTAGTGGCAGCTGAGCACAACATACTGTGGGACAGCTACCGCCATAAGACTTTTAAAACTCTCTGTCTCCACCAGACGGAATGACAGCATTTTAAAGGCCAGTAATTTTTAAATGCTGGCATTCAGGGCCAGGGATCGTGGGTGGGTGGGGTGGGGGTACTTCCTCCTCCCCTCCAGTGTTTTGGAGATGGAGAGCTGAACGCTTCCACTAAATATTGAAAAAGGCCTACGATACAACGGCTACCACAAAATACTGATTGAGGAGTGCGATATACCTGCTTCCACCAAATATTGATTGAGGCCTGCGATACACCGGCTTCCACAAAATACTGATTGATGGGGGAGATATACCTGCTTACGCCAAGTGTTGATTCAGGGGTTCTATATACCTGTTTCCACAAAATACTGATTGAGGGGTGCAATATACTTGCTTCCACAAAATACTCATTAAGGGGTTTGATATACCTGCTTCCATAAAATACTGATTGAGGGGTGCGATATAACTCCTTCCACCAAATATTGATTGAGGTGTTCTTTATAGTTGTTTCCACAAAATACTGATTAAGGGGTGCGATATACCTGCTTCTACAAAATACTGATTGAGGCCTGCAATATATCTGCTTCCACAAAATACTGATTGAGGGGTACAATATACCTGCTTCCACAAAATACTGATTAAAGGGTTTGATAAACCTGCTTTCACAAAATATAGATTGAGGGGTGCGATATACCTGCTTCCACCAAATATTGATTGAGGCCTGCGATACACCAGCCTTCCTCTGAAGAAATCGAGGTTGTGGTGGTGTCTGCAAAGGAGGAGGATGAGGGAGAGCAGGCTGGAACCTCCCAGCACGCCTATGCTCCACCACCACCTGATGTTGGAGAAAATGTGGAGGTGGAGGCCGAAGAGGCTGGTCCCTCTCACCAGCCGCATTCCTCCCCCAGTTCCTGATGAGGAACAAGAGGAGGAGGAGGGGGATATAACCAGCCCAGGTCAGGATGGTAAATATGTAGACACAGCAATATAATTCTGTATCCATAACATGTACAGAAACAAAGGGCCAACAATGAAGGGAAAACACACACACTACAGTAATATAAAACAACACTAGCACTTACGCTGTAGTCTACATAAAAACCATTAACTAACCAACTAAATCACATTATACTCTACATAACGATCACAAATTAACCAACTAAATACAATTATACTTTACTGAACTAGCACTAACTAACCAACTATAAAACCATCATAAATATCATAAAAAAAGAATTGTAATGCAAATTGTCAGTGCTTTAACAAATACTCCACACAATGCACTGATTGCTAATTGAAAGTATTTTTATTTATTTTTTATCCTAACAGTTCTCCGTAAATTGAAAAAAAAAAAAAATAATCCAACAGCAGGACGACGATGAAGAATCAATTCTGGAGATAAAAAAAACAAAAAAAAAATGATTAGGGAGCAGCAAAGGCGGTTGGATCAGTGGCTGAGCCAGCTTGAAAAGAAGGTGCATCAGCTGGAGGGCATTGTAAGGGCAACCAGGAGTTGCTAGACCTCCATAAGAAACTAAAACAGTTGCCTTAGAGGCATATTTGGTCCTCTACATTGTTAATAAATATTTTGTTACGTTCTAATGGGTGCTTTATTTGTTTATATTGTTATGTTTTTGAATAATTTTAACCTATAAGGTTGCAGGAAGGCCCCTTCAGTCCTGGGCCAAACTTATCACGTTCAGGACATATAGCAGCAGCAGGTAAAGGTAACGGTGGAGTAAACGGCCTACCTAAAACTCAGCAGGATCAGATCAGACAGAGGCAGCAGAAGGTACATTGTAATGGTGTAGTATAAGGCCTACACATAGCTCTGCCAAACTCATCAGGACCGACAGCAGCAGGTAAAGGTAATGGTATAGTATAAGGCCTACACATGGCCCTACCAAACTCATCAGGACAGACAGCAGCAGGTAAATGGTAATGGCGTAGTATAAGGCCTACACATAGTTTGGCCACACTCATCAGGACAGACAGCAGCAGGTACATTGTAATGGTGTAGTATAAGGCCTACAGATAGCTCTACCAAACTCAGCAGGACAGACAGCAGCAGGAAAATGGTAATGGTGTAGTATAAGGCTTACACATAGCTCTACCAAACTTATCAGCACAGACAGCAGCAGGTAAATGGTAATGGTGTAGTATAAGGCCTACACATAGTTTGGCCACACTCATCATTACAGACAGCAGCAGGTACATTGTAATGGTGTAGTATAAGGCCTACATATAGCTCGGCCAATCTCAATCAGAACAGACAGGAGCCGGTTCAATCTTTGTATGATGAATATGTTCCCACGAATGGGCCCCCGCTAGACTGGGGCAACCCCAAAAATAAACTTATACACCTATGACAGCAGCATGTTCTTTGTTGGCAGCAGGAAAGTGTTCCCATGCATACAAATGGTAATATATTTCTTTGACAATTTCAATTTTAAAGAATTTTTATGTTTTTAAAGCCTACAATAAATAAAAAAATGAAATATATATACAGTACAAGTTTGGACACACCTTCTCATTCAAAGAGTTTTCTTTATTTTCATGACTATGACAATTGTAGATTCACACTGAAGGCATCAAAACTATAAATTAACACATGTGGAATTCTATAAATAACAAAAAAGTGTGAAACAACTGAATATATGTCTTATTCTAGGTTCTTCAAAATAGCCACCTTTTGCTTTAATTACTGCTTTGCACACTCTTGGCATTCTCTTGATGAGCTTCAAAAGGTAGTTACCTGAAATGGTCTTCCAACAGTCTTGAAGGAGTTCCCAGAGATGCTTAGCACTTGTTGGCCCTTTTGTCTTCACTCTTCGATCCAGCTCACCGCAAACCATCTCAATTGGGTTCAGGTCCGGTGACTGTGGAGGCCAGGTAATCTGGCGCAGCACCCCATCACTCTCCTTCATGGTCAAATGCCCTTACACAGCCTGTAGGTGTGTTTGGGGTCATTGTCCTGTTGAAAAATAAATGATGGTCCAACTAAATGCAAACCGGATGGAATAGCATGCCGCTGCAAGATGCTGTGGTAGCCATGCTGGTTCAGTATGCCTTCAATTTTGAATAAATCCCCAACAGTGTCACCAGCAAAGCACCCCCACACCATCATACCTCCTCCTCCATGCTTCACGGTGGGAACCAGGCATGTAGAGTCCATCCGTTCACCTTTTCTGCATCGCACAAAGACATGGTGGTTGGAACCAAAGATCTCAAATTTGGACTCATCAGACCAAAGCACAGATTTCCACTGGTCTAATGTACATTCCTTGTGTTCTTTAGCCCAAACAAGTCTCTTCTGCTTGTTGCCTGTCCTTGGCAGTGGTTTCCTAGCAGATATTCTACCATGAAGGCCTGATTCACACAGTCTCCTCTTAACAGTTGTTCTAGAGATGTGTCTGCTGCTAGAACTCTGTGTGGCATTGACCTGATCTCTAATCTGAGCTGCTGTTAACCTGTGATTTCTGAGGCTGGTGACTCGGATGAACTTATCCTCCGCAGCAGAGGTGACTGTTGGTCTTCCTTTCCTGGGGCGGTCCGCATGTGAACCAGTTTCTTTGTAGCGCTTGATGGTTTTTGTGACTGCACTTGGGGACACTTTCAAAGTTTTCCCAATTTTCGGACTGACTGACCTTCATTTCTTAAAGTAATGATGGCCACTCGTTTTTCTTTACTTACCTGCTTTTTTCTTGCCATAATACAAATTCTAACAGTCTATTCAGTAAGACTATCAGCTGTGTATCCACCTGACTTCTCCACAACGCAACTGATGGTCCCAACCCCATTTATAAGGCAAGAAATCCCACCTATTAAACATGACAGGGCACAGCTGTGAAGTGAAAACCATTTCAGGTGACTACCTTTTGAAGCTCATCAAGAGAATGCCAAGAGTGTGCAAAGCAGTAATCAAAGCAAAAGGTGGCTACTTTGAAGAACCTAGAATATGACATATTTTCAGTTGTTTCACACTTTTTTGTTATGTATATAATTCCACATGTGTTAATTCATAGTTTTGATGCCTTCAGTGTGAATCTATAATTTTCATAGTCATGAAAATAAAGAAAACTCTTTGAATGAGAAGGTGTGTCCAAACTTTTGGTCTGTACTGTATATATATATATATATATATATACATACACACACACACACACACACGTTCAAAAGATGAGGCAGCACTCCAGACGTAAAGTGTAGTAATAATCAATTAATAAATAATATAATCATAAAAACAAGTGCAAAAATGCATACAATATCTTCATATAGTGAACAATGTATCAATAATATAATTTACATGATGTGTTCCAATGTTCAAATCAATAATATTCATGATTAGTACAAACATATACCATAATCTGTGTAAATTGTACTCATTAAAACTGTGTTACATCACCTGTGTATAAGTGTTATCAATAGCTATAGTTAATAAAGATAAAAACTCACTCAGCGGGGACAGAATAGCGGCACTAAAATCTGCGTCCTCCAAGTCAGACTACGAATGTCCAGAAACCTAGCAAACGCAACTCAGACAGAGCCAGGAGACGCCACCTGGGTCACGTGATTGTTCACCTGACCATCCACATGACTCATGCAGCCATTGCGAGACCAGTCCGAGAGCAGCGCCTGAACTCGCCACGCCAGCGGGGAGGGGCAAGTGCACAAAGGCCAACACCACCAGCAACAGCCGGCCGCACACCGCAGGCAAAGCGAATCACAGCCCGAAGAAAGGAGACAACGCAGTCATGACATCAAGGAGAGGGGGAAACAGAGGGCACAACTGAGAGAAAAAAGGTCAAAAGACCAATAGAATGGATGTCAAAACTGAATGACACAATTAAATAAATAAAGACACCCAACTAGTCGCTGTATTCAGGTTATAGTCTGGAGTGATCGTGGTACCTTTAGTATCAAGACACACAGGGGGAAAGCCCTATACGATAAATGCCATACATATTGAGAGTAAATAGAGAGAGACCAGTAGTTATATCATTTCCATGATCATCACCACGGGCCTATAACGGGACGGAGGTCAAGGACACGTTCCTGCCCAAACACCTCCAGACCCAATATCTCCCCTAAACTCTACAACCAGGTAAATTAGGACCACCACTCAGCAAACATCGAGTTTAAATGGAGTGTGATGGTTCCTCATCATTCTGCTGTTTTTTGTTTTTTTTTCTTGTCCTGGGTACGTGAATTCAATTGGTGTCATTTATTGTACATCTAATTTTGACAACTGGATTTATAGTTATCCTATTTCTTTTCTTTTCTTTTCTTTATCTTTTAGATCTTATCTATCAATGCTTTTGCAGCGGTTTTGACAGATTGCGGATGCGGAATCCTGGGCCTCTCTTTATATGTTGTGGGAGGGGACACATGGGGCACAATTGTTTTTAGATGAATTATTACTATTGATTACTCTGGCCGCTTGTATAGGGCTTTTGCTAAGTGAGTGGTGGTCCTAATTTACCTGGTTGTAGAGTTTAGGGGAGATATTGGGTCTGGAGGTGTTTGTGTATGGACATGTCCTTGACCTCCGTCCCGTTATAGGCCCGTGGTGATGATCATGGAAATGATATAACTACTGGTCTCTCTCTAATTATTCTCAATATGTATGGCATTAATTGTATAGGGCTTTCCCCCTGTGTCGTCTTGATACTAAAGGTACCATGATCGCTCCAGACTATAACCTGAATACAGCGACTAATTGGGTGTCTTTATGTATTTAATTATGTCATTCAATTTTGACATCTATTCTATTTGACCTTTTTTCTCTCAGTTGTGCTTTTTGTTTCCACCTCTTCTTGATGTTATGACGGCGTTGTCTCCTTTCTTCTGGCTGGGATTCGCTTTGCCTACGGATTGTGGCCGGCTGTTGCTCGGGCAACGACGCCAGTATTACTGGCGGTGTTGGCCTTTGTGCGCTTGCCCCTCCCCGCTGGCGTGGCGAGTTCACACGCTGCTCTCGGACTGGTCTCGCGATGGCTGCGTGAGTCATGTGGATGGTCAGGTAAGCAATCACGTGACCCAGGTGTCGTCTCCTGGCTCTGTCTGTTTGAGTTGCGGTTGCTAGGTTTCTGGACATTCGCAGTCTGGCTTGGAGGACGCGGATTTCAGCGCCGCTATTCTGTCCCCGCTGAGTGAGTTTTTATCTTTATTAACTATAGCTATTGCTAACACTTATACACAGGTGATGTAACACTGTTTTAATGAGTACAATTTGCACAGTTTATGGTATATGTTTGTACTAATCATGAATATTATTAATTTGCACATTGGAACACGTCATGTAAATTATATTATTGATACATTGTTCACTATATGAAGATATTGTATGTATTTTTGCACTTGTTTTTATGATTATATTATTTATTAATTGATTATTACTTGATTTGCTGCTATGTATTCTGGGTATATATACCCCTGTGAGACACCATGTTTTATGCTTGATAAAGACTGCAGTTGAAACGTTGCAGAGGGGTTAATAAAGGGTCCATCATTTTTTCACTTTACGTCTGGAGTGCTGCCTCATCTTTTGAACGTATGTCTATCTTTTAGTCGTTGAGCCTGCTGCTGGGAGGATTTTGCACCCGTACTACTGGACTAGTTCTGCTGTGTATTTTTTTGTTTGCTATATATATATATTTATATACCAAAACCGTTGTTTCAGTCGACACAATGGGACCTCACTCTAGCAGTAACAAAAGTGCATGGTGCCAAGTACAAATACTAATTTAAGTGATTATTTAGTGAAAACTAATAATAATGGAATTTGATTTAATGTGTTTATTAGTATTGTGTTTAAAACTAAAAAAAGATGTAAAATAAAAATGCTATAATATACAATTGTGAAGAGATTATTAACTTCCATTACAGTATGTGAATTCATATTATCTGCTTAATTGATCAAATTTAAATAATAAAAAAAATATAACAAAAATCAACTTTTTCACTAAAATATCAGTTGTACTGATTAAAATCATAACAAAGGGGGCCAAGAGCTATCCAGCATGGATCTAATATAGCATCCCGTTTGGTTAACTGTGCATGTTGGCGCATTGCTTCCGCATTAGATAAAGAAAAATGTGATGCAATAATGTGATCGCATTGAAGGAGGAACATACATAGGCCGCGAGTGTCCATAGACAGGGCGTTCACATGATAACAGATCATGTGTGCTCGCATCAGAAACTGAATGCAAGCTGAGCCACAAACACATCCAGTCTATGCGGTTACATGATAGCAAACCTTGGAAATGATAAGAATAACTCCCAAAATGGTGACATGGCTGCAAGAATATTATATAAACCACATTTTATACTGTAAAGTGAAAAGCTTTGATTGTATAAAAATCACATGTGCACATTATCATCACATAGTTGTCAACAAGTAACATAAAATAAAAATGTAAATATAGATGTATACATGTGGCAATAACGCTTCATTCCCAAAATAGGATTACCACACGGATGAGTATAACGCCAGTCACACTCAACCATGTGAAGAGTTCAACATGGAACTCAGACATCCTGTTCAGGACAACAGACAACACAATGTTCTAACCTAAATCCTGTTTAAAACAAACAAGAAAATAATAAAATAATACAATTTAATTAGGGTTGTCAATCAGTCCTGTACAATGTTAACTGCACAAGACCTTTTGACAAGGGATTCCCACATGCGGTTCCCACATAGTTTTAGTAAGAACCACAACCAGGGTAAACAACACCCAAGTAAAGCAAAATTATAACAGATTAAATAAAATAAATAAAAAAAAAAACGTTTCTTGGTGAATGAAGCATAACACTGAATGATTATATTTTATTCAAACAATATATATTTATATAAAAAAGTGCTGCCCATCTTTTTACATATATATATATATATATATATAGAGAGAGAGAGAGAGAAGGAAAAGTCCAGTGGGAGCACCAACCAGAACGTGGGTGCACGGTCCTGTGCAGGGTAGCGGCAATCCCCAATGGTATAGGAAACAAAGAAGTAGGACTGCACTCCAAAATAGTGATAAAATCAGCAGTAGTTTATTCACCCATAATATGGCAAGTCTTGCGACGTTTCGGCTCACAAGAGCCTTCCTCAAGCATGGTAACAGTGAAAGTGAAAGCATTATAAAGGCATTTCAAAAGTGTCCAACCCATGTGGGTGTGGTTACAATCTATTACAATTACAAACATCTGATACAAATCAATACAATAAAGTGCCTGTGCATGAAGTGACCAGTAGGGTGCAATTTATAACTTAGGGATGCCATCCCTTCAACGTGAATTAAAATGTATGCAATACTTTGTTTAAGTTTTAAGATCACAGTTACATAAGTGATTATATAATGAATGTGGATCACAGAAATTGGACCTCAGGTGGCAATGGGGCCCGCATATACCATGGCGTGCATCGCGCGTCTCCAAATCTTCATTGCGCATGACTACACTGACATCATCAGATGCGTCACAGTGCAAGAATCGAGCACATGCGCTCTGTGTAGTTGACATAAGGGCGCCATTTTGCTTAAGGGAAAATACCCTGAAGTTACGTGCATATTATATGCATAACTGTTGTCTAAACAGAATAATTGTGTATGCGACCGCTGTAGGGATCTCCTACATCTGCCAGCACCTGGACCGGAATCCCGACTATATGGGCGGGACACCAGACCAGGGAGCCGCGAGTGTCAGGGGGGAACATGACAATGGTCACCGCTGGCAATCGCAAGCCTCACTGCCGGGAATATATGGCAGTCATGAAGGGATAATCCCTTTACTATTTCGACAGCCGTATGTAATTGAAATACTGTTGTACATCTGGAGTGATGCGTGAGTACAAGAACGCTGATGTCCACCTCGGGTCGCATAGTCTCCAAAAGGTCGAAGTTCAAGGATCCACATCCAATACAGTGTAAGTAAAAAAAATTCTAAAAGGCAAAGAGAAATAGATATTTTAGTTTAAAAATAAATCTTTTTAAAGTTACAAATAGATCTTTCACAGTTACCGAGCACCAATATACGAATATGAGGAAGACAGAACGCAAATATGCAATGGAACTGAAAACGGGTCACAAATCCAGAGGCTCTCACCTGAACTCAATATTAAGACCCCTAGGGTACAGACTGTCCAGATCATATATCCAGCGTAACTCTCTTTTCTTCAAAAGTGTTAGGCGATCACCGCCTCTTCTAGAAAGCCTGACCTGGTCAATGATCCAGCATCTTAGATCCCGTTCGGAATGCCCGAGGGATCCAAAATGTCTGGACACTGGCAGATCAGTACGTCTCTTCCTTATTGAATTCCTATGATTATTTAACCTTACTTTCAGTTCTGTGGAAGTTTCCCCAACATATAGTAGGTTACAGGGGCAAGCCAACACATAAACCACATATGACGAGGAGCAATTTAGATGAAACTTTATAGGATACTCTTTATTGGTGGACGGATGTATGAAAGATCTAGTTTTACATATATATCGACAATTAACACAACCGAGACACGGATAACATCCAAGTCCCGGCTGTGTCAATGTCCGCTGTATGCTAGTTTTCTTTGGACCTGCATCCGCTCTGACCAAATGATCTTTGAGATTTTTATTTTTACGGTATGAGAGGAGGGGCGGAAGTTTGAATTCTGGTACATCCTTAATAGACTTGCTTAAGATGCCCCAGTTATCCTTCAAGATACGTCCTATCTCCATACTACACCCAGAGTATGTGGACATAAATGGTATCCTTTATAAATGGTATGACATTAGTGTCGAGAAAAGATAATTGTGTTTTGGAATATGACATAGTATACTGGAGATCAGGATCTATATCATTCAGGTATGCATGAAACTCCCTCAATTGTGGTTCGGTGCCAGACCACAGGAGGAAGACGTCATCTATGTATCGCCACCACCTAAGGACATGTTGAAAGTGGTGGGATGCATAGATAAAGTCCTCCTCCATGTGGCGCATATAGATATTTGCGTACGTTGGGGCCACATTGGACCCCATCGCAACGCCACGTTTCTGATTAAAGAAAACATCTTGAAACAAAAAATTGTTGTTTTCAAGGATCAACCTCAACAGAGTATTTATAAAAATTTTCGCATTCTGTGTTATGGACTATCCATCCAAATATTTATTAACCGCAGAAATGCCCTTCTCATGCCCTATTGACGTGTATAAAGAAACAACGTCAAAGGACACGAGAGTGACACTCTGCAATTCATCAACTTAAACTGACCTCAGTTGTTGCAGAAAATCGCCTGTGTCTTTAATGTAAGATTTTTCGGCCATTGAAAAATCCCTCAATATCTTATCAAGAAAAATTGATATTTTACTGAAGACAGAATCGGAACCAGATACGATGGGGCGACCGGGGGGGTCCACAAGACTTTTGTGGACTTTGGGTAGTACATATATGACAGAAGTGATGGGGGATCCCACCGTCAAATACTCCCTCAATCCCTCATCTATGATACCCCCGGCCACCACATCAGAAAGATTCCTATTGATGATGTTCATAATACGAAATTTCGGATCACTCTGCAACACACCGTATACATTAGTGTCATTTAATTGTCGTTCAATTTTTCTAATGTATTTTTGTGTATCAAGAACAACTACCCCGCCGCCCTTATCCGCCGGCTTAATGATTAATTGGGGGTTGTTCTTGAGTTGGGATAAGGCCTCAATCTCTGCAGTGGTCAGAGTAGGATAAAATAATCGTGCCGTATCCCCTGATGAGGATTTCAGCATTCTGACGTCTCTCTGAACCGCAGAGATGTAGGCCTCTACTGCAGGCTCATCTATATTAGGAACAAAAGCACTTTTATTAATTAAATTCAGTCCCTTAAGTAAAAATTCACTTGAGCATATTTGTGTGTTTGCACTGCGTCCCTTAAAAAACACTTTTAATCTAATTGAGCGAAAAAAATCATTAAGATCCATCTCTAAATCAAACCAGTTTACCTTAGTGCTCGGGCAAAAGGTAAGCCCCTTAGATAAAACACTTAGCTGGGCTTCCGTCAGTTCAACTGATGATAGGTTGAAGACTATTGTCTCTTTCTCTGTGATGGCGTCCTTGTTGATTGTGGTCTGGTTCTGTTGTAGCGCTGTTTCCCCTTGTCTTCTGTATCGATGACCTCCTCTCCTGGTTCTTGATCTTTTCTTTTCTTTGTGTCCAATTCTACCCCTAAAAAAGCTTGGTCTTCGTCAGTGGGGGATTGTGTATACCTTCGCCTTGTCTTGTTATCACGGTTAAAACGTGGTGGAGGTTGGACGGACATTACATATACAAATACCTGCTGATGACCTCACACAATACAAAGAGGAAGTTAAAAATCAGCTAAACAGGTTTCAGATGGAATTGGAGGAGGGGAAAAGGAATAAATGGTCACGTGATGCAGATGATTATAAGCGAGGTGATATATATGCATGGCAAACTGACCACCAGTCCACGAGTTTTAACCGTGATAACAAGACAAGGCGAAGGTATACACAATCCCCCACTGATGAAGACCAAGTGGTAGCTGCAAATGCAGTGGAGAAGTTTAAGCATGCATGGGATAGGCATAAGGCCATCCTTCATATAAGATAGGGCCAGGGGCTATCCATAGTATTTAGTATATTGGGCAGACTAGATGGGCCAAATGGTTCTTATCTGCCGACACATTCTATGTCTATGTTTCTATGTTTGAAAGAAGCCTAAAATTACATAACAATTGAATAATGGATACTAAGCAGGTGGCTCACTCAGGTTTATCACGATCGGTGCACAGGTTCAAAGAAACACCCCTAGTTCTGATTGATATATGAATATGGAATAGAACCGGCACTCAGAACATTGGGAATTCACGTGGGACTGAGATGTATGGTTAAATTTTTTTTATTAAACAGTATACCCTGTGAACACTGGGTTAAAAATACTTATAAAATATGACAATAAAAACATCTATTTGAACACACTACCCATGTAATTCTCTATGCCAAGGAAAGCTGCATCCGTATCTTCCACAATGGGTCCGACTCGTTGAATCACAGCCGTCTGTGGCAAAGTGAATCAGGGCTGGTTGTATTCCAATTACGGTATACAAATAGCATATAATACGTGCATACAAATCAAATGTAAATATAAAATATAAAATACACTGTATAAAAGATGTCACAATGCAAATCGCAAATGCTAGCTCGTTCGGGTGTTATTTTTCTTATAGTATCGAGATTGTCCGCTGTAATTGTCTCAAAATACAGAGTGTACTGGATATTAGTTCAATTGTCCAGCAGGTCTGTGTTACACACTTATAATGACATAACAATACATTATAAAACATTTGCAGATACTCCCAGGTCTGGTCTGGTGTACTGCACATGCATTCAACACAAATTTTTTATGAGCCCCTAACTTGTGATTAGGGTGTGTCCTATCTATTCCAAGTTTCATTGCACATTTATTAACCCCTATCATGACATTTTTAAAATTACTTAAATGTGATAAAAATGTATAAATGAAAGTAAAAGTTTGTAACATACCTTCAAAATTACACTTGTAAACCAGGGCCCTTTCAGCACAGTGCTTAGATAATTAAAAATGTCTGTTATTTTACACTTAAGAGACAGACTTGTTAAGGTTATACAGGTGGAGAGCTGCATTTATGCCTTGTGAAAAGCATATGATGAAAAATGCTTTGAGAACATCTTCACTTCATCAAATAGTAAGTTAACACCCTCATTTTTATTTGTTTGTCGATAAAAGAGTTATACAGAAACTTAGTCTGTGGATTTATGATCTGGGCACAGTGCATTTTGCCAAAACAGCAAACATATTTATGCAAAAGAAATATAAAACTTGATTTATGAAATCATAAAAACATTTTATGCATTTTAACGCCAGGGTATAATCTCTTTTTAGTTCTCTATAAAGGATGATCATGTAAATAGACCTATGATGCAAGGGCCACTAGGGGGCACTGCTTGTGCCTAGTTATTCTAACTAAAATAGTCTAGGAACAGTGGGCAATGTTTGACATTGCTCAGTGGCAGTTCTCTAATGGGAAAAGGCTTTATAATGCGTCACATAGTAAGCATAATTCTTTAGAATGGGAAAACATTAAATTTCCATAATGGCAAAGAATTTTAGCACTATAGTAAATACATTTTCTCCCCTCCAATGGGATCCATAAAATATCCTTAGCATCACAGCCCGTAAGAGGAATCTATTCAGTTACTTCAAACCTTTTTATGTATAGCACCAGGTTATTACTCTTGATAGGGAACAATAAGTCTTCCAGGGGCAGTTTATGAACTAGTTCAAAACCAGTTCATTGACTCCCCCACTTCTTGACCAGACATATTTTTTGTTTTGTTAGCATGCTCATATTTGAAAGCCATAACTTTTTTTCCAGCTTGGTTATGTAAATAATTTTTGCTCCTGTTTTCAGTGAAAAATGTATAGCGCTTTATTTTTATGTATTTTTTATTTTAACATTTTTTGTATTTTTATTTATTTGTTTAATAGCACAAAGTGGAACTAAAATACATTTTTTTTAAATGATATCCCCTTTCTGTAATGGTCATTTTGATATTGCCACTACAATTTAGGACAAGTCCAAACTAGTAGACTACACCTCGCTTGTCTGTGGTATTCAAATTGATTAATGGCCAAGGGGAATCAGCCAGCCTAGGAATCAAAGACTGGATTCTCTGCCTGGCGTAGCCTGCTCAACTCTTTTATTAACTTTTGCCTAGGTGAGTCTATGTCTAACCCCCCTTACAAACTAATGTTAGTATAGCCAATTAAAATCATTTATTGAAGCAACAAATCAGAAGCATAACCGTATAATGGAAAAATGTATCTAAACATTATGTAAACATGATTCAAAATACTACAGAAGTACCTTTCCTACATTTCCTATTGTCTCAATATTTGAGTGGTTCCCTATTTGCAGTAGCAAAGTTCCTTATAAATGGTAGTTGCAAAACAGATTTAAAGAATACACAGACTATAATAGTTCAAATCATGGTTTTTCAGATATAAAAGACCTCCTAACGAAGCTGAGGCGAAACGCGTGTCAAGGTTTTCAGCCTGTCCTGTGCCTGCTGTTTCTGCCCTCCATCATGTCTCATGGTATGTTGTAAGTTTCCATCAGGTGCCTATGGGTGAGCTCTGTTTATAGCCTTTAGACCTCTTTCACACTACCGTATGACTATGTCAGTGTTTTGTGATCCGTTTTTCACGGATCCGTTGTTCCGTTTTTTTTTTCCGTTGTGTTTCCGTTTCCGTTCCATTGTTCCGTTCCGTTTTTCCGTATGGCATACACAGTATACAGCAGGGATTTCAAACTCGTGGCCCTCCAGCTGTTGCAAAACTACAACTCCCATCAAGCCTGGGCATACTACAGCTATCAGGGAATGATGGGAGTTGTAGTTTTGCAACATCTGGAGGGCCATGAGTTTGACATCCATGGTATACAGTAATTACATAGAAAAAATTGGGCTGGGCATAACATTTTCAATAGAGGATTTCAGAAAAAACGGGATACGGAAGACATACAGATGCATTTCCGTATGTGTTCCGTTTTTTTTGTGGACCTATTGACTTGAATGGAGCCACAGAACGTGATTTGCGTGCAATAATAGGACATGTTCTATCTTTCAACGGAACGGAAAAACAGAAATACGGAAACGGAATGCATACGGAGTACATTCCGTTTTTTTTGCGGAACCATTGAAATGAATGGTTCCGTATACAGACCGCAAAAAATGGCCTACAAAGCGGAAACAAAAAACGGTAGTGTGAAAGAGGCCTTATTGGAAGGATTGGTGCATGGGGCCTTATTTATTTGAGCATTTCAGATAGATATTACTCTGCTTATGTTGTCATGGGTGTATCATTAAGGGTCAAAAGCCTGAAGACTCATCTAGTGGCTATGCATTGGAGTGTTGATCACAGTTATTATTTCAGTGGCTAGCACCATATACCACTCCGCTGTGAATCACCCCACTGCATATCATACATACTCCTGACATGTGTTCCATCTCTTTGGTGGGCTACAGAGACACTGGCCGGGGGACTATTTTTTGTTATCTTTTATATTTAAATAATTATTTGCTTATTATGAAATAAAGTATATATTTTTTTAATACATTGGGCATTCTTTGGTGTTTTTTTCAACAACATTTTAGGTTTATACGGTTGCTTTTCCGTTTGCCATATCTCATGGCATTATAGTGAGGCTTTTTTGGTTCTATATAATAATTCAAAGGTATATGATGGAAGTAAGCAAAATAGGGATAAAGACTTAATGCAGAATAGATAACAATTTTAGAAGATGTTAATAAATATCCTATCTAATGTATAACTTGTTAATACATGTTTGTAGTCAAGATTGAGGATATCTAGAAGGGTTCATTTATGCCATGTATTCTATAAGTTTTTTTAATTTTATTTATCTTTAAAGGAATTTTTTCACAATTGACGTTTATCACCTAATCATGACTGCCATTCCATTAGAACTTCTCATCACCTAGGACGGTCATGCTGGTGAGACAACTGTACAAATTGACTGGTGATACAGTACTGTGATAAAATTATAACTTTTGATTTTGAAAAGAACGTTCAGTCAAAATACTTCTATAAACTCAAACTATGTATTAATTAAAGGGAACCTGTACCAGGAAACAGACACAATGCCTTGTAGGGCTAGCTCAGCTGAATGTAATCATTACTTAGTGATCCATATAGCTACTCTGTGCACCCTCTCTACCTGCTTTCTCTGCCAGCCCCTCCCTCTCCTTCCTGATTGATAGGTTTCAATATATGCAAATGAGCCTCTAGGAGCAACGGGGTCGTTGCCATTACACCTGCTTTTTCTGCAACTGCCGTGCCCTCTCCACTTTGATTGACAGGGCATTATGGTGTTTTCACTACTTGGCACTGTCAATCAAAGTGGAGATGGCGTGGGAGTTGCAGAGAGAACAGAGTCTCTAGGTGTAATGGCAACTCCCCTAGAGGCTCATTTGCATATATTTAAACATCATTTTATCAGCAATGCAGGCACATACAAACATGGGACCAACACAAACGTCTTCAGCTACCAAGTGCACATGCAATGGGTTAGCCAGGTTTCTAGGTATAAATCTGCTGACAGATGCCCTTTAACTGCTCATTTGCATATGGCCTAAAAATAATTTTTCTACAGAATTAAGCAACAGATGGCCAAGTGAACATTATGACTACATTCAACTGAGATAACCTTTCAAAGCTTTGTGCCTGCTTCAACAGAAAATTACCTGGTAGCAGACTCCCTTTAATCTTGCTTAAATCCTACTGAAACGATTAGACCAGGCATCTCAAACTGCGGCCCTCCAGCTGTTGCAAAACTACAACTCCCACAATGCCCTGCTGTAGGCTGATACCTGTAGGCTGTCCGGGCATGCTGGGAGTTGTAGTTTTGCAACAGCTGGAGGGCCGCAGTTTGAGATCCCTGGATTAGACCCAACGTTAACCAAAAGGTTCTATTAAAAACAGCGTGAGCCTCTACCCAATTTTTATATTAAGTGTACATTCAATTTCAATTGCTTGCTATTCTTGCAGTGTAGAGCATTAGTATGTGTGCACTAAGGAAAAGGCTGCAGTCCATATCTTCATGCATAAGAAAAGCACCAAACATTTAACCACCCCTGATATGTTTCACCTAGATGCTTTGTCATCAGGCTTAGACAGCCTGATGACAAAGATATATATATACCACTGAGGAAGGAGCCCTAGAAGGGATCCAAAGTGCATTTTGGAAGGAATATTGGCAACTGGTTTTACTACATTTGAATTGGAAATAAATTGGAAGTTACCGCTTACAAACACAAGGATAGTGTTTTACAGTAAGCAGTCTTGTCTCTGGCACTGCTTGTTTCATTATCCAGGTCTTATCAATGCCTTTACTTAGGCATTCTACAAATATTTAGAAAAATGTTAGACATGGCAGAGCAGAAATTTTCAGTGTAGCAGATTTGAGTTTGTCATTAAAGGTGTTATCCCATGAGTAATGTAAAAAACAAAAGCTCAAGGGGACTGCATTTTCTGCTGCAGCTAAGGGGACATGTCCATTCTCCTGGAGCTCTCTCCCTATCACAACTCAGGAGGCAGATGAAGGATGAAACTGAGACTGTGCGGCCATCTTAGTGAGCAGGTCAATGAAATAAGAAAAAAAAAAAAAACAGGTTGCGCCATACAGATACATTTTATTAAATAACTCAGTGGTTATGCTAAATTTTTTATTACATGAAATTAGAAAAGTATTTAGATCCAGGTGCTGGTTTGAAAAATGTAGACTATCGTTAGTGGGACAATCCCTTTAAATCCAACTCCTCATGAAATGTGTTATCTGAGGTTTTACACTGACTTCAGGCATACCTACAGGTTAAACTTGAAAAATTAGAATATCGTGCAAAAGTCCATTTATTTCAGTAATGCAACTTAAAAGGAATTGCATTAATGCAGCTTAAAATTAGAAGTTTGTGAAAGGTTAAATATTCTAGGCTCAAAGTGTGACACTCTAGTTAGTTAATAATCCATACCCCCTGAGCAAAGGGTACCTCAAAATTGAAACATTGGGGTTTCATAAGTAGGGTTGAGCGAACATGAACTGTAAAGTTTGGGTTCATACCAAACTTTTGGATTTTTGGACCCCAGACCCGAACATTTCAGTAAAAGTTCTGGTTAGGGTTCAGTGATTTCTTGGCACTTTTTGAAAGGCTGCAGAGCAGCCAATCAACAAGCGTTTAACTATGTGCCCTTAGAAGCAATCACAGCTATGCCTACTAATGGCATGGCTGTGATTGGCCAGTGCAGCATGCAACCCAGCCTCTATATGAGCTGGAGTCACGTAGAGCTGCATGTCACTCTGATGTTACTAGTGTATGAAGAAGATGCTGCTGTGAGGGAGAGAATAGGACGGAATCTGTGATCAGAACTCCAATTAAACTCAGCGTTCTACATAGATTTAGTTGTGTGGGTGCAGTGCACAATCTTTTTACCCTGCCTGAGCCCAGTCACACAGAAAAATAACTTTAATCCGTCTGTTAGTTGAGTGGGCGGTGGCGGACATTTTATTCAAGCTCAGTGCACCAGCACTGCATCTGTGCTTTTGTGACTGCATCTGGGTTTAAAAAAACACCCATTTTTGGCAATATTCTACATCTGGGGCCTCTGAAGCATTAGTTAGTGTGAAATTTAAGCTAGAAATACAGCAATGATTTTCAGGGTTTTAAATAAAACACACTTTTTGGGCAAAATATTCAATTTTACAGCCCTTGCTGCAACTGTACGTGTGAAATTCAAGAGTTATATACTGCTGTAATATTCTGTTAGTAAAAAAAAAACACCAATTTTGGGCAAAATACTTAATATTGCAGCCTTTGCTGCATCTGTGATAGTTAAAAACAAGCTTGAAATACTTAAATAATTTTCTGGCTTTGAAAAAACATCAATTTTTGGCAATAACCTCCATCTTGGGCCTCTGACGAATTAGTCAGTGTCACAGTACGCTACCCACGTCGCTTGGTGGATCTGCAGCGCCGATAAGTAACCACAAAGATCAGAGATTGTTTGAATTTTAGCATTAGTCAGTGTGCAATTTAAGCTAAAAAAACAGTTTTATTTTTCTGGGTTTTAAACACCCTTTAGGACAAAGTACTTAATATTGCAGTCTTAGCTGCATCTGTTATTGTTAAAACAAGCATGAAATACTTCCAAATTTTTCTGGCTTTGAAAAAACACCCATTTTTGGCAACAACCTCCATATTCTGTTATAAAAAAAACACCCATTTTGGGCAAAATACTTAATATTGCAGCCTTTGCTGCATATGTGCTTGTTAAAAACAAGCTTGAAATACTTCAATAATTTTCTAGCTTAGAAAAAACACACATTTTTGGCAATACCCTCCATCATGGGGCCTCTGCCACATTAGTCAGTGTGCAATTTAAGCTAGAAATACAGCTATAATTTTCTGGGTTTAAAAAAAAAAACATTTAGGGCAAAATACTTAATTTGCCGCCTTGTCTGCATCTGTCAGTGTGAGATACACGCTTTAGATACTGCTGTGCTATTCTGGTATTAAAAAAACACCCATTTGGGGAAAAATCTTAATTTGTGGCCTTGTCTGCATCTGTACGTGTGAGATACACCCTTTAGATACTGTTGTTCTATTCTGCTATAAAAAAACACCCATTTAGGGCAAAAAACTAAATTTTGCAGAATTTGCTGCATCTGTCATTGTGAGATACATGCGTTAGAGACTGTACTATTCTGTAAAAAAAACACCCATTTTGGGCAAGATACTAAATTTGAGAAATATGAGGAGAGCATCAAATAAGAGACGTGGCCCCGGTCGTGGTGCTGCTGGTGGAGCTACTGTTGCAGGGAGAGAACGTGGTCGATCTGTGCCAGCTACACGCACAAGTGAAACACCTTCTTCAGGTGCGAGTAGGCTACAGAACCTTCAGCGGTATTTGGTCCGGCCTAATGCGGCTCTACGAATGGTGAGGCCAGTACAGGCAATAGTAAATTGAGTTGCTGACAGTGCCTCCAGTTCCTTCACATTGTCTCCCATACAGTCTCCTGCTGAAAGATCAGAGTTGGCACCTGCAGCCGATGTCCATCAGTCTTTCACCTCACCCCCTTGCAAATCAGCCAAGCAGTCTGAGCCCCAAGTCATGCAACAGTGTCTTCTGCTTTTTGATGACTCTGTTAGCAGGGTTTTGCAGGGCCATCCACCTAGCCCTGCCCCAGACGTGAAAGAGATTGAGTGCACCGATGCCTAACCACTTATGTTTTAAGATGAGTACATAGGAGAACCATCGCAGCACGTCTCGGATGATGACGAAACACAGGTGCCAACTGCTGGGGCTTTCGAAAGTGTGCAGATCGACAAGGAGGGAAGGGGTGAAGACTGGGTGGAAGATGATGAGGAGGACGATGAGATCCTCAACCCCACATGGAATCAAGGTCATGCGAGTCACCTGTGTAGTTCGGAGGAAGAGGCATTGGTTGCACAGAGCCACCAGCACAGCAGAAGAGGGAGCAGGGTGCAAAAGCAGAGTGGGCATCCCCTAGACAGTACGCCTTCTACTGCGCACCGCAGCGAGGGACCGAGCACACCAAAGCCAGCTCCAAGGAGTTGCCTGGCAAGGCAGTTTTTCAGACAATGTGCTGACGACAAGACACGAGTGGTTTGCACGCTGTGCCATCAGAGCCTGAACCGAGGCATAAACGTTCTCAACCTAAGCACAACATGCATGACCAGGCATCTAAGTGCAAAGCACGAGCTGCAGTGGAGTAGACACCTCAAAAGCCAAGAAAGGATTCTGGCTCCTACTGCTTCCGCTTCTGCTGCAGTCTCGGCCTTTTCATCCACCTCTGGACAGTTCTCACCGTGCTGCTGCTCGCCTGTCAGCACTGAAGCGTAACTTTGGCCTTCCCACTCACCGCCTCCTATGCAACATGCCTACAAGGTGGAACTCCACTTTGCACATGCTGGCCAGACTGTGCGAACAACAGCAGGAGATAGTGGAGTTTCAGCTGCAGCACGCACGGGTGAGTCGCTCGGCGGAACAACACCACTTCTTCACCACCAATGACTGGGCCTCCATGTGAGACCTGTGTTCCTTGTTGTGCTGTTTCGAGTACTCCACCAACATGGCAAGTGCTGATAACTCAGTTCTCAGCGTTACTATCCCACTTCTATGCCTCCTTGAAAAAACGCTGCTGGCAATGATGGAAGAGGATGTGGCACAGGAGGAGGAGGAGGAGGAAGAGGGATCATTTCATAGGGAATCCTGCCAGTTATTCACAAGTGGCTACGAAAGTGGGTTCCTGCACCCACAAACGCCAGGTACAACATTGTCCAGTCAGGGCACAGTTCTGGAGGATGACAAGGTAGAAAATGAGGAGGAGGAGATGGAGGAGGAAGAACCATGTTCACATCAGGGTGGAAACCCAGACCAGCTTTTGGCCATCACTGGCGTGTGGCTGGGGGGATACAGAGGACACAGACGATACACCTCCCACAGAGGACAGCTTTTCATTGCCTCTGGGCAACCTGGCATACATTCTGCAGTGTCTCCATAACAACCGCAGAGTTCCCCACATTCTAATTTGTCCTGATTACTAGGTGGCCACGCTGCTAGATCCCCATTACAAGGACAACGTACCGTCCTTAATTCCCTCACTACAGCGTCATTATAAGATGTGAGATGTGGTAGACGTGCTGCTGGTGGCATTCCCACCTGACAGCGGGAGCACAGTGGAAGCACAAGGCAAAGGCAGAGGAGGAGGAAGATGTCGCCAACGCAGCTGGGGCACCGCCAGCACCTCAGAAGGCAGGGTTAGCATGGCCGAAATGTGGAAAAGCTTTGTCAGCATGCCACAACAACCAGCAACACCAGCTAATATGGAATGTCTTACCAGGAGGCAGCATGGTGGAGCAGTATGTGTGCACACGCCTACACGTACTAAATGACGGGTCTGCCCTCTTCAACTTCTGGGTCTCCAATTTGGGCACATGGCCTGAGCTTGCCCTTTACGCCTTTTGAAGGTGCTGGAATGCCCTGCAGCCAGTGCATTATTTGAATGTGTGTTTTGGAGTGTACCCTAATAAAAAAAAAGTTAATAAAAAATTAAAACCAAAAAACAGTGTTGGCTACCTCATCCTCCTCCACCGCTGCTTCCAACTACATTGCTACGTCCAACGCCTCCTCAAACTCCTATTCCATATGGACCTCCACCTCATAAATCAATTTTTTATTTTTTTTGTACGGATTTTATTTTATGTCATTTCACTAATTTAGTAGACAGGTTAAAAAAAATCACTAATTTGTCTGTTACATTTTCGGGTGAAATTCACCAATTTTTGGGTGTGATAGACCCCTGCTCTACCTAGTAGACAGGTTAATAAATTTCTATAATTTTTCTGTTACATTCTTGGGTTGACATTTTACAATTTTGGCCGTGAATAAACCCCTGCTCTGCATAGGTGACAGGGACCGAAATTTAAAAATTTTTTTTTTTCCATTGGTGGGTGACATTAAACAAAATCTGGCGATGAAAAAAAAAACCCACTCTGCATAGGTGACAGGGGCTTAAATTTCAAAAATTTGCCTTTAATTGGCCCTTTCATTCGATCCTTCTGCTTTAATAACTTGTCCCACATTTCCGCTTCATCCCATTGCAGCCATTGACCTCCCTTGGATAAGGTCTCCCTTTCTCACGCTCCCTTTCGGTTGATTTTCCGATAACCGTGATCAACATGGTAGACTCAGAAAAGAACATCGAAAGTTGAAAGAGAACATATCCAAATGAATGGTAGACGTCACAGGGATGTGCGATCAGGCAGAGGTTATCTAGAGTTAACAAAGCTGCAGTTAGGGCCTCTCCTGGCTAACATTTCCAAATCAAAAATACCCCAGTGACATTCCCTATAATTTTTTATTAATAATTCCAATAACAGGGCATCTTAGGAGTCCTGTATTGTTATTTATCGTCACTACCTCCCCGAGTCGGGAGTGGGTAATTGCCGCGTGCCCCCTGTCTAACTTGGAAGCTTATGCTTCAATACTTTGTCCCACATTTCCACTCGATTACATTTAATTTCATCCATTGTCCTCCCTTGGAGGCGGTATCCCTTTCTCAGGCTCCCTCTCCGGCCTGGAACCCTGTTTGCCTGCCACCAGTGATCACCATGGTAGGCGCATAAAAGAACATCAAAAGTTGATAGGGAAGATATCCAATTGGATTGTGGACATCACGGGGGCGTGTGACATGGTGGAGCAGTATGTGTGCACACGCCTACACGTACTGAATGATGAGTCGGCCCCCTTCAACTTTTGGGTCTCCAAATTGGACACATGGCCTGAGCTTGCCCTTTGCGCCTTGGAGGTACTGGCCTGCCCTGCAGCCAGTGAATTGTCTGAACGTGTGTTTAGCACAACTGGAGGGGGTTATTACAGATTATATTTCCCAATGTTTTGGGGTGTACCCTAATTTAAAAATAAAAAAAACTGTGTAGGCTGCCTCCTTCTCCTTCACCGCCGCTTCCACCTACACCGCCACATCCACTGCCTCCTCAACCTCCTACTCCATATGGACCTTGTCCTCCTAGATCAAGATTACAATTTTTTAAATTTTATGTATTTTATGTTATTTAAAGTAATTTCCCTATCCACATTTATTTGCAGAGCACTTGCCATGCTCTTAACCACATTTTGATGCCATTTGCAGCCCTCTAGCCCTTTCCATGACATTTTTACAGTCATTTTAGTGCTCAAAAGTTTGGGTCCCCATTGACTTTTATGGGGTTCGGGTTCAGGGTCAAGTTCCGGTCAAGTTCCGGTTCCGAACTTGAACTTTTTTGTGAAGTTCGGCCGAACCCGTCGAACTGGAACATCCAGGTGTCCGCTCAACTCTAGTCATAAGCTATAAGCCATAATAATCCTAATTATAACAAATAAAGGCTTGAAATATCTCGCTTTGCATGTAATGAGTCTATCTCATATGTTAGTGTTACCTTTTAAGTTGGATTACTGAAATAAATGAACTTTGCACAATATTCACATTCTTTGAGTTTCACCTGTATATATTATGTGAATTGGTAACAGACATTATTCCAGATAGATAAAGCAAATAGTCATTCTTTTGGTCCCTGACATGTTATACAATAGAAAGCACTGAAAACTGTAAAGCAAGGAAAGTGAAATAGCTCAGGGTATTGTTGTGTACACTCAAGGTCATACAATGAGCCCGTTTAGAAACATTTTATGCATAAAGAACATTTAATTAGGGATGTTCGGCTTTGGTGTGTTCGGCCGAACTTCGGGTCAAAGTTCGGGTTCGGGACCTGAACTTGACCCGAACTCGAACCTGAACCCCATTGAAGTCAATAAGGGCCTGCACTTTGGTGCATTAAAATGGCGGTAAAATAGTCGTAGGAGGGCTAGAGGGCTGCAAAAAAGGAAGTAAAATGGGGGTAAGAGGATAGGGAAATGACTTAAAATAACATAAAATAGAAAAAAAATTAAAAATAATATTCTGGAACTAGGAGGCAGAGGTCAAAGTGGAGTAAGAGGTTGAGGAGGTGGTGTACGTGGAGGTGTAATTGGAAGCGACTGTGGAGGAGGAGGTAATCAACACTTATCGTTGTTTTATCATTTTTATTTTTTCCTTTTATTTTATTTAATTTTTTATAAATTTGGAAAGACCCCAAAACATTGGGAAATAGAAAATGGAATGTAAAGAGAAAGTGCGCTGTAGTATAACAATGGTTGGGTGCGGCCGATATAGTTCTCCACTCAGCACAAGGTATGGATGCGGCCTCATTTACCTCCGGTGGAGGCCGGGCTGCGGGCGGAGTGTCCAGAGTGAGGCGGGCAGCGTCACGGGCCGGGTCTGCAGTCCGGAGGCAGTCTTCTGGGATGCAGCGTCGGCGAGAGTGTGCTGGGATGTCGCCACCTGCTGGTCAGTCACCTGGGCCAGGCAAAGGTCTGATGAGTAATGCGCTGGCTGGGGATCTGGACTTGGCTCCGCCCCCAGTGCAGCTGGTAGATGACTTTAATATGGGGGATCAGGTTGCGGCTCGCGGTGGACAGGCCGTGGAGCTGGGGCTGGTTGACCCTGAAGCTGGAGATGATCATCGACCGCGGCCACCTGGCGGTGGGCCGGTATGCCAGGAATTATCGACCGTGCAGCCACGTCCAGCGGTGCCTGGCAGGGATTTCGTGGCGGACCAGTCGTTTGAAGAAGGAGAAGTCAGCCAGGAGGCGTGGGAGTTCGAGGGGCGGATGGATGATGCTGGCGGCACATGTCCTTCAACGTCCAGGTCATCAGCTGGGTCAACGCTGAGAGGAGCAACGATGAGGTCGGAGGCTGCTGGGAGGATACCCCAGGGACAGCCAGGTGAGAGGACGTCGGGTCAGGATCCTGTTGGGGGGGCATGGATGTATTGTCGGGGGAGGAGGTTTTGGCGTGTGAAGTGTTGGCTGGTATGTGGTCGTTGTTGGCGCGTTGGAAATCTGGGGCCGTGTCGTCTCCGGCCACAGTATGGGCTGCTGCGCCTGTGGTTGAGGAGGGGGTGCGTTTGAGCGCAGCTGGTGGTGGCGGCACTCCTGCCGTTGTGGCGGGGTCGGCGGCGGAGGTGGTAGAGAGACGGCCGGGGAGGAGGTCAGGTTGGCTGATGCGGCGAAAGGGGAGGTATACGTGTGCTTTGAGGGGCCGTTGGGGGCTCATTTGAAGAGTGAGGTCAGGGAGAAGATTTGGAAGGACGAGTATGTCGAGATATTCTCGTTGCTTCCGTTAGACAAGTTTAATTTGGATAGGGTGAAGCCAGATGAGAGTAAAAGAGAGGAGGAGGAGAAGCGGAGGTACATGTTGATTCCGCGTACTTTTTTAAATTGGCTTCAGGCTTTTGCTATTCTTGCTAGTGTGGTGGGTGAGAAGGCGCCTGAACACTGTTCCCCCCTTTTTTGCTATATGGACGCCATAGGGGAGGCGTATCGGACGTATGGCGGGATGGCGTGGCTCAGGTACGATGAGCAGTTTCACCAGAGAAAAGCGGTCAGGCCTAGTATTCGGTGGGACCATAAGGACATTGGTCTGTGGATGCGGTTGATGTCTGCTCCGAAGGGGGTTAGCCAGCCTTTTCGTGGGGCGGTTGGGGGTTCCTCGACAACGGATGCAGCCGGAGGGAGCAAGAGGGGATGTTGCTGGCAATTCAACGAAGGTTACTGCAAGTATCTTTCCGATTGCCGTTTCAAACATGAGTGTTCCGATTGCTTGAGAAAGATCACACTGATCGAAACGTCGCATTTGTTTTGGTGAAATAAAGCATTAAGGATCAAGGCTGGAGAGTGCTGCAGTGTTCTGTTACAATTGCATCTGGTTATACGGTCTTGGTGATGAGGCCATTATGCGGATTGGCAGGTGGGAGTCTGCGTGTTTTCGTTCGTATATTCGTCTTCACATGTTGTAACGTTGGTGTGTGTTGTGGGGTGCTGTCTGTTTTACTTGTTAAATTGCTTGTTTGGGTTCTAATTTGATTTGTTTGTTTGCAGGACCGCCTTCATGTTTGGCTTGGATTCTCAGCCATTCTTATGTGTATTGGGGAGTGTTAAGAGCTGATGTGAGGAGAAGTGGACGACAAGTGGACGACGGTTTCCAGCCGGATGATTTACGGGTCCGGTGGATTGGTGTGCGGGGTATGTTGTGGGGGCGTGTGTTACCTGAATTTCATGCTTATGCTTCTTTGGATCGGTGTCCGGACATTGTGGTTTTGCATGTGGGTGGGAATGATTTAGGTGTTCGCCGCTCGAGGGATGTTATACGAGATATTAAGCTGGATTTGTTGCGTTTGACGGAGGAGTTCCCGGATTTGCTGGTTGTGTGGTCGGATGTGGTGGCAAGGAATTTGTGGCGTTTTGCGAGGTCTGTGGATCGCATTACCAAGGCACGTGCAAAGTTGAACAAGGAGGTGGGGCGCTTTGTACGGCGACAAGGCGGTTTTGTGATACGTCACAGGGAGTTGGAGGTTGCTTCGCCTCAATTCCTCAGGGCGGGTGGAGTTCATCTCAATGAGATTGGTACTGATCTGTGGGCGCTGGGGCTTCAGGAGGGTTCGGAGACAGCGTTCAGGGTGTGGCGGGACGTCCATAGGTTAGGTGTCTCCTATGTGCGTCGATGGGAGGTTAACGGGGGTCCTGTTTTTATAGGTGCATGACATGTAGGAACGTGCATCTTATGTGGTTTGGTAAGCTGAAAGCTGGGGGGCTCCTGTTGGGCTAAAAGGCCTACAGGGGTAGAGGAAGATATGGATTCTGGAGGATTTGGTGCCCTTGGGTCGGAGAGTGCGGCCGAGGGTAAACAATGATGTGTGGAGTAAAGATCAAAGCTTGCTTGGGTTGCCTTCTATCCTTCCGCAAAGTGAATGTTGTTACATTGTATTGATATGTTACCTATATACACTCACCTAAAGAATTCTTAGGAACACCTGTTCTATTTCTCATTAATGCGATTATCTAGTCAACCAATCACATGGCAGTTGCTTCAATGCATGTAGAGTTGTGGTCCTGGTCAAGACAATCTCCTGAACTCCAAACTGAATGTCTGAATGGGAAAGAAAGGTGATTTAAGCAATTTTGAGCGTGGCATGGTTGTTGGTGCCAGACGGGCCAGTCTGAGTATTTCACAATCTGCTCAGTTACTGGGATTTTCACGCACAACCATTTCTAGGGTTTACAAAGAATGGTGTGAAAAGGGAAAAACATCCAGTATGCGGCAGTCCTGTGGGCGAAAATGCCTTGTTGAAAAGGAGAATGGGCCGACTGATTCAAGCTGATAGAAGAGCATGATTGACTGAAATAACCACTCGTTACAACCGAGGTATGCAGCAAAGCATTTGTAAAGCCACAACACGCACAACCTTGAGGCGGATGGGCTACAACAGCAGAAGACCCCACCGGGTACCACTCATCCCCACTACAAATAGGAAAAAGAGGCTACAATTTGCACAAGCTCACCAAAATTGGACTGTTGAAGACTGGAAAAATGTTGCCTGGTCTGATTAGTCTCGATTTCTGTTGAGACATTCAAATGGTAGAGTCCGAATTTGGCGTAAACAGAATGAGAACATGTATCCATCATGCCTTGTTACCACTGTGCAGGCTGGTGGTGGTGTAATGGTGTGGGGATGTTTTCTGGGCACACTTTAGGCCCCTTAGTGCCAATTGGCTATTGTTTAAATGCCACGGGCTACCTGAGCATTGTTTCTGACCATGTCCATCCCTTCCCCATGACCACCATGTACCATCCTCTGATGGCTACTTCCAGCAGGATAATGCACCATGTCACAAATCTCGAATCATTTCAAATTGGTTTCTTGAACATGACAATGAGTTAACTGTACTAAAAAGGCCCCCACAGTCACCAGATCTTAACCCAATAGAGCATCTTTGGGATGTGGTGGAACGGGAGCTTTGTGCCCTGGATGTGCATCCCTCAAATCTCCATCAACTGCAAGATGCTATCCTATCATTATGGGCCAACATTTATAAAGAATGCTATCAGCACCTTGTTGAATCAATGCCACATAGAATTAAGGCAGTTCTGAAGGCAAAAGGGGGTCCAACACCGTATTAGTATAGTGTTCCTAAGAATTCTTTAGGTGAGTGTATATTAATGTATGCCTTAAATGATGTTGGATAATATTGTTGTTTAATAAACGGCTGCTATGGCCTTTTCTACCAAGAATTTGGATTCCGTGTGTTTACTGGGGGATGGGAGGAGTTGTTGGTGGGAAAAGGCCTGGAATGATCTTACCTCCTTAAGTCGGTATGACAACGGAGCGTGGCGCAGATGTAGCGCAGTGAGAATTGACTGGAAGGGGGAAGTTTCTAGGCCAGTATAGGGTTAAGTTGGAGGGGAAGGGGTGTGGTGCTTCAGGGGAGGGTTTGGGGGCGGTTTGTATGCGCCACTTATAGTCTGGGGTAGAGGCGGGAACAGCACCAGTGTCCGTTGCGCTTTGCGAGTTGCCCACCCACCCGCCCTGTTTTTTAGTTGTTTTGTGGGGCAATTCTATGTCATAGCAGATGGGCAGGTTAATGCGGGGGTCCTGGAAGGCAATACTATGTTTTTATAGGTGCATGACATGTTGGAACGTGCATCTTATGTGGTTTGGTAAGCTGAAAGCTGGGGGGCTCCTGTTGGGCTAAAAGGCCTACAGGGGTAGAGGAAGATATGGATTCTGGAGGATTTGGTGACCTTGGGTCGGAGAGTGCAGCCGAGGGTAAAGAATGATGTGTGGAGTAAAAATCGCAGCTTGCTTGGGTTGCCTTCTAGGATCCTTCCGCAAAGTGAATGTTGTTACATTGTATTGATATGTTACCTATATATATTAATGTATGCCTTAAATGATGTTGGATAATATTGTTGTTTAATAAACGTCTGCTATGGCCTTTTCCACCAAGAATTTGGATTCCGTGTGTTTACTGGGGGATGGGAGGAGTTGTTGGTGGGAAAAGGTCTGGAATGATCTTACCTCCTTAAGTCAAAGGCCTTCAGAGGCTTTATTTTCTTAGGAGTCTGAAGAAAGCACAACTCCCAAAACAGCTGCTAGTCAATTTTTACAGGTGCACCATAGAATCTGTTATCACATACTGCATTACAGTGTGGTACTCCGGCTGCTCTTCTGAGGACAAGAAGACCCTTAAGCACATCATCAGAATGGCTGGCAGAATTACTGGTACTCAGTTACCATCACTGGATGATATCTTCACTGCTCGCTGCAGCAACAGGGAAAAAATTATCTGCGGGGATCCAACTCACCCCGGCCACAGCCTTTTCATTCCCCTACCCTCTGGTAGGCGTCTTAGAGCCCTACATGCCCGCACCACTAGGCTGAAGAACAGCATTTACCCCAAAGCAATCAGTCTCCTAAATGCTCGGAGATTATTTCCCCTTCCTAGGATAGAAACTACCACAGACTGAAAGTGACTGCTGCATTCATGAACCCATGATGACCTCTTGTCTGCAGTGGTGTCTGAATCAGTGTGTATATATACTCATAAGCACTTCCTACTTTTCTCTTGCTATATATATGCTGTGAACTGTGAATAGTAATGATTTCTAGTGCAATGTTTTGTTTTTTTCTAGTGTAATGCTTTAGTTTAAATGTCAGTTGTTGTTCCTCTGTCCATGGCATCTAGGATTGCTCCAAACAACATTTCATTGAATTGTACATTGTATTACATTGTATTGTATATAAAGTGTATTGTACAGTGACAATAAAGGCATCTTATCTTATCTACACTTGGTGCATGGCAGGCCAGCACCTCCAAGCCGTAAAGGGCAAGCTCAGGCCATGTGCCCAATTTGGAGACCCAGAAGTTGAAGGGGGCAGACCTATCAGTCAATACGTGTAGGCATATGCACACGTACTGTTCAACCATGTTGCTGAAATGCTGCCTTCTGCTAAGACATTCTGCATCAGCTGGTGGTGCTGGTTGTTGCAGCGTGCTGAAAAAGATTTTCCACATTTCGGTCATGCTAACCCTTGGTTGTGAGTTGCTGGCAGTGCCCAAGCTGCATTGGCGACTTCTTCTTTCTCCTCCTCTGCCTTTGCCTTGTACTTCCACTGCTGTCAAGTGTGAATGCCATCAGCAGCGGGTCTACCATCTTGCACTCAAGCATCTTCCGATCATGCTCCAGTGACAGAATTAAGGACAGCACATTGTCCTTGTATCGGGAATCCAGCAGGGTAGCCACCCAGTAATCAGCACTGGTTAGAATGTGGGCAACTCGGCGGTCGTTGCGCAGGCACTGCAGCATGCAGTCAGTCGCTCATGTGTGCCAGGCTGCCCAGAGGCAGCAACAATCTGTCCTCTTGTGGGAGGTGTATCGTCTGTGTCCTCTGCTTCATTGATGCCCATAAGCTGCTTTGGATGCCACCCTGCTGTGAACACGGTTCCTCCACCTCCTCAGCCTGCAGAACTGTGCCCTGGCTGGACATTTGTGTACCTGGCTTCTGTTGGTGCTGGAACCCACCCTCCGAGCCACTTGTGAATGACTGGCCTGATAACTGTGGAAATGATCCCTCTTCCTCCTCCTCTTCAAGGAGACATAGAAGTGGAATAGTAACGCTGAGGACTGAGTCATTGGCACTGGCCATGTTGGTGGAGTACTCTTAACACTGCACACGTGTCTCGTATTGAAGGCCCAATCGTTGGTGGTGAAGTGGTGCTGTTCCACAGAGTGACTCACCCATGCGTGCTGCAGCTGATACTCCACTATCGCCTGCTGCTGCTCGCACAGTCTCTCCAGCATGTGCAAGGTGGCGTTCCACCTTGTGGATACGTCACATATGAGGAGGTTAGCGGGAAGGCCGAAGTTACGCTGCAGCGCAGACAGGCGAGCAGCAGCAGTGTGAGAATGCTGAAAGCGTGCACAGACGGCCCGCACTTTCTGCAGCAGCTCTGACATATTGGGGTAATTTTTCAGGAACCTCGCACCACCAAATTCAGCGCATGTGCCAGGCAAGGGAAGTGCATCAAACCAGCTAGGCCCAGAGCTGCTACGAGATTTTGTCCGTTATCACACACCACCAGGCCAGGCTTGAGGCTCAGCGGCACTAACCACTCATCGGTCTGTTGTTCCATGCCCATCCACAGCTCCTGCGCAGTGTGGGGGTTTCCCCAAAACAGATGAATTTCAAAACAGCCTGCTGTTGTTTCCCCCTGGCTGTGCTCAAGTTGGTGGTAAAGGTGTTATGCGGAACGGATGAGTGCATGTGTATCTTACATGAAAAAAATGGGTATATGTTACCAGCCAAACTTACAGTCAGATTAACTATATTAATTTCCCTTTTCACGTATGAAGTGCACGTGTATCTTACACCAAAATTGGGAATATGTCACCTACTGAACTAACAGATGTATCAACTATATTAATTTCCCTGTCACATATGCAGTGCACGTGTATATCACACCAAAAATGGGTATATGTCACTGGACGAACTAACAGATTAACTATATTAATTTACCTGTCACATATGCAGTGGATGTGTGTCTCACACCAAAAATGGGTATATGTCACCCACTGAACTAACAGACGGATTAACTATATTAATTTCCCTGTCACGTATGCAGTGCAGGTGTACCTTACACCAAAAATGCATATATGTCACCGGCCGAACTAACAGTCAGATTAACTATATTAATTTCCCTGTCATGCATAAAGTACAAAAAATGGGAATATGTCACCCACTAAACTAACAGACGGATTAACTATATTAATTTCCCTGTCACATATGCAGTGCACGTGTGTCTCACACCAAAAATGGGTATACAGTGAGGAACAGAAGTATTTGAACACCCTGCGATTTTTAAATAATGTATTTGTCTTGCACTGCTGAACATAAGTATTTGAACACCTTTGTGCCTTTGTTTGCAATTACAGAGGTCAAACGTTTCCTGTAGTTCTAGGTTTGCATACACTGCAACAGCGATTTTGGCCCACTCCTCCACACAGATCTCCGCTGAGCAACACAGAGTTTCAGCTCCCTCCAAAGATGTTCTATTAGATTTAGGTCTGGAGACTGGCTCCAGAACCTTGAAATGCTTCTTACGGAGTCACTCCTTGATTATCCTGGCTATGTGCTTCGGGTGGTTGTCATGTTGGAAGAACCAGCCACGACCCATCTTCAATGCTCTGACTGAGGGAAGGAGGTTGTTGCTCAAAATCTCACAATAAATGGCCCCATTCATCCTCTCCTTAATACAGTGCAGTCATTCTGTGCCCTTCACAGAAAAGCACCCCCAAAGCATGATCTTACCACCCCCATGCTTCACAGTAGGGATGGTGTTCTTTGGATGCAACTCATCCTTCTTTTTCCTCCAAACACAACAAGTTAAGTTTAGACCAAAAAGTTCTACTTTAGTCTCATCTGACCACATGACTTTCTCCCATGCCTCCTCTAAATCATCCAGATGGTCATTGGCAAACTTCAGGCGGGCCTGGACATGTGATGACTTGAGCAGGAGAACACTCCGTGCAATGCATTATTTGAAACCATGATGGTGTAGTGTTCTACAGACAGTGACCTTTGAAACTTTGGTCCCAGCTCTCTTCATGTCATTTACCAGCTCCTCACTTGTAGTTCTGGGCTGATTCCTCACCTTTCTTATCATCAGTGATACCCCACGAGGTGAGATGTTGCATGAAGTGCCAGTCTGAGGGAGACTGACAGTCGTGTTTAGCCTCTTTCATTTTCTAACAATTGGTCTAACAGTTGATCTATTTTCACCAAGCTGCTTGGCAATTGCTCCGTAACCCTTTCCAGTTTCTGGTGTCTTTTGATAGCTTTTTGGTCTTGCCCATGATGGTAGTTGGCATCTGACTGACTGTGGGCTGGACAGGTGCCTTTAAAGAGCTGAGACAGGTTGTTAGATTAATGAGTGAAGTAGAGACGGACTTTTTAAAGCCACAGTAACAGGTCTTTGAGAGACAGCATTCTTGCTGTTTCTCAGGTGTTCAAATACTCATTTTCAGCAGTGCAAGACAAATACATTCTTTAAAAATCATACAATGTAATTTCCTGATTTATTTATTTTTCATTCTGTCTCTCAGAGTGAGAATGCACCTACAATGTGAATTTCAGACCCCTCCATGATTTCTAAGTGGGAGAACTTGCAAAACCACAGGGTGTTCAAATACTTCTGTTCCTCACTATATGTCACCGGCCGAACTAACAGTCAGATTAACTATATTAATTTCCCTGTCACGTATGCAGTGCAGGTGTACCTCGCACCAAAAATGGGAATATATCACCCACCGAATTAACAGACAGATTAACTATATTCATTTCCCTGTCTCGTATGCAGTGCAGGTGTACCTCGCACCAAAAATGGGACTATATCACCCACCGAACTAACATACAGATGAACTATAATAATTTCCTTGTCACATTTGCAGTGCACGTGTATCTGACACCAAAAAATTATATATGTTACAGGCACAACTAACAGTCATATTAACTATTATTTTTTTGTGTCGGGGCACAAAAATGGCGCATTGCACCCACAAAAAATTACTATAGGCCACCCACAGAATTAACAGCCAGATTTATTATTATATTATTGTGTGAAGGGTGGAAAGCTGGTGTATTGCACCCATAAAAAATTATTATATGTCACCCACAAAACAAATAGACAGATTCCTAACACTCTCCCTTGCTTCAGCTGCCTGCTTCCTGTCCCTGCACTTGCCAGAGCTGATGGGCGGTGCTACATGTGATACAGCTTGTATAGAACCTATAACTGCACAGCTGAGTGGCTAATAAGACTTTTTTTTCCCACTGATACACCCCAAAAAAGGCTTTAAAACATATAACTGCACAGCTGAACGGCTAATAAAACTTTTTATTTCCACTAATACACCCCAAAAAAGGCTGTAATTTTGCCACTTCAATGCATAAAGGCTAATAAGCCCTTTTTTTTCCCCACTAATACTTTCGAAAAAAAAACTTCAGAACATATAACTCCACTGCTGAACGGCAAATAGCACTTTTTTTCCCACTAATACACCACACAAAAGGCTGTAATTTTCTCACTTCAATGCACAACGGCTAACAAACTCTTTTTTTAAACTAAAACACCACAAAAATGCTTTAAAACATAACTGCACCGCTGAATGGCAAATAAGACCTTTTTTACCACTAATACGCCTCAAAAAAAGGCTTTAAAACATATAACTGCAAAGCTTAACGGGTAATAGGACTTATTTCTCCACTAATACACCCCTAAAAAGGCTGTAATTTTGTCACTTCACCACACAAGGGATAACAAGCCTTTTTTTCCACTAATGCACCCCAAAAAAAGGCTGTCATTTTATCACTTCACTGTAAAACATTTAACTGGACCACTGCAACCAGGCTAATAAGCCCTTTTTTCCACTAATACATCCCAAAAAAGGCTTCAGAACATATAACTGCACCACTGAACGGCTAATAACACTTTGTTTTCCACTAATACACCCCCAAAAAGGCTGTAATTTTGTCACTTCACCACTCAACGGCAAATAAGCCATTTTCCCCCACTAATACGCCCCAAAAAAGGATTCAGAACATATAACTGCACCGTTGAACGACTAATAGGACTTTTTTCCCACTAATGCACCCCAAAAAAGGCTGTAATTTTGTCACTTTACCGCACAACGGCAAATAAGCCCTTTTGTCCGACTAATACACAACAAAAAAGGCTTTAAAAGAGAACTGCACTGCTGAATGGCTAATAAGCCCTTTTTTCCCTGTCTCTAATGTTTCGTGCTCTTTTGTATGCCATCATTGGAGGATCTCTGAAGGCCGCTATTGTCCGATAGCCGCACCTCAGTACCCCCCAGTGTTTTCTCAATATCCTTTCAATGTTGGGACTTAATTCATTATAGGATGATACAAAAGGTAACCTATCACTTTTTTGTTTTTGTTTTGTTGTTAACAACTCCTCCCTCTGTATTTTTTTAGCTGTAATCGCATGTCTATGTACCAAGAAGGATGGTAAATTCAATACCATACAGTCAAATGTTGAGAATAAGAAGGATAGTCGATAAGGAAGATCATGTGGATCAGGCTCTACAGAATATGGAAGAGTCCTTTAGAAATAGATGTTACCCTAAGAACTTGGTACATAGACATGAAATTAGAGCGAAAAAAATACTGAGGGAGGAGTTGTTAACAACAAAAAAGTGATAGGTTACCTTTTGTATCATCCTGAAATGAATTAAGTCCCAACATTGAACGGATAGTGAGAAAACACTGGGGGGTACTGAGGTACGGCTATCCGACAATAGCAGCCTTCAGAGATCTTCCAATGATGGCATACAAAAGAGCACGGAACATTAGAGACAGTAGTGAGCTCAAGGGTACCAGAAAGAGGCCAAATAAGACAAACGTTTTTTAAACGTACAGGTAGTTTCCCTTGTTTGGGATGTGTGAATTGCAGACTCATGCACAAGGGGTCTGCATTCACACATCCAAAAACAAATGAGATTTTTGACATTAAATACTATCTCACATGTGACTCATCTTGGGTCATATATGTATTGTGGTGCCCGTGTAAAATGCTGTATATGGGGGAAACCATGTGAGACATGAAAACCAGGTTGAATAACCATAGGCAATCTATCAGAAATAAAAAAAAAAGACTTAGGCTGCTTTCACACTAGCGTTCATGGGTCCGTTCGTGAGCTCCGTTTGAAGGGGCTCACGAGCGGACCCAGACGCCTCCGCCCAGCCCTGATGCAGTCTGAATGGAGCGGATCCGCTCAGACTGCATCAGTCTGGCGGCGTTCAGCCTCCGCTCCGCTCGCCTCCGCACGGACAGGCGGACAGCTGAACGCTGCTTGCAGCGTTCAGCTGTCCGCCTGGCCGTGCGGAGGCGTGCGGATCCGTTCAGACTTACAATGTAAGTCAATGGGAACGGATCCGCTTGAAGATAAGCCCATATGGCTCAATCTTCAAGCGGATCCGTCCCCCATTGACTTTACATTGAAAGTCTGAATGGATCCGCTCAGGCATCTTGCGAACTTAGAAATTTTTCTAAGTTTTTTTTTTTTTTTTTTTTCCCAAAAAAAATTTATTGGGAAAACTACAAAACGTTTACAATATAAAAGTTTTTACAATCTCTCAATTCTTAGTGACCCAAGTAATTATATATAAATATATTCCACTCGTCTTTTCATAACATTTAGAAAACCCTCCCCTCCCTCCCCCCCAATTTGTGGTGCGTCAAAGTAGGACCCCTATATATGAAACAGCTTAATCTCAGCTAACCAGACCTCCAACCACCCCATATCCTACTCCATTGGTATTCATTTTCCCTCCGTCTATATAAAATTTTCTCGTAGTTCTTTACCTTATCAATTAAATTTATCCATGTGTTTATGTCTGGAGTGGATCGGGCAAACCAGGTCCGGCTGATCAAAACTCTAGCCAACATCAATATTCTGCTCAGAAAAATCTTTTGATGCTTATGATTTTTTAGTTTGGAAAGATCATTAAGAACAAATACTTGTGGTTCAAAAGGAATTCGAATTTTTAGTTTACACATAATACAGTTATTGATACCATTCCAGTAATTTATAAGTTCTGGACAGGTCCATATCATATGGAGAAAGTCTGCTCCTACAGTGTCACATTTGGGACAGTTGGACGTGTCTCTTAACCCGCATTTATTCATCCACAATGGAGTAATATATAATCTGTGGCAGATATAAAATTGTATTAGAACATGGTTAAAGTTCTGGGATAATAAAGATAAATTCCCAAAAATATTCTCCCACCCTTCTATTTGTAAATTCGGACAATCCACCTCCCACGATTTTTGTCCTGGTGAGTGTATATCACTAAACCGTACCTTAAGTAATAACTTATATATATTTGAAATTTTTATTCTAGAAAGTGTACCCCCTACCCAATCATTCAGAAAGGATAAATTATCTATATCCAACAGCCGCTTATCATCCAAACTAGATAATACAGAACGCAATTGGAAATACCTAAACCATGAAAGATTTTTTATATTATGTGTCATTTCTATATAGGGTTTAATTTCTCTATCTTTAACTACCTGTGAAATATATAAAATTTTATTCTTCTGCCAAAATGTGTCAGCTGCAATTTCATCCAGCCTTTGTAAATACAAATTATGCCAAAGAGGCGTAAATGTGAGTGAACCCTTAACCTTCAACCATGTCCTAGTTGTAGCCCACACCTTAAGGAGTAGTTTTATAGTCTCTCTATAGCCTTGCTCATAACTCTTCAATAGGCCAGATTCCAACAAGGTAAAAATATTATTGTGAGCGTGACTAGTTACCAACTTCCCCAGTAGTGCACTATTCTCTGATTCATAGCATCTCAATAGCTGGGCTGCAATAAAGTACCCCTTAAAGTAGGGGAGATTTAAACCCCCGCACTCCACTGATTTATACAAATACTCCAACTTAATTCGAACTCGCTTTCTTCCCCATATTAAATCATTAATTAGTCTTTCCATAAGTTTAAAATGTTTGTCTTGTATCCAAATAGGTGTATTCCTGAGCACATAAAGAAATTGTGGTAGTATCACCATTTTAACTAGTGAAACTCGATCAGCTCTAGATAGGGGAAGTTTCAGCCAGATTCCTATTTTAGCTCTAATCTTTACCATTATGGGAATCAAATTAAGTTCTACAAAATTTTCGACCCGAGGCGATATAGTCAAACCCAAATATTGAAAAGTATCAACAATATCCAACTGTGTAACAGGAACCTCTTTCTGTGGCAGGGGGTCTATTGGGAGCAGACTGGTCTTGGCCCAGTTTATAAGAAGACCAGACACCTCACCAAATACTTTAACCATTTGAATAATCCTAGGGAGAGTAGTTTCCGTATGATCTATAAAAAACAGAACATCATCTGCATATAATGAGATGCGGTCTTGTGTTCCTAGCGTACCAAATCCTTTGACCTGATCGTCCTGCCTGATGGCCATCGCAAGGGGTTCGATATATATATCAAATAATAAGGGAGATAATGGGCAACCCTGACGGGTGCCTCTGTTTAACTCGATACTACTACTCAAAATTCCATTAAGACTCAATTTAGCCCTTGGAGATCCATACAATAACCTAAGAGTGCGTATAAACCTCTCTCCAAAGCCCATCCTAACAAGAACCTTCCAGAGGAAACGCCACTCCACCCTGTCAAAGGCCTTAGAGGCATCCAATGACAGGATGGAGCGGGCGGTCCCCCCAGGGGCCTGGATATTAGAAAAGAGCCGATGTAAATTATGATGTGTACCCTTATTTTTAATAAAACCGCTCTGATCTGGATGGACTATGGAGGAGATGACCCCAGAAAGCCTTGTAGCAAGGACCCTCGCCAAAAGCTTTACATCTGCATTAAGCAGTGAAATTGGTCTATAAGATTCTAAATCTAGAGGGTCCTTGCCTTTTTTTGGAATTAGTATCACTGTAGCCTCCATCATTGAATCTGGCAACATCCCATCCTCCATTGATTCAGCAAAGACCTCCAATAATCTAGGAAGAATACAGTCCCCGTATTTACTATAAAATTCATATGGAAGCCCATCTGAACCAGGAGTAGAATTAGCTGAACATAATTTAATAGCTCCCTCAAGTTCCTGAATTGAGACCTCCAATTCTAATGCTTTCTTTTGCATCTCAGTGATAGTTGAAAAGTTGATCCTATCTAGATAGAAATCTATCTTATCATCTGTAATATTAGAATCAGCCTTATACAGATCAAGAAAATAATCAAAAAAGGCCTTCTCCACCGGACCCTGTCCAGTAACTATCCTACCATCCCTCACTCGAACCTTGTCTATATGTTTTTTGGGTTGTTGATTGGAGATTACTCTGGAGAGGAGTTTACCGGGTCGCCCAGACTCTGTAAAATATTTTTGCCCTTTAAAGAAGAGATTCTGTTGAGCTTTGTCCAGTAAAAAATTAGCATATATTTGTGTGGCTTTTTGCATATTTTCCCTATTATTCTCCGTCTTATTTATATGGAAGGATTCTGTCGCTAACATTACATGTTTTTCTAGATTTTTCTGTTTTTTTCCATATTCCCTTCTAAGATTCGTGATATTACTAACCATCAATCCCCTCATGTACGCCTTAAAGGTATCCCATACCACTTGAATTTTTGCTGAGCCGTAGTTAATATCCCAGAATCGGCCTATTTCATTTCGAATTATTTCATGTGTCTTTATAACTGATAGCCAGTAAGGGTTTAGTCTAAAAGGAGGTTTTGGTGTAAATCTTTCCTGAGACAAGCATAATTCAAGTACTAACGGGGAATGATCAGATATTGACCTTGTTTCATATTTCATTCGTTTTATCAGTTTCACATATTTGCTATTTATCAATACAAGGTCTATTCTGGACAACGATTTACCTGCTTTACTAAAGCATGAAAAAACCCTTTTCCCCTGTCCCAGATATTCCCAAGCGTCCTCAAATCCAGCCTCCAGGCAAAACCGTGCGAGGGGAGACCCCTGGACCGGACTGTCACCCCTAGCACTCATAGAGACCCTGTCACGTAGAGGATCGATGACACAGTTAAAATCGCCAATAATCAATGTTGGACATTCTGGCCATTTATTCATAAATAATAAAAGAGAATTAAGAACCAGAAGAGAAAATGGCGGAGGGATATAGACAAAGGCCAAAATACATAACTCTCCCCCTAACCTGCAATATAAAAAAATAAATCTCCCCTGTTGGTCGACAGAGGATGCCTCACAAACGAAGTCAATAAGTCTATGTATCAACACCGTAACACCTCTCGAGTAGTTGGAGAGAGTAGAATGATACGTATGCACAGCCCATCCCCTGTCGACCACTCTAGTGGTCTCCTCAGTAAGATGGGTCTCTAACAGGCATACTATTGCTGGTAAATGGGCCTGAGTCAGGTCAAAAACCGCTTGTCTCTTACCTCTTTCCCCCAAACCACGTACATTCCAAGAAAAAATTCTAATCATCGTCATCAATAATGATTAAATGGAGGATCAGGAGAGAGGGAAAAAGGAAAAAACAAGAAAAAAATAAAAATAAATAGTAAACTGAAAAAAGGGGAACCACACCCACTTTGACGCACCACAACCCAACCCCCCCCCCTCACCCCCCTCCCACAGGCAATCCACCACATATTGTAGTAGATTTCTTTCCTATGACCAACCCTCGACCCTCCCCCCACTCAGCCACCCCCACACCGCCATTAAGAAGCAAAGAAAACTACATTTAGGGGTATAAGCCCCTTATAATACTAATTATTCCCGCCAGATCATAACCCAATTGAGTCATCGATTGTTTCGATCAAGCCAATCCGCGGCTTCTTCTGAGGTGTCAAAAAAAAGGGTTTTATCTTCAAAAACAATCCGCAATTTGGCCGGGAATATAAGAGAATATTTAATATCCCTTTCTCTTAGCTTCTTTTTAACAATCATAAATGTGCGTCTCGTTTCTTGTATTTCTTTCGAAAAATCAGGAAAAAAGGCCAGTCTAATCCCATTATACACAACCGGTGAGGATTCCCTCGCCCTTCTCAGGAGGACATCTCTGTCCCCTGTAGTCAGTAACTTAGCAAGGATTGTCCGAGGTTGTCTCCCTGGAATTGGTTTTCCTCCTGGGACCCGATGAGCTCTTTCAATCATAAAAAGAGGAGAAAATGACTCTTTACCAAAGTTCTCAAGAATTAATTTCTGTACAAATTGGGTTGGATTTTTCTCTTCCTCACCCTCTGGAATCCCTATTATTCTCACGTTATATCTTCGTGACCTATCCTCCAGGTCCACTACCTTTTTCTTCAAGATATTATATTCCGCTTTAAGTGTAGAAACTTCCGTATTTATTTTTTTGGATTCATTCTGTATAAGGGTGACGGAACTTTCAAGGGTGTTGACTCTGTCTCGCATTTTGGACAAATCATCTTTTATTAGTCCCACATCAACTTAATCCAAGTTGGGTTGTAACCGCCTGTATTAAATCCCCGTTCTGTTTAACCGCTAGGAGTATTTCTTCCAGCGGGGAAGAGTTGTCATTAGGGATAGCTTCCCCCATTATGCCGTCTTCCTCTTCAGGGTATCTAGCGCCTTTTTGTGTTTCTAGCTCAGTTACCTCTGATTCATAATTTTTTTTTTCAAAAAATTCCTTTTGTCCGCCCCTCGTATTGACCCTTGGAGACTTCAGAAACTGGTCCAGTTTTGTTGGTTCAGCAGTTTTGGACCCGTGTTTCTGACCTGATAGATCAGTCGAACGCCTAAAGGCTTTTGGGCCCATATCTTATTCCTCTTTATTTATTTTTTTATTTTTTTTATTATTATTATTTTTTTTTTGTATATTTATTTGATTTTTTTTTTCCCCTTATTCCGCCTCCTTCTCTCCTTTAAGTATATATTTTTTCTTCTTTGCTCTCCTTCTTTCTCTTTTTTTTTTTTTTTTTTTTTGTTCCTTTTCTTTTTATTTTTTCCTTTTTTTTCCTTAACCCCCTTCCCTTTTTTTTTTTTTTTTTTTTTTTTTTTATAGTGCCTTCTTCTTAGTTCTGTTTTTCTTCTCCTTTTTTTTTTTTTTCACTCCTCCCCTTTTTTTTTTTTTTTTTGTGTCCACTCTTCTTTATACTCTTTCTCCTCTTATTTTATTTTATTTTTTTCCTTTTTTTTTTTTTCCCCTTCTCCACCTTATACTTTAAACTCTATAGTTCACTTTTTTTATAATCATATACAACTTGGTCAATCTCCAGTCAAGGTTAGTTGGAATCAGCAGTCATGGGGAGGTTAGTCACTACGACATCAAAAAGGAGACATAACAAATCGAGGAGAGAAGCTTATCATCTTCACCAACAAACCATCAGGTAGGGGGAACACAGAGGTTACTCACTGATACCAAAAGGGGGGTAGCAGATCAGCAGGAACCGGAGGCACACTCCACGGGGGTAAGGGAAAGAAAAAAAACTCCAGACAGCAAACTGTTCACAGCGACATGGAGGGCAGGAAAGGAGGCAGGAGCGGCAGGAGCGGCAGAATCAGGAATGGCAGAATCGACAAAGAGCCGGAGGCAGCCCCCACATCCGAACCCAGCAGTCGATAGCAGCAGCGTGACAGGCTTGGGCGAAAGGCAACAACGCCACGGCTCAACAACGCTGATCACACGGTCACAGAGAGGGTGCGTGGAGGATTCGGCACGAGGACGCCAGCATAATCGAAGCGGCGGCGGGGTAGCTGAGCAGCGGGGAAAGCCGGGAGCGCGACGTCCACTACGTCATCACGTCAGCCGAAATTTTTCTAAGTTATTAATGCAGACGGATCCGTACTGAACGGAGCCTCCGTCTGCATTAATATGATCGGATCCGTTCAGAACGGATCCGATCAAGCGCAAGTGTGAAAGTAGCCTTACCGGCATCAAAACATTTCGCTGAAAAAAAACATAAGGAGAGTGATTTATGATCTTGGATCACGTAAAACCGCTGGAAAGGGGCAGAGATAGGCTAGTGTTGCTAAAGAAAAATGAACTTAGATGTATTTTCCATCTGTATACGCTGAAGCCCAAAGGCTTGAGTGTTGAGTTCAGGGTAACTGGAGGCATGGTAGGCTAGTGCTTTACATCCCATTGTTTGTGTTCTTGTGCATTCTAACTATTGTACCAAGTGAATTTAATAGATGCTGCATATGGTTATTGCCCTGAAAGAGATGCTATACTATGATTATTTTACAGTTGGAAACATGGAATTGTTCTGCGGTTGGAAATATGGAAGCCGTTATGCTGGGACATATATTGGCTGAATACAAGATGATTGAATAGGGAAGATCTCTAATGTATTAAAAGTCATGACTGTTATGCATTTGCCCACAAATTTGCCCTCAAACAAGATGGTGTGAATGAGGTGTGCACTGCTTGGGATGGAGATGTTTCAATATGCGCATACGCAACATGTGTTGTTTTGTCTACGTACATGCGCGTGCGTATTGTGGAGATAGACATCGTGTAAACCAGGCATGTCCAAACTGCGGCCCTCCAGCTGTTGCAAAACTACAACTCCCAGCATGCCCTAATAGCTGTAAGCTACCCAGGCATGCTGGGAGTTGTAGTTTTGCAACAGCTGGAGGGCCGCAGTTTGGACATGCCTGGTGTAAACGCTTAGCATCTCGCTTGTTCCATCTCTGTCCTGAGTGACGCCCATTCATTACACTTTATAGAGGAGGAGGGGGATAGATTGACACATGCGCATTGTGAATCAAAAGACGCGTAGATTGCAGCGTGGAGTCCTACTGGGTACCATTGAGATCTAATTACCCTTATGGATCATTCGAAGTACAGCCACAATGCCCCAGCAAGGTTGTTTTTAATGTATATGGCTCAGTTGTTTTTAAGCACTATGCACTTCATATAATGATGTCACTATTATAATACATCGACACTAAGATTAGCACTACAATATGGTTACCAATATGGTTGCTACTGACTATGCACACTACACTTATGCTTTGGTTCACATTGAAGAGTGTTTTAGACTGAATGAATTGTAACATGGGGTGTTCACAGTTAAAGGGGTGTTCACAGTTTTTTTTATAGGATGATTAGTACTGATTGATTTCATGATGTATAAATGCAAGCACTGTTGCACTTTATAATTCAATTGGCTTGAGAAAGGTTCTGAGAGAGAACCGAAACGTTGCTGTATGACATGTGTGAATAAATAGCAAATTTTTCACTTTTAGAGAGTGCCGTGGATTTTTGCAACTTGTCTACCACCCAGAATCGAGGGGTTACCGCTGGCACCCACTTTACAGTTGGCAAAGGAGTGCTGCCCTACTTTTGATGTATATATATATTGTAAGGGATCGCTGTACTTGGGGGTCATTCTCACAAGAATCGTTGTCCACCGCAGCTTTCCCGGCCAAACATTGCATTTATTGGGACATTTTTCATACACTGAACAGTCCAGTTTATAATCACTGGGTGTGATGAGGTTCCCACATACATCATAACGAAACAAATACCTGCCCGGCTGGTCTCTCACTATACCTGTTAACGTGGCCCTGACTCAGCTACAGAACCCTGTTCACACCACGGAACCCATATGCGGCTTTTTCTCAGCCTGTAGTTCCCCAGCCTCTCTGGCTGTAATCAGTCCCGTACCTGTATGGGGAAGTGTGGCCCAACAGTCCTCCCGACTCCAACCTTGTGACCCTTGAATCTCGGCGTCACGGCGTTTCCCAAACTTCGGGCTGTCACAATGCCCTGGTCTCTCAGCCTGGCAAGCTGAGACCACACACAGAGCCTCTGCTCTGGGTCTCTGTAGCTCACAGCATATCTGTTCCCAGACTGACCTACTCTGAGGCGCTTTATGCCAGCCTGATTACAGCAGGCCTCACCTTCGATCATCTCAGGTAAAAAGGAAAACCTGTACTGGAAGGGTGTGGACTGGTAACTCCATCTACCAAGCCTAGCCACCAGTCCAAGTAAAATCCAACCCAGAAAATGTATACAAAAACTATGCTTTGCTGAGACTACTGCCACTCTCTGGATTTTATCTTTATCATCCATCTGAGGTATCTGAAGTGGGACAACACACCTTCCAGCACTGTTCACATTACCACTATATACATATATATATATATATATATATATATATATATATATGAAACAAAAAAATGAAAGCAGCACCGCAGAGCAAAAGTAAGTGGTGCGACGGCGGCTATGGAGACAATACTTTATCCAAAATAGATATATTGTAAAAATTCCACGGCACTCCCATAGGTTGTGGTTAAAAAATGTGTTCTTTAATCACCAACGCGATGTTTCAGTCCTCTCACTGGGACTTTTTTCAAGCAGTGATTGGTGATTAAAGAAAACATTTTTTAACCACAACCTATGGGAGTGCCGTGGAATTTTTACCATATATACAGTATATATGAATGCGTAATATGTGGGAAACTGCTACTGAGGTTTTAGCCATAATATATTTACATATATTATAATATATTATATATTCTAAATATATAATAATATATGTAAATACGTTATGGCTAAAAACATAAACATGTTTAAATCAAATTTAGCCTCTATTTCAGACGGGATTCAAACTCATGACTTTCGACATTACAGACCAGAATTTTAACTAAGTAAGGCCCAAGGAAGGAAAAAAGATGCCTAAACTTTCTTGACCCCCTTTTTAGGCATCTTTTTTCCTTCCTTGGGCCTATTTCTATATTCAATAGGATATTGCACGTATACATTATTTATAAACTGAAGTAGGGCCATAACAGGGTTAAGTTTAGACATAGGTACGGGGACAGAGTACCTACACCATTAGAGGGCATCCCTGGGCACAGGATTCGGTTCTCCAGGGACGTCTAGGGAAAGATTCTCTTTTCCCATCTACCCCCCCCCCCCCCCCCATCCCCTGTCTTTGCATAGCCACATTGGATACCTATGTGGATATTTACCTCTCCCTGTGAGTATTTATCTTGTTTTTTTCCTCTATGGTGGGAGTTTTCTTAAAGTATCTGTCTTTAAGCATAGGTTATCACTTGAGAAGTTTCTTGCTCCATTACCCCCTAATATTACTAATAAAGGTATTATTGTCACCGCCAGATCTCTGAGAAGTTCTGACATATGTTCTTTAGTACCTCCTGCATGATGTTCTTTTGTTTTGGTTTCGCTTTGACATCTCTTCTCCCTCTTCCAGCTGTCATCTATTAGCAGTGATTGCCTCCCTTTATATCCCCTCCCATACTGCCTCACTTTGCGGTTTATACTACTTCCTGGATTGTGTTCACTGCTAGATGCTACTACTGCTGGTTCCTCAGTTAAGTATATTTCTGTATTTGTATTTTCCTGTTGGCTTGATTCTAGGTTACCCTGACTCCCTCCGTATTAAGTGTATTAAGTGTAGGGAGCCAGTGGTCGTGTCCCCTCACTATTATAGGGTTTGCAGGTGTCACTCAGTCTAGGTACGTGGACATGCAACTTTCTATCATAAAGATCTTTGCATGGGCTGAGCAGTCAGGTGGAGCTCCAGGGCTTTTATAGGGCTCACCCATTTGTTCCTTAGTTTGGGATCAAGCCAGTCGGGTCTTTATTTGTTACTTCTTGTTTTTTGTAATACCATCCGTGACAATTATTTTAATAAGCACGTTATTTCCTTCATACTTACTTAACCTAATTAATTACATGTCTGCCATCTATACCATCTTTGCGATAATTTTCCCCAGAATTTTAACCACTACACTATAGAGCTGCATGGCCAGAGACTTCTGCTGTATAGGAATACTATTTTTATTTTTTAAAGTAACTGGCCATGCAGCTCTATCTATAGTGTAGTGGTTTAGATTCGTGGCTGTAATGTAGAAGGTTGTGAGTTCGAATCCCACCAGAAACTTTTCAGAAATAGAGGCTAGATTAGATTTAAATACACTGGGTGTCCCCAAGTACTACGCATATGGACATAGCTATATATGGAGTCAGAGAAGGGACTCCTAAGCCGAACTAGAGTCCCGACACCCTCTCCTCTTCAGAGCAGGGGGTGTCTGGTTTAATGCACAAGTTCTGCCATGGACTTCCATTGTGCTCGGGTGCCCTGTAGAGCACCTGAGCATTGGGAAGTGTTCTACTGTGTTTGGTGCTCGACCAACACTACAAGCAAGGTTTGCTGAAATTATTGCAAATATAAAATCAGCAGTATAATGGCAATTTGGATCGCCAGTCAGTTCAGCAAGTTGTAATAGAATTGCTCCTATTACCCAGGCTGTTTATTCCCCTACTTCTATTCAGCCAAAAAAAGTTTTAAAGTCTTTTCTACCACTTTTCCTAGTGCCTTTCATGTCTTTACCTGCACTAAGCACACTTGAAAATGTCTGAATCCAAAATGGCTGAGGCTATTTATAGGGCTATGAAATCACAATGACTGGCTGGCTGATGATTGGCTGCATGCATGGCATTGCGAGGAATACCTTGTTCTCAGAGTTCTTTGCTCCATGTCCTAACACGTGCAGCAGCCATTTTAGAAAAAATGCAATTCGTTACCATGAAGCATGAGGAAATTTAGATTCGGTGCAAATCAAATTTTTCCTGAAATTTGGATCGAATTCCACTTTGTCAACTTTGATTCGCTCATCTCTAGTAAAAAGCATTTACTGTAACTGGATGGTATCTTACAGTAATCCAATGTCTTAACTAACATAGGTACAGTGGGATGCGAAAGTTTGGGCAACCTTGTTAATCGTCATGATTTTCCTGTATAAATCGTTGGTTGTTACGATAAAAAATGTCAGTTAAATATATCATATAGGAGACACACACAGTGATATTGAGAAGTGAAATGAAGTTTATTGGATTTACAGAAAGTGTGCTATAATTGTTTAAACAAAATTAGGCAGATGCAGAAATTTGGGCACTGTTGTCATTTTATTAATTCCCAAACCTTTAGAACTAATTATTGGAACTCAAATTGGCTTGGTAAGCTCGGTGACCCCTGACCTACATACACAGGTGAATCCAATTATGAGAAATAGTATTTAAGGGGGTCAATTGTAAGTTTCCCTCCTCTTTTAATTTTCTCTGAAGAGTAGCAACATGGGGGTCTCAAAACAACTCTCAAATGACCTGAAGACTAAGATTGTTCACCATCATGGTTTAGGGGAAGGATACAGAAAGCTGTCTCAGAGATTACAGCTGTCTGTTTCCACAGTTAGGAACATATTGAGGAAATGGAAGACCACAGGCTCAGTTCAAGTTAAGGCTCGAAGTGGCAGACCAAGAAAAATCTCGAATAGATAGAAGCGACGAATGGTGAGAACAGTCAGAGTCAACCCACAGACCAGCACCAAAGACCTACAACATCATCTTGCTGCAGATGGAGTCACTGTGCATCGTTCAACCATTCGGCGCACTTTACACAAGGAGATGCTGTATGCGAGAGTGATGCAGAGGAAGCCTTTTCTCCGCCCACAGCACAAAAAGTGCTGCTTGAGGTGGGTTAAAGCACATTTGGACAAGCCAGCTTCATTTTGGAATAAGGTGCTGTGGACTGATGAAACTAAAATTGAGTTATTTGGCCATAACAAGGGGCGTTATGCATGGAGGAAAAAGAACACAGCATTCCAAGAGAAACACCTGCTACCTACATTAAAATATGGTGGTGGTTCCATCATGCTGTGGGGCTGTGTGACCAGTGCAGGGACTGGGAATCTTGTCAAAGTTGAGGGACGCATGGATTCCACTCAATATCAGCAGATTCTGGAGACCAATGTCCAGGAATCAGTGACAAAGCTGAAGCTGCGCCGGGGCTGGATCTTTCAACAAGACAACGACCCTAAACACTGCTCAAAATCCACTAAGGCATTTATGCAGAGGAACAAGTACAATGTTCTGGAATGGTCATCTCAGTCCCCAGACCTGAATATAATTGAAAATCAGTGGTGTGACTTAAAGAGAGCTGTCCATGCTCGGAAGCCATCAAACCTGAATGAACTGAAGATTTTTTGTAAAGAGGAATGGTCCAAAATACCTTCAACCAGAATCCAGACTCTCATTGGAACCTACAGGAAGCGTTTAGAGGCTGTAATTTCTGCAAAAGGAGGATCTACTAAATATTGATTTCATTTCTTTTTTTGTGGTGCCCAAATTTATGCACCTGCCTAATTTTGTTTAAACAATTATAGCACACTTTCTGTAAATCCAATAAACTTAATTTCACTTCTCAAATATCACTGTGTGTGTCTCCTATATGATATATTTAACTGACATTTTTTATCGGTAACAACCAATGATTTATACAGGAAAATCATGACGATTAATAAGGTTGCCCAAACTTTTGCATCCCACTGTATATTGATGCACAAATGGGAAATTGGTTTTTTGAGGAAAAGTGGGAGAGGCAAATGTTCAGCTTTTGCAGCAAAATATATGCTATTGGGGTGCTGGCAATACACATATGAACTGTAGAAACTTGTGGTTTTACAAAACAAAAATGTCTGGCTGTCTATATATAGAACAACTGATGAAACATGATCCATTTTTTTTACAGGATCCTGTTTTTTTAAAAATCTCTCTCTTCTTCTGATTGATCAGAACGGAAAGCTAAACGGTGATGTGAACTCAGCCTTACCAGCAAGTTGTATGAACTATGAATCAAGACGCAACTCAGAGTGACCAGTCCCTCACTCTTTATGCTAAGCTTACCCTAATGTGTCCATAGTACAGCTCGATTACTGGCTAGTGTCTGCTCTGTAATTGCTTTTTGGCAAACAGAGCCACAACACATGCTTTTAGGTGGCAAGTGAAACACAGAAAGAAGCTCTCAGCAGTAGGACCTGCCAGAATTCTGCGCTTTATTGGCTTATCAGGCTGTTTGTCAGCTTCTGAGCTAATTAGGGAAAGCTACCCAGTTCCCAGGGCCATATGATCCCCCATTATCTTCCTTCCTGTCGTTTTACAGAAAAACACCCTACAGTATCCCTACTTTCTCCCTGTGTAGGAGTGGAACTACCGCCCTGACAAGGGCGATCCCACTGTCTTCTTTGTTCTGCCTGTATTACTCTGATCTTACTGGGGTATCCAGAAGAAGACATGGGGTCGCCTACAGATGCAGCGAATGGTACAAAAAAATCAGACTGTGATGCTGATACCCAGTTGTTCAGTCAGTCACTATTAGTACAGTAGAGGTTAGGTCAATGGGATATTGTAGGAGATACTGAGATTCCGTCTAACATTAAATCAGTTATATGAGCCCCAGGTCCAGTACATTGGTCAATGAGGACATTGTAGGAAATATCGGTGATGGAGGGTTAATAGTAAGCCAGATGTGAGGCTGGATGAACACCTGATACACGGCATGGTCCATACAGAGGTGTGGCTTGATTAATAAATATAAACTACTAGGAAAGCATCCAGATGATCCAAGCTACAGATGTATGCCACCCATCATATTTGCTTGCAGAGAGTGTCAGCTGGTGTGACGCCTAATAAAACATGCATCCCTTCCCCTCATGGCATCAGTGGCAGGACTTATACTAGATAGCTATCACGTTACATGCTGCTAGTCTAGGAATAAGGGAGGTGTGTGTAATCAAGTCCAGGCCCCAAAGTGAGGTCACATCAGTGCCTCCCTATTCATTATTCCACATGGAGAACTATTGCCCAAAGCAAAGGTGGCGCCCACCACCTCAATAAGGCAGAAGTGAATAAATATTTACTGTTGGTCTGCATATAATTAGATGAACATGGATAGTTATCACGTTACTTCCTTGCTGCTATTTTCCCTGCCAATTTTTACAGTAAAATGGTGGGCACCTTTTTTGTGTGATTCGTCTGAAACAAATCACAAATCGGAATACACGACGGATGAATTTATGTGAAACTCATAACAAATCAGATTCATTTAAAATCTATTTGCTTTTATATATATATATATATATATATATATATATATATATATATAGTATATCCTTCTTATCTGATATGCAAAAATAGTAACATCTATATAGTATTCTCTGCTACAAAGACTATGAGTATCAGTTACTTTAAATCTCTAACGGGTTAATAAGTCCTGCAGCCAGTAAGATGACTTTCTTATGGTCTGCACACCCTTGTGATAAGATCCCATATCATCCTGTTATCCTGATTTGCTCTGCTTCTTAATTAATGCCAGCAGCCAGGAGATTTGGCAGAAAATAGCTATGCAGAGAGGTTGTTTCCTCTACACTGTTCAGCTAGGAGAAGAATGATTTAATCTGTCCCAAGGTTAAGAAAAACACGAAGATACTTCTGCTGACTCCAGAATTTGGAGCAGTGATTTCACAATAAGCAACTAGAATATTTTTGCCTGTGTCACCCTGAAGTGAGGTGGCTCGTACTATTCTTGTTCATTCACTCCCTCTGACTATGCCAATCTTTGAACCAAGAAGAGTACTGTATTTTCGTTTTTTACCAAAATTTTAAGAAGCAGATTACAGTTAGTTGATTTCTGCTCATGTCATTCTGAACTCACAGGACAGATACTCTTATACATCCCATGATAATGTCAGTCTGTGTTGTAGGAAAGATAAAGATGCGTCCTAACATCCTTATACGAAAACTCAATAAATCTTTTTCCCGATGAAGCTATGTCATTTTTAGAGTGTCTTCACATGCAACAGATTTTGTTCCGGAAAATTCTGCAACGGAAAATCAGTCTCATTAATTTGAATGCAGAAATACATTTTCTTGCCTCTAAAACAGTTGCAGAAATATCTGTATCTACTGTATATAGCTATATAGGCATACAGCTGAATATTGCTATGGTAAAGGTTTATGATCACTGGCAAACACAATGCCTAAACACAGTGAATTTAATCCAATGCTCTTTCATGTTAATAGTCTGCATTACCACATCTTGGCCCCATGCACAAGTCTGTAAAGAGGCACATAGAGTCTCTGAAGCGCTATACTAGGTCAATATCAGAACTCTATGTGCCACCGTATTCTGCTGTGTATGGTTCCACATTTTGGAAAGTGCGACAAAGCATGTTACAGTTTTTTGTCTTCTGTTATACTCATACGGAATCCTGCAGACCAAAAAAATAAACTTTCCATGTCCTCATATGAAATCAGAGTCAAATGGGGGTACAGTTAGGTCCCACAGACCTCTATGGGCACTGTTATGACTCTATACAACAATTAAATGCTAATTAGCACTTTTTATGCAATAATCATCTTAAATCCTATAAAAAATATATAAATTATATATATATAGATATATATATATAGATATATATATATATCTATATATATATCTATACACACACTTTTCGATATAGCCCAAGGCACAATAAGAACTTGCCATGTTAAAGAAATGTGCCATTGTAAAACATCATGAAGACTATATATAGGGTAAATATCTGTTGTTTCATCTACTATTACATTGTAAGTGAATGGACAGCTGTCAATCAGAATGATTTATTGCCAGGTTCAATGAATGTCGCCCTTGACCTTGTACTGGATTGACGTGCTTCTTTTTAGTAGAGATGATAAGGTATGAGACCGGTGAAAGGGTGGCCAAGATCAAGACCTCCATTTCTGTGCTCACCTGACATTAACAGTATATTGAAGACAAGGCACCAGTCCTTTCTCTTTCTACATTTCTAAGGCTGCTTTTCCAGGATCATTAATCACTATAAGGTGCTATTATATGACTGTATTCTTAAACAGAGACAATATAGAATCAAAATCACATTGCAGTTGAGTTTATTTGGGTTGATTTGGGTTTGCAGATAGACACATAGACACATAGATATATTCAAGTATAGAAGTTCAATTTGAGATTAAATTGGGACAAAACAGAATCTTTGGTTTGACTATGTTTGGCACTTTATTATTAGAGTTGAGCGAACACCTGGATGTTCGGGTTCGAGAAGTTCGGCCGAACATCCCGGAAATGTTCGGGTTCGGGATCCGAACCCGATCCGAACTTCGTCCCGAACCCGAACCCCATTGAAGTCAATGGGGACCCGAACTTTTCGGCACTAAAAAGGCTGTAAAACAGCCCAGGAAAGAGCTAGAGGGCTGCAAAAGGCAGCAACATGTAGGTAAATCCCCTGCAAACAAATGTGGATAGGGAAATGAATTAAAATAAAAATTAAATAAATAAAAATTAACCAAAATCAATTGGAGAGAGGTTCCATAGCAGAGAATCTGGCTTCCCGTCACCCACCACTGGAACAGTCCATTCTCAGATATTTAGGCCCCGGCACCCAGGCAGAGGAGAGAGGTCCCGTAACAGAGAATCTGTCTTCATGTCAGCAGAGAATTAGTCTGCATGTCATAGCAGAGAATGAGGCTTCACGTCAGCCACCACTGCAACAGTCCATTGGCATATATTTAGGCCCAGCACCCAGGCAGAGGAGGGAGGTCCCGTAACAGAGAATCTGTCTTCATGTCAGCAGAGAATTAGTCTGCATGTCATAGCAGAGAATGAGGCTTCACGTCAGCCACCACTGCAACAGTCCATTGGCATATATTTAGGCCCAGCACACACACAGGCAGAGGAGAGAGGTCCCGTAACAGAGAATCTGGCTTCATGTCAGCAGAGAATCAGTCTGCATGTCATAGCAGAGAATGAGGCTTCACGTCAGCCACCACTGCAACAGTCCATTGGCATATATTTAGGCCCAGCACACACACAGGCAGAGGAGAGAGGTCCCGTAACAGAGAATCTGGCTTCATGTCAGCAGAGAATCAGTCTGCATGTCATAGCAGAGAATGAGGCTTCACGTCACCCACCACTGCAACAGTCCATTGGCATATATTTAGGCCTAGCACACAGGCAGAGCAGAGAGGTCCCGTAACAGACAATCTGGCTTCATGACAGCAGAGAATCAGTCTGCATGTCATAGCAGAGAATCAGGCTTCACGTCAGCCACCACTGCAACAGTCCATTGTCATAAATTTAGGCCCAGCACCCAGGCAGAGGAGAGAGGTCCCGTAACAGAGGATCTGGCTTCATGTCAGCAGAGAATCAGTCTGCATGTCATAGCAGAGAATCAGGCTTCACGTCAGCCACCACTGCAACAGTCCATTGTCATAAATTTAGGCCCAGCACCCAGGCAGAGGAGAGAGGTCCCGTAACAGACAATCTGGCTTCATGTCAGCAGAGAATTAGTCTGCATGTCATAGCAGAGAATGAGGCTTCACGTCAGCCACCACTGCAACAGTCCATTGGCATATATTTAGGCCTAGCACACAGGCAGAGGAGAGAGGTCCCGTAACAGACAATCTGGCTTCATGTCAGCAGAGAATCAGTCTGCATGTCATAGCAGAGAATGAGGCTTCACGTCACCCACCACTGCAACAGTCCATTGGCATATATTTAGGCCTAGCACACAGGCAGAGCAGAGAGGTCCCGTAACAGACAATCTGGCTTCATGACAGCAGAGAATCAGTCTGCATGTCATAGCAGAGAATGAGGCTTCACGTCACCCACCACTGCAACAGTCCATTGGCATATATTTAGGCCTAGCACACAGGCAGAGCAGAGAGGTCCCGTAACAGACGATCTGGCTTCATGTCAGCAGAGAATCAGTCTGCATGTCATAGCAGAGAATGAGGCTTCACGTCAGCCACCACTGCAACAGTCCATTGGCATATATTTAGGCCTAGCACACAGGCAGAGGAGAGAGGTCCCGTAACAGACAATCTGGCTTCATGTCAGCAGAGAATCAGTCTGCATGTCATAGCAGAGAATGAGGCTTCACGTCACCCACCACTGCAACAGTCCATTGGCATATATTTAGGCCTAGCACACAGGCAGAGCAGAGAGGTCCCGTAACAGACAATCTGGCTTCATGACAGCAGAGAATCAGTCTGCATGTCATAGCAGAGAATGAGGCTTCACGTCACCCACCACTGCAACAGTCCATTGGCATATATTTAGGCCTAGCACACAGGCAGAGCAGAGAGGTCCCTTAACAGACGATCTGGCTTCATGTCAGCAGAGAATCAGTCTGCATGTCATAGCAGAGAATGAGGCTTCACGTCACCCACCACTGCAACAGTCCATTGGCATATATTTAGGCCCAGCACACAGGCAGAGCAGAGAGGTCCCGTAACAGACAATCTGGCTTCATGTCAGCAGAGAATCAGTCTGCATGTCATAGCAGAGAATCAGGCTTCACGTCAGCCACCACTGCAACAGTCCATTGTCATAAATTTAGGCCCAGCACCCAGGCAGAGGAGAGAGGTCCCGTAACAGACAATCTGGCTTCATGTCAGCAGAGAATTAGTCTGCATGTCATAGCAGAGAATCAGGCTTCATGTCAGCCACCACTGCAACAGTCCATTGGCATATATTTAGGCCTAGCACACAGGCAGAGGAGAGGTTCATTCAACTTTGGGTAGCCTCGCAATATAATGGTAAAATGAAAATAAAAATAGGATTGAATGAGGAAGTGCCCTGGAGTCCAATAATATATGGTTATGGGGAGGTAGTTAATGTCTAATCTGGACAAGGGACGGACAGGTCCTGTGGGATCCATGCCTGGTTCATTTTTATGAACGTCAGCTTGTCCACATTGGCTGTAGACAGGCGGCTGCGTTTGTCTGTAATGACGCCCCCTACCGTGCTGAATACACGTTCAGACAAAACGCTGGCTGCCGGGCAGGCCAGCACCTCCAAGGCATAAAAGGCTAGCTCTGGCCACGTGGACAATTTAGAGACCGAGAAGTTTAATGGGGCCGAACCATCAGTCAGTACGTGGAGGGGTGTGCACACGTACTGTTCCACCATGTTAGTGAAATGTTGCCTCCTGCTAACACGTTGCGTATCAGGTGGTGGTGCAGTTAGCTGTGGCGTGTTGACAAAAGTTTTCCACATCTCTGCCATGCTAACCCTGCCCTCAGAGGAGCTGGCCGTGATACAGCTGCCTTGGCGACCTCTTGCTCCTCCTCTGCCTTGGCCTTGGGCTTCCACTTGTTCCCCTGTGACATTTGGGAATGCTCTCAGTAGCGCGTCTACCAACGTGCGCTTGTACTCGCGCATCTTCCTATCACGCTCCAGTGCAGGAAGTAAGGTGGGCACATTGTCTTTGTAGCGTGGATCCAGCAGGGTGGCAACCCAGTAGTCCGCACAGGTTAAAATGTGGGCAACTCTGCTGTCGTTGCGCAGGCACTGCAGCATGTAGTCGCTCATGTGTGCCAGGCTGCCCAGGGGTAAGGACAAGCTGTCCTCTGTGGGAGGCGTATCGTCATCGTCCTGCCTTTCCCCCCAGCCACGCACCAGTGATGGACCCGAGCTGCGTTGGGTGCCACCCCGCTGTGACCATGCTTCATCCTCATCCTCCTCCACCTCCTCCTCATCCTCGTCCTCCTCGTCCTCCAGTAGTGGGCCCTGGCTGGCCACATTTGTACCTGGCCTCTGCTGTTGCCAAAAACCTCCCTCTGAGTCACTTCGAAGAGACTGGCCTGAAAGTGCTAAAAATGACCCCTCTTCCTCCTCCTCCTCCTCCTCCTGGGCCACCTCCTCTTCCATCATCGCCCTAAGTGTTTTCTCAAGGAGACATAGAAGTGGTATTGTAACGCTGATAACGGTGTCATCGCCACTGGCCATGTTGGTGGAGTACTCGAAACAGCGCAACAGGGCACACAGGTCTCGCATGGAGGCCCAGTCATTGGTGGTGAAGTGGTGCTGTTCTGTAGTGCGACTGACCCGTGCGTGCTGCAGCTGAAACTCCACTATGGCCTGCTGCTGCTCGCACAGTCTGTCCAGCATGTGCAAGGTGGAGTTCCACCTGGTGGGCACGTCGCATATGAGGCGGTGAGCGGGAAGGCCGAAGTTACGCTGTAGCGCAGACAGGCGAGCAGCAGCAGGATGTGAACGCCGGAAGCGCGAACAGACGGCCCGCACTTTATGCAGCAGCTCTGACATGTCGGGGTAGTTGTGAATGAACTTTTGCACCACCAAATTCAGCACATGCGCCAAGCAAGGGATGTGCGTCAAATTGGCTAGTCCCAGAGCTGCAACGAGATTTCGCCCATTATCACACACCACCAGGCCGGGCTTGAGGCTCACCGGCAGCAACCACTCGTCGGTCTGTTGTTCAATACCCCGCCACAACTCCTGTGCGGTGTGGGGCCTGTCCCCCAAACATATGAGTTTCAGAATGGCCTGCTGACGTTTACCCCGGGCTGTGCTGAAGTTGGTGGTGAAGGTGTGTGGCTGACTGGATGAGATGGTGGAAGAAGAGGAGGAGGAAGCCGAGAAGGAGGAGGTGGCAACAGGAGGCAAAGAATGTTGCCCTGCGATCCTTGGCGGCGGAAGGACGTGCGCCAAACAGCTCTCCGCCTGGGGCCCAGCTGCCACTACATTTACCCAGTGTGCAGTTAGGGAGATATAGCGTCCCTGGCCGTGCTTACTGGTCCACGTATCTGTGGTTAGGTGGACCTTGCTACAGATGGCGTTGCGCAGTGCACACTTGATTTTATGGGATACTTGGTTGTGCAGGGAAGGCACGGCTCTCTTGGAGAAGTAGTGCCGGCTGGGAACAACATACTGTGGGACAGCAAGCGACATGAGCTGTTTGAAGCTGTCTGTGTCCACCAGCCTAAATGACAGCATTTCATAGGCCAGTAGTTTAGAAATGCTGGCATTCAGGGCCAGGGATCGAGGGTGGCTAGGTGGGAATTTACGCTTTCTATCAAATGTTTGTGAGATGGAGAGCTGAACGCTGGCGTGTGACATGGTTGAGACGCTTGGTGACGGAGGTGGTGGTGGTGGTGTTGGTGGTACATCCCCTGTTTGCTGGGCGGCAGGTGCCAACGTTCCTCCAGAGGCGGAGGAAGAGGCCGAGGCGGCAGCAGCAGAATAGGCCGAGGCGGCAGCAGCAGAAGAGGTAGCAGGGGGAGCCTGAGTGACTTCCTTGGTTTTAAGGTGTTTACTCCACTGCAGTTCATGCTTTGCATGCAGGTGCCTGGTCATGCAGGTTGTGCTCAGGTTCAGAACGTTAATGCCTCGCTTCAGGCTCTGATGGCACAGCGTGCAAACCACTCGGGTCTTGTCGTCAGCACATTGTTTGAAGAAGTGCCATGCCAGGGAACTCCTTGAAGCTGCCTTTGGGGTGCTCGGTCCCAGATGGCGGCGGTCAGTAGCAGGCGGAGTCTCTTGGCGGCGGGTGTTCTGCTTTTGCCCACTGCTCCCTCTTTTGCTACGCTGTTGGCTCGGTCTCACCACTGCCTCTTCCTCCGAACTGTGAAAGTCAGTGGCACGACCTTCATTCCATGTGGGGTCTAGGACCTCATCGTCCCCTGCATCGTCTTCCACCCAGTCTTGATCCCTGACCTCCTGTTCAGTCTGCACACTGCAGAAAGACGCAGCAGTTGGCACCTGTGTTTCGTCATCATCAGAGACATGCTGAGGTGGTATTCCCATGTCCTCATCATCAGGAAACATAAGTGGTTGTGCGTCAGTGCATTTTATGTCTTTCACCGCTGGGGAAGGGCTAGGTGGATGCCCTTGGGAAACCCTGCCAGCGGAGTCTTCAAACAGCATAAGAGACTGCTGCATAACTTGAGGCTGAGACAGTTTCCCTGGTATGCATGGGGGTGATGTGACAGACTGATGGGGTTGGTTTTCAGGCGCCATCTGTGCGCTTTCTGCAGAAGACTGGGTGGGAGATAATGTGAACGTGCTGGATCCACTGTCGGCCACCCAATTGACTAATGCCTGTACCTGCTCAGGCCTTACCATCCTTAGAACGGCATTGGGCCCCACCATATATCGCTGTAAGTTCTGGCGGCTACTGGGACCTGAGGTAGTTGGTACACTAGGACGTGTGGATGTGGCAGAACGGCCACGTCCTCTCCCAGCACCAGAGGGTCCACTAACACCACCACGACCATGTCCACGTCCGCGTCCCTTACTAGATGTTTTTCTCATTGTTATGGTTCACCACAACAACAAATATATTATTTGGCCCAATGTATTGTATTCAAATTCAGCGGGATATAAATTTGAGGCCTAGTATTTAGGCGCTGGGTGACCGGTATGGATTTAGTGACAGAATTAGACTTGGAAATGCACAGAAGCGTGTGTGTGTGAAGTTATTCTGAATGACCCAATGTGCACCTTGAATATTATATACCCTTTTAGGGATAGATTTCAAATAGCTCTGATATAGCAGAAACCACTAAATTATGAAATTGCTAAATTGGGAATTGTATTTCAACCCAGAACAAAAAATGTGCTTTGACGGACACTAAATAACTTTCCCAGCCACAACAGGACAGCGTTAACGAGAGATTTAGCAGGATATAAATTTGAGGCCTAGTATTTAGGCGCTGGGTGACCGGTATGGATTTAGTGACAGAATTAGACTTGGAAATGCACAGAAGCGTGTGTGTGTGAAGTTATTCTGAATGACCCAATGTGCACCTTGAATATTATATACCCTTTTAGGGATAGATTTCAAATAGCTCTGATATAGCAGAAACCACTAAATTATGAAATTGCTAAATTGGGTAATTGTATTTCAACCCAGAACAAAAAATGTGCTTTGACGGACACTAAATAACTTTCCCAGCCACAACAGGACAGCGTTAACGAGAGATTTAGCAGGATATAAATTTGAGGCCTAGTATTTAGGCGCTGGGTGACAGGTATGGGTTTAGTGACAGAATTAGACTTAGAAATACACAGTAGCGGGTGTGTGTGAAGTTATTCTGAATGACCCAATGTGCACCTTGAATATTATATACCCTTTTAGGGATAGATTTCAAATAGCTCTGATATAGCAGAAACCACTAAATTATGAAATTGCTAAATTGGGAATTGTATTTCAACCCAGAACAAAAAATGTGCTTTGACGGACACTAAATAACTTTCCCAGCCACAACAGGACAGCGTTAACGAGAGATTTAGCAGGATATGAATTTGAGGCCTAGTATTTAGGCGCTGGGTGACAGGTATGGGTTTAGTGACAGAATTAGACTTGGAAATACACAGTAGCGGGTGTGTGTGAAGTTATTCTGAATGACCCAATGTGCACCTTGAATATTATATACCCTTTTAGGGATAGATTTCAAATAGCTCTGATATAGCAGAAACCACTAAATTATGAAATTGCTAAATTGGGAATTGTATTTCAACCCAGAACAAGAAATGTGCTTGAACGGACACTAAATAACTCGCCCAGCTACAGCACTAAGGACAGATTTAGCTGGATATAAATTTGAGGCCTAGTATTTAGGCGCTGGGTGACAGGTATGGGTTTAGTGACAGAATTAGACTTGGAAATGCACAGTAGCGGGTGTGTGTGAAGTTATTCTGAATGTCCCTATGTGCACCTTCAATATGATCTACCCTTTTAGGGATAGATTTCAAATAGCTCTGATATAGCAGAAACCACTAAATTATGAAATTGCTAAATTGGGAATTGTATTTCAACCCAGAACAAGAAATGTGCTTGAACGGACACTAAATAACTCGCCCAGCTACAGCACTAACGGACAGATTTAGCTGGATATGAATTTGAGGCCTAGTATTTAGGCGCTGGGTGACAGGTATGGGTTTAGTGACAGAATTAGACTTGGAAATACACAGTAGCGGGTGTGTGTGAAGTTATTCTGAATGACCCAATGTGCACCTTGAATATTATATACCCTTTTAGGGATAGATTTCAAATAGCTCTGATATAGCAGAAACCACTAAATTATGAAATTGCTAAATTGGGAATTGTATTTCAACCCAGAACAAGAAATGTGCTTGAACGGACACTAAATAACTCGCCCAGCTACAGCACTAAGGACAGATTTAGCTGGATATAAATTTGAGGCCTAGTATTTAGGCGCTGGGTGACAGGTATGGGTTTAGTGACAGAATTAGACTTGGAAATGCACAGTAGCGGGTGTGTGAAGTTATTCTGAATGTCCCTATGTGCACCTTCAATATGATCTACCCTTTTAGGGATAGATTTCAAATAGCTCTGATATAGCAGAAACCACTAAATTATGAAATTGCTAAATTGGGAATTGTATTTCAACCCAGAACAAGAAATGTGCTTGAACGGACACTAAATAACTCGCCCAGCTACAGCACTAAGGACAGATTTAGCTGGATATAAATTTGAGGCCTAGTATTTAGGCGCTGGGTGACAGGTATGGGTTTAGTGACAGAATTAGACTTGGAAATGCACAGTAGCGGGTGTGTGAAGTTATTCTGAATGTACCCTATGTGCACCTTGAATATGATCTACCCTTTTAGGGATAGATTTCAAATAGCTCTGATATAGCAGAAACCACTAAATTATTAAATTGCTAAATTGGGAATTGTATTTCAACCCAGAACAAGAAATGTGCTTGACGGACACTAAATAACTTTCCCAGCTACAACAGGACAGCGGTAACGAGAGATTTAGCTGGATATAAATTTGAGGCCTAGTATTTAGGCGCTGGGTGACCGGTATGGATTTAGTGACAGAATTAGACTGGGATATGGCCAAAAAATAACCACACTATTGCTGGTTAAATGCACTTGGTGATGGGCGCAGCTTGCCCCTGATGTAGTATATGGCCAAAAAATGAACAGACTATTGCTGGTTAAATGCACTTGGTGTCACAGCTTGACCAACCACACTACTGAGGGTTAAATGCACTTGGTGACGGGCGCAGCTTGCCCCTGATGTAGTATATGGCCAAAAAATGAACAGACTATTGCTGGTTAAATGCACTTGGTGACGGGCGCAGCTTGCCCCTGATTTAGTATATGGCCAAAAAATGAACAGACTATTGCTGGTTAAATGCACTTGGTGTGATAGCTTGACCAACCACACTACTGAGGGTTAAATGCACTTGGTGACGGGCGCAGCTTGCCCCTGATGTAGTATATGGCCAAAAAATAAACAGACTATTGCTGGTTAAATGCACTTGGTGTGACAGCTTCACCCTGATGTAGGCTTTAGCCAAAAAACAAACGCACCATTGAGGGTTAAATGCACTTGGTGACAGGCGCAGCTTGCCCCTGATGTAGTATATGGCCAAAAAATAAACAGACTATTGCTGGTTAAATGCACTTGGTGTGACAGCTTCACCCTGATGTAGGCTTTAGCCAAAAAACAACCACACCATTGAGGGTTAAATGCACTTGGTCGCAGCTTGTGCTGGCGCACCACAAGACACAAAATGGCCGCCGATCACCCCAGAAAAATGTGACTGACAAACGGTCTGGGCAGCCTAAAAACAGTGAGCAATTGAGGATCAGCAGCTCAATGATCCACAGCTGCAGATCGATCAGTTAATCAAGTCCTTTGGAGGAGTTAATCTGCCTAATCTCGCCCTACTGTCGCAGCCGCAACCTCTCCCTACGCTAATCAGAGCAGAGTGACGGGCGGCGCTATGTGACTCCAGCTTAAATAGAGGCTGGGTCACATGGTGCTCTGGCCAATCACAGCCATGCCAATAGTAGGCATGGCTGTGATGGCCTCTTGGGGCAAGTAGTATGACGCTTGTTGATTGGCTGCTTTGCAGCCTTTCAAAAAGCGTCAAGAAAGCGTCACAAAAGCGCGAAGAAAGCGACGAACACCGAACCCGAACCCGGACTTTTACGAAAATGTCCGGGTTCGGGTCCGTGTCACGGACACCCCAAAATTCGGTACGAACCCGAACTATACAGTTCGAGTTCGCTCATCCCTATTTATTATACATTTTTTATAGAACATAATGATTATCATTACCAATGTTTGACAAAAAAATTGTGTGGTAAAATATTAGAATAAGAAAATTAAAAAAACAATCACCTCATATGGTCCTTTCTGTATTTACAGCAAGGATCGATCGTCAGTAGACTTTTAAAAGTAGAAAATGGCAAAGGGTTCCTTAGAATCCATTCATACATCCGCCTGAATGGGTCTGGATCCATTCTGCAATTTTGGGTGTGGACCCATTCATTCTCAATGGGGCCGGGAAAGATGCGGACAGCGCACTTCCGCAAAAAAAATAACATGTCCTATTCTTGTCCACAATAGCGGACAAGAATAGGCATTTTCTATAGCAGTGCTGGCCATGTGTGTTCCGTGTTTTGCGGATCTGCAATTTTTCACACGTCCACATTTTTCCCTTCCAGATTTACATTCTGTTTTTGGTGGATCCGTGTTTCCGCAAAAACCTTCCGTTTTTTTTACAAATGTGCATCAGCATCCGCTCTGTGTTTCCGCAAAAAAAAAAAGGAAAGGAGGAAGAGATGTTGCTAGGGTTCAAAAAAAAACTGCAGTTGGGTGGCCGTGGCCGTATTGTGGCCCGCAAACGGAGGGGTGGCAATCCACGGCCACCGTCCGTGTGCACTCCGCATCACGGATGCAGACCCATTTACTTGACCCATTTACTTAAATGGGTCCGCAATTCGGAACATGCGGAATGGAGTCACGGAACACCGGAAGCACTACGGAGTGCTTCCGTGTTGTCTCTTTCTGTGGTTCCGCACCGCAAAAAAAATGACATGTCATATTTTATCACAGTCCGGACATACCACAGACCCATTAAAGTTGAATGGGTCGGGCCTACTGTTGCGGTCCCCAATGCACTGAATGGCTGCACAATGGCAGTGTGCATTAGGGCTAAAACAGAGGACAAGGTATAGTACAGGGGTCATTTATTGTGGTTTTGGTGTCGTTCAGAGCTGTGTGAGAAACCTTTCCTTGGCTGACATAGTTTTCTTCCTATTTTTCAGCGATCATCATGGCAGAAGACCTTATGGATAAAGTACTATTTCACAGGATTCTTTCTCAGCGATTCGGACGGCAGTACAAGATGCTAAACAAAGAACCGGAGAGAAAGAGGAGACGGCAGTGGGTCCATCCAATTGTTTTTCAGCGCTTTCACAAAGACGATTTCACATCCTGTATAACGAGCTGCGACGCGACCCCATCAAATTCCAAAATTATTGCCGGATGTCCATGAAAGCATTTGAACACCCGCTGGTCTGTCTTCATCCTGACCTGACTTTCATGGACACCAGCATGAGGTGCAGCATTGCAGCAGAAAAAAAGTTGATAGTCACTAGGGATGAGCAAATTTGTAAAACAATTTGATTTGCCGGTTCGCCAATTTTTTGGGGAAAAATTTGGTTCGATCTAAATTTATTTGCGGCAAATTATGTTAAAAAATTGCTATTTCGTGGCTGCAGAGAGCCTTTCTAATGGTGTAGAATTCTGTGCCTTTCAGTAACATGCATAGGGAGTCTGCTTTGGTAGTGAAATAATACTGTGAGTCTGTATAACATGCAGATGACAGGCGTCACTCTTAGAATCACTGCACACTTCACTTTATTTGGGCAGTCACGGGGCCAAAACTGACCAAATAACTCAAGTAGGAACTCAGCCTTACAGGTCGATATTAGCGCCAAGAAGAAGGACACTCCTTTTACATCATCGTCAGCTGATTCCACATAGATGTCTATAGATCCGTCAGAAAAGTAACCCACAAAAACCGGATCCTGTCTGTGGGGCATCAGCCTGCACTCAATCAGCATTTTGTCAGTAATCAATCAGTATCACTAATGCCAAAAAAAACAGGAGTGGATCCAAAACAGAGATGACACGTGAACAGAATATTTGCATGCCTTCTGTGTTTTGTACCCACCCCTGCTTTTGGCTACCAAATCATAAGGCAATTCTTTGTTTTAACGGGGAGAAAAAACTAAGTTTATTTAACAAACAGGACATTAATTGAACAAACATAAAATACAACACAGAAGGGGCAAAACCACATTTGGAATTTAAAAGAGAAACTGGAAAAAAAAGGCTTCATCAACAAGAATGGATTGACGACTAGAGTTGAGCGGACACCTGGATGTTCGGGTTCGGGGGGGTTCAGCCGAACTTCCCAAAAAAGTTTATGTTCTGGATCCGAACTTGACCCGAACTTGACCCCGAACCCCATTGAAGTCAATGGGGACCCGAACTTTTGAGCACTAAAATGGCTGTAAAAATGTCATGGAAAGGGCTAGAGGGCTGCAAATTGCAGCAAAATGTGGTTAAGAGCATGGGAAGTGCTCTGCAAACAAAAGTGGATAGGGAAAGGACTTTAAATAACATAAAATACATACAAATTTTAAATAATAATCGTGATCTAGGAGGATGAAAGTCCATATGGAGTAGGAGGTTGAGGAGGCAGTGGATGTGGTGGTGTCGGTGGAAGCGGCGGTGGAGGAGGAGGTAGCCTACACAGTTTTTTTGTTTTAAATTTTTTTTTATTTTTTTAACTTAGGTTACACCCCAAAACATTGGGAAATATAACCTGTGATAACCCCCTCCAGTTGTGCTAAACCCACGTTCAGACAATACACTGGCTGCAGGGCAGGCCAGCACCTCCAAGGCGTAAAGGGCAAGCTGAGGCCATGTGCCCAATTTGGAGACCCAGAAGTTGCAGGGGACAGAACCATCAGTCAGTTCGTGTAAGAGTGTGCAAACATACTGCCCCACCATGTCGCACGTCCCTGTGACGTCCACCATCCATTTGGATATCTTCTCTATCAACTTTTGATGTTCTTTTCTGAGCCTACCATGTTGATCACGGTTATCGGCGAAACAGGGTTCCACGCCAGAGAGGGAGCGTGAGAAAGAGAGACCACATCCAAAAGAGATAAATGGATTCATTTTTTTTTTTGATCAAGTGAAAATGTTGGAAAAGCTGTTAATGCACAAATGTTGTACACATTATTGAAGCGCAATTGTGGGACAAATTAGTAAAGCGCAATTGTGGGATAAATTATTGAAGCACAAATGTGGTACAACTTGTTTAAGTTTAATCATTGAATAAAAAGAGGTGGCTCTCATTAATAATAAAGAATTAGGTAAGTAGTGCCTCGACCGAGACTGCCCTTACCAAAGTCACCAATGACCTACTGACAGCCAAAACCAAGAAACAATACTCTGTCCTCCTTCTCCTTGACCTGTCCTCTGCCTTCGACACGGTTGACCACTCCCTTCTGTTGCAAACTCTCTCATCTCTTGGCATCACTGACCTGGCTCTCTCCTGGATCACATCATACCTCACAGACCGGACGTTTAGCGTCTCCCACTCCCGCACCACCTCCTTGTCTCATGCCCTCTCTGTTGGTGTCCCGCAAGGCTCTGTCCTAGGACCCCTGCTCTTCTCTATCTACACTTTCGGCCTGGGACAGCTCATAGAGTCCCATGGCTTTCAGTATCACTCCTATGTTGATGACACACAAATCTACCTCTCTGATCCAGACATCACCACCTTACTATCAAGAATCCCACAATGTCTATCTTCTATATCATCCTTCTTCGCCTCTCGCTTTCTTAAACTTAACATGGATAAGACAGAATTCATAATCTTTCCCCCATCTTGTTCAACCCCCCCAACAGACCTATCTATCACGATCAATGGCTGCACATTATCCCCAGTCAACAAAGCCCACTGCCTTGGAGTGACCTTAGATTCTGCCCTTTCCTTCCGACCGCACATCCAAGCCCTTTCCACCACCTGCCGCCTCCAACTCAAAAACATCTCCCGCATCCGTGCTTTCCTTAACTTCGAATCTGCGAAAATGCTCGTACATGCCCTCATTATCTCCCGCCTAGACTACTGCAACATTCTCCTCTGTGGCCTTCCATCTAGCACCCTTGCACCCCTCCAATCTATCCTCAACTCTGCTGCCCGACTAATCCACCTCTCACCTTATTACTCCTCTGCCTCTCCCCTCTGCCAATCCCTTCACTGGCTCCCCATTGCCCAACGAATCCACTTCAAAGTACTGACAAACGCATACAAGGCCGTCCATAACCTGTCCCCTCCCTACATCTCTAAGCTACTTTCCCGATACATCCCCACACGCACTCTCCGATCCTCACAAGACCTCCTTCTCTCCTCTCCTCTTATCGCCTCTTCCCACAATCGACTCCAAGATTTCCCCCGTGCATCCCCCATACTCTGGAACTCGCTACACATATCAGACTCTCACCTACAGTGGAATCCTTCAAAAGAAACCTGAAAACCCACCTCTTCAGACAAGCCTACAACCAATGACCCTGCTGTCTCTATACCGCCATGACCAACTTAACCCGCACCTACTGTGTCCTTCTCCCATACCATGTAGATTGTAAGCCCTCACGGGCAGGGCCCTCTCTCCTTCTGTACCAGTTTGTAACTCATCTTGTTTATGATTAGTACAATTGTCTGTTATGTATGTGCACCGCTTATCATATGTACAGCGCTATGGAATGAATGGCGCTTAGATGATAAATAATAATAATAATAATATCCACCATACATGTGGATATCTTCTCTAGCAACTTTCGATGTTCTTTTCTGAGCTTACCATGTTGATCACGGTTATTGGCGAATCAGGTTCCACGCCGGCGAGGGAACATGAGAAAAAGAGACCACATCCAAGGGAGATAAATGGATAAAAAATTAATTAATCAAGCAAAAATGTGGGAAAAGCTGTTAAAGCACAAATGTTCAACAAATAATTTAAGTGCAAATGTGGGAAAAATTATTGAAGCACAAATGTGGGACAAATTATCAAAGAGCAAATGTGGGACAAAGTATTGAAGCGCAATTGTGGGACCAATTAGTAAAGCGCAAATGTTGTACAACTTGTTAAAGTTTAAGCATTGAATGAAAGGAGGTGGCGCGCATCAATTAAAGAAGAATTTCTGAAATTCTATTCACTGTTACCTATGCAGAGCAGGGGTTTATTCACGTCCAAAATTGTAAAATGTAAACCCAATAATGTAACCGAAAAATTAAAGAAATTTATTAACCTGTCTACTTGGTAAAGCAGGGGTCTATGACAGAAGAAAATTGCTTATTGTCACTCAAACTAGGTAGAGGAGGGGTATATTACACCCAAAAATTGGTGTATTTCACCCGAAAAAGTAACTGACAATTTTTTTTATTTTTTTTACCTGTCTACTAGGTACAGCAGTGGTACATCACACCCACAAATTGGTGAATTTCACCCGAAAATGTAACTGACAATTTTTGCCTGTCTACTAAGTATAGCAAGTGGTACATCACACCCAAAAATTGGTGAATTTCAACTAAAAATGTAACAGCCAAGATTTTTTATTTTTTTTTACCTGTCTACTAGGTATAGCAGTGGTACATCACACCCAAAACATGGTGAATTTCTACTGAAAGTGTAACAGACAAAATTTAAATTTTTCTTTTTCCTGTCTACTAGTTATAGCAGTGGTACATCACACCCAATAATTGGTGAATTTCACCCGAAAATGTACCAGCCAATTTTTTTTTTTTTTACCTGTCTATTAGGTATGGCAGTGGTACTTCACACTCCAAAATAGGTGAATTTCACCCGAAAATGTAACAGACAAATTTGTGAATTTTTTTAACCTGTCTACTAAGTATAGGAGTGGTACATCACACCCCAAAATTGTTGAATTTCACACAATAATGTAACAGCCGTTTTGTATTTAACCTGTCTACTAGGTATAGCAGTGGTACATTACACCCAAAAATTGGTGAATTTCAACCGAAAATGTACCAGACAATTTTTTTTTTTTTTTTTACCTGTCTACTAGGTATAGCCTGGTTCATTTTTTTAATTTTTCTAATTGTTTATTTTATTAACCGCCTCCGGACCACCTAACGCAGATCCGCGGTCCGGAGGCGGCAGCTCTGCGCAGAGTGACGCATATACGCGTCATCTCGCGAGAGCCGTGACTTCCTGTGAACGCGCACACACAGGCGCGCGCGTTCACAGGATCGGAAGGTAAGAGACAGGATCTCCATCCTGCCAGCGGCTATCGTTCGCTGGCAGGCTGGAGATGCGATTTTTTTAACCCCTAACAGGTATATTAGATGCTGTTTTGAAACAGCGTCTAATATACCTGCTACCTGGTCCTCTGGTGGTCCCTTTTGCTTGGATCGACCACCAGAGGACACAGGAAGCTCAGTAAAGTACCACAAAACACCACTACACTACACTACACCCCCCCTGTCACTTATTAACCCCTTATGAACCCCTGATCACCCATGATCACCCCATATAGACTCCCTGATCACCCCCCTGTCATTGATCACCCCACTGTAAGGCTCCATTCAGACGTCTGTATGATTTTTACGGATCCACGGATACATGGATCGGATCCGCAAAACACATACGGACGTCTGAATGGAGCCTTACAGGGGGGTGATCAATGACAGGCGGGTGATCACCCATATAGATTCCCTGATCACCCCCCTGTCATTGATCACCCCCCTGTCATTGATCACCCCCCTGTAAGGCTCCATTCAGTCGTCCGTATGATTTCTACGGATCCACGGATACATGGATCGGATCCGCAAAACACATACAGAACTCTGAATGGAGCCTTACAGGGGGGTGATCAATGACAGATGGGTGATCACCCATATAGATTCCCTGATCACCCCCCTGTCATTTATCACCCCCCTGTCATTGATCACCCCCCTGTAAGGCTCCATTCAGACGTCCGTATGATTTTTACGGATCCACGGATACATGGATCGGATCCGCAAAACACATACGGACGTCTGAATGGAGCCTTACAGGGGGGTGATCAATGACAGGGGGGTGATCACCCATATAGATTCCCTGATCACCACCCTGTCATTGATCACCCCCCTGTCATTGATCACCCCCCTGTAAGGCTCCATTCAGACGTCCATATGATTTTTACGGATCCACGGTTACATGGATCGGATCCGCAAAACACATACGGACGTCAGAATGGAGCCTTACAGGGGGTGATCAATGACAGGCGGGTGATCACCCATATAGATTCCCTGATCACCCCCCTGTCATTGATCACCCCCCTGTCATTGATCACCCCCCTGTAAGGCTCCATTCAGACGTCCATATGTTTTTTACGGATCCACGGATACATGTATCGAATCCGCAAAAGTCATATGGACGTCTGAATGGAGCCTTACAGGGGGGTGATCAATGACAGGGGGGTGATCACCCCATACAGACTCCCTGATCACCCCCCTGTCATTGATCACCCCCTGTAAGGCTCCATTTAGACTTTTTTTGGGCACAAGTTAGCGGAAATAGATATTTTATTTTTCTTTTATTTTTCTTACAAAGTCTCATATTCCACTAACTTGTGTCAAAAAATTAAATCTCACATGAACTCACCATACCCCTCACGGAATCCAAATGCGTAAAATTTTTTAGACATTTATATTCCAGACTTCTTCTCACGCTTTAGGGCCCCTAAAATGCCAGGGCAGTATAAATACCCCACATGTGACCCCATTTCGGAAAGAAGACACCCCAAGGTATTCTGTGAGGGGCATATTGAGTCCATGAAAGATTGAAATTTTTGTCCCAAGTTAGCGGAAAGGGAGACTTTGTGAGAAAATACAAAAAAAAAACAATTTTCGCTAACTTGTGCCAAAAAAAAAAAAAATCTATGAACTTGCAATGCCCCTCATTGAATACTTTGGGGTGTCTTCTTTCCAAAATTGGGTCACATGTGGGGTATTTATACTGCCCTGGCATTTTAGGGGCCCAAAAGCGTGAGAAGAAGCCTGGGATCCAAATGTCTAAAAATGCCCTCCTAAAAGGAATTTGGGCAGCTTTGCGCATCTAGGCTGCAAAAAAGTGTCACACATGTGGTATCGCCGTACTCAGGAAAAGTTGGGGAATGTGTTTTGGGGTATCTTCTTACATATACCCATGCTGGGTGAGATAAATATCTTGGTCAAATGCCAACTTTGTATAAAAAAATGGGAAAAGTTGTCTTTTGCCAACATATTTCTCTCACCCAGCATGGGTATATGTAAAATGACACCCCAAAACACATTCCCCAACTTCTCCTGAGTACGGCGATACCACATGTGTGACACTTTTTTGCAGCCTAGGTGGGCAAAGGGGCACACATTCCAAAGAGCACCTTTAGGATTTCACAGGTCATTTTTTACACATTTTGATTTCAAACTACTTACCACACATTAGGGCCCCTAGAATGCCAGGGCAGTATAACTACCCCACAAGTGACCCATTTTGGAAAGAAGACACCCCAAGGTATTTTGTGATGGGCATAGTGAGTTCATGAAAGTTTTTATTTGTTGTCACAAGTTAGTGGAATATGAGACTTTGTAAGAAAAAAAAAAGAAAAATAATCATTTTCCGCTATCTTGTGACAAAAAATAAAAAGTTCTATGAACTCACTATGCCCATCAGTGAATACCTTAGGGTGTCTACTTTCCGAAATGGGGTCATTTGTGGGGTGTTTGTACTGTCTGGGCATTGTAGAACCTCAGGAAACATGACAGGTGCTCAGAAAGTCAGAGCTGCTTCAAAAAGCGGAAATTCACATTTTTGTACCATAGTTTGTAAACGCTATAACTTTTACCCAAACCATTTTTTTAACCAAACATTTTTTTTTATCAAAGACATGTAGAACAATAAATTTAGCGAAAAATGTATATATGGATGTTGTTTTTTTTGCAAAATTTTACAACTGAAAGGGAAAAATTTCATTTTTTTGCAAAAAAATCGTAAAATTTCGATTAATAACAAAAAAGTAAAAATGTCAGCAGCAATAAAATACCACCAAATGAAAGCTTTATTAGTGAGAAGAAAAGGAGGTAAAATTCATTTGGGTGGTAAGTTGCATGACTGAGCAATAAACGGTGAAAGTAGTGTAGTGCAGAAGTGTAAAAAGTGGCCTGGTCATTAAGGGTGTTTCAGCTAGGGGGGTTGAAGTGATTAATTTTTATCAATAAAAAGTAATACAGGTACAATGTCATATTGCATATCATCAATATCGAGAGTGTACATTGGTACATAAAACATACATTTTGCATCAAATGCCAAAGGTCACAGTGAGAGTTGGTACCAGAAAGACATAAGATAATGACAAAAACACGACACATGAGGGAAAAAAAAGAAGAAAAAAAGAGACAAAAAGGAAAGAAGAACTGATGTTCAGAGGACCCTTATTGTAGATGATCAAAAGTATCATCCCATGTCTGCCAAACCTTTGTAAATCTATCAACTGAGTTAGTGATGCATGCAGTTAGGTATTCCATTTTCCTAACCTCCATCACACTGTGGATGAGGTCCAGTCGAGTAGGCGCGTCTGTTCTCAACCAAAACCCTGCAATTAGGCGTCTAGCCGCCGTTAACACCTGAAGGACTAGAAGCAGGAATTGTTTCTTTAATGACATTTTTGGCATATTTAATAAGTAAAAGTAAGGTGTAAAAGGAAATTGAATTGCAAGGAGTTGAAAGAGGACCGACCCCACCATTCTCCAAAAAGACTCAATCACAGGACATTCCCAAAAGATATGTATATGAGTTCCCTCGCCTGTCATACAGCTCCAACATTTATCAGAGATATCAGGGTTAAAGTGCTGTAGCAGCTGTGGTGTATGATACCAGAACATTAGCACTTTATATGTGTTTTCCCTATGCGTAGTACATGAAGACGACTTCGCTGCCCGTCCCCATATCTGTTTCCACTCTGCATGCTTTATAGGGTAGCCAAGAATTGTTTCTCATTTAGTCATATAGGAGTGAATAACAGAGGAGGATGATAGGATAAGATAAATATCTGAGATGAGACCCCGCGTGGTAACTGTCGGCTTACATAGTTTCTCAAATGGTGTAGGGGTTGACACTTTCATTGAGTCAAAGAGGTCTGAAAAAAAATGGCATATCTGTATATATTGGAACCTAGAGGACTCCGGTAGTTGATGCAAGGATTGTATCTCATCAAATGACAAAAAGCCCAAAGTCTTATAGTTTACAACATCTGCAAACCTGAACAGTTTTTTTGGGAAACCATATTTTAAGAAAGGCTGTGCGCATTCCTATCGTAAATAATGGATTAGACAGAAAGGAGATCATTGAGGATTTTTCCAACGCAAGTGAAAATAGTCTGTTACATCTCGACCATATGTTGCAGGTAAAAGACATGGGGCCTAATAGCTCCGGTCTAAGCGAGGGCTGTGGGGGATACCAGATGAGTGAATTTGGATGCACAGGGGCTATCCACAACTTCTCTATTTCCATCCATCTGGAGTACGCATATATGTTAGACCAAGCTGGCAATCTTCTAAGGTGTGTGGCCCAGTAATATTTTTTAATATCTGGGACTGCTAGCCCTCCTTGAGTTTTAGGTGACATTAAGATTGAGCAAGCTATGCGATGTCTCTTCCCATTCCAGATGAACTTAAGCATACATGACAAGGCAAATTATTCATCTTGACTGATGCTATACGGCCCAATAGGGAGATGGGAAGAGGCATCCATTTAATCAGCAAGGTTTTGAGTTCTCGGAACGTAGATGGGAAATTTTGAGCGTATAACAAGGAGTATGTAGGGGTTAAGTTTATCCCTAAATACCTCAGCGACGTTTCCGTCCATCGAAAGTGAAAGCTGGATTTTAGGGTGGTCAAACTGTCAGGAGGAAGGTTAAGGGGAAGAGCTTCTGTTTTTGTGGTATTGATTTTGTAACCAGACAATCTACCATAGGTCTCTAGTAATTTAAAAAGGTTGGGGAGCGAGGTATGCAAGTCAGTTAGTGTTAGTGTAATATATTCAGCAAATAGTGAGAGTTTGAATTCAACTGCATTCACTTTAATCCCATGGATATCAGGGTGAGAATGTATGGCCGCCGCCAAGGGTTCTATGCAAAGGACAAAAAGCAAAGGGGATAGCGGACATCCTTGACGCGTACCGTTTTTTATAGGGAAAGGTAAGGAATGGGCATGTATCATCTTCACCGTCGCTGTAGGTTGGGCATAAAGGACATGGAGGGCTGTAAGGAAATGGCCTCTCAAACCAATGGCCTCCAAGGCAGAGAACATAAAAGGCCAACCTAAGCGATCAAACGCTTTCTCCGCGTCAAGACTTAGCAATAGAGCTGTGTCCCGGCGTCTATGTATGATGTCAATCAGATCAATGGTCCGCCTTGTATTATCTCCGCCCTGTCGGTCTCGGACAAAGCCCACTTGATCTTTATGGATCAGTTGGGGTAGCCAGTCTGAGAGTCGGTTAGCCAAAGTTTTCGTGAAAATGTTCAAATCCGAATTAAGAAGAGCAATGGGTCTGTAATTTTCACATTCTAGGGGGTCTTTGCCTGGTTTAGGTATCAAAGTTATATAGGAGTGCAACATTGAAGTGGGTATTGGGGACCCTTGTAAAAAAGAGTTAAACAGCAGTGTCATATGTGGTAGTAGAATGTCAGAGAATGTTGTATAATAAATGTATGGCAGACCATCCGGCCCGGGGGCCTTATTATTGGGCAATTGTTTCAGCACCTCCTGCAACTCCTCTACAGTAATAGGAGTGTTCAATGAGGCAAGAGCTTCTCCAGATAACTGAGGAAGATTGCATTTAGAAAGAAAGGAATCCAGGAGGAGCCGACTCCGCCCCGGTTCAGATGGGAGTTGTTAGGGGATAGAGTAAAGCGCCCTATAATAGTCATGGAATAATTTAGAGATGACCTCAGGGTCATATACTATTGCACCATCACTTCGCCTCATAGCAGTCGGAGTATTTGCAGTGCTAGATTCCCAAAGCTGTCGAGCCAAGAGGGTGTGTGGCTTATTCCCCCACATATAAAATCTTTGTCACGAGTACAGTAATTTTTTCTCAGTTTTATAAAACATTAGCTCCCTCAATCTGGCACGTAGGATAGGAATGCATCTAAGCAGAGGTCGCGAGCATTGGGATTCTAGCATTCGCTGTAAGTCCTTCAGCTGTGAGGTGATGGTGTGCTGCTGCATAGCACGGTCTTTTTTTAATCGAGATCCCATAGCTATACAGGTGCCTCTAAAGACCGCCTTATGTGCTTCCCATATCATAGATATAGGGGGACCAGAGGATTGGTTTAAGGTAAAATATTCTATGAGGCTGTCACAAAGCTCTTGTCTGAGCGGCAGTTGATAGCCTGGTTCATTTTAATGAACGGGAGCTTCTCCACATTGGCTGTAGACAGGCGGCTGCGCTTGTCTGTGATGACGCCCCCTGCCATGCTGAACACATATTCAGATAATACACTGGCTGCAGGGCAGGCCAGCACTTCCAAGGCGTAAAGGGAAAGCTCAGGCCATATGCCTAATTTGTAGACCCAGAAGTTGAAGGGGGCAGACCCGTCTTTCAGTACGTGTAGGCGTGTGCAAACATACTTCTCAACCATGTTGGTGAAATGCTGCCTCCTGCTAAGACTTTCCATATCAGCTGGTGGTGCTGGTTGTTGTGGTGTGCTGACAAAGCTTTTCCACATTTCGGCCATGCTAACCCTGCCTTCTGAGGTGCTGGCGGTGCCCCAGCTGCGTTGGCGACCTCGTCCTACCAGCGTGCGCTTGTACTTGCGCATCTTACGATCACGCTCCAGTGAGCGAATTAAGGACGGTACATTGTGCTTGTATCGGGGATCCAGCAGCGTGGCCACCTAGTAATCAGCACAAGTTAAAATGTGGGCAACTTGAAGGTCGTTGCAGATACACTGCAGCATGTAATCGCTCATGTGTGCCAGGCTGCCCAGAGGCAACGAAAAGCTGTCCTCTGTGGGAGGTGTATCATCTGTGTCCTCTCCAGTGATGGCCATGAACTGGTCTGGGTGCCACCCTGCTGTGAACAAGGTTCCTCCTCCATCTCCTCATCCTCCACCTCGTCATCCGCCAGAACTGTGCCCTGGCTGGACAATTGTGTTCCTGCCGTTTGTGAATACAAGAACCCACCCTCGGAGCCTCTTGTGAATGACTGGCTGGAAACCCTACAAGATGATCCATCTTCCTCCTCCTGTGCCACATCCTCTTCCATCATCGCCAGCAGCATTTTTTCAAGGAGGCATAGAAGTGGGATAGTAACGCTGAGAGCTGCGTTATTGGCAATGGCCATGTTGGTGGAGTACTTGAAACAGCGCAACAAGGAACACAGGTCTCGCATGGAGGCCCAGTCATTGGTGGTGAAGTTGTGCTGTTTCGCAGAGCAACTCACCCGTGCATGCTGCAGCTGAAATCCCACTATTGCCTGCTGCTGCTCGCACAGTCTGGCCAGCATGTGCAAGGTGGTGTTCCATCTTGTGGGCACATCGCATATGAGGCGGTGAGCGGGAAGGCAGAAGTTACGCTGCAGAGCTGACAGGCGAGCAGCAGCAGACGGCCTGCACTTCATGCAGCAGCTCTGACATATCGGGGTAATTTTTAAGATATCTCTGCACCACCAAATTCAGCACATGCACCAGGCAAGGGATGTGGGTCAAACCGGCTAGTCCCAGAGCTGCTACGAGATTTCACCCATTATCGCACACAACCAGGCCTGGCTTCAGGCTACTGGCACAAACCACTCATCGGTCTGTTGTTCGAGGCCCATCCACAGCTCCTGCATGGTGTGGGGTTTGTCCCCTAAACAGATACGTTTTAAAACTGCCTGTTGTCGTTTACCCCTGGCTGTGCTGAAGTTGGTGGTGAAGGTGTTACGGTGAACGGATGAGGAGTCAGTAGAGGAGAATGAAGCGGATTAGGAGGAGGAAGCAACAAGAGGCAAACTGAAGCGCCCTGCAATCCTCTCTGGTGGAAGGACATGTGCCAAACTGCTGTCCGCCTCAGGCCCAGCCGCCACTGCATTTACCCAATGTGCTGTTATGGAGATATAACGTCCCTGACTGTGCTTACTGGTCCACGTAGCCGTAGTGAGATGCACCTTTACACAGGTGGCATTGCGCAGTGCACACCTGATTTTGTCCCCCACTTGTTTGTGCAGGGAAGGGATGGCTCGCCTGGAAAAGTAGTGGCGGCTGGGCACGACGTACTGTGGGACAGCCATCGCCATCATTCCTTTAAAACTATCCGTCTCCACCAGACGGAGTGACAGCATTTTAAAGGCTAGTAATTTAAAAATGCTGGCACTCAGGGCTAGGGATCGCAGGTGGGTAGAGGGGTACTTCCTCTTCCTCTCCAGTGTTTGGGAGATGGTGAGATGAATGCTTCCGTGGGACATTGTGGAGATGCTTGGTGACTCAGGTGGTGGTGATGCTGGCAGATCCTCTGTATGAAGGGTGGCAGGTGGTACTGTCACTTCAGAGGTAGATGAAGAGGCTGAGACTGCAGCAGAAGAGGAAGCAGGAGGAGCCAGAGACCTCTCTTGGTTTTTGAGGTGTCTACTCCACTACAGCTCGTGCTTAGCAGGTCATGCAGGTTGTGCTCAGGTTGAGAATGTTTATGCCTCGCTTTAGGCTCTGATTGCACAGCATGCAAACCACTCATGTCTTGTCGTCAGCACATTGTCTGAAGAACTGCCATGCCAGGGAACTCCTTGGAGCTGGCTTTGGTGTGCTCGGTCTCTTGCTGCAGTGGGCAGTAGCAGGCGTACTGCCTAGTGGACGGCCGCTCCGCTTTTGCACCCTGCTCCCTCTTCTGCTGTGCTGCTAGCTCTGTGCGACCACCACCTCTTCCTCCAAACTACAGATGGAGTAGAGTTAACTGAGTCTGTGCAAATGAGCATAGGCGAGTAAGGTGTTAATTTGCTTTTGGGGGAGGAGCTTTTGTGGGAGTGTGTGTATATATATCCACACAGTATTAGCTTTCTAATTATAGCTTGCTGCTTTTCCAAGACTGCTTCACCAAGAGCTGATCTACAAGAGCATTGGAGATACTCAGGAGGTAATCTGGAGGTGGATACAGTCTAAACAAGTAAGATTTGTTTGTTTAAAATCTTTCCCCTCTTTACAATGGCAGACCTGGTTCTGTGCAGGAATTGTTATGCTTTTATTTCAGGTTCCACTCTTTAGAGGTTTGGATACTGTCTGATCTGTAGACAGCTCTCCATAATGAAGCAGGAAATTACCTTTTAGAAATATGAGATTTTGAAATTAACCACTAAACAAACACAGGCTGAGAACATTGCAATGCCACTGCCACAGAGGCCCCCTAGAAATGGAAGATGGGTTACTTTAGGTTCTGGTAGACTGGTCGTTGTGGATAGAAGGCATGTCCCACAGTCTGTGGCTCTCCATAATTCATTTGCAGCACTTTCAGAGTGCAAGAGCAACATGGAGGATGGCTCAAGCACAGTGGGTGAGAAACAATCATCTCCCATGCCTAAAGTATGTAAGACTGCAGCCAAAGACAAAAAGGAGAAGGTGAGGATTGATAGTAAGCAGCTGTTGGTGGGCGATTCCATCATAAGAGGTGTGAAGTTTGAGGAGAATGGTGTTGTGAGATGTCTCCCTGGTGCTACCGCTAGCAGGGATAGACGACGGATCCTTAATATTGTTAGGCAAGCAAAGCAGGAAAAGGAAGTGGATGTTATTCTCCATCTTGGGACAAACGATCTGGCTTGCAATGAGGTTTCAAAGGTGAAAGAAGCTTTTCACACACTTGGAAAGGATATACGGGAGGTTGCATCAACTGTTTAATTCTCTGCAGTTTTTGCCTGTGCATAACCTTCAGCATGAAAGGAAGATGCGCATTAAGGAATTCAATGTATGGCTTGGTGGATGGGTTTGTGTCTCATGTTAGCTCTTGTTGGAATGGAAAAGAACTGTACAAGAAAGATGGTTTGCATCTTTCTCTCAAGGGAACAAATGTCCTCGGTGAACAGTTCCAAGTATTTTCTAAGAAGCATTTAAACTAGGAAAGGGGGGCAAAAGAGTGATAATCCAGCAGTCCGACTACCCACCGGAACAATGCCAGACGAGGCCAGTAGCACAAAGGTTAAGAAATGACAAGCTCAGAGTCTTGTCTACAAACGCTCGCAGTCTAGGGAATAAGATCAATGAACTTGAGGCTATAATGGCATCTGAGAATATAGATGTAGTGGCAGTTACTGAGACGTGGTTCAAGGGGAGTAATGACTGGGATATATCAATACCAGGGTTCTCTCTATACAGGAAAGACAGAGAAGGCAAGAAGGGGGAGGGGTGGCCCTGTATGTGAAAGATAGCATAAAATCTAATTTGATACAAGTTAGCGAGAACAATTTAGAGTCAGTTTGGGTTACCTTGCAGCTTGATAATCATAAGGTAACTTGTGTAGGTGTGATATATAGACCTCCTAGCCAAGTCAAAGAATTAGATGATGTACTAGTTGAGGAAATAGCTAAAATGACATTGAAGGGGGAAGTTATTATTATGGGAGACTTCAATCTTCCAGATGTAAACTGGAAGGGACTGATACTGCCACAGGGAACAGTTCCCCCATTTTTCAGAGAAACAGGAAGATGCGCGAGAGCGTCTGACGTGGGACGCTAGGGCTCCGCTCCCCGCCCCCCTCCTCTTCCACGCGCCGGCCGCTGGCCGCTCGTACCTCCGCCCATGCTGGTGAACTGCCGTGTGGAATGCCTGGAATGCCCGGAATGGCCGAGCATGCTTGCCATGCTAATCCACGCTAATGTGCCGCCCTGAGTGCTTATTCATGCGAGACGCCCTGACCATCCCAGGAGAATCGACGGTGGTGACTGGGCAAGGATTTCTGTTCATGAGTCCGTCCCTGAGCCGTCGGTCGGTGAGTGACATGATATCGCAGCTGTGTATCAGGAAAAGAGAAACAAAGGTGCCGGCAGGATGAAGGTTGGTGGGGCCGGAACACAGCGCACTAACTATCGGTGCTAAAAGAGGGGAGCTTTGACAAATATTTGCCTGCTAATAGTGGAACCTTGGACCAGACAGAGTCGGTATTCGGGGGGGGGCTGCTGTCAAGTTTTCAAGGTTTGAGGTCCTGTTCTATTGATCCTCATTGACATTATTGATCTTTGGCGGTGAGGTCGGCCCTGATTGTAACACCTGAAAAGGTGGCCAATCCAGCTACTTGGAAGTGGAAACCTAAAGGGGGGCATATCCGCAGGTTTTCTTTGTGGTGGTGTTAAGTACCCCTGAGACTGCTGCTAATGGCGGGTTGATTTTTCACCGCGGCCGCGGCTGTAATACCTGGCTGGTTTTGGAGGCATTTATCGAGGGTGGACGGTGCCAGAGTGAATCGAGCTGAAGTTGGAAAAAGAAGAAAGGGGAAAAAAAAAAAGAGAAAAGGGGTGGGGGAGGGTGTTTGGAATGCGGACCACAACATTTTATAATCCCAATAACCCCGATTGAGAAATCTGTATTCCCTTCAGGATATCTAGCTCTACTAAACTTTACTAAACGCTACTAAATTCTACTAAACCCAGTTAAATTGACTGTATCCTTCATACATCTGGATTTTCAGACTTTTAACTTTCTGGGTCGCTTTTCCTCCTACGGCTTGAGCCAACTGATAATATGGACCTTTTTCTTCTTTTTTATTTTTATTTTTTTCTTCTGTCTCCCCCCGTCGAATTAATTGAATTAACTATGGTAGATAATTATTGACGTAAGAGAAGGAGAAAAAAGGGGAACAAATAAACAGATAAGGGGGAGAGGAGGAGGAAGGGGGAAGGGGGAGGGAAGGAGAAAGGGGGAAAGAGGAATAGGAAAAGAGGGAAGAGATCATAAAATGCCGTCAAAAAAAAGGGAAGATCAGCGTGGCCCTATGGGAAGTACTACTAGGCGATCAGCAGGAGGGCTGGATAGTGGGCCTAAACAATCAGGTTTAAACAGGTATCTGGTCCCGAATTCACCTGGGCCTAGGTCCCCACAGAAAGAAAAAATTGTGGAAGCCAGAGTGCAGGAATCGATACATGGGACTCCAGTTGAAGGGGGTGATGGAGAGAGGGGAACACCAGTGACATACACAGAAACGGATGTAAAAATGGTGCAGGACATACTTTGCACTGTCTCAAGGATGGAAAATTTAATGGGTAATTTAGTAACCCAGCTTGGGGCAGTGCAAACGGATGTTATGATTATTCGAGCTGAGATGGAAAAAGTAAGGCACCGTTTACAAGAGATGGAAAAAAGAATTCCCACCTTAGAGAAATCCGTGCAGAAATTAGAGAAGGAGGTGGCCCTCTTAAAACAAATAAATGTTAAGATGGAACAAAAATTGGTAGACCAGGAGGATAGATCAAGAAGGGCTAACATAAGATGTGTGGGGATCCCAGAGCGAGCGGAAGGAGGAAACTGTACTGAGTTTATGGAAAAGTGGTTGAAGGAAAATAGTAAAGAAGGCACCCTTTCTCCCATGTTCTCTATTGAAAGAGCACACAGGGTTCCCACAAAAAATAGGGCGCCAGGGGACTATCCCAGATCTATACTGGTGAAATTTTTACTATCTAAGGATCGAGATTAAATATTATCTGATGCAAGAACCTCGGAAAAATATTATATACAGGGTATAAAGATCAAACTTTTTCCAGATTACTCATTTAGCACTAATGCACAAAGAAAGGAATTTATATCGGTCAAAAAAAGATTAAGGGAGGCAGGTATAAAGTATAGCTTACTCTTTCCGGCGAAATTAAGGGTGGAATATAAAGGCAAGACTTCCTTTTTTCAGACTCCGGAGGAAGTTAGCGAATGGGCGGATGGGAAGGGTCTTTGAGGCTGGCGGGGGGGGGGGGGAGTGATAGGAGTCACGCTAAGTTATGGAGTCGCCCGGACTGCTGGCCAGCAGAATGGGGGACTATAGGGGTCAGGGGTGGGGGTGGGGACGTGGAGAATTTTTTTTTTTTTTTTTTTTTTTTTTTTTTTTCCCCTCCCCTTCTGCTAGATGGTTAGGATCCTTTCGCTGAATGTGAGGGGGCTCCGTGAGAGGGTAAAAAGATATGCTATCCTTGAGTGGATGAAGAGGTTTCTGCCAGCCATCATCTGCCTCCAGGAGACACATTTGGATAAGGAATCAGTAAGATGGCTGGAAAGGGGATGGGTAGTGGCGGGATATCATTCTGTATATACCACTTACTCCAGAGGGGTCTCAATTTTGATACACAATAAGATTAAGTTTGAATACCTGGCACGCGAGATCGATGACCATGGCAGATACCTCTTTTTATACTGTTATTTAGAAGGGATTAAAACTGTAATTGCAAATATATATATTCCACCACCATATAAACCAGATGTTCTGTATCAATTGTATAGATTTATGCTAAATAAACAGGAATGTATATTGATTGCGGTAGGCGACTATAATGCGGTTATGGACCCACTCAGGGATAGGACATCTAGTAGAGGGGGAGGAACACAAAATGTAGATTTATGTAAAGTAGCCCATGAATTTAATTGGGTAGATGTTTGGAGGGTTCAGCACCCGGAAGAAATTAGATATTCTTGTTATTCAAAAACACACCAAACTTGGTCGAGAATAGATATGACCTTTGGAAATAAAAATTTAATGTCCCAAAATAGGATCACGACAAAATATATACCTATGGCCCTTTCAGACCATAATGCAATGGTAGTTGAGCTGGACTTGAACAGAGACAATACTTTGTTGTTGTTTAAGTTCAACTCTCATTGGCTGCCATTGATTTCAGACACAGAGAGTATAATTGAGGAATTAAAAACTTTTTTTATTGAAAATAATGGTTCTGCCGGTAGACTTGTGGTTTGGGACACTTTCAAGGCTTTTTTGAGGGGAGTTTTGTTTAAAAGGGTAAACTACTGGAAAAAAAGAAATAGAGAGAATGGGAAGGTATTGGAGAAAAAACTGCAAGAGGCAGGAATGGCAAGCATGAGATATCCCACTGCACTAAATAAGAGAGCCTGGGAGGAAGAACAGGAAAAGATGAAGATCTATCAACTAGAGAAAAGCAGGAAAGAATTGCTCTTTCAAGGCATCCAACTAGCCTCGGAGGGTGAAAAGGTCGGTAAAATATTAGCAAATATAGTGAGAAATCAAAAAGGGAAATCATGGATAGGTGCAATTAAAGATAAAACGGGCAAACTAATTACCTCACCCGAAGGTATTAAAAAAGTGTTCCGGGAGTATTTCCTAGAGCTATACAAGTCCAGGGTACAATACTCAAAACAAGAGCTAGATTCATACTTGGATGAGATTGCCTTTAGTAGGATATCTAAGTCCCAAAAAGAATATTTGGAAAAAGAAATAACGGCGGCAGAAATAAATCTAGCTCTGGGGAAGGTCAAATCCGAGAAAGCACCGGGTGGGGACGGGCTCCCCTTTGAAATATATAAAACCTTTTCCCAGGTTTTGGTACAAGAATTAAAGATAACACTGGACGAAGCTCAAAAATTAGGCGACCTACCGAACTCTATGAAGGAAGCAATTATTACACTAATCCCAAAAAAGGGAAAAGAACCAACAGATCCCGGTTCATACAGGCCAATATCCCTGTTGAATACGGATGTTAAAATCCTGGCAAAAGTTCTAGCTGACAGGCTTTCAAGGGTCATTAAAGTAATAATAAATAAAGATCAGACAGGATTTATACCGGGTAGAACAATATACTCCAATATAAGAAGGCTGTTTCTCAATATTGAAGCTAATAGATTGGCCGCAGGGGAGAAAGCGATACTCTCATTGGATGCCCAAAAGGCATTTGATTGTATTGAATGGGAGTATCTATGGGCAGTACTGAGGAGATTCGGTATAGGGGAGGGATTTATAGGGTGGATCCAGTTAATATATCTAAATCCCAGGGCTAGAGTGGTGGTGGATGGGAGCTTGTCCCTGCCTTTTGCCCTATTTCGGGGCACTAGGCAGGGATGCCCTCTCTCTCCACTGCTATTTGCCATTGCAATTGAACCCTTGGCAACCATAATAAGAAATGATAAGGAGATTAAAAGCTTGCAATATGCGGGCGGAGAAGAAAAATTGTTAATGTATGCGGACGATATATTACTCTTTTTGCAAAATACTGGGGATCAGTTTAATAGAGTGATAGAGATAATAGACACGTTTGGGTTCTTTTCTGGTTTAAAGATAAATTGGGGGAAATCACATATGTTATTATTAGGAGATAGACAATTACAGGGAGATACACGGGTGCATGTTCTCAAAAAACATGAAAATTTTAAATATCTCGGCATACAAATCTCCGGAAATATAGAAGAATATGAAAAATTAAATGTCCTTCCCTTAGTAAAAGAACTAAGAACTAAAATACATATATGGAAAAGACTGCCAATGTCAATTCAAGGTAGGGTAAATCTAATAAAAATGGTTCTTCTCCCAAAGATACTTTATATACTTCAAAATGCTCCAGTGAGAATATCGCAGACTACCTTTAAACTATTTGATAGACTAATGGGGGACTTTGTCTGGAAGGGTGCGATCCCTCGGATAAAGAAGGAAGTCCTTCAGCTTCCAGTGCAGGAGGGAGGATTAGCGGTCCCCAATTTGTTTTTTTATTTTTTAATAACTCAATATGGGAATATAAAGGGTAGTTTAGATAGTCAAGTGGGTAGGCAAGAATTAAACAGATGGGGGTGGAAAGAGGGAGGTAATCACTTAGAGGTGTTGGAGTCAGGTTTTTTGGGGAAAAAAAAATTCTGATAATAGGATACTAAACCTAATAGAACACGTATGGGGAGAAATTAAGAAGATATTGGAGATTAAAGGGTTTTTGAAATACACACCGATATGGAAAAATCTTTATTTAAAAGAATTAGAAACAATAAGGGAATATATAGATTGGGGAAAAAAAGGAATGATATATTTAGACCAGATCTTTGAGGAAGATAAGCTGAAGGACTTTAATACAATGGTGTCGGAATTTGGGATCCCCCATACGGATACCTATAAATATCTTCAACTTAGGAACGCACTGCGGATAGTGGTACAGGAAGATAGGTACAGGAGGGAAAAATCAGATAGGTTGGATAAGTTTACTACACTAGGGGAAGGAGGAGGAACAACCGCAAGGAGATATAGACTTCTGATGGAAGGTAAGAGAAAAACGATTACAATGCTTGCTGTAGGAAAATGGGAGAAGGATCTAGATTCCCTCACAGAAGAAAACTGGAGAGATGCTCTTAAAAATTATGCGACAATCTCGGATAGGGGCTCACATAAAATTTCACAATTCTTTATAGTGCACAGATTGCATCGATCTCCATGGATGTTGAAAAGGATGGGAGTGAAAGCAACAGATAAGTGCCCAAAATGCTGGGAGGAGAGAGCTGACTTAATACACTGCTTTTGGAGATGTCCCAAGCTCCATAGATATTGGACAGAAATAATGGAAACCGTATCTTTGCTTTTGAACGTTCGGCTGCCCAGGGATCCAATAATTTGTATCCTAGGGGCAACTGAACATTTGAATCTAAATAAAAAAATACGACTGGTTCTGAATAAAGTACTATTCCAGGCCAGATTACTTATACTCAGGAAATGGATAAAAGTAGATTTACCGACGGTGGGACAGTGGAGAAAAATGATAGATAATTTAATTAAAGAAGAACGAGTGATGAAGAGTCACAAAAAAAGGTCATTAAATCTCGACCAGGTATGGAAAAATTGGCTACTTTAGTGTTGGATTATTTCATTTTTTTTTTTTTTTTTTTTTTTTTCTCTCTCGCGTCCCCGCGTGGAGGGGGGGGGGGGGTAGGAGGGAGGGGAAGGGAAGAGAAAATGAAAAAGAACTATAATTACTATGTTTAGTGTCAGAGTAATGTGCCTTTTCCATTTTTATGGATTTGTTCTTTATGTGAAATTCAAATAAAAAATTATTTAAAAAGGAAAAAAAAAAAACTGGAAAACCAAAATAGCTAGTTCTGCCAGGAGTACAGATATTATAAATTCCCTACTGGGATTATCTCTACAGCAAGTAGTGGAGGAGCCAACCCTGAAGGAGGCCATTTTAGATTTAGTATTCACAAATGGGAATTTGGTATCTGATATTACTGCAGGGGAAAGCTTGGGATCTAGTGATCACCAGTCAGTGTGGTTTACTATAAGTAGAGTGACTGACTCACACCACACAAAAACAAAAGTTTTAGATTTTAGAAAAACAGACTTTTCTAAAATTAGATTAGTGGTATACGAGTCCCTATCAGACTAGAACAGTTTCATTGGTGTCCAGGAGAAATGGGACTACTTAAAAGTGGCACTATTGAAGGCAATAGAAAATTGCATTACGCTTGTCAGTAAAAGCAAAAAAAGGAAGAGACCACTATGGTACTCAGCAGAAGTGGCCAAAATCCTTAAAAACAAAAAGATAGCATTTAAGAATTATAAAAAATAAAAAAAAACGAGGATGACAGACAAATGTATACGATTAGGCAGAGAGAGGCCAAACAAGTTATAAGAGCTTCTAAAGCACAGGCAGAAAAGAAATTAGCTCAGTCAGGGAAAAAAGGCGATAAGGCATTCTTCAGATACATAAATGAAAAAAGGAAACTAAAACAAGGAATTACCAAATTAAAAACAAAAGAAGGAAGGTATATGGAAGAAGATAAAGAACTAGCTGACTGCCTCAATGAATACTTCTGTTCAGTTTTTACAAAGGAAAATGAAGGAAAGGGACCTCAGTTAGGAAAGAAGACTAATGAATCTTTTGATGCATGTGTCTTTACAGAGGAAGAGGTTTAAGTCAACTGTCTAAAATTAATACAAATAAGTCACAGGGGCCTGATGGGATAGACCCAAAGCTATTGAAAGAGCTCAGCGGTGAACTAGCAAAACCATTAACAGATTTATTTAACCAATCACTGGCAACAGGAGTCATCCCAGAAGATTGGAAATTAGCAAATGTTGTGCCTGTTCACAAGAAAGGTAGTAGGGAGGAATCGGGCAACTATAGGCCAGTAAGCCTGACATCAATAGTGGGGAAATTAATGGAAACCATACTTAAGGAGAGGATTGTGGAACATCTAAAATCCCATGGATTGAAAGATGAAAAACAGCATGGGTTTACTTCAGGGAGATCATGTCAAACTAATCTTATAGATTTTTTTGATTGGTTGACTAAAATAATAGATGGAGGAGGTGCAGTAGACATCGCTTATCTAGACTTTAGTAAGGCTTTTGATACTGTCCCACATAGAAGGCTTATCAATAAAGTGCAGTCTTTGGGCTTGGACTCCCATATTGTTGAATGGATTAGGCAGTGGCTGAGGGACAGTCAACAGAGGGTTGTAGTCAATGGAGTATATTCAGACCAAGGTCTTGTTACCAGTGGGGTACCTCAGGGATCTGTTCTGGGACCCATATTGTTTAATATCTTTATCAGCGAAATTGCAGAAGGCCTCAATGGTAAGGTGTGCCTTTTTGCTGATGACACAAAGATTTGTAACAGGGTTGATGTTCCTGGAGGGATACACCAAATGGAAAAGGACTTAGGAAAACTAGAGGAATGGTCAAAAATCTGGCAACTAAAATTTAATGTTGATAAGTGCAAGATAATGCACCTGGGACATAAAAACCCAAGAGCAGATTATAAAATCAGTGATACAGTCCTAACCTCAGTATCTGAGGAAAGGGATTTAGGGATCATTATTTCAGAAGACTTAAAGGTAGGCAGACAATGTCATAGAGCAGCAGGAAATGCTAGCAGAATGCTTGGGTGTATAGGGAGAGGAATTACCAGTAGAAAGAGGGAGGTGCTCATGCCGCTCTACAGAGCACTAGTGAGACCTCATTTGGAGTATTGTGCTCAGTACTGGAGACCATATCTCCAGAAGGATATTGATACTTTGTAGAGAGTTCAGAGAAGAGCTACTAAACTGGTACATGGATTGCAGGATAAAACTTACCAGGAAAGATTAAAGGACCTTAACATGTACAGCTTGGAAGAAAGACGAGACAGAGGGGATATGATAGAAACTTTTAAATACATAAAGGGAATCGACAAGGTAAAAGAGGAGAGAATATTTAAAAGAAGAAAAACTGCTACAAGAGGACATAGTTTTAAATTAGAGGGGCAAAGGTTTAAAAGTAATATCAGGAAGTATTACTTTACTGAGAGAGTAGTGGATGCATGGAATAGCCTTCCTGCAGAAGTGGTAGCTGCAAATACAGTTGAGGAGTTTAAGCATGCATGGGATAGGCATAAGGCCATCCTTCATATAAGATAGGGCCAGGGGCTATCCATAGTATTTAGTATATTGGGCAGACTAGATGGGCCAAATGGTTCTTATCTGCAGACACATTCTATGTGTCTATATTTCTATGTTTCTAATCTAAGCAAACACCTTCAATTGCTTTTCAATGGCTTTTGTCTCAAGATAACGCGTTGAGCTAAGAAATTTGAGTTAAGAGCTGGAGTGCTAACACTGCTACATCTGTACATAGGTCACTCACATGATCTTGATTCCATGTGGGGTCGAGAACCTCATCGTCCTGCACATCATCTTCCACCCAGTCTTCTCCCCTGCCCTCCTTGTCAGTCTGCACACTTTCGAAAGCCCCAGCAGTTGGCACATGTGTTTCATCATCATCCGAGACGTGATGCGATGGTCCTCCCATGTACTCATCTTGAAACATAAGTGGTTAGGCATCGGTGCACTCAATCTCTTCCACTTCTGGGGCAGGGATAGGTGGATGGCCCTGGTAAACCCTGCTTACAGAGTCATCAAAAAGCAGAAGAGACTTCTGCATGACTTGGGGCTCAGACTGCTTGGCTGATTTGCAAGGGGGTGAGGTGAAAGACTGATGGACATCGGCTGCAGGTGCCAACTCTGATCTTTCAGCAGGAGACTGGGTGGGAGACAATGCGAAGGAACTGGAGGCACTGTCAGCAACCCAATCTACTATCGCCTGTACTTGTTCAGGCCTCACCATTCGTAGAGCCGCATTAAGCACGACCAAATGCCGCTGCAGGTTCTGTTGCCTACTCGAACCTGAGGAAGGGGTTTCACTTGTGCATGTAGCTGGCACAGATCGTCCATGTCCTCTCCCTGCAACAGGAGCTCCACCAGCAGCACCACGACCGGGGCCACATCCCTTATTTGACGCTCTCCTCCTATTTCTCAACTTTAGGATCTTGCCCTAAATGGGTGTTTAATTAATAGCAGAATAGAACGACAGTATGTAAAGGGTGTATCTCGCACTCCCTGATCCAGACTAGGCCGCAATCAAAGTTGTTTGCTCAAAATGGCTGTATTTCAAATAACTGAATAGAACCACAGTATGTAAAGGGTGTATCTCACAATGACATATGCAGAAAAGGTTGCAAAATAAACTTTTTTGCCCAAAACGGGTGTTTGTTTAATAACTGAATATGACAGCAGTATATAACCCTTGAATTTCACACGTGTTGATGCTGCAAGGCCCGAAAAATTGTGTATTTTGCCCACAAAAGGGTGCTTTCTTAATAGAAGAATATAACCAGTATATAAATGGTGTATCTCACACGTACAGATCCAGACTAGGCCGCAATTAAATTATTTTGCCCAAAATGGCTGTATTTCAAATAACTGAATAAAACCACAGTATCTAAAGGGTGTATCTCACACATACTGATCCAGACTAGGCCGCATCTTTAGTTTTTTTGCCATATAACCATTGAATTCCTTATGTGCTGATGATGCAAGGGCTGTTAAATTGTGTATTTTGCCAAAAAAGGGTGTTTTTAAAAACCCAGAAAATTATGGCTGTATTTCTAGCTTAAATTGCACACTGACTAATAATGCAAATGCACCAGATGTTGTATATTGCCAAAAATAGTTTTTTTTTTTTTTTTTTTTAAACCAGATTATTGTTCAGTATTTCAAGCTTGGATTTGAATGTCACAAAAGCTCAGATGCAGTGCTGAGCGTGCATAAAATGGCCGCCACCACCGCCCACCTAACTAACAGACCGACAAAAGTTATTTTTTCCTGTCACTGGGCTCAGGGCAGGGTAAAAAAATGGTGCCCTGCACCCACACATCTAAATGCATGTAAATCGCTGAGTTAGATTCGAGTTCTGATCACAGATTCTCTCCTATTCTCTCCCTGAAATCACCAGCAGCATCCTCTCCCTACACTAATCAGAGCAGAGTGACGTGCAGCGCTACTTGACTCCAGCTTATATAGCGGCTGGGTCACATGCTGCACTGACCAATCACAGCCATGCCATTAGTAGACATGGCTGTGATGGCTTCTAAGGTCACACAGTTAAACGCTCGTTGATTGGCTGCTCTGCAGCCTTTAAAAAAGCGCCAAGAAAGCGCCGAACCCGAACTTTACAGTTCAGGTTCGCTCAACCCTAATAACATAGTAATTGAACAAATTCACATTTGGCCAACAGCAATTACTCCTGATCCCCTCATACACATGTCTGCTCTGCTTGTCCGAGCAAGTATGCGTTTTTAGTAGAAGAAGGGAGAGGAAGCCACCGACAGACTCTTCTCCATCCTGCAGAAATCAGGGGTTCAGCCAGCCAACATCTGTTGGTCCAGCTACTGCTGTGTTAAAGGATGACTATTCTAAGGAAGAATATCTTTGATACAGTGCTGTACACTATACGGTGCACACATGGCTACCACTTTTCACAGAGCTACATGTACAATGCATTTTCCAAAAATCTAAGGGTCTATTGAAGGTCACTATTTGTGTAATTGGTCAGATGAGACTGTCATTAACGTTGTTCATTTTGGTAGACTTGTAGATATAATTGCATATTTCTACTCTAATATATATATATATATATATATATAAAATTATATTTCTGTTGAGTCAAGTTCACAAAAGTTTGATTCGGCTGTTCCGCCAAATTTCACGAAGCACATTTCTTTGTAAGTAGAGGATGCAATAACGGGGAGTGACGATTGCTTGGTCTCCCATCATTGAACCTCTCAGATTCCATGTACATCGTAGATCGCAGCATCTGAGATGAAAAATCAGGGCTCTCAGGATTTAATCAGTTAAATAATATTCAAACTGAAGTGTGTGTGTGTGTGTGTGTGTATACATATATATATATATATATATATATAAAATGTATTTTTTAACTTAATTTCAGGGGACAGCACAAGGAAATTCGTCTTTGTGGCAAAGTCAAATTTGTCCCTTCGCTCAGCCCTAAAAAATAAGGCTTTTCTAGAGTAGGAAATAAATAAATTTACTTATGATTGATAATTCAAATTATTTGCTATTCCAGAATGTCAGGTCCTAATAATATCTAATGTCATCATAATCTGATATTCCAAGAGTATTCCTCCAGACAGAGGGGATACTCTCACACTATAGGCAGAGATGGCATACTGCCAAATGAGACAAAGCATCTGGTTATATGGCAACCAGACACGGCTGCCAGCAGGAGCGTCTGTCGCTCACTAGTATGTGAGGCTCAAACTAGGTGAGGTGAGTAACAAACAAATGCCTGATATCCTTCTTCCTATTCTGTACCACCTATTCTGTAGACACTCCTGAAAATAAAGAAATTGAGGTTTCTAGAGACAGCCAGCACTAGGTAAGGAGGGTATAAACATTTTTTTTGCCATCTCTAAATGACCAGGAAACTTTCCATATTTATATTTTCGTTCTTTACTCCAAGTTCCCCCAAAGTCATAACTTTTTAATTTTTTCAGTCACATAGCCATATGAGGGCTTGCTTTTTTCAGGACAAGATACACTTTCTAATGGCACCATATATGGTTGGAATTATAAAAAAAAAAAAAAAAAAAAACATTCCGCCACAGTAAGGAGAATTATATTACTGTGAAATATGAACACGCAACCAGAAATATGGGCAGATAACAGAAGAAATTCTCAATTTATGATAGTTCACAAACTCCCAGCTCAGAAACAGGAGGTCTCGAAATCTCCTGAGAATTTGACTGATCACTACTGTGTATGGAGAGACCACTTGACTACAGTCATCTAAGCTCTTAAAGGTATAGAGCTGTTATCATTAAATTACAGAGGAAACTATTTAATATTTTTAATTATGTATATTTGAGAAAGGTTGAAAATTTTTATCACCAGAGGTTTTCTGAGAAGGGATAGATCCTTTTTAATTCCTATATGCTTGATAATGTTCTTGTTCCAGTGTACACAGCAAAGGCGATGTAATGCAGTTTGTGTCTGCTTGCTTTTGTTCACTCCCTGCAGACATGGCCACCAGAGTACTCACCTTCCTCACTGCTCTGTGGTCTGGGCTGCTTGTGGCCACCCTTGCCTCCTGCTTCTGTGCACTCCCAGTAACACGATGCATGGAGGACATGTCATGAAACCTTAGGGCTGCAGCTACGCTGAGGGAGCGAAGGAGTCAGAATTGATCGGGATTAACTAAACATGATTCCTTCTGCTGGGGGATGCCAAAAGGCTTCATGGGTTGAACAGTCCCATCTGATATCCCATCTGATAACATTCGGTTGTCATCAGCACTACTGGACAAGGACATAAAGATGCAAGTCTTGCAGGACAAAATCCAGAGTCCTACACACTAGTTAAAAAGAACTTGAGGCAGCACTCCAATGTATGCACGTCTTTATTGACCTAGACAACGTTTCATCTCAAATGTGCCTTTCTCAAGCTTGAGTCAGTTATTAATTTATTCAGAAATGTCTGGTAGGAATGATGAAGGAACTGCACTATACAGAGGTCTCTGAAAATATGTTTCAGCATTATTTCATGAAGAATATTTACTAAAAAACAAATGATTATTTAAATTCATTATTTAAAATAAATGAATAGATAAATTGGTAGATGGTCAATATTAGTCAGTGCACGTAAAGCAGGGGGTGCCTGATTATTAATGTCAGGCGGAGGGAAATTGCCAGAAACTCTCACCCAAAAAGTACTCCATAAAATAATGCTAGCAATTGCCTACTTTCATAAAACTGTGTAAACCAGGGAATATATTTTTCTTTCTGGAGGCATCTGATAATGACTAGTTACAGGGAAGGTACCAGAAAAGCAGACAGTAAGCTGTATGTATACTACCAGCTAATTCCTTTGGCTGAAGTGAAATATAAAAAAAAAAAAAAAAAAAAAATTTTTAATGGTACAGCACAAAATCATATAGAGACATTTAGACAGTGCTTTGAACAACTTTTTTAACATGGTTAAGTGGCAAATGGCTGCTATTGTTAAGTAAGCAGGTGGTTGCACTATTAAAGGGGTACTAAGGGAATCATTTAAAATGACCACAAGCAACCTGTCCTAGAATGTGAGCAGGACTGGTTGTCACCACTTGCAGAGCTGTTTGGGGGGTGAGGGGGCAGAGCTTCACCACACTGCTCTGTAATGGAAGGTAATGTGAGCCTGCCTGTGTAATGCCATCATGACTGAGTAGCTTGACAGGAACCCTCATAGATACATATATGCAAGTGCCACAGCGCAGTGTGTAGTGAGGCCCAAGCCCTCACTTCCCTAAGCAAATCTGCAAGTGGAGGCAACCAGCACTGCTCACATTCTGGGAGTTTGCTTGTGGCCAAATGATTCTTAGAGATACCCTTTCAGGGTGTTACTTTTAAATAGGCTTTGTCTTAGCCACAGGCCACAACTGTATCTGACAAGTGTGTATATGAGAGTGTAAATGTATGTTTGCGCACTCATTTGTATGCAACCGTGAAAATGCTCCTGAACTTGATCATCTTGACAAAACTCTTCATATGCTCCTTATCTTTACTACATATCTAATCGTTTATATACTTTTATAGTAAGTGAATATTAGATCATATTGCCAGCCTATCCATGTGCTTATGAATATGTTCATTCAATGTTACTAGTTTGCTGCATTGTCTTTCCGGTGAACTGATGTTCTTTCTCATGGCTTTGTCACTGATCTCTTTTAAGATCCCCGCGAGATCACATTCCTCTGACTCATTTCTGCATTGTCGAGGTCTGTCAAGCGCACAGCAACGTTAATCAGACATAAGAGCTTCCCCTTGGGGGTCTTCAAGCCTGGGATTTGAGTTGGAGAGCTTCAGGCCTGTTTGCCGTATGTCCTTTAAATATTTCTGCTCAATTTCATTAAAACTGATCTGAAAATGCCGATGCATCTTAACCCTTCAATCCTCCGCATGTCTCAGTTTTCTTGGGGTCTAGCATTAATCCAAGTAAACCATTGAGCGGTACTTAGTCATTTTTAATCATAGTATCTCACTGCAGCAGTCAACAATCTTTCTAGAAAATGACTATTAAATGAGGAAATGTCAACCACAAGCAAGTAATGTCAGGTTAGTTTAATGCTTGAAACGTAGGAATGTCATATAGCTTAGAATTAAGTTTAATTCAATTCATACTCACCATTTTGATTTAACAAATGTATTGCATATGTAAGTTGACAGGCATTGAACCAGATATACTGTTTTTGGCAGTGCGCATGTGCAGGCTCTAACAATGCTATACAAGGATTTTGTTTTCATTCTAGTTTTGAGCTCCCTAACTACCGAGTTATAAAGGACCCTTTAGTGTATTAAACCCCCAAGTACATGAATCCTGATGGCAGATTTGATGGTGTGAGCTATACAGCAATTTAAATAACATTTATCTTTGCTACTCATGCTGACTGCAGATGCTGTGTGATTCTGTCCCACCTCGTGCTGGGAACAAGCTTCTGAAACACCTAGTAATCTATTCATTTCATGCTTGATTAGCTCTTGCTGAGAATGTTTCCATTTCACTGATATACACAATGATAAAATCTCCTTTTCTCTTAGTCTGGGAGGTTCTAGAAAAAAAAGGAGCCCAGGAAATACTACTTTATGAGAAGACTGACCAATAGTGCTAGTAAGTGGGCTGTCCTGTATCATGAGCGCTCGCAGAATATAGTTATGGCCATTTGATATTTTTAATTTTTTTACATACTTAACTCTGTGTTTTGCCAGTGTAGTGAGAGGTTGCTTTGTGGAGCAGGGACAGACTGTTAGGGACACCAAACGCTAGTCACAAAAGTCCTTTTAAGAACTGGTATAGGTGTACTATCGATAAGTGTGATATACGGTACTTATAATATAAGTATATTATAACATAGAAAGCATATTATTTCCAACTCGTAGCTATCCAGCACTTTTGAAAGTATAACTTCCAGCATGACTTGACTACAACTGTCTGTCATGGTTATGCAGGAATTGTAGTTTTCTAACTCCTAGGGAGGATTTGGTTGTGACAAGAGATGGCCTTGCGGTTCGCCCAGCGGTCGTATCGCGGTGAACTTTGCTCACTCGCAATTTGCCAAACATACAAACATATGGCGACATTCGCATGCGCCATATTCTTTTGCATTGCGCCAAACTTCGGCCCATGACTCATGCATCAGTTGGGACAGGGCAGCCAATTGAGATGTTTCAGCACATGGACACACCCAAACCCTATAACAGAACCCGATCTGGCAGCCTTTTTACATTCTGTGTTTTGCCATTGTAGGGAGAGGTTGCTTTGTGGAGCAGGGACAGACTGTTAGGACCACCAAATGCTTGCTAATAGGGCCACAAAAGTCCTTTTAAGGACTGGTATAGGTGTACTATCGATAGGTGTGATATACTTATAATATACTTTCTAACATAGAAAGCATATTATAGTGGATTTGTATTGTGCAGCAGTTGTGTACGGTTCTGATGTGATACTGCAACTATATAGAGGGACAAACGCTATTGGAATAACTAATTGCAATTTGTGTGATATACCTGTTGCCCCCAAAAAAGCTGATTGAGGGGTTTGATATACCTATAATATACTTTCTAACATAGAAAGTATATTATAGTGCATTTGTATTGTGCAGCAGTTGTGTGCAATTCTGCTGCGATACCGCAGGTATTAATCGCAGCTTAGATCCCATATCAAGCGGCAGTTTGTTAAAGGGGTCACTTGAAACAAAGTATTATGTGGGTTGCTCGGCCTAGGTTCTTTCCCTATATAAGCTTAGTCCAGAAGAGCTGGGAGAACCCTAACAGGCTGTATTCCGGGCACCCTGCCATTAAAACGGCGACCCACAGCCGCTGGAACCTTGGGTCTATTGCTGCTACAACCCTAACAACTAATTCCTCCTAAAGATTGTCCGACGCGTTTCACCACAGTAAATAGTGGTTCTTCAGGGACACAAAAGGTACCGGCGGGATGTCAGGTGCAGTGGCAGTGCTCTCGCACGCATATAAAAAAAAAACAAATATTTGATTTTGCGAATATATAGAACTATATTAGAAATATGTGCGAAATCTCGAAGTTACAATATTCGAGAAAAAAAATTGCAATTCGAATATTCGCGCTCAACACTAATTGGAACAACTATTTGCAACAGGTGTGATATACCTGCTGCCCCCCAAAAAACTAAAAGAGGGGTGCGATATACCTGCTTCCACAAATACTGCTCTTATCTAGGAACTTTGGCACAGGGTCATTTTGAAAATGACAGACAAAGGAAAAGGCAGGCCGTTACGCAGGGATGGTAGGGGTCGGGCAGGTGCACCAGGCCGGAGCCTAAGAGGGAAGTTGGAGAAGGTGCGTGCTATTATATCAAAGGACACACCAGAGTTGGTTGAGTCACTCAGCCTTCTGCTTCTGCACCCTCCTCATCTTCTGTATCTACACCCTCCTCACGATCTGCTGTGTGCACATCCAAAGACACCACCACCACCACCATAGCCCCTCCACTCGAGTCAGAGGAATAATTTTTGTATTTCCGATGTGTAGCCTTTCTTGGCAATGGATGAGGAAGAGGAGGTAGCAATGGCCGCCACCCAGCGGTCTGATGACAGTACCAAGATCAGCTCAAGGAGGGTGGCCCCCGCTGTTGCTGCCTACTCCGAGACCTCTAATGTCAGTGGTGGTGAAGGTAATGATAACGTGTCGATGGACGTCACGTGGGTGCCCACAAGAGAGGAAGAGGAGGGGAGTTCGGAGGGAAAGACGGAGCAGCAGAGGGAGGAGAAAGTGGAGAAGCAGGCAGAATTCGCAGTGCACAGGAGGTAAAAAGCAGACTGCAAATGTATCTGGAGTGAGCCATCCACCATGCACGGTTGCATCTTGCACTTCCAGGACGCTGGCACATGGCTCCGCAGTGTGGGCTTTTTTTACCGTATCAACTGCTGATAATAGTGTTGCCATCTGCAGCCTGTGCTGTCAAGACTCACCTAGGCAGCTGGCCACCCATCACGACCCAAGTGGGAGCAAAATGACACATGTGCCATGCATAACACACGTCTTGAACTTAGTCGCGAAGTGATTTGTTGCCAAATACCCCGGGGTCCAGGACGTCTTGCGGCAGGCCAGAAAAATCTCTGGCCATTTTAAAAGATCTTACACGTCAATGGCTCACCTTGCTGACGTTCATCGGCGACACCACCTGCCTGTCAGATGGCTGATTTGTGGCAGCTCGACGCGCTGGAACTCCACCTTGTATTTGTTTATTAGACTGCTCCAGCAGCAACGTGCCGATAACGACTACTACCTGACTTTTTGATGAGATCACCAAACTGGTCACTCACAGCCAGGGCACCATCAGTGACATCGTACCTTACGCCTTCTTTCTGGAGCGTGTATTGCATGGTGTCATTGGTCAAGCCATCGAGGAGCAGGTGCTGTAGGATAAGGAAGTCTCAATGCTGAATAAATTCCCAGGGGGGGCTACTCCATCTTAGACAAGTCAACAGGAGTCTGAAGAGGAGTCAGAGGAGGATGGTGGCTAGGAGGAGAAGGAGGAGAAAGAAGAGCAGGCTTTAAGGGGGACTTAAAACTTTTCGGCGATCCATGGTGTTGTCCGTGGCTGGAGGGAGGAGACCGATGACGACATTCTCCTGGGTGATGAACAGGAGCCAGGATGCTTCACTGCTTTCAATTTAGTGCAAATAGGGGTCTTCATGCTTCGGTGTTTGAAGAGGGACCCCAGTATAAAAGCATAAAGGGCAAGGACCAGTACTGTGTGGCAATGTACTTAAACCCTCCGGTACAAACCCAAAATGGCGGACATGTTACCAGCATCACAGAGGGCTGTCAAAATGCAGCATTTCCAGGCCTTGCTGAAAGACATGCTGCATTCTGCTGTTGCGGACGCTGGTAGAGGAATTTCCATCCACAGCGAAACAGGTGCAGGTACCAATCCTACCACGCCTGCAAGAAGAAGGTGGTTTGGAGATGTATTGGTAACTTCGGATATGAGATCATTCTTGCACCCAACCCATCGTGAGTCTCCCTCCGTATCCAGCCTTAGGGAATGCCTAGACCTACAGTTGAACGACTACATCGGGCTAATGGCCGATTTGGACGCTCTGAGAAGCGAGAAACCCCTGGACTACTGTGTGTGTAGGCTTGACCTGTGGCCAGAGCTGGTACAATTTGCCATGGAAAACTTGGCTTGCCCCTCATCAAGTGTCCTGTTCAAAAGGACGTTCAGTGTAGCAGCATGGGGGTCGTGACTGATAAGCGCACTTGCCTAGCTCGCGACAGTGTGGACTACCTCACATTTCTAAAATCAAATGAGGCATGGATCTCAAAGGAATTCAACTTGTGATGACCACGTGTAGTTGAATTTCCTAATGCCAGCCCACACATATCCGCCACCACACAAAACAAATAATGGTTCTTGTCTTATGTATATACAGCGGCATAAAAGGCTTTATCTGTTAGGTGAATGCCTAATTTTTTGTGTCTCTTCTCCAGTGGCCTACAGTAAAATGTTTATCTAGTGACTGTCTAATATACCTCCAGCCACATAATCACTTTTCTGTCCAGGAAATGCATAATTTTTAGGCCCTGTACTCCATTGGCCTACAGTAAAATTGTTATCCACTGACGGTCTAATGTACCTCCAGCCTCATAATCACTTGTTCTTTTCTGTCAGGTGAATGCCTAATGTTTGGGGCCCGTACTTCTGTGGCCTAAAATAACATTTTTCTAGGCTCCAGCAGGGCACATTTTTGAGAGTTTCCCTTTAAGATGCATAAAAATGGCCCCTGATTCAAACACATATTTTTTGTGGGAATTTTTGCCATTGACCCCCCCCTCTGTTATGTCACTGTTCATGTTGTGGGACTATTTTTGCACTTCTAGTAAGTATTTGGTGGCTGCAAATATGACCTGAAGGTTTTTGTAAATTTAGTTTTTATTAGCAAGCGTAATAAAATCGATAAAAGCTTACAAAAGTATAGAATGAGGTAACAATCACCATTACAGATACATGTTTATGAGCTATATATCCTATTATAACAGCAAAAAGATATTACTTCCTAGTTCTGAGCAAAGAAAGAAGAATCACAAGTGAGGAGAAAAAAAAACACTTCTGCTGATTAACATCTAGTGTGTAATCTATTCAAGATTCATAACAAGGAGAGCATTTATTGAAAATGAGGACTATTCGGATAACCCAATATAAGTCAGTAAAAGGCGGACTTGTAAAATGGTGAAGGGAAAGGAAGGAAAGGGGAAGGGGAGGGAAAGGAAAACAAAACAAGGGGTTAAACGGTGGGGAACAAAAAATTGTCACATGTTCTTAGTGAGTAATCTAAGAAAGAAAAGAAGGAAAAAAGAAAGGTCAAATATTGAAGAGGTATTTCAGTCAAAATGTTTAGAGATTTTATTTGTAGAGACATAATCACACCACTTGGCCCAGATCCCAAGGTACTTTTTGGGGCTACCGGCAATAGTCCACCTACGTTTCTCAAACCGGCTGATAGTTAAGACTCCCATTAGCCAATCCTGTATAGTAGGTATCTCCACGCTCAGCCAGTGTCTGGGTATAATGGTCTTTAACGCCGAAAGTAAGAAGGGAAACAAACGGTCTTTAAGGAGATTGTGTGTTTTGTTATAGAGTCCCAATAGAACTAGTTCTTCATCTACTTCTACTTGTGACCTATATATGTCCGCGAGTATCTGATTACATTTCTGCCACAGAGGAGCAATTTTAGAGCATGAAAACCAGATGTGCGTAATAGAACCAACCCCATCACCGCATCTCCAGCTGAGTGTGGAAATTTCTGGATTAATTTTGTTTAGAAAGACAGGAGTTCTGTACCACCTAGAAACTAACTTATAGTGTGACTCTTGAAGTCTAGTCGATGAGATCTTAGGTATAGATGATTGCAAAATTGACAACGTTTCCTGCTCATTAAATGACTTTTTAAGCTCAGTCGACCAGCTAGATAGGTACGGCGGGGGGAGTACGGTCCCGTTGATAATGGAATAAAACCTGGATACACCAAGGCATATGTGAGTCTTTTTCAGCATCAATTTAGCAGACTTACGCGTTTTCAGTCCCGATATACTATTATTTTGCCTGACTTTAGCCAAAAGAGGTTCCAGGGAAATGATAAATAGAAGGGGAGATAGAGGGCAGCCCTGCCTAGTGCCATTTTGAATCTGAAAGTCCTGAGAAATAGTCCCATTTACTAAAACTCGCGCGGATGGAATGGTATATAAGGCTTGTATCTTTCGAATGAAGAAAACTGGGAGACCAAACCTGGAGAGGGTAGCCAAAAGAAAGTTCCAGTTGAGCCTGTCAAAGGCTTTCTCGGCATCAGTTGAAATAAAAGCCAAGGGTATTTTATTTTTCTAACTATACTCAATGCCTAACAAGGCCTTCATAATATTTTCCTTGGCTTCCCCTCCCGGCATGAAGCCTACCTGTTCCGGATTAATAATCGATGGACCTGAAGGTTTTGGGAACAATCTTTTTCTTCTTGTATACAACAAATTTCAACCTATTCTCAAAGTGTGTTATTAGTTTCCCAAGTAGTACTGTAATAAGATTTTTTTTCGTGAATATCGGCACTTCGATAATTTGCAAATATTTAGAATATAGTGCTATATATTCGTAATGACGAATATTCTTTTTTTTATTTTTATTTTTTATAACACGGTACACATTATGTAATCATCCCTCTCTTCTTCTAGCTTGTAGGCCAATGAGAAGGCTTTGTTACAGCTTAGCAACATCCCTACTCCTTCACTATATAAATTAAGACCCTCCCCAGCAGCCATTTTGTGGAGTTTCATGTGAAAGAGAGAGGAGCTTGAATACTGTGCTGTGCTTTTTCAAATTACATTCCAAATCGCATATAAATAATCCTGATAGTTAGTGTTCGATAGTAATAGGGACTTGTGTAGCTGAAAAGCTGATAGGGTCCAATGTAGGGTGTAGTGTAGGTTATAGAGATAGTTAGCTTAAATATATAATCCATATAGTTAGTGATAGGTTAGTTAGGGAATATTTTAGCTGATAGTTTCCAGGGCAGGGTGTACTTAAGGTTAGATAGGGATATAGGATAGTGTAGGATTTAGCTGTCTGTTTCGTCCGTTTGAGAAAAAAAAAAGGCTTTTAGTCCTAGTGTTTTAGGCAAATAATCCCAAATTTTTTACATATATGGATTGAATAGGGGTCCCCAATGCATGGGCAAAATCTGTGCGTCTGTTGCAGACGGATCCCAGACCCATTCACTTGAAGGGTCCGTGATCTGTCCGTTCCGCAAAAAGTAGTGCATAACCTATTTTTTGGGGGTGATTTGGAGGCACAGTCAGAAACAAATAAAATGCTTTTATTAAATACTGCACAATTCATAAAATTGGTGTCAATCCAGATGTATATATAAATCCTTATATGTACTCAAAACACACAAAAACAAAAATCGCTCTGTTAGAGGATTATCAGTGCTTTAGTAATTCTGGCGAATGCCACAAAAGTTCATCTCTCCATGCAGTTAACTGTAAAATTTGCAAGCACTGTGCGACGCGTTTTACACAAGTCTGGATTGGTGGCCTGGAAAAAAAGTGAAGAAGCCTCGACTGCAATATCTTAATAAAAAAACATCAGCTCAAGTTTGACAGTGGACAATAGTTGATTGGAAACGGGTGATCTGGCGCAATTAGATTAAAGTCAAGATACTGGGTTCTGATGAGTGCAAATGGGTCTGAAAGAAACAAGGGAAAAGGGAGATAATGTATTGAGAAATTGAAGGAACTGTCAAGTTCGGTGGAGGAAGCCTAACGATATGGGGTTGTTTCATAGACAAAAGCATTGGATACTTGACCAGAATCAATGGTGGTCTCAATGCTAAGCTATATGTGAGTATCCTACAAGACAAGTTACTTCGTACACTTGAGTACTATGGGTATGAAAAGGATGACATTGTGTTCCAGCAGGACAATGACCTGAAGCATACAGATTGGCAAATAAATTGTTTAATGACAGTAGAGGTGCTGGATTGGCCCCCACAGTCCCCAGACCGCAACTCAATCGAACACTTGACTAGTATGCACCAACATTAAAAGCGTGTAGAAGAGACCTGGGAACAGATTTTGGTAGAGACATGCTTGAATCTGACAGAGAGCATGCCCAGAAGGATTTAGGCAGTGTTGAAAGCCGAGGGTGGATTTGCAAAAAACTTACAAAATAATAACAATTCAAATTTAGAATTTTAGGAGCAAGACATTAACAAGGCGGTTACATGACTAGAATCTGGACAAATAATAATATGCTAAATTGTTGCAAGTCCAATTTATATATAAGTTAGCCAAGATGATTGTCTATAAAATGATGGGTAGCCTCACACTCGAAGCTGTAATAGATGGTGAGATATGGAGCCTGAAAGTCAAAAGTTCATAATACTGTTGCCCTTTTGCTCATAGGTGTATATTAATTCACCTTTGGTTTAGCTTATGACAACTCTTCTATCCTGCTTATTGTCAATATACCTCATTCTTGCTCAATCATCCTTGCATCAATGTAAATGCATTCCAAATGTTCATAGTCTAACTACCAAATAAACCACTGCCACTCCTGACAATTCCCTTGTACTGCTGGAATCAGTTCCTGACAATGGCAATTGAAGTGCATCTTGGACACTTTCCCTTGGCATGCATACAGCTTTCCTCCTCAGTAATATCTGTCTCCACATACCAAGAAAAACTTAGTGATTTAGAGTGGCACTTAAGAGCTACTGTATTGCAATTAGCTTCCCATGCAGAAGTTGAGTAAATCTTAAAAATTATTTTCTCCAATGATTCAACAAAAATAGTTTTGTTGAATTTTTGTGTGAATGTTCATTCTCTACAAATTTGTGCTGACAGGAGAACTTCATGAGTTAACCTGTAAAGCATACCAAGCATTCCTAGTGAATTTTAAGATAAAGCCATCACGTGTACAGATGCAGCTATCTCTAACTTAACTGCACATACAGTAAATAACAGCAAGATTCAACTTGACTTTCAATGACTATTGTTGTGTTAAGTGTCTGTATAAAGTTTGCTGCAATTGTTTATTTAATGTCTAGTTAGAAATGGCTACATATCTACTTGAGTATTACTGAACATCAAGTTACTTTTAGGTTGGCTTCACACGCCATCTTTTTCTTAATTTGCTGTGTTTTTAACAGCATTTATTTAACCAAAAGTATAGAGGCCAGATGTTACATATTAACCAGTAGGAAATTCAAACAACCTATATTTTTATAGTTGCATTTTAAGACAATTTCCAAGCATTGTTTGCTCCCTGACCATTTTATTTTAATTAAGGCAGCAGATCTTTTCTCATGGATTTCTGTATAGAAAAAAAAAGCCAGTAAAAAATGTTGTGTGACTAAAAAATACCACCCCAATGCTTTTAAAAATTACCAGAAATTAATGGAAAACATTGGGGGTCATTTATTATTCTGAAATACACCAAAATTAGGCATATTTCAGGTGCAGATTGCAGCGCAAGAGCTAGTTGTGCCGCAATCTGCGTCTTTGCCCTTCTCATGCCAGGTCTAAATAAGTGGGCGTGACGTGAGTGGCCCGACAGGCCCGTCTAATTTACCATTTTCTATGCCTGTTTCAGGCGTAGAAAAAGGTCTAAATGTAAGAAAGCTCAGAAGTTAAGGTACATTTAGAACTGGTGATGCACCAAAAGTGTGGAGAGGCTGACGCCTCTTCATAACTTCAGTGGATCCACCGCTGGCTTAGGGCTTTATTAAGACCAACATGAAAAATGTTGGTCTTAATAAATGTGCCCCATTGGTTTGTAAAGATGTAAAAAATGACACATGAGCTCTAGAATATTAAGATAAGGAGGATACAGTATGTCAGCTTAATATGCTGCCTTATTTAATGTATTAATAATAGCCAAAATGGCACAAAAATGTATGACTACTTGGCCCAGTGTATTAATGAAGGGTAAGCTTCCTCTGCCTCTACTCATCCCACATAGTGGTGATTGACTGCTGTGTATGTGGTAGTATTTTATTGTAAGGAAAGAATATTAGACCTACAAGTTCATGGTCCTCGAAGATACTGCTGGGAGGCCTTTATCATCCCCTTAACTATCAGAGTATCCCATCTGCAATGTGATTGCTGGATGCTAATGGCCCTCAACCGCTATCGACCATCTTATTGGTATTGAATTGCACATCTTAGCTGATGTAGGAATAAATAAATCTGATGCAGAATAAGTCTCCTTGTACTCTCTGTAACACCCCCAAGTGGTGTTGCCACTCCCAAACCATGCTACTGTCCTTAATGGTCTACCATAATGACTTCTTATGTATTTATTCCAGGTCATCCACACTGTGCATTTCTAATGTTATGTAACTGTTCAAATGTAATGTGCCTGGTTCACCAGCAGGAGGCAGAAAACATGGCAGAGCTATACTTAGATAGAATGGAACCCCTTCTGGAGAGACGTGGGCGAGCACTACTTACTGCAGGAAGGGTGGGAACCAGTTAGCTTTAGTTAGTTTACCCCCAGCTAGAGGAAGGGTGTACCGGGGCACGTCTATGCTGGACATGCCCATGACAGGCAGAGCATCTTAAGCTCTGCTCGCCATTGAGGCCAAAGCTTGAAGCCTCAGGAGCCAGGAGGAAAATTCCCTGGCATAACCATAAGTCAGACTAAAGAGAGAAGTGCAGCATACAGAAGTAACAGTATATTAAGCAAGCCTGTCAGTACAGCAGAGAGACAAGGTAAGCAGAGTTATTAAAGAAGCCTGCCAGTTTCTATACTAAAGCCTGCTGGGACCAAGACAAAGTTCGAAGACGGTTCCTGACTAGGGATGAGCGAACTCGAACTGTATAGTTCGGGTTCGTACCGAATTTTGGGGTGTCCGTGACACGGACCCGAACCCGGACATTTTCGTAAAAGTCTGGGTTCGGGTTCAGTGTTCGTCGCTTTCTTGGCGCTTTTGTGACGCTTTCTTGGCGCTTTTTGAAAGGCTGCAAAGCAGCCAATCAACAAGCGTCATACTACTTGCCCCAAGAGGCCGTCACAGCCATGCCTACTATTGGCATGGCTGTGATTGGCCAGAGCACCATGTGACCCAGCCTCTATTTAAGCTGGAGTCACATAGCGCCGCCCGTCACTCTGCTCTGATTAGCATAGGGAGAGGTTGCGGATGCGACAGTAGGGCGAGATTAGGCAGATTAACTCCTCCAAAGGACTTCACTTGATTAATCGATCGATCTGCAGCTGTGCATCATTGAGCTGCTGAAATTCAAATGCTCACTCACTGTTTTTAGGCTGCCCAGACCGTTTGTCAGTCACTTTTTTCTGGGGTGATCGGCCAAGTGCATTTAACCCTCAATGGTGTGGTTGTTTTTTGGCTAAAGCCTACATCAGGGTGAAGCTGTCACACCAAGTGCATTTAACCAGCAATAGTCTGTTCATTTTTTGGCCATATACTAAATCAGGGGCAAGCTGCGCCTGTCACCAAGTGCATTTAACCCTCAATGGTGTGGTTGTTTTTTGGCTAAAGCCTACATCAGGGTGAAGCTGTCACACCAAGTGCATTTAACCAGCAATAGTCTGTTTATTTTTTGGCCATATACTACATCAGGGGCAAGCTGCGCCCGTCACCAAGTGCATTTAATCCTCAGTAGTGTGGTTCGTCAAGCTGTGACACCAAGTGCATTTAACCAGCAATAGTCTGTTCATTTTTTGGCCATATACTACATCAGGGGCAAGCTGCGCCCGTCACCAAGTGCATTTAACCCTCAGTAGTGTGGTTGGTCAAGCTATCACACCAAGTGCATTTAACCAGCAATAGTCTGTTCATTTTTTGGCCATATACTAAATCAGGGGCAAGCTGCGCCCGTCACCAAGTGCATTTAACCAGCAATAGTCTGTTCATTTTTTGGCCATATACTACATCAGGGGCAAGCTGCGCCCGTCACCAAGTGCATTTAACCCACAGTAGTGTGGTTCGTCAAGCTGTGACACCAAGTGCATTTAACCAGCAATAGTCTGTTCATTTTTTGGCCATATACTAAATCAGGGGCAAGCTGCGCCCGTCACCAAGTGCATTTAACCAGCAATAGTCTGTTCATTTTTTGGCCATATACTACATCAGGGGCAAGCTGCGCCCGTCACCAAGTGCATTTAACCCTCAGTAGTGTGGTTGGTCAAGCTATCACACCAAGTGCATTTAACCAGCAATAGTCTGTTCATTTTTTGGCCATATACTAAATCAGGGGCAAGCTGCGCCCGTCACCAAGTGCATTTAACCAGCAATAGTCTGTTCATTTTTTGGCCATATACTACATCAGGGGCAAGCTGCGCCCGTCACCAAGTGCATTTAACCCACAGTAGTGTGGTTCGTCAAGCTGTGACACCAAGTGCATTTAACCAGCAATAGTCTGTTCATTTTTTGGCCATATACTACATCAGGGGCAAGCTGCGCCCGTCACCAAGTGCATTTAACCAGCAATAGTGTGGTTATTTTTTGGCCATATCCCAGTCTAATTCTGTCACTAAATCCATACCGGTCACCCAGCGCCTAAATACTAGGCCTCAAATTTATATCCCGCTAAATCTCTCGTTACCGCTGTCCTGTTGTGGCTGGGAAAGTTATTTAGTGTCCGTCAAAGCACATTTTTTGTTCTGGGTTGAAGTACAATTCCCAATTTAGCAATTTCATAATTTAGTGGTTTCTGCTATATCAGAGCTATTTGAAATCTATCCCTAAAAGGGTATATAATATTCAAGGTGCACATAGGGTCATTCAGAATAACTTCACACACACGCTACTGTGCATTTCCAAGTCTAATTCTGTCACTAAATCCATACCGGTCACCCAGCGCCTAAATACTAGGCCTCAAATATATATCCCGCTAAATCTCTCGTTACCGCTGTCCTGTTGTGGCTGGGCAAGTTATTTAGTGTCCGTCAAAGCACATTTTTTGTTCTGGGTTGAAATACAATTCCCAATTTAGCAATTTCATAATTTAGTGGTTTCTGCTATATCAGAGCTATTTGAAATCTATCCCTAAAAGGGTATATAATATTCAAGGTGCACATAGGGTCATTCAGAATAACTTCACACACACGCTACTGTGCATTTCCAAGTCTAATTCTGTCACTAAATCCATACCGGTCACCCAGCGCCTAAATACTAGGCCTCAAATTTATATCCCGCTGAATTTGAATACAATACATTGGGCCAAATAATATTTTTGTTGTTGTGGTGAACCATAACAATGAGAAAAACATCTAGTAAGGGACGCGGACGTGGACATGGTCGTGGTGGTATTAGTGGACCCTCTGGTGCTGGGAGAGGACGTGGCCGTTCTGCCACATCCACACGTCCTAGTGTACCAACTACCTCAGGTCCCAGTAGCCGCCAGAATTTACAGCGATATATGGTGGGGCCCAATGCCGTTCTAAGGATGGTAAGGCCTGAGCAGGTACAGGCATTAGTCAATTGGGTGGCCGACAGTGGATCCAGCACGTTCACATTATCTCCCACCCAGTCTTCTGCAGAAAGCGCACAGATGGCGCCTGAAAACCAACCCCATCAGTCTGTCACATCACCACCATGCATACCAGGGAAACTGTCTCAGCCTCAAGTTATGCAGCAGTCTCTTATGCTGTTTGAAGACTCCGCTGGCAGGGTTTCCCAAGGGCATCCACCTAGCCCTTCCCCAGCGGTGAAAGATATAGAATGCATTGACGCACAACCACTTATGTTTCCTGATGATGAGGACATGGGAATACCACCTCAGCATGTCTCTACTGATGACGAAACACAGGTGCCAACTGCTGCGTCTTTCTGCAGTGTGCAGACTGAACAGGAGGTCAGGGATCAAGACTGGGTGGAAGACGATGCAGGGGATGATGAGGTCCTAGACCCCACATGGAATGAAGGTCGTGCCACTGACTTTCACAGTTCGGAGGAAGAGGCAGTGGTGAGACCGAGCCAACAGCGTAGCAAAAGAGGGAGCAGTGGGCAAAAGCAGAACACCCGCCGCCAAGAGACTCCGCCTGCTACTGCCCGCCGCCATCTGGGACCGAGCACCCCAAAGGCAGCTTCAAGGAGTTCCCTGGCATGGCACTTCTTCAAACAATGTGCTGACGACAAGACCCGAGTGGTTTGCACGCTGTGCCATCAGAGCCTTAAGCGAGGCATTAACGTTCTGAACCTGAGCACAACCTGCATGACCAGGCACCTGCATGCAAAGCATGAACTGCAGTGGAGTAAACACCTTAAAACCAAGGAAGTCACTTAGGCTCCCCCTGCTACCTCTTCTGCTGCTGCCGCCTCGGCCTCTTCTGCTGCTGCCGCCTCGGCCTCTTCCTCCGCCTCTGGAGGAACGTTGGCACCTGCCGCCCAGCAAACAGGGGATGTACCACCAACACCACCACCACCACCTCCGTCACCAAGCGTCTCAACCATGTCACACGCCAGCGTTCAGCTCTCCATCTCACAAACATTTGAGAGAAAGCGTAAATTCCCACCTAGCCACCCTCGATCCCTGGCCCTGAATGCCAGCATTTCTAAACTACTGGCCTATGAAATGCTGTCATTTAGGCTGGTGGACACAGACAGCTTCAAACAGCTCATGTCGCTTGCTGTCCCACAGTATGTTGTTCCCAGCCGCCACTACTTCTCCAAGAGACCCGTGCCTTCCCTGCACAACCAAGTATCCGATAAAATCAAGTGTGCACTGTGCAACGCCATCTGTGGCAAGGTCCACCTAACCACAGATACGTGGACCAGTAAGCACGGCCAGGGACGCTATATCTCCCTAACTGCACACTGGGTAAATGTAGTGGCAGCTGGGCCCCAGGCGGAGAGCTGTTTGGCGCACGTCCTTCCGCCGCCAAGGATCGCAGGGCAACATTCTTTGCCTCCTGTTGCCACCTCCTCCTTCTCGGCTTCCTCCTCCTCTTCTTCCACCTGCTCATCCAGTCAGCCACACACCTTCACCACCAACTTCAGCACAGCCCGGGGTAAACGTCAGCAGGCCATTCTGAAACTCATATGTTTGGGGGACAGGCCCCACACCGCACAGGAGTTGTGGCGGGGTATAGAACAACAGACCGACGAGTGGTTGCTGCCGGTGAGCCTCAAGCCCGGCCTGGTGGTGTGTGATAATGGGCGAAATCTCGTTGCAGCTCTGGGACTAGCCAATTTGATGCACATCCCTTGCTTGGCGCATGTGCTGAATTTGGTGGTGCAGAAATTCATTCACAACTACCCCGACATGTCAGAGCTGCTGCATAAAGTGCGGGCCGTCTGTTCGCGCTTCCGGCGTTCACATCCTGCTGCTGCTCGCTTGTCTGCGCTACAGCGTAACTTCGGCCTTCCCGCTCACCGCCTCATATGCGACGTGCCCACCAGGTGGAACTCCACCTTGCACATGCTGGACAGACTGTGCGAGCAGCAGCAGGCCATAGTGGAGTTTCAGCTGCAGCACGCACGGGTCAGTCGCACTACAGAACAGCACCACTTCACCACCAATGACTGGGCCTCCATGCGAGACCTGTGTGTCCTGTTGCGCTGTTTCGAGTACTCCACCAACATGGCCAGTGGCGATGACACCGTTATCAGCGTTACAATACCACTTCTATGTCTCCTTGAGAAAACACTTAGGGCGAAGATGGAAGAGGAGGTGGCCCAGGAGGAGGAGGAGGAGGAGGAGGAAGAGGGGTCATTTTTAGCACTTTCAGGCCAGTCTCTTCGAAGTGACTCAGAGGGAGGTTTTTGGCAACAGCAGAGGCCAGGTACAAATGTGGCCAGCCAGGGCCCACTACTGGAGGACGAGGAGGACGAGGATGAGGAGGAGGTGGAGGAGGATGAGGATGAAGCATGGTCACAGCGGGGTGGCACCCAACGCAGCTCGGGTCCATCACTGGTGCGTGGCTGGGGGGAAAGGCAGGACGATGACGATACGCCTCCCACAGAGGACAGCTTGTCCTTACCCCTGGGCAGCCTGGCACACATGAGCGACTACATGCTGCAGTGCCTGCGCAACGACAGCAGAGTTACCCACATTTTAACCTGTGCGGACTACTGGGTTGCCACCCTGCTGGATCCACGCTACAAAGACAATGTGCCCACCTTACTTCCTGCACTGGAGCGTGATAGGAAGATGCGCGAGTACAAGCGCACGTTGGTAGACGCGCTACTGAGAGCATTCCCAAATGTCACAGGGGAACAAGTGGAAGCCCAAGGCCAAGGCAGAGGAGGAGCAAGAGGTCGCCAAGGCAGCTGTGTCACGGCCAGCTCCTCTGAGGGCAGGGTTAGCATGGCAGAGATGTGGAAAACTTTTGTCAACACGCCACAGCTAACTGCACCACCACCTGATACGCAACGTGTTAGCAGGAGGCAACATTTCACTAACATGGTGGAACAGTACGTGTGCACACCCCTCCACGTACTGACTGATGGTTCGGCCCCATTCAACTTCTGGGTCTCTAAATTGTCCACGTGGCCAGAGCTAGCCTTTTATGCCTTGGAGGTGCTGGCCTGCCCGGCAGCCAGCGTTTTGTCTGAACGTGTATTCAGCACGGCAGGGGGCGTCATTACAGACAAACGCAGCCGCCTGTCTACAGCCAATGTGGACAAGCTGACGTTCATAAAAATGAACCAGGCATGGATCCCACAGGACCTGTCCGTCCCTTGTCCAGATTAGACATTAACTACCTCCCCTTAACCATATATTATTGGACTCCAGGGCACTTCCTCATTCAATCCTATTTTTATTTTCATTTTACCATTATATTGCGAGGCTACCCAAAGTTGAATGAACCTCTCCTCTGTCTGGGTGCCAGGGCCTAAATATATGCCAATGGACTGTTGCAGTGGTGGCTGACGTGAAGCCTGATTCTCTGCTATGACATGCAGACTGATTCTCTGCTGACATGAAGCCAGATCCTCTGTTACGGGACCTCTCTCCTCTGCCTGTGTGCTGGGCCTAAATATATGCCAATGGACTGTTGCAGTGGTGGCTGACGTGAAGCCTCATTCTCTGCTATGACATGCAAACTAATTCTCTGCTGACATGAAGCCAGATTGTCTGTTACGGGACCTCTCTCCTCTGCCTGTGTGCTGGGCCTAAATATATGCCAATGGACTGTTGCAGTGGTGGCTGATGTGAAGCCTCATTCTCTGCTATGACATGCAGACTAATTCTCTGCTGACATGAAGCCAGATTGTCTGTTACTGGACCTCTCTCCTCTGCCTGGGTGCTGGGCCTAAATTTATGACAATGGACTGTTGCAGTGGTGGGTGACGTGAAGCCTGATTCTCTGCTATGACATGCAGACTGATTCTCTGCTGACATGAAGCCAGATTGTCTGTTACGGGACCTCTCTCCTCTGCCTGTGTGCTGGGCCTAAATATATGCCAATGGACTGTTGCAGTGGTGGCTGACGTGAAGCCTGATTCTCTGCTATGACATGCAGACTAATTCTCTGCTGACATGAAGCCAGATTGTCTGTTACGGGACCTCTCTCCTCTGCCTGTGTGCTGGGCCTAAATATATGCCAATGGACTGTTGCAGTGGTGGCTGACGTGAAGCTTCATTCTCTGCTATGACATGCAAACTAATTCTCTGCTGACATGAAGCCAGATTGTCTGTTACGGGACCTCTCTCCTCTGCCTGTGTGCTGGGCCTAAATACAGACGTGGACAAAATTGTTGGTACCCTTTGGTCAATGAAAGAAAAAGTCACAATGGTCACAGAAATAACTTTAATCTGACAAAAGTAATAATAAATTAAAATTCTATAAATGTTAACCAATGAAAGTCAGACATTGTTTTTCAACCATGCTTCAACAGAATTATGTAAAAAAATAAACTCATGAAACAGGCATGGACAAAAATGATGGTACCCCTAACTTAATATTTTGTTGCGCAACCTTTTGAGGCAATCACTGCAATCAAACGCTTCCTGTAACTGTCAATGAGACATCTGCACCTCTCAGCAGGTATTTTGGCCCACTCCTCATGAGCAAACTGCTCCAGTTGTGTCCGGTTTGAAGGGTGCCTTTTCCAGACTGCATGTTTCAGCTCCTTCCAAAGATGCTCAATAGGATTGAGGTCAGGGCTCATAGAAGGCCACTTTAGAATAGTCCAATTTTTTCCTCTTAGCCATTCTTGGGTGTTTTTAGCGGTGTGTTTTGGGTCATTGTCCTGTTGCAAGACCCATGACCTGCGACTGAGACCAAGCTTTCTGACACTGGCTAGTACATTTCTCTCTAGAATTCCTTGATAGTCTTGAGATTTCATTGTACCCTGCACAGATTCAAGACACCCTGTGCCAGACGCAGCAAAGCAGCCCCAGAACATAACAGAGCCTCCTCCATGTTTCACAGTAGGGACAGTGTTCTTTTCTTGATATGCTTCATTTTTTCGTCTGTGAACATACAGCTGATGTGCCTTGGCAAAAACTTCGATTTTTGTCTCATCTGTCCACAGGACATTCTCCCAGAAGCTTTGTGGCTTGTCAACATGTAGTTTGGCATATTCCAGTCTTGCTTTTTTATGATTCGTTTTCAACAATGGTGTCCTCCTTGGTCGTCTCCCATGTAGTCCACTTTGGCTCAAACAACGACGGATGGTGCGATCTGACACTGATGTTCCTTGAGCATGAAGTTCACCTTGAATCTCTTTAGAAGTCTTTCTAGGCTCTTTTGTTACCATTCGGATTATCCGTCTCTTAGATTTGTCATCAATTTTCCTCCTGCGGCCACGTCCAGGGAGGTTGGCTACAGTCCCATGGATCTTAAACTTATGAATAATATGTGCAACTGTACTCACAGGAACATCTAGTTGCTTGGAGATGGTCTTATAGCCTTTACCTTTAACATGCTTGTCTATAATTTTCTTTCGGATCTCTTGAGACAGCTCTTTCCTTTGCTTCCTCTGGTCCATGTCGAGTGTGGTACACACCATATCACCAAACAACACAGTGATTACCTGGAGCCATATATATAGGCCCAATGGCTGATTACAAGGTTGTAGACACCTGTGATGCTAATTAGTGGACACACCTTGAATTAACATGTCCCTTTGGTCACATTATGTTCTGTGTTTTCTAGGGGTACCATCATTTTTGTCCATGCCTGTTTCATGAGTTTATTTTTTTACATAATTCTGTTGAAGCATGGTTGAAAAACAATGTCTGACTTTCATTGGTTAACATTTATAGAATTTTAATTTATTATTACTTTTGTCAGATTAAAGTTATTTCTGTGACCATTGTGACTTTTTCTTTCATTGACCAAAGGGTACCAACAATTTTGTCCACGTCTGTATATGCCAATGGACTGTTGCAGTGGTGGCTGACGTGAAGCCTCATTCTCTGCTATGACATGCAGACTAATTCTCTGCTGACATGAAGCCAGATTCTCTGTTACGGGACCTCTCTCCTCTGCCTGGGTTCCGGGGCCTAAATATCTGAGAATGGACTGTTCCAGTGGTGGGTGACGGGAAGCCAGATTCTCTGCTATGGGACCTCTCGCCAATTGATTTTGGTTAATTTTTATTTATTTAATTTTTATTTTAATTCATTTCCCTATCCACATTTGTTTGTAGGGGATTTACCTACATGTTGCTGCCTTTTGCAGCCCTCTAGCCCTTTCCTGGGCTGTTTTACAGCCTTTTTAGTGCCGAAAAGTTCGGGTCCCCATTGACTTCAATGGGGTTCGGGACGAAGTTCGGATCGGGTTCGGATCCCGAACCCGAACATTTCCGGGAAGTTCGGCCGAACTTCTCGAACCCGAACATCCAGGTGTTCGCTCAACTCTATTCCTGACTAACATTTATTCAAGTAAAGCTGCTGTTCAACTAAATACAAGGTCTGGACTCAAGTTATTCTTTCAAATCCCTCAATTACCCCCCCTATTTATTGCTTCTGAGCTAAAGCCTGGGTCCACCCGTATCCAGGTAGGAGCACTTTAAACACATAGAGAGACATTTTAGGCCGCACTATACCACTTGGCATTCCTACATCTGGGACACGTTTTAAATATAGAGGTCCCTAGGGGGAGGTGCCCGTTGCATCTCCCTGCACCCTCCCTCTCCAATATCCTTCTGTTAATCGTTTTCAGGAACACTGTCCATAGCGCATGAGCTCTTGCCACTAGTGTTGATCGAGCAACAAAGTGCTCTGGTGCTCGAGTAGAACACTTTGGGATGCTCGGGTGCTCTACAGAGCACAATGGAAGTCAATCAGAGAACCAGAGCATTAAACAAGGCACCCTCTGCTCTAAAGAGGGGAGGGTGTCTGGTTCACATGAAAAGGTCAGAAATTGATGAAAACACCACTGACATGGTTCAGGAACAGCATGGGGAGGATGTCTGGATGCATCTTGGACTCCCAAGTCACTGCTGGGAACGATGTTGTCCGAGTAGTTTGCCACTTTTACAGACTGACAATAATATGCACAAAACCGAAGATAAAATCGATTTTTAGAAGAAAAATTGTTAGGAAACATTCTTTCCTGTATATTCACTTGTAACGAAGAGGCACTCCGATATATCACATAAAGGAGGGCCTCATTCACATTGTGGTACAATTGTTCAGGTAGTGGGACTCCTACACTCATAAAGCTTATGCACTAAGAGTAAGGGCTGCAAAAAATTACAATGAACTGGCACTCTAATACACCCTTTATTACACATAAAGAAGGGCATCATACACACCCTTCAAAAATTATGATTTATGGCCTGCTGGTGACCTTCAAAAACATTAGGGGAGAGGGCCTGCTGCTGATCTGACCATCTTAAACATTACGGGTGAGGGTCTGCTGCTGAGCTGACCCTCTAAAACATTAGGCGCTAGGGCCTGCTGCTGATCTGACCATCTAAAACATTAGGGGCGAGGGCCTGCTGCTGATCTAGCCATCTAAGACATTAGGGGCGAGGGCCTGCTGCTGATCTTACCATCTAAAACATTATGGGTGAGGGCCTGCTGGTGACCCTCTAATACATTAGGGGTGAGGGTCTGCTGCTGAGCTGACCATCTAAAACATTATGAGCGAGGGCAGCCTAATAAGTATGTTGATATGATGGAGAAGGAGGACGAGAAAAGGATGATTGACCCACATACCCTTTTTTGTGGTGAATGGGGTGCATGGAAATACAGTGTTTTCAATACACCATAAAAGCCACATTTAAAGTGCCTTTATGTTCAGCGGCTTTCCTCTGGTGGAGTAGAGAAGTCAGAGCCAATCGAGGCCTTGTTCATTTTGAAAAGAGTCAACCTGTCAGCATTGAAAGGTAGATGCACTTATCAGTTATTATGCCCCCAGCAGCACTAAATACCCGCTCTGACGAAATGCTGGCAGCAGGGCAGGCCAGCACCTCTAAGGCATAGAGTGCCAGTTCATGCCATGTATCCAGCTTGGACAGCCAATAGATGTAAGACACAGAGGGATCACTGAGGACGCTGACATGGTCTGTTATGTACTCATTCACTATCTTCCAAAACGTTTCCCTCCTTGTGACTCTAGGCCGTGCATAGGGGTGAAGGTGCTGGTGGGGTGTCATGAAACTGTCCCATGCCTTGGAGAGTGTTGCCCTGCCTCTGTTGGAACTGCTGTGTGTTCCCCTCATCTCTCCTCCTCAGTTGCCCAAGGAACTACGAGCTCTGCTTCCAGCGTTGTCAGCTGGAAATTTTTGGAGCAATTTTTCCACAAGTACCTTATGGTATTGCACCCTTTTGCTAGTCCTCTCGACCACAGGAATGAGAGATTAGAACTTCTCATTGTAGCGGGGATCAAGAAGGGTGAACAACCAGTAATTGGTGTTGGCCAAAATGCGTATAAGGCGAGGGTCACGGGAAAGGAAGCCTAACATAAAGTCATCCATGTGTGCCAGAGTCCCAACAGACAAGACTTTGCTGTCCTCATCAGGAGGATGACTCTCAATCTCCTCATCCTCTTCTTCCTCTTCGGCGTGCAGCACGCCAGACCTGCAGGGTATAGCGACAGTGAGGTCACGGTATGGGCAATCGAGGGTTACTCACTTTGTGGAGGACCCTGGGCAGGCATGCGGCAGTGAAGGAGAGGTAGACACTAGTTCCTCTGGGGCACACTCTGTAGATAGGGACCAGACCTGATGGTATGTGAGGTGCCCTGGATGTTGTAGGTGTTTTGAGTGCCTTAGGTGAGGTCCCTTTAAGGATCGTGACGCCAGTGCCTGTAACGGTGGCACACCGGTTTGCAGGAGGATTAATTGAGTACGCAGTTGGTAAACCAAACGTTGCTTTACTTTAGGAAACAGTCCAACTTTATACATACAGTTGTAGTAGATGAAAATAATGCAGTCCTTTCTAGTACAAGTGCACAGTAGGTTTACTTCACAATATGGCAGGTATAATCTTGCAAGATACTTGGAGGGCAAACAGTTAATGCTTTGCAGTACAATGCTGCTCTATCCCCTCAGCTATTCTAGCTGGCTGGATCCCAAGGCCCGGATGCCTAATTGCTGGCTTAAATCCTTGGTATATAATCCTTACTTCAGTATTGGCACTTGACTAGATTACAATACCTCCTTTTCCTAGCTGTCTTGTCTGTTGGAAGGGAAAGGTGGCTGCAGGTTTCTCCCAGGAGGTGCTCTCCTACTACTGGGGTATCTCAACTGAGCTATCCTTAGCCTCAGGAGCTTCAGGCTGACTAGGTGACTCCTCTAGTCCCCTGGAATACACTAAATCTCCCCTGTCTGGGCCGTCCTATATATAACTAGGGCTCTCTAGCTCCCTCTAACGCCTGGGAGGGTAAACTGCACCCTGACAGGCCTGACACCCAGTTAACACAGGGAAAATACATGCACATGACATTCAATGCAATAAGACACGTTAACCCCTTTTGTGTAGTGCCCACCTTTACCTAGTGGGACACTACAGGCGCATCCATGCTAAACAGATAAAATAAACCTGCTAGGGGTACTACACTCTGTAGCGGAGGCAACCGTCTCCTTCTCCTCCTCCTCATCATCATCATCCAATTCGCGCTGAGAAGATGAACTGAGGGCGGTCTGGCTATCACTCTGTGTACTGTCCTCTCCCATTTCAACCTCTTCCACATGCAAAGCGTCCGCCTTCATTGTGAGCAGCGAGCTTTTCAGTAGACACAGAAGTGGGATGGTTATGCCGAGAATAGTGGCACCGCCACAAAACCTCACAGAGGTCAGACATCCATGCCCATTCGTTGCTTGTGAAGAGCGGAAGCTGACTGGAAAGGCGATGACCATGTTGAAGCTGGTATTCCACGACTGTCCTCTGCTGCTCACAAAGCCTGGCCAACATGTGGAACGTGGAGTTCCAGTGCCTGCTCACGTCGCACAACAGTCAGTGAGATGGCAATTGCAAGTGCTGCTGCAGCGTTGCTAGACCGGCGGCAGCTGTAGATGACTTTCGGAAATGGGCACACACGCGGCGCACCTTAACCAGTAACAACCAGGCAAATTGTGGTCGTTTGTGGGCTAGGCATGGTATTTGTGTGAGCTTGCCAAGCTCCAAAGCTGCCACCAAATTATGGCCATTATCAGACACAACCATGCATGGTTGTAGGTTGAGTGGCGAGAACCACAGCTCAGTCTGGTCCCTTAAACCCTGCCACAGCTCTGCGGCGGTGTGCTGTTTGTCACCTAAAGAAAGTAGTTTCAGCCCGGCCTGTTGCTGCATCCCCACTGCAGTGCTACACTGCTTTCAGCTACTGACTGATGGCTGACTGGTGCTGCAAGACATGAGAATTCAGAGATGGAAGTGGAGGAGGAGAAGGGGAGATTGCAGCCACTAATGTAGGTGGTGGCGGAAATCCTGATGGAAGTAGGGCCCGCAATCCTTGGCATCGGTAGCACCTGTGCAATCCCGAGGTACGACTTTCTCCCGGCCTCCAACATTCACCCAGTGTGCTATCAGTGAAATGTAGGATCCCTTGTCTATGTGTCAGTCGTTAAGTGGACCTTCCCAATAACTGTGTTGGTCAGGGCACTGGTGATGTTACGGGACACATTCTGGTGTAAGGCGGGGACGGCACACCGGGAAAAATAGTGGCGGCTGGGGACTGAGGGATGGCCGCCACCATCAGGCTGCAGAAATCCTTAGTGTCCATAAGCCTAAATGGCATTTCCAGGGCTAGCAATTTGGAAAGGTGAGCATTTAATGCTATGGCCTGTGGGTGAGTGGCTGGGTATTTGCGCTTTCGTTCAAAGGCCTGTGGTATGGACATCTGTACTCTGCGCTGGGACACAGAAGTGGATGTACTAGCTGATGGTGTTTTCGAAGGTCCAGGTGCAGGGCGGGAAGCATTTGGGCCTGCATCTTGGACAGGGGATTGGCCAGCAAGTAACACAGGGGAAGAGGAGGCAGTGATGTGACCTGCAGACACTGATTGTGGACCCAGGCTTTTGGCCCATCTATTAGGGTGCTTTGATGCCATGTGGCAATTCATGCTGGTGGCTGTGAAGTTGCTAGTGTTCACGCTCCTGCTCATTTTAGTACCGCACAAGTTGCAAATGACAATTCTTTTATCGTCCGCTTTTTCCCCAAGAAAATGCCAGATTGCAGAACACTTACCCCTTGGCAAGGGAGACTGCCGCAAGGGGGTGCTCCGGGGAACAGTTGCGGGCCTGTTTGGCGTGGCCTGCCTTCGCCCTCTTGCCACCCCACTGCCTATTCCAGCCTGTTGCGGTGCAGCGGATCCCTCCCCCTCTGTACTGCTGTCCTCGCTCGGCTTGCCACCTTCCCAGGTTGGGTCAGTGAATTCATCGTCCACCACTTCCTCTTCCACTTCCTCACTCTGGTCATTCTCTTGACTTCTTGACCTAACAAGAACCTTGCTTACTGACAACTGTGTCTAATCCTCATCATCAACCTCTTGAGACACTAATTGCCGTTGACTTATTGGCAACTGTGTCTCATCATCATCATCCACCTCGTGAAACACTAATTGCCGTTCCCCACCATCATCTTTTTCTGACTGTGGGTGCTCAAAAGTTTGGGAATCAGTGCACAAGCTGGTTCGGCGAGAGGCCTAAATCAAGTATTTGCGATGAAAAGAGCTCCTCGGAAGATCCGAATGTGGGATCACTTGTTTGTCAAGACTCTCCATGGTGAGAGAAAGGAAGATCAGGGTGAGGATTCTGTTGACCAGACTCTTACACTGAATGTCTCAGATATTTAGGATGCACAAACGTTATACTGGAAATGTAGCGCAGGTAATGTTGCTGTCAGCAGCGGCCAAACAATTGCGCTGAATTTCACAGATATTTAGGATGCACAAATGTAACATAACAGATGTAGCAGACGTTTTGTCACTGTCAGCAGCGGCCTAACAATTGCACACAATTTAGCACAGGTTGCACTAATAATATATATATATATATATATATATATATATATATATATTGCAGCCAGATAAAACAATAGTCCTTAAAATTACTTTTGTGTCTCTTAACACCTTTCAACACTAAACCCTGCCTAAAAAAATAAATAAAAAAAATCCTGGCCCTACACCATCTGTCCTTTCTGCAGCAGCTCACCCTGACTAAGACTGAGCCAAACCACGTGTCATTGGGTTCTATATAGCACCTGTTGATGCGTTCCGGCCAGCCAATCACTATAATGCCAGTTGCCAAATGCCAGTAGCCAACAAACATGTGGTGAGTAGACTCGAGCATCGCACTCGAGCACACACCGTGTTCGGCTGAACACTGCAATGTGCCAAGCTTTGCGATGCTCGAGACTAAATGGTGTTCGGCCGAGCATGCTCGCCCAACACTACTTGGGACAGCTCAAAAGACAATGGCAGAGATTTTATAGGGGAGTGACATCACAGTGGATGGCTATCTGCAGATTGGCTGGCTGCATGGCATTATGGGTGATCTTGTGTCCCAGGGCTTGTCTCCTCTACACTTACTTTTGCTTTAAAACACGTGCAACCACTATTTTAGGAAACCCTGTTTCCTGTGTGAGGAAATTAAGAGTAATTGTGAATCAAAGTTTTCCTAAAATTCTGCTTCGAATGCTTCACTTTGCTCAACACTAATCATTAATATTAAACACCCCAGGGCTGGTTATAAACAAATTGTGTCCCTGGGCAAAATAAAAAGTGGGGGCCTAAATCTTGAAATAATGTACTAACAGCATAGTTACATTCTGTCGATTCCGGTGCTCCCTCACAGATTTACACCCCGTGAAGCTCCTCACACAGTTCTTTACCCTCATGGCCCCAGAATATGCCACATTCCCCCTCCCCTCACAGCAATGAGTTCCCTTTACCCACGGCATCTGAGAGTATAAAAAAACAGAAACGTGGGATTCCTCTTCAGGTGCGCTTTCCCCCAGAGGAGATCAGGGAAAGCACCCTGTTCTAAAAATGAGCCTGTCGCAACCTGTACAAGGCTTCCAGGCTCATTGTTAGTATATCCCAGTTCAGGCCAGTAGATGGCAGCACTGAACTGTGATAAAGTGATTTCTATACAGAATAATGGAGCAATTTACATCTGATAATTGTAGATTGTGGTCCACTTGGGGGACTTAAGCAAAAAAAAAGTTTGATTTTTAAAGTTTTGAAAATATAAAAAAACATAAAAATAAAATCTCCCCGTTCCCCCCAAAATAAAATATAAAAAAATAGAATTATGGGCATCGCTGCATGCGAATGCGCCCATAATATTAAAATATCTAAACAAAAATAGCCCATATGGTGAATGGCGCAACAGAAATGTTTTTAAAAAAAAGTCTGTTTTGAGTTTTTTTCATCACTTTTTTCCAAGAAAATTGCATAAAAAGTGATCGCCATACACAACCAAAATGGTATTGTCAAAACGACAGATCATCCCAAAAAAAATGAGCCCCCACACTTCTCCGTGGATATAAAAAAGTTATGATGGTCAGAATATCGCGATGAAAAGAAACCTTATTTTTTTTACGAAGTGAGTCCTGATAAGGCTTAGCTTGCAGCAGTGAGCGTGCCTATAGAGGTCCTGAGTGGGGGGGGCTGTTAGGGTTTCCACTTTTCCCAACAAAAACTACTGGTTACACAAGTTAAAAAGGTTTATGTGGGTTAATACAGGTGTTATTTGATCATATTTTACCTTTTGTTTCTTTTTTTTTTCCTCAATAAAATCAAGCTTTTCACTGTGGGGGACAACTCTTGTATTTAAGTTTCATTTAGCCTCTATTTTTTTATAAGTTTCTGTAGGGATTTGAACTTACAACCTACTACATAGACGTTTCTCTTGTATTATACAAGAGAAACTTCTATGAGGTTTTCCAGCACCGACTTAGCATTGAGCTCTATAGCCCAGTGGTTAAGACTCTTGCCCTTAATGCAGAAGGTTGTGAGTTCAAATTTCAAAAACATTTCAAAAATAGAATGTAAAATAGATTTATATACACAGGGTGTCCCTGTGTATGACAATGCTTGGGAATACCCCTTTCATGTTCATAACACTGACTCCATATATGGAGTCAGAGCAGGGACTCCTAAGCTGGGAAATTCCCCACTCTGGAGTCCCGACTGTTGAACTTTCTGCTATTGGGACTGAAGCAGGGTTCCCCTTAGAGGATCGGGGCCCTCGACAATTGTCCAGTTTGTTCCCCTCTAATGCAGGCCCTGAACACCCCAAAAGCCCCTTTAAGGGTTTATGAGCTATATACCTGTATTGGTTAGGCATGATCACGTTTTCAGCCTCTGGATATTTCCATTCACAAACAGTAAGCACAGATCTGGTTAAGAACTGAAGTATAAACTGAATGATAAAGCTGTAGAACATTTCATTAACATCAATTGACATAACATATAAAAACATTGAATAATGATTTGAAATTCCTTTTAAATTATTTTACCACATTGATGCTTAATATTATTTTTATTTTAGCATGACATGTTAAAATGTCTTTACCTAAGAAAGTTCTCAGACCACTTACAACATTTACCTCATTGAGGGGTTATTCAATGAATTTATCAGTCTGCTTATGACATTCTACCTTTCCACCTCTCCCCTATGTCTGTCATTCACAAGCTTTAGATCACAACCTCATGTCTCAAAACTTTACTTTCTCTGAAATATGCTGTTTGTTGAATCCCTTAATGTGAATTACAAACCTCCATTATTTCAATATGCATGGGAAATGGATTTGAAAAATAAAAGTCAAAGAAAGTCACACAAGGTACCAGCATGCTAAAAGAGGCACTCAAATCAGTATGCACCACTTTCTCCAGATTCTTTCTTCTTACATTAATTCCATGAACATCCGGAGAAAAGGCTTTAGGTTAGAGTAAAAGTTACTAAACCATATAAATATAATGTAAGTACAGATTCGTCATTTTATGTTGCCCTGAGTGAATTCAGGTTTTTGCAGCACTGAATAAACAAATATTCACTTTTCATACTAAAATTATTAGAATTCAGCAAAGGAGTGAAGAGTGCCCTTTACTATGAGAGTACATCAGATTGAGAGGGAACATAAGTGTTTGGCAATATCTAATGTAAAGTATGGTTACTGACACATAAATTCCGCATATGATACAAATAGTAATGATGTCTTTCCACTCAGACAAGATACATAGTAAATAACAGCTTAAATTGCCCTGTGATATTTTACATTGATGGTGATGATAATAACAGCAGCAATATACTAATAAATGTAGCACTATAGGGTGAAGTTTGCAGTAAAATACTTTTATAAAGGAATTCTAGAGAGACATGATACAAGTTTACTATTGGAATATTATCTAAAATGAATGATAATTATCCAGAAATGACAAAAGGAAATATTTAATGATTCATTTATACTTTGGAATGATTTTGTTTAAAGGTAATCTATCATCACATACCTGAAACTATGTCCATCTGCCTTGCTAAATCTGGACTTTTCAACAGTGTCTGATGCTGCTTATCGCTTCCCAATACGTGCCTCCAATTCAGAGAAATACGTTTTTATTTTATTTTATTATTATGCAAATTAACCCCTCTGTGTAATGAGGACATTGTTGTTGCACCTCTTTGCACCCAGTAGTGCAATAAGAATGCCCTCATTGCACCAGTTATCTCTGCTGTCCGTTCCCCCTCTGCTGGCCCAAACCTTAACTTATTTAACTGAGCAAAGTCTTGCAGCAGCACGTTCATTGCACACACGAGGCCAGATTTATCATTAGCTCAGGTCAGAATAATGGAGTGAAAAAGTCCCCAAAAAATGCGCAAACGCTAAAACTGCGCACAAATTTGTGACTTTTTTCTGCTCTGCACTATGCTCGCCAGTTTTCTGAAAGTGGGCGTGTTTTCTTATGTAAATGAATCTCTAGACAGATTTACTATTGGGACTATTTAAAAAGTCGCAAAAAAGTCACAATTTCACTCCAGTGACGACCATGCCTATCTTATGAGACTTTTTAATAGAGCATGCAACTTTTTCCATAAAAATGTGCGACTTTTTTGTAAAGATGTGCAACTTTTGTAAAGCTGCTTACTGACGGATAAACTGCTACCGTCAAACCACATTTATTACAGTCTTAAAGGGCCGATCATAAATCTGACTTGGCTAAAACTGACTTTAGCCATATGTGAAAGTGGAGTGAGCTGTCAGAGTCATGATAAATCTGGCCCACGGTATATGGCTGGAGACCGCTGGTCAAATGCTACGAGACTTCAGAGTCAAGCGTGACTGCTTGGCCAAAGAGGTGGTGGGTTCGACCAGCAGAGAGACGATAGATAAAAATGTCATATACAGAAAATAATGAAGATCATCCATGTCATATTTCTTAATTATTTTTTTTCAAGGAAGCCATGTGTTGACTCTTAAACAGGCTGTCTGGTTTAGAACACCTATTTTCCAAATTAATACATGCGTACTATGATCAGGATCCTCATCTCTTGGCCAGAGTAGAGATTGGTTACAAAAAGCGGCTGTTGTTCTGGAAAACACGTCCTGTTTGATATGACACAAACTACTGATTTAAATGGACACTGTACAATACTTTATGTCAGGTGTGGTGGTGCTGCAGGGACCATTTCCTGCCAGATTTCTTCACAGATTACAGCTGAGGGTATCAGGAGAATCACTTTGTGATCATGTTGTTAAACTGTGGACCTGTTTAACAAATAGGAACTGTTCAAAGCAAGGAACCCCTTAAGATATTATATTTCTCTGTAATAGAAATGTTGTTATTGTTACAGGCAATGGATGTGGAACCATTGAGCCAACTAACCTGTTTGATTATGGGCCTTAGGGTGTAATCCTGGAAGACCTCTGGTTTTCAACCCATATACAGAGATCTGGCTTTCACTGCAGGGGAGCCACCAGACCACTATCGCTTGGAACAGTTGGCATCTAAACTAGAGGAACCATTGCAAGGCACAAAGGGAGTCAGGCAATACTCATTGTCAGGAAATAGAGAGTGTTCAGGGCTGGCAGCATATGTGTGAATCTAAAAAAGCAGTAGGTCAGAGCAGTCAGAAAAGGGTCAATATCGTAAACTGGCTAATGTCAGGACAGGCAGTGGAGGGTCAGAGCAGGTAAACAGACAGAGGTCAGTACACAGGTAAGCAAGCAGAAGAGCACACCTTCACTGGTTAGTAACAATTAAAAAAACTTAAGGCTCAGGTACCCTACTCTAGTGGAAGCTGCCTTAAATAACCTGAAATGTCCAGCCACCTGCTGGAGGAAACTAGCATATGCGTGTTGGCCCTTTTTAAAGCTAGGAACAGCTTGATTTCCCTAGACTAGAGACAGGTTGCAAGGCTGTTACTGAGAAGCACTGTCACGGCTGAGGATGGGGAAAATCCTCAGCCGTGCGATGCCAGCTGATGTCCGGTTGCTGCTCGGCCAGGGCAACAGAATTAGGGAGCTGGTCACCTCCTATAGCGTCCCTAATCTGACCCTAACTCCTATCTACATGGGCCGACCTTAAAGGTAGGAGGACCCATGCGCCGGAACCTAAGAGCCCTGACTTACCCTCCGTCCGGTCCCTAGCTAGGAGTCAGGGTAAGACGGCCTGTTCCTACTGGACATGGAGGAACAGGGGTCTCACGGGCCGAGTAGCCAGGAAAGGGGGAACACCAACAGTCTTATGGATATGGCAGGTGAACTAACTAGTTCCACCTACCTGCCACAGCCTTGCTGACTGGATCCCTGCGGACACAGGGATCCAGATCCATAAGCTGCACAAAAACCAAAGAGATAAGACATCAGCCATACATCAGGGAAAGGAATCTTATGACCCGAAGGGTGGCCCTTACAAGAAGGATGGAATCCACTGGAGGCTGCTTCAGCCAAGCATGACTGAAAGCAACCTACTGAGCAGTGCTCCAGACACAGGCTTTATAGGGCTAAATGGCCACACCCACCGGACAGACACACCCAGTGACATCACACACACACACTGGGAAGGGAGTTAACCCTTCCAGCACCACAGAAGGGAAAACACCAAACATACAGGGGAAGTGACCAAACTAAGATCACCCTGTGGCTGTTGCCGCTGGCAACGACATGGGTGGCAGCCGTCCTGGGAGACAGCCCGAAGGCTGAGACACTGCCACCACATGTACATAATACTAAACGTTGCCACGGGCAGCCACAGTGAAAGGACGATGCACACCAGACATACAACACAGAGTGCACACAGACATAACACAGTGCACACAACACACTGACACCTAACATAAAGATAGTTAGATGCAACCGCATGCAACTGCAGCGAGCTGCCTAGCCACACTCAGGCTGCTGCTGACACATACACATGAGACTACCGGTTGCCCGCGGCAACCACAAGTTAGGCCGCACGCCAGCAGCCCTCACCTGTGGTTTAACCCTACACGAAACCGCAGGCAACCGCATGCGGTTAGAGAGTCACGGCCATAGCCATGGCCGTGACAAGCACATGCTGTGGCCTGCAGAAGTCACTAGGATCACCAGTGGCAAGACACACTGCTGGTGTGCAGAAAAGGTCTGGGCCGTCGGCAATAAAGGGAAGAGGGGTGAGTCACATAGTGCCCGTTTCTGACCAAAAGCAGCGGGCACAGATCAACACTGCAACAATTGTTATGGTGCTACAATATTGCTCTGATTCTAGAATGTCCACACAACATGTTCTGCACATGCTCCATAACGCAAACCATTTATCAGAACTTCTTGTTCCAAGGCAATGGAGTAAATAATACCAGCCAAAAATAACTAATATAGAATTAGGTAGAAGATCTGAGAATAAACAGGGGAAAGCATAACAAGTAATCACAACATCTACTGTATACACAGGAACACTTAAAACAAAAACGTATTTCAATTGCAATTGATGATCTACCAGAGAAAAATTTAATTTAATTGTATGGCTAGCCCTCTAATTATTATTCATAGAGTAGAGTATGGTTATTTCTGTAACATGAATGGTTCCTGGACACTAAAGCAAATCAAATAATCTGGCACTCTATAAACCTGCATGACGACAGATTAATAGACTTTTCATAGTTAAATAACTTGCAAAATAAATAGAAATGGATTTAATTTCTGAACAACTTGAAAAATATATGAAGCTGCAAGATTAACGCACAGCCCAAAATGGAAGTCTTGCATTTACAGTTTCACAGCAAGACTCCAGCTCAACCCACATGCAGCAATCCACTACAACTCCATGGCACCAAAAATTCACTACTCCCCAATACAGTACTACTCCACAACAGCTTCAGAGCACCTCTTCATCATAGGTTCACAACAACACACAGCTATAGCTTAACAGTATCTCTCCATAGCAGCACAACACCACTCTTGTAATAAACTTATCTGTCTGGGCTCCAGCAGCACAATACTCAACCCCGACATGGCCGTGTCTGGAGAGGCGCACTGCTGAGCCACACCCCCTGTTGGACTTCGATCAGAATTTCAGGGAAAATTTGATTTGCTGCAAAGCCGAATTTCCTTGTGCTTTCTGGTAGTCAATCGATTTTCCCTGAATAGCGGTAAAAAAAATAAAAATAATTATACTTACAGATGTAGCAGGGGTAACACTCACACTTTTAACTCAAGTTTCTTAACTCATTGCATTATCTGGAAACAAAAGCCATTGAAAAGCATTTACTTAACGCATTTACACTGTAGTTGCATTTAGTTTGAATAACATGTGACATGTCTCATAAAACATGTGTGTTAACCCTGCTGCATCCGTTTGATTGAAACAAGCCAGCCAGAATAAAAGTGCGGCATGCACTGGCGCACGCGGGGGCACATGTGCGCTAGCAGCAGCATGGACCCCACAGCCTGTTCACCCGCTGGAACAGCCTGCCGGAGTTCCTTGCCACTAGTGTGAAACTAGCTGTTTTTTAACTCCCTTAGAAGCAAAAGGATGATTCTGGAAGTTGTAGTTTCAAAACAGCTGTATTTTCGAAGGTTGCTGATCTCTGAGCTAGAATATAGTTAAAACCTCTGAACTCCTTTAACTTCAAGTTGCCAATTTATTCTTACATTCCCTCTAAAATTATGAGGGATGCAAGTATTGACTAAACATATTTGGAGAGAAGGCTCTCCAAATTAATAAAAGTCTTATAAATAGATTACCTGGAACAAGGGTTGGCCATTTTTGAAGATTCAGGGTACTGTATGAAGAGACAGTCATGAACATAATGAAAACACTTCTGAACCTGTCTCTCACCAGTGTGACCTCCACCACTATATCTCACCACATCTCGATATAGGTATTGGTCCCAGTTGTGGGACCCAAACCTAACAGAAAATGGGGGCATATACTAGCAATATGTCCCCATTGTCTGAGATGAAACAACCCCTTTAAGATAAGTTCTTTGATGTGACTGCTATTGTCATCCACATGAAAGTCCTTGGTCATAATGACAGCTGAGACTCAAAGCAAACATATATATATTTCCTTACCTCTCCTCTTTGTCATGCTGGCTTCGAGCTCCTTCCCTTCAGTGCCGCCGGTGCCCTGCGATAACTTCAGAGCAAGGACATGCGCTGCATCCTCGTCTCCAGGGCAACAAGGGGCGGGGAGGACCTGGCCACGCACGCCTCCTTAACTTGGTCAGTGTCCCCTGCTCCCATAGTTTTGGTCGAAAAGTCTGAGCGCCAAACTGGGCACTCGGCGCTCAGAAGGATGCAGGGGGATGAGTCATGTAATGCTGGCCACATCACATGACTCCCGCTTTCTCCTATTTAACAGGCAGCCTGCTGGCCACAGTTTGCCTGCGATTAAGGTCCTATACCTTATGTATACTCAGTTGGCAATTTACTTTGTATTTGTATTTCGGCTTGTTACTTGACTTCGTCTCTTGCTTGCTCCTTTTGTACTGTTGCATCTCCTGGTATTTGACTTCTGCTTGACTTTGACTTATCATCACTTGCTCCCTTTGTCCTACTTGTTTCTCCTGGTTTTGACACTCGGATTGTACATTGACACTGATTCTGCTTTTTCCCTGGTACCGCCTTGACTTCCTGGTTTTGACCTCTCTTTTTTTGTTTGTCCCTCTGCACTTACACAGGTTAGGGATCGCTCCCCAGTTGCGCTCTGTTGCCTAAGATGGGTTAGTTCAAGTAGGCAGGGACAGAGGAGTGGGTAGAGTTAGCTTGCACCTTCCCTATTCCCCTTCTCGTGATGGAACCGCAGACCGTACTACCATATCATGGATCCGTTGCAAACTCTCATGGATCATGTCCAAAACCTGGCTCAGCTTGTCCAGGAGTTAAGGGAGAGGTTTTAAGCACAGAAAACTGTCCGAAACATCTCTGTTTCTTCGCCACATGTTAAGCTTCCTGATCGGTTTGCTTCCTGATGGGGATCACAATTGTTTTTTGGCCTTGGAGAAGTGGATGGAATCAGTTTGCACCTTCCCTATTCCCCTTCTCGTGACACTCTTAGCTGAAAATATCACAAAATGTATAGCCTTTTGCAAAAAAACAAAACATGATTTTTCAATACTGTCTCAAGAGATGTCTATGCTTTATCTACAGTATAAGTGCCCAACTACTGGTTTTGATGTGCATTGTGACCTGTCAAGTGGTTTTCTAGCATGTTTCTTTATTGAATTTGTTTCTTGAGAAACTCGAGTCCTTGATCTAATTCAAGCTAAGGCAAAGATGAACAAATCTGTAGTAGCTATTGTGACTAGGAGTGAAAAGTTCTCCCACTACAGCATATGATACATGGTGTGAGTAAAGGAGTTGGTGGGTTTTTATTCTTCTCACAGAATCTTATAAACACCGAGATTTACTGAGTTTTCTCATTCATAAGCAAAGTCCTTTGTTATCTTTCACATGATTTACTTTTTTGGATTAAGGTATATAAAGAGAATATACCATACGCTGCTTATTTTGACAACTTCAATAAATGCAGCAGTGGCTGTCAAATAACTACCTTTAAAGAAATGTTCATAAAATTAAGCACCTTAAGAGTGATGAAAAATCCATGTACTTCCTGTAGCTGTGTGTAAGAGTAATTTCCACCCACCGTGAAACCGTGGAAAGAATTCTTGACAGATTGGCAGACGGTAGGGAGAATTAATTTGGGCTCTATTTAACGGGAATGAACAAGCAGATGTTTGTGTTGACATAGCTATTTGTTTTCAGGTTGTGGCATGACTGTACGTCACTCTACTCGGTAAATTTTCTATGCAGCACCACTGATTTTTAACCCCCTCTTAGTGATTGGTGTGCAATCGGTGTGCATTGAAATTGACCTTTAAATGTATTTGTTCATGTTTTTATAATGAAATTTAACAGTCACATTTTCATGCTCATAATTAGATGAAGGGTTTGTTACATTTATCCTTTAAAATGATACAACGTGTAATAATAAAGAAAAAAATTATCGTGAAAAAAACTGATTAGATTTTTGGAGTTTATAAATGGCACTAGTTAAGGGGTTCAGCAGGTGTCAAAATGGCACCCTTTAATTTAAAAGCCTTAAGCGGTGTCCTGGATCAGAGATAACTTTGATCACAGACACTTAAAGAGGACCTTTTATACGTAGGGCATAGTGCAGGGATTTAACTGCACTTACTATTTTTTCTCGGCACCGTTCCGTTCGCACGCTGTGGCCCTCTGTTGTATTCTCCCGTCTGGTATGCTAATTTTAGCATCGGTACAGGGAGGAGGAGACTTAGTCTTTCTCTGTGGGCATCTTCTTCTCCTTGGCTGTAGTGCTGTCCAATGGGAGCAGAGAGCGTCACTCTCCGCTGTGATTGAACAGCGCTACAGCCAGGGAGAAGGAGACGCCCACAGAGAAAGACTCAGTCTCCTCCTTTTTGTTCCGATGCTAAAATTAGCATACCAGGAGTGAGAATACAACAGAGGCCACAGAGGGCGAATGGAGCGGTGCCCAGAAAAAATGGTAAGTGCAGTTAGATCCCTGCACTATGCCCTACATATCTTGATACTTAGTTTATAATATCTGGACCCAAGAAAGGTCCTCTTTAACCCTTCATATGTAAATGCAGCATCTTAGCAGTTAGTTAGAGTGGGGCTCCCTCTGACCCCTGATTGGCCCCCTGTGGCAAAATGGGTGATAGTAAATTGAAGTGTACCATAAAAAATACACTTGCCAGGCAAAACAACCCTCAAACAGCTATGTGAGCAGAAAGTAAAAAACATAGCCAATAAAATGAAAATGGTTTATGGTGGGGTTAATAGACTTTCTCCAATCTCTTTGATAGGTATAAACTTTTCAAGACTATACAAACATATTCATCCATCTAGATTAAAAGGCGAGTACACTGCTGGCTAGAAAGGCAAAAACAACACTTAATCACTTGAAGCTAGACAACTAACAGTTTGGCGCAACAGAAGTTCTAAAGATTATACAATAGAAATATCTGGCTATGGAAAAACTTAATTTGATTTAAAAAAAATCTAAGATATTGGAGATCAAGGCTAGTGATGGTAATATTGCCAGCTCCCCTGGTCTTTCACAGTGGAAAGGTTGATTTTTCCCTGATGGCCTAAATCATTAGAGGAGTTAATATTTGCTCCCTTGGTGGTCTAACGAAATGAAGGGGATAATATCTGCTCCTATGGTTCCCTAAGGAAATATAGGGATCCTGCTTCCTCAGAGTTCCAAGGTAGTGGCAAGGGAAATGCCTGATTTTCTCATACTCATCCTTTCCCTTCGAGTCCTGCTCCTCTATTCATACTGATCAGTAGCAGACAAGCAAAGAAAGCTGTGTGACTGAAATTGAACTACCATAATTGAGCAGTGTCATATCCGTATCAATCTGATGATTAACTTGGATCCCAGGGGTGAGACATCATTGATTAAACATTGGTAACCACTGTGTCAACCAACTGGTTTGACTTTGGGCTAAACCTAAGGGCATTGTACTGGCGGCTGGTTGTATTTACCCTTTACAGGGATCTGGACGTCACTGCATGGGAGCCAGCAAGCTGCTACCTCCTGGAGTAGTACTGGTGATGATGACAGCTGACCAATGAGGGTCAGAGACACTGGTACCTCAAGGTATTCAAAACGGATTTTACAAACTTTGTTAACCCTTTAGGTGTTCCACAAGAATTAATGGAAAATGGAGATGAAATTTCAGAATTTTACTTTTTTGGCAGATTTTCCATTTTAATAAAAAAAAAAAATTCCCACTAACAAAGCAAGGGTTAACAGCCAAACAAAACTCAATATTTATGGCCCTGATTCTGTAGCTTACAGAAACACCCCATATGTGGTTGTAAACTCCTGTATGGGCACACATTGCGCAGAAGGAAAGGAACGTCATAAGGTTTTTGCAAGGCAGATTTTGCTGGACTGGGTTTTTGACACCATGTCCCATTTGAAGCACCCCGGATGCACCCTTAAAGTAGAAACTCCCAAAAAGTGGGAGTTTGCTATATATTACACGGTTTGTGAGGCAAGGTAACAAAAAAATAGCTGTTTTGGCAATGTCATGGAACCATGAACCAGACGTACAACAAGAGATAAGTGGAAATAAGAAGGCTTTATTGAAAATCAAGCAGTAAGGCAAAAGTCCAAACGGATGGCTAAACCGAAGCAGGGTCTTGCGAAGCCAGAGGTCAGGAACCAGAAGGGTAGTCAGACGAAGCCTGGATCAGGAACCAGCAGGGTAGTCAGACGAAGCCTGGATCAGGAACCAGCAGGGTAGTCAGACGAAGCCAGGATCAGGAACCAGAAGCAGCAGCAGTCTTAGAAGCATGTGAACACAGGAGGACCAAGCAAGGAACTGAAGCCACAGACCTCCTATATATATGAGCTAGGCATCCAGCTCCTCCCAGTGGGAAGGAGAAGCCGCAGGGTGGGAGGCTACAAGAAACCCAGAAACCAAGATGGCCGCCAGCACATGTCAAACGAAGGAGAACAGCAAGAAGGTAAGACCATGACAGTCACCGTTTTTATTTTTTGTTATTTACAACATTCATCTGACAGGTTAGATCATGTGGTATTTTTATAGAGCAGGTTGTTACGGACGCAAAAATACCAATTAATTTCTGTTTGTTTGCTTCAGTTTTATATAACAAAGCATTTTTGAAAAACATTCTGAAAGCCGTAGTTTTTTTATTTTTTGGGTGAATGTCTTGTGTAGGGGCTAATTTTTTTCAGGATGAGATGACTATTTGATTGGTACTATTATACGGTGCATATGACTTTTTGATCGTTTGCTATTACACTTTTTGTGATGTAAGGTGACAAAAAATTCATTTTTTTACACCGTTTTTATCTTTATTTATTTTTTTACGGTGTTCACCTGAGGAGTTCATTTATGTGATATTTTTATAGAGCAGGTTATTACGGATGCGGTGATACCTAATAGGTCTATATTTTTTTTTTAATGTAAATTTTACACAATGATATCATTTTTTAAACAAAAAAATCATGTTTTAGTGTCTCCATAGTCTGAGAGCCATAGTTTTTACAGTTTTTTGGCGATTGTCTTAGGTAGGGTATAATTTTTGCGGGATGAGGTGATGGCTTGATTGACACTATTTTGGTGTGTATGACTTTTTGATCACTCGCTATTACACATTTTGTGATGCAAGGTGACAAAAAATAGCTTTTTTTACATTGTTTTTATCTTTTTTTTTACGGTGGTCATCTGAGGGGTTAAGTCATGTGGTATTTTTATAGAGCAGGTTGTTACAGATGGAGCAATACCTAATACATATACTTTTCTTATTTACTTAAGTTATACACAAAACCAGCATTTTTAGTGTCTCCATATTCTGAGCCACCTTTTTTTTGGGGGGGGGGGCGATTGTCTTAGGTAGGGGCTCATTTTTTGCGGTATGAGGTGATGGTTATATTGGTACTATTTTGGGGTATATGTGCTTTTTTGATCGCTTGGTGTTGCACTTTTAGTGATGTAAGGTGACAGAAAATGGTTTATTTAGCACAGTTTTTATTTTTTTCTACGGTGTTCACCTGAGTGGTTAGGTCATGTGATAGTTTTATAGAGCTGATTGATACGGATAGCTAATATGTCTACTTTTCTTTTTTTCACTATTTAAAAAAAAAAAAAAATCTTCCCTTTAGTTTGGCAAAAGGATATATATATATATTTTTTTTACTTGAAACTTTAAATTTTTTGGGGGGGAAAACTTTATTTCTTTAAAACGATTTTTTCCCTTTTTTTTTTTTTTTTTTAGCCCCACTCTGGGACTTCAACTTTTGGTGGTCTGACCTCCTTTACAAGGCATGACAATACTTCTGTATTGTCATGCATTGGCTGTACTTGTATTACACACTGTAATACACTTACAGCCTTCCTGCCTGTGAGATCCAGGGGGCTGGATCTCACTGGCTCTCCCAGAAGGCAGCCACGATGCCTTCAATTCCATCGGGTGTCACTGCCTTCAATTCCATCGGGTCCCTGTCACAGCAGCGTGGGGACCTGATGGCTGCTTTCTCCCTGCACGAACATCACACGTGCCATGGTCAGTGCTGACCGCGGCTGTGCAGGGTTTAATGCGCCGGCATCTGTGATTTCACCGATGCCGGCGCATGCAGCAGGGGTCCGGCTATCAGTAACTGCCAGACCCCTGCCACTGATCAGGCGGGCACAGCTCCTGCACCCCCACCCCCACCCCACCCCCCCGATTACCATGACGTACATGTACTTCTCTGGTCCTTAAGTTACGGCAAGAGATGACGTTCATGTACGTCATGGGACCTTAAGGGGTTAGGAACACACTGCGCTGTCACATTTGTTCTGCTTTTTTATATTCCAAAGCTTCCTTTTCAGGGGCAGATGGTGTTTAAACCACACAGTTCTATGGCAAAAGAAAACTACAACAACAAGTGGCTTGGGGTGCTTGCTTGCCTGGCAAAGAGTGGAACACCACCTGTGCCAGAGCCCAGAAAAATGTAATTGAGGGCAAGGAGTGGAAGTGCACCACATTTGCAGACTGAGGAGAGTTACATTTTCCATGTACAGTAGCAACAGAGCCCTTGCTTGCTTGGCGAAAAGTCCCACCGACACCACTTGGGCCACACCACTGAAAAATTTAATTTAGGTGAAGGCACAGAAGTGTACCACATTTGCCGCAGCTAAGTACAATAATAACTAAACCACCAGCAACTTGGCCAGGTTTGAGTTCAGCTTGCACATAAGCTAATTGCTGATTGAGAAGTTCTCATGGCCACACATTTGTGTATGGATGTCTCACAATGGAGCAAAAGAAAAGGAGGAGGGGGAGTCTGAGCAGGAGAAGAAGCAGCTGATGATAAGGATACTAAACTGCTTAGGGATGCGGGCTGGTTGCCACAAAAAAGACTAGGAGAAGAAGAACAGACTTGTTCTGATTCAGAATGCTAGTCAGTTCTATTTTCCCACAAGATGCGGTGATGCAGACTCATGTGCTGCAATAGATCCCTAGTACCTATGTTTGTGTTTGAACACCCACAGCTTATTTTATTCATGCAGATCTTGCTCACAGCTATGGTTATGTCTGCCAGCCTCGTGGAGAGAAAAAAAGGCCAAACAAGAGTTGCAGTTGCTTGTCTCGAGCTTGTGGCAGCAGAGTTTAGTCTAGGTCTGGCATGTTTTGACTCTGCACCCACAGTATCAGCGGCATCACCAATTCCTGAGATTAATATAATCTGGTCCTTCCAGTTCTTTTTGAGGTTTTGGCTGTATATTACCTCCATTCTATATTGCTACTGTGGCCACCACCTGTCATATCTTATGTCTCCTCCTCAACACGACACTCAGGTCCTGTCCAACATACAATCATTGTCATAGTCCTCACCCTCTTCGCCATTTTTATCAGACTGTGATATATCATGGTGCGCTCCTTTCCCCCCCTTCCAACTCCCTGCTATGTACTTGCCCAGAGTGCCACTGTCATTATTCATGCTCCTATCTCCAATACCATGGCTATGGGTGCCACTAATACCACCACCACCACCACTAACACAGCCATGCAATGGTCCCCTTGAACCTCCCCTTCCGGTCAGTCAAAACGCTGTGGTATCTCAAATGAGAGAAAAAAATAAAAATTTCTTGCAGGTGGCTGGTTCGGCCGCAACTATAATACTAAGCACTGTTCCCCAGCCTCTCAGCTCCTGACTCCTTCAAACTGCTATCCCTGATCAAAGACCCTCAATTATAGTGATGGACGCGAAAATTTTAATCGCAAATTTTAATTGTGAATATCACCACTTTGAGAATCGGCTAATATTTAGAATATAGTTATATATATTTTATATAATTTTTGAATATTCTAGATTTTTTTTCATCTGAACCCATTATCCCTCCCTGTTTCTTTCTTGTAGGCCAATAAGAAGGCTGCAATATCTTTGAGCTAAGCAACATCCCTAGCAACCAATAGAAAAGTTGCCTACCCCTTTAGTATATAAGAACCTCCCCAGCAGCCCTTGTATGCAGTATTTTGCAGATCTCAGAGAGACAGCAGTGTTATTGCTCTGATCTCTGCTTTCCTGTGTAATTACATTAGATAGTTAGTTAGCCCCCACACCCAAAACACACACACCAACAATATAGTGGTGCAGGAAAGCCAGTAATATCTGTGACTACGGCATTTAATTTCACTGGTCTAAAATGGTGGTATTGCCATAAAATGCTTTTGCTATAATTCAACATTTAAAAAATGCAATGAAAAAAGAGCAATTGCTCAGCAGCAGAATACTATTGGAATGCTATGCTGGCAATAATTAAATGAAGAAACTTGAGGTTTTGGAGGGGGAATAGAAAACCCTCTCTGTTCAAATTAAAAAAAATACATTTTTTGTCTTGCAGGTGGCTTGTTTTGTAGTGCAGAACAGCAAGAATGAGTTTCTGCAGCAGCTGTATTATTAAGAACTGTGCCCAAGTCCCTTACTCCATCAAACTGTTTTAGGGTCTATTCACACGTCCGTTGTTTCTTTCCTGATCTGTTCCATTTTTTGCTGAACAGATCTGGACCCATTCATTTTCAATGGGTCCTGAAAAAAAAATCAGACATTGTGCTGTCCGATTTTTTTCAGGACCCATTGAAAATGAATGGGTCCAGATCTGGTCCAGATCTGTTCAGCAAAAAATGGAACAGATCAGGAAAGAAACAACGGACGTGTGAATGGACCCTAACCTGATCAAAGACCTGTAATTATTATTTTTTAATTATTTCCCTACACTGTCCCTGTTACACTAAAAGATGCTTATTGTGACTGCATACTGTCTAGGGTAATTGTTAACACTGCATAAACCCATCCACACTCACAGCTCAGCACAGAATGACAGGCACAGGCATTTCCCTGAATGCTGCCCCACTGATTGGATAATCTAGTCTGTCTGTCAGCCTGAGAGCCAATCAGAGCAAGTACCCCCCCTCCATTCCAGGGTCATGTGAGAATCATTCTTTCTCTCTCATGGTTTTGCCAGCCAACACGTGCAGTAAAATGGTGCTGTGTGCCATTTTACTGAATATGTCCAAACTATTCTGAAAAGCTTCGGATTAGTTTTTCGGATTAATTTTTGTGTAATTCGCAACTGTAAGGGATTTCCTGGCACCCCCCGACCAGGTACCTCCTTTGATGGCTGCTCCTAGTGCTTCCCGAGGACTCCAAGCACTCCACTCGACACTGTAACCACCACAGTCCCCACGAGCTGCCGCAGCTTGGTTGGGGTCTCAGCGTCCTCCACCCACGCTGGACTCAAGACCGGGCTTCATCTTCCAGTGGGTGAACCTCTCCTAAATCCAGAGAGCAGGAACAGCTCTTACAAGAGCTAGTAGTTATAGCCAGGGGAGTATAGCAAATCTTCAGCGTTTAGCAATTGCCAGTTTCGATCAGTTACCCAAACACCTGCCTCAACATGATGAAGGGTAAAACAGCAACTCTTTATTGAACACACAAGCATTGACTTATATACACATTTTCCAACAAGGGTACCACCCCCGTGGACCTGGTTGGGAACTGAGGACATAACATAGCAGCCAATCCTTACAGTTTAAACACAAAAACTATGCATTTAACAAACACAATGGCATTGTATGTGACGCAATTAACAAACACAATGGCATTGCCTGTGACGCACTGAATAGCAGAATAGGCATTGTCTTTGACGAAATCAACAAAATACAATTACCAAAACACAATGGGCTCTGCCTGTGATACAAAAACCAAACATAATGGACTAACTTAATCACTCACAGGCAGAAAGCACATATTTTTCCCCAAAACACAGAAACCACCTCAAAACCCCACATAGCCCCATAATGTATGCATTCATGGATAGCTCTGATCTGGGTGAACAACATATCAAAAAATCACCCAGATCTGAGCAGGGGTTCCCGAATTCCATGGAAGTCACATTTGGCCAACCGCAAGCATGGCTTTCCTGCCCAAAACAGTTCCACAGAGTTAGGCTGTGTCTTCTCCTTCAAAGTTAGGCTATGGGCCATAATCCTGAGGCAAGAGGCTAGCAAACAGGCCCCTTCAAAACCCAGTAGCGAGGTTAGTTTCACCACAGTAACCAACCTGGTTCGGTACAAATCAGTTCACTCATTCTTAGTATGGTCCATCACTACTGGGGAACAAGTGGCTGGCATTGGATACTCAATGATTAACAAGTATAGGAGTTTTCATAGATTTTCTTACCGATTAACTATCCTCTGGATAGGTCATCAGTATCTGATCGATGGGGGGATTTGACACTGGGAACCCTGCCAGCTGTTTTGAGAAGGCAGTGGTCCTCCTGTGAGCGCTGTGGCCTTTTTTCTGCTTTTCCTAGGCCAGTGACGACACTTTTATGTGTCACATGGTCTAGTAGCAGCTCAGCCCCATTCAAGAGAAAAGGGCTGAGTGTAATACCAAGTACAGCCACTATACAATTATGGAGCTGTGCTTAGTAAGCTGCCAGAAGGCAGTGGTGCTCACAGGAGCGTTGCTGCCTTCTCGGACCCCCACTGATCAGTAAACAAATCCTGGAAAACCCTTTTAAGGCAAGTTGAAGTTTGTAATGTGGTTTGGTTAATGCAGTCTGGTGGATTTATTAGTCCATATCACAATTTATTACTCTTCCTATGTACAAACTAGCTTTCAGCCTAGTCAAATAAAGAGAAGTAAGGTAAATCTTGTTTAAACAATAAACTGCCAGTTTCCCAGTGCAGCCTGTCTGGTCCGTTGTGAATTAGGCAAGCTCGGCCATCTCTGTTGGTTCTCTGATGGGAGACCATCTCATTGAGAAGAAAATGATTTTGCCCTAAGCTGTCAGTCTTTGAAATCCACTAAAAGAATATAATAAATAATAATAAAGGAGGTAAAGAATTAGAGTACAGATGAGGTCCGGAGGAGGGGAAATGTTCCTTCAGAGAGTGGAAGAATTAGCATACTTCTATTAGTGAGGGGGGTGGGCAGGGACCTTATTACTGTAGTTTTACATTAGAAGGGGTTATGAGTCTCCTAAAGGGGCTGAACTTGAAGTAAAAAGGAATTCATTATTTGAGATTCTCCACATCGCATGAATCACTGATGCTGTCTGGACACATTAAGTAAAGAGTGTTCTCTGTGCAAAAGGATTGCTGCCTTAACCTCCTTCTTGTATTAGAATTCTATTTAAATATTGAAACCTTCTGTCATATGAAAAAAGAGTGACAATCCACAAAAGAATACTACATATAGTGATATGTGTCTGTTGATTCTCTGCTATTTGACAAGGATATCAGCATGCATAAAATCAACTTTTTAATAGCCCAATAGATCTGCTTTACTTTCAGGGTTCATGCATACAGTAATAAATACAGGCTATTCTGTTTAAGCTCCAATTCACAAGCCACTGTGTGCAAAATGCAAGAACTGGACTCAAGTCTTGGATTTAATGCCAGCAATTTTATAGTGAAATCTGTCACAAGCAGATCTTCTTCTGTTATTTCCACAGGATGTCAGAAAGGTTAATTATGGCAGTATATAACCAGAGTTAAATGGTGTTTATATACAAGCATGTGATGAGTATACAGCATTGGCTTCATCCTTGAGCATTAATCCCTGCAGAGGGTTGGATCCATTAATCTGACATGCACATAATGGATAATGTCCATTTTGTATAGCAGCTGGGATAGCTGAGTTATGATGTATCTATAGAAAATAGCTGAGAGCGCTCCTGCTATATAAACAAATAAAACCATTTTATAGAGTGGGTTGATATCCAATCCAGATGGCTTAGAGCTGTAATGGACTGGGGAGGGGGGATTCTGTACCATGCACACTTTGTGCACGTGACAAGGATGTGACTAAGTGATTAATGAGCTTTCATTATTAAGCATCCTACTAACTTCTCCACAGGTCTATACAGCAATGAAATGCATGCAGCCACCTTGAATCAAAGGCACAACCATTAAACATAAAAAACTTAACACCTTGCATTAGCGCTCAAAACGTAAAGACTGTAAGGGTACGGCCACGCGGTCAGGTGGTCAGGTTTCTGCATGCAGACTTGGAAGCTAAAATCCAGAGTGGGAGAGAAAGTATAAAATTCTCATCTTTATATATTATTATTTTTTATTTCATGCAGAGACCTGACTGTGTGACCATATCCTAAAGCATTAATTATCTTTTTCAAATATGTTTGTGAATCAACGCATACATCAAAAACAACCCCCCCCCCCCCAACCAGTACCCCAGTGTCATGGGGTACTGGTTGAATACAGCTGGTTCAATGTATGACATACAACCCTGCCTGAAAAATGCAGAAACCAAAAATATTGTCGTTCATGCCAGACTCAATGCTTTTGCACGCATCCTCCACCAATTGTGGGGTCTTGCTCTGGTAGATGCGGTAAACGGGAGCAGTACAGAGGCAAATTTCAAGTTCTTAACTCAAAACGTCAGTGTTTATTCACACTTGCGGCAGTTGCACAAAACAGAACATAACTTTGCAGTCTTGGTGTTAATTCACACACAATGGAAAGTTCATATAACACAAGTCACCTTGCTGGCAGTTCTGCTCCAGTAGTCCACAGCAGGCTTTAGGGGGCCTGTTTCCCCAGCATGCGGCTCTCAGGCCTCCAACATTGCACAAATCCTCAAATCCCCAAAACAGAGACATCTCTGCTGAGCCCAGCTGCCCATTTAAGGACAGACAGGTGCTGCCAAAACCCGGACCGGTACTTAAACTCCAGTCCGTTATTTGACCTCACCTGGCTGGAAACCATCCCAGCCGCACATGCTGGGAGGAAAATACCTGCCTTGCCAGACACAACCCCTCACTGTGTCACACCACATACTTCAAACAAAAGATTGATAGACTCAGAGAAAGCACCAGCCTACAGTCCCCGCCATCCCTCTAAACAATGTTTCATTCCTCTTCCCCCAAAACCTGGTTCTCCACTAGTGATGGACGAACATCTGATGGGACGGTTCGCTCAAACTCGCTCAAATGTTCGCGAACCACAGGCTTGCGGCGGGTCCCGTTCATTTTAATGTCAGGCGAACATGAATAACCTCCAGGTCATATTTGCAGCCACAAAATAATTAGTAGATGCGCACACATAGTCCCACAACATGGACACTGACATACCAGAAGTATTAAGCGAATTTGCGATCGACAAGCATTCTTTTTTATCGGCGAAATTTCGGCAAAGTATTAATCGCAAGAGCACATGCGCTCTGAAGGAGTGGCCTACAGCAACTGGTTTGCACCGACTAGCAATTAGATGGATGCGATGGTTGGAGCGAAGTTTAACGACAAAGAGGAAGAACTGGTGACTGTAAGTAATCTTACATGAAGAGGGCAATGGCAATACGTTCGGTCCACCACACCACCTACCATACCTAATGTACCCCCAATCCCATAGAAATAAATACACAACACCACTGCTTGGATTTAATCGGCCACAGCAGCCGTTTATTAAATAAATACAAAATATCATTAACATATAAATTACCCCATGACGAGGGAGGTCCTAGAAGCCCCAATAACCTCATAAACACCAATAAAAACCTGCGTCTCCATCTTGCCCCCAGCCGTTGAACCCAGCTCGGAGGCAGCAACTGATGGACGCGTAGTTAGTTACTACCAGCTCCTCAATGAGAGTCCAGCCCCTCCCGCGGGGCCCTCCCATCCTCAGGTACCACCATATTCTTCCACTTCAAGGACCTCCCCCGCCTCCACGACTGCCGCGACAAAAAGAAAAAAGGAACCCAACCCCAGCCCCCCACACCGCAATCACCAAAGGGCCGGGAGGGTGGGCGTTCTCTTGCCCTGGCCGCAATGCTCTCTCTCTCCCGCCTCTTCCTCCCTCACTCGCGCTAGCCACTCCCCCCGCTCCCCTGACAACTCGCTCCTAAGCTGTCCCTACCTCCCCACTTAACCCCTACCTCACCTGTCCCTTCACTGCCACCGCCTCTTCATGAACGGCCTCCCCCACCGCTGCGCTCCTCGTCCGGCCTGACTTTAAAGTAGTGTATTTGATTGCATTTCACCTGCATGTCTGAACAATCGCTTTATTTGCATAAAGAGTGTTATATAAAAATCGCCAGTGCGACCTTCTGCGATTCAAATTTTTCTTAAGTGCACAAAACGTCACATTTTATAAGGTCTCACTAGATATTATTGATTTTTGCACTAAGTATTCCTGTGACATCACACCCACTATGTTAGTAGCATATTTGTATGGACAGCAGATAAATAAATTTAACATGCACAATGCACATCCATTGTCATGCCGCACACTATATTCCGCACACACACACTGTATTCCGCACACACACACTATATTCCACACACACACGATATACTGCACACACACACGATATACCGCACGCACACACTATATACCGCACACACACACACTATATACCGCACACACACAGACACACACTATATACCGCACACACACACTGTATACCTCACACACACACTGTATTCCGCACACACACACTATATTCCACACACACACGATATACCGCACACACACACTATATACCGCACACACACACTATATACCGCACGCACACACTGTATACCGCACACACACAGACACACACTACATACCGCACACACACACACACACACACAGAGTCTATAGATTATAGTTTGTATCCTGTTGGTCAGGAGAAGCTTTCTTGTCAGACCGCCAGTATTTGCTGCACCACGGGGAGGCGAACCAGCTGTACACCCCATACCGTACCGTCACTTCACTAGACAGGTACATGTCTGCTTAGCTGGGCAGTGTCTGATAGCTCAGACCCCACCCACATACAATCATAATACAATCCCATCTTCTAACCGTAACAGTAAGGCCGCATGCAGTAAGGCGTGTTTTTTCAGAACTACGAACTGTACAAAGAGTGGATGAGCGCACGGCGTCATTGGTTGCTAACTCGCTATTACGCCGTGCGCTTGTTGCCGCCACCACTGTACAGTAATACACTTGTATAGATCATACAAGTGTATCACAGTACAGCGGTGGTGGCCAGAAGCGCACGTCGTCATAGCAAACAATGACGCCATGCGCTTGTCCACTCGGCAGGACGGGTTTGTACGGTCCGTAGTTCTGAAAAAACACGCCCGTGTTCAGGCGGCCTAAATCTAATATTTCCACCTCAAAGCATTAAATACTTTTTGCAGTTTACTTGATTAAATTATTTTCAATACTATTACTGTAAAAAAATGGGATTATATTCTTGCATTTTTCTCTTGCAGCGGATGTTGGGGGGGGGGGGGGGGGATACGACCGCACCCAGTCCCACGCCGAGGAGCAGAGAATTGTGCGAGAGCTGGCCTATGAAATGTTGCGCCAAATGGGTCGCAAACACCGCCGTCTGGCCATTATAAAAAAATAGTCAGACATGAAGAGAAGACAGCCGCGGTTTATAAAAAGAATCCGGGACGAAAAATGCACAGGTACATACGTAAATAACTTTTGTATGTTTTGCCAACACTTTGTAATGTATACAGTGCTAAGCAAAAGAATTCATTCCCCCTTGACTTTTTTTTGTTGCCTCACCCCCTGGAATTAACATGGATTGTTTGAGGATTTCCAACATGTAATTTGTAGAACATGCCCACAACGTAGACCTTCTTTTAAATTGGTTAATTGTAAAGCATACAACTAATAGGACAAAATAACAGAAAAGGTCAATTTGCATAACTATTCACCCCCCTAAAGTCAATACTTAGTAGAGCCAGCTTTTGCGGCAATCACAGCTCCAAATCGCTTTGGTTAAGTCTCTATGAGTAGTTGCCACATCTTACCACAGGGATTTTTGCCTATTCCTCCTTGCAAAACTGATTCAGCTCCTTCCAATTTGATGGTTTGCGCTTGTGAACAGCAATCTTTAAGTCTGACCACAGATTTTCTATTGGATTGAGATCTGGGCTTTGACTAGGCCATTCCAACACATTTATATGTTTACCCTTAAACCACTCAAGTGTTGGGGGGGCGGAGCTAGCACCGGAGCCGGATGGTTGTGTGAAGTGCAGCTCTCCTCAAGCAAATCCCTCACAGCTCCTTATTTTATGCTAGCTGGACCTCAAAATGGTCAAAATTGGTGGCTAGAAGCCCGCTGATCAGACTGGTCGCGCCCGTTCCCTCAGCCAGTTGGGAGAAATGGAGAAATTTATCAAAAAGGCGGCGGTGCTTGCCGTGAACAGGGAATCCAAGATGGCGCCCGGGACACCTCGCTCCAGCCACAAGCAGGCTGCAGCTTCAGGCTCCGATAAGGTAGGGGATGATCCCAGCGATACAGACTCTCTGCCTATTTCAAGAGCTTTTCTCAAAGAAGCCCTGGCAGATGCCCTGGGTCCCCTTAGCCAGGATCTTACCTCAATAAAAGAGGATGTTCATCACATAGGCCGGAGGGTAGAAGTCCTAGAAGACACCCAGGCCGCAATACTACAACATCGGAGCGGGGTGACTTCCAGCCTGGCAGTAGCCCAGAACCACATTAACTCTCTTTATACCGCCCTAGAAGACCAGGAAAATAGGAGCAGGAGGAACAACCTCCGCTTCAGAGGCATTCCTGAGACGATTGCAGCAGTTGATATACCACAAACAGTTATTCAGATATGCCTTGAACTGCTGGGCCCAGACTCAGTGCATGAAGTCCTGATAGAGAGGGCACACAGGGCACTCCGTCCTAAACCGCTGGCGGCTGAGCCTCCCAGGGACGTGATTTGTAAGTTCCTGCACTTCCCAGTGAAAGAAGCCATACTATCCAGCTCCAGGAACTTCGACTCATTGGAATGGGAGGGCATCTGCATCTACCAGGATCTGGCCCAATCAACCCTCAGGAAAAGAAAAGCGATGAAACCCCTCACTGATTTTCTGCGCCAACACAAGATTGTGTATAGATGGACATTCCCGTTCGGACTCTCCTTCCTTCATGATGGCCGACGTATTCATGTGGCCACCTATAATGACTTGGATAAAGCTTACGTTCTCCTCCAGATCTCGCCACTACCCATTGAAAACTGGGACGCGATCCAGAATATGACCACCTTACCTGTCCTGCCTTCAGTGGTGCCCTGGGAACAGCTTCATACCCCGAAACCCCAAAGGTCCAGAAGGGGGAACTCTTCAGCCACTCCCAAGCGCTTATCCATGGTGGATAAGTAACCTGCTCATTATTTCTCTTTTTGAAAATGAGGTTATAGAGGACATATATTACAGTTCTTTGGTAACACACTACTATCTCTAATTAATCTGTTTGGTGATATTCTGCTCTATATACTGAGTGGGGCTAAAGGTGCCTCTACTATCATCACATTTTTTTTTTAACATGCCCTCTCCCCACTCAGTATTGGAGGAAGAGACAGTAGGGATTCCCATCCCATCTGTATGTAAGCTGGATTGGTTCCATTGCTGATTAGTGGTGTTGAGATACTCCTGCCAATGTTATCAGTTTGTCCCCTCCTTACCTCCCCCCCTCGCTCCACCCCCTCTCCTCTACCTCATGCTCCTATGATACTGAATAAGGATATGTTCCCTTACTTCACAATAATTCCCAGGGTTTCCCAAGGTTGCAAACAACGTCCAGTTTTACTTGTCCCTTTGAGGGAGTCGCTTCTACTAAATTAAGGGGAGTGCCCTGGGCAACCAGGTGCTATAAATTGACCCACTAAAACTCTCCTGAGCCTGCTCTTCCTGAGGCTTTCTCTACTAAGTGGGCTTCTTATTAAGTGGAGTTAAAAAACAAGGAGTTTAAGAAAAGGAGTTTGGAAACTAAGGTTGGATATAATTTCCTTGTGTGTTGTTGGCTTAATTTTGCGTAGCCCTTCAACTACAGCAGACAGGGTCTAAATCTAAATCATATATACTGTTTTACTTTTTTACTGTTGTAATCCCCATTTAGTATGTGTTGCACAATTTACAACGCAGTCCAGTGCACATCTTGCATGATGTATACAGTCTTGGAACTGCAGTTCCAGGGTGCATATCTTTGTTCTAGATGTGAGCAAATAACCCGTTTGGAATCGCAAATCGAGTCTCTAAACGGGCAAGTTGCAACACTGAGAGGCATTGATAATTTGCAAAAGAGTTTGCTTCTCACCGAGCAAGCACTCTTTGGGTTAGATGAGGGGGAGGGTGACAGAGAGGAGGCTGAGGAAAGTGAGGTAGCTAGCTGGGTAACATTAAGAAAGCGGGGTAGAGGGAAGAGTGTCAGGGAGGCTAGCCCTGATCTGACACACCCCAACAAGTTTGCACGTTTGGCAGATGAGGGGGATGTCAGTCCGGGGACGGCACTGCTGCAGCCGGACACTTCCTCTGCCAGTCAGGGGAATGTCAGCTCCAGTAAGCAGGGAACCAGGAGAGCAGGGCAGGCCAGACAGGTGCTGGTAGTGGGCGACTCTATTATTAGGGGAACAGATAGGGAAATCTGTCACAAAGACCGTGATCGCCGAACAGTGTGCTGTCTTCCTGGCGCTAGAGTTCGACACATCGCGGATCGGGTTGACAGATTACTGGGAGGGGCTGGAGAAGATCCAGCGGTCATGGTCCATATCGGAACCAATGACAAAGTTAGAGGTAGGTGGAGAGTCCTTAAAAATGATTTCAGGGATTTAGGTCAAAAGCTGAGGGCAAGGACCTCAAAGGTAGTATTTTCCGAAATACTGCCTGTACCACGAGCCACACAAGAAAGGCAATGGGAGATTAGGGAGATTAACAAGTGGCTCAAGAACTAGTGTAGGAAGGAGGGGTTTGGGTTCCTGGAGAACTGGGCCGATTTTTCTATCGGCTACAGGCTCTATCGTAGGGACGGGCTGCACCTCAATGGGGAAGGGGCAGCTGTGCTGGGGAGAAAGATGGCTAGAAGGTTGGAGGAGTGTTTAAACTAGGGACTGGGGGGGAGGATAATTACGTTATAGGACGGGAAGATAGTGCAGATAGAGACCGGGGGCAAGGTAATGGGACTGGGGGAGGAATGGAAGGAGGGACTAGAACAGTTCAGAAGGAAAGGTGTAGGGTAAAAAATATACATAAACCTCTCAAATGTATGTATACTAATGCCAGAAGCCTGACTAATAAAACTGGTCAACTGGAATTAGTGATGTGTGAGGAGAACTATGACATAGTGGGAATAACTGAGACATGGCTGGATGAGAGCTATGACTGGGTGGTTAATGTACAAGGTTACAGTCTGTTTAGAAAGGATGGTCAAAACCGGAGAGGGGGAGGGGTCTGCCTTTATGTAAAGTCCGGTCTAAAGCCCACACTCCGCTAAGATATAAGTGAGGGACATGAACATGTGGAGTCACTGTGGGTAGAGATACATGGAGCTAAAAACAACAATAAATTACTAATAGGAGTTTACTATAAACCACCTAATATACCAGAGTCCACAGAAAATCTATTACTAAACGAGATAGACGAGGCGGCAAATCATAATGAGGTGGTTATTATGGGGGACTTCAACTACCCAGATATAGACTGGGAAACTGAAACTTGTATATCTCATAAGGGAAACAGGTTCTTGGCAATAACCAAAGACAATTACCTCTCCCAACTGGTTCAGGACCCGACTAGAGGGACGGCCATACTGGACTTAGTATTAACCAATAGGCCCGACAGAACAACAGACGTGCAGGTTGGGGGACACCTGGGAAATAGTGATCATAAAGTAATAACCTTCCAATTATCATTCAAAAGAGCGTTTCTACAGGGAGGAACAAAAATACCAAACTTCAAAAAAGCTAAATTTAGCCAACTAAGAGAGGCCATAGGCCAAACTAACTGGGACAAAGTCCTCAAAAATAAAAATACAGCCACAAAATGGGATATCTTTAAAAACATCCTAAAATCTCATTGTGAGAGGTACATACCGTATGGTAATAAAAGGTTAAGGAACAAAAAGAAACCAATGTGGATAAATAGAACTGTAAAGAAAGCAATAAATGACAAAAAGAAAGCATATCATTCACTGAAACAGGAGGGGAGCACGGAAGCACTGAAAAACTATAAGGAAAAAAATAGAACATGTAAAAAACAAATAAAAGCGGCCAAACTAGAGACCGAGAGTTTAATTGCCAAAGAGAGTAAAACTAACCCTAAAATGTTCTTCAATTATATAAATGTTAAAAAGTATAAATCTGAAGGTGTCGGCCCTTTAAAGAGTAATGAGGGGGAAGTAGCAGAGAGCGATGAGGAGAAAGCAAAGCTGTTAAATATTTTTTTTCTCCAATGTATTCACTCAGGAAAATAAATTGTCAGATGACATGCCGAATGCAAAAATAAATTCCCCATTAAAAGTGTCCTGTCTGACCCAGACCCGTATTTCTGATATTTGCAGACTCTATACTGACAGGGAATGTCCCACAGGATTGGCGCATGGCATATGTGGTGCCAATATTCAAAAAGGGGCCAAAAACAGAGCCTGGAAACTATAGGCCGGTAGGTTTAACATCTGTTGTGGGTAAACTGTTTGAAGGTTTTCTGAGAGATGCTGTATTAGAGCATCTCAACAGAAATAAGCAAATAACGCCATATCAGCATGGCTTCGTGAGGGATCGGTCATGTCAGACTAATTTAATCAGTTTCTATGAGGAGGTAAGTTCTAGACTTGACAGCGGCGAATCAATGGATGTTGTATATCTGGACTTCTCCAAAGCATTTGACACTGTACCATATAAAAGGTTAGTATACAAAATGAGAATGCTCGGACTGGGAGAAAACATCTGTATGTGGGTAAGTAACTGGCTCAATGATAGAAAACAGAGGGTGGTTATTAACGGTACACACTCAGATTGGGTCACTGTCACTAGTGGGGTACCTCAGGGGTCAGTATTGGGCCCTATTCTCTTCAATATATTTATTAATGATCTTGTAGAAGGCTTGCATAGTAAAGTGTCAATTTTCGCAGATGACACTAAACTGTGTAAAGTAATTTACACTGATGAGGACAGTATAATACTACAGAGGGATCTGGATAGATTGGAGGCTTGGGCAGATAAGTGGCAGATGAGGTTTAACACTGATAAATGTAAAGTTATGCACATGGGAAGGAAAAATGCAAGTCACCCGTACATACTAAATGGTAAAACACTCGGTAACACTGACATGGAAAAGGATCTAGGAATTTTAATAAACAGCAAACTAAGCTGCAAAAACCAGTGTCAGGCAGCTGCTGCCAAGGCCAACAAGATAATGGGTTGCATCAGAAGGGGCATAGATTCCCATGATAAGAACATAGTCCTACCACTTTACAAATCGCTAGTCAGACCACACATGTGGTACTGTGTACAGTTCTGGGCTCCTGTAAACAAGGCAGACATAGCAGAGCTGGAGAAGGTCCAGAGGAGGGCATCTAAAGTAATAACTGGAATGGGGCAACTACAGTACCCTGAAAGATTATCAAAATTAGGGTTATTCACTTTAGAAAAAAGACGAAGAGGGGAGATCTAATTAATATGTATAAATATATCAAGGGTCAGTACAGAGATCTATCCCATCAGCTATTTATCCCCAGGACTGTGACTGTGACGAGGGGACATCCTCTGCGTCTGGAGGAAAGAAGGTTTGTACACAAACATAGAAAAGGATTCTTTACGGTAAGAGCAGTGAGACTATGGAACTCTCTGCCTGAGGAGGTGGTGATGGTGAGTACAATAAAGGAATTCAAGAGGGGCCTGGACGTATTTCTGGAGCTTAATAATATTACAGGCTATAGCTACTAGAGAGGGGTCGTTGATCCAGGGAGTTATTCTGATTGCCTGATTGGAGTCGGGAAGGAATTTTATATTCCCCTAAAGTGGAGAAAATTGGCTTCTACCACACAGGGTTTTTTTTTTTTTTTGCCTTCCTCTGGATCAACTTGCAGGATAACAGGCCGAACTGGATGGACAAATGTCTTTTTTCGGCCTTATGCACTATGTTACTATGTTACTAGGTATACTTACCTTTCCCCCCCTCCCTATGCCACCCATTCTGGGTACTATAATTGTTTGGTCCCACTATAACAGGGGACTAAACAAACATGCTTGGTTTCTGTTATTTGTTATGTTCTATGTATCTTACCTTTACTGTTTTGACAGGTATTCAAAAACCCCACTAGCGGTTTCTCCAATATGTGACATGGGACAGATGCGGAATGGGAGGAGTTTCTGGATCGTCCAGGGGAATTGGCCAGGGGAATGTTCTCCTCAAGGTAGCACCCTTCTTTCCCTCCTCATACAGGCTGGTCAGCATATCTTTAGAATATTATTTAGAGACCACGATTCAACCCCCCACATGCCTTCCTATGGCTGATCTTAAATTGGTTTCCTATAATGTCAAGGGACTGAGATCCCCCTCCAAAAGATGCCAGATTTTTTCTATGCTAAATAAAGAAAAATGCTCAGTGGTTTTCCTTCAAGAAACCCACTTTATACATGATAAATACCCTAACCTTACCCACTCTAAATTCTCTACCTGGTACCACTGTGGGGCGGGGGGTGCTGCCTCGAGGGGTGTAAGTATCGGCTTTCATAGGAATCTTCCCTTCCAATACAAATCCCATGTGCAGGATCCAGATGGCAGATACTTAATTCTCAAAGGTCAGGTGGGACAATCCTTATTCACACTTGTGAACTTATATGCTCCCAACATGGATCAGGTTAAATGGCTTATTGACACTCTTTCCTTGGTGGAGGCCCATAGGGAGGGTTTTTTAGTCATAGCTGGAGACTTCAATTTGGCATTTAACCCCCTTGTGGATACTTCATCAAGGAAATCCCCCATATCAATGAGAGCTCTTAAACTGTTTCACACTAAATTATATGACCTAGGGTTGGTAGATATATGGCGCTGTCTTAACCCTGAGGCAATAGATTACTCCTTCTACTTCCCAGCAAACACTTCCTATAGCAGGATTGATTACTTCCTTATACCCAAGGAAAAGCTCCAACTCTGCTTCTCCGCCCTTATCGGTGATATCACCCTATCCGACCACTCCCCGGTTTACTGTTCCATACGCCCAGACTTCAAGTCTAATAGACACTTCAACTGGAGGTTAAATGAATCTCGTTTGAGCAATTCCAAACATAAATCGCAAATAGCTACCTATCTAGAAGAGTACTTTTTAATTAACAATACCCCTGAGATATCCCCCCAGACTCTTTGGGATGCCCATAAGCCGTACATTCGAGGCAGACTGATTAGTCTATGTTCATTCCTGAAGAAGGAGTCGGAAAAGCAGCTCTCTACATTATTAGCTAAAATTCACTTGATAGAAAAGGCCCATAAACAATCCCTACTTGCTAGCCAACTGTCGGAACTCTCCTCTCTCAGAACTGAACTAAAGAATTTGTTGAACGAACGTTCGGCCAAGTTTTTTCTGTCCGCTCAACAAAAAACCTTTGCGCATGGCAACAAAGCCTCAAAATACATGATGCGAAGAATAAAACAGAGAAGAGATTCCCGATACGTACAATGCATCAAATCCCCCCAGGGCACTCGCCTGTTTAAAGCAGAGGAGATTGCTGAGCAATTTAGGTTGTTCTATGAGGATCTATATAACCTTCCACCCTCTGATCTGCCTAACCCTTCCCTGGGAAGAGAGACCAACATCAAATCCTTTTTGGACACCCTTGCCCTTCCGTCTCTAACGCCATCACAACAGGAACTTTTGTCCAAGCCATTTACCCCTTTGGAACTTGAAACTGCCATTAAATTGACCCCTAAAGGGAAAAGCCCTGGCCCTGACGGCCTCCCCATATCTTACTTTGCGGCCTTTGGTAAGCTGTTAATACCACACCTGCTCCCTGTTTGTAATCGTGCATTGGTCGGTCACTCTCTCTCCGCTGATATGACGAATGCCTCGATTGCTATTATACCTAAGGAAGGTAAAGACCCTGCTTCCTGCTCCAACTATCGGCCCATTTCCCTGCTCAATGTGGACCTTAAGCTCTTAGCGAAGATGTTGGCTACAAGACTGCAGACCCTACTCCCCGATTTAATCCACCCAGACCAGGTGGGCTTTGTTAAGGGACGGGAGGGTAAGGATAACACCACTAAGGTATTGGATGCTTTGTATTACGCTGCTTACAAGGCCACTCCCCTAGTCATGATTGGCACGGATGCTGAGAAAGCGTTCGACAGAGTGGACTGGACATATATCAGGCAGGTTCTCTTAAAATTCCAGCTACCTGAACAGTTCATTAATGCTATGTTTTCTATGTATACGCACTCCTCAACATCCGTGCTGGTTAATGGCCTTATGTCCTCCCGCTTCCCAATAAGAAACGGCACGAGACAGGGCTGCCCACTGTCGCCTCTCATATTTGTCTTGGTGATGGAATCACTACTACAATCCCTTAGGCAGGAAGAGGAGATTAGAGGTTTGATGGTGGGAGGTCCTGAACTTAAACTGGCTGCTTTTGCGGATGATCTACTGATCCTGACCACTAACCCCCTTAGATCCATGCCCAAAATAATATCAAAACTCACCCTATTCGGCTCTCTATCCAACTTTAAAGTTAACCCCTCAAAATCCCAAGTCCTACATATTGGTCTCTCTCCCCCATGTTTGTCATCCCTCCAGGCAAACTCCCCATTCAATTGGCAAACCCAACAACTAACGTACCTAGGAGTAAAGATCTCCCCTCACTTACCAGATTTGTTTAGTTTAAATTATAAACCCCTCCTAGCATCTATTCAGGCCCAGCTGGATTCATTAGATTTCCCTTACCTCTCCTGGTTTGGGAGAAAAAATTTACTTATGTCTCTGATCTTACCCAGACTTACCTATTTGATGCAGGTGCTCCCCATCAAAATCCCTAATTCCTATTTCGCCTCCTTAAATAAGCTAATACGCAAATTTATTTGGCAAGGTAAACACCCCCGCATTTCTTTTAGCACTCTGACTAGACCTAAGGCTAAAGGTGGAATTGGGCTTCCGGACCCAGAGACATATCTGATGGCAGTACAACTCTCTAGAGTCGTAGATTAGATTAGAATGCCGACACATAAATCTTGGCTTATAGTGGAGAATGCCTTTCTACCCAACCCCATCAGGGCCCTTCTGCTGGCTGACAAACTGCCTCCCACGCCAAGCTCTGTTCCCAACCCCCTCATTCGTAACACCTTAAAACTCTGGAGGCGTTTCTTGTCCTGCTCTGGAGCACCGACCCTACCTTCCCCTATGCTACAGATAAAAGATGTTATTAATTTGGCCCCCAGGGATCTGGGAGACAGTTGCCCTCTTGCTCTGAGGTCCTCGGAGTTAGCTATTTCACAGATTTTGGGTCAGGATGGATGTATACTCCCTGACTCTGAACTCTTCAAAGCAATGGACGTGCGGAGTCTCAACCCTATTCTTTTGAGATTCCTTAAATCTGAATCCCTCCTTCTTGCTAAGAAAACCCTCTCCCCCAGCTTTGCTAGCTGGTTTGAAATATTGCTAAGCAGCAAGAACTATCCACGCAAATCCATTTCTACAATATACAAACACTTGATATCTCCCCCTTCAACACTTAAACCAGCTATAATCGGTTTGTGGGAAAAGGATCTTCATCGTACCATAACACCACTCGAGATAGCCAAAATCTTGATCTCTCCTCACAGACTATCTAGGTGTGTGCGCATCCAGGAGAATAGTTACAAGGTCCTTATGAGATGGTATAGAACCCCAGATAAGACATGTCTTTATAATCTCAATGCCCTCGATACCTGCTGGAGGTGTAATAGGGCCAGAGGCTCCTTCTTACATATCTGGTGGTCATGCGAACTTATTAACCCATGGTGGCACAATATAATGTCCTTGTGCAACCAGATATGCCAGACCTCTCTTATTTGCTCGCCAGATCTCACTTTACTATCTACCCGTCCATTGGCTATCTCCTGAGATTCCTAGTACCGAACATTGGGTTAATAGAGTGGACCAAATCTACAGAATGGAGGAGATCTCACATTGGGAGTCACGTACTAGACACACTTTCCTCAAGATCTGGTCCCCCTGGAGGTCATATAGGGGCTTCTCCTGACTCTCTTACCTTTCCACCCACCATACACCCGTGGAATAGTCATTAATAGTCTGGGCTTCTACAGGCTGGTAAACCCCCACCTCTTGTCACAATATTCTGCCCATAGTATACCTGTCATGTTGTTTGTTTGTTTACTTTACATGATTGTTCATGTTCATGTATCCATGATCTATGTGGCCTTGCAAGCCTCTTTCTCACTCTTTAATGTCATTTAGAGGCCTTTTGTATTTAAGATCTCGTACTTCATGGCATGTAATTTGTATGTTTTGTACAAGATATGTATTTGACTGTGTCTATCTCATGAAAATGAAAAACAATAAAATTGTCAATATAAAAATAAATAAAAAAACACTCAAGTGTTGCTGTAGTAGTATGTTTGGAGTCATTGTCCTGCTGGGAGGTGAACCTACGTCTTACCCTCAAATCACGCATAGAGTGGTACAGGTTTTGCTCAAGAATATCCCTGTCCATGTTTCCCTCAACTCTGACCTGTTTGCCAGTCCCGGCTGCTGAAAACCATCCCCACAGCATGATGCTGCCACCACCATGTTTCATTGTGGGGATGGTGTTCTTTGGGTGATGTGATGTGTTGGCTTTGTGCCAGACAAGTGATGGACTGAACCATCACTGTGTCTGCAGTAGAAGCCTGACAGCTACCCTCCGTCCTACGGGCTATGGACACAGGACTATATAGACCCCCACTCTGACCTATTTGGTTTAGAGGGAACTATAAACCATGAATTTTTGGTTGAGTTTATAGGCCATATCTTTCGTATTCCCCATTAAAGTAGCATGGTGTGAATCCATAAACGCAATAAGGGTTAACTCTGCTCTGAGACTCCCATTGAATGTGTTTATTTGTCCCTTTGTTCTATTGTGTTAGCGATGGGATTAAAAAGTAGCTGACTGCTGTAGAGAAGTAGATTATCCTATGATACGCTGAGGAGATACTCCCATCCCATGGGTCTCCTCTCGCCCTATTGTTCCATCAAGACACTGTGGAGGGGATCTCTTTTTTCATACTGTTAATTTTTTATTGAGTTATGCATCACAAAACTGGCAGCCACTGCATTTATATATAGATCCCTCCATATTGGAATTTCTTTATATCAAATGTTCTTAAGATTTTGGAGTTGTTCATCTAAAATCTGAACATTCTGTGATCACAGAAGTTCCTATTCCCTCCATTCGGAGAAGGCGATCGGCAGAGGCCATGGAGGTTGTGGAGGTAGAGGAGGAAGAGGAGGAGGAGGCCGGACCCTCCCAGCATATTGAGCCACCCCCACCAGATGTGGGAGAAGTGAAGGAGGGGGAAAGTGCTGTACCCTCCAGCACCACTCCATCTCAGAATTCGGAGGAAGAGGAGGCGATCACCAGCTGCTGCCAGGAGGGTAAATATCTGTATAATGCAATATGATTATGTATCCATAACATGTGCATAAACATTAAAAGGGCCAACAATGAGGCAACAACATACACTATAGTAATACAAGAAAAGAGCACTGGACAATAACTCCCTTAATCTACATTAAAACAATTAATTTAACAAATAAATAATATTAAACTCAATAAAACTATCACTAACTAACAAACAAAATAAAATTATACTGTACTGAAATATTACTAACTAATAAACTATATAATGATCATAAAGATCACTAACTAACGTATTGAGATTTAAATCGTCAATGTGTATAAAGACTTTAAATAAAAAAAATAAAAAAGTAAACAATAGACAAACAGACATATTTTGTACCACCGTGTACATATCGACTGTCTCTATAAAAATATCCTATGATCTAACCCTTCCGGTGAACACTTTAAAAATATAAAAAATAAGCAATTAAAAGAAAATATTAATTTATTTAACCTAACATCACTAAAAGTGCAACACCAAGCTATCAAAAAAGGCATATGGCCCCCAAAATAGTAACAATCGGTTAGTTTATTCAGCTAAAAATGAGACCCTACCATTAGACAATCGCCAAATAAAAATAATAATATGGCTCTCAAAATATAGAGACAGTAAAACATGAATTGTTTTTGGTTCAACAATGCTTTTATTGTGTTAAATAGAAATAACTAGGGGGGGCGGAGCCTGCACCGGAGCTAGATGGCAGCTTGAAGTGCAGCTCTGCTGTGTAAAGAGCCCTCACAGCCTTAATCAATCAGCGATTTGGACCCAGAATGGTCAAGATAGGTGGCCCCAGACCCGGGGACTCGCAGGGACACATTAAGGAAGCGATTCCGAGTGATTCCATGGATAAATTCCTGAAGAAAGCCGCTCAAGTTCATGTGGCTAAAGAATCCAAGATGGCGCCCGGCACGCCGAGAGCGGCGGGGAACAGTGTGAAGTGTGCAGCTGCCTCTGAGAAGGTAAGGGAGGCCTCTCCTGGGACTGACACCCTGCCTATCTCTAGAGCGTTCCTAAAGGACACTCTGAATGAAGCGCTGGAACCCCTGAGAACCGACCTGACTTCTATTAAAGAAGACATGCGCCACATAGGAAGGAGAGTGGAGGTTTTAGAAGACACACAGTCAGCGATCATATCGCATCAAAATAATGTCGCCTACACTCTGTCCCAGCACCAAAAACACCTGAACTCCCTGTATACACTCCTGGAGGACCAAGAGAACAGGGGAAGACGCAATAATTAGCGATTTAGGGGCATACCTGAAACAGTGGGCACAGATGGAATACATGAAGCAGTTACAAACATATGCATGCAGCTGCTAGGCCCAGACTCATCACATGAAATAATCATAGAAAGGGCACACAGAGCTCTGCGCCCTAAACCTCAACCATCAGAACCGCCAAGAGATGTTATTTGCAAATTTTTGCATTACCCTGTTAAGGACGCTATAATGAATAAAGCAAGAAACGCTCCACAAATAAGTGTGGATGATTGCCCTATTTCAATATTCCAGGACTTGGCACAAACCACCTTAAAGAAAAGAAGAGCCCTGAAACCACTAACTGAGTGGCTACGTGATAATAAAGTGATGTATAAGTGGCTATTCCCCTTTGGCCTGTCCTTTCTCTTCAATGGTCAGAGATTTTCCATCTCATCTTTTCAAGATTTGACCAAAGCATTTGATATCCTGCAAATAGACCATCTTCGCATTGAAAATTGGGACATTATTCAAGAAAATATAACAGCAACCAACCTTCCCTCAAGTGAACCGTGGGAGACTCCTCGTCCGGCTAAATCCCAAAGATCAAGAAGAGGCCGCAACTCCTCCACACCAAGACGCCTTCCTCTCAATAAGGATTAGAGGACCCCTTCTATATGACACCATAGAATGTCCATCACTTAAGTATTAGTGCACTTTGCATAGATTTTTTTTTTTTTATTTTTTTTTTTTTCTTTTATTATGTGATTTTATCAGGACTTTCTGTTTTTGTCCCTAAAATATACTCACAAGTGCAGTGGCGACTCTAGGAACAATATATAGGGGGGGCACAAAGATACCACAGTCAAAAATGGGGGGGCACAAACAAAATAAGTATATATCAATAAGATTACAAAATACGAGAGAATTGCGGTATGCAGGGATACAGTTATAATAAAGCAATTTACTTACAAAAGAAGCTACTCAGTCGTCTGCTGTGCTGTCCCCTGCTTGCTTCCACGGATTCTTTCCCCTTCTTTCTGTCTCTCGTCAGTGCACAGGCGCACTGTTATGGTGGATCTGTGGAAGACACACTGTTATGGGGGCATCTGTGGATGACACATTATGCCTCTCATTAGCCCTCATTATGCCTCTCATATCAGCCCCCATATTAGCCCTCATTATGCCTCTCATATCAGCCCCCATATCAGCCCTTATGCCTCATTAGCCCCCATATCAGCCCTTATGCCTCATTAGCCCCCATATCAGCCCTTATGCCTCATTAGCCCCCATTATGCCTCTTATTAGCCCCATTATGCCTCTTATTAGCCCCATATGCCTCCTATTAGCCCCCATATGCCTCCTATTAGCCCCCATATGCCCCCTATTAGCCCCATATGCCCCCATATGCCTCCAATTAGCCCCCATATGCCTCCAATTAGCCCCCATATGCCTCCAATTAGCCCCCATATGCCTCCATATGCCTCCAATTAGCCCCCATATGCCTCCTATTAGCCCCATATGCCCCCATATGCCTCCAATTAGCCCCCATATGCCTCCAATTAGCCCCCATATGCCTCCAATTAGCCCCCATATGCCTCCTATTAGCCCCCATATGCCCCCATATGCCTCCTATTAGCCCCCATATGCCTCCAATTAGCCCCCATATGCCTCCTATCAGCCCCATATGCCTCCTATCAGCCCCATATGCCTCCTATTAGCCCCATATGCCTCCTATTAGCCCCAAATATGCCTCCGATTAACCCCAAATATGCCTCCAATTAGCCCCCAAATATGCCTCCAATTAGCCCCAAATATGCCTCCAATTAGCCCCCAAATATGCCTCCAATTAGCCCCCAAATATGCCTCCAATTAGCCCCAAATATGCCTCCAATTAGCCCCAAATATGCCTCCAATTAGCCCCCATATGCCTCCAATTAGCCCCCAAATATGCCTCCAATTAGCCCCCATATGCCTCCAAATGCCCCCATATGCCTCCTATTAGCCCCCATATGCCTCCAATTAGCCCCCAAATATGCCTCCAAATGCCCCATATGGCTCCAATTAGCCCTCATATGCCTCCTATTAGCCCCCATAATGCCCCCAGCAGCCACATTTTTTATAAAATAAAAAATAAAAACACTTACCTCTCCTGCTCCTGGACGGATGCCGCCTGCCATTTTCTCCTCAGTCGACTGTGCTCTAAACTGGCGCGCACAGCGTGAGGTCACAGAGCGACCTTACGCTGTGCGCAGCCCTGCACAGCCGACAGCCGAGGACCAGGAAGTGGTGAGTACAGAGCGTTCACCACTTCCTGGTCCTTCGGTACTAATGAGCGCTTCTATAATGGAAGCGCTCATTAGTATTCACTCTGGGGAATCAGCGGGGGGGCACCCGGGGGGGCAAGGGACAACATAGGGGGGGCAATTGCCCCCCCTCGCCCCCCTCTAGCGACGCCACTACACAAGTGTATTATTATTCTCCCCACCTTTTCCTGTACCGATCAGGATCCAATTTATTGAATCCAATGAGGGTGACACACTACGTCACAATATGTTGTGTTCTCCCCCTCTACCACTATACCATTTGAGCATTTCTGCTCGAACTCTTAAGGTTAATGATATCAATCATTGTAATGTTTCTTATTTACGTTGTTTGTTCTTTGTTCTGATGACAGGTACTCTCCAGTACATTAGAGGCATTCCATGGAGGGAGGGTGTCTTCTCTGGAACCCAGATGCTCCACCTAGGGAGGCTAAGTACTTACAGTTTTTCTCCATACAGGTCCTATCAAAGCATTCAGCAGACTTTTTTCATTTTTCATATGGTAGATGGCTGACCTATGTGTAGCTTCCTTTAACGTTAAGGGATTTAACGCCCCAGCTAAGCGTAGCCAGATTTTTTCCCATATGAAAAGTGAAAAATGCTCAGTCCTGATGCTTCAAGAAACTCACTTTAAGTTTAATAAATACCCTAATCTCTCCCGATCCCTATTTCCGCAGTGGTTTCACTGTGGTTCAGATTCAGCAGCATCTAGGGGTGTTAGCATCGGGTTTCGGAGGGGACTCCCTTTCACATATGTGTCGCACATTCAAGATGCAGATGGTAGATATATCCTACTGAAGGGAACTATTGCTAACCAACTGTACACCTTTGCTAATGTATACACCCCCAATACTAATCAGGTATCTTGGCTAGTAGAGATGCTCTCCCTTCTAGAGTCATTTATGGAAGGTGTGGTACTGCTGGGAGGTGATCTAAACATAACGCTGGATCCTTTATTAGACTCAACTTCCAAGAAATCTGCAATTTCTCTTAGAGCCTTAAAACACCTTAGGAAAAAATTGCAACATAACGCACTGATTGACGCTTGGCGTCTCTTCAATCCCTCCAGACAGGACTACACCTTCTTTTCTCCACCCCACCAGTCATATCACAGACTGGATTATATATTTGTGTCCAAAGAACATCTCGGCCTATGTACTCAGACCCACATTGGCAGTATGACTCTCTCAGATCATGCGCCGGTTTTTCTGACCATACTTGCTCCCTCAATGGAACCTAGGGCGTTTAGGTGGAGATTAAATGAACAACTTATTTCCACGGAGGAAAATATACAGATCACAAAGTCTTCACTAGAAGAATTTTTTTCCTTTAATGCCCTCCCTGGAACTTCTCCACATATTTTATGGGACACCCATAAGGCCTATATGAGGGGCCAATTCATTTGTAGAGGAGCTAAAATTAAAAAAGAGAGAAAAAAACAAATAGATGACCTTCTGTCCAACATTCAGCGCCTAGAATCCCTACATAAAAAATCCCTGCAGCAGTCCCACCTTGATGAACTCTCTGAGGTGAAGGCAAAGTTGAAAAACATCCTCAACGCGACCTCAGCAAAGTACTACCTACACACACAGTACAAATACTATGCACACGGGGATAAGGCATCTAAATTTATGATGCAACGCATAAAACAAAGGAGATCCCATAATTATATCCATAAGATTAGAACCCCAGACAAAAGGGATGTATTTACTACCCCAGAAATAGCTAAACAGTTCCATAAATTTTACTACTCCTTATACAACATAAAGGAAACTAAGGAGGGTACTGTTACTTCCCCTCGGCCGCCCCCAGAAAAATCAGTCGAGGCATACCTTTCCTCATTATCCTTACCAAAAATATCGGACACTCAAGCCCAGACTCTTCAAGCACCATTTACATTAGATGAGATCATGGCAGCAATTAAGCAACTACCAAAAGGGAAAAGTCCAGGCCCTGATGGTTATCCTGCTTTATATTATCGGACATTTAGAAGTATACTAGGCCCCTATTTACTATCGGTTTATAATAGCTCCCTGTCTGGTGTCCCCCTCTCTTCGGATATGACCAGGGCAAATATCACGATTATTCCAAAGGAAGGGAAAGATAGTTCTCTTTGTTCTAACTATCGACCCATATCCCTATTAAATTTAGACTTGAAAATACTAGCAAAAATATTGGCTACACGCCTTTCTGGGCTTCTCCCATCCTTAATTAAGAACTATCAAGTTGGCTTCGTCCGTGGTAGGGAGGGCAGAGATAACACTGCCAAGGTCTTGAATGCAATATATTATGCTAAAAAAAGAGGCCACCCTCTGGTCCTCCTTAGCACGGACGCAGAAAAAGCCTTCGATAGGGTTAGCTGGGACTACATGAATGAAGTCCTTCGGGCCTTTAATATTCCTGAACCGTATATTAAAGCTATATTGTCATTATATACCAATGCGTCAGCTTCTATTATCATAAATGACACGCTGTCCCCGCCCTTCATCATCCGCAACGGCACCAGACAGGGATGCCCACTCTCACCACTGATCTTCGTGTTGGTCATGGAAACTCTTCTACAGTCGCTTAGAAATGAGAGAGGGATAGAAGGCATCAAAATGGACCATCAAGAACACAAAGTGGCTGCATTCGCTGACGATCTCCTGATACTGAATACCAACCCAGCCAAAGCCCTCCCTCTAATATATAACATCCTGGAACAGTTTAGTCTTCATTCCGATTTTAAAATCAATATGAGCAAATCACACATTCTAAGTATTGACCTCCCCCCTTCTCTTAGGAAAGTCTTAAAAGATAATTCTCCTTTTAACTGGGATACCCCCTACATTACCTACCTGGGAGTTAAGATAGGTCCAGACCCTACTGCTTTATTCCACTTGAACTATTCCTCTCTCATGAAATCGATAAGCGAACAACTGCTAGTATTAAAGAACCCCCCGCTCTCATGGTTTGGTAGGAAAAATATAGTCACCTCACTAGTATTACCTAGACTGACATACCTACAACAGGTCTTGCCTATTCCAGTTCCCAAAACGTACTATATTAGACTTAAAAGGGAAATTAGCAAGTTTGTATGGGATGGGAGGAGGGCTCGGCTAGCTTGCTCTGTTCTTTGTGGACCCAAGGATAAAGGAGGAATAGGACTCCCAGACCCTGAGCTTTATGGGAAGGCTGTATCATTATCACGGGTAGTAGACTGGCTAACAGGCCCTATAGAAAAACCCTGGGTCTTCATGGAACAGTGTGATTTTGGCTCGAGTATCTCTGGCCTTTTGGTGGGAATGGAAAAATTCCCTGCCCAAAATAAATCATTAAATCCAATTGTAAGGTCGACATTGTCAGCATGGAACTGGCTCCAAAGTACACAGCACACGATACCCCTCCCGTCACCCTTACTTCAGATTAGAAATATCATAGCTCATGCCTCGTCTGACCTAAGAAGCTGCCTACCTATATCAGTTAGGAACTCCACTATCAAAGCTCTGTCCCTATTTGGGGAAGAAGGCAAGGTATTGAGCAACAAAGAGATCCTACACATCTTTCCAGAGTGTGAACCCTTCCCACAATTGCTATCCTTTCTTCGTTCATTCATTACTAAAAATGTACCGATGGAATCTCTTCTACGTCCACTAATGTGGTTTGAAAGCTTATTAGTAGACTATTCTAGACATAGTAAACTAATATCTCAACTTTATAAAAGGCTTAACTCACCCATAAATATGGCTAAGCCTGCCTTTATAGGGCAATGGGAAAAGGACCTAGGTGTTGGTTTCTCCCAAGCTGAGATCTTCCAACTGTTATTAATACCACACAGGTCGTCCAGATGTGTCCGTACCCAAGAAAATGGCTATAAAGTCCTAACTCGTTGGTACAAGACTCCAGATGTTACTTGTAGATACAGTTTGTCAGGGTCGGACACATGTTGGCGATGCTTAGAACATAAAGGGTCATTCTACCATATCTGGTGGTCTTGCCTGCTTATACAGAAATGGTGGACTGAAATCTTTAAAATGGCCAATAAAATTTGTAACTTAATGGTCCCAGTGTCCCCCCAATTGGCACTTCTAGGCTCTTGCCCTTCCTCCCATAGAGGGAAACCCTCTAAACTCTTTTTTTGTCTGTTGAGTGCAGCACGTTTACTTATTCCGAAATTTTGGTTGACATCTGAGGTCCCTTCCATATCTCAATGGAAAGAGAAAGTAGACCAAATCTACAGATTCGAAGAGATTTCAGCCTGGGAAGACCGAAGGTTCTCACCCTTTAAAGCTAGCTGGAGTGCCTGGACCATATACAGGAACTTCTCTTAAAAAATCAGCGAGGTCAGTCCTCTTCCTGACAACCCTTATGTACAAGACATAGAACATCCCTTCTTCCCGCTGTAAAGTAACATAAACTTTTTGTGAGGATACTTATCAATAGGGAAGTAGTTATCGTAGGGTTTAATGCCTCCTTTCTTTTTACCCAATGCTTGCAACACTTCTTGTAATGTCATCTAACCTGTCATCATTATAAATTGTTATAAATTGTTATAACTTGTTATCAAGATAGCACGTACTTCATTTGTATGTTCTTATTCTTATTGTATCAATAAAAAAAAAAAAAAAAAAAAAAAATTGAAATAACTAAAAAATGAGGAAAAATATTAGGTCTTGCCGCACCTGTAACAACCAGCTGTCTAAAAATATCATACCAAATAACCCCTCAGGTGGACACCTTTTTAAACAAATTTTTTTAACTCTCAAAAAAAAAATGTAAACTCTCATAAAGTCAGATGCACCACAAAATAAATGTTTAAACATTTAATAAGAGTTGCAAATAATGTTCATGTTTTTTTAAAACAGTACTGAAGACATTGAAGGCCAAATTGGCCAAAATGCAAAAAGAGCAGCGCAACGATATGAGTGCCATTCAGGAGCGCATGAAGGTCATGGAAAAGAGGCAACGCCAGGCCATGAAGGGGGTACATGAGATGATCATGCTTTTAGAAAAGTTGCCATAATTTTTATTTATTTTTCTAATAAGTTATATAAATCATTTGTACAGTTATAACGTATATTTTGTTATTTGTAATATTGCTCGGTTTTAGTGTAATAGCTCGGCCTAAATCATCCAGAACTGACAGCAGCCGGTAAATACATGTCAAATACATATAGGGTCCATTCACACGTCTTTAACCACCTCCGGACCGCCTAACGCGCCGATGCGTCCGGAAGGTGGTTGCTTTTCTCCTCCTGGACGCATCGGCGCGTCATCTCGCGAGACGCGAGATTTCCTGTGAACGCGCGCACACAGGCGCGCGCGCTCACAGGAACGGAAGGTAAGCGAGTGGATCTCCAGCCTGCCAGCGGCGATCGCTCGCTGGCAGGCTGGAGATCCGAATTTTTTAACCCCTAACAGGTATATTAGACGCTGTTTTCATAACAGCGTCTAATATACCTCCTACCTGGTCCTCTGGTGGTCCCTTTTGTTAGGATCGACCACCAGAGGACTCAGGTAGGTCAGTACAGTCCCACCAAACACTACACTACACTACACCCCCCCCCGGGTCACTTATTAACCCCTTATAAACCCCTGATCACCCCATATAAACTCCCTGATCACCCCCCTGTCATTGATCACCGCCCTGTCATTGATCACCCCCCTGTCAGGCTCCGTTCAGACGTCCGCATGATTTTTACGGATCCGATCCATGTATCCATGGATCCGTAAAAATCATGCGGACGTCTGAATGGAGCCTTACAGGGGGGTGATCAATGACAGGCGGGTGATCACCCATATACACTCCCTGATCACCCCCTGTCATTGATCACCGCCCTGTCAGGCTCCATTCAGACGTCCGCATGATTTTTACGGATCCGATCCATGTATCCATGGATCCGTAAAAATCATGCGGACGTCTGAATGGAGCCTTACAGGGGGGTGATCACCCATATACACTCCCTGATCACCCCCTGTCATTGATCACCCCCCTGTCAGGCTCCATTCAGACGTCCGCATGATTTTTACGGATCCGATCCATGTATCCATGGATCCGTAAAAATCATGCGGACGTCTGAATGGAGCCTTACAGGGGGGGTGATCAGTGACAGGGGGGTGATCACCCTGATTACCCTGATCACCCCCTGTCATTGATAACCCCCCTGTAAGGCTCCATTCAGACGTCCGCATGCGTTCTGTGGATCCGATCCATGTATCCATGGATCCGTAAAAATCATGCGGACGTCTGAATGGAGCCTTACAGGGGGGGTGATCAGTGACAGGGGGGTGATCACCCTGATTACCCTGATCACCCCCTGTCATTGATAACCCCCCTGTAAGGCTCCATTCAGACGTCCGCATGCGTTCTGTGGATCCGATCCATGTATCCATGGATCCGTAAAAATCATGCGGACGTCTGAATGGAGCCTTACAGGGGGGGTGATCAGTGACAGGGGGGTGATCACCCTGATTACCCTGATCACCCCCTGTCATTGATAACCCCCCTGTAAGGCTCCATTCAGACGTCCGCATGCGTTCTGTGGATCCGATCCATGTATCCATGGATCCTTAAAAATCATGCGGACGTCTGAATGGAGCCTTACAGGGGGGGTGATCAGTGACAGGGGGGTGATCACCCTGATTACCCTGATCACCCCCTGTCATTGATAACCCCCCTGTAAGGCTCCATTCAGACGTCCGCATGCGTTCTGTGGATCCGATCCATGTATCCATGGATCCGTAAAAATCATGCGGACGTCTGAATGGAGCCTTACAGGGGGGGTGATCAGTGACAGGGGGGTGATCACCCTGATTACCCTGATCACCCCCTGTCATTGATAACCCCCCTGTAAGGCTCCATTCAGACGTCCGCATGCGTTTTGTGGATCCGATCCATGTACCCATGGATCCGTAAAAAATCATGCGGATGTCTGAATGGAGCCTTACAGGGGGGGTGATCAGTGACAGGGGGGTGATCACCCTGATTACCCTGATCACCCCCTGTCATTGATAACCCCCCTGTAAGGCTCCATTCAGACGTCTGCATGCGTTCTGTGGATCAGATCCATGTATCCATGGATCCGTAAAAATCATGCGGACGTCTGAATGGAGCCTTACAGGGGGGGTGATCAGTGACAGGGGGTGATTACCCTGATCACCCCCTGTCATTGATTACCCCCCTGTAAGGCTCCATTCAGACGTCCGCATGCGTTTTGTGGATCCGATCCATGTATCCATGGATCCGTAAAAAATCATGCGGATGTCTGAATGGAGCCTTACAGGGGGGGTGATCAGTGACAGGGGGGTGATCACCCTGATTACCCTGATCACCCCCTGTCATTGATAACCCCCCTGTAAGGCTCCATTCAGACGTCCGCATGCGTTCTGTGGATCCGATCCATGTATCCATGGATCCGTAAAAAATCATGCGGATGTCTGAATGGAGCCTTACAGGGGGGGTGATCAATGACAGGGGGGTGATCAGGGAGTCTATATGGGTGATCACCCCCCTGTCATTGATCACTCCCCCCCTGGTAAGGCTCCATTCAGCCATTTTTTTTGGCACAAGTTAGCGGAAATTTTTTGTTTGTTTTTGTTTTTGTTTTTTCTTACCAAGTCTCATATTCCACTAACTTGTGTCAAAAAATAAAATCTCACATGAACTCACCATACGCCTCACGGAATCCAAATGCGTAAACATTTTTAGACATTTATATTCCAGACTTCTCACGCTTTAGGGCCCCTAAAAAGCCAGGGCAGTATAAATACCCCACATGTGACCCCATTTCGGAAAGAAGACACCCCAAGGTATTCCGTGAGGGGCATATTGAGTCCATGAAAGATTGAAATTTTTGTCCTAAGTTAGCGGAAAGTGAGACTTTGTGAGAAAAAAAACAAATAAAATCAATATCCGCTAACTTATGCAAAAAAAAAAAAATTCTAGGAACTCGCCAGGCCCCTCATTGGATACCTTGGGGTGTCTTCTTTCCAAAGTGGGGTCACATGTGGGGTATTTATACTGCCCTGGCTTTTTAGGGGCCCGAAAGTGTGAGAAGAAGTCTGGGATCCAAATGTCTAAAAATGCCCTCCTAAAAGGAATTTGGGCCCCTTTGCGCATCTAGGCTGCAAAAAAGTGTGACACATCTGGTATCGCCGTACTCAGGAGAAGTTGGGCAATGTGTTTTGGGGTGTCATTTTACATATACCCATGCTGGGTGAGAGAAATATCTTGGTCAAATGCCAACTTTGTATAAAAAAAATGGGAAAAGTTGTCTTTTGCCAAGATATTTCTCTCACCCAGCATGGGTATATGTAAAATGACACCCCAAAACACATTCCCCAACTTCTCCTGAGTACGGCGATACCAGATGTGTGACACTTTTTTGCAGCCAAGGTGGGCAAAGGGGCACCTTTCAGATTTCGCAGGCCATTTTTTACACATTTTGATTTCAAGGTACTTCTTACACATTTGGGCCCCTAAATTGCCAGGGCAGTATAACTACGCCACAAGTGACCCCATTTTGGAAAGAAGACACCCCAAGGTATTCCATGGGGGGCACGGCGAGTTCCTAGAATTTTTTATTTTTTGTCACAATTTAGCGGAAAATGATGATTTTTCTTTTTTTTTTCTTTTTTCCTTACAAAGTCTCATATTCCACTAACTTGCGACAAAAAATAAAAAATTCTAGGAACTCGCCGTGCCCCTCACGGAATACCTTGGGGTGTCTTCTTTCCAAAATGGGGTCACTTGTGGCGTAGTTATACTGCCCTGGCAATTTAGGGGCCCAAATGTGTGAGAAGAACTTTGCAATCAAAATGTGTAAAAAATGCCCTGCAAAATCCGAAAGGTGCACTTTGGAATATGTGCCCCTTTGCCCACCTTGGCAGCAAAAAAGTGTGACACATCTGGTATCGCCGTACTCAGGAGAAGTTGGGCAATGTGTTTTGGGGTGTCATTTTACATATACCCATGCTGGGTGAGAAAAATATCTTGGTCAAATGCCAACTTTGTATAAAAAAATTGGAAAAGTTGTCTTTTGCCAAGATATTTCTCTCACCCAGCATGGGTATATGTAAAATGACAGCCCAAAACACATTCCCCAACTTCTCCTGAGTACGGCGATACCAGATGTGTGACACTTTTTTGATGCCAAGGTGGGCAAAGGGGCACATATTCCAAAGTGCACCTTTCGGATTTCACCGGTCATTTTTTACAGATTTTGATTGCAAAGTACTTCTCACACATTTGGGCCCCTAAATTGCCAGGGCAGTATAACTACGCCACAAGTGACCCCATTTTGGAAAGAAGACACCCCATGGTATTCCGTGAGGGGCACGGCGAGTTCCTAGAATTTTTTATTTTTTGTCGCAAGTTAGTGGAATATGAGACTTTGTAAGGAAAAAAGAGAAAGAAAAAAAAATCATCATTTTCCGCTAACTTGTGACAAAAAATAAAAAATTCTAGGAACTCGCCATGCCCCTCACGGAATACCTTAGGGTGTCTTCTTTCCAAAATGGGGTCACTTGTGGCGTAGTTATACTGCCCTGGCAATTTAGGGGCCCAAATGTGTGAGAAGAACTTTGCAATCAAAATGTGTAAAAAATGCCCTGCAAAATCCGAAAGGTGCACTTTGGAATATGTGCCCCTTTGCCCACCTTGGCAGCAAAAAAGTGTGACACATCTGGTATCGCCGTACTCAGGAGAAGTTGGGCAATGTGTTTTGGGGTGTCATTTTACATATACCCATGCTGGGTGAGAAAAATATCTTGGTCAAATGCCAACTTTGTATAAAAAAATGGGAAAAGTTGTCTTTTGCCAAGATATTTCTCTCACCCAGCATGGGTATATGTAAAATGACACCCCAAAACACATTCCCCAACTTCTCCTGAGTACGGCGATACCACATGTGTGACACTTTTTTGCTGCCAAGTGGGCAAAGGGGAGCATATTCCAAAGTGCACCTTTCGGATTTCACCGGTCATTTCTTACACATTTTGATTGCAAAGTTCTTCTCACACATTTGGGCCCCTAAATTTCCAGGGCAGTATAACTACCCCACAAGTGACCCCATTTTGGAAAGAAGACACCCCAAGGTATTCTGTGAGGGGCATGGTGAGTTCCTAGAATTTTTTATTTTTTGTCGCAAGTTAGTGGAATATGAGACTTTGTAAGAAAAAAATAAAAAATAAAAAATCATCATCATTTTCCGCTAACTTGTGACAAAAAATAAAAAGTTCTATGAACTCACTATGCCCATCAGCGAATACCTTAGGGTGTCTACTTTCCGAAATGGGGTCATTTGTGGGGTTTTCCTACTGTTTGGGCATTGTAGAACCTCAGGAAACATGACAGGTGCTCAGAAAATCAGAGCCGTTTCAAAAAGCGGAAATTCACATTTTTGTACCATAGTTTGTAAATGCTATAACTTTTACCCAAACCATTTTTTTTTTTGCCCAAACATTTTTTTTTTATCAAAGACATGTAGAACTATAAATTTAGCGAAAAATTTATATATGGATGTCGTTTTTTTTGCAAAATTTCACAGCTGAAAGTGAAAAATGTCATTTGTTTGCAAAAAAATCGTTACATTTTGATTAATAACAAAAAAAGTAAAAATGTCAGCAGCAATAAAATACCACCAAATGAAAGCTCCATTAGTGAGAAGAAAAGGAGGTAAAATTCATTTGGGTGGTAAGTTGCATGACCGAGCGATAAACGGTGAAAGTAGTGTAGTGCCGAAGTGTAAAAAGTGGCCTGGTCATGAAGGGGGTTTCACCTAGCGGGGCTGAAGTGGTTAAAATGTGTCCGCATCCGTTCCACAATTCAGAGGAACGTTTACAGACCCATTGATTTTAAATTCCAGTCTGAAAAATTAGGCATTCACAGGATACAGAAGTACGTGTCGGCCATTACAGGCTCCAAAAAATTAGCCGACAGGCGTTCACCCGACGGCAAATAAATTTGTATTCTGTGGCTGGTGGAACATTAGGCATTCACAGTATAAATAAGTGTTGGCCATTACAGGGCCCAAAAATTAGGCATTCAACGGACATAAAAGGCCTTTTATGCTGCTGTATTTACCGAAGACAGGGACCATAAATTGTTATGGGTGGTGGTGGATATAGGCTATCATGAGGAATTTGAATCAAACATGGTCTACTTATCACATGTGTTGAATTCCTGCGAGATCCATGCCTCATTCATTTTTAGAAGTGTAAGGTAGTCAACACTGTCGTGAGCTAGGCGAGTGCGCTTATCGGTCACGATCCCCACTGCTGCGCTGAATGTCCTTTCGGACAGGACATTTGACGAGGGACACGCCAACAGTTCCATTGCAAATTGTGCAAGCTCTGGCCACAGGTCAACCTGCCCACCCAGTAGTCCAGGCGTTCATCACTTCTCAGAGCGTCCAAATCGGCCGTTAACCCGATGTAGTCGGACACCTGCCGGTCTAGGCGTTCTCTGAGGCTGGATCCGGAGGACAGCTGTCGATGGGTCAGCTGAAAGAATGTTCTCATATCAGAAGTGACCAACACATCTTCAAACCACCCTCTTCTTGCAGGCGCTGTTGGATTGGTACCCGCAACTGCAGAATGCAGCATTTCTCTAAGCAAGGCCTGAAAGTGCTGCATTCTGACAGCCTTCTGTGATGGTGGTAATATTTCCGCCATTTTTTGTTTGTACTGGGGGTCTAAATATGTTGCTACCCAGTACTGGTCCTTGCCCTTTATGCATTTTATACGGGGGTCCCTCTTAAAACACTGGAGCATAAAGGCCCCCATTTGCACTAAACTGAAAGCAGTGTAGTGGCCTGGCTCCTGCTCATCATCCAGGAAAATGTCGTCCTCGTTCTCCTCCCCCCATCCACAGACAACACCAGGGATCCCATAAAGGTTTACAGCATACTCTTCTTGCTCCTCCTCCTCCTCCCGGGAACCATCCTCCTCTGTCTCTTCTTCAGACTCCTGTTGTTGACTTGTCTCAGATGGAGTAGCCCCCCCTGGGAATTCATCCAGCATTGCGACTTTCTCATCTTCCTGCTCCTCGACGGTTTGATCAATGACATGACGCAATGCATGCTCCAGAAAGAAGGTGTAAGGTACGATGTCACTGATGGTGCCCTGGCTGCAACTGACCAGTTTGGTGATCTCATCAAATGGCCGCAGAAGTCTGCATGCGTCGCACATGAGCAGCCACTGGCGCGGTGAAAAAAAAACAAGCTCCCCAGAACCTGTCCTGTCCTGAGTTCGTACAGGTAGTCGTTAACTGAACGTTTCTGCTGGAGCAGCCTATCGAGCATTTATAAGGTTGAGTTCCATCGCGTCGGGCAGTCACAAATAAGACATCTGACGAGCAGGTTGTGTCGCCGCTAAATGCCAGCAATGCGGGCCATGGCCGTGTAAGATCTTCTGAAATGGCCTGAGATTTTTCTGGCCTGCCGCAAGACACCTGGACCCCATGGTATTTGACAACGAATCGCTGCACAACCAAGTTCAGGACATGTGCCATGCACAGCACGTGTGTCATTTTGCCCTGTTTCAGCGCGCTCAGCAGATTGGCACCGTTGTCGCACACCACTTTACCAACTGTCAAATTGAGTGGTGTTAGCCACTGATTTGCCTGTGAATGCAAAGCTGAAAAGAGTGCAGGAGCGGTGTGGCTCTTGGCTTCCAGGCACAACAGACGCAGCACAGCATGGCAACGGCTCGCATGTCGAATAGGTTCTGGGGATCTTGGGCGGCGCAGCAGAAGAGACGGTAGCAGCGGAAAAGGAGGAGTCAGATGAGGAGGAGAGGGAGGATGGAGTAGGAGGAGGAGAAGAAGAGGCAGGCCTGCATGCAATCCGTGGCGGTAAAACCAAATCTACACGGATGCCACGAGTTACATGCTTGACGGCCGTCAGAAGGTTCACCCAGTGGGCAGTAAAAGTTATATACCTTCCCTGTCCGTGTTTACTAGACCACGTGTCTGTGGTCAGATGTATCTTGGCACCGACACTGTGTGCCAGAGATAAATTCACTTGCCGCTGAACATGGCCATATAGCTCTGGGATGCCCTTCTGCGAGAAATATTTCCTTCCTGGGACCTTCCATTGTGGTGTTCCAATGGCCACAAATTTTCAAAAGGCCTCCGAGTCCACAAGTTTATATGGCAGTAGTTGGCGGGCTATCAGTTCCGACAAGCTAGCGGTCAGTCGTTGGCCAAGAGGGTTATCCGGCATCATCATTTTTTTACTCTCGAACATTTGGGCCATGGAAGCCTGCCTTTTTTCTGACAAACATGAGAACGGCATGATGGAAGGTGGAGTGGAGGACAATTGTGAGGAGAGAGGAGAAGGAGAAGAGGCTGGACGGTGAGAGCCTGGAGTGTGGCTTTGTGGGTTCTGACCTGCTTCTTCCCCCTATCTGCTGGTACATCTCTCCCTATGAACTCCCCTCCTCTTCCTCTCTTGTGGGCACCCACATTACATCCATAGACACGTCATCATCGACGTCACCTTCCCCACCACTAACATTAGAGATCTCGGAGTTGGCAGCAACAGCGGGGGACCAACCTCCTTGGGCTGATCTGGGTACTGTCGTCAGACCGCTGAGTGGCGGCTGTTGCTACCTCCTCTTCCTGATCTGATGCCAAGAATGGCTGCACATCGGAAATGTCTTGCGATGGATCAGAAATTGAACACAGCTTCTGCAACTTCCCACTTTGGATCCGGCCTGGTGCTCCTGCCCTACTCCTGCCCTACTCCTGCCCTACCCCTACTGCCTGACTCTTCCTCTGTCTGTCAATTTTTAAATGACCCGGTGACAAAAGTCTCTAGAGAAGTGCAATGTATGTGGAAGAAGGTATATAACACTCCGCTTTAATATGTCGTTTTGGGGGGACACTGGTCTATCACACCAGTTATAAAAAAAATGAAAATTCCAGGAAATTTTCTCACTGTGTGTAGCAGAGGTAACGCAGTGAAAGCGGATACATTTCTGCAGTACCTAAATACACTATTTGAAAAGTATATTCTTAGACAACACCCCACTTCAATATGTCATTTTGGGGGCCACTGGTCTATAATCACAACAGTTATAAAAAATGTTTTCCTTTAAATTTTCTCACTGTGTGTAGCAGAGGTAACGCAGTGAAAGCGGCAAAATTTCTGCAGTACCAAAATACACTATTTGAAAAGTATATTTTTAGATAACACCCCACTTTAATATGTCATTTTGGGGGCCACTGGTCTATAATCACACCAGTTATATATAAAAAAAAATCCTTTTAACTTTTCTCACTGTGTGTAGCAGAGGTAACGCAGTGAAACCGGATACATTTCTGCAGCACCCAAATGCACTATTTGAAAAGTATATTCTTATACAACACCCCGCTTCAATATGTGGCCACTGGTCTATCACACCAGTTATAATACTTTTTTCTAATTGCGCTTGTCAGTCTTTGTAGTTGTAGTATCACTGCAGAACCGATCATCAGTCACAATGCTGCACTATACAAATCCACTATAATATGCTTTCTATATTAGAAAGTATATTATAAGTGTATTACACCCCTATATACTGCACACCAATCAATAGCACACCTATACCAGTCCTTAAAAGGACTTTCGTGGACCTATTAGCTAGCAATTTGTGTCACTATTAACACTCTAACAGTCTGTCCCTGCTCCATACAGCAACCTTTCCCTACACTGACAAAAGACAGAATGTAAAATGGCGGCCAGATCAGGTCTATTTATAAGGTAGGGGGTATGTCCATGTGCTGAAATGTCTCAATTGGCTGTCCTCTACCACCTGATGGATGTGTCATGGGTCAAAGTTCTTCACAATGTAAAAGAATATGGCGCCGGCAAATATCGCCATATGTTCGGCAAACCACGAATAAGTAAAGTTCGCCACAAACCGACCGCGGGGTGAACCACAAGGCCATCTCTATTCTCCACCACCAGAAGAACTATCCTACTCTCCAGATTACATCTTACCACCTGTGCACATGACCTGATCTCATTACACTTCATTCCCCAACCTCACCAAAGTGTTTATACCTGCCTAACTCATCTTTTCAGCCCATTAATAACCTCTGGTGTCGTCATCCTGTTTTAAACGTATTCATTTATTATACCCACTTATATAGCACTGACATATTCCGCAATGCTTTACAGACATTAGCATCACACTGTTCTCAATGTGCTTCACAATATAAGGTCCCTATCATTATGTCTTTGTAGCATGGGAGGAAACCCAGGCAAACGGGGGGGCGGACATAAAATTCCATGCAGATGTTGTCCTTGGTCGTATTCGAACCCAGGACCCAGAGCTGCAAGGCAACAGTGCTAACCACTGTGCTGCTATCATACTCATCCCTGCCAAAAATATATACACCACCAACCTATCACTGGTGGGGTGATGTGGGGCCAGATAGGGATATATACACAAACCTAAACGTAAAATCCGCCACAAAAGAAATACCAACAAATGCAAAGTAACCAAGCTTTATTAATTTACTATAGAACATCATGTAAAATCAATCACAATATGATTGCATCTGCAAAATTATCAAGAAATATCTTCCGCTACTGTCGTCTGACAATCAGTGGATGGACATTGTCACAGAGGGAGTGAAATGTGTGGCTAAAAGGGCTTTAACTTTGGGTAATATCTTGAGCCCTAGTTTGTTTACTGAACAGAGTGTGCACAGCTCAGCCTGGCTCAATAATAAAGGAAGTTATAAATGTGGCCATGCCAAATGTATTTTTTGCAAACATACTAGACCAACTAGAAACTTTAAATCTACTGCTAACAAAAAGGAATTCAGTATACAGTCATACCTAAATTGCAATACAATGTTTGCCATATATATGATAACTTGCGAACTTTGCCAATTGCAATATGTGGGGTACAACACAAACGAAATTAAAACCAGAATTCACAAGCATGCAAGCATATTTCTGTCAGTACACACTTAGCGATTTTGCATGGCTGCGATACTTCCAATCTAGTGGCACAGGGAATCGAGAAGGTTTTTCTTACCACTAGAGGGGGGGGATCATAGGAGGAAACTAATCGATCGGGAGGCATATTGGATTTTTCCTGCTTGTTTCGAGACAACCCCAAGGTCTCAACAAAAGGCATGATTTAATGCTACACTATTAGGAGAGTTATTATGTGCTCAGGTATACTACCTATAAACCTGTATACTTTGCACATGTATATACATATATTTCCCTTAATTTTTCCATTGTTTTTAAATGAATGTGTATTGACTGTACACCTGTCTAGGTTGTTCATCAACATTTGTGATTTTACTTTTTGTATCCTATTTTCAAGTTGATTAGACATGTGTGATTGCGCCATGTGTGCGGTTTCCCACAATCATGTGATCGATTGATTGCATGGTCAGCTGTGTGAACAGCTCATAAGGTGCAGTTTTGTCAGAAGTTTGATATGTCATGAGGAAGGACCGCTATCTGTTTATGGTCTGAAACGTATATATATATATATATATATATATATAGAATATAGACATGATTGATTAATTTGATACCAAACAATACACATGATTAAATCAATAAATAAATTAAATAAGGTGAAATGTCGGTGCAAGTGAAAGCAGTGAAAGCGTACATGATCATGCAAAACAAAAGGGTGAAGCAAGTGAACAAGTGAAAAAAAATGATAAATATAATAAATAATTGAAAAAGGTATACATATGAACATAAATAATGCAAATAAAGCAAACCATTATTCTATAACAATCATCTATCAATATATATTATCAGTGTACATGATTATAATAATGATTCCCCTTCAATTGTTTTATATATGCAAGTTCTCATTTTCTTATATATTGTGATGCATATATGTATGCTTATATTTCTTTACATATGTATACGCCCTCTGTTCTTTATTGTATTAGTGTTGGTTTTAACTTATTTTATTTTATATTCTAATTGTTTGTTTTTTATGTATTCATTTAGGGAGACTGGACAACTTGGTAACTGTATATATATGTATGCATAAAAACTTTTCGTAATCCTCCTTGAACTACTCAGGCTCGGCTCTACCTTCTGTTTCCCCTACACCATGAAGAAGAATAAAATTATTTATGCATTACAACATTTTTTATTTTTTTTTACGTTCTGAGGCATGTCAAGCACGTGTTTTGATTGATTTATCTATTTATTAATTATTACACTCTCATGAATTGATATACGTATATGGTTTTCACATTTTATATATATATATATATATATATATATATATATATTTTTATTTTTTTTTATGTATTCTAGATATGTCATTATTTACATATTTACATATCATTGTTTTGTTAATTTAATCAGATTTCTATTTTTCTGATCTATATTGATAGATGACTGTTATAGAATAATGGTTTGCTTTATTTGGATTATTTTGGAAAAATATAGTTGTGATGGCACACTCTCATCTGGTATATACTGGAAAAATTATTAGGTTTAAAAACGTATTTATTTATATTCTTGGTATAAAAACAATTTGATTGACTGGTTGGATGGTTTTGTAGTTAATATCAAGGTGCTATGTGCAGGCTGAATGCATATAATACTGAAACTGGGTACATATAGTGTTAGATACAAAAGCTGAGTACACAACAATAGAAAAAAGACTGTCATATACAAGTCCTTCTAAAAAAATTTGCATATTGTGATAAAGTTCATTATTTTCTGTAATGTACTGATAAACATTAGACTTTCATATATTTTAGATTCATTACACACCAACTGAAGTAGTTCAAGCCTTTTATTGTTTTAATATTGATGATTTTGGCATACTGCTCATGAAAACCCAAAATTCCTATCTTGCAGAAGAGCAGAAACTCTGAGCATTTAATGGAAGGCCAACCAATCAAAAACTCATTCCTAAATTAACCAGGCTAAGCATTTTGATAATCTGAACCAGATTAAAGGTATAAGGAAGTTGCATAGAAACTGCCACAAACTATTCTAGTAAAAAGGAGAAAGAGGCAGCCATGAAATCTGTGTTGCATATAACAGTTTTTGCATCATGTACTGTAGCAGGGGCGTAGCTATAGGGGGTGCAGAGGTAGCAGTCGCTACCGGGCCCAGGAGCCTGAGGGGGCCCAAAGACCCTTGTGCCACAAAAGAAGACACCAGTATTATAGAAAGTGCATGCTGGTCAAGTTAGGGAAGAGGATTAGGTCAAGAATTTGGCATTGGTGTGTGGGGGGGGGGGGGGGTGCTATTTCAATTTTTCCCTCAGGCAGCACAAAGGCTATGTGCTTACCGTTCCCTGGCCAGAAAGCATTGAGGGAAGGGGGGCCCAAGCTGAAGTCTTGCACCAGGGCCCATGAGCTTTTAGCTACGCCCCTGTACTGTAGAAAAAAGGCTGCATGCCAGAACGAAGCACTGCAGCAATTTCCTTGTGACACCTCCCAGTGGCTTTAGCTTTAGTTTTTATGTTTTTCCATGTCATTATTATCTTGAAAATATAACAAAGCAAAACATTCTATCATACTAGTCATTGATCAATCACAGTAGGCTGATGCTTTTTTTTTTTTTTTATAAATACCAATGGGGTCAATTATCAAACTGGTGTAAAGTAGAACTGGCTTAGTTGCCCATAGCAACCAATCACTTTCCACTTCTCATTTTCCAAAGGAGCTGTCAAAAATGAAAGGTGATTGGTTGCTAGTAGCTACGGGCAGCTAAGCCAGTTCTACTTTACACTAGTTTGATAAATGACCCCATATGTTTTAGCATGTACACTATGTACACTATGAGCATGTTTAGCAGTCAAATGATGATAAAAGGGAAGGGTTGCAATGAAGGGTAAGATCTAGATTACAAAGCTGAAAGGAGATCACACCACTGAAAATTGGTGATAGAGACAGCTCTTCCTTTCTTCACCCCTTTCTGTACAGTGACCAACTCAAGTGTCACAGAGAACTCCCATTAGACTATACTACACTGTCCTCAGTATTGCTTTCAGAGCATGGTGCCTTAAAAAGAAGAAAGTTAAGCAATAGCATAAAAAGTAGTGTTGAGCGAGTGTTGCTGTTCAGCTCAAGCATCGCTATGCTCGGCACATGCCATGCTCGACTGCCATGCTCGAGTCTCCCACCCGCACGTTTCGTGCCTGCTATGCAACCAATAAACGTGCAGGTAAGTACTGCTCTCACTGTAATGCCAGTAGCAATATAGCACCCAAAGACGCACGTTCGGCTCATTTGTAGTCATTTGTAGTCAGGGAGAGCTGCTCTTCGGAAGGGACAGAGATTCTAGGGAGTCTGATGGCAATCAATTTAGTAGAAAAATGTTTCATAGAACCAAAAGTCCTTTTGTTTGTGGTGGCAGGCTGGCAGTATTTTATAGCTATAGTACAATTTTCCCCCCATCATTTTCATTACTTTTTCTATAGAGGGTGTCTGCAGTGACTAGAGACATTTGTCCAATACCTTCTGTGTGTCAGGGCCAGAGATTTGAGAAATATAAGTTAAAATTACTATATTTTTTTCCATCATTTTCAATACTTTTTATATAGAGGGTGTCAGCAGTAATGATGGACGAACATCTGCCGGGACAGTTCGCGAACCCGATCAAATGTTCGCGAACCACAAGTTCGCGGAGGGTCCCATTCATTTTAATGGCAGGCGAACCTGAAAAACCTTCAGCTCATATTTGCAGCCAAGAAATAATTACTAGAAGTGCACAAATAGTCCCACAACATGGACAGTGACATACCATATGTATTATTAGAATTTGCAATCTCCATTCATTATTTTTTAAAATGCAAAATATCTGCAATATAATTTTCACGTACGCGCAAGCGCACCCAAGTTATAATTATTTTTTCCAATACCGTTTGTCACTGTGTGTAGCAGCAGCAAAACCGCAAACAAATGCTGCAGTACCCAAATGCACTATATAGAAAGTATATTATTGGTATACACCCCGCTTCTATCAGTTTTTTGGGGGGGCGACTTGTATATCACACCAGTTATAATTATTTTTTCTAATTGCGTTTGTCACTCACCACTGCTGCACAATACAAATCCACTATAATATGCTTTCTATGTTAGAAAGTATATTATAAGTGTATTACACCCCTCTGTACTGCACACCTATCGATAGCACACCTATACCAGTCCTTAAAAGGACTTTTGTGGACCTATTTGATAGAGTTTTTGTCCCTAACAGTCTGTCCCTGCTTCATACAGCAACCTTTCCCTACACTGACAAAAGACTGAATGTAAAATGGCGGCCAGATCGGGTCTATTTATAAGGTAGGGGGTATGTCCATGTGCTAAAACATTTCAATCGGCTGTCCTGTACCACCTGATGGATGTTTTATGGGTCAAAGTTCTTCACAATGTAAAAGAATATGTGGGAGCGAATATCGCCTTATGTTCGCATGTTCGGCGAATCGCAAACGAGCCAAGTTTGCCCCAAACTGACCACCAAGCGAACCGCAAGGCCATCACTAGTCAGTAGTGAGTTGTGACATCTGTCCAATACTTTCTGTGTGTCAGGGCCAGAGATTTTAGAAATATAAGTGAAAATTACTATATTATTTCCATCATTTTCAATACTTTTTATATAGAAAAGAGAAGTGGCGCACTGGACTGGTGCTAACTGCTGGAGAGGTGCTCTCAGTAAAAAGGACTCACCCTTCCTTTGGTACAATATAAAAAATGTTAAACAGATACTGGGCACTCTCTTAATATAGGAACCTCATAGTTTATTAATATTACCACACATAAACAATTAATACATTACTACTTAAGATGATAAAACATGCAATATAGATAAAAAAGATTCCTCAAATATTTGGTACCAATCACACATAAAATTAATAAAATATAGAGTGTCTCTGGGTATTTGAGGGATGAAACAAGACTTCCAATGTACTGTCCTTCCCACTTTGATTTAGATGTAGAAGAGATCGTTTTTGGGAGTGTTGAAAAAATTCTCCACAAAACGAAATGGCAATATAGTTAATGTTGCAGTGATCTGTTGATGCGGCGTCCCGCAATTACTCACTGTTTCGCTGTACACTTGTGCTCCGCCGCTATGTCCGTGCTGTAAACTCCGGGATGTCTTATGATAGTCGCAATCCCTTAGCTGTCTTCCCGGCGCCGCTCCGTAGGTCTAAGAGCCGGCACTTGGGTAAGTTTACAGACTCCTTGTACCGCGCTGGGCTTGCTGTATAGGTGAGCGTGATAAGCTCTTACAGCCAGTCCTCAGAGGTGCGCGTCGGATCTGCAGTTTGAGACAGGAGTGATTTCGATGCGGGCGGTGTATTAGCACACAGAGTCCAAGTCCATCCAGGGGTCCTAGCACCTGTTTTATCATCTTAAGTAGTAATGTATTAATTGTTTATGTGTGGTAATATTAATAAACTATGAGGTTCCTATGTTAAGAGAGTGCCCAGTATCTGTTTAACACTTTTTATATAGAGTGTGTCAGCCGTGAGTTGAGACATCTGTCCAATACCTTCTGTGTGTCAGGGCCAGAGATTTGAGAAATATAAGTGAAATCTATTTTCCTTTTTCCATACTTTTCCATACTATTTCAATATACTGTGCTTGCGATGAACTATGACATCCATGCCACATCTTGTTTGTCAAGCGTGCATATAACATTTAATATGAAGAAGGCGAGCAGTAATGGACAGGGAAGTGGCTGTGATGCTGATGGTTCACGCAGAGACCGTGGCCCTGGTCACGTTGAAACTCTGCCTGTTGCTATAGCACAAGAAAAACAATCATCCAAGATAACTAGCTTCATGTCCCAGTTTGCAGGGCGTCGCAGGACAAAACTCTTGAAGTCAGACCAGTGTGACCAGGTGGTCAGTTGGATTCTAGCAGATAATGCTTCAAGTCAGTTAAGCACCACCCTGTCTTCCACCAAGTCCAATCTCAGTAGCCAAGAGTCTGGTCAACAGAATCCTCTCCCTGATCCTCCTTCCTCCCACCATGGAGATTCTGGCCAAACAAGTGATCCCGCACTCGGAAATTCAGAGGAGGTCTTCAATGTCCCAGCACAGCATCCAAATGTCATTACCCCAGGCATTTGAATGCAAGCGCAAATACCCAGCCACCCACCCACAGGCCATAGCACTAACTATGCAACTTTCAAAATTACTGGCCTTGGAAATGTTGCCATTTAGGCTTGTGGACACTGAGGCCTTTTGCAGCCTGATGTCGGCGGCCGTCCCGCGGTACTCTGTCCCCAACAATTTTTCAAGGTGTGCCCTGCTCGCCTTACACCAACATGCGTCCCGAAACGTCAAATGTGCCATGACCAACGCAGTTACTGGGCAGGTCCACTTAACCACGGACACATGGACAAGTTCATTTGGCCAGGGATGCTACATTTCCCTAACGGCACACTGGGTAAACATTGAGGAGGCCGGGAACGAGTCGCACCCTGGGATGGCACAGGTGCTACCGACGTCGAGGATTGTGAGCCCTAATTCCATCATGGTTTCCACCAGCACCTACTTTAGTGGCTATAACCCCCACTTTTCCTTCGTCTCCTCCTCCACTTCCACCTCCAAATTATCCGCGTGCAGCACCAGACAGCCATCAGCTGGTAGCTGGAAGCAGTGTAGCACTGCAGTGGGGAAGCGTCAACAGGCCGTGTTGAAACTGATATGCTTAGGGGACAAACAGCACACCGCTGCAGAGCTGTTGCAGGGGATAAGAGACCAGACTGAGCTGTGGCTCTTGCCACTAAACCTATATCCAGGCATGGTTGTGTGTGATAATGGCCGTAACTTGGTGGCGGCTTTGGAGCTCGGCAAGCTCACACACATCCCATGCCTAGCCCATGTCTTAAACTTAGTGGTTCATCAATTTCTCAAAACCTACCCCAATTTGCCTGAGCTACTGGTGAAGGTGCGCCACGTGTGTGAACATTTCCGCAAGTCATTGACAGCTTCAGTTGGTCTGTCAACGCTGCAGCAGCGCTTAAATTTGCTATCTCACCGGCTGTTGTGCAACATTAGCACGTGCTGGAACTCCATGTTCCACATGTTGGCCAGGCCTTGTGTGCAGCAGAGAGCAGTAGTGGAATACTAGCTGTAACATGGTTGTCGCCTTTCCAGTCAGCTTCCACTAATCAGAAGCGAGGAGTGGGCATGGATGTCTGACCTCTGTGACATTTTAAGAAACTTTGAGGAATAAACAAAGATGGTGAGCTGCAATAATGCTAGTATCAGAGTACCCATCCCACTTCTGTGTCTACTCAAACGCTCGCTGCTCACAATTAAGGACGACGCTTTGCATGTGGAAAAGGTGGAAATGGGGGAAGAAGACATTACACAGGGTGATAGCCAGACCACGCTCCGTCCGTCTTCTCAGAGCGAATTGGATGATGAAGAGGAGGAGGAAGACAGGAGACGGTTGCCTCCGCTACAGAGGGTAGTACCCATGGATGTGTAATTCCATCTGTTCAGCATGGATGGGCAGAAGAGGAGGAAGAGGATGAGGAGATTGAGAGTGATCCTCCAGATGATGACAGTGAAGTCTTGCCTGTTGGTACTCTGGAACACATAGCTGACTTTATGTTAGGCTACCTTTCCTGCGACCCGCGAGTTATACACATTTTAAACAACACTGACTACTGAGCGTTCACCCTTCTCGACCCCTGCTACAAAGAGGACTTCTCATCTCTCATTTCTCTGGTGGAGAGGATGAGCAAAACGGTGCAATACCAGAAGGTACTTGTAAAATTGCACCAAAAATTTCCATCTGAGTCACAAGGAGGTAAAAGTTTTGGAAGATGGTGAAGAAGTACGTAACAAACCGTGTCAGCATCCTCAGTGATCTCTCAGTGCCTTACAAATACTGGGTGTCCAAGCTGGACACGTGGCACAAACTGGCGCTCTACGCCTTCGAGGTGCTGGCCTGCCCTGCTGCCAGTGTTTTGTCTGAGCGGGTATATAGTGCTGCTGGTGGCATTATAACAGGTAAGCGTATCCGCCTGTCAACTGAAAATGCTGACAAGTTGACTCTTTTAAAAATGAGCAAGGCCTGGATTGCCCCAGACTTCTCGACTCTACCAGAGGAAAGTGGATGAACAAAGGCACTTTAAATGTGTTGTTTAATGTACTCAATACACAGTATTCCCATACATCCCTTCCACCACAAAAAAGGGTATATGGTTAAATCTTCCTTTTCTTATCCTCCTCCTCCTCTTGCATCATATCAACATGCTTATTCGTCACATATAATGCACTCGCGTATATGCCCTCACATATAATGTTTTACAGGGTCAGCTCATCTACAGGCCCTCGCATATAATGTTTTACAGGGTCAGCTCACCTGCAGGCCCTCGCATATAATTTTTTGCAGTGTCAGCTCACCTGCAGACCCTTGCATACAATGTTTTACATGGTCAACTCATCTTCATGCCCTCGCATATAATATTTTAAAGGGTCAGCTGACCTGCAGGCCCTCACATATAATATTTTATAGGTTCAGCTCAACTGCAGGCCCTCGCATATAATGTTTTACAGGGTCAGCTCACCTCTAGGCACTCACATATAATGTTTTACAGGGTCCGCTCACCTGCAGGCCCTCACTTATAATATTTTATAGGTTCAGCTCAACTGCAGGCCCTCGCATATAATGTTTTACAGGGTCAGCTCACCTGCAGGCCCTCACCTACAATCTTTTACAGGGTCAGCTCACCTTCTGATGACAACAGCAACGTCTTGCCTGTTGGTAATCTGGCACACATGGCTGACTTCATGTTAGGCTGCCTTTCCCGTGACCCACACGTTATACACATTTTAGACAACACGGATTACTGGCTGTTCACCCTTATTGACTCCCGCTACAAAGAGAACTTCTCATCTTCCATTCCTCTGGAAGAGAGGACAATCAAAACGGTGCTATACCAGAAGGTGCTTGTTGAAAAATTGCTCCAATGTTGATAGGGCAGACCTCCAAATGAATTGTCGCCGTCATGGGGACGTGCAATTGCCTAGAAGTTATCTAGAGTCAAGAAAGCGGCAGCAGGCCCTCACTTACAAGTCCAGTCTCAGTAGCCAAAAGTCTGGTCAACACAATCCTCACCATGATGGCACACTGGGTGAACGTTGTGGAGGCCAGGAGCAAGTTGGCTGCTGGCACCAGACTTGCCCTCCAATAGATCCTCGTTAATGGAAAGTGTACTCATTCCAATAACAGGGCCTCTTAAGAGTGCTGTATTGTTATTTATCCTCACTACCTCGCAGAGTTCGGAGTGGGTAATTGCCGCACGCCTGCTGCCTTTCTTGGATGCTTGTGCTTTAATAACTTTACCCACCCTCTCTGGGTGGTTCACAATTAGGAAAAAAAAAAGGGGCAATGTAACAACAGCCAATCGGATTTCAGCCATTGACCTCACTTGGATGTGGTAGCCGTTTCTCAGACTCCCTCTCTGGCATGGAACCCTGATTCCCCGTTACCCGTGATCACCATGGTAGGCATAGAAAAGAACATCAAAAGTTGATAGGGCAGACATCTGAATGGATCGTCGCTGTCACGGAGACGTGCAATTGCCCAGAGGTTATCTAGAGTCACCAATGCGGCAGCAGGCCCTCGCCCGTAATGTTTTAGATGGTCAGATCAGCAGGCCCTTTCTCCAAATGCTTTTGAGGGTCACTAGCAGGCTATCAATCATAATTTTTCAAGGGTGTGTGTGATGCCCTCCTTTATGTGTAACAAAAGGTGTTTTGGAGTGCCAGTTCCTTTTTTTGGCAGCCCTTTCACTTAGTGCATAGGCTTTATGAGTGTAGGAGTCCCCCTACCTGAACTATTGTACCACAATGTGAATGAGGCCCTCCATTAAGTGATACAGAGTTTGCATTGGAGAAGCTCTTCCTTGTAATTTTTGGCAGCACTTTATATACAAGTAAATATACAGGAAACAATGTTTCTTAACAATTTTTCCTCTAAACATTTTTTTTTCCCATGCTGTTTCAGAACCATTTTGGTGGTGTTTCCGTCAATTTCTGACATTTTCCTATGAGCCAGGCCCCCTCCCCTCTTCAGAGCAGGGGGTACTTGGTTTAATGCTTGGGTTCTTCCGTTGGCTTCCATTATACTCAGGTGCTCAAACATCCCGATGTGTTCAGCCCCAGCCCCCGAGCACCATGGTACTTGATCAACACTAATAATAAGGCATTTATTATGATTAATTTCTTGTGTGTATGTGTGTAGATATGTGAGAGCCAAAAAAGATAATATAAGCTAGTGTATAAAGCATGTGTATTTTTTGCTAACACAGTTCTAGCTAGCAAACATCTGTGGTCATGGAAGTGTTGATTTTACTTGCCGCTTATTTGCTAGCAGTCTATGAGTAGATGAGAAAGTTTCATACAAAGAGCTTTTCATTAATGCTTAGGATCAAGAGAATCTAAAACTAAATAAAGGATAAGGATTACTTTGGACTGACGTTTTCCAACACAAAGAAAAATGTCAGAATAGGTGGTTTCAGAAGTTGTTAGTTATCAACACTTTATATGTTCCCATGAGAAGATTAGATATGTATTGTGTCAAGTCAGAATACATATGTGTCTTAATGGCACAGCATCATCCAAGACCAAAGGGCTGTGACTTCCTTGATCTACAGTACTTCATGAAATTGGAATAATCTTTCAGTCTTGTTTACTGCCGTTCAATTGATCAGCTTGTTTGAGGAGCATGGTTGTATTGTGAATTTTTATGCATCTTAACAATAGCATAACAATAATTTATCTGTCTAATCACTACTCCAAATAAATAGGATTTAATTTAAACTGCTCATTGTCACCCACAAAGCTCTCCACAGTGTTGCACCTCCTACTTCTCCTCCTCATTTCTATCTACCACCCTATCCGTGCTCTCCATTAAGCCAATGACTTATGACTAACATCCATCGTAATCCAAACCTCTCACTCTCATCTCCAAGGCTTCTCCCGTGCTGCACCAGTTCTCTTGAATGCCCTACCCCAAGCAATTAGGTTTATTCACAACATCCACAGATTTAGGCACTTCCTAAAAACATTTTTTTTTAGGGTGGCCTATTACATTCCCTAATCTACCCCCCCCCCCCCCAACACCATTCACTATTCTCCTGAACTTGACCTGTCATAAAAACCTACCCACTACACCCCATGCACTCAGAAGCACTGCAGATATTGGCTGGTGACTTTCTCATGCAGCTTCATATCTACTGCCATATTGTGTTAAGATGGCTGGATCATTGTACAAAACAAGCACGGTTAATCAACTAAATATGGAGTAGATTAACCCCTTCCCAACATCCGACCTACATGTATGGCAGATGTTGGTAGTTTAAATGTGGTGCCAGTTTAGAAGCTGAGCTTGCACCATAGCCAGCAGGCAATGCCTCCTATCACAGACATTTAACCTCTGAGATGCTGTTGTGAAATGTGACCACAGATTCTGAAAAATTATTTAAAGGGAAGGGGCTCATGGGATGAAATGGCAGGAGCCTTCTAAAGGCTCCCTGACCTGCCATTATAAACGTTCTATTAAACTCTGTAACAGTTAAACCTTAATAGGTGTGAATTTTTTTTTCTAAAAACCGCTGTACTATTTTTATTGGTATCACCATGTCCAAAAATGCCTAAACTATTAAATTATGAAGGTCTTTATTCCATATAGTTCCTTCCCCCAAAAATTTAATAAAAATAAAAAATGTATACATAAGCCCCTGAACTTGCTCGCAAAAAAAAAAAAAAAAAAAAAAAAAAACAGCCCTCACACAGCTTTGTAGATCGAAATATAACAAATTTATGGATTTCAAAATATGCCAAATTTTTTAATGAATGAAAAAAAAGGGATGGTATTACTGGAATCCTACTGACCTAAAAAGTGTGTCAATTTTACCACATAGTGAATGGCATAAAAAGGAAACTCATAAAACAGTGGCACAACTGCATTTTTTTCCAATTCCAACCCATTAATAATCTTGTCCAGATTTCCAATACATTGTGTAGAATATTAAATGGTGCCAGTAGAAAGTACAACTTGTCCTCAGAAAACAATAGTAATAGCATATTGAAGCCTGGGAATAAAAATTGAAAATGCAGAAATGAAAAATGGTGGAGCAGGAAGGATTTAATTAAATTACAAATCTTTTTTGTGACTTTGAGTTTGTGTTTGGAAATGTGCACCCATTTTCATGCAAGTCATGTATTGGCGACATAAGATTTTACATATTATATTATTACCTGAAGCCATCCTTGCTCAGGAGAACATTTGCAAATAAATATGACTGACACAGATTCCTAGAGGTTCATAGAGTAAGACTCTATATATTTCAATAGGAAATAGATTAGAACACTATCCAATTATAATCATTGGAAGCTCATATAAGCTTCAGTATTGAATTTCTGCCTCTGACCCCTGATGATGCGAGGTGGTTTAAAAGGTTTACCCAGAAAAATATATTTATAAAACGTATTCTTGGGATAGGACATCAGTGTCAGATCTGTGGAGTGCGACAGCAGGGACTCCTGCACCTCAGCTGTTAGAAGAGGCTTTGAGCACTGCAGGTCAGTGACATCATGGTAGAGTTGTCACATGGCCTAGTTTCAATACCAAGCACTGCCACTATATGATGTATGGCGCTGTCCAGGAGTGAACTGATACTTTAAAATGGCTATGGAAACAAACTAAAACTGGACCAATTTCATAATTGGATCTAGATTGACATAAGGCAGGAAAACACAAGTAGGTGGGGGTCCAGCAGTACCTTAGGGCAGCACAAAATACTGCCCCAGAATCAAATATCACAGTGCAGCATAAAAAAAAATGATGCCTGCATCACAGTACTCAACTGTATCACTGTACTGAGGATGGTGATACAGTTGAATTCAGGAGGGCACCTGCAGATGCCATCCAGGGGCATAAGTACCTGATGCTCCTAGCATTAATTAATGCTGAGAGCATCAGATCATTATGTTTCCAACTGTTGGCCATGAAGAGCGCTCAGGCGGCCCCTGGATCATCAGCCCACCAGGAAATTTCCCTGAAGGGTCTATAGCCAGTTCGCTCTTGGCGCTGTCCTTGCTAAACTGCCAAATGCCTGCATCACTTACCAGACCTCAGTGGAGCACAGTGGCTCCATGAAGCAGCTGATTGTGGGGGTATCGGTACTTGGACCCCCACTGATGTGATAATGGTGACCGATCCTGAGGATAGGTAATCATTATGATTTCCCAGATAACCCATTTAACCCCTTCTCAACCAGCAACACTGCAGTAAGTGAGTTCACAACCAGCACCATTATAGTACGACTTACTGATCGGAATGGCACAGTAGCTGACAGCAATTCCCCTGCTGTATCTGTCGGAATCTCTGAAAACTATGATGTCAGTGTATTTCTGTCAATGGTTAATGCTGATTTAATGCTGGTTTAATAAGGGAGCAAGCTCCCTTTCTCTATTCGTCGGCTGGGGTGCTGATGGCTGCTAATGGTCTCACAAAGGCCTAGGGACCTGCCAGCTCCATAGTTGTATGAGATCCACTCTTCATCACCCTACCTAAGGGTTATAACCAAGAAAATGCCAGCCCTTGATAAGTGGCTTGATTTAAGTTGGTCATCATAGGCCCATTAAGAATTCCTCATCTATGACACACACTTTGCCAAATGGTTGCAGCACTTATTTTCTAATATGTCAACACCATCATTGGGAGAAAGATTAGCTGAACAACAGTAAGTGAAAGCATGACTTCCAAGATACCATCCACTTGTCCCAGTCCTGGGATGATAGTTTTGCATCAACATTATTTAATTTGCCAAGAAAAGACAAGTTGGCACTTGCAAGAGATGAAAAAAACCGTTTCTGAATGTTATGGAAGAAGATTTTGCCCAGGACAATTCTATAGCAAATAGAGTCTCCTCTTTTAAACTTACCCTAAAGGGGAAAATTGAGATGGAAAGGCATTTTGTGGAGTTCATGCTGAACATATTTGACACAGATCATGCAGAACCTGCACCACCACTATAGAAAAGAAAAAAAACGTTGATGTGTACAACTCTTGCAAACCTGCTGCTTCATAGGGCCCAACCTAAAAAACAGCTTCATAGCAGTGCTTCAAACAAGAACCTGTTGGCCAACATCCAGCAAATATTTCATTGCTTTATTGTCATAGAAGCCATTACCTAAGAATCCTATGGCACAAGGTCAACAATATAAAAAATTAGGTAATAGATAACCAGATGAAGTGTCTTTGGTCACAGCTTCTCTCCTGCTGTAGCAATCTATGGTCTGAGAAAGACAGCCCAGGAAGGTACGGTAAGCAGGGGAATGGACCTGATGCTGATTAATTTATTAATAATTACTATGTAGATGATTGATTTAACCGCCTCCGGACAGCCTACGCAGGTGTGCGGTCCGGAGGCGGCAGCCCTGCGCACGACGACGCATATACGCGTCATCTCGCGAGGGCCAGGATTTCCTGTGAACGCGCGCACACAGGCGCGCGCGCTCACAGGAACTGAAGGTAAGCGAGTGGATCTCCAGCCTGCCAGCGGCGATCGCTCGCTGGCAGGCTGGAGATCTGATTTTTTTAACCCCTAACAGGTATATTAGACGCTGTTTTGATAAGAGCGTCTAATATACCTGCTACCTGGTCCTCTGGTGGTCCCTTTTGTTAGGATCGACCACCAGAGGACACAGGTAGGTCAGTAAAGTCGCACCCAAACACTACACTACACCCCCCCCCGTCACGTATTAACCCTTTATGAACCCCTGATCACCCATGATCACCCCATATAAACTCCCTGATCACCCCCCTGTCATTGATCACCCCCCTGTCATTGATCACCCCCCTGTCATTGATCACCCCCCTGTCAGGCTCCGTTCAGACGTCCGTATGATTTTTACGGATCCACGGATACATGGATCGGATCCGCAAAACACATGCGGACGTCTGAATGGAGCCTTACAGGGGGGTGATCAATGACAGGCGGGTGATCACCCATATACACTCCCTGATCACCCCCTGTCATTGATCACCCGCCTGTCATTGATCACCCCCCTGTAAGGCTCCATTCAGACGTCCGCATGTGTTTTACGGATCCATGGATACATGGATCGGATCCGCAAAACACATGCGGACGTCTGAATGGAGCCTTACAGGGGGGTGATCAATGACAGGCGGGTGATCACCCATATACACTCCCTGATCACCCCCTGTCATTGATCACCCCCCTGTAAGGCTCCATTCAGACGTGAGCATGATTTTTACGGATCCATGGATACATGGATCGGATCCGCAAAACACATGCGGACGTCTGAATGGAGCCTTACAGGGGGGTGATCAATGACAGGCGGGTGATCACCCATATACACTCCCTGATCACCCCCTGTCATTGATCACCCGCCTGTCATTGATAACCCCCCTGTAAGGCTCCATTCAGACGTCCGCATGTGTTTTGCGGATCCGATCCATGTATCCATGGATCCGTAAAAATCATACGGACGTCTGAATGGAGCCTTACAGGGGGGGTGATCATTGACAGGGGGGTGATCACCCTGATCACCCCCTGTCATTGATAACCCCCCTGTAAGGCTCCATTCAGACGTCCGCATGTGTTTTGCGGATCCGATCCATGTATCCATGGATCCGTAAAAATCATACGGACGTCTGAATGGAGCCTTACAGGGGGGGTGATCAGTGACAGGGGGGTGATCACCCTGATCACCCCCTGTCATTGATAACTCCCCTGTAAGGCTCCATTCAGACGTCCGCATGTGTTTTGCGGATCCGATCCATGTATCCATGGATCCGTAAAAATCATACGGACGTCTGAATGGAGCCCTACAGGGGGGGTGATCAGTGACAGGGGGGTGATCACCCTGATCACCCCCTGTCATTGATTACTCCCCTGTAAGGCTCCATTCAGACGTCCGCATGTGTTTTGCAGATCCGATCCATGTATCCATGGATCCGTAAAAATCATACGGACGTCTGAATGGAGCCTTACAGGGGGGGTGATCAGTGACAGGGGGGTGATCACCCTGATCACCCCCTGTCATTGATAACCCCCCTGTAAGGCTCCATTCAGACGTCCGCATGTGTTTTGCGGATCCGATCCATGTATCCATGGATCCGTTAAAATCAGACGGACGTCTGAATGGAGCCCTACAGGGGGGGTGATCAGTGACAGGGGGGTGATCACCCTGATCACCCCCTGTCATTGATAACTCCCCTGTAAGGCTCCATTCAGACGTCCGCATGTGTTTTGCGGATCTGATCCATGTATCCATGGATCCGTAAAAATCATACGGACGTCTGAATGGAGCCTTACAGGGGGGGGTGATCAGTGACAGGGGGGTGATCACCCTGATCACCCCCTGTCATTGATAACCCCCCTGTAAGGCTCCATTCAGACGTCCGCATGTGTTTTGCGGATCCGATCCATGGATCCGTAAAAATCATACGGACGTCTGAATGGAGCCTTACAGGGGGGTGATCAATGACAGGGGGGTGATCAGGGAGTCTATATGGGTGATCACCCCCCTGTCATTGATCACCCCCCTGTCATTGATCAACCCCCCTGTAAGGCTCCATTCAGACATTTTTTTGGCCCAAGTTAGCGGAAATTTTTTGTTTGTTTTTGTTTTTGTTTTTTCTTACAAAGTCTCATATTCCACTAACTTGTGTCAAAAAATAAAATCTCACATGAACTCGCCATACCCCTCACGGAATCCAAATGCGTAACATTTTTAGACATTTATATTCCAGACTTCTTCTCACGCTTTAGGGCCCCTAAAAAGCCAGGGCAGTATAAATACCCCACATGTGACCCCATTTCGGAAAGAAGACACCCCAAGGTATTCCGTGAGGGGCATATTGAGTCCATGAAAGATTGAAATTTTTGTCCTAAGTTAGCGGAAAGTGAGACTTTGTGAGAAAAAAACAAAAAAAAACAATATCCGCTAACTTATGCAAAAAAAAAAAAATTTCTATGAACTCGCCAGGCCCCTCATTGAATACCTCGGGGTGTCTTCTTTCCAAAGTGGGGTCACATGTGGGGTATTTATACTGCCCTGGCTTTTTAGGGGCCCGAAAGTGTGAGAAGAAGTCTGGGATCCAAATGTCTAAAAATGCCCTCCTAAAAGGAATTTGGGCACCTTTGCGCATCTAGGCTGCAAAAAAGTGTCACACATCTGGTATCGCCATACTCAGGAGAAGTTGGACAATGTGTTTTGGGGTGTCATTTTACATATACCCATGCTGGGTGAGAAAAATATCTTGGTCAAATGCCAACTTTGTATAAAAAAATGGGAAAAGTTATCTTTTGCCAAGATATTTCTCTCACCCAGCATGGGTATATGTAAAATGACACCCCAAAACACATTCCCCAACTTCTCCTGAGTATGGCGATACCAGATGTGTGACACTTTTTTGCAGCCAAGGTGGGCAAAGGGGCACATATTCCAAAGTGCACCTTTCGGATTTCGCAGGCCATTTTTTACACATTTTGATTGCAAAGTTCTTCTCACACATTTGGGCCCCTAAATTGCCAGGGCAGTATAACTACCCCACAAGTGACCCCATTTTGGAAAGAAGACACCCCAAGGTATTCCGTGAGGGGCATGGCGAGTTCCTAGAATTTTTTATTTTTTGTCGCAAGTTAGTGGAATATGAGACTTTGTAAGAAAAAAATAAAAATAAAAAATCATCATCATTTTCCGCTAACTTGTGACAAAAAATAAAAAGTTCTATGAACTCACTATGCCCATCAGCGAATACCTTAGGGTGTCTACTTTCCGAAATGGGGTCATTTGTGGGGTTTTTCTACTGTCTGGGCATTGTAGAACCTCAGGAAACATGACAGGTGCTCAGAAAGTCAGAGCTGCTTCAAAAAGCGGAAATTCACATTTTTGTACCATAGTTTGTAAACGCTATAACTTTTACCCAAACCATTTTTTTTTTTGCCCAAACATTTTTTTTTATCAAAGACATGTAGAACTATAAATTTAGCAAAAAATTTATATATGGATGTCTTTTTTTTTTTGCAAAATTTTACAGCTGAAAGTGAAAAATGTCATTTTTTTGCAAAAAAATCGTTACATTTCGATTAATAACAAAAAAAGTTAAAATGTCAGCAGCAATAAAATACCACCAAATGAAAGCTCTATTAGTGAGAAGAAAAGGAGGTAAAATTCATTTGGGTGGTAAGTTGCATGACCGAGCGATAAACGGTGAAAGTAGTGTAGTGCCGAAGTGTAAAAAGTGCAATGGTCATGAAGGGGGTTTCAGCTAGCGGGGCTGAAGTGGTTAAAGAAAGAAACGATTGGTCTCCACATCATAACTTAGGGTATGGGATCTGACCCCAAAAAGTTTTCTTCAACTGCTAGATGGTAATGAAAAGATTTCCTTAGGATGATTTTGAAACTACAGTAACTTAAAGGACTTTTAGCTCAGTTATTATGCTTCCCCCATAGAGTGCTGCATAGGTTTTCTGAGAGACATTAAACAAGGATTTGAATAGATAGATACATTTAAATTCCAAGTGTCAGCCTCTGACAACAGATAAGGAGTTTTATTTGTTGTGAACAGCATAGTTTCAATCACTACTCATGGCAAGATATTGTTGAGACTTTATCACAAAAATCTAGAACACCGCTCAAGCTATTGAGAAACAGTACAGGTGGGAGACAAGGAAGAAGTCTTTGAAAATTTTATCCAAGTCCAATGTTGTTATGATACCAGCTCCCTTTCAGCTGCTGTCAGAAGAGAATTTCCCATTTTCTTCAACACATAGATCAAAGCCTATAGTACTATATCCTATCTGAGAATTTCTGAAGCCTACAACGAACCATACCAGGAATTTGTCCTAGATCACAAGGTTATTCATGATACATTTACAACCAGACAGCAATGGAGTACAGCACATGAGAAGTTTCTCCTGAGCAGTGGGATTACATCCGCACTGACCTTAATATACATATCTAATCTTGATACAAGACCTGCACCTGCATCAGGCCTTTAAGGCAACATGTAGTTTCTACCAATACGCTTGCTTGAGGATTCCTATTTAATTCCTACAAACGTCATCTATGAGCTGGTAGATCCCAAATGACAAGGAAATTCATTCACAAACATCATGCTCCATGGATATGTAATCACTGAACCAGTTATTCTTGTTTTAAGGGAAGAAGGTACTTGAAGAAGGACACAGCCTCCAGACTGCATGATGCGAAGCATGCCACCACAAACTGCCAGCTGTGTTATACTTTGGAACACTTTACTATTTGGAGAATGCCATTGATGAAAATGTTCGCAACCTGTGGTTTTCTCAACCTTAAGGTTTCTTGCTGGAACTTGTAAAGATGGTTTCCTACTATTGTGATTTACTGTGTTATTGAGTTATTGTTTATTCTTGTACATTTAATTTATTTTGTCTTTCAGAAGTCAGGATCCACTACTGAACCTCACTTAGGGAAATTGCTAATGTTTGATCAATCATGAAATCTAAAGATTTCAGATGAGAATTGTCATGTTCCACAAACCATGGTTTAATTCACTATTCTACTGCTGTTATGCATATAGTTTGTGTTTTTCTATGTTTTTCCCTGGTCTCTTCCTGTACTCAGGCTCTCATGTTGTCAATCTCAACCTCTTCTTATTTTACTTCATTCCATACTATGGATGCCTGAGCTGTGGAAAAGACACTTTCCTTATAGCACTATAACAGATTCACCAAGTTTAAACAACTATAGCCTCTATAGATATGTATGCAATGATCTATACTCCCAGTTGCCTCAATGTTCCCAGCTTCTATTGGTAGCCCAATGCAGATAACATCCTTATTTATTCAATGGTTGTGTTAATCTAATTGCTCTCTTCTAGCCTCACCTCTCGTGTGCACGCCGCTCCGGCCAGTAACTGGCATGCGTGCGGGGAAGTTGGTGAGAGTTAGTCCGAGAATGGTTCCTGTGTGACATCACACCTCTAAGTACGGGTGCCTCCAGGAAAAAAAAAAACTTCCAACGTGTTTCGAAACACTCGTGTTTCTTCGTCAGGAATAGGTAAGTGTGTTGATTCTCCTCCTTAAATTGGCATTTCATTTCAATGGCAACTCATACACGGAGCAAAGGCGGATCTTTTGTGTGTTACCAACCAAATAATAGTTGTTATAACTAACTTTTGTGGGGATATTCTATATATGGATAATGTTATAATTCTTAAAGATGGATCATTTTAAGTGTATTGTGGGAAGTGTATTTAATAGCAGGCAAATAGTTAAATTTCTTGGTTTATACCCCTAGGTGCCAAGCTATTCAGCTTATATATCCATTGGCTTTCATAACGGGACATTTTTTTAATATATTCCCCGCCTCTCATATGCTTCTTTACTTTTTCAATACCTCTAAATAAGAAGGCTTAAAAACGGCCCCCATGGTATTCTGCGTAGTGGCCTTATAGGGCATGGCCATCATATTTTCTGTGTGTTTTTAATATGCTCCCCAACCCTTATATCCATATATATATAATATCCCCACAAAAGCTAGCTATAACAACTATTAGTATAGTGGGTAACAGGCAGATCCTTTGCTCCGTGTATGAGTTGCCATAGGAACAGAATGCCAATTTAAAGAGGACCTTTCACCTGAAAATGAAAGTTAAACTTAAGATATAGCCTTATTTACGTGCCCCTGGTATTGCTTATTCAGTCATTCATTTTTCAATCAGTGCCCTCGTTTGTCCGTGCTGCCCCCTGGAATATTTGCCGCCTTGTATGCTAATGAGCCATTTGGCTCAACTGAGCGGGCCTTCAAAAGTTCTCCCGGGCGTGTCATTCTTCTCCCTGGCACGGAGCGCATCCAATCAGCGTACTCCGCTCTTAGCCAGGGAGAAGACACTACAGTTCTCGTGAGATGGCGCCAGCTACGGATGAATGAAATCGCTCCAGTTCTCCAGTTCTCGCGAATCTCATGAGAACTGGAGCGTCTTCTCCCTGGCTAAGAGCAGAGTGTGCTGATTGGATGCGCTTCGTGCCAAGGAGAAGAATGACACGCCCAGGAGAAATTTTGAAGGCCCGCCCAGTTAAGCCTACAAGGTGGCAAATATTCCGGAGGGCAGCGCGGACAAACGGGGGCACTGATTGAAAAGTGAATGACTGAATAAGCAATACCGAGGACATGTAAGTAAGGCTATATCTTTGTTTAACTTTCATTTTCAGGTGAAAGGTCCTCTTTAAGGAAGAGAATCAACAAAGTTACCTATCCCTGATGAAGAAACACATTGGCAGTTTTTTTTTCCCCTGGAGGCACACATACTTGCAGGTGTGATGTCACACAGGAACAGTTCTTGGACTAACTCTCACCAGCTTCCGGCCGGAGCCGGTGCACAGAAGAGGGGAGGCTAGAAGATAGTGCAATTGGATTAACACGACCATTGAAGAAATACGGCTCTTACCTGCATTGGACTACCAATAGAAGCTGGGAACATTGAGGCAACTGGAGTATAGAATCAAAGGTGAGATCATTGCATACATACCTATAGCGGCTATAGTTGTTTAAACTTTGTAAATTTGTTATAGTGCTATAAGGGAAGTGTCTTTTCCACAGCTCGTGGATCCATTTAACCATATATTCCCCATAAGGCAGATTGTGCTGAGTCTCGGCAGTGCACTCAATCGTATACCCAGCAGCGGCTCCCTGGGTTGACACCACGGTAGTATAAGACACACAGGTCACCAATATTAGCGGCAGCGCAGGGGTATTCTTACTACTTTTGTACAACCACATTCATTCCATACTATGCTGTTGTAGTATTGAGACATCTCCTGTTGATCTCTGGCAAAGAATAATCTTTTAAACTTCTGCATTCAGTTTGAAAATAAACCTCATTTGGATTTTTCCTACATGCCTCAGTGGATCTGACATTGTTGACAATATTTCCTGGTATAAGTGCACAACCAATACAGACATACCCATAGAGACTGTCTCACGTGCCTCGCATTGAATGCCTACCTATTGAGTCAGAAAACCACTAGAAGAAGCCTAGGACCCTACTGAATTATTTTAATACAGTTAACTCAACAATAAAACAGTATGAAATATACTCCTAGTCTACCTCTAGTGGTGGATGCATGCAGTCAGAAGTTTATCATTTAACTATTTTTATATGTAAGTGATTTGGAGCCCAGTATCAGCATAGAAATTGATTATAAATAACAAAAATGGTGTTCAAGGGTTAATATTCAATTTTAACGGAAATATATATGGTATATATCCTTTTCATTGCATTAGTATAAGTATCCTTTAGTATCAACCATGTTAAAGGGCATCTACAATAGCATTTCTAGCTTATATTAGGAAGAACTGCAACATTTATTTTCCTATTTTTTAATGACAGAATCCTGTCCAGATAATTCTTTTGGGCTATAAAATGGTCTTGATCTTCTCTGGACCATGAACAGTGAAACTAGATAACCTCTTTTCCAAAGAAAAGTAATTTCCATATTTATTGACAAATTTAATTTACACCTCAGAGTTTCTACCTTAAAAAGAAGTTATTTTCACTTTAAAATGTATCGTGCTTTAACAGTCAGTGAGGCGTTAATGATTACTATGGTCCTAGAGGTTTCTGCCTCCTCTCTCCAGTGAAATGAATTTATAATAGATAATCCTCAAGCACGAATACTCCATTAAAATGTACGATGTGACGTTTCCAGCTTGGAGAATATGGAAATGGGATGCTTTGGAGCTGAGCATATCTGAGATGTCAGTTCAATTATCTTGTCTTATTAAATTGCACCCACAAAGCAATAAGGCACTTTTTTAGTCCAATGTACAAACTAAATAAATGACCAAATCTGTTAAATAATTAGCTACTGGAAAGTGTGTGCATGCATTTGACCATATATTGGATACACTATATATAAACAAGTCCAGTATATCTATATACAGTAACAGCATTATCAATATTATAGTCATGCACATCAAAAAACTCCACACAATAAAAAATATAATACAATTACAGTGATAATTTTGAGTACAGTCATTAAGATCTCACTATCAGACCATTACAAATTTCCTAGCTTGCTCTTCAATGACTAAAATGCTTCCTCTAGAACAAAGCATCCTAAACATTTTCTATAATCTGTCAAAACGCGGGGATACCTAAGCATCATCATTAGCTGAATTCAATGTTTAATCTATTTCATGTACTACTGTGCTAAAAAGTTTTGAGACTGCAACAAATTTTGATTTTTCACAAAGTTTGCTGCTTTAGTTTGATCAGATGAATTGCAATTAATTGCAAAGTCATTCTTTGCTATGAAAATTAAATTAATCATAAAAAACTCTTGTAATTGTATTTCAGCCACGAATCTGCTAACATCATTTCAGTGATGTTCTCAATGGCTCAGGAGAAAGTGTTAAAGAGGACAAGGCAACTGATTCTATTCTGTTGGTTACCTCCAAGGAAACTTTGAAGGAGGCTCCAGCCACCAACAAAAGTCCAGCATGTGAAAGGACTGTCATCTGAAGACTCTGGATTTGGAATCAGAACATGCTCAGGAATGGCAGCAGGCAGGTGTGAGTGCATCTGTGTACACAGGGAGGCAAAGGCTTTTGTAGGAATGCCTAGTGTTAAGAAGGGCAGCAAAGAAGTTACTTCTCTCCAAGAAAACATCAAGGACGGATTGATATTCTACAGAAAGTACAGGCTTTGTATTACAGAAGACCGAGGTAAAGCTATTTTCTCTGATGAAGTTCCCTTCTGAGTCAACAACTGGCGGGAGTGGGAACGGATGCAGAATGGTCGCAGCAGTGCCAGCAGCAGTGCACAGGGGACAGCACCTCCTGCCACCGTCCTGCAGCCATCCCATCTGCTTCCAACAATGCATTCCCACTCCACCACTCCCTATCCTAGAGGTACTGGCACCGGCAGCCAGACCTCTGCTTCATCTGCACCGTCCTCTATAGCCTCCACTGTCGTGCGGCGCCAGCCGTCGATTGCCGACGCATTTGAATGAACCACACCCTACGCCCCCAGGGACCGACGTGTGCATTCAGTCAATGGGCTCCTGGCAAGTGTTATCGACCAAAATATGATGCCCTTCAATATTGTGGACTGCAATCCATTCCGGCAGATGTTGGAACAGGCCCAACCAAGAAGGCATGTCCCCAGCCACCATTTCTTTGCCAGGACCTGCCCTACACAAGCACATTGTGCAGAATGTATCCCTGTCGCTGGATCACGCTGTCAGCGACAGGGCGCATCTGACAATGGATGCCTGGAACAGCAGAAATGGGCAGGAATGATACATCAGTATTACAGCCCATTGGGTGTCCCTCTGAGATGCCGGGGAGGGATGATCAGATGTGGCAGTATCTCAGTTTGTAGTGCTGCCAAAGGGTGTCCGGGAGAACTGCTGATCAACCCAAAGCCACCCCTGTTGAGCCCCCCAGCAAGCATCCCCATAGCTATGCAAGTGTGGGGCACATCCGCTGCCAGGCCGTGCTCCAGCTTGTGAGCTTAGGGGAATGGAGATACACTGAACTTGATGTTCTGGCCGCACTCCAGGCTCAGGTCCACAAATGGCTGACATCCCCAAGGCTCCAGGCAGGTAGGGTTGTCTGTGACAATGGCAGCAACCTCCTCTCCGCCTTTAATGCAGGCACTCTAACACATGTGCCCTGCATGGCACATGTCCTCAACCTTGTGGTACAGAAGTTCCTACGCACATACCCAAGGTTGAGCGACATCGTGTAACGTGTATGTAGGATTGCCAGCCACTTCAGATGCTCCCCAACTGCCACCGGGTCCCTTTCCAAACTGCAGCAGAACAACAGCCTGCCACCTCACAGGCTGATTGTTGACAGCGTGACGTGGTGGAACGCCACCCTCCACATGCTGGAGAGTTTGTGGGAGCAGCGATGGGTGGTGAAAGAATACCTGCTTTACCAAAGCACTTCCGGGCCATCATACCCACTCCCCTACATCACAAATGCGGAGTGGTGGCAGATACACCAGGTCTGCCATGTGTCGGCCCCATTCGATCAGGCAACCAAGATGGTCAGCGGGGAGCATGTCGGCCTCAATCACGTGCTCCCCATAGTGTTCCTGCTGGACAGGACACTTGATCGCCTGCTCGATTCTGGTGAGAGTGCCTTGGTTGAGCAAGAAGAGGCAACAATGCTCCACCAAGACCAGCCCCAGGAGGAAGAATTTGTTGAGGAGTTTGCTGATGTCCAGGAGTCTGGGCCTGGTCAGGAGGGAGAGCCGGTGAGTGCTGTGGGCACCATTAGTCTTGGGGCGGGGCGGCTCCCACAAGGAGCAGCAGCAGCAGGAGGACCAAGATTTCATGGTCCCGGGCAGCCAAGAAGAGTCACAGCAGGCTGTTATCTTCCCCATGGCTGCCCACATGCTGTGATGCCTTAGGAGGGACCCCTGGATCAGGAAAATTAAGGTCTGTCTGCGGGTCTGTCTTATCCTCCGGCTGGAGCAGCCACACCCTCAGCCTCATGGTCCAGTTCTTCCCGCCCATCTCACCCAGCAGGTGACTGGCCCAAGCAGCTGGCCCGCATGGTGGCAGACTACATGAGTTCCGTTGGTGCTTCCGACAGCATGAGCACTGATAACCCCAGGTACTGTTTGTAGTCTGTTTTGAAGGCAACATGTGTTCTGGAGTTACATAGAACTGCCGGCAACCTTAACCCACAAAACAAATGCAGCTGAGCTTCATCTTTGTGGACTTGACATAGAAAATCAGATCCTGTAGGTTCCAAAAAAAGTACAGTAATCCGGTCATCTACAATGCAGGGCTTCCAGGGATAGATGGGGTAGATATTTTTGGAACCTACAGGATCTGATTTTCTATGTCAAGTCCGCAAAGATGAAGCTCAGCTGCATTTGTTTTGTGGGTTAAGGTTGCCGGCAGTTCTATGTAACTCCAGAACACATGTTGCCTTCAAAACAGACTACAAACAGTACCTGGGGTTATCAGTGCTCATGCTGTCGGAAGCACCAACGGAACTCATGTAGTCTGCCACCATGCGGGCCAGCTGCTTGGGCCAGTCACCTGCTGGGTGAGATGGGCGGGAAGAACTGGACCATGAGGCTGAGGGTGTGGCTGCTCCAGCCGGAGGATAAGACAGACCCGCAGACAGACCTTAATTTTCCTGATCCAGGGGTCCCTCCTAAGGCATCACAGCATGTGGGCAGCCATGGGGAAGATAACAGCCTGCTGTGACTCTTCTTGGCTGCCCGGGACCATGAAATCTTGGTCCTCCTGCTGCTGCTGCTCCCTGTGGGAGCCGCCCCGCCCCAAGACTAATGGTGCCCACAGCACTCACCGGCTCTCCCTCCTGACCAGGCCCAGACTCCTGGACATCAGCAAACTCCTCAACAAATTCTTCCTCCTGGGGCTGGTCTTGGTGGAGCATTGTTGCCTCTTCTTGCTCAACCAAGGCACCCTCTGGAATGTGCCTGCTGGGTGGGGAGAGACCGACAACTGGACAATTATGTCCAGTTTCGGCCTCTTCAAAGGACAGATGATCAATAAAGATCCTCTGCCCTTTGTCACCATCTCCGGCAGCGCTGGAGATGGTATGCCTAACAGGATCATGGGAACAGAGTTCCCATGCCCCTGTGTGCCGCTCACCTCCGGCGCTGTAATTACAGCGCCAGAGATGTGCGATATCTCCACAGGCGGGAGGATCAAAGGATCCCCCTGCCTATCAGCACACCGCACAGCAGGCTGCGTTACCGCAGTGTTCTTTTCCAGACTCAATGTGCCCGATATGGAAACTGAGAGCAGACCATTGTGGGCAGCATGTGGAGTTAATGTCGTACTAGTTTATTGTGGGCTGTACAAAATTAAAATACAATCAATAACATATTGCTTTTTGTATGTATGTGTTGAGGGGAGTGTTGGATTTAAATATATATGTATATATGCCCTTACATATATGCATATATATATATATTGGCCCTTTTGCATGGGCCCATCCAGGTAGTAGGTGTATACATAGAGATGTATGTATGCCCCTTTGTCAGCATACATCTCTATGTATATAATATATGTATAGGTGGGCTTATTGCTGCCCATTGAGACCCCCTGTGTTATATATATATATATATATATATATATATATACTTATGATGTGCCCCAAGCATCTATAAGTGTATATATATGCAGTTAACTGTCCCCAGAAGGCTCCCATGGATACCCCCCCCTCTGGAATGTGCCTGCTGGGTGGGGAGAGACCGACAACTGGACAATTAGGTCCAGTTTCGGCCTCTTCAAAGGACAGATGATCAATAAAGATCCTCTGCCCTTTGTCACCATCTCCGGCAGCGCTGGAGATGGTATGCCTAACAGGATCATGGGAACAGAGTTCCCATGCCCCTGTGTGCCGCTCACCTCCGGCGCTGTAATTACAGCGCCAGAGATGTGCGATATCTCCACAGGCGGGAGGATCAAAGGATCCCCCTGCCTGGGAGCGCGGGCTGGCGCAGGGCGGTAAAACGGGTGCGAACGCTGCAGGGTTTAAATACCCAGCAGCACTGCGCTCGGAGAGATCGGCACCCCCCCCTGAAGATGAGCGGATCCGGTGCTCAGAACGGGACCCCTCCATACAGGAGAGCGCAGGCAGCGATGTGCTGCGCTCTGAAGAAATGACCGGCCACCCCCACAGAGAAGAGAGATAGAGCGCAGGCAGCACTGAGCCCTGCACCCGGGACAAGAGCTGAGAAGAGAGTTGGAGAGCCCAGAGCAGTTGAGCCCAGAGCAGCCCAGAGGAGGAGAGCAGAAGGACGAAGCTGAACATACTAAGTATCGCTTTCCCTGTCCTGCCTCCTCCTTAACCCCTGCTGCCCTGAAACCCTAATCCTTTCCTGCATTGCCCTAGGATCTCACTGCCCCCTGCCATTAACCCCTTCAGTGCCCAGCAGTCCCCCAATGGACCCTGCAATCCCAGCAGCATTGCTGCTGCCCTTAACCCCTGCCCTGCTGCCCCAGTTCACAGTCCCCCGCTCTGCAACTCTGCTCCCCAGTCCCCTGTTAACCCCTTCAGTGCCCTGTTCCCCTACTCTGCCCTGAGACCCCTGATCTACCCCTGGTTTACCCCTGAATCGCCCCCTTCCTGCATCCCCTGGTTAACCCCTGCTCTGCTGCTCTGTTGAGCATGCAGCTGCTCTGCAAACAATCTGTATTTCATGGCCTGCAGGTATTAACCCCTGCAGAGCCATTGTTGTGTTTAACCCTCTTGTAACCCCGTAGGGACAGTGAGTAGACAGACGGGTGGATTATGGTTAACCGATAATTGTATGTATGTAATTGTATTATTGCAATGTATAGATAGTATGTGGGGTGGAATTTGGGATTGTGCTGTGTAGTGTAGTTAGGCTTGTATTGTGTTTATTGTAGTACTGTTTCTGTTCTGCGGTGTGTACGTCTATATGTATATATATTCATATCCATTGATCTATGAATATATATAGATATAGCGTATTGCTAGACTGGTATAATTGTATTGTGTAATAAATATTCCTTATTGTTCACAATACAGTGTATGTTGTTTTTACTAGTCGCTGCCCTAGTACAGTGATAGTAAGTCGCACGTAGTGTAGTTCAGTGTAGTGTATAGGTAACAGAGGTATCTATATTTGTATATTATGATAAAGGCATAAATAGGCGGAGTCATCACTAGACGATTTGCGCCTATTTATGAATATTAATTATCAATATTTGCATAAATATTGGTGATTAATAGTCCCCTTTAACAGTATGGGAGCCCATTCTTTTTCTAAACGACGAACCTGCTGCTGTAAGAGGTGTCTAAGTTTATTTTTATTGGTGTTGCCCAGGTCTGGTGGGGGCCCATTCTTGGGAACACATTTCTGCTGCAAAGAACCTGCTGCTGTCTGTTCTGGCTGAGTTAGGCCGAGCTATGTGTAGGCCTTAGAATCAACCATTAACATGTACCTGCTGCTGCTGTCTGTCCTGATCATGTTAGGTTATGTGTAGGCCTTATACTCCACTGTTGCCTTTATCTGTTTGTCCTGATCTTGTTGAGTTATGTGTTGGCCTTGTCCTACAGCGTTACTATTTCCCTGCTGCTGTCTGTTTTGTTCCTGCTGAGTTAGGGCCAGCTATGTGTATGCCTTATACTACAGCGTTACCATTTCAATGCTGCTGTCTGTTAAGTTCCTGCCGATTTATGCCAAAATATGTGTACGCTTGACACTACAGCATTACCATTTTACAGCTGCTGCTGTCTGTTCTAATATTACTGAGTTAGGCCCAGCTATGTGTATGACATATACTACAGCATTATCAATTTCTAGCTGCTGTTATCTGTCCTGATATTGCTGAGTTAGGCCCAGCTATGTGTATGATGTATACTACAGCATTATCATTTTCTAGCTGCTGCTGTCTGTCCTGATATTGCTGAGTTAAGCCCAGCTATGTGTATGCCCTATACTACAGCGTTATCATTTTCCTGCTGCTGTCTGTTCTGTTCCTGCTGAGATATGGGACAGATATGTGTATGCTTTACACTACAGCATTACCATTTACCTGCTGCAGTCTGTCCTGCTCCTGCTGAGTTTGATCTAGCTAGGTGTAGGCCTTATAATATACCCTTAACAATTTCCTTCTGCTGCTGTCTGTCCTGATCCTGCTGAGGACTACCATCATCGACCACTCATTAGCTCTTTGAATCTATTGAGTATTTGAATTATTTTAAACTGGTGTGCATGCCTATTTTTTTGTGCATTTGCTCTGTTCATCATATATTGTCAATATATATATATACAGTGGGATGCGAAAGTTTGGGCAACCTTGTTAATCGTCATGATTTTTCTATATAAATCGTTGGTTGTTATGATAAAAAATGTCAGTTAAATATATCATATAGGAGACACACACAGTGATATTTGAGAAGTGAAATGAAGTTTATTGGATTTATACAAAGTGTGCTATAATTGTTTAAACAAAATTAGGCAGGTGCATAAATTTGGGCACCACAAAAATGTAATGAAATCAATATTTAGTAGATCCTCCTTTTGCAGAAATTACAGCCTCTAAACGCTTGCTGTAGGTTCCAATGAGAGTCTGGATTCTGGTTGAAGGTATTTTGGACCATTCCTCTTTACAAAACATCTTTAGTTCATTCAGGTTTGATGGCTTCCGAGCATGGACAGCTCTCTTTAAGTCACACCACAGATTTTCAATTATATTCAGGTCTGGGGACTGAGATGGCCATTACAGAACGTTGTACTTGTTCCTCTGCATAAATGCCTTAGTGGATTTTGAGCAGTGTTTAGGGTCGTTGTCTTGTTGAAAGATCCAGCCCTGGCGCAGCTTCAGCTTTGTCACTGATTCCTGGACATTGGTCTCTAGAATCTGCTGATACTGAGTGGAATCCATGCGTCCCTCAACTTTGACAAGATACCCAGTCCCTGCACTGGCCACACAGCCCCACAGCATGATGGAACCACCACCATATTTTACTGTAGGTAGCAGGTGTTTTTCTTGGAATGCTGTGTTATTTTTCCTCCATGCATAACGCCCCTTGTTATGGCCAAATAACTCAATTTTAGTTTCATCAGTCCACAGCACCTTATCCCAAAATGAAGCTGGCTTGTCCAAATGTGCTTTAGCCCACCTCAATCAACACTTTTTGTGCTGCATCACTCTCGCATACAGCATCTCCTTGTGTAAAATGCGCTGAATGGTTGAAAGATGCACAGTGACTCCATCTGCAGCAAGATGATGTTGTAGGTCTTTGGCGCTGGTCTGTGGGTTGACTCTGACTGTTCTCACCATTCGTCGCTTCTGTCTATCTGAGATTTGTCTTGGTCTGCCACTTCGAGCCTTAACTTGAACTGAGCCTCTGGTCTTCCATTTTCTCAATATGTTCCTAACTGTGGAAACAGACAGCTGAAATCTCAGAGACAGCTTTCTGCATCCTTCCCCTAAACCATGATGGTGAACAATCTTTGTCTTCAGGTCATTTGAGAGTTGTTTTGAGACCCCCATGTTGCTACTCTTCAGAGAAAATTAAAAGAGGAGGGAAACTAACAATTGATACCCTTCAATACTCTTTATCATAATTGGATTCACCTGTGCATGTAGGTTAGGGGTCACTGAGCTTACCAAGCCAATTTGAGTTCCAATAATTCATTCTAAAGGTTTTGGAATCGATAAAATGACAACAGTGCCCAAATTTATGCCCCTGCCTAATTTTGTTTAAACAATTATAGCACACTTTCTGTAAATCCAATAAACTTCATTTCACTTCTCAAATATCACTGTGAGGGTCTCCTATATGATATATTTAACTGACATTTTTTATCGTAACAACCAACGATTTATACAGGAAAATCATGACGATTAACAAGGTTGCCCAAACTTTTGCATCCCACTGTATATATATATATATATATATATATATATATATATATATATATATATATAAAATTTTGAATAAAATACAATCATGCAGTGTTACGCTTCATTCACCCAAAAACTTTTTTTATTTTATTTTATCTGTTATAATTTTGCTCTACTTGGGTTTTGGGTGGCCCTAGTGTGGTTTTTATTAAAACTAGGTGGGGACCGCATGTGGGGTTCCCTTGTCTAAAGGTGTTGTGCAGTTAACATTGTACAGGACTGATTAAGGAACCTAATGAAATCTTTTTATTTTATTATTTTCTTGTTTGTTTTATTCTAGATTTAGGTTTGAACATGGTGCTGTCTGTCGTCCTGAACAGGATGCCTGACATCCATTTTGACCTCTCCACATGGTTAAGTGTGACTGGCGTTATACTTATCCATGTGGTAATCCAGTTTTGGGAATGGAGCGTAATTGCCACATGTATACATCTATATATACATTCATTTTTATTTGATGTTACTTCTTGACAACTATGAAATGATAGTGTGCAGATTAAATTTTTATAGAATATAAGCTTTTCATTTTTCAATATAAACTGTGGTATATATAATATTCTTGAAGCCATGTCACCATTTTGGGAGTTATTTTTATTATTTCCAAGGTTTGCCATTATGTGACCGCATAGACTGGATGCGTTTGTGGCTTAGCTTGCATTTAGTTTCTGCTGCGAACACGTGATCTGTTATCATGTGAACACCCTGTCTATGGACACTAGCGTGTGTTCCTCCTTCGATGCAATCACATTATTGCATCACATTTTTCTTTATGTAATGCGGAAGCAATGCGCCAACATGCACTTTTATCCAAACGGTACACCTGATATTTTAATGACAAAATTGATTTTCAACATTTTTTAAATCTGGAATTGTGAGGAATTAAGGAGATAATATGAATTCACATACTTTAATGGACGTTAATAATGTCCAGATGGGTTTGGTCGAGCTATGTGTAGGCCTTATACTGCACTGTAACTAGGTACCTGCTGCTGCTACTGTCTGTCCTGATCCTGCTAAGTTTTGTGTAGGCTGTTTATTCCACAATTACCTGCTGCTGCTGTCTGTCCTAATCCAGATGAGTTTGCCCCAGGACAAAAGGGATCTTCCTGCAACCTTGTAGGTTAAAATTATCAAAAAACAATATATAAAAATGAAAGCACACGTTAAAACGTAAAGACATATTTATTAACAATGTCGAGGAACAAATATGCCTGCGCCGTACAGAGGGAACTGGAACCCCTGTAATCACAGAATGTTCAGAATTTAGATAAACCACTCAGAACTAATAACAAATGCAAATTCACCCCTAAATGACCGGGCCATTTTTCACCTTTCTGCCTAGGCAATTTTGAGCAAATCTGACATGTCACTTTATGTGGTAGTAACTTTAAAACGCTTTTATGTATCCAGGCCATTGTAAGATTGTTTCCTCATGCACATTTCTTTATTGATTTTTGTTATAAATATGTAACATCATATGAAACAAAAAAAACTGATGAGCAGCACACACTGAATACGTGCAATTCCTTAGACCAGACCACGGACTTGATCCAAATTTAATATGTTTAGAAAAAATCCAAGGCAGCACACAGGTATCCGTGAAAAAAATGGTGTTTATTCCCCCATATAAAGACAGCAACGTTTCAGCTCTCTCTATGGAGCCTTTGTCAAGCCATAACAGTCAGTTATGCCTCGTTGAACAACTACAAGCTATGTTGCCTACAGAGGACTTTGATATTTACATGTCAACTAGCTCTCTAATTTTTGATAAATTTAAAAATGATCTCCAGGCCAAAAAAAGAAATAAATGGTCCAGGGACATGGACGATTACGCTACAGGATATGTATATAATTGGCAAGGTGATTTGAGAAAAAAGACCACTGGGTGATAAGAGAAATCCATCTACGGTGGGCGACAGCAGAAATGCAAATCGAGGACCCAAGGAAAAAAATACAGCACATTCTCCCAACAGTAGAGTCCCCTGTCCTCCTTTTCCAGAACAGAGCACAGGTCCAGGATACTCCGGCGGGGTGGGCGTCGCCAGCACAAGTGGAGAAAGAGAGAGGACACCAAGGTCTCAGAGACCAAGGACTGTAAAAGAAAAGAAGAAAACACAGTGGTAAAAATCTCCTCAACCAAACTAACTGATGCTCAGATTCATGTTTTAAACAAGGGTTTGTCCTTTTGCCCAGTTGCCAAAACCAATTGGTTCAACCTACACAGGTTTTATCGTATAATCAGATTGAAGGTGTGGGCATCTGAGCATCAGGACAGACCCCCGATTGCTAATGTAAGAATTAGTGAATTAAGTCTACAGGGTACGGGACTGTTTTTGAAGAGTGATTTCAATCCTGTGTCACACCATCCTGCTATTGAGGCCTTTACTCTAGCGGTTGGGCGAGACATAGAAAAATTAAAACAAGAAATGGTGGTGAACTCCTTGAGCCATGGTAATTTGACCTTTGATGATATAAAGGCCATTAAGGATCTGTCTGCTGACAACAGCCTCACCATTAAGTCTGCGGACAAAGGTGGTGGGGTTGTGGTAATGGACACGGATCATTACGTACAGGAAATGTTATCACAGCTGGCCGATAACAATGTATATCAGCGGGTCTCGAATGACCCCAAATTTAATCTGCTGAGGGAACTCAGAGATATGCTATCACAGGCCAAATCTGGTGGCATCTTAGATGAGAAATTATGCAGTTATTTATGTGAAAAACCAATAACTCCTATACTATATACCCTTCCAAAAATACATAAGAATCTGCGGGCTCCCCCTGGCCGGCCTATTGTATCCGGCAGGGGGTCTCTGTTTTGTAATCCGGCTATTTTTCTGGATAGGATCTTGCGGCCTTTTGCTGTATCCGCTAGATCCTATATCAGAGATACAAGTGATTTTTTGATGAAGATTAAGGATCTGAGGGTCCCAGATGGCGCTATTCTTGTTTCTTTTGACGCGTGCAGCCTGTACACGTCAATCGAACATGAATTAGGCCTCCATGCTGTGGAATTATGTCTTCTCCGGACAAACTACACAGAGGAATGCAGAATGTTTCTACTTGGCTTATTGTGGTTTATTTTATGCAGGAATTATTTCCTATTTAGGGATGATTACTATGTACAGCTAAGAGGGACCGCGATGGGGTCCAATGTGGTGCCCACCTATGCAAACATATATATGATGTAGTTGGAAGACTCTTATATCTATGGGTGCTGCCACTTCAGCCATGTGCTGGGGTGGTGGAGCTACATAGATGATGTTTTTTTTTATATGGCTTTCCACTCATTCTTGAATGGGATTGACCCTGGTGTCAAATTCACTCTAATGCATTCTCATGACAAATTACAATTTCTTGACACAGAGGTAGTGATTCAGGGTGACACTCTGGCCACTGACCTCTATGTGAAGCCTACGGACAAAAATACTCTTGTCAGATATGAGAGCCACCACCCGAGGCCGATGATTGAATCTCTCCCCCTGAGTCAGATGCTAGGATTGTTGGTGAGGGCCCAGTGAGGGACCAGAGCTTATCAGAAATGGCCAGTAAATTTAGGGCCAGGGGTTGCCCCAACAAACTTGTTTCCAAGAGCATTCATAAAACTAGAGTCAGGATGAGAGATGGAGACTGGTGAGACTGAAAGAGTCAACACAAAGGATACCGTTGGTGACCGATTACTGCATCAACAGCCCTCAGGTCTCCTCTATTGTCAGGAAACACTGGTCGATTTTAGCTAGTGGTTTTGACAATATAGAAGAATTTAAAGTTCCTCCACTGTGCTCCTTTCGGAGAAGCCGGAACCTGGGAGACAAATTAGTCAGATCTGACGTTGGGTCTGCAAGGATTGATTGTGGCACGTATTTTGGCTCTACTCGCAAGGGCTGCTATCCGTGCCACAATTGTGTGAATTGCCCCTATATGCTGAGGGGTGATTCATTTGTAAATACAGTCTCTGGGAAGACAGTTCGAATCAAACAGTATTTGACATGTGATTCAACATATGCAATTTATTTATTATCGTGTCATTGTGGACTATGGTATGTTGGGGAAACAACCTGGGATATCAAAACCAGACTAAATCAGCACAGGTATACCATTAGAAAAAAGAGGCTGGATTTACCTGTACCCAAGCATTTTACAGAAGCAGGCCATCTAGAGCGGGATTTAAAGTTTAAGATACTTAAACAAGTGCCCTTACCCAGACAGGGTGGGGACAGGACGATACGTCTCAAAAGAAGAGAGCTCTATTGGATTTTTGAGCTCAAGACTCTTAAACCAAGGGGGCTCAAAGTAGATTTTAGGGTAGTTTGACTCTTTCAGTCTTGTTTTATGGCTTCCCTTTTTGTATGTTTGTTGTCATTGTAGGTGATCCTATGTTACCCTGTGTTGTGAATTAAATGTTGGCTTCTGAGAAATTCTACTTGTCCCGAGTGTAAGGCTGTCTACAAGTGCAATTGTTATATTAAGCTGATTAGTAATATTGTCTCTCTATATTTTTGTAGATGAACGTGAAGTTACATCTTACAATTGGATCATCTCTAGGAATACTGGAAGATGGCAGGACCTACCGGCACAAAAGTTATTACTGATATATTTCTATACATAATGTGTGGTTTATGGGCAGATATCTGGGGCCTGGGACTATGGATGGAGCTAGGCAGCGGTTGTGGTCTGGGACATGGCTCTTCCTGATAGACATGTGGCTGGACAGAGGGCAGAGACACGACACATGTGTAGAATGGGTGTAATTGCGTGTTCTCCTAATGGGGCAACTGGGACACAGAGTTATCTTAGGGTGACATCTCTGTCTGCAGGTGCCTCTATTGCCTGTTGCCTCCGATTGGTACCCAGTTGGAGGCTACTTGCATAGGAGATAGTAGTCTGAATGTACGGGATGCACGGACGTGAAGGGCATTAATTTTTAACACTATGGGGACGAGGTGGTGAAATATGAGAGTGTTTTTTTCCACCGTTTTGATAGAAACTGCTGGACCCCCCTCCTTCTATGATAATGTAATCCGTGATTTGAGATCATTACAAGCCCGTGACGTGGTGTTATGTGTGCATCATGTGACTGCTCACATGATTGTTATGCCTGCTGATCCGTGTCCGCCGATGTTCGGGAATGAGCATGCGCAGTGCGCCTATGCTATTACGCGGCCATCTTGGTTACGGGCCACCGGCCTCTGCTCATCACAGATATTCTCGCGGTATGAATTGTGTCCCGCGCATGCGCTCTATCACGTTCCGGACGCCGAGTGAATCCTGCTTTCTTCCTTAGTATGTGAGATTTCCATAGATTTTTTTTAAATTTACACAATCATAGGCACCTGTATTTAATGAGTATTAATCATGTCTATACATCATAATCAACTGGTTTATGGATTTTTTATAAATCACAATTCGAACACTGATATGGATTTTGTATAATTCTTGATTACTATATACATATGTTATGAATTTGGACAATTAACTGTCACGGAAGGTGTACAGGAAACAAGACAGTGCAAAATGAATATATGACTCACTGGATCCAAAACTAAGGAACAAAAGGGAGACCCCTGCATAAGACCTGGCACTCACCCTGACTGCTCAGCCTATGCGAAAATCCCAATGGTAGATGATCGCATATCCTCGTACCTCGACTGTATAACACCTGAACACCCTATAATAGTGAGGGGACATGACCACCGGCTCCCTACACTAGACACGGAGGGAGTCAGGGTCACCTGGGATCCAGCAAACAGAAAATCACAAATAAATGTACAGCACTTACTTGTAGAAGACTGGAAAATAGGATCAGCATGCACACACACTCCAGGAAGTTGTATAAGCCGCACACTAATGCATTATGGGGAGGAATTTAAAGGGATGCAATTAGTCCAACTACATGACAGCTGAGAGAGGCTAACGAGATGAGGAACTGAAAACCAGAACAAAGAAAACTCAAGGAGGAGGTTCTGAAAGGCTTCTGTCAGAGCTTCTCAGCTGTCTGGTTGTGACATTAACATTCACTCTTTTATAAATTTTTGTATAATCATGTAAATTACGCAGCAATTTTGTATGCTATATAAACACCTGTGTTTGCACTGACTGTTATGGCTTGACAAAGGCTCCATAGAGAGAGCTGAAACGTTGCTGTCTTTACATGGCGGAATAAACACCCTTTTTTTCACGGATACCTGAGTGCTGCCTTGGAGCATATGTAACATGTGTGCTGCCTCTATACATATGTAACATCATATATATATATATATATATATCCAAAAGAAACATGTCATGTAAACACAGTCTTAAGTAGAAGAAATACAGTGTCATATATCTTAAATTGCGAACCGTACAATAATAATCAACAGTCTTCGAAAAGTTTTTTCCCCAAAAGCTCTTTATTATTTAGGGTCTCAAGCCATTCTAAATGGAACACATGTCGTAATTGGACGAGAACCATATCACAAGATGGAACTGTCGGCTGCAGCCATAACGGCAGAATACACCGCTTGGCCACCATCAAAAGTTTATGACCCAGCGGTGCAAGCTGCAGGGCCCCTCCATCTCCTTCCCTCCCTGAAGACGAAGGCTGAGTGATCTAGTGCGTGATCACCAATGCTGGGGAAATATCTCCCTTAAAACTGCTGGTATCCCGCAAGATCTGACCCACCTTTGACCAGAAATCTGTCAGCTTTGGACATAGCCACAAGCCATGGAAAAGGTCCGACCCTTCATCATACATTTGAGACACCCTTTCAATCTGCTGACATCACCCTCCTTACATGCGATGTTAAAGCCATAGATGACACAATGTATTATTTTAAGATGGGTTTCTCTCCATAGCTCATTTGCAACCGCTCTATATAGACCTCACAGACCTGAACAGATATGTGAATACACATCCTCCACTTCCAATAGTCCCTTCCATTTGTCAATTTTTTTCCCTATCTCTAGATCTCCATTTGTCTCGTAAGAACTGGTACAAGGAGGTTATCGTGGGTCTAGTCGTAGTCTTGAGAAACCGGTCAAAGTCATTCCTAGTCCACTCCTGAGACAGGTCTCTTACGAGGCTTCTACCATAACTTCTAACCTGCAGATATGGCAAAAAGTTTGATCCCCGTATCCCCCATCTCTCCTCCAACTCCTGCATTGTGGCCCATCTGTCTTCCCCCTCTTTGAACAGGTCACCCACTGTAGCGATCCCTTTCTGGGCCCAGTCATCAAAAAGCTTGTTAGCCTCTCCCAATTGGAAGCCGGGGTTGCAAAATAACAGGAGATGTTTAGAGAATTGGTAAGACAAATGAAATTGTTTCCTCAAGATCTTCCACGTCAGTATAGTGTTCCTCAGTATAAGCGACCTCTTGGCGAAGATTTGGAGCTTGGGTATGCAAGTATGCAGCAAGGACACAAGGTCCCAAGGTTCCACCAGTTGTGTTTCCACCCTCAAGTTGGAATAATAGGACGTTTTATTAGCCCAATCCAATAAGTGACGACTCAGGCACGTCAAATTGTACCCTCTTAAGTCCGGGAAATTCAGTCCCTTGTGTGCCTTTCTCAACTTCAACTTGTCTAGGGAAATACGTGGTCTCTTTCCCTTCCACAAAAATCTCAAGAAACCCCACTCTAATTTCTGAATATCCGCATGTCTAAGCAAAAGTGGGATGGTCTGTAAGGGATATAACATTCTGGATACCACCATCATTTTTATTAAATGACATCGCCCTACCAGAAAAAGTAGGAGATTCATCCACCTGTCCAGGTCTGTCAGTATTCTAGAGATCAGTGGTGGGAAATTTAATTGGTATATTGAGTGAGGGTCTTTCCCCACCTTAATGCCCAAGTAGGTAATGTGGGTCTTGGCTCTAGTAAGAGGTAACCTTGTCAACCCCCGCTGGGATCCCCCACTATCAGAGGACAACGTTAACAACTAGCATTTGGCCATATTAACTCGGTAACCCGAGTAGGAGCCAAAAACCCTCAGCTCCTCAAAGATTCTTCCTATATGATCCTGGGGTTGAGCCAGAAAGAGGATGATGTCATCAGCGAACAGGGCCGTTTTCAATCGCCTGTTACCTATCCTTATCCCCTCAAAGAGGTCAGACTGGTTCAGGCTTCTGGCCAGAGGTTCTAGAGCTAGGTTGAAAAGAAGGGGCGATAGGGGACACCCCTGTCGTGTGTCTTTCTGTAGAGGGAAAGGGCTAGAAAGGAAACCCTGTGTATAAACTCTCGCCTTGGGGTTTTTATAAAGCAGAGACAGGAAAGTCCGGAAAGGTCCCTCAAACCCCATCTTGTCCAATACCGCCTCCAGCCATGCCCACCGGACATTATCAAATTCCTCCTTAGGGTGAGCATGGCTGGAGTCTCCCCCTTCTCGGGATGATATCTAACCCTGTCCAGAACCGTTAGCACATTTCTTATATTAATAACTGCCGATCTCCCCTGCACAAAGCTTGCTCGGGGGCAATCAGAGTAGGCAACATAGTCGCCAATCGTTCCACTATTATTTTGGATATTATTTTCGTGTCTAAATTTATAAGGGAAATGTATGACCCGGGGTCCAACAAGTCTTTTCCCGCTTTGGGTAACAATTTAATGTAGGACATGTTCTCCCTGTCTGGGGGCACATTTCCCCTTAGCACCTCGTTATACAGCCGCAGCAAAACTGGAGACACCTGGGTAACCAAGGTCTTATAATACTTCCCCGGAATAGCCATCAGGTCCTGGGGCCTTGGAGTTACTCAGGTGACGTATGACCATCTGGAGCTCCCCTACAGAAACATCTGCATTTAGCTGCGCAACCTGGTCTTGTGTAAGTTACAGCAATTTACCCGACTTAAAAGAGTATCTGTTAGGTCTGCAGTGACAGGATCGTCCTATAGGGATTTATAATATTCCCCCACTATTCTGTTGAGACTTGCTGGGTCAGTAACCACCTTGCTATCAGAGTCCCTCAGGGCAGATATGAATTGTGGGCGTCTTCGGCCCTTTGTCAGGTTCGCCAACAGACGACCCGCCTTATTACCAAACCTATGCAGGTTAGCTTCAAACGCAGTGAACCACAGAGATTCCCTATCTTTAGTAAGCTTGTCAAAGTCCTGACGCGCCTCCACCTATCTCCTTTTATTCGCTTTAATTGGGTTACCTAAGAAAGCCGTATAAGAAGTCCGAACTCTAGCACTAGCTTCTTCCTGTTGTAACAGCACCTTTTTTTCATCCCAAACACATAGTTTATTATCCTCCCCCTCATCACCACTTTAGATGTACACCAGAACAAACTGGGGTCCTCTATATGTTTCTGGTTTGCATCCTGATACTCCTCCCACCACCCCACTAGCTTATTCCGAAAATCCTCTCGGGATAACAACTGGGAAGGAAACCTCCAGAGATTGTCCGGACCCCTGGGGTACTCTGCACTAAGAACCAACTCTACCGGAGCATGGTCCGCTATTACAAGGTCCCCCACATTCGCCATCTCCACCCTTCCTCTCAGAGAATGGTGCACTAAGATATAAACTAAGCGAGACCATGAATTTCTCGCGTGGGAAAAAATGGAGTAGCACCGCTCATCGGGATGCAACTGTCGCCAAGGATCTACCAGCTCCGTCGCCTGCATTAATCTTGACAACACCCCATGTTGGGACCTAGCAACCTCTTCTCCACAGTCTGCACGCTTCCTATCCTCCAGTTCATTGAATACGGCGTTAAAGTCTCCCCCTACTATTTTATTGGGACACTCATCCTGCAATAATATAAAATCCTCCAACTCTCCTCCAACTCTCTATAAAACTGTGCATTATTATGGTTCGGCCAATAAATATTGTACAAGCTGTACTGAGTCTCCTGAACCTTCAGCAATACATGGACCCACCTTCCCTGGCTTATCACCTCACAATTAAGGCTACTTTCACACTTGCGTTCAGAGCGGATCCGTCTGCATTATATTGTAAAAAAAAATTCTAAGTGTGAAAGTAGCCTGAACGGATCCGTCCAAACTTTACATTGAAAGTCAATGGGGGACAGATCCGTTTGAAGATTGAGCCATATTGTGTCATCTTCAAATGGATCCGTCCCCATTAACTTACATTGTAAGTCTGGACGGATCCGCTTGCCTCCGCACGGCCAGGTGGACACCCGAACGCTGCAAGCAGCGTTCAGGTGTCCGCCTGCTGAGCGGAGCGGAGGCTGAACGCTGCCAGACTGATGCATTCTGAGCGGATCCGCGTCCACTCAGAATGCATTAGGGCTGGACGGATGCGTTCGGGGCCGCTTGTGAACCTCTTCAAACGGAGCTCACAAGCGGACACCCGAACGCTAGTGTGAAAGTAGCCTAAGCTGCCCATTAATGAGGACTAACACCCCAGCCTTTCTGTTGACCGCTGGTGAGCCCATAACTTGTGCTACCCACAGCTTTTCCATCCTGAAAAAATCCTCCTGACCCAAATGTGATTCCTGCAATAAGACGAGGTCGGGTTTCAACTTTTTGAGATGTCTAAGTACCCTCCACCTTTTCTGTGGTGAGCGGAGGCCATTTATATTCCATGATATTAATTTCATTGTACCAGGCCGGGACAGTAGATAGATAGGCAAAAACTTGTCCCCCCCCAAGTAGTAGTACTAGAACAGACCGATTTCCCTCTAACCTTAAGGTATGAAAACAAAATAAGCAACATACATTTAAACCAGATGACTTTGTCACTGCACCTCTCCAACTGAATTTATAAAGAAGACTCCCTTTTTTCTGTGCTACAGAACATTTACCGCCCCCTCATAGCTCAGTTCTAATATCGAGTTGAGCGTTCCAAAGAAAAAAAAGAAATATGTGAGACAGGAGCCTGACAGGACTAATATATCCCCCCGGTCAGGAGCCAAATGCCGAGCCACCTAAATTGCCACTGTTTGAGTAGCCACTGTTTGAGATACGAGGGACGGCAGCTTCACCGCCTGTGAGTTCAGCAACTCGACTGCTGTGGCTGGGCAGGGATCTGCAATCTTGTTGAGCACGCTCTCCCCTCGTGCGGCCTTGCCGCTCGTCATTATCCTGCTCCCGCTCCTCAAAAGATAGCGGTCCATGGACCGAATTGCCCAGATGTAAGGCCGACCGAACCTCTCACATTCCAGTCCCCGTTGTACGCTTTCACTATGGAGTGGGGCTCAATTTTGGTGAGCGGTGTCAGGAGCTCTAGCACTCCACGTCCTGCATCACATCGCCGGAACAGGAAGTCCTAAAAAAAATGGCTTTTGACACAGTTTTTAATTTCTTTTTTTTTTACGGTGTTCACCTGAGGAGTTAGGTCATGTGTTATTTTTTGACTGCTGGTTATTACAGACGTGGCGATACCTAATATGTAAACTTTTTGGGGTATTTTATTACACAATAATAGCATTTTTGAACCAAAATAAATCATGTTTTAATGTCTCCATATTCTGAGAGCGATATGTGTTTTATTTTTTGGGCAATTTTCTTAGGTAGGGGGCTAATTTTTTGCGGGATGAGGTGACTGTTACATCGGTACTATTTTGGGGGTCACAAGCCGTTTTGATTGCTTCGTGTTGCACTTTGTGAAGTAATATGCCAAAAAATGGTTTATTTAGCACAGTTTTTATTTTTTTATTTTTTTAACGGTGTTCTTCTGAGGGGTAAGGTCATGCAATATTTTTATAGAGCCGGTCGATACGGACGCGACGATACATAATATGTCTACTTTTCTTTTTTCACAATTTTTTTGGGAAAAAGGAAGTTTTTTTCTATATTATTATTATTTTTTTATCTATATTTTTTTCCCTTTTTTTTCAGTTTATTTTTTGTCCCCCTCTTGGACTTCAACTTTTGGGGGTCGGATCCTATTTACAATGCATTACAATACTTATGTATTGTAATGCATTGGCTATAAGTGTATTACCAGTGTAATACAGGGGGCTGGATCTTACAGGCCCTCCCGGAAGACAGCCACGATGCTTAAGGGAGGCATCGAGGTACCTTCCCTGCCATCAGGTCCCTGTCACAGCAGCGCGGGGAGCCAATGGACACCCCGCACATGTCTGAAGTGATTTCACCTATGCTGGCGCATACAGCAGGGGTCCGGCTATCAGTGACTGCCGGACCCCTTTCCCTAATCACCATGCAGTACATTTACATCACTGGGCTTTAAGTCACGTCCAGTTCTGACGTTAAGGAGTTAAGTGGGGGATGTATCTAATGTAATGATGTATGGAGCCTTTTAATGGAATACAGAACGATGATGGCAGTCTATGTATATTTCTGTGTGTGTAAAACGCAAGAAATCAGCCGGTTGCATCGTACATCTGTACCTTGCTGTGTGTATAAAATATATATATATATATATATATATATATATATATATATATGTACAGTGGGATGCGAAAGTTTGAAGTGGGGCTCCAATAATTAGTTCTAAAGGTTTTGGAATCAATAAAATGACAACAGTGCCCAAATGTATGCACCTGCCTAATTTAGTTTAAACAATTATAGCACACTTTCTGTAAATCCAATAAACTTCATTTCACTTCTCAAATATCACTGTGTGTGTCTCCTATATGATATATTTAACTGACATTTTTTATCGTAACAACCAATGCTTTATACAGGAAAATCATGACGATTAACAAGGTTGCCCAAACTTTCGCATCCCACTGTATATATATATATATATATATATATACAGTACAGACCAAAAGTTTGGACACACCTTCTCATTCAAAGAGTTTTCTTTATTTTCATGACTATGAAAATTGTAGATTCACACTGAAGGCATCAAATCTATAAATTAACACATGTGGAATTATATACATAACAAAAAAGTGTGAAACAACTGAAAATATGTCATATTCTAGGTTCTTCAAAGTAGCCACATTTTGCTTTGATTACTGCTTTGCACACTCTTGGCATTCTCTTGATGAGCTTCAAGAGGTAGTCACCTGAAATGGTTTTCACTTCACAGGTGTGCCCTGCCATGTTTAATAAGTGGGATTTCTTGCCTTATAAATGGGGTTGGGACCATCTGTTGCGTTGTGGAGAAGTCAGGTGGATACACAGCTGATGGTCCTACTGAATAGACTGTTAGAATTTGTATTATGTCAAGTAAAAAGCAGCTAAGTAAAGAAAAACTAGTGGCCATCATTACTTTAAGAAATTAAGGTCAGTCAGTCCGAAAAGTTGGGAAAACTTTGAAAGTGTCCCCAAGTGCAGTCACAAAAACCATCAAGCGCTACAAAGAAACTGGCTCACATGCGGACCGCCCCAGGAAAGGAAGTCCAAGAGTCACCTCTGCTGCGGAGGATAAGTTCATCCGAGTCACCAGCCTCAGAAATCGCAGGTTAACAGCAGCTCAGATTAGAGACCAGGTCAATGCCACACAGAGTTCTAGCAGCAGACACATCTCTTGAACAACTGTTAAGAGGATACTGTGTGAATCAGGCCTTCATGGTAGAATATCTGCTAGGAAACCACTGCTAAGGACAGGCAACAAGCAGAAGAGACTTGTTTGGGCTAAAGAACACAAGGAATGGACATTAGACCAGTGGAAATCTGTGCTTTGGTCTGATGAGTCCAAATTTGAGATCTTTGGTTCCAACCACCGTGTCTTTGTGCGACGCAGAAAAGGTGAACGGATGGACTCTACATGCCTGGTTCCCACCGTGAAGAATGGAGGAGGAGGTGTGATGGTGTGGGGATGCTTTGCTGGTGACACTGTTGGGGATTTATTCAAAACTGAAGGTATACTGAACCAGGATGGCTACCACAGCATCTTGCAGTGGCATGCTATTCCATCCGGTTTGTGTTTAGTTGGACCATCATTTATTTTTCAACAGGACAATGACCCCAAACACACCTCCAAGCTGTGTAAGGGCTATTTGACCATGAAGGAGAGTGATGGGGTGCTGCGCCAGATGACCTGGCCTCCACAGTCACCGGACCTGAACCCAATCGAGATGGTTTGGGATGAGCTGGACTGCAGAGTGAAGCCAAAAGGGCCAACAAGTGCTAAGCATCTCTGGGAACTCCTTCAAGACTGTTGGAAGACCATTTTAGTTGACTACCTCTTGAAGCTCATCAAGAGAATGCAAAGAGTGTGCAAAGCAGTAATAAAAGCAAAAGGTGGCTACTTTGAAGAACCTAGAATATGACATATTTTCAGTTGTTTCACAATTTTTTGTTATGTATATAATTCCACGTGTGTTAATTCATAGTTTTGATGCCTTCAGTGTGAATCTACAATTTTCATAGTCATGAAAAAAAAGAAAACTCTTTGAATGAGAAGGTGTGTCCAAACTTTTGGTCTGTACTGTATATGTGCCCATTAATATACATATAAACATATTAGGCCTGTATGGCCAGTGGGGATATCATCCAGGTCCCCCAGGTTGTAATGTCCCAGGTTCAGTCTGTGTGTGTGTGTCTGTGACTAGATGGCTGGACAATTATGTCCACTTCAGTCACTTCAAAAGGCAAGGGATCAATAAGAGCCTTTTGCATTTTGTTAAACATCTCCAGGGCTGGACATGTTTTACATAACAGATGGGGGAACAAAAGTTCCCTTGCCTCTGTTTGTTGCATACCTGTGGTGCGGTAATTACAGCACCTGGGGTATGCAGGCGCTTCACAGGCTGGAGGATCAAAGCATTCCCCCAACTGGACACGTACTGCGCATTCCTCTGAAGGTGTGTGCAGGGAAGTGAGGGCTGGTGCAGTGACGTCAAATCACTGCACCGGCCCAAGAGCCCTTGCCTTTGGCGTGCACGCACGCTGCATCGCGGACTGCTCGGGAGCAAGAGCAGTCGGATTCAAATAGTCCGGCGGCACTGCGCTCTTCAGTTGAGCCGTGCAGCCCGGACAAGAGAATCATCCCCCAGGAGAACGAGCAGTACATTGCGAAGATCATCCCCTAAAGACGAGCACCCCTGGAAGACTAGCTGGAATAAGTATAATTTAACCCTTTGTTTGCCTATTCACTATACCACCAACGAATCCCTGCCTATTCCCTATACCACCAATGTCCTAATTAACCCCTTCTTGCCACCAATCAACCCTTTACCCACTGCCACTAATATCCCATTAAACCCCTGCCCCATTAATTCCCTGTATTAACCCTTTACTGGGCTAATCCCAACAGTTACCCTATCACCTATCCCCTGCAGAACCCTTGCTGGGATTGTTTTTTTAACCCCTTATTTACCCCGTAGGGACAGAGTGTATAGCCAGGTTGGGTGGGCTGCTGCTAATTTACGTGTGTGTGTGTGTGTTATTTAGGTAGATTTGGGGAGGAATTGTGTAGAAATTGTATTGGGTTTAGTGTAGCTAGGTATATTGCAATGTTGCTAATATCTATTACTGTGTGCGACTAGAAGTATATATATTTATATGTCCATTGATATAAATATATAAAGTTATAGCAATAATTAGACTGTAGACCTGTTGTGTAATAAATACGTTATTTGTTAATAGTACAGTGAATTGTCACTTGTGGTAGTAGTAGTAACATAGCGCAAGTTGTTCGGTTCAAAGTAAGGGCAACAAGGAAGATAGTTAGGTAGTTTGTATTTATAGTATAAATAGGCGGAGTCATCAATAGACGACTCGCGCCTATTTATGAATATTAATTTTTTAGTATTAACCCAAAATATGAATAATTAATATTTCCTTTAATATTGGCGAGCCAGACCCACTGCTAGGAATTTGTCTGTGTTGGGCTTTGGTGAAGAAAATAGCTTACTCTGTGAACTAATTGGGCAAGAGGGACTTAAGCAGTGGTTTCTGTGCGTCTAGGACCTGATAGTTCGGACAGAACGCAATTTTTCTATCAGAGCTTAACGCAGACTAAAATCTACAGCAGAGAATCTAAATCTATTCAGATTTTTTCCCCTCGCCTCCATGATGGCCTTACAATGAGATTATCCTCCTCCTTCCAGGAAGGGACAATAAGCTTCAAAAAGGACACACCTCCTTTCCATCCTCAGTGTCTTCATGCCCCTGCCAGGTGGAGGAGCAGGAGGAGTCCCTGTGCCTCAGTTCGGGGGCGATAAGAAGAAGAGACAAGCGGAAAATTGCGGCAGCATTTGTGGGTTCCGGGAGCTTACCTTGGGCAAGTAAGCTCTGTCTCTGTGTGCCTACGGCGGTCATTATTCCCTGCTTCCTCGACAGTAAGTGGGGGCTGGACCACGGCATCCGGACACTCAAGAGGAGTTCCTCCGGATCCTATTAGCCGTCCACTGCCCAAGAATATCCGCTCCGACGAATGCTGGGTGGATGACGTCGGGAGATACCTTACTTCCGGCGATGAGTTTTAAAATCTGGTGTGCTGATCAAGATGAATGTCATCCTCTGACCAGCAGAATCTACTGCAGTCATCTGAGCCATCGACTCCTTGCAACATGGAACAGGAGGAGAGTGCTGGGGCAACCTGTCAGCTTGACAGTGAGTCTTCAGAACGGTAGAGGTTGTGAGTATTGGACTGCACAGTTTTTTCTTTAATATGACTTTTCTCTCTTTCCCTTGTATGATAAGAGTGACAAGGATATGTCTGTGAAAGCCAAAATAGTACAAAAATCTAAGCCTCTTAGATGTGTTGTGTGTGCAACCAGGCTTCCAGATAAATACTCCAAAAAACTATGTAAAAAATGTACTGATGACATAGTTAGAGAGGAAGTACCTTCTTTAAGAGATGAAATGAAGGGCATGATAAGGCAGAAACTAAGTTCCGCCTTGCAGGATTTTTCACCAACTTACAGTCACCCATCTACCTCTAAGCATAGGTCTAGGAAAAAATCACCTTCTTTTTTAGCCTCATCCTCTGAAGATTTTTCTGATCAGGATAAAAAAAACTAGTGATTCTGATAGTGATTGCTATTTAAAAAAGTATTTTCCTCTGAAGACATTAATTTATTGTTAAAAGCTGTCAGTCACAATGGAAATTAAAGAAAAAGTTCAGAGGTCTGCTCTGGACAAAATGTTTTTAGGTTTAGAGGAAAAGAAAAATAGTGCATTCCCAATACATAAAAAACGTAATTCTTTAATTTTAAGAGAATGGAAAAACCTGGGTAGGAAGGTCGTCTTACCAAGAACCATTAAAAAGAGACTGCCCATTGACGATGAGGATTTAAATACAATCTTAAATATTACCAAAATTTATGTTTCCCTTTCCAAATTGGCAAAAGGTACATCATTACCATTTGAGAATACAGGATCTCTATGAGATCCCATGGATAAAAAAGTGAATGCGAACCTCAAAAAAACTTGGGACTCTGCTGCATCACATTTCAAACCTAATATTGTGGCCACTTCGGTAGCTAGGTCCTTGAAAAGATGGTTGGTGCAATTAGAAGACTTATTAAAATCAAATACACCATATGAACAGTTTGCAGATTCCTTTCCACTACTGTTAAAGGCAGTAGATTTCTTATCTGACACTACGGCGGACTCAGTCAAGCTTACTGCAAGGACGACGTCTGTGGCCAATGCCTCTAGGAGAGCGCTATGGTTAAAATCATGGTCGGGGATATTAGCTCCAAAGCCAGATTATGTAATATTCCCTTCTACGGAGAGTTTCTTTTTGGGAAAGATTTAGAAAAAATTCTGGAGAAGGCTTCTGATTCAAAGAAAAGTTTCCCAGAAAATAAGAAGAAAAGAAAAGCTAAATTTTTTTGTTTAAAAAAAACAGATCGGTTTTAAAATAAAAAAAAGGTAAAACAGACAGTTGGAGATCTGCCAAACAAAATAAAGGAAACAGATTTTTATTCAACTCTCGTGATAAGGACTCAGCCAAGAAATTACGCCAGAGATCCAGTGGGGGGAAGATTGAGAAAGTTTGTGCAATCCTGGAAAAAAAAATCTCCAAACCACTTTGCCAGGGTGTCACGGCCTCGGTGTTGTATGCTGTGACACTATTGCTGTTCATGCCGGTTGCCAGGGGCAATGTATGGTTGTTTGCATGTGTGTTCCTCCTGTGTCTGATGCTGGAAGGGTTAACTCCTCTGCTGGGTGTGTTCACTTGGGTTTCATTAACTATGGCTCCCTGGCAGGAGTCAGTTGAACTCCAGCTGTCGTTGGTGCTGGAGCTCTGCTCCAGTCCAGGGTGTTCTGTCTGCCCAGTCTTTGAGGACCACCTAGTGGGACATATTGTCAGGATGAGGAGTGGGGAAAACCCCCCACCATACAATGTCAGGTATAAAGGGGAAGCAGCTAGGCCAGGATGCCGGAATCAGGTCACCTCCTAAAGCGTCCCTAATCCTCACCCTTTTTAGGGCAGACCGAACACCCTGGACTGGAGCAGAGCTCCAGCACCAACGACTGCTCTAGTACAACTGACTCCAGCAAGGGACCAACAGGTAATAAAACCCAAGTGACCACACCCAGCCAGGGAGTTAACCCTTCCAGAGGAGGAACCAGGAGAAGGGGAGCAAAGAACACACATGCAGACAACAGCGCGTTGCCCATGGCAACCGGCATGTACGTCAAAGGTGTCACAGCGTACAACACTGAGGCTGTGATACAGTGTTACAGGATTCCCTTTCTCAAGGTTCCCACCACAACATTTGTGAGTACTCCAGGGATATTCTGGACTTAGTCAAAGTAGAAGTTCTGGTACCAGTCAGGGCCGGCTCCAGGTTCATGTGGGCCCTTGGGCGATAAATCCCAGTGGGCCCCCATGAGGCATTTTTTTTACATTGACATGTTCCCCTGTGGCTCCCACATGGTATAATGACCCCCAGTGGCCCCTATACAGTATAATGACTACTAGTGGCCCTTCACACAGTATAATGACTACTAGTGGCCCTTTACACAGTATAATAAACCCCCAATTCCCCCCCACTGTATAATGACCACCTGTGGCCCTGCATTCAGAATAATAACCCCCAGTCGCCCCCATTCAGAATAATGACCCCCAGTAGCCCCCACACTGGGGGAATACTGTATGGAGGGGGCTCTGGGGGTCGTTATACTGAATGGAGGACACTGGGGGTCATTATACTATGTAAAGGGCCCTCACAGTATAATGACCCCACAGTGAACCTCCATTCAGAATAATGACCCCCAGTCGCCCCCACACTGGGGGTTATACTGTATGAAGGGGGCACGAGGGTTATTATATTTAACGGGAGCTCTGGTGGTCATTATGCTAAATGGAGGGTCAATGCCTATCATTGCAGGGGAGCTGGTGGTCCTGTCATTCACTAACCGCAGCTCCCTGCGCTCCTTCTCTCCGGCGGCCCGCTGCAGCAGTGAGCCAGGCCTGGAGGAGAGAAGGAGATGTGCAGTGATGTAGCTAGAACTGACTGGGCCCCACAGCAAATTTTAGTATGCCCCCTCACCCCCAATGTGTGTTCACATCACGTTTTTCCTATCAGTTTGATGTATACAAATGTGCAGCACTCCACATTTTTGTATCCTGCAGAGTCAAGTAAAAAATGCATACATTAACGTATATGTTTTTTTACAATGGAACTGTATAGTGAACGGACGCCACTGTACGGCATCAGTCTGAGGCATCTGTTAACACATACATTTTTGGTATACATTAAATGGATGGCACAAATGGGATGTGAACCCAGAATAAGCACCAGTACACAGCAGAGCAGCGGGGAGGAGAGGGGAGGCCGCCATGTACTGACAGAGCGCTACCTGGTCCTGGTGGTCAGGGATGAGGGCTATGCTTCCCAAGGATCATTTTCTACTGGGAAATACAGGGCACAGTATAATACACTAGAATCTATATAATATAAAGATATTAGCCGTACCCCCAAATAATAATACAATTAGGGGGTCATTTATTATATAGAAATACGTCTATATTAGGCGTATTTCTGACACAGATTGTGGCGCAAAGGTCCTTAACACCGCAATCTGTATCTTTTCCCGCTCATGCCAGGTCTAAAAAAAGTGGTGTGGGCATGGAAGGGGATACAGTTATGGCCATGCAGTTATTGGATACCACCGCCATATAGTGATAACACCGCCATACAATGATAAAACCACAATACAGTGACCGGATAAAAGGGTATAATAGGGCACAGTAAAGGGAGTGACTATGGGCACTGCACAGGGTGTGGTAAGAGGGCACAATGCAGGGTATAAAGGGGCACAGTACAGGGTGGGGGGCACAGTCACATGACCCTGTGACGTTAGAAGGTCCTTATGGTGAATGCTGTTCAGATGCCACCATAATGAGAGGCAGAGAAGTGAGACAGGGGCCCTGGATGGACAGGAGGGGTGGACACAGCAAGTAGTTTGAAGGGGCTCTGAGGGGGATTCATACAAGAAGTAGGGGCAGGAGGTCTGTGCAGGGCAGCAATAGGAGACAGGAGGGTGGAACAGGAGCTCTGTATACATGAGGGAGGAAAGAAGACAGCAAGGGCTCCATGAGGATGAGAGATAGGACAGGATATGTGGGGGGGGGCAGGTGTCATGGAGACAAACTGCTTAATGAAACAGTAACACAACTAAATAGAATGAAGCAGCAGCAGATCGAAAAGTCCCCCCCCCCCTTCTGTCCCACAGACAAGAGACAGTCACAGTGGAGACTTACTCACAGACTGTCTTCACACTTCTCTGCTCCAGCTCCAGCCGGTCTCTCTCCTCAGGCAGCATGTCCTGTGTAGAGGGGGCGTGTTCTGAGTCTCTGCAGCTCAGAGGGCCCACCAAAGGGGTACTGCATAAGTGAAATGACAGCAGTGAGAGCTTCCATCTGTATTGATGGAAGTGCTCATAGCAGCTCAGTGGGCCTCCCCAGGAGCATTGGGCCCCGGCACTTGGCCGGGGATGCCGGGTTATGACGCCGGCCCTGGTACCAGTACCAACAAATCAAATGGGTCTGGGTTACTACTCCACGGTATTCATGGTGCCCAAACCCAGCGGGAAAATGTGTTTAATATTAAACCTCAAGGGGGGAATTTGGCCTGATCGAGCTTGATGGCGGCTGCTTGAGAGCGGAGCTCCCGCTACTAGATTCTACTTCAGCCTATCTAACAGAACTACCCGAGAGTCGGGATGAAGATTCAACCCAAAGAGCCTGCTAGAGTCTCGGCAGATCAGAAACGGGACCCTCCACAGCATCCTGACATGGAAAAATGCTTTCAGAAGTCGGCTCCCCAGATACCCGTGCGTGCAAGTAAAATGGCGCCGAAGCGGCATGGGGAGGACGGAGCCTCTAGTGATCCGAGTTACGATGCACAGCATGATGAACCAGGAGAGGTGAGCGGATCACAAACCAGGGATCAGCCGGTGGCACTTACCCGCGACTTCCTAGAAAAGGCACTCCACAAAGGCCCTGATCGCGGCAGACCTGGCCACCATCAAGGCAGATGTCCGCCATATAGGGGATAGAGTTGAATCCCTGGAGCAGGTACAAGACGCCATGTTGACTTTTAATACTAGAGCCATGAATAGCTTGCTCCTCCAGATGGAGGATCAGGAGAATAGAAGCCGACGGCGAAATATAAGAATTAGAGGACTCCCAGAAGCAGAGGAGAAAGAAGATCTGATGAATATTATGAGTTTGATTTTCACTTCTCTGCTAGGCACAGAACGAGCCAAAGGCATTATTGTGGAAAGAGTGCACAGAGCATTGTGGCCTAAGCCTGGATCCTCTGAAAACCCCAGGGACATTATTTGTGGCATATTAAGCTACAGGGACACAGAAGAAGTTTTACAAAAAGCAAGGGAGAAAGGGGAGATACACCTATAGGGGAGAAGCATTCAAATTTATCAGGATCTAGCGGCTTCTACACTTCAAAAAAGAAGAATGCTTAAACCGTTGACAGATCTTCTTCGTTCTTCTAAGTTCCCATACAGGTGGTTGTTCCCATTTGGCATTTTGATAACAGCGGGGAACCGTCGGTTCACTGTCAGAACACCTGCAGACTTACCACCAGTCTGGGAAATGTTGGATCTGGTACCTGTTGATGTCCCATCCTGGCTTCCAGTCCCTTCAGAGGAGGATTTACCACTGTTACCACAGTCCTCGCCTTGGCTGAAGCTGAAGCAGCCGAGAAGCGGACGAAGCAGGAAGGCGGCAAGCAGAGAGGTAGACACCTGATACTTTGGCCGACATATAGATGTTTACGGTCATGTAGGCACTAGGGGTCGTTCAATCCTCAGGGTACCATTATGAGCATAGTTACCCCCCTTTTTGGGCTTACCCTAAGTCCCTATTCATTCAAACAGTTATTATACCACTGTTGGTTTTTGTTTTTGGGTAAACACTGTCTACACAGTTTAGAGGGGTTACTTAATAATGCATAATAATGGGTAGTTACTCAACATGTGTTATTTGCTCAACAGGCTGTAATGAGAATCTAGGCAGATCAGGGAATATTGATGATAATTGATTCCCCCCCCCATCAAGTGGAATTCCATTTGGGATTCTGGTGATACTTCACCTATGCACAGTTTGCACTAAGTTCACTGTTATTGTTTTATGCTCCACCCTTTGGTCATACTTATGTTTGCAGGGATGCTATTTCATATTTATGGCACTAGAATGGCACCGTTAGTACTTGATGTTGCCACCTACAATGTACATGGCTGCAATCGCCCTGTCAAAAGGAGCCAAATTTTTCGGTCTATTAAAAAAGCGGCGATAGATATAATCATGCTGCAAGAGTCACATTTTACGACTCACCATTTGCCCAATCTAGGTAACTCTGCTTTTCATTACTGGTACCATTCATGTTCAGATAAATCTGCATCTAAAGGGGTCAGAATCGGATTAAAAAAGAGTGTTCTGTTCACCTTCCATTCTCAACTGTCGGATCCAGAGGGCAGGTATCTTTTGCTAAATTGCGAGATAGGTCATACAAAAATTACTTTGTGTAATCTGTACGCTCCAAATGTAAAAACTGTCCACCGGCTGCTAGGGACCCTGGACAAAATAGCTGCATTTGCCTTTGGCTGGTTGATAATTGGAGGAGATTTTAATTTAACTCTGAATCCGCTGCTGCATTCTTCATCCAAGAGGTTGGCTATTTCGTTCAGGACACTGAAGTCCCTGCAGACACGTTTTCGAGATATTCATGTCTTAGCTGTATGGCGGTTAATTCATGGAGATAGGAGGGATTATACTTTCTATTCAAACCCTCATACATTTTATCAGAGATTGGACTACCTTATGATCCAGGAGAATTGTCTAACTTTAGTTCAGTCTGCTACAATAGATTGCATAACGATGTCTGACCATGAGATGGTTCACTGTGCTATACAGCTCCCTAGTCTGAGAGAGAAAGAGTGGTCATGGAGATTAAATCATACGTTACTGGACACTCAATCGCAGGTAGACACTATTTCTCAGAAACTGCAGGAATGCTTTGATTTTAATGTGAATACTGCAACTACACCTGCCATTACGTGGGAGGCACATAAAGCGGTTACACGTGGGAAATTTATTGCCTTGGGCTCACACGTTAAGAGGGAACGAACAAAACAGCTGACAGAGTTACTGACCTGTATTTCCCAATTAGAAAGATCCCATAAAAAATCTTTGGCAATAAGGGACCACGAGACATTAGTGGTGCTTAGGCAGGAACTTAAGTCTTTGCTTAATATTAAGGCTGCTAAAGCGTATCTAAGAGTGAAGCATAAGTATTACATTCATGGGAACAGAGGCAGCAAAGTCTTATCTGCTATGATCAAAAAACGAGTAGAGCAAACCTTTATTAAGCAAATGATGACTCAAGAGGGTACGATTACCACAGACGCCTTGGAGATTTCTAAGTTATATTACCACGATTTATATAACTTGCGAAAAGACGAATCTAGTGAAGCGATACGGATCAGACAAGAAAATATAGCGTCCTATTTGCAGGAACTAAAACTACCAGTGCTGTCAACAGTAGAGAAGGAGAGTTTAATTGCCCCAATATCGCTAGAGTAAGTTAAGAAGGTCCTGAAATCAATCCCCAAAGGGAAGATCCCAGGACCTGATGGTCTGACTGTAGCTTACTACAAAAAATTTCTTCCAATACTAGGCCCTCATATTGTCTCTCTCTTTAATTCCCTGTTGAGCGGCACTCCACTGGCCAAGCAGTCTTTAGAAGCTCATATCACGGTTTTGCCAAAACCTGGCAAGGTCCCAAATCTTCCATCTAGCTACAGACCAATTTCTCTTCTTAACGCTGACGTCAAACTATGGGCAAAAGTTTTGGCTTTCGTAGCCTCTTCTTTACTTAAAGGTTTGCCCTCCCCAGAACAATCCGGCTATGTGGGGGGCAGGGAGTGCAGGGACAGCACATTCCGGGTTATACTTGCTCAACAATACACTGTGTCCCATGGACAAAGCATTACCTTCTTAAGTACTGACGCTGAAAAAGCGTTTGATAGAGTGAACTGGCAGTTTATGGCAGCCACTTTTATTTTATGTTTAGAAACTTTTCTTCAGGCCATTAGACAGGACAAAGATATGCAAGGACTTAGTATTGGTCCTCAAATGCATACAGTGGCGGCGTTTGCCGATGACATGCTTTTATTACTCTTTAATCCTAAGGCAGCTTTTTCTGCTCTTCTTACACAGTTAGAGAGTTTTGAGTCTTTGTCTAACTTTAAAATAAACTTAGCCAAATGTGTAGCTTTAGGTGTCAACACCCCACAATCGACCATAGCTCATCTTAAAGCAAACTACCCCTTCCAATGGAGGACAGACAATATTAACTACCTTGGTGTCCAGATAACGAAAAACCCAGATCAACTCTTCTCCCAGAACTACCCTAAGCTACTTGATGATATTAAACAACAATTGAAAGAACTAAAAATACCCTTCTTAACATGATTAGGGAGGAAAAATGTAATTAAAACCTATGTTTTACCTAAACTACTGTATCTGATGCAGACACTACCAGTAGCATTACCCCGTCAGCTTCTAGTGCAGGTTAGGAAAATGTTTTCCTCCTTTGTCTGGAATCAAGCCAAACCCAGAATTGCATACAGGAGACTGGTGCTATCTAAACACAAAGGTGGTTTTGGACTGCCGGATGTGAATGGATACTATAGAGCGATTCAAATGAGGCTACATTCTGAGATAATAAATCCTAAAATTGATAAACTGGGCTGTCAGATAGCGAGGAAACAGCTAGAGCCCAAAGGGCTAGCCTTATTATGGGATATACATGGTAAACCTCCATATAAAGAAGGTATCCCCATTCCGCTCAAAGGTATGGTTGATTCCTGGTTCAAATTGTCTAAATTCCTGCACCCCACCAGCTGCATATCACCTCTTACTCCCATTAGATTCTTGCCTTACTTATTTAACGCAGACTTTAGGGATGACATGGGATTATGGGTGGCTTTAGGGGATGTGGCAGTAGGTGTCCTGTTGGTAAACCGTCAAATTCCCAATTTGTCATATTTGAAGGCCACATTTGGGAGGGTTCCCTGGACCTTGACACTTCACTCGCAATTCAACAAAATATGCATGCAATAGCTAAACAACATCTATAGCAATTATACCCCCACTTGGTATGATGCGATCTGGAGTCAGTCAGTGAGCAGGAAAGGCACAATCTCCCGACTTTATAATAAAATTTTGGAAATTGGTCCAGATACCAGACCTCAGTTTGTTGAGCAATGGGCTAAAGAGATGGATCTTACTATTGATGAAGACACCTTAGAGAGAATATTTGCCCATTCCCATGGTTACTCACGTTGCATAAAAATTCTGGAGAATTATTTTAAAATTATTACAAGATGGTACAAGACACCTGATAAGTTACATACCATCTCACCCTCATTCCCTGCGGATGGCTGGAGATGCGGTGCAGCTAGAGGGACAATGTTCCATATATGGTGGTCCTGCCCATCAATAAAGAGTTTCTGGGACATGGTGTCTAATAAAGTGCAAAGTATCTGCAAAATTAACTCACCTATCACCCCATCAGTAGCTATTCTCAATCTGCCTGATTGTAATTACAGATTAGCAGCACACTCACTGCTGGCACAATTGATTGCAGCTGCTAAACTGCTGATACCAAAATATTGGTTATCCAAGGAAATACCTAGTTTGCGAGAGTGGTTGTGCAAGGTCCAGGAGTTATGCCAACTAGAGGAATTAACTAGCTGGGAATCCTTATCCCATGATAAGTTCTTAATGACCTGGGGCAAATGGAAGGAGTGGTATAGGTCTGTCTCTGATGGAGAGTAGAGGGATAATTTCATATATATCCTTTGTAGTATAATAGGTGTTCTGGCTATACATCCTGGTTATTCAGGACGGAATGGGCATATATAAGTTACTTGGAGAATTTCTATGTGACAGGCAGAATGTATATCATTAGATGCACATTATTGAGCCGTGTACTAAAGACAAATGTGAATTCTAGCTTGCGTGTGCCTAGCTCCGCGTTTTGTATCTTTGTCTACTTTAGCATACCCTTGCATGTATCTTTGTATGTGAATCATGTGACCAGCTGTTGTTTATTATGGAGCAGTTATTGTTCTTATTTACTTTCATTCAACATTGTCTTACTATTGGCTGACAATTGAAATAAAATAAAGATTTGACAAAAAAATAAAAAATAAACCTCGAAAAGTTAAACAAATCAATAAAATACAAAAGGTTCAAAATGGAATTGATCAAATCCACGGTCAGTGTTCTACAGGAAGGTGTATTTTTAGCGTCAGTAGATCTAAAAGACGCATATTTCCATTTACCCATTCACCAAGATTCCCAACAATACTTAAGGATAGCGGTGTGGATTCAGGGCCAGCTAAAACACTTGCAATTTCAGGCTCTTCCCTTCGGTATAATGACAGCGCCCAGACTTTTCACAAATATTATGTTGGAAACATTAACATCTCTGAGAAACGAAAACGTCAATAATACCATATTTGGATGATCTTTTAATAGTGGGCGATACCAAAATAGACCTAGAAAACAAGCTTTTAAAAACCAGAGACAGATTGAGGGACCTGGGATGTATCATAAATTTGGAAAAATCCCAGATTCTTCCCACACAAAAGATAGTGTTCCTGGGTATACTGTTGGATTCAGTCAATCAGATGTGTTTTTTGCCGGAGGACAAGATACAAAAGATTCAGTCACAAATAAGAGTTTTCAGGGAGAAAAAATCCCATACTATCCGTCAAACTATGACCCTCATCGGTTTCCCAACATTATGCATCCGAGCAGTGAAATGTCCCCAATTACATTCCCGACCCCCTTCAGAGACGCATGTAAAAAAATTGGGATCAAACTCAGGAATCATTAGACAAGTTGATTCTAATCCCAGAGGATATCTTATTATCCCTAAAATGGTGGGGAAAAAAGCACAACTTTAAAATAGGAGTCCATTGGGTTGTGAGTAGGGTTGAGCGAACCCGAACTTTAGGATTTTTGGACCCCGGACCCGAATCCGAACATTTCGGCAAAAGTTCGGGTTCGTTGTTTGGCGATTTCTTGGCGCTTTTTGAAAGGCTGCAGAGCAGCCAATCAACAAACGTTTGACTGTGTGACCTTAGAAGCCATCACAGCCATGCCTACTAATGGCATGGCTGTGATTGGCCAATGCAGCATGTGACCCAGCCTCTATATAAGCTGGAGTCACATAGCACTGCACGTCACTCTGCTGTGCTTAGTGTAGGGAGAGGATGATGCTGCTGCTGCTTTGAGGGAGAGAGTAGGACAGAATCTGTTATCAGAACTCAATTGAAATCAGTGATCTACATAGATTTAGTTGTGTAGTTGCAGTGCACAATCTTTTTACCCTGCCCTTAGCCCAGTGACAGAAAAAAATAACTTTTATCGGTCTGTTAGTTAGGTGGGCGGCAGCGGCCATTTTATGCAAGCTCAGTGCACCAGCACTGCATCTGAGCTTTTGTGACATTCAAATCCAAGCTTGAAATACTGCACTAATAATCTTTTTTTTTTTTAAATACCCTTTTTTTGGCAATATAAAACATCTGGTGCCTTTGCAGGATTAGTCAGTGTGCAATTTAACCTAGAAATACAGCCATAATGTTATGGGTTTTTAAAAACAACCTTTTTTGGCAAAATACACTATTTTACAGCCCTTGCTGCATCAACACGTGTGAAATTCTAGGGTTATATACTGCTGTCATATTCAGTTATTAAACAAACACCCATTTTGGGCCATAAACTTAATTTTGCATCCTTTGATGCATATGTCATTGCGAGATACACACTTTAGATATTGTGCTTATATTCTTCTATTAATAAAACACCCTTTTTGGGCAAAATACACCATTTTACAGCCCTTGCTGCATCAGAACGTGTGAAATTCAAGTTTTATATACTGCTGTCATATTCTGTTATTAAACAAACACCCATTTTGGGCCATAAACTAAATTTTGCAGCCTTTGCTGCATATGTCATTGTAAGATACACACTTTAGATATTGTGGTTCTTTTCAGTATTTGAAAAACAACCATTTTGGGCAAAAAACTTTAATTGTGGCCTAGTCTGGATCAGTACGTGTGAGATACACACTTTAGATACTGTGGTTCTATTCAGGCACTTGAAAAACAACCATTTTGGGCAAAAAACTTTAATTGTGGCCTAGTCTGGATCAGTACGTGTGAGATACACACTTTAAATACTGTGGTTATATTCTATTAATACAAGACCCTTTTGGGTCAAAATACACCATTGTACAGCCCTTGCTGCATCAGAACATGTGAAATTCAAGGTTTATATACTTCTGTCATGTTCTGTTATTAGACAAACAGACATTTTGGGCCCTAAACTTAATTTTAGGTATTTGAAAAACAGACATTTTGGGCAAAAGAAACTTAAATTGCGGCCTATTCTGGATCAGTACGTGTGAGATACACACTTTAGATACTGTGGTTCTATTCAGTTATTTGAAAAACACACTTTTTGGGCAAAAAACTTTCATTGCGGCCTAGTCTGCATCTGTACGTGTTAGATACAACCTTTACATACTGTCATTCTATTCTGCTATTAATTAAAAACCCATTTAGGGCAAGATCCTAAATTTGAGAAATATGAGGAGAACCTCAAATAAGGGACGTGTGCCAGCTACACGCACAAGTGAAACCGCTTCCTCAGGTGCGAGTAGGCGACAGAACCTGCAGCGGTATTTGGTCGGGCCTAATACGGCTCTACGAATGGTGAGGCCAGAACAAGTACAGTCGATAGTAGATTGGGTTGCTGACAGTGCCTCCAGTTCCTTCACATTGTCTCCCACCCAGTCTTCTGCTGAAAGATCAAAGTTGGCACCTGCAGCCGATGTCCATCAGTCTTTCACCTCACCCCCTTGCAAATCAGCCAAGCAGTCTGAGCCCCAAGTCATGCAGTAGTCTCTTCTGCTTTTTGATTACTCTGTTATCAGGGTTTCCCAGGGCCATCCACCTAGCCCTGCCCCAGAAGTGGAAGAGATTGAGTGCACCAATGCCCAACCACTTATCTTTCAAGATAAGTACACAGGAGGACCATAGCAGCACGTCTTGGATGATGACGAAACACAGGTGCCAACTGCTGGGACTTTCGAAAGTGTGCAGACTGACAAGGAGGGCAGGGGTGAAGACTGGGTGGAAGATGATGTGGAGGACGATGAGGTCCTCGACCCCACATGGAATTAAGGTCATGCAAGTGACCTATGTAGTTCGGAGGAAGAGGCGGTGGTCGCACATAGCCATCAGTACAGCAGAAGATGGAGCAGGGTGCAAAAGCGGAGCGGCCGTCCTATAGACAGTACGCTTGCTACTGACCACTACAGCAAGGGACCGAGCACACCAAAGCCTGCTCCAAGGAGTTCCCTGACGTGGCAGTTCTTTAGACAATGTGCTGACGACAAAACACGAGTAGCTTGCACGCTGTGCAATCAGAGCAGGAAGCGAGGCATAAACGTTCTCAACCTGAGCACAACCTGTATGACCAGGCATTTTAGTGCAAAGCACAAGCTGCAGTGGAGTAGACACCTCAAAAACCAAGAAAGGTCTCTGGCTCCTCCTGCTTCCTCTTCTGCTGCAGTCTCGGCCTCTTCATCCAACTCTGGAGTGACAGTGCCACCTGCCACCCCGAAAACAGAGGATCTGCCAGCAACACCACCCCCTGGGTCACCAAGCATCTCCACAATATCCCACGGAAGCGTTCAGCTCTCCTTCTCCCAAACACTGTAGCGGAAGAGGAAATACCCCCCTACCCACCCGTGATCCCTAGCCCTGAATTTTTAAATTACTGGCCTTTGAAATGCTGTCATTCCGTCTGGTGAAGATGGAAAGTTTTAAAGGCTTTATGGCGGTGGCTGTCCCACACAGTACGTCATGCCCAGCTGCCACTACTTTTCAAGGCGAGCCATCCCTTCCCTGCACAACCAAGTGGGGGACAAAATCAGGTGTGCTCTGCGCAACGCCATCTGTGTCAAGGTGCACCTAACTATGGATACGTGGACCATTAAGCATTGTCAGGGATGTTAAATCTCCATAACAGCACACTGGATAAAAGCAGTGGCGGCTGGGCCTGAGGCGGTTAGCAGATTGTCCCATGTCCTTCCATAACCAAGGATTGCAGGGCGCTTCAGTTTGCCTCCTGTTGCTCCTCCTCCTACTCTGCTTCCTCATCCTCTACCAGCTTTTCATCCGGTCAGCATAACACCTTCACCACCAACTTCAGCACAGCCAGGGGTAAACGACAGCAGGCAGTTTTAAAACTTATCTGTTTGGGGGACAAACCCCACACTGCGCAGAAGCTGTGGACGGTCCTTGAACAACAGACCAATAAGGTGCCAGTGAGCCTCAAGCCCGGTCTGGTAGTGTGCGATAATGGGCGAAATCTTGTAGCAGCTCTGGGACTAGTCGATTTGACGTACATCCCTTGTCTGGCGCATTTGATGGTGCAGAGATTCCTTAAAAAAAATTCCCTGATATGTCAGAGCTGCTGCATAAAGTGCAGGCCGTCTGTGCCCGCTTTCGGCGTTCTCACCCTGCTGGTGCTCGCCTGTTGCCTCTGCATTGTAACTTCGGCCTTCCTGCTCACCACCCCATATGCGATATACCCGCAAGGTGGAACTCCACCTTGCACATGCTGGCAAGACTGTGCGAACAGCAGCAGGCAATAGTCGAGTTTCAGCTGCAGCACACACGGGTGAGTCGCTCTGCGGAACAGCACCACTTCACCACCAATGACTGGGCATCCATGCGAGACCTGTGTTCCTTGTTGCGCTGTTTCGAGTACTCCACCAACATGGCCTGTGCCGATAACATCGTTCTCAGCGTTACTATCCCACTTCTATGCCTCCTTGAAAAACTGCTGCTGGCTATGATGGAAGAGGATGTGGCACAGGAGGAGGAAGAGGGATCATTTCGTAGGGTATCCAGCCATTCATTCACAAGTGGCTCCGAGGGTGGGTTTGTGCACCCACAAACGCCAGGTACACAATTGTTCAGCCAGGGCACAGTTCTGGAGGATGACCAGGTGGAGGATGAGGAGATGGAGGAGGAGGAACCTTGTTCACAGCAGGGTGGCACCTAGACCAGCTCATGGCCATCACTGGTGCATGGCTCGGGGGATACAGAGGACACAGACGATACACCTCCCACAGAGGACAGCTTTTTATTGCCTCTGGGAAGCCTGGCGCACATGAGAGATTACATGCTGCAGTGTCTCCGCAACGACCACTGAGTTTCCCACATTCTAACTTGTGCTGATTACTGGGTGGCTATGCTGCTGGATCCCCGTTAAAAAGGACAACATACCGTCCTTAATTCCCTTACTGGAGCGTGATCATAAGATGCGCGAGTACAAGCGCACGCTGGTAGACGCGCTGCTGGTGGCATTCCCACCTGACAGCGGGGGCACAGTGGAAGCACAAGGCGAAGGCGAGATAGAAGAAGAGGTCACCAACGCAGCTGGGGCACCGCCAGCACCTCATAAAGCAGGGTTAGCATGGCCGAAATGTGGAAAAGCTTTGTCAGCACGCCGCAATAACCAGCACCACCAGCTGATATGGAACGTCTTAGCAGGAGGCAGCATTTCAGCAACATGGTGGAGCAGTATGTGTGCACACGCCTACACGTACTGAATGACGGGTCTGCCCCCTTCAACTTCTGGGTCTCCAAATTGGGCACATGGCCTGAGCTTGCCCTTTACGCCTTGGAGGGTTCGATTAGTGTTCCAAACTGGCAGACATACACTACGTATGCTGTCAAAAACACAGAGCATATTGTAGGCTTCAGGCCCCTCACATTGCAGACGCCACACTCTCCGTTGGCCCTCTTACTCCATGATACACTCCCTGGAGTCTCCCAACAAAGATTCAGGAGGTGGATTATGGATCTCAGTGGGCTATTTTTAACGTGCCAGCTGCTGACAATAGTATTCCCATCTGCAGATTGTGCTGTCAATGCATAAGTCGCAGTAAGCCCATCCAAAAAGCATCTGGGATCTCATTACTGAGCCCAGTGGGAGCAACGCGTCAGAACCCACAAAGCCACACTCCCGGCGTTCCACATCCTGCCTCTTCTCCTTCTCTCTCCTCCCATTTGTCCTCCACTCCACCTTCAAATGTGCTGTCGTCTCGTTCATCTGGCAGAAGGCAGGCCCAAATGTTCGAGCGCAAAAAGTTGATGACGCCATATAACCCTCTTGCCCAACAGCTGACTGCTGGCCTTTCGGAACTGCTAGCCCACCAACTACTGTCATATAAACTGATGGACTCGGAGGCCTTTAGAAAATTTGTGGCCATTGGCACACTGCAATGGAAGTTCCCCAGAAGGAAATATTTCTCCCAGAAGGGCATCCCAGAGCTATATGGCCACGTTAAGCGGCAAGTGAATGCATCTCTGGCACTTAGTGTCGGTGCCAAGATGCATCTTGTAACGGACCGTTTCAGCAGACAAGGGGTTAAAATCCGTTTAGGCGATATCCCCCTTTCTGAGAGACAGGCACAGCTACTGCAGAACACCAAACTCCCGAACTGGATACAAAATAGCACTCCAAACTGGAACCTCGCGAATAGCTGCTAGCAGACTAACAGGAAAAGCATAGAATCAGCTTACACTCCTGGCAATCAGTCTCTAACAGCCTACAGGGAATCCCCCCAATAACGAGACAAGGCTCCGTGTTGAGGGTCAAGCAGTGGTCTGACGTGCTGGCACACCCAGCCTGGTTTTTATTACAGTTGTTGCAAATACAGGACAGATACAACACATCCCCACAATGCATCATGGTTTCCTCCTCTCTGTCCCGGAGACAACCGAGAAGTAATCTAATTATCTCTCAGGACAAAGGGAAATCGCCAATACACATGTGGAGACAACAGGACAGACATCACCATTTTAAACACACAATGGCACAATGGGACAATAGAAACACACCCAGCATATTCCTCCCAAGCTGACAAGTTACACTTATTATAAATTGTTACAACTTTGTGAGTTTACATTGTCCATACATATAACTTACATCAATTTAAACAGTATAACTTGGGGACAAACCTATCCAAAATTCACTTGAATAGGTTCAGGGGTTTAAAAGTTAGTATGGGCCATAATCCTGAGGCAAGAGGCTTTTAAACAGCCCCCTTCAAAACACAGTGGCGAGGTTGGTTTAGCCACACATCTGGTCTAGCAAACATGGGCAGGGAAGGTACATAGCTTTTACTGCCCACTGGGTGAACCTTCTGATGGCCGTCAAGCATGTAACCCGTGGCACCCATGTGGATTTGGTGTTACCACCAAGGATTGCATGCAGGCCTGCCTCTTCTCCTCCTCTTACTCCATCCTCCGTCTCCTCCTCAGCTGAGTCCTCCTTTTTCACTGCTACCGCCTCTTCCGCTACACTTCCCAGAACCTATTAGACGTACCAGGTGAGTAGAGTTGAGCGAACACCTGGATGTTCGGGTTCGAGAAGTTCGCCCGAACTTCCCAGAAATGTTCGGGTTCGGGATCCGAACTCGACCCGAACTTCGCCCCCGAACCCCATTGAAGTCAATGGGGACCCGAACTTTTCGGCACTAAAAAGGCTGTAAAATAGCCCAGGAAAGGGCTATAGGGCTGCAAAAGGGAGCAAAATGTAGGTAAATCCCCTGCAAGCAAATGTGGATATGGAAATGAATCAAAATAAAAATAAAATAAATAAAAATTAACTAATATCAATTGGAGAGAGTTCCCATAGCAGAGAATCAGGCTTCATGTCACCCACCACTGGAACAGGCCACTGTCAGATATTTAGGCCCCGGCACCCAGACAGAGGAGAGAGGTCCCATTGCAGAGAATGAGGCTTCATGTCATAGCAGAGAATCAGGCTTCATGTCACCGAACACTGGAACAGGCCATTGTCAGATATTTAGGCCCCGGCACCCAGACAGAAGAGAGAGGTCCCATAGCAGAGAATCAGGCTTCATGTCATAGCAGAGAATCAGGCTTCATGTCATAGCAGAGAATCAGGCTTCATCTCAAGCAGAGAATCAGGCTTCACGTCACCCACCACTGGAACAGGCCATTGCCAGATATTTAGGCCCCGGCACCCAGACAGAGGAGAGAGGTCCCATTGCAGAGAATCAGGCTTCATGTCATAGCAGAGAATCAGGCTTCACGTCACCCACCACTGGAACAGGCCATTGTCAGATATTTAGGCCCCGGCACCCAGACAGAAGAGTGAGGTCCCATAGCAGAGAATCAGGCTTCATGTCATAGCAGAGAATCAGGCTTCATGTCATAGCAGAGAATCAGGCTTCACGTCACCCACCACTGGAACAGGCCATTGTCAGATATTTAGACCCGGCACCCAGACAGAGGAGAGAGGTCCCATTGCAGAGAATCAGGCTTCATGTCATAGCAGAGAATCAGGCTTCACGTCACCCACCATTAGAACAGGCCATTGTCAGATATTTAGGTCCCGGCACCCAGACAGAAGAGAGAGGTCCCATAGCAGAGAATCAGGCTTCATGTCATAGCATAGAATCAGGCTTCATGTCATAGCAGAGAATCAGGCTTCATGTCACCCACCACTGGAACAGGCCACTGTCAGATATTTTTAAGCCCCGGCACCCAGACAGAGGAGAGAGGTCCCATAGCAGAGAATCATGCTTCATGTCATAGCAGAGAATCATGCTTCATGTCACCCAACACTGGAACAGGCCACTGTCAGATATTTTTATGCCCCGGCACCCAGACAGAGGAGAGAGGTCCCATAGCATAGAATCAGGCCATGTCATAGCAGAGAATCAGGCTTCATGTCACCCACCACTGGAACAGGCCACTGTCAGATATTTTTAGGCCCCGGCACCCAGACAGAGGAGAGAGGTCCCATAGCAAAGAATCAGGCTTCATGTCACCCACCACTGGAACAGGCCACTGTCAGATATTTTCTGGCCCCCGGCACCCAGACAGAGGAGAGAGGTCCCATAGCAGAGAATCAGGCTTCATGTCACCCACCACTGGAACAGGCCACAGTCAGATATTTTTAGGCCCCGGCACCCAGACAGAGGAGAGAGGTCCCATAGTAGAGAATTAGGCTTCATGTCATAGCAGAGAATCATGCTTCATGTCACCCAACACTGGAACAGGCCACTGTCAGATATTTTTAGGCCCCGACACCCAGACAGAGGAGAGAGGTCCCATAGCAGAGAATCAGGCTTAATGTCACCCACCACTGGAACAGGCCATTGTCAGATATTTTTAGGCCCCGGCACCCAGACAGAGGAGAGAGGTCCCATAGCAGAGATTCAGACGTCATGTCATAGCAGAGAATCAGGCTTCATGTCACCCAACACTGGAACAGGCCACTGTCAGATATTTTTATGTCCCGGCACCCAGACAGAGGAGAGGCTCATTCAACTTTGGGTTGCCCCGCAATATAATGGTAAAATGAAAATAAAAAGAGGATTGAATGAGGAAGTGCCCTGGAGTACAATAATATATGGTTAAGGGGAGGTAGTTATAAATGTCTAATCTGCACAAAGGATGGACAGGTCCTGTGGGATCCATGCCTGGTTCATTTTTATGAACGTCAGCTTGTCCACATTGGCTGTAGACAGGCGGCTGCGTTTGTCTGTAATGACGCCCCCTGCCGTGCTGAATATACGTTCAGACAAAACGCTGGCCGCCGGGCAGGCCAGCACCTCCAAGGCATAAAAGGCTAGCTCTGGCCACGTGGACAATTTGAAGACCCAGAAGTTGAATGGGGCCGAACCATCAGTCAGTACGTGGAGGGGTGTGCACACGTACTGTTCCACCATGTTAGTGAAATGTTGCCTCCTGCTAACACGTTCCGTATCAGGTGGTGGTGCAGTTAGCTGTGGCGTGTTGACAAAACTTTTCCACATCTCTGCCATGCTAACCCTGCCCTCAGAGGAGCTGGCCGTGACACAGCTGCCTTGGCGACCTCTTGCTCCTCCTCTGCCTTCGCCTTGGGCTTCCACTTGTTCCCCTGTGACATTTGGGAATGCTCTCAGTAGCGCGTCTACCAATGTGCGCTTGTACTCGCGAATCTTCCTATCACGCTCCAGTGCAGGAAGTAAGGTGGGCACATCGTCTTTGTACTGGGGATCCAGCAGGGTGGCAACCCAGTAGTCCGCACAGGTTAAAATGTGGGCAACTCTGCTGTCGTTGCCCAGGCACTGCAGCATGTAGTCGCTCATGTGTGCCAGGCAGCCCAGGGGTAAGGACAAGCTGTCCTCTGTGGGAGGCGTATCGTCATCGTCCTGTGTTTCCCCCCAGCCACGCACCAGTGATGGGCCCGAGATGCATTGGGTGCCACCCCGCTGTGAACATGCTTCATCCTCATCCTCCTCCACCTTCTCCTCCTCCTCGTCCTCCTCGTCCTCCAGTAGTGGGCCCTGGCTGGCCACATTTTTACCTGGCCTCTGCTGTTGCAAAAAACCTCCCTCTGAGTCACTTTGAAGAGACTGGCCTGAAAGTGCTAAAAATGACCCCTCTTCCTCCTCCTCCTCCTCCTCCTGGGCCACCTCCTCTTCCATCATCGCCCTAAGTGTTTTCTCAAGGAGACATAGAAGTGGTATTGTAACGCTGATAACGGCATCATCGCCACTGGCCATGTTGGTGGAGTAATCGAAACAGTGCAACAGGGCACACAGGTCTCGCATGGAGGCCCAGTTATTGGTGGTGAAGTGGTGTTGTTCCATAGTGCGACTGACCCGTGCATGCTGCAGCTGAAACTCCACTATGGCCTGCTGCTGCTCGCACAGTCTGTCCAGCATATGCAAGGTGGAGTTCCACCTGGTGGGCACGTCGCATATGAGGCGGTGAGCGGGAAGGCCGAAGTTATGCTGTAGCGCAGACAGGCGAGCAGCGGCAGGATGTTAACGACGGAAGCGCGCACAGACGGCCCGCACTTTATGCAGCATCTTTGACATGTCGGGGTAGTTGTGAATGAAATTCTGTACCACCAAATTCAGCACATGCGCCAGGCAAGGGATGTGCGTCAATACGGCTAGTCCCAGAGCTGCAACGAGATTTCGCCCATTATCGCACACCACCAGGCCGGGCTTGAGGCTCACCGGCAGCAACCACTCGTCGGTCTGTTGTTCTATACCCCGCCACAACTCCTGTGCGGTGTGGTGCCTGTCCCCCAAACATATGAGTTTCAGAATGGCCTGCTGACATTTACCCCGGGCTGTGCTGAAGTTGGTGGTGAAGGTGTGTGGCTGACTGGATGAGCAGGTGGAAGAAGAGGAGGAGGAAGCCGAGTAGGAGGAGGAGGCAACAGGAGGCAAAGAATGTTGCCCTGCGATCCTTGGCGGTGGAAGGACGTGCGCCAAACAGCTCTCCGCCTGGGGCCCAGCCGCCACTACATTTACCCAGTGTGCAGTTAGGGAGATATAGCATCCCTGGCCGTGCTTACTGGTCCACATATCTGTGGTTAGGTGGACCTTGCCACAGATGGCGTTGCGCTGTGCACACTTGATTTTATCGGATACTTGGTTGTGCAGGGAAGGCATGGCTCTCTTGGAGAAGTAGTGGCGGCTGGGAACAACATACTGTGGGACAGCAAGCAACATGAGCTGTTTGAAGCTGTCTGTGTCCACTAGCCTGAATGACAGCATTTCATAGGCCAGTAGTTTAGAAATGCTGGCATTCAGGGCCAGGGATCGAGGGTGGCTAATTGGGAATTTACGCTTTCTCTCAAATATTTGAGAGATGGAGAGCTGAACGCTGCCGTGTGACATGGTTGAGATGCTTGGTGACGGAGGTGGTGGTGTTGGTGGTACATCCTCTGTTTGCTGAGCGGCAGGTGCCAACATTCCTCCAGAGGCGGAGGAAGAGGCCGAGGCGGCAGCAGCAGAAGAGGTAGCAGGGGGAGCCTGAGTGAGTTCCTTGTTTTTATGGTGTTTACTCCACTGCAGTTCTGGGTTGAAATACAATTCCCAACTTTGCAATTCCCTAAATCTGTGGTTTCTGCTGTATCAGGCCAAGTTCAAAATAAATTGACCAACCACAGCAGTAACAACAGATTTAGCTGAATATAAATTGTAGGCCTATTATTTAGGCGCTGGATGACAGGTATACGTTTACGGACAGAATTAGACTTGGAAATGCACGGTAGTGTGTGAAGTTATTGAGGATGACCCTATCAACACCTTCAATGTAATATACCCTTTTATGGATAGATTTAAACTTGGCCTGATACAGCAGAAACCACTGATTTAGGGAATTGCTAAGTTGGGAATTGTATTTCAACCTAGAACAAAAACTGTGCTTTGGCGGACACAAAATAAATTGACCAGCCACAGCAGTAACAACAGATTTAGCTGAATATAAATTGTAGGCCTATTATTTAGGCGCTGGATGACTGGTATACGTTTACGGACAGAATTAGACTTGGAAATGCACGGTAGCGTGTGAAGTTATTGAGGCTGAACCTATCAGCACCTTCAATCTAATATTCCCTTTTATGGATAGATTTAAACTTGGCCTGATACAGCAGAAACCACTGATTTAGGGAATTGCTAAGTTGGGAATTGTATTTCAACCTTGAACAAAAACTGTGCTTTGGCGGACACTAAATAAATTGACCAGCCACAGCAGTAACAACAGATTTAGCTGAATATAAATTGTAGGCCTATTATTTAGGTGCTGGATGACAGGTATACGTTTACGGACAGAATTAGACTTGGAAATGCACGCTAGCGTGTGAAGTTATTGAGGATGACCCTATCCGCACCTTCAATCATACCCTTTTATGGATAGATTTAAACTTGGCCTGATACAGCAGAAACCACTGATTTAGGGAATTGCTAAATTGGGAATTATATTTCAACCCAGAACAAAAATATATCCTTTGCCAGATAGCAGACAGTATTACAATTGGCTAGCCACAGCTGAAACACCAGATTTAGGGTACTGCTATTTTGGCAATTGTATTTCACCCCTCAATAAAATAGCAAGCACAGCCAAGTAGGATATAGCAAAAACAAAAAACACTATTGATGGTTAAATGTATTTGGTGGCAGCTTGTGCAGGCGCACCACAAGACACAAAATGGCCACCAATCACCCCAGAAAAAAGTGACAGAAAAACACTCTGGGCAGCCTAAAAACAGTGAGCAATTAAATAGCAGAGGTTGAATGATTCACAGCTGTAGATCGATCACTTTATTAAGTGTTTTGGAAGAGTAAATCCCTGCCTAATCTCGCCCTAACAGCAGCAGCTGCATCCTATCCCTACACTGATCAGAGCAGAGTGACGTGTGGCGCTACGTGACTCCAGCTGAAATAGAGGCTGGGTCACATGCTGCACTGGCCAATCACAACCATGCCAATAGTAGGCCTGACTGTGATGGCCTCTTGGGGCAAGTAGTATGACGCTTGTTGATTGGTTGCTTTGCAGCCTTTCAAAAAGCGCCACGAAAGCGCCGAACACCGAACCCGGACTCTTACGAAAATGTTCGGGTTCGGGTCCGTGTCACGAACACCCCAAAATTCGGTACGAACCCGAACTATACAGTTCGGGTTCGCTCATCCCTACAGGTGAGATATTGCCATGCTATGCTGTGGCTGTTGTGCCTGGAAGCCAAGAGCCACACTGGTCCTGCACTCCTTTCAGCTTTGTGGTCACAGGCCGATCGGTGGCTAACCCCGCTCAATTTGACAGTAAAGTGGTGTGTGACAACGGTGCCAACCTGCTGAGCGCGCTGAAACATTGCAAAATGACACACGTGCCGTGCATGGTGCATGTCCTGAAATTAGCTGTGCAGCAATTTGTTGCCAAATACCCTGGGGTCATGGACATCTTGTGACAGGCCAGGAAAATCTCTGGCCATTTTAGAAGATCTTACACGGCCATGGCTCGCCTTGCTGAAGTTCAGCAGCGACACCACCTGCCTGTTAGACGTCTGATTTTTGACTGCCCGTCACGCTGGACCTCCACCTGGTATATGCTTGATAGGCTGCTTTAGCAAAAACGTGCAGTTAACAACTACCTGTACGAACTCTGCGGCAGGACAGGTTCTGGGGAGCTTGGTTAATTTTTCACTGCGCCAGTGGCTGCTCATGCGTGTTGCATGCAGACTTATGCGAACATTTGATGAGATCATCAAACTGGTCAGTCGCAGCCAGGGGGCCATCAGTGACATCGTACCTTATGCCTTCTTTCTGGAGCGTGCATTGCGTTGTGTCATTGATTAAGCCGTCGAGGAGCAGGAAGATGAGGAAGTCGCAATGCTACTCCATCTGAGACAAGCCAACAGGAGTCTAAAGAGGAGTCAGAGGAGAATGGAGCCGGGGCAGAGGAGGAGCAAGAAGAGCATGCTTTAAGCTTTTCTGGGATCCCTGGTGTTGTACGTGGCTGGGGGGAGGAGACCGAGGATGACATTATCCTGGACGATGAGCAGGAGCCAGGCCACTCCATCCCTTCTAATTTAGTGAAAATGGGGGCCTTCATGCTCTAGTGTTTGAGGAGGGACCCCAATTTAAAAAGGATAAAGGGCAAGGACCAGTTCTGGGTGGCAAGGTACTTAGACCCCCAGTACAAACACAAAATGGCGGACATGTTACCAGCATTACAGTGGGCTGTCAGAATGCAGCACTTCCAGGCCTTGCTTCAAGAAATACTGCATTCTGCTTTTGCGTGCACTGGCAGAGGAATTTCCACTCACAGAGAAACAGTTACGGGTACCAATCCAACAGCACATGCAAGAAGAGGGCGGTTTGAAGATGTGTTGGTCACTTTTGGATATAAGACAGCCTTGCCCTGGATCCTGCCTCAGGGAACACATAGACCGATAGGTGTCTGACAACATCGGGTTAACGGCCGATGTGGATGCTGTGAGAAGCGAGTAACCCCTGGACTACTGGGTGTGCAGGTTTGACCTGTGGCCAAAGCTGGCACCATTTGCCATAGAACTCTTGGCTTTTTCCTTGTCCAAAGTCCTGTCCAAAAGGACATTTAGCGCAGCAGGGGGGATCCTGACCGATAAGCACACTCTCCTATCTCACAACAGTGTGGAATGGATCTCAGAGGAATTCAACACCTGTGATGACCACGTGTAATAGAATTTCCTCATGCCAGCTGTGGGGATTCGCTCAGGTAAACAGGATAAGCGGACGCAGTATAGAAGCACCAACCAGTTTTTAAACCAAAAGTTCAGCGTTTGTTCACACGTTAGAAAGTTCACAGAACAAAAAAACGCTTTCAAGCAAAAAAGTCACCTTGCAATATTGGTGTAAGTTTAGACCATGCGGCCTGTTCTGCCAGCAAGAGTCCATCAGCAGGCTTTAGTCAGTTTCCCCTCACATGGGTATTAGCCCTCCACCCCTGCACAAGCCTCAGATCCGAATACAGAGATCCCCTCTGCATGAATCCAGTTGTCTTTTAAAGGGAGCTAGGTGTTAACAAAACCTGGACAGCACCTACAATCTAGTCTGGTGTTTGACCCTACCTGACTGCTATTTAGTCCAGCAGCACACACTGGGAGGAAAATACCTGCCTCCACATACAATTCCCTTTACTGTGTAAAAAAGCCCACACATCTGCCACCACCCAGAACAAAAATTGATCCTTGTCTTATGTACTGTATATACAGCGGCATAAAAGGCCTTTTCTGTCGGGGGAATGCCTAATGTTTGGGGCCTGTACTGGCCTACAGTAAAAATTTTATCCAGTGACCGCCTAACGTACCGACTGGCACATCATCACAAGTTCTTTTTTATCAGGTGAAAGCCAAATTTTTGGGGCCTGTACTCCAGTGGCCTGAATTAATTTTTTTCTAGGCTCCAGCAGTGCACATTTTTTAGAGATTCCCTTTAAGACGCATAAAAATGGCCCCTGATTAAAATACATATTTTTTGTGGGAATTGATGCCAATGATCCCCCTCTGGAATGTCACTGTCCATGTTATGGGACCATTTGGTGGCTGCAAATATGACCTAAAGGGTTTTCAGGTTCACCGGCCATTAAAGTCAAGGGGGCTCGCTGTGAAAGCGCAGTTCGCAAACATTTAATCGCAAATGCGCGTTCGTGAATTTAATCGCAAATGCGCTTTTGTGAACGGTCCCGGCCTATGTTTGTCCATTACTAATGTCCAATACAGTGGAAGAGGTCACTCAACAGTGCCTGGTGTGCGCTCAGGTCAACCCAAGGGCGTCATCCCTGAAGCCGGTGTTGCAGCGAGTTCCTCCTGCAGATGATCCGTGGTCCGCAATCCAAATTGATTTTATCAGACCTTTACCAACATGAAGTCATAACTGTCATTACGCACTGGTGGTAGTAGATGTCTTCTCTAAATGGGTAGAAGCCTTCCCCATGGTCAATGATTCGGCTGAAACCACTGCCCGTGTTCTCTGGGAACAGGATGTCACGATGGGGTATCCCCAGAGTGGTAGTCAGACAGAGGAACCCATTTCACGGGGAAGGTAATGAAAGCGCTTTGTGGTCTTTTAGCCATAATGCAAAGGTTTCATATGCCTTACCACCCTCAGTCTGCGGGCATCGTTGAGCCGATGAATTTGACCATTAAGACACTGCTTTCCAAAGCACTACTGGAGAAAGGTTTCTCATGGGTAACCTCTCTTCCAGCCGTGATAATGGCTGCCCAATGAACCTCTAGTGTCGGAGCCAATGAACGCCATCGCTAAAGACATGTTCCTCCAAAAGGTTCAGCAGAACCTGAAAGAATTACTGCCTCATAGTGATGGATGAACACCGGCCGGGGTGATTCGCGAACACACGTTTGTGATCAAATGTTCGCAAACAATGTGTTCACCTCTGGCCCCATTCACTTTAATGGCAGGCGAACCTAAAAAAGCTTCAGGTCATATTTGTAGCCAGGAAACACTTACTAGAATTACACAAATCATCCCACAACATGGACAGTGATATATCAGAGAGGAATCATTGGCAAAAATTTCCACAAAAAATATGTATTTTAATCAGTGGCCATTTTTATGAGTCTTAAAGTGAAACTCTCAAAAATGTGCCCTGCTGGAGCCTAGAAATTTTTATTTCCTATTGGTTTAATGTATGCAAATGTGCAGCACTCCACATTTTTGTATCCTGCAGAGTCCATAAAAAAATGCATACGTTAACATAAATATATTTTTCTACCATGGAACTGTATGGTGAACGGACGCCACCGTACGGCATCAGTCTGAGGCATCTGTTAATGCATACATTTCTGGTATGCATTAAATGGGTGGCAAAAATAGGATGTGAACCCAGCCCTAATGTCAGAATAAGCACCAGTACACAGCGGAGCAGCGTGGCGCCATGTACTGCTACATTGTCCTGGTGGTCAGGAATGAGGTCTGTTTTTTCCAAGGATCATTTTCTACTGGGAAATACAGGGCACAGTATTATACACTATAATCTATATAATATAAAAATATAAGCCCTACCCCCGAATATTAATACAATTAGGTGGTCATTTATTATATAGAAATACGTCTAAGCTAGGTGTATTTCTGACACAGATGGTGGCACAAAGGTCTTTAGCACCACAGATTGTGCATATTTTTCCTTCTCATGCCAGGTCTAAAAAAAGGATGGCGTGAGCAGTGAAAGGGATACAGTTATGGACATCCAGTTATTGGACACCACTATCATACATTGACCAGATAACACCTCTGTACAGTGACCGGATAACACAGCCATAATGTGACCGGATAAAAGGGTATAAGAGGGCACAGTGCAGGGAATCACTAGGGGCACTGCACAGGATGTGGTAAGAGGGCACAATGCAGTGTATAAGGGGGTACAGTACAGGGTGAGGGGCACAGTACAGGGTGGGGGGCACAGTCACATGACCCTGTGACATTAGAGGGTCCTTATGGTGAATGCGGTTCATACGCCACCATAATGAGAGGCAGAGGAGTGAGACAGGGGTGTGTTTATGTGGCTAGAGATAAAACATTTAACTGTCGGCCAGTACAGGTCCCAAAAATTAGGCAATAGAAATTCACCTGACAGCAAAGAACTTTGGATTCTGTGGCTGGAGGTACATTAGGCAGTCATAGGATAAATATGTAACTGTACAGGCCCCAAAAATTAGGCAGTCACTTGAGATAAAAGGCCTTTTATGCCACTGTATATATAGTACATAAGGCAAGGACCATACTTTGTTCTGTGTGGTGGCGGATATGTGTGGGCTGGCATGAGGAAATTCAATTACATGTGGTCATCACAGGTGTTAAATTCCTCCGAGATCCGTACCTCATTCATTTGAAAAAATGTGAGGTAGTCCACACTGTTGTGCGGTTATCGGTCACGATCCCCCCTGCTGCGCTGAACGTCCTTTCAGACAGGACACTCGACAAGGAGCAAGCCAAGAGTTTTATGGCAAATTCTGCCAGCTCTGGCCACAGGTAAAGCCTGCACTCCCAGTAGTAAAGTGGTTCCTCACTTTTCAGAGCGTCCACATCGGCCGATAACCCGATGTAGTCGGACACCTGTCAGTCTAGGTGTTCCCTGAGGTTGGATCTAGAGGGCGGATGTCGATAGGTTGGCTGCAAGAATGATCTCATATCCGAAGTGACCAACACATTTTCAAACCGCCCTCTTTTTGCAAGAGCGGAAGGATTTGTACCCGCACTTGTTTTGCTGTGGGTGGAAATTCCTCTGCCAGTGCCCACAACAGCAGAATGCAACATCTCTTGCAGCAAGGCTAGAAATTCTGCATTCTGACAGCCCTCTGTGATGCTGGTAACATGTCTATATTTAGTGTTTGTACCGGGGGTCTAAATACGTTGCCACCCAGTACTAAATTGGAAGCCATGGAGCGCCCTGGCTCCTGCTCATCGCCCAGGAGAATGTTTTCCTTGGTCTCCTTACCTCAGCCACGGACAATACCAGGGATCCCAGAAAAGTTTAAAGCCTGCTCTTCTTTCTCCTCCTCCCCCCAGCTACTATCCTCCTTTGATTCCTCTTCAGACTCCTGCTGACTTGCTTCAGATGGAATAGCCCCCCTGGGGATTCATTCAGCATTGCGACTTCCTTATCTTCCTGCTCCTGCTACTCGACGGCTAGATCAATCACACAACGCAATGCACGCTCCAGAAAGAAAGTGTAAGGTACGATGTCACTGATGGCGCCCTTGCTGAGACTGACCAGTTTGGTGATCTCATCAAATGGCCGCAGAAGTCCGCATGTGTCGCACATGAGCAGCCACTGGCGCGGTAGAATAAAAACAAGCTCCCCAGAATCTGTCCTGCCGCAGAGTTTGTACAGGTAGTCGTTAATGGCACGTTTCTGCTGGAGCAGCCTATCAAGCATATACAAGATGGAGTTCCAGCGCGTCGGGTAGTCACAAATCAAACGTCTGACAGACATGTGGTGTCACCGCTAAATGTCAGCAAGGCGAGCGATGGCCATGTAAGATCTTCTAAAATGGACATATATTTTCCTGACCTGCTGCAAGATGTCCTGGAACCCAGGTATTTGGCAACGAATCGCTGCACGACTATGTTCAGGATGTGTGCCATTCACGGCACATGTGTCATTTTGCCCTGTTTCAGCACGCTCGAGTGGGGTTAGCCACTGATTGGCCTGTGACCACAGAGCTCAAAGCAGTACAGGACCTGTGTGGCTCTTGGCTTCCAGGCACAACAGCCGCAGCACAGCATGGCAACGTATCACCTTGCGCGTCGAATAGGTTCTGGGAAGCTTGTGGGGTGCAGTGGAAGAGGCGGTGAAAGTGTAATTCCTCCTCAATGCACCTTGATTCCTTCCTTTGTCCCCGAAGACAGGCGCCCGGAGAACTTATTTCTCAATGACACAGCAGTATGATGTCAGAAACAGTTCTATTTATTCCTTGCCATTACAGGCCCTTGTATACATTCATGCATACATACAAGAACAGCTAATAATGCTGACTAGGAACATTTCCTTATACAGACAGAAGGTAAATGTAAATATAGTCACCCTTTAATATGATGTCACCCAACCTCCTGTCTCTCATACGGATCATACAGCTAATTCTATTTAACCCTTCAATCCCCTCTTAAGTCATGAATATGACTTATCTTCTTTCTCTCATAGAGAGGGAAGTAGCATATGATTGTCCAGGGTCTGTGGGTTTTGGACATATTACACAAAACATCTGTATATTGGATACAACAACATATGACAATCAAGGAAGCAATTATAATTATAATACTGATTAATAATGTTCTTAACCAACTCCAATCCGGCAGCCAGCTCAATAACCAGTCCTACCAAGAGGATGAATCAACATTTTTCCTGATATTATTAGCAATTTCATGTAACGTTTGAATATGGGACTGGATTGATCTGGAATGATCAGATAAATTAAAGCAACACATTCCTTTAAAATCTTGACATCCTATGGTATGTTTCAGTAACAGATAATCTACATCAAATCTAGTTTCTAGCACGGCTCCTCTTACGCCTTGTATATCTAAAAGCATGTCTGATAAGGCAATAGAGGTATGATTCAGAGATTTAGCTAAGTCACATGCAATAGAATTTATAGTACGAGTATTATATGTAGCCAGTCCAGGCACTCCTAATATAGAGGAGCCCAAACTTGTATATTCTGTATGGCTGAGAAGGGGTAAAGTAGAGTCACAGTCTTCTGATAAAGTCTTGGTAACCGATCTGTAAGTTCTCCTGATAGGGGGTTGACTGGGAAGAGCCAAAGTCAGCCTGGATAACGCACAGGGACCTCCAATAACATTAGCAGGAATGTAATTGTAGGTGCTGTTACCACAAGACAAAAAACATCCCTTAGGGACCATTATATTATAGATAAAACTTGGAGTCACAGTGGTCTTATTACAACTCATGGAATTATCCAGGGAGCTAGCAAGCCTACAATTTTTTTTACAAGTGTCATCAATATAATCATATACACTATTCTTAGGTAATCCACTTTTTATGTCTCTATTATCACAATATACAGTCATATCCTGGGAAAAGGTAAAACAAGTTTCTGCTGCAGTCACGTTAATAGTAGTTATTCTAATATTATCCCTGCTATTTCCTAATTTCTGACACTCCCCACAGAAGTCATACAAGGGAATAAAAGATTGGGTATTGTTAGCCCTCGACCAGACTTCAAGGAGGGATTCATCTGGTGTACGCACAGCAATAACACATGTTTGTATAAGATCTTGTGTGCTCTGTAAATCTTTAAGGCACAATGAACTAACATTTAGAGCATTTGCCATCCTGACTATACTATCCTGTTCAGAATAAAAGGGGACGGGAGCAAAGGGATCTTGCTCCTGAGCTCTTCTATATACTGGCTGTTTATTTGGTGCACCGCAGAAGAAACTCATCTCCTCTGGGTGATAAATACATGTAGTAATAAGCCAGACTGGCAAGAAAACACAAAGATTAATAATTATCAGCAGACAAACAAATCTCCCAGAATATTATGGGGTCATCATCTTCAGCCTGTGGCAAGGCACTTTTCAGGGAAACGTCTTCTGAGCTCCCCTCTTTGTTCAGGGAATTCACACCTGCTTCACCCTCTTTATCTTTGTCCGTCACCGGAGAAGAAGCCTCAGGGACCCTTTTCACTCTGCTAGCGTGAATCCAGATTGGAGCCTCTTCTGTGAGAATCGCTGTTCTGGTGACTGCTACTGTCTGTTTCTGGCCCTTTTGCCAGGCGCTGGACTATCACCACGTCTCCTGGTTGGAAAGGATGCGTAGTTTCCCGTGGAGAGAAAGGAGAGGCACAAGCAATATCTTGTTCAATTTGATTTAAAGTTTCTACAAGTTTCCTCACATATTCTGCCTGTACTACTTCTAGATCCCCTTTTTCTATCACAGGGGCCTTTGGACCCTAAGGGGTGGGGAAGGGTCTTCCCATTAGGACCTCAAATGGTGAGTAACCAGTATTCTTATTAGGCTGCATGCTAATTTCTGAGACATATAATACACTGTGAAACATAAGATTGTACCTTTGATCTAAGACCTGGTATAAAAAAATCTCTCTGAATGAGGTCAATGGTTTCATGTGCTCCCCTATGGCCAAGACCATGATACTGTGCAATTAAAATCAGGGCGCTTGCAACTGGGATACCTCGCTTCCCCTCTTTGCAGATAAGACCCGTATTAGGGTCTTGTACTGCACCTACCGACTGCCATTCTATGTTGTCACTACTGGGAGCCAAATCCTGGAGGCTGAACAATAGATTCTCAGTAAGGGTAATGTCTGGAACTAAGGAGGGCATTTGAACTGTTGCTGCCGTTTTAATAGAAGCCTCTTTTGCTGCCTGATCATCTAGGGCATTCCCTTTAGCTATGTGTGTTTGGAGACCAGTATGTGCCGTACAATGGATAATATCAACTTTGCTTGGTAATTAAATGGCGGCCAGGAGATCATGTACTAAGGTGGAATGTGAGATTCGTCTCCCATCTGCAGCTATGAAGCCTCTCCTCTGCCAGATTACCCCATGATCATGTACAACCCCAAAGGCATACTTGGAATCGGTGTATACATTTACATAGTTCCCCTCAAAAAGACAACAAGCTCTAGTGAGGGCAACCAGTTCAGCTGCTTGGGCTGACTGAAAAGGTATAGGATTCAATTCCAGTATAACATCAGTGAGCTGAACCACAGCGTATCCTGCATGATAAGTGTTGTCATTAGGGCGGGAACAGGATCCATCCACAAAAACATCAGGTGATCCTTCAATGGGTGTGGACTGTAAGTCAGGACTCGGTGAGGTATGTTCATGTATAAGTTCAGTACATGCATGGGGAGGAGGCAAATTATCCTGTTCTCCCTTGTAGCCAAGTAGGGCATTCAGTATAGCCATTGGACCAAATGTAGCTGCTGAGTATTTGATATGAAGTTGAGGAGTAGATAGCAACAAAACTTCATATCCACTCAGTCTTTGTGCCGACATATGTTGTGTATGTATGTTCCTCAATAGGGCCTGAACGTTGTGTGAGGTATGCAGAGTGGCGGGATGACCTAGGGTGATAGGCGTGGCCATCACAGCGACCATAGCACAGGCTGCCAAACTCCGGAGACACACAGGCATGCCCTGAACCTGTACGGGAACCACTTTTGAGAAAAAAGCAACAGGGCAGAATTTACCTCCATGATCCTGTGCCAGGACTCCTGCCATGGTTTTACAATTGTCCCTGGCAAATAAGTGAAACATCATGCCATAGTCGGGTAGGCCCAAAACAGGATTTGAAACCATTGCACATTTCAAATGAATAAAAGCTTGTAACTTGTCATCAAACTATTTAATGAAGTCAGGCATATTAGTATTAGTGGCTTGTCTCAGAATATTATCATAGTAGGAACAATCAGCAATCCATTGGCGGCAGTAACCAATCATGCCAGGAAAGGTCAACATGTCTTTCTTGGTTTGTGGGCGGGGCAGACCTAGTACGGAGGTAATTCTGGCATGGCTGATTTTCCTCTCGCCTTTACTGAGAACAAAGCCCAAATACTCAACACTTTCCATACACTGTTGTAATTTCTTCCTAGAAACTTTGTGACCATATTCACATAACCACAGTAATAAACTAAGTCTTCCTGGCAGGCCTCCCGAGTAGAATTACATATGAGGAGATCGTCCACATATTGTAGAAGGACAGAACTATGAGGGGAAGTCCAAGGGCGCAGTGTAATTTGGAGGACAATTGAGTAGACTACTGGGGAGTCTACATAACCCTGAGGCATTCTACGCCAAGTATACTGGCGAAATTGAAATGTAAAAGCAAAAAGTGGCCGTGTCTCCTTGTCAACTGGGACAGAAAAAAATGCATTCTTCAAATCAATAACAGAGAAAAACTCTGCATGGGCAAGAATAGCTGATAGCAGAGATGGTACGTCTGGAACCACAGGGGCTATAGGTATAATAACAATTTTATTAATATCATCTACTTCAATAGGTTCCTTTAACAAGGTGTCCCCTACAGTCATAAAAGTGAACTGTTCCTCAAGGTCACTGTCCACATGATGAGGTATATGTTCAGGTTTGTTCAATTATATGTTCAATAATTTTTTTGTGATCTAAGGCGCATGGGAGATATGACATCTCTAGTGTTAGAAATGTGTGAATTGTATTCTACATGTTCTCGTATCTCCAGGACAGCAACTGGTCAATCCCAAGCTGCCACAAACTTCTTCTTAGCTCAGGAGCCACCCCCCTCCCTTTTCTGCTGTTACCCAAGCTCTGTCTATGCAACGTTATGAGGAGAAGAAGGGGGGCAGGGAGCTAGGCTGTGGGCAGCATCTGAACTATCTCCCAAAAGATGCTTTGAAGAATATGTGTGCACTGTGAAAGGACTCTAGAGTGTTATCTCTTCTCCTCCTATCCTTTCTTCCCTTTTGAGCCAATGAAATAATTCCTGGGCTTCAAAGTACTACCCCTTTTAATCTAAGTCATCTTTTGGAAGGGATGGATATATCTGTGGTATATTTCCTAAATAGGGAGGAGGGGGCTTCTGGAGTGAACCCCTTGTCAATTATTTTTCTAACTCATGTTTCTTATTAGATCCATCCTGGTTCTCTGCCTTCTGTCTGTGAACCGTCTTATTTGGTCTATCATACCAGCATTGTGCATAAGTAAGCCAATTTTCCCCTCCCGACTGCATATACTGCATGTCCCACTGGGGGTCTGGACCATAATATGGGAAAGCTTCAGTGTCATCCAAACATAACCCTTTTATCATATCCATATGGAAGGTGTCATTAACCCCTTCCCGAGGGAACAAATTTATACTCTTCATCCCCTCTGTCCATCCTGCCATATTATCCACCCAGGGAGTAACTAAATAATAATCAATCCCACAGACCCGGGTTACATAATCCTTACATGTTTCTCCTACAGTCGGAGGGGGTGGAGAGACCTTTCCTTGCTTTGCACCCATTTCTTATAACTTAATTGAGACGGAGGCAGAGCAAAACCCTCCCCAGGACTGGCTGTACAGAACCATGAAGGACTTATGTCTGTGCACAACCTCCTGCTCAACTGTCTGTTAGTATGATCCCTTAAAACAGTTACTTGCGTTCACCAGTTTCTGGGTTAGTGGGTCATCCAGGACACACACAATACAGTTAGTACATTTTTCACAGTATCATTTGCTGCTTACCTTCAGCATAAAAATTACTAAATGCTTCATAACATCATATCATAACAGAAAGCATAAGAAAGCGACAGATAAGAAGCAATAGACAGTGGGTGACAAGAGAATCAAGGTGCAGACTCTTTTTGAATTCTTCCCAAAAGAATACCTCTGGTAAATCCTTCCCTAAAGGATATATCTGTTAAATTCTTCCCTAAAGAATTCATCTGTTAGACTTGGCCAGTAGTCTATTTACAGTCTATCTTGCCTAAAAATAGATAGAATGAAAGAAATAGTATCTTGCCTAAAGATAGATTCCATTTCTTTCAGTGTGTCTAAAGCGGATTCAAAACAGAAGCAACAGAAAATTTTACGGAAAGCATCGGAATGTCCCCAGTCGTTAGACAGGAATGTTCCGTTACTTACCGAATTCCGGTATTTTCTATTCCGTGGACGAACCCCCAGCTGAAAGCGTAATTACTTCTCAATGCACCTTGATTCCTTCCTTTGTCCCTGAAGACAGGCGCCTGGAGAACTTATTTCTCAATGACACATGCAGTATGAAGTCAGAAACAGTTCTATTTATTCCTTGCCATACAGGCCCTTATATACATTCATGCATACATACAAGAACAGCTGCAGCTCTCATTATAATAATGCTGACTAGGAACATTTCCTTATACAGACAGAAGGTAAATGTAAATATAGTCACCATTTAATATGATGTCACCCAACCTCCTGTCCCTCATACAGATCATACAGCTAGCAGTGGAAAAGGAGGAGTCAGCCGAGGAGGAGATGGAGGATGGAATAGGAGAAGAGGCAGGCCTGCATGCAATCTGTGGCAGTAACACCAAATACATGCTTGACGGCCATCAGAAGGTTCACCCAGTGGGCAGTAAAAGTTATGTACCTTGCCCGTGTTCGCTAGAGCAAGTGTCTGTGGTCAGATGTATCTTGGCACTGACACTGTGTACCAGAGATATATTAAATTTGCTAAATGCCTCAGAGTCCACAAATTTATATATTTGTTAGGTCTAGACAATCCTGCTAGCCTAAGACTTTAAAGGTGTTGCCTACATTTCCTACATTTTTGGCCCATCCTCTGGATAGATCACTTGTGGTCCCACACCACTATTTAGTTTCCATCGATGGTAGCTGCCCCAATCAACTGATCTGTGGGGGTGCTGTTTGTCAGACCGCCACCAATCGGACATTGATGACCTATATGGAGCACGGTTTACCTTTACAGAAAAGATGGATAACCCCTTTAAGGGCTCAAATTTCTGAGAATACAAAATACATAGAATCCAATGTCATCCAGTAAATTATCTACGTAAATCAATTCAATGTCTGGTGAATAAGAAATTCAGTTGAATTGTTAAAATGTTCAAAGAAGGATCCCAGCAATCGTGTCTTCAATCAATGGGGTATTTATTTTATCAAATTAGAAAAGTCCACAATCAAGGATGCGTTTCGGCTAGAATGCCTTCATCAACAGATACAGGTATATAGAATGACCTAGTTTATATTCTTTTCAGTTTGACATTGATTTAAATCATTTTTTCGCAAACTAAGACTTAAGGCACATTTTTTGGAATCTTCAGAAAAACCGCATGGTATGCATGGGGTTGAGGAGGGACATTCTGGTTTATGTCTGGCTGATTAAAAGACGTTTTATGCCTCCTAAGGTGTACCACCCTATTGAGACTTATATTCATTTAGTTAACAGAGACATTCAGAGACAATTGGATTTCATTAAGAGGGGGTGAATTGCGTTTTTTACATAATGTGACATTGCAGGAAAATATGGCTATCCGTTCATTGATGGAGGATAAAGATCTTGTTCTGAAACCTGCGGATAAAGGCGGGGCTATTGTGCTAATGGATCGGGGAAAATATGTTGCAGAAATAATGCGTCAACTTTCGGATGAAGACACCTACCGTATTTTTCGCCCTATAAGACGCACTTTTTCCCCAAAAAAATTGTGGGGGGAAAGGCAGTGCGTCTTATGTGGCGAATACTTGACTTTGTATACCGCCGACCGCATGCTGCGCAGCGCGGTGGCGGGTGTATTAGCGGGCATGGATGAGGGAGGAGGGGCCGGCATCCAGGTCTGTAACTACAGCGGGCCCGGTGCAGTCACTGTATTCTGCTACACCGGGCCCGCTCACTGTAGGAATCCTAACTGCAGGCAATGCTAACAGTCTTTTATCCAGCCTGTAATTACGATACTAACTTTCCGGCAGGCAGCGGGCAGGAGGCTGAACTGGCGGGCGGGCGCTTACAACGTAACTCACTATGTCACGCGCCGGCTCCGCCCACTTTATGAATGAAGAAGGGAGAGCTGGCGCGTGACATAGTGAGTTACGTTGTAAGCGCCCGCCCACCAGTTCAGCCTCCTGCCCGCTGCCTGCCGGAAAGTTAGTATCGTAAGTACAGGCTGGATAAAAGACTGTTAGCATTGCCTGCAGTTAGGATTCCTACAGTGAGCGGGCCCGGTGTAACAGGATACAGTGACTGCACCGGGCCCGCTGTAGTTACAGACCTGGATGCCGGCCCCTCATCCCTATTGGGGGTCATTCTATGGATGGCACTGTTATGGGGGTCTGTGGACACATAGCGTAAAATGCTATTTATGTGTCATCAACAGATCCCCCATAACAGTGCCATCCACAGTCCCCAATAACAGTGCCATCCACAGTGCCGCCCATAACCGTGCCATCCACAGTGCCCCCCATAACCGTGCCATCCACAGTGCCCCCCATAACCGTGCCATCCACAGATCCCCATAACCGTGCCATCCACAGATCCCCATAACCGTGCCATCCACAGATCCCCATAACCGTGCCATCCACAGATCCCCATAACCGTGCCATCCACAGATCCCCATAACCGTGCCATCCACAGACCCCTATAACAGAACCATCCACAGATCCCCATAATCGTGCCATTCACAGATCCCCATAACCGTGCCATCCACAGATCCCCATAACCGTGCCATCCACAGATCCCCATAACCGTGCCATCCACAGATCCCCATAACCGTGCCATCCACAGATCCCCATAACCGTGCCATCCACAGATCCCCATAACCGTGCCATCCACGGACCCCCCATAACAGTGCCATCCACAGACCCCTATAACAGTACCATCCACAGATCCCCATAACCGTGCCATCCACAGACCCCCATAACCGTGCCATCCACAGACCCCCATAACAATGCCATGCACCGACCCCCCCATAACAGTGCCATCCCCAGATCCCACATAACACCATTAGGCACACCTTTTGGTTCAAATTTTTTTATTTTATTTTTTCCTCCTTAAAAACCTAGGTGCGTCTTATGGGCCGGTGCGTCTTATAGGGCGAAAAATACGGTATATGAAATTATCAGGGGATCCGGTGTTTCGTATCAAGGATAAAATTATGCAAATATTTAACCAATATTTATCCCTAGGGGTTATTGATGGTAAATTACATACATTTTTGATTAATCATACACCGATCACCCCGGTTTTCTATGTTTTGCCCAAAGTGCATAAGACCTTAATTGACCCTCCAGGGCGACCGATTGTAGCTTCTGTAGGCTCTATACTATCACCATTGGCCATTGTGTTGGAGAAAACTTTGACTCCTTTAATTAAGGATACAAAATCTTTTTTATCTGATACACAGCATTTTCTCAACACAATTGCCGATTTAGAAACAGTTCCTCCTGATAGTCTCTTAGTAACTATAGACGTGGTAAGTTTGTATACCTCCATAGACCATGCTACTGGTGTTGAAGCAGTCAAATCAATATTAGGTAGGAGTCATTACACTAAAGATAAACAGGAATTTTTGTTGCAGTTATTGAAATTAGTATTATATGAGAATTATTTTATGTTTGAAGATGACTTCTACCTACAAAGGCGGGGGACCGCGATGGGGTCGAATGTGGCCCCGCCCTATGCAAATGCATATATGTCACAATTTGAGGAATTAAAAGTATACAACAGCGTATGGTATTCAAATAATGTCCTTGTCTGGAAGAGATTTATTGCTGACATTTTTTGCATATGGGCGGGGTCACATGAGACCCTATTGACCTTCCTTGACCACCTGAACCATGCATACGAGGGTTTAAAATTTACCTTGGTTCAGGATAATGAAAAAGTTAGCTATCTGGATACGATGGTGATAAAGGATCAACATGGCAGGCTGTCTACAGACCTGTTTAGAAAGGACACGGATAGGAACAGCATTCTCCACTTCACCAGCTCCCATCCACCGGCATTGAAAAGAGCTATCCCTAAATCGCAGTATCAGCGAGTACAGCGTATTGTATCTGACCCTGACATGCAACTTATTAGGATGAATGAGATGACACAGCAATTTGAACAAAGGGGTTACCCCCGTTCTATCCTGAGTCATACACAAACAAAACTTGTTGAATCTGGTAAATCATCTAGAAATACATCACCTAGGGTTGCATTAGTACATAAATTTCATCCCTATAACCAGAAATTGGATAATATTATTCGAAAACATTGCAGAAGGCTTACCCTATTATTGAGGAGTTTAAAAATCTACCCCTGATATGCAACAAGAAAAATTCTAGTTATAGGGATAAATTGGTACATTCAGATATTGGAAGTATTAAAAAGACTCTGAAACAATCGGTATTAGCGACACAACCTAAGGGTACATTCCCATGTTTGCACTGTTCTCAATGTTCCCATATAATCAGAGGTTCTACATTTTTTCATCCCTATAGTGGACGCCCTTTTTCTATTGAAGGTTTTTTCACATGTGAATCCACTAATGTGATATATTTGATTTAGTGTCCTTGCGGCCTATTATATATTGGGGAGACTACACAAGCGATTAGGGATCGCATTGGGAAACATAAATCTACTATCCGTACAAAAAATGTATTGCTACCTATCCCATCTCATTTTGAACAGTGCAAACATGGGATTGCTCAATTGAGGTTCCAAGTTTTGGAACAGGTCAAAAGACCTAGGAGAGGAGGTGATCTGAAGAAGCTATTATTGCGCAGAGAGGCGTATTGGATCCATACTTTGGATACTTTACATCCCAGAGGCCTCAATAGGGATTATGAGATCATGCATATTTAATAAGTTAACATTATACTTATTTTTTTATTTTTCAGACATCTAATGTTCGGTGAGGGATTGTCATGGTCTTACCTTCTCACTGTTCTCCTTCGTTTGACATGTGCTGGCGGCCATCTTGGTTTCTGGGTTTCTTGTAGCCTCCCACCCTGCGGCTCCTCCTTCCCACTGGGAGGAGCTGGATGCCTAGCTCATATATATAGAAGGTCTGTGGCTTCAGTTCCTTGCTTGGTCCTCCTGTGTTCACATGCTTCTAAGACTGCTGCTGCTTCTGGTTCCTGATCCTGGCCTCGTCTGACTACCCCGTTGGTTCCTGATCCTGGCTTCGTCTGACTACCCCGTTGGTTCCTGATCCTGGCTTCGTCTGACTACCCCGTTGGTTCCTGATCCTGGCTTCGTCTGACCACCCTCCTGGTTCCTGACCTCTGTCTACGCAAGACCCTGCTTCGGTTTAGCCATCCATTTGGACTTTTGCTACGGCTTGATTTCCAATAAAGCCTTCTTATTTCCACTCATCTCTGTTGTACGTCTGGTTCATGGTTCCATGACATTAGGACCAAGCCATGAATTCTGACGGTACAGGGCCATCCTCGCTACCTACGCTGGTTGCCAGACTTGATCAGCAGGATCACCTGTTGGGTCGGTTCGCTGTGGCGTTGCAAACCCTGCTTGAACGCACGGCTCATTTCGCTTCCGTTGCCGATGGGTCGGTTGTCGCTCTTGGGCCCGCTCCTACTGCCGCTCCGGTTGTTGCGCCAGAGTCTACCCCGACACCTGTTGCTGCGCCTGCGGTGTCTCGGGGTATGACCGGTTCTGCCCCCCTTCCACAGCGCTTTGGGGGAGAGCCAACTCAGTGCCGAGGTTTCCTTAACCAGGTGGGCATTTATTTCGAGTTGCTGCCACATGCCTTTCCTACTGAGAGATCAAAGGTGGGCTTCTTGATCTCGCTGCTCTCGGACAAGGCCTTGGCCTGGGCCAGCCCTTTATGGGAGAACAACAATCCGGTGGTTGCCGAGTTTTCCGGTTTTGTTGCTTCTCTTCGGAAGGTATTCGATGTGCCGGCTCGTGCTGCCTCTGCTGCGAAGCTCCTTATGTCCATCAGACAGGGTTCACGATCCGTAGCTGAATACGCCATTGAGTTTCGTACCCTGGCAGCAGAGGTGGGCTGGAATAATGAGGCTCTGGTCGCTGCTTTCTCTCATGGTCTCTCGGATGCCTTGAAGGATGAGGTTGCAGCTAAGGACCTACCAGTGGAGCTTGAGTCTCTTATTTCTTTCCTGATTTTGATTGACACCAGACTCAGGGAGAGACCTTCCTTTAAGGAGAGCCTGCGGAGGTCTCCTAACAGATTGGCGCCTACGTTTGCTGTCCCACCCGTGCCTCCCTCTCCTCCCACGCCTCCTGGGGATGACTTGTCTGGGGGTGAACCCATGCAGCGGGGGTTTGCTCGCCTGTCTGAGGGGGAGAGGGTACTCCGGAGACGCGAGGGCCGATGCATGTACTGTGGTCTCGGTGGGCATTTTCGGTTGGCATGTCCGAACCGTCCGGGAGAACGCTCGCACCTGAGGTCCTGTCGGGGGCAGATCTTGGGTGGAGTCTCCTCGTCCCCGGTTTCCCGTGTTGACAAACCACTGATCACGGTTGTCCTCTCCTGGGTCGGGGGCTCGGTGACGACCCAGGCGTTGGTGGACTCTGGTGCTGGTGGTTTGTTCATTAATAGAGTGTTCGTTGCCGCCAATTCCATTCCTCTGCAGCCTCGAGGTTCCCCACTGGCTCTTGAGGCGATAGACGGCAGACCCCTTCTGCCGCCACACGTGACTCATGAGACCCTTCCAGTGGGGATAGCCATTGGTGCCGTTCACAGAGAGTCGGTCTGTCTCCAGGTTATTTCGTCTCCACACTACTCGGTGGTCTTGGGGTACCCCTGGCTCCAGAAGCATAATCCGACTTTCGATTGGAGATCGGTCGAGATCCTCTCGTGGTCACCGCAGTGTGGGGCTAGTTGCATCCATGGGCCTGTCAAGTTGCTGTGTACTTCCTCGGACTCTCTGTTGCCTCCTGAATACGAAGAGTACCGGGATGTATTCGATAAGGTGCGCGCGGTTGCCCTACCTCCGCACCGCCCATACGATTCTGCCATAGAGTTACAATCCGGTGCCGTTCCTCCTCGTGGCAAAGTCTATCCACTGTCGGTAGCGGAGAACGAGGCCATGGAGGAGTACGTGAGGGAGGCGCTTTCACGCGGACACATTCGCAAATCCTCGTCCCCGGCAGGGGCTGGATTTTTCTTTGTGAAAAAGAAGGGCGGCGAGTTGAGGCCTTGCATCGATTACAGGGGTCTCAATCGCATCACGATCAAGAACGCTTACCCGATACCCTTGATTTCCGAGCTGTTCGATCGCCTCAAAGGGGCCACGGTCTTTACCAAACTCGACCTGAGGGCGGCATATAACCTGGTAAGGATCAAGGCGGGCGATGAGTGGAAGACCGCGTTTAACACCAGGACCGGTCATTATGAATCCTTGGTTATGCCCTTTGGGTTGTGCAATGCGCCCGCAGTCTTCCAGGAATTCATCAACGATGTTTTCCGTGACCTGTTGCAGCAGTGTGTGGTGGTCTATTTGGATGACATCTTGGTATATTCTGCATCCATGGAGGCCCACATTCTGGATGTCAGACGAGTGTTGCAACGCTTACGAGAGAACAAGCTGTTCGGTAAGCTTGAGAAATGCGAATTTCACCGATCCCAGGTAACCTTCTTAGGTTACATCATTTCCGCTGAGGGGTTCTCCATGGATCCTGAGAAGGTTTCGGCTGTCTTACAGTGGCCCCAGCCCAGTGGGCTTCGTGCCCTGCAGCGCTTTTTGGGCTTCGCCAATTATTATCGGAAGTTCATCAGGGACTTTTCCATGCTAGCCAAGCCTCTCACGGATCTGACCAGGAAGGGCAGTAATCCTCAGGTCTGGCCGCTCGAGGCCATCCGAGCTTTTGAGGCTCTAAAGTCCGCCTTTGTGTTGGCTCCGATTCTGTCGCATCCCAACCCTGGGTTGCCTTTTGTCCTCGAGGTGGACGCGTCTGAGACGGGAGTAGGCGCCCTCCTGTCTCAGCGTAGAACACCAGAGGGTCCTCTGCTTCCTTGTGGGTTTTACTCCCGGAAACTGTCTTCCGCGGAGTGCAACTATCAGATTGGTGACAGGGAGTTATTGGCCATCGTGCAGGCCCTTAAAGAATGGAGGCACTTGCTCGAGGGCTCGGTGGTTCCGGTTCTCATCCTGACGGACCACAAGAATCTGACCTACCTCTCTGAGGCCAAGAGATTGACACCACGTCAGGCCAGATGGGCTCTGTTCTTGTCACGTTTTAATTACGTGGTCTCCTACCTACCCGGCTCCAAGAACATCAGAGCGGATGCCTTATCACGGCAGTACTCCGAGCTGTCCGGGGAGGAGTCGATTCCGACTACGGTCATACCCCCGAATCAGATCCTGGCCGCTATTCGCACCAGCCTGACCTCTCCTCTGGGTGAGCAGATTTTGGCGGCTCAATCTGGTGCTCCCTCTGGGAGACCCAACGGCAGATGTTTTGTGCCTGAGGAGTTGCGCACTCGGTTGTTGCGAACCTACCATAACTCCAAGGCCGCGGGGCACCCTGGAAAGAATCAGCTGTCCTGGGCGGTTTCACGTCTGTTCTGGTGGCCTTCTCTACGTTCCGACATCGCCGCATATGTAGCGGCATGCTCCGTTTGTGCCCAGAGTAAGTCCCCTCGGCACCTTCCGTTGGGCCTTTTGCAACCCATAGCCACCGGGGAGCGTCCATGGTCACACCTGGGGATGGATTTCATTGTGGACCTCCCTGCATCCCGAGGCCATACGGTCATTCTCATGATTGTGGATCGGTTTTCCCAAATGTCCCACTGTGTTCCTCTCAAGAAGTTACCCTCTGCACAAGAGTTGGCCTCGATTTTTGCCAGGGAGGTCTTCCGGTTGCACGGTTTGCCCAAGGAGATTGTGTCGGATCGGGGGAGTCAGTTTGTGTCCAGGTTCTGGCTCGCCTTTTGCTCCCAGTTGGGGATTCATCTCTCTTTCTCCTCGGCCTACCACCCTCAGTCCAATGGGGCCGCAGAACGATCCAATCAGGCCTTGGAGCAATTCCTTCGTTGCTATGTCTCCGATCACCAAGACAATTGGGTTGACCTCCTGCCTTGGGCTGAGTTTGCCAGGAACACGGCGGTGAACTCTTCCTCTGGGACGTCTCCCTTCATGGCCAATTATGGGTTCCAACCTGCCGTGTTACCGGAGGTATTCTCTCCCCAGGATACTCCGGCTGTGGAGGATCACCTTTCCGTCCTACGTACTTCTTGGGTACAGATCCAGAGGTCCCTTGAGGTCTCTGCGCAACGCCAGAGACTCCAGGCTAATCGCAGACGAGCGCCCGCTCCTTCCTACCAGGTCGGAGACCGTGTATGGTTGTCCACCCGCAACCTCAACCTTCGAGTGCCCACTCCCAAGCTGGCGCCTCGCTTTGTTGGTCCCTTCCGAGTGCTTCACAGGGTAAACCCGGTAGCCTATGCCCTTGCGCTTCCTCCTGGCATGCGGATCTCCAACGTGTTTCATGTCTCCCTGTTGAAGCCATTGGTGTGTAATCGTTTCACTTCCTCGGTTCCTCTGCCCCGTCCGGTCCAAGTGGGCAATCGTGAGGAATATGAGGTGAGCAATATCCTGGACTCACGCCTGGTCCGCGGTCGGTTGCAGTTTTTGGTCCATTGGCGTGGTTATGGTCCAGAGGAGCGTTCCTGGGTTCCCTCCGCAGATGTCCATGCTCCTGTCTTGCTCCGAGCCTTCCACGCACGCTTCCCTCTGAAACCGTTCCTTACTCCGCGGAGGAGGGGCCCTTGAGGGGGAGGTACTGTCATGGTCTTACCTTCTCACTGTTCTCCTTCGTTTGACATGTGCTGGCGGCCATCTTGGTTTCTGGGTTTCTTGTAGCCTCTCACCCTGCGGCTCCTCCTTCCCACTGGGAGGAGCTGGATGCCTAGCTCATATATATAGAAGGTCTGTGGCTTCAGTTCCTTGCTTGGTCCTCCTGTGTTCACATGCTTCTAAGACTGCTGCTGCTTCTGGTTCCTGATCCTGGCCTCGTCTGACTACCCCGTTGGTTCCTGATCCTGGCTTCGTCTGACTACCCCGTTGGTTCCTGATCCTGGCTTCGTCTGACTACCCCGTTGGTTCCTGATCCTGGCTTCGTCTGACCACCCTCCTGGTTCCTGACCTCTGTCTACGCAAGACCCTGCTTCGGTTTAGCCATCTGTTTGGACTTTTGCTACGGCTTGATTTCCAATAAAGCCTTCTTATTTCCACTCATCTCTGTTGTACGTCTGGTTCATGGTTCCATGACAGGGATCTTATATACCTGGAAATGTACAATATGTGTATATATGTATACATGATTTGGAATTTTTTCTTGCATGTATGTTATTGTGAAGTATAATCTGAGGCACATACCCATTTTTAGTCATTCACAGATGGGCGTACTTTCTTTGTTAATTATACTTTCTTTGTTAATTATACATTCCTCCCATCACCTGCATAGGTAATGGGAGTGGATGATGTTGTTATAAGGGGAGGAGCTTATCCCTTTATATAAACTAGGTCATTCTATATACCTGTATCTGTTGATGAAGGCATGCTAGCCGAAACGCGTCCAGGATTGTGGACTTTTCTAATTTGATGAAATAAATACCCCATTGTTTGAAGATACGATTGCTGGGATCCTTCTTTGAATATGCGTGGATATCATTCCTATCCCGTGCAACGTGCAAACAGAGTGAGTGGCGACTGTTTTTTCTTGTGAATTGTTAAAATGGTCATAGTCCTCGTCACAATCTATTGATATGGGTGTGGACTCTGTATGGTGGCACACAGATTTTGTTTAGTGCCTATATGTCAATGTTTCTAGAGGAAAATACTTCTGTAATACAGATCGGTTGGAAGATAATTTTTTTTGCAAATTCCACGTTCATGTGGTAATATTTTGGTCAGTAGAAGGGAAAGAACAGAGAGAAAAGATTAATGAAAAGATTTGCTGTTGCACTCCTTCTGTATTTTTAACCCATTTGTGTTTTTTCCTTACAAATACTGATGCAAAATATTGATCAGAAAAAATTGCCATATTAAAGTAGCCTTGCTTGGTATAAGCTCATCCATATCATATGGATTTGTAATATGTCTATGTGCATGAGAGTTAATTGTAGTTGGTAGATTAGATGTAGTTTTTCATTTTTGAGAAATATTCTATGCACCAAGAATTGTGTTTTGTATAATAGTTGTGTATATCCTAACATTTACATTGGGGGCTCCATTCGGGGCTTCCGTCATAGTTATTAAAAAATAATGGAGAAAAAATTCCTGCATGAAGGAATTTTTTCTCTGGTAAAAAAAACGTTCTTCCAAATGTAATCGGGAAATGAATGGGATCTTTTTGGCTCAGTTTAGTCAGTTATGTGCTGAATCAGGCGAATCAGGCACTTCCATTATTTTCGTTTTTCTGCTCCTTTAATGGAGCAGGACAATGGAAATAATAGTGCTGATGTGAACATGCCCTAATAAATACTTTTAATCTATGCTTTCAGGTACATTTCAGGTCAGGCATTTAGAGCTGATAAAATTCAGAAGTGTACTGCAATTGTATACAGTATTGATTAGCGCTGAAAACTATGAGTAGAAGTAGAACTTTTTCCTAGTTTGCAGCCAAATCATTTCTTTTATTCATTTTGTTAGTGGCAGTGTCTTTCCATTCTAGACATTGTTAACTGTCTCACACCTCTAAAAATCGGTAAGGAAATCCAGTTTTAAAGTCATTAAGAGCATTAAAATAGACCTTCACCTACACGCAGTTTAATCCATTAATAACACATTGTGTGAAGCAGAGATAATGGAACTTTTCCACTGCGAAATTAAAGGATTGGAAAGGAAAAAACACAAGCTCATGAGACCTAGAGAAACAGAAAAAGAGAAAAATGAAATCGCCTTTTTATTTTTAAGTTATGATTATAAAAGAAACAACCAGATAGCTTGCAGAGTTTACTCTATTGAAGAAAATTGTAGATCAAAGTCAAGTTGTGCCAATGTATGTAACATAGCTTTGTAATAATCACAAAATTAGTGTGTACTGTTTCCATGCTTCAGCTGCAGCTCTGTGTTGCTTATTACTATTATGTTTTTGATGTTTCCTAAGAATATAGTGTTTATAAAGTACTGTAGATTGTGGTTATACTTTGGTTTTCCAGTTTTGACTTATGCCTAGAATATCCCCCCAACATTACCATTAGAAATGCCCCTCAGCTCATTAACCATTAGACATATAAGAATATCTGCAATGCCAGGCAGCACAGCGACTCAGTGGCTAGCGCTTGCATTACTGGGGTCTTGGGTTCAAATCCAACCAAGAGTAACATCTATATGGAGTTAGTATGTTTTCCTATGTTTCTCCCCACACACTAAAATACTGTAACATACTAAATTAAACAATGAACTACAACCTAGGCCCTGGTTGGGACCCTCGGGACCCCCCCAAAAAATAATTATTACATATATATATATATATATATATATATATATAAATAATAAGATGGTGGCACTGAACAAATAAGTGGGTGCTATGTCTCAAGGCATAAGCTCAATGCCAAAATAGAAAAAACGGAGATCGGACAGCACTTCAAAAATAATAGAAATTTTATTCACCCATGTGGCAAAAAAGGAGACGTTTCGGCTCAACAATAGAGCCTTTCTCAAGCAAAGAACACCAGTACACAGTGAGATATACTGTATATAGTGCAAACAATTCATCAAAGCAAGATACAAAACATCAGTGTATAATTATTTACATAATTGATCAATCTGTAAATACATATTAAAATGGTGATAAAAACAGTGATTGTCAAATAGCAAATAAGAAAAATAAAAGGGGGATGTATGACAAGATCAGTGTTACATGATGTACAACATTTCATAAATATATAGATCATTAAGTACATAATAGTGAACAGCTGTGTTAACACCCCAATATAAAACTAAAAAAAAAAAAACATAATCAGGGGGCGGAGAACAAGGGAGAAGAAGACATGTAATCATACCCAACAAGTGGATCAGAAATCTCATGTGCTGTGATGCCGCACTCGGCGTACAGCTAGTCACAGCACGCATGCTCCAAGTTGCGTCATCAGAGTGTGGAAGCAGGAAGTGACGTGCAGCGATATTCAACGCCTGCATAAAGGAGAGGACACGCCTCTTTAGAGGGGTGAAGCCTCACCAATATGGGCACCTCAGACAAACGTGTCCAGCATGTTAGTGCCGCACACATTGAATGAGTGCACCAAATGGCTCCAGTCTATCACAGTCAGACTAAGGGATCTCCTAATAGATAAAAAAACATATACGTGCATAAAGTCCACCATAACCGCACCTAGGATAAAAGCATAATGGCACTAAAAATGTACTTATGTTCTCCCCCAGATTGGTTTAAAGGAAAAAGGAAGATGTTTTACCATTTTCCTAGGCTGATTACTTTCATAACGTAAAAAGGTGTTATTGTCCGAGGGTTTAGTAGACAAAGAGGTATCCAGCTTACCATCGAGCACTCTGACTGTAGTGTCCAAAAATTTAATCTCTGAGTCAGAGTATACCAAAGTAAACTATAGATTATTCACATTATTCAACATAGTCTGAAATTGCAATTAACTGTACTGGACTACCCGTCCAAATGAGGAAGATGTTGTTGATGTATAGCTACCACCGCAGAACATGTCTGCAGTGGTGGGACACATAGACGACATCCTCCTCAAAGCACCTCATAAAAATGTTGGCGTAAGTGGGCGCCACATTCAAGCCCATAGCCACGCGTAATTTTTGCATATAAAAAACATCCTGGAACTGAAAATAATTATGTCTCAGGATGATATTGATAGAGGCGATGATAAAGTCACAAGCTGCCGCTGACAAAGACATATCCAACATCTTTCTAATGGCAAGGATACCCAGGTCATGGTCAATAGAGGTGTAAAGAGATACACATATGATATATTTAGCATCTTTCGATGTTGTATCACCCAGATCCAGTGACTCCAGAAGTTTCCGCCCGGCAGTGTGTTATTGAAAACAAGATTTAGCACAGTGCAAAGGATGCGCATAGGCTCATGAGATGCTCCGATGCAAGCCTAAGGGGTGCTGCCTGGATGAAAATAAGGGTAAGGGTCTTATTTAAGCACCTCCGGACCGCCTAACGCAGGATCGCGGTCCGGAGGCGGCTGTCTCAGGCAGAGTCACGCATCTACGCGTCATCTCGCGAGACACGAGATTTCCTGTGAACGCGCGCACACAGGCGCACGCGTTCACAGGAACTGCAGGTAAGCGAGTGGATCTACAGCCTGCCAGCAGCGATCGTTTGCTGGCAGGCTGGAGATGTGATTTTTTTAACCCCTAACAGGTATATTAGACGCTGTTTTGATAACAGCGTCTAATATACCTTCTACCTGGTCCTCTGGTGGTCCCTTTTGCTTGGATCGACCACCAGAGGACACAAGCAACTCTGTAATAAGTAGCACCAAGCACCACACTACACTTCACCCCCCCGTCACTTATTAACCCCTTATTAACCCCTGATCACCCCATATAGACTCCCTGATCACGCCCCTGTCATTGATCACCCCCTGTCATTGATCACCCCCTGTTATTGATCACCCCCTGTAAGGCTCCATTTAGACGTCTGTATGTGTTTTACGGATCCACGGATCCATGGATCGGATCCGCAAAACACATACGGATGTCTGAATGGAGCCTTACAGGGGGGTGATCAATGACAGGGGGGTGATCACCCCATATAGACTCCCTGATCACCCCCTGTCATTTATCGCCCCCATGTCATTGATCAGCCCCCTGTAAGGCTCCATTCAGACGTCCGTATGTGCTTTGCAGATCCGCAGATCCACGGATCGGATCCGCAAAACACATACAGACGTCTGAATGGAGCCTTACAGGGGGGTGATCAGGGAGTCTATATGGGATGATCACCCCCCTGTAAGGCTCCGTTCAGATGTCCGTATGTGTTTTACGGATCCATGGATCGGATCCGCAAAACACATACGGACCTCTGAATAGAGCTTTACAGGGGGTGATCAATGACAGGGGGTAATCACCCCATATAGACTCCCTGATCACCCCCCTGTCATTGATCACCCCCCTGTAATTGATCACCCCCCTGTAAGGCTCCATTCAGACGTCCGTATGTTTTACGGATCCACAGATCCATGGATTGGATCCGCAAAACACATACGGACGTCTGAATGGAGCCATACAGGGGGGTGATCAGGGAATCTATATGGGATGATCACCCCCCTGTAAGGCTCCTATTCAGACGTTCGTATGTGTTTTACGGATCCATGGATCGGATCCGCAAAACACATACGGATGTCTGAATAGGAGCCTTACAGGGGGGTGATCAATGACAGGGGGGTGATCACCCCAAATAGACTCCCTGATCACCCCCCTGTCATTGATCACCCCCCGTCATTGATCACCCCCCTGTAAGGCTCCATTCAGACGTCTGTATGTGTTTTACGGATCCACGGATCCATGGATCAGATCCGCAAAACACATACAGACGTCTGAATTGAGCCTTACAGGGGGGTGATCAATGACAGGGGGGTAATCACCCCATATAAACTCCCTGATCACCCCCTGTCATTGATCACCCCCCTGTAAGGCTCTATTCAGACATCCGTATGTGTTTTGCGGATCTGATCCATGGATCCGTGGATCCGCAAAACACATACGGACCTCTGAATGGAGCCTTACAGGGAGGGTGATAAATGACAGGGGGGTGATCAGGGAGTCTATATGGGGTAATCACCGCCCTGTCATTGTTCACCCCCCTGTAATGCTCCATTCAGACGTCCGTATGTGTTTTGCGGATCCGCAAAACACATACGGACGTCTGAATGGAGCCTTACAGGGGGGTGATCAATGACAGGGGGGTGATCACGCCATATAGACTCCATCTGAATGGAGCCTTACAGGGGGGTGATCAATGACAGGGTGGTGATCACCCCATATAGACTCCCTGATCACCCCCCTGTCATTGATCACCCCCCTGTCATTGATCAGCCCTCTGTAAGGCTCCATTCAGACGTCCGTATGTGCTTTGCGGATCCGCGGATCCACAGATCGGATCCGCAAAACACATACAGACGTCTGAATGGAGCCTTACAGGGGGGTGATCAGGGAGTCTATATGGGATGATCACCCCCCTGTAAGGCTCCATTCAGATGTCCGTATGTGTTTTACGGATCCATGGATCGGATCCACAAAACACATACGGACCTCTGAATAGAGCCTTACAGGGGGGTGATCAATGACAGGGGGGTGATCACCCCATATAGACTCCCTGTTTACCCCCCTGTAATTGATCACCCCCCTGTAAGGCGCCATTCAGATGTCCGTATGTGTTTCACGGATCCACGGATCCATGGATCGGATCCGCAAAACACATACGGACGTCTGAATGGAGCCATACAGGGGGGTGATCAGGGAGTCTATATGGGATGATCACCCCCCTGTAAGGCTCCTATTCAGACATTCGTATGTGTTTTACGGATCCACGGATCGGATCGGATCCGCAAAACACATACGGACGTCTGAATAGGTGCCTTACAGGGGGGTGATCAATGACAGGGGGGTGATAACCCCAAATAGACTCCCTGATCACCCCCCTGTCATTGATCACCCCCCGTCATTGATCACCCCCCGTCATTGATCACCCCCCTGTAAGGCTCCATTCAAACGTCCGTATGTGTTTTACGGATCCACGGATCCATGGATCGGATCAGCAAAACACATACAGACGTCTGAATTGAGCCTTACAGGGGGGTGATCAATGACGGGGGGTGATCACGCCATATAGACTCCATCTGAATGGAGCCTTACAGGGGGGTGATCAATGACAGGGTGGTGATCACCCCATATAGACTCCCTGATCACCCCCCTGTCATTGATCACCCCCCTGTCATTGATCAGCCCTCTGTAAGGCTCCATTCAGACATCCGTATGTGCTTTGCGGATCCGCGGATCCACGGATCGGATCCGCAAAACACATACAGACGTCCGAATGGAGCCTTACAGGGGGGTGATCAGGGAGTCTATATGGGATGATCACCCCCCCTGTAAGGCTCCATTCAGATGTCCGTATGTGTTTTAAGGATCCATGGATCGGATCCGCAAAACACATACGGACCTCTGAATAGAGCCTTACAGGGGGGTGATCAATGACAGGGGGGGTGATCACCCCATATAGACTTCCTGTTTACCCCCCTGTCATTGATCACCCCCCTGTAAGGCTCCATTCAGATGTCCGTATGTGTTTTACGGATCCACGGATCCATGAATCGGATCAGCAAAACACATACGGACGTCTGAATAGGAGCCTTACAGGGGGGTGATCAATGACAGGGGGGTGATCACCCCAAATAGACTCCCTGATCACCCCCCTTTCATTGATCACCCCTCATCATTGATCACCCCCCTGTAAGGCTCCATTCAGACGTCCGTATGTGTTTTACGGATCCACGGATCCATGGATCGGATCCGCAAAACACATACAGATGTCTGAATTGAGCCTTACAGGGGGGTGATCAATGACAGGGGGGTGATCACCCCATATACACTCCCTGATCACCCCCCTGTCATTGATCACCCCCCTGTAAGGCTCTATTCAGACATCCGTATGTGTTTTGCGGATCTGATCCATGGATCCGTGGATCCGCAAAACACATACAGACCTCTGAATGGAGCCTTACAGGGAGAGTGATCAATGACAGGGGGGTGATCAGGGAGTCTATATGGGGTGATTACCCCCCTGTCATTGTTCACCCCCCTGTAAGGCTCCATTCAGACATCCGTATGTGTTTTGCGGATCCGCAAAACACATACGGACGTCTGAATGGAGCCTTACAGGGGGGTGATCAATGACAGGGGGGTGATCACGCCATATAGACTCCATCTGAATGGAGCCTTACAGGGGGGTGATTAATGACAGGGTGGTGATCACCCCATATAGACTCCCTGATCACCCCCCTGTAAGGCTCCATTCAGACTTTTTTGGGCACAAGTTAGCAGAATTCTTATAAAATTCCATTATATTCAGTTATAACAGAATACAAAATGAAATTTCTTCACTGCCCAAACACCGAACCCAAACTTTTAAAGTTTGGATTTGCTCATCCCTAGTCAGTATTTAACAAAAAGCTATTGCAGACACAAACCATTAATTTGCGCAATTTCTGTATATGAACAGTAGAGATGGCATTGCGGTTAGCCCTGTGGTCGTTTTGCGGTGTAATTTGCTCGTTCGTGATTCGCCAAACATGCTAACATATGTCGATGTTCCCATGCGCCATAGTCTTTTGCATTGCGCCAAACTTTGACCCATGATACATACATCAGGTCGGACAGGACAGCCAATTGAGACATTTCAGCACATAGACACACCCCCAAACTATAACAGAACCCGATCTAGCAGCCATTTTAAATTCTGTGTTTTGCCAGTGTAGGGAGAGGTTGCTTTGTGGAGCAGGGACAGACTGTTAGTAACACCAAACAGTAGCTAATAGGGGCACAAATGTCCTTTTAAGAACTGGTATAGGTGTGTTATCGATAGGTGTGATATACTGAGGGGTGTGATATACCTATAATATACTTTTTAATATAGAAAGTATGTAGTGCATTTGCATTGTGCAGCAGTTGTGTGCAGTTATGCTGCAATACCGCAGGCATATAGAGGGACAAGCACCATTGGAATAATTATTTGCCCCAAGAAAAACTTATTGAGGGATTTGATATAACTGCTTCCACAAAATACTAATTGAGGGGTGAGATATACCTGCTTCCACCAAATAATGATTGAGGCCTGCAATATAACTGCTTCCACGAAATACTGATTGAAGGGTGCCATATACCTGCTTCCACAAAATACAGATCGAGGGGTGCAATATACCTGCTTCCACACAATTCTGATTAAGGGTATTAATATACCTGCTTCCACCAAATATTGATTGAGGCCTGCGATACACTTGCTTCCACAAAGCACTGATTAATGGTTTAATAAACCTGCTTCCACAAAATACTGATTAAATACTGATTAAATACTGATTAAGGGGTTAAATACTGATTAAGGGGTTTGAAATACCTGCTTACACAAAATACAGATTAAGGGGTGCAATATACCTGCTTCCACCAAATATTGATTAAGGGGTTCTATATACCTGCTTCACAAAATACTGATTAGGGGGATTTTTATACCTGCTTCCACAAAATACTGATTAAGGGGTTGTATATACCTACTTGCACAAAATAATGATTAAGGGATGCACTATAACTGCTTCTACAAAATACTGAATAAGTGGTTCTATATACCTGCTTCCAAAAATTACAGATTGAAGAGTGCGATATACCTGCTTCCACCAAATATTGATTAAGGGGTTCTATATACCTGCTTCCAAAAAATACAGATTGAAGGGTGCAATATACCTGCTTCCACCAAATATTGATTAAGGGGTTCTATAGACCTGCTTCCACAAAATACTGATTGAGGGTTGCTATACATCTGCTTCCACCAAATATTGATTAAGGGAATCTATATACCTGCTTCCACAAAATACTGATTAAGGGGATTGATATACCACCTTCCACCAAATATTGATTGACGCCTGCAATATACCTGGTTTCGCAAAATACTGATTAAGGGGTTTGATATACCTGCTTCCACAAAATACAGATTGACGGTAGCAATATACCTGCTTCCACCAAATATCAAGGGAGGCCTGTGATACACCTGCTTCCACAAAATATTAATTGATGCCTACAAAACACCAGCTTCCACAAAATGGAGGGGTGTGATATTACTGCTTCCGCAAAATACTGATTAAGGGGTTTGATATACCTGCTTCCACAAAATACAGATTGAGGGGTGCAATATACCTTCTTCCACCAAATATTGATTAAGGGGTTCTATATACCTGTTTCTACAAAATACTATTTAAGGGATGTGATATACCTGCTTCCAATAAATATTGATTACGGGATTCTGTATACCAGCTTTCAAATAATACAGATTGCGGGGTGCAATATATCTGCTTTTACCAAATATTGATTGAGGGCTGCGATACACCTAGTTCCATAAAAAAAAATGATTGAGAGGTGCGATACACCTACTTCCACCAAATATTTATTAAGGGGTTCTATATACCTGCTTCCACTAAATATTGATTGAGGGGTGCGATATATCTGCTTTCACAAAATACTGATTAAGGGGATTGATTTACCTACTTCCACCAAGTATTGATTGAGGCCTGCGATACACCTGCTTCCACAAAATGCTGATTAAGGGGTGCGATATACCCGCTTCTACAAAATATTGATTAAAGGATTTGACATACCTGCTTCCACAAAATACAAATTAAGGGTTGCAATATACCTGCTTTCACAAAATATTGATTAAGGGGTTCTATATACCAGCTTCCAAAAAATACAGATTGCGGGGTGTGATATACCTACTTTTACCAAATATTGATTGAGGGCTGTGATACACCTACTTCACTAAAAAAAAAACTGATTGAGGGGTGCAAAAAGACCTACTTCAATCAAATATTGATTAAGGGGTTCTATATGCCTATTTCCACGAAATAATGATTAAGGGGATTGATATACCTGCTTCCACAAAATATTGATTAAGTCCTGCGTTACACCTGCTTGCAAAGATACTGATTAACCCCTTAGGGACGCATGACGTACCGGTATGGCATGTTTCCCGAGTCCTTAAGGACCCATGACGTATCGGTGAAATCGAGATTGGGGAGCTGCGTGGGTTAATCGGAACAGGATGCCCGCTGAAATCATTCAGCGGGCATCCTGTCACAACGCCGGGCGGGTCATATGACCCCCCGTATCGGCGATCGCAGCAAACCGCAGGTCAATTCAGACCCACGGTTTGCTGCGCTGTCTGCCGATTCTGTCAGGGACCGCGGGGATCAAGCTTTAAAATGTCCCAAATAAGGTTTTTCTCACCCCCCTGCATCCCTGAATGATTTTATGGCGACGGGTGGTGCAGGGGGGGTGTTGCGGGAGGCCGGCAGTGCGACAGACGGGATCGCGATCCCCCGCCGGCCTCCTCTTGATTATTCATTGGCGTCCAGTGGTCCACCAGAGTGTCAGCACATTGCTGACACTCTGGTATAAACGGCTGACATCTGTGCTGGGATGTCAGCCGTTTAACCCTTTCCATACCGAGGTCCGTACGGACCGCTGTATGGAAAAGGTTAACAGTAAGAGGGGGCTCCCTCCCTCTCCCATCGGGGGTCTGCTGTGCCTTTGCAGCCCTCAGACAGGATGGGGTCACAGAGGGAGGGAGCCCCCCTCCTTACCCTTCCCCGTCTGCTCAGTTGTGGCTACAACTGAGCAGACGGGGAAGGTTCCCATGGCAACATGGCACCCTGCTGTCCATGGTGCTGAACAGATCTATGCTAAAGGCATAGATCTGTTCAGACAAAGTGTAAGTAATATACAGTATAATACACTATATAGTGTACTGTACTGTATCATACAGACATCAGATCCACTGGAACTTCAAGAACCAAGTGGGTCAGGGTCAAAACATTTTTTAAAAAATGTGAAAAAGTTAAGATAAAAAAAAATGATTTATCACTGAATAAAAATAAAAAAAATGAAAATACACTACACATATTAGGTATCGCCGCGTCCATAACGACCTGATCTATAAAACGGTCATGTTACTTTCCCCGCACGGTGAACGCCATAAAAATAAAAAAAATAAAAAATTGAAATTTTGCCCACCTTACTTCCCAAAAAAGGTAATAAAAGTGATCAAAAAATTCATATGTACGCCAAAATAGTACCATAAAAAATGAGACCCTGCCCAAGATAATCGCTGAAAAACTGAAAAAACTATGGCTCTTAGACTATGGAGACACTAAAACATGTGTTTTTTGTTTCAAAAATGAAATCATTGTGTAAAACTTACATAAATAAAAAAATTGTATACATATTAGGTATCGCTGCGTCCGTGACAACCTGCACTATAAAAATACCACATGATCTAACCTGTCAGATGAATGTTGTAAACAACAACAAAAAAAAAAACAGTGCCAAAAAAGCTATTTCTTGTTACCTTGCCTCACAAAAAGTATAATATAGAGCAAACAAAAATCATATGTACCCTAAACTAGTACCAACAAAACTTCCACCCTATCCCGTAGTTTCTAAAATGGGGTCACTTTTATGGAGTTTCTACTCTAGGGGTGCATCAGGGGGGCTTCAATTAGGACATGGTGTCCAAAAAACAGTCTAGCAAAATCTGCCTTCCAAAAACCGTATGGCATTCCTTTCCTTCTGCGTCCTGCCTTGTGCCCGTACAGCAGTTTATGACCACATATGGGGTGTTTTAGTAAACTACATAATCTGGCCATAAATAATGAGTTTTGTTTGGCCTTTTAACCCTTGCTTTGTAACTGGAAAAAAAATATTAAAATGGAAAATCTGCCCAAAAAAGTAAAATTTTGAAATTGTATCTCTATATCCCATTAAATCTTGTGCAACACCTAAAAGGTTAACAAAGTTTGTAAAATCAGTTTTGAATACCTTGAGGGGTGTAGTTTCTTAGATGGGGTCACTTTTATGGAGTTTCTACTCTAGGGGTACATCAGGGGGGCTTCAAATGGGTCATGGTGTAAAAAAAACCAGTACAGCAAAAGCTGCCTTCCAAAAACCATACGGCGCACCTATCCCTCTACGCCCTACTGTGTGCCCGTAAAGTAGTTTACGGCCACATATGGGGTGTTTCTACAAACTACAGAATCGGGGCAATAAATATAGCATTTTGTTTGGCTGTTAACCCTTGCTTTGTTACTGGAAAAAATGGATTAAAATGGAAAATTTGCCCAAAAATTTAAATTCTCAAATTTTATCTCCATTTGCCAATAACTCTTGTGCAATTCTTCTGCAACACCTAAAGGGTTAACAAAGTTTGTAAAATCAGTTTTGATTACCTTGAGGGGTGTAGTTTCTAGAATGGGGTCATTTTTGGGTGGTTTCTATTATGTAAGCCTCACAAAGTGACTTCAGACCTGAACTGGTCCCTAAAAAGTTTTCTTCTAAACTTCTAAGCCTTGTAACATCCCCCAAAAATAAAATATCATTCCCAAATTGATCCAAACATGAAGTAGACATATGGGGAATGTAAAGTAATAACTATTTTTGGAGGTATTACTATGTATTATAAAAGTAGAGAAATTTAAACTTGGAAATTTGCTATTTTTTACAAACTTTTGATAAATTTGGTATTTTTTATAAATAAAAAAGATTTTTTTTTTACTTCATTTTACCAGTGTCATGAAGTACAATATGTGATGAAAAAATGGCCTGGATAGATCAAAGCGTTTTAAAGTTATCAGCACTTAAAGTGACACTGGTCAGATTTGCAAAAAATGGCCAAGTCCTTAAGGTGAAATAGGGCTGAGTCCTTAAGGGGTTAAGGGGATTGATATACCTGCTTCCACTAAATATTGATTGAGGCCTGAAATATACCTGCTTCTGAAAAATACTGATTAATGGGTTTGATATACCTGCTTTCACAAAATAAAGATTGAGGGGTGAGATATACTTGCTTCCACCAAATATTTATTAAGGGGTTCTATATACCTGCTTCCACAAAATATTGATTGAGGGGTGCAATATATCTGCTTCTGTCAGAACTAATTCCGACACTTCCACCAAATAATGATTAAGGGGTACTATATACCTGCTTCCACAACATACTGATTAAGGGAATTGATATATCTTCTTCCACCAAATATTGATTGAGGCCTGCAATATACCTGCTTATGCAAAATACTGATTAAGGGGTTAGATTTACCTGCTTTCAAAAAATAAATATTGAAGGGTTCTATATACCCGCTTTTAAGAAATACAGATTGAGGGGTGCAATATACCTGCTTTTACCAAATATTGATTGAGGCCTGTGATACACCTACCATAAAATACTGATTGAGGGGTGCAATACACCAACTTCCAAGAAATATTGATTAAGGGGTTCTATATACCTGCTTCCACAAAATCTTGATAAAGAGGTGCGATATATCTGCTTCCACAAAATACTTATAAAGGGGATTGATTTACCTACTTGCACCAAGTATTGATTGAGGCCTGCGATACACCTACTTCCGCAAAATACTAATTAAGGGGTGCGACATACCTGCTTCTACAAAATATTGATTAAAGGGTATGATATACCTGCTTCCACAAAATACAGATTGAGGGTTGCAATATACCTCCTTTCACAAAATATTGATTAAGGGGTTCTATATACCTTCTTTCACAAAATACAGATTGACGGTTGCAATATACCTGCTTTCACAAAATATTTATTAAGGGGTTCTATATACCTGCTTCTACAAAATTCTGATTAAGGGGATTGATATACCTGCTTCCACCAAATATTGATTGAGGCCTGCGATATACCTGCTTCCGCAAAATACTGATTTAGGGGTTTGATATTCCTGCTTCCACAAAATACAGATTGAGAGGTGTGATAAACCTGCTTCCACCAAATATCGAGTGAGGAATGCAATACACCTGCTTCCACAAAATACTGATTGAGGCCTGCGAAACACCTGCTTCGACCAAATACTGATTGAGTAGAGCGATATATATCTGTTTTCACAAAATACCTATTAAGTGGTTTGATATGCCTACTTCCAGCAAATATTGATTAAGGGGGGCGATATACCTGCTTCTACAAAATATTGATTAATGGGTTTGATATACCTGCTTCCACAAAATATTGATTAATGGGTTTGATATACCTGCTTCCACAAAATACAGATTGAGGGTTCTGATATATCTGCTTCCACCAAATATTGATTATGGGGTTCTATATGCCTGCTTCCACAAAATACTGATTAAGGGGATTGATATCCCTCCTTCTAGCAAATATTCATTGAAGCCTACGATATACCTGCTTCCGCAAAATTCTGATTAAGGGGTTTGAAATTCCTGCTTCCACAAAATACAGATTGAGAGGTGTGATAAACCTGCTTCCACAAAAAACTGATTAAGGCCTGCAAAACACCTGCTTCGTCAAAATACTAATTGATGGGAGCGATATATCTGCTTCTGCAAAATACTGATTAAGGAGTTTGATATACCTGCTTCCACAAAATACAGATTGAGGGGTGCGATATACCTGCTTCCAACAAATATTGATTCAAGGGATTCTATATACCTGCTTCCAAAAAATACAAATTGAGGGGTGCGATACACCTAATTCCACCAAATATTGATTAAGGGGTTCTATTTACCTGCTTACACAAAATATTGATTGAGCTGTGCAATCTATCGGCTTCCACAAATTGATTAAGGAGTTCTATATACCTGTTTCCACAAAAAAATGATTAAGGGGATTGATATACCTGCTTCCACCAAATATCGATTGAGGCCCGCAATATACCTGCTTCCACAAAATACTGATTAAAGGGTTTAATATACCTGATTCTACAAAATAAAGATTGAGACGTGCAATATATCTGCTTCCACCAAATATTGATTAAGGGGTTCTATATACCTGCTTCCACCAAATATTGATTGAGGCCTGCAATATACCTGCTTCCGCAAAATACTGATTAAGGGTTTGATATCCCTGCTTCCACAAAATACAGATTGAGAGATGTGATAAACCTGCTTCCACCAAATATTGAGTGAGGAATGCAATACACCTGCTTCCACAAAATACTGATTGAGGCCTGTGAAACACCTGCTTCGACCAAATACTGATTAAGTAGAACGATATATCTGTTTCCGCAAAATACTGATTAAGTGGTTTGATATACCTACTTTCACCAAATATTTATTGAGGCCTGCAATATAGCTGCTTCTACAAAATTTTGATTGAGGGGTTTGATATACCTGCTTCCAACAACTATTGATTAAGGGGTTCTATATACCTGCTTCCAAAAAATACAGATTGAGGGGTGCGATACACCTAATTCCACCAAATATTGATTAAGAGGTTCTATTTACCTGCTTACACAAAATATTAAATGAGCTATGCGATCTATCAGCTTCCACAAATTGATTAAGCTGTTCTACATACCTGTTTCCACAAAATAATGATTAAGGGGATTGATATACCTTCCACAAAATATTGATTGAGGCCTGCAATATACCTGCTTCCGCAAAATACTGATTAAGGGGTTTGCTATACCTGCTTCTACAAAATAAAGGTTGAGGGGTGCGATATACCTGCTTCCACCAAATATTGATTAAGGGGTTCTATATACCTGCTTCCACTAAAAAAAGATTGAGGGGTGCAATATACCTGCTTCCATTAAATATTGATTAAGGGGTTCTATATACCTGCTTCCACAAAATATTAATTGATGCCTGCGATACACCTGCTTCCACAAAATATTGATTGAGGGGTGCAATACACCTGCTTCAGCAAAATATTCATTAAGGGGTTTGATATACCTGCTTCCATAAAATACAGATTGAGGGGTGCAATATACCTGCTTCCATCAAATATTGATTAAGGGATTGTATAAACCTGTTTCCACAAAATACTGATTGAGGGGTGCGATATAGCTGCTTTCACAAAATACAGATTTTAGGGGATTGATATACCTGCTTCCACCAAATATTGATTGAGGCCTGCAATATACCTGCTTCCAAAAATACTGCTCTTCTCTAGGGACTTTGGCACAGGGTCATTTTGAAAATGACAGGCAGAGGAAGAGGCAGGACGTTCCGCAAGGGTGGTAGAGGTCGGGCAGGTGCACTAGGCAGGAGCCTAATTGGGAGGTTGGAAAAGGTGCATGCTATTTCATCAAAGGATGCACCAGAGTTGGTTGAGTGGCTCACTCAGCCTTCCTATTCTGCTTCCTCCTCATCCTCTGTATCTGCACCCTTCTCACTCTCTGATGTGTGCATTACCAAAGAGTCAGTGGTGGTTACGTGTTGCTGGATGTCACGTGGGTTCCTACAAGAGAGGAAGAGGAGGGGAGTTCAGAGGGAGAAACGGAGCATCAGATAGGGAGAAGGAGAAGAAGCAGGCAGAGCTCGCAAGGCACAGTAGGCAAATAGCACACCGCAAATGTATCTGGAGCGAACCCTCCACCATGCACTGTCACATCTTGCACTACCATGACGCAGTGTGGGCTTTTTTTTACGCGTCAGCTGCTGACAATAGTGTTGCCATCTGCAGCCTGTGCTGTCAACACATAAGTCGCGGTAAGCCCAACACTCATCTAGGGACGACCGCCTTAAGAAGGCGCCTGGCCTCCCATCACCGAGCCCAGTAGGAGCAACGCCGTCAGAACCCACAAAGCCACACTCCCGGCGCTCCACGTCCTGCCTCTTCTCCTTCTCTTGTCTCCTCCCATTTGTCCTCCACTCCACCTTCCAACATTGCCATTGTCGCGTTCATCTGGCTGAAGGCATGCTTCCATGCCCCAAATGTTCGAGCGGAAAAAGTTGATGACGAAAATTTTTGCCCATTGGCACACTGCAATGGAAAGTCCCCGGAAATACATTTTTCTCACAGAAGGGGATCCCAAAGCTATATGGCCACGTTCAACGGCAAGTTAATATCTCTCTGGCACACAGTGTTAGTGCCAAGATACATCTGACCACAGATACGTGGTCTAGCAAATACGGGCAGGGAAGGTACATAACTATTACTGCCCACTGGGTGAACCTTATGACGGCCGTCAAGCATGTAACCTGTGGCACCAGTGTGGATTTGGTGTTACTGCCACAGATTGCATGCATGCCTGCCTCTTCTTTCCCTCCTACTACTCCATCCTCCGTATCCTCCTCAGCTGACTCCTCCTTTTACACTGCTTCCACCTCTTCCGCTGCACCCCAAGCTTCCCAGAACCTATTCGACCTGCCAGGTGATACATGCCATGCTGTGCTGCCGCTGTTGTGCCTGGAAGCCAAGAGCCACACCGGTCCTGCACTACTTACAGCTCTGCAGTCACAGGCCAATCAGTGGCTAACCCTGCTCAATTTGACAGTTGGTAAAGTGGTGTGCAACAATGATGCCAATCTGCTGAGCGCACTGAAACAGGTCAAAATGACACACGTGACGTGCATGGCAAACGTCCTTAAAGGGATTCTGTCACCAAGTTTTGGGCTATAGAGATGCGGACATGCACGGCTAGATCGCTGCTAGCATGTCCGCAATATACCTGTCCTATAGGGCTGTCTGCTTTTATTTTCTTTAAAAAAGGATTTTAGAGATATGTAAATTAGTCTTGTAGGTGCCCAAGGGGCTATACGAACCTTCCTGGTGCCCAGCCGTGCCCAGCCACGCCCGCCTGTGAATGAGCCCAGCACCGCCTATGTCCTCCGAATATCCTCCTTTCATCACCGATAGATTGCCGTAATCTCGTGATGCGCTAGCTTGCGCATGCGCAGTGCCGGTATAGTATTCCTTTCCTGTGCTGGCATCAGCCTCAGGGAAAGAACTGCGCATGCGTGAGATTGCGCATCGCGAGATTATGGCAATCTATCGTTGATAGATAAAGATTTATATCAGAACCAATGACAAGGTTAGAGGTATAAAACATGATTTTAGGGATTTTGGTCAAAAGCTCCGGGCAAGAACCTCAAAGGTAGTATTTTCTAAAATGCTACCGGTACCACGAGCCACACAAGAAAGGCAGCTTGTAGATTAGGGAGGTTAACAAGTGGCTCAAGAACTGGTGTAGGAAGGAGGGGTTTGGGTTCCTAGAGAACTGGGACAACTTCTCTGTTGGCTACAGGTTCTATCATAGGGATGGGCTGCACCTCAATGTGGAAGGGGCAGCTGTGTTGCGGGAGAAGATGGCTAGAAGGTTGGAGGATTGTTTAAACTAGGAACTGGGCGGAGGTTAATTACTATTAGGATTAGGATAGGAAGATAGTACCGATAGAGACCGGGGGCAAGGTAGTGGGACTGGAGGAGAAATGGAAGGAGGGACTAGAACTGCTCAGAAGGAAAAGTGTAGGGTAAAAAATATACATAAACCTTTTAAATGTATGTATACTAATGCCAGAAGCCTGACTAATAAAACTGGGGAACTGGAATTAGTGATGTGTCAGGAGTAGAGTTGAGCGAACACCTGGATGTTCGGGTTCGAGAAGTTCGGCCGAACATCCCGGAAATGTTCGGGTTCGGGATCCGAACCCGATCCGAACTTCGTCCCGAACCCGAACCCCATTGAAGTCAATGGGGACCCGAACTTTTCGGCACTAAAAAGGCTGTAAAACAGCCCAGGAAAGAGCTAGAGGGCTGCAAAAGGCAGCAACATGTAGGTAAATCCCCTGCAAACAAATGTGGATAGGGAAATGAATTAAAATTAAAATTAAATAAATAAAAATTAACCAAAATCAATTGGAGAGAGGTTCCATAGCAGAGAATCTGGCTTCCCATCACCCACCACTGGAACAGTCCATTCTCAGATATTTAGGCCCCGGCACCCAGGCAGAGGAGAGAGGTCCCGTAACAGAGAATCTGTCTTCATGTCAGCAGAGAATTAGTCTGCATGTCATAGCAGAGAATGAGGCTTCACGTCAGCCACCACTGCAACAGTCCATTGGCATATATTTAGGCCCAGCACACACACAGGCAGAGGAGAGAGGTCCCGTAACAGACAATCTGGCTTCATGTCAGCAGAGAATCAGTCTGCATGTCATAGCAGAGAATCAGGCTTCACGTCAGCCACCACTGCAACAGTCCATTGGCATATATTTAGGCCCAGCACACACACAGGCAGAGGAGAGAGGTCCCGTAACAGAGAATCTGGCTTCATGTCAGCAGAGAATCAGTCTGCATGTCATAGCAGAGAATGAGGCTTCACGTCACCCACCACTGCAACAGTCCATTGGCATATATTTAGGCCTAGCACACAGGCAGAGCAGAGAGGTCCCGTAACAGACAATCTGGCTTCATGTCAGCAGAGAATCAGTCTGCATGTCATAGCAGAGAATGAGGCTTCACGTCAGCCACCACTGCAACAGTCCATTGGCATATATTTAGGCCTAGCACACAGGCAGAGCAGAGAGGTCCCGTAACAGACAATCTGGCTTCATGTCAGCAGAGAATCAGTCTGCATGTCATAGCAGAGAATCAGGCTTCACGTCAGCCACCACTGCAACAGTCCATTGTCATAAATTTAGGCCCAGCACCCAGGCAGAGGAGAGAGGTCCCGTAACAGACAATCTGGCTTCATGTCAGCAGAGAATTAGTCTGCATGTCATAGCAGAGAATCAGGCTTCATGTCAGCCACCACTGCAACAGTCCATTGGCATATATTTAGGCCCAGCACCCAGGCAGAGGAGGGAGGTCCCGTAACAGAGAATCTGTCTTCATGTCAGCAGAGAATCAGTCTGCATGTCATAGCAGAGAATGAGGCTTCACGTCACCCACCACTGCAACAGTCCATTGGCATATATTTAGGCCTAGCACACAGGCAGAGCAGAGAGGTCCCGTAACAGACAATCTGGCTTCATGTCAGCAGAGAATCAGTCTGCATGTCATAGCAGAGAATGAGGCTTCACGTCAGCCACCACTGCAACAGTCCATTGGCATATATTTAGGCCTAGCACACAGGCAGAGCAGAGAGGTCCCGTAACAGACAATCTGGCTTCATGTCAGCAGAGAATCAGTCTGCATGTCATAGCAGAGAATCAGGCTTCACGTCAGCCACCACTGCAACAGTCCATTGTCATAAATTTAGGCCCAGCACCCAGGCAGAGGAGAGAGGTCCCGTAACAGACAATCTGGCTTCATGTCAGCAGAGAATTAGTCTGCATGTCATAGCAGAGAATCAGGCTTCATGTCAGACACCACTGCAACAGTCCATTGGCATATATTTAGGCCCAGCACCCAGGCAGAGGAGGGAGGTCCCGTAACAGAGAATCTGTCTTCATGTCAGCAGAGAATCAGTCTGCATGTCATAGCAGAGAATGAGGCTTCACGTCACCCACCACTGCAACAGTCCATTGGCATATATTTAGGCCTAGCACACAGGCAGAGCAGAGAGGTCCCGTAACAGACAATCTGGCTTCATGTCAGCAGAGAATCAGTCTGCATGTCATAGCAGAGAATCAGGCTTCACGTCAGCCACCACTGCAACAGTCCATTGGCATATATTTAGGCCTAGCACACAGGCAGAGCAGAGAGGTCCCGTAACAGACAATCTGGCTTCATGTCAGCAGAGAATCAGTCTGCATGTCATAGCAGAGAATGAGGCTTCACGTCAGCCACCACTGCAACAGTCCATTGGCATATATTTAGGCCTAGCACACAGGCAGAGCAGAGAGGTCCCGTAACAGAGAATCTGTCTTCATGTCAGCAGAGAATCAGTCTGCATGTCATAGCAGAGAATGAGGCTTCACGTCAGCCACCACTGCAACAGTCCATTGGCATATATTTAGGCCTAGCACACAGGCAGAGGAGAGGTTCATTCAACTTTGGGTAGCCTCGCAATATAATGGTAAAATGAAAATAAAAATAGGATTGAATGAGGAAGTGCCCTGGAGTCCAATAATATATGGTTATGGGGAGGTAGTTAATGTCTAATCTGGACAAGGGACGGACAGGTCCTGTGGGATCCATGCCTGGTTCATTTTTATGAACGTCAGCTTGTCCACATTGGCTGTAGACAGGCGGCTGCGTTTGTCTGTAATGACGCCCCCTGCCGTGCTGAATACACGTTCAGACAAAATGCTGGCTGCCGGGCAGGCCAGCACCTCCAAGGCATAAAAGGCTAGCTCTGGCCACGTGGACAATTTAGAGACTCAGAAGTTGAATGGGGCCGAACCATCAGTCAGTACGTGGAGGGGTGTGCACACGTACTGTTCCACCATGTTAGTGAAATGTTGCCTCCTGCTAACACGTTGCGTATCAGGTGGTGGTGCAGTTAGCTGTGGCGTGTTGACAAAAGTTTTCCACATCTCTGCCATGCTAACCCTGCCCTCAGAGGAGCTGGCCGTGACACAGCTGCCTTGGCGACCTCTTGCTCCTCCTCTGCCTTGGCCTTGGGCTTCCACTTGTTCCCCTGTGACATTTGGGAATGCTCTCAGTAGCGCGTCTACCAACGTGCGCTTGTACTCGCGCATCTTCCTATCACGCTCCAGTGCAGGAAGTAAGGTGGGCACATTGTCTTTGTAGCGTGGATCCAGCAGGGTGGCAACCCAGTAGTCCGCACAGGTTAAAATGTGGGCAACTCTGCTGTCGTTGCGCAGGCACTGCAGCATGTAGTCGCTCATGTGTGCCAGGCTGCCCAGGGGTAAGGACAAGCTGTCCTCTGTGGGAGGCGTATCGTCATCGTCCTGCCTTTCCCCCCAGCCACGCACCAGTGATGGACCCGAGCTGCGTTGGGTGCCACCCCGCTGTGACCATGCTTCATCCTCATCCTCCTCCACCTCCTCCTCATCCTCGTCCTCCTCGTCCTCCAGTAGTGGGCCCTGGCTGGCCACATTTGTACCTGGCCTCTGCTGTTGCCAAAAACCTCCCTCTGAGTCACTTCGAAGAGACTGGCCTGAAAGTGCTAAAAATGACCCCTCTTCCTCCTCCTCCTCCTCCTCCTCCTGGGCCACCTCCTCTTCCATCATCGCCCTAAGTGTTTTCTCAAGGAGACATAGAAGTGGTATTGTAACGCTGATAACGGTGTCATCGCCACTGGCCATGTTGGTGGAGTACTCGAAACAGCGCAACAGGGCACACAGGTCTCGCATGGAGGCCCAGTCATTGGTGGTGAAGTGGTGCTGTTCTGTAGTGCGACTGACCCATGCGTGCTGCAGCTGAAACTCCACTATGGCCTGCTGCTGCTCGCACAGTCTGTCCAGCATGTGCAAGGTGGAGTTCCACCTGGTGGGCACGTCGCATATGAGGCGGTGAGCGGGAAGGCCGAAGTTACGCTGTAGCGCAGACAGGCGAGCAGCAGCAGGATGTGAACGCCGGAAGCGCGAACAGACGGCCCGCACTTTATGCAGCAGCTCTGACATGTCGGGGTAGTTGTGAATGAACTTCTGCACCACCAAATTCAGCACATGCGCCAAGCAAGGGATGTGCGTCAAATTGGCTAGTCCCAGAGCTGCAACGAGATTTCGCCCATTATCACACACCACCAGGCCGGGCTTGAGGCTCACCGGCAGCAACCACTCGTCGGTCTGTTGTTCTATACCCCGCCACAACTCCTGTGCGGTGTGGGGCCTGTCCCCCAAACATATGAGTTTCAGAATGGCCTGCTGACGTTTACCCCGGGCTGTGCTGAAGTTGGTGGTGAAGGTGTGTGGCTGACTGGATGAGCAGGTGGAAGAAGAGGAGGAGGAAGCCGAGAAGGAGGAGGTGGCAACAGGAGGCAAAGAATGTTGCCCTGCGATCCTTGGCGGCGGAAGGACGTGCGCCAAACAGCTCTCCGCCTGGGGCCCAGCTGCCACTACATTTACCCAGTGTGCAGTTAGGGAGATATAGCGTCCCTGGCCGTGCTTACTGGTCCACGTATCTGTGGTTAGGTGGACCTTGCCACAGATGGCGTTGCGCAGTGCACACTTGATTTTATCGGATACTTGGTTGTGCAGGGAAGGCACGGCTCTCTTGGAGAAGTAGTGCCGGCTGGGAACAACATACTGTGGGACAGCAAGCGACATGAGCTGTTTGAAGCTGTCTGTGTCCACCAGCCTAAATGACAGCATTTCATAGGCCAGTAGTTTAGAAATGCTGGCATTCAGGGCCAGGGATCGAGGGTGGCTAGGTGGGAATTTACGCTTTCTATCAAATGTTTGTGAGATGGAGAGCTGAACGCTGGCGTGTGACATGGTTGAGACGCTTGGTGACGGAGGTGGTGGTGGTGGTGTTGGTGGTACATCCCCTGTTTGCTGGGCGGCAGGTGCCAACGTTCCTCCAGAGGCGGAGGAAGAGGCCGAGGCGGCAGCAGCAGAATAGGCCGAGGCGGCAGCAGCAGAAGAGGTAGCAGGGGGAGCCTGAGTGACTTCCTTGGTTTTAAGGTGTTTACTCCACTGCAGTTCATGCTTTGCATGCAGGTGCCTGGTCATGCAGGTTGTGCTCAGGTTCAGAACGTTAATGCCTCGCTTCAGGCTCTGATGGCACAGCGTGCAAACCACTCGGGTCTTGTCGTCAGCACATTGTTTGAAGAAGTGCCATGCCAGGGAACTCCTTGAAGCTGCCTTTGGGGTGCTCGGTCCCAGATGGCGGCGGTCAGTAGCAGGCGGAGTCTCTTGGCGGCGGGTGTTCTGCTTTTGCCCACTGCTCCCTCTTTTGCTACGCTGTTGGCTCGGTCTCACCACTGCCTCTTCCTCCGAACTGTGAAAGTCAGTGGCACGACCTTCATTCCATGTGGGGTCTAGGACCTCATCGTCCCCTGCATCGTCTTCCACCCAGTCTTGATCCCTGACCTCCTGTTCAGTCTGCACACTGCAGAAAGACGCAGCAGTTGGCACCTGTGTTTCGTCATCATCAGAGACATGCTGAGGTGGTATTCCCATGTCCTCATCATCAGGAAACATAAGTGGTTGTGCGTCAGTGCATTCTATGTCTTTCACCGCTGGGGAAGGGCTAGGTGGATGCCCTTGGGAAACCCTGCCAGCGGAGTCTTCAAACAGCATAAGAGACTGCTGCATAACTTGAGGCTGAGACAGTTTCCCTGGTATGCATGGGGGTGATGTGACAGACTGATGGGGTTGGTTTTCAGGCGCCATCTGTGCGCTTTCTGCAGAAGACTGGGTGGGAGATAATGTGAACGTGCTGGATCCACTGTCGGCCACCCAATTGACTAATGCCTGTACCTGCTCAGGCCTTACCATCCTTAGAACGGCATTGGGCCCCACCATATATCGCTGTAAATTCTGGCGGCTACTGGGACCTGAGGTAGTTGGTACACTAGGACGTGTGGATGTGGCAGAACGGCCACGTCCTCTCCCAGCACCAGAGGGTCCACTAACACCACCACGACCATGTCCACGTCCGCGTCCCTTACTAGATGTTTTTCTCATTGTTATGGTTCACCACAACAACAAATATATTATTTGGCCCAATGTATTGTATTCAAATTCAGCGGGATATAAATTTGAGGCCTAGTATTTAGGCGCTGGGTGACCGGTATGGATTTAGTGACAGAATTAGACTTGGAAATGCACAGAAGCGTGTGTGTGAAGTTATTCTGAATGACCCTATGTGCACCTTCAATATGATCTACCCTTTTAGGGATAGATTTCAAATAGCTCTGATATAGCAGAAACGACTAAATTATGAAATTGCTAAATTGGGAATTGTATTTCAACCCAGAACAAAAAATGTGCTTTGACGGACACTAAATAACTTTCCCAGCCACAACAGGACAGCGGTAACGAGAGATTTAGCGGGATATAAATTTGAGGCCTAGTATTTAGGCGCTGGGTGACAGGTATGGGTTTAGTGACAGAATTAGATTTGGAAATGCACAGTAGCGGGTGTGTGAAGTTATTCTGAATGACCCTATGTGCACCTTGAATATTATATACCCTTTTAGGGATAGATTTCAAATAGCTCTGATATAGCAGAAACCACTAAATTATGAAATTGCTAAATTGGGAATTGTATTTCAACCCAGAACAAGAAATGTGCTTGAACGGACACTAAATAACTCGCCCAGCTACAGCACTAGGGACAGATTTAGCGGGATATAAATTTGAGGCCTAGTATTTAGGCGCTGGGTGACAGGTATGGGTTTAGTGCCAGAATTAGACTTGGAAATACACAGTAGCGGGTGTGTGTGAAGTTATTCTGAATGACCCAATGTGCACCTTGAATATTATATACCCTTTTAGGGATAGATTTCAAATAGCTCTGATATAGCAGAAACCACTAAATTATGAAATTGCTAAATTGGGAATTGTATTTCAACCCAGAACAAGAAATGTGCTTGAACGGACACTAAATAACTCGCCCAGCTACAGCACTAAGGACAGATTTAGCGGGATATAAATTTGAGGCCTAGTATTTAGGCGCTGGGTGACAGGTATGGGTTTAGTGCCAGAATTAGACTTGGAAATACACAGTAGCGGGTGTGTGTGAAGTTATTCTGAATGACCCAATGTGCACCTTGAATATTATATACCCTTTTAGGGATAGATTTCAAATAGATCTGATATAGCAGAAACCACTAAATTATGAAATTGCTAAATTGGGAATTGTATTTCAACCCAGAACAAGAAATGTGCTTGAACGGACACTAAATAACTCGCCCAGCTACAGCACTAAGGACAGATTTAGCGGGATATAAATTTGAGGCCTAGTATTTAGGCGCTGGGTGACAGGTATGGGTTTAGTGCCAGAATTAGACTTGGAAATACACAGTAGCGGGTGTGTGTGAAGTTATTCTGAATGACCCAATGTGCACCTTGAATATTATATACCCTTTTAGGGATAGATTTCAAATAGCTCTGATATAGCAGAAACCACTAAATTATGAAATTGCTAAATTGGGAATTGTATTTCAACCCAGAACAAGAAATGTGCTTGAACGGACACTAAATAACTCGCCCAGCTACAGCACTAAGGACAGATTTAGCGGGATATAAATTTGAGGCCTAGTATTTAGGCGCTGGGTGACAGGTATGTGTTTAGTGCCAGAATTAGACTTGGAAATACACAGTAGCGGGTGTGTGTGAAGTTATTCTGAATGACCCAATGTGCACCTTGAATATTATATACCCTTTTAGGGATAGATTTCAAATAGCTCTGATATAGCAGAAACCACTAAATTATGAAATTGCTAAATTGGGAATTGTATTTCAACCCAGAACAAGAAATGTGCTTGAACGGACACTAAATAACTCGCCCAGCTACAGCACTAGGGACAGATTTAGCGGGATATAAATTTGAGGCCTAGTATTTAGGCGCTGGGTGACAGGTATGGGTTTAGTGCCAGAATTAGACTTGGAAATACACAGTAGCGGGTGTGTGTGAAGTTATTCTGAATGACCCAATGTGCACCTTGAATATTATATACCCTTTTAGGGATAGATTTCAAATAGCTCTGATATAGCAGAAACCACTAAATTATGAAATTGCTAAATTGGGAATTGTATTTCAACCCAGAACAAGAAATGTGCTTGAACGGACACTAAATAACTCGCCCAGCTACAGCACTAGGGACAGATTTAGCGGGATATAAATTTGAGGCCTAGTATTTAGGCGCTGGGTGACAGGTATGGGTTTAGTGCCAGAATTAGACTTGGAAATACACAGTAGCGGGTGTGTGTGAAGTTATTCTGAATGACCCAATGTGCACCTTGAATATTATATACCCTTTTAGGGATAGATTTCAAATAGCTCTGATATAGCAGAAACCACTAAATTATGAAATTGCTAAATTGGGAATTGTATTTCAACCCAGAACAAGAAATGTGCTTGAACGGACACTAAATAACTCGCCCAGCTACAGCACTAAGGACAGATTTAGCGGGATATAAATTTGAGGCCTAGTATTTAGGCGCTGGGTGACAGGTATGGGTTTAGTGCCAGAATTAGACTTGGAAATACACAGTAGCGGGTGTGTGTGAAGTTATTCTGAATGACCCAATGTGCACCTTGAATATTATATACCCTTTTAGGGATAGATTTCAAATAGCTCTGATATAGCAGAAACCACTAAATTATGAAATTGCTAAATTGGGAATTGTATTTCAACCCAGAACAAGAAATGTGCTTGAACGGACACTAAATAACTCGCCCAGCTACAGCACTAGGGACAGATTTAGCGGGATATAAATTTGAGGCCTAGTATTTAGGCGCTGGGTGACAGGTATGGGTTTAGTGCCAGAATTAGACTTGGAAATACACAGTAGCGGGTGTGTGTGAAGTTATTCTGAATGACCCAATGTGCACCTTGAATATTATATACCCTTTTAGGGATAGATTTCAAATAGCTCTGATATAGCAGAAACCACTAAATTATGAAATTGCTAAATTGGGAATTGTATTTCAACCCAGAACAAGAAATGTGCTTGAACGGACACTAAATAACTCGCCCAGCTACAGCACTAAGGACAGATTTAGCGGGATATAAATTTGAGGCCTAGTATTTAGGCGCTGGGTGACAGGTATGGGTTTAGTGCCAGAATTAGACTTGGAAATACACAGTAGCGGGTGTGTGTGAAGTTATTCTGAATGACCCAATGTGCACCTTGAATATTATATACCCTTTTAGGGATAGATTTCAAATAGCTCTGATATAGCAGAAACCACTAAATTATGAAATTGCTAAATTGGGAATTGTATTTCAACCCAGAACAAGAAATGTGCTTGAACGGACACTAAATAACTCGCCCAGCTACAGCACTAGGGACAGATTTAGCGGGATATAAATTTGAGGCCTAGTATTTAGGCGCTGGGTGACAGGTATGGGTTTAGTGCCAGAATTAGACTTGGAAATACACAGTAGCGGGTGTGTGTGAAGTTATTCTGAATGACCCAATGTGCACCTTGAATATTATATACCCTTTTAGGGATAGATTTCAAATAGCTCTGATATAGCAGAAACCACTAAATTATGAAATTGCTAAATTGGGAATTGTATTTCAACCCAGAACAAGAAATGTGCTTGAACGGACACTAAATAACTCGCCCAGCTACAGCACTAAGGACAGATTTAGCGGGATATAAATTTGAGGCCTAGTATTTAGGCGCTGGGTGACCGGTATGGATTTAGTGACAGAATTAGACTGGGATATGGCCAAAAAATAAACAGACTATTGCTGGTTAAATGCACTTGGTGTGACAGCTTCACCCTGATGTAGGCTTTAGCCAAAAAACAACCACACCATTGAGGGTTAAATGCACTTGGTGACAGGCGCAGCTTGCCCCTGATTTAGTATATGGCCAAAAAATGAACAGACTATTGCTGGTTAAATGCACTTGGTGTGACAGCTTCACCCTGATGTAGGCTTTAGCCAAAAAACAACCACACCATTGAGGGTTAAATGCACTTGGTGACAGGCGCAGCTTGCCCCTGATTTTGTATATGGCCAAAAAATGAACAGACTATTGCTGGTTAAATGCACTTGGTGTGACAGCTTCACCCTGATGTAGGCTTTAGCCAAAAAACAACCACACCATTGAGGGTTAAATGCACTTGGTCGCAGCTTGTGCTGGCGCACCACAAGACACAAAATGGCCGCCGATCACCCCAGAAAAATGTGACTGACAAACGGTCTGGGCAGCCTAAAAACAGTGAGCAATTGAGGATCAGCAGCTCAATGATCCACAGCTGCAGATCGATCAGTTAATCAAGTCCTTTGGAGGAGTTAATCTGCCTAATCTCGCCCTACTGTCGCAGCCGCAACCTCTCCCTACGCTAATCAGAGCAGAGTGACGGGCGGCGCTATGTGACTCCAGCTTAAATAGAGGCTGGGTCACATGGTGCTCTGGCCAATCACAGCCATGCCAATAGTAGGCATGGCTGTGATGGCCTCTTGGGGCAAGTAGTATGACGCTTGTTGATTGGCTGCTTTGCAGCCTTTCAAAAAGCGCCAAGAAAGCGTCACAAAAGCGCGAAGAAAGCGACGAACACCGAACCCGAACCCGGACTTTTACGAAAATGTCCGGGTTCGGGTCCGTGTCACGGACACCCCAAAATTCGGTACGAACCCGAACTATACAGTTCGAGTTCGCTCATCCCTAGTCAGGAGGACAATGACATGGGGAATAACTGAGACATGGCTGGATGATAGCTATGACTGGGCGGTTGATGTACAGGGTTAAAGTCTGTTTATAAAGGAACGCCAAAACTGGAGAGGGGGAGTGGTCTACTTTATGTAAAGTGCTGTCTAAAGCCCACACTCCGGGAAGATACAAGTGAGGGACATGAACATGTTGAGTCACTGTGGGTAGAAAAACATGGAGGCAAAAACAATAATAAATAATGAATAGGAGTTTATTATAAACCACCTAATATACTAGAGTCCTCAGAAAATCTGCTCCTAAACGAGATAGACGAGGTGGCAAATCATAATGAGGTGGTTATTATAGGGGACTTCAACTACCCAGATATAGACTGGGAAACTGAAACTTGTATATATCATAAAGGAAACAGGTTTTTGGCAATAATCAAAGACAATTTCCTTTCCCAACTGGTTCAGGACCCGAATAGAGGGACGGCCATACTGGACTTAGCATTACCCAATAGACCTGAGAGAACAACATATGTGCAGGTCAGAGGATACTTGGGAAATACTGACCATAAAGTAATAACCTTCCGATTATCATTCAAAAGAGCATTTCTTCAGGGAGGAACAAAAATACCAAACTTCAAAAAAGCTAAATTTAGCCAACTAAGCGAGGCCATAGGTCTAACTAACTGGAACGAGGGCCTAAAAAAAAAAGAATACAGCCACAAAATGGGATATTTTTAAAAGCATCCTAAAATCTATTTGTGAGAGGTACATACCTTATGGGAATAAAAGGTTAAGGAACAAGAAAAAAAACTATGTGTAATGACAAAAAGCATTTAAATCACTAAAACAGTAGGGTCGCGAGAAAGCATTCAAAAACTATAAGGAAAAAGATAGAATATGTACAAAACAAATAAAAGCAGCCAAACTAGAGATAGAGAGAGTAATTGCTAAAGAGAGCAAAACTAACCCTAAAATGTTTCTCAATTATATAAATGGTAAAAAGTATAAATCTGAAGGTGTCGGACCTCTACAGTGTAATGAGGGGGGAGTTTCAGAGAGCGATGAGGAGAAAGCAAAGCTATTAAATATTTTTTTCTCCACTGTAATCACTGAAGAAAATAAACTGTCAGATATGTAAAACGGTAATTCCCCATTAAAAGTGCCCTGTCTGACCCAGGAAGAAGTACAGCGAAGTCTTAAAAAGATTAAAATAGACAAATCGTCAGGACCAGATTGCATACACCCCGTATCCTAAGAGAATTAATTAATAAGAATTAGGTCATAGCCAGACTCCTATTTCTGATATTTAAGAACTCTATACTGACAGGATTGGTGCATAACAAATGTAGCGGCAATATTTAAAAAGGGTCCAAAAACAGAGCCCGGAAGCTATAAGCCGGTAAGTTTAACATCTGTCATGGGTAAACTGTTTGAAGGTTTTCTAAGAGATGTTATCTTGGATACCTCAATTAAAATAAGCAAATAACGCCATATCAGCATGGCTTTATGAGGGATCGGTCATGTCAAACTAATTTTATCAATTTCTATGTGGACGTAAGTTCTAAACTTGACAGCGGCGAATCAATGGATGTCATATATCTGGACTTCTCCAAAGCATTTGACAGGTCAGTATATAAAATGAGAATGCTTGGACTGGGTGAAAATGTCTGTATGTGGGTAAGTAACTGGCTCAGTAATAGAAAATAGAGGGTGGTTATTAACGGTACACACTCAGATTGGGTCACTGTCACTAGTGGAGTACCTCAGGGGTCAGTATTGGGCCCTATTCTCTTCAATATATTTATTAATAATCTTTAGAAGGCTTGCACAGTAAAATATACATTTTTGCAGATTACACTAAACTGTGTAAAGTAATTGACACAGAAGAGAACAAACAGTGTACTGCTACAGATGGATCTGGATAGATTGGAGGCTTGAGCAGATAAGTGGCAGATGAGGTTTAACACTGACAAATGTAAGGTTATGCACATGGGAAGGAATAATGCAAGTCACCCGTACATACTAAATGGTAAAACACTGGGTAACACTGACTTGGGACCTAGGAATATTAGTGAACAGCAAACTAAGCTGTAAAAAACAGTGTCAGGCAGCTTCTGCCAATGCCAATAAGATAATGGGTTGCATCAAAAGAGGCATAGATGCCCGTGATGAGAACATAGTGCTACCACTTTACAAATCACTAGTCAGACCACACATGGAGTACTGTGTACAGTTCTGGGCTCCTGTGAACAAGGCAGACATAGCAGAGCTGGAAAGGTTACAGAGGAGGGAAACTAAAGTAATAACTGGAATTGAGGGACTACAGTACCCTGAAAGATTATCAACATTAGGGTTATTCACTTTAGGAAAAAAAGACAACTGAGGGGAGATCTAATTACTGTGTATAAATATAAAAGGGGTCTGAATATAAAAGGGGTCTGTACAGAGATCTCTCCCATCATTTATTTATTCCCAGGACTGTAACTGTGACAAGGGGACATCCTCTGTGTCTGGAGGAAAAACATAGAAGTGGATTCTTTACGGTAAGTACACAAACATAGAAGTGGATTCTTTACGGTAAGAGCAGTGAGACTATGGAACTCTCTGCCTGAGGAGGTGGTGATGGTGAGTTCACTAAAAGAGTTCAAGAGGGGCCTGGATGTATTTCTGGAGCGTAATAATATTACAGGCTATAGCTACTAGAGAGGGGTCGTTGATCCAGGGAGTTATTCTGATTGCCTGATTGGATTCAGGAAGGAATTTTTTTTTCCCTTTTTTCTGGATCAACTTACAGAATAACAGGCCGAACTGCATGGACAAATGTCTTTTTTTCAACCTTATATACTATGTTACTATGTCAAGTTTTTGTTGATTGCGTATCTTAGTGGTCAATTAGTAAAAGTTAAGCTTTATACTGCTTCTTGAGGGTTCTTTTTCTTGATTAGTAGCTTGGAGTATATATATATATATATATATATATATATGAAGATCACAGGTCGGCACTGCTGTTTGAAGTCGTGGTGCACGAGTCTATGGGATGGCGTCCCAATGTAAAATTAGTAGAAAAGACCGGCACTCGCTGTAGATGAATCTTTGCATTTATTCAGTCACATATACAGGCAATAAGTCACGCGTTTCCGTGCTACCACACCTTCATCAGACTTATCATCATACAAGGAACATCTCATGTTTAAATAGAGCGCCCAAACACAGGGAAATGACATCATACAGAAAACCACACCCACCAATCAGTGTTAAATCAAAAACATATGAACAAAACGAAAACACACTTCATAGTGACATTTCTCTGAATTCACTTTATATTATTCCTTCCTTCTTCCTTAGGTCCGCTGTAAAAAAATATGTAAAGAAAAAAGAATCTGTTTTATTTTTCTTTTCCAAAAGATATTTTTTTTTCAAAAAAAATTAAAAATATTTTTAAATTTTATTTTTTTCCCAAAAATGTTTTAGTTGCACAATTGTAATATTTATAAAGATTGTTATTACTTATTTTTCAAAAGTGAAATTTTGGAAATTTTTATCAAGAAAAAATTATATTTTATTAGTATTTTTAGCAAGGTGATCTATCAAAGGAAGCTTTGTACATTATATTCACGATTGAGTCCGGGGGCTCAATCGTTTGTAGTCAGTGTATCCAATAAGCTTCCCTTTGGAGCAATAATTTGTTTCTATCCCCACCCCGACGTGGAAGGGGTACACTTTCAATAATCTGATAACGCAACTGTGCCACTGTGTGTCTATGTTCGTGAAAGTGAAATGGTACAGGAAATAATAAGTTTTGCTTTCTAATGGTAGATTTATGGTTGCTTAATCTATCTTTTATCCTCGTGGAAGTTTCACCCACGTACAATAGACCACAGGGGCACTTCAAGATGTATACAACGAAGCGACTATCACATGTGGGTGTGTGAAATGTGTGCCCTTAATTACACTGGAACAGTGTACACAGTTTAAACAGGGAAAAGTTCCCATTTTAGGGGTAGCCAGTACTCTCTGTATAGGTTCAGTTCTAATGCTGCCAATATCTGCCCGTACTATCCTATCACGTATGTTGCTAGCTCTTTTAAAGCACATCATGGGTGGTTGTCTAAATTCCACCACTTGTGGATAAGATCTTGATACCACATGCCAATGTTTATTTATTATCCCTCTCAATCTCTGGGTCCATGGATGATCCTTGACTACAAGTGGGATCCGTGGTTGTTTCAATGGTTTATCCTGCTGTATTGCCTCAACTCTGTTCCTTTGTTCCATTAATAAATGATCGGGATAGCCTCTATCCCTAAATTTCTAAGTCATCTCATCTAGTCTTACCTTGCATAACTCAGTCTCGCCCACTATGCGTTTAACCCTTTGAAATTGGGAATAGGGGAGAGATTTATTTGTAGCTGCTGGATGGTTACCCGTGTAGATAAGTAAACTGTTCCTATCTGTGCTTTTTGTGAATAAATCCGTGTATATCCCACCCGTGTCTCCCTTAATTACCCACGTGTCCAGGAATGAAATTCTATGTATGTCAAAATGCAGAGGGAATTTTAATTCAGGCCAGACAGAATTGAGGTGAAGAGTAAATTGTTGAAGGGATCGAACGTCGCCACGCCACACGCAAAAAATATCGTCTATAAAGCAAAGCCAGAATTTGCAGTGTTTTTTGTAAAAATCATTAGTATAGACAAATTCAGTCTCAAATTGCGCCATGTAACAATTTGCGTAAGGCGGTGCGACGTTCGATCCTATTGCGGTCCCACGCCGCTGCTGATAAAAAGAATCCTGAAATAAAAAGTTATTTTGCTCAAGAACAATCCTCAATAATCCTCAATATAATTATATATATACAAACCGGATTCCAAAAAAGTTGGGACACTATACAAATCGTGAATAAAAATTGAATGCAATGATGTGGAGGTGCCAACTTCTAATATTTTATTTATAATAGAACATAAATCACGGAACAAAAGTTTAAACTGAGAAAATGTACCATTTTAAGGGAAAAATATATTGAATCAGAATTTCATGGTGTCAACAAATCCCAAAAATGTTGGGACAAGGCCATTTTCACCACTGTGTGGCATCTCCCCTTCTTCTTACAACACTCAACAGACGTCTGGGGACCGAGGAGACCAGTTTCTCAAGTTTAGAAATAGGAATGCTCTCCCATTCTTGTCTAATACAGACCTCTAACTGTTCAATCGTCTTGGGCCTTCTTTGTTGCACCTTCCTCTTTATGATGCGCCAAATGTTCTCTATAGGTGAATAATCTGGACTGCAGACTGGCCATTTCAGTACCCGGATCCTTCTCCTACGCAGCCATGATGTTGTGATTGATGCAGAATGTGGTCTGGCATTATCTTGTTGAAAAATGCAGGGTTTTCCCTGGAACAGATGACGTCTGGATGGGAGCATATGTTGTTCTAGAACCTGAATATATTTTTCTGCATTGATGGTGCCTTTCCAGACATGCAAGCTGCCCATGCCACACGCACTCATGCAACCCCATACCATCAGAGATGCAGGCTTCTGAACTGAGCGTTGATAACAACTTGGGTTGTCCTTGTCCTCTTTGGTCCGGATGACATGGCGTCCCAGATTTCCAAAAAGAACTTCGAATCGTGACTCCATCTGACCACAGAACAGTCTTCCATCTTGCCACACTCCATTTTAAATGATCCCTGGCCCAGTGAAAACGCCTGAGCTTGTGGATCTTGCTTAGAAATGGCTTCTTCTTTGACTGTAGAGTTTCAGCTGGCAAAGGCGGATGGCACAGTGGATTGTGTTCAGTGACAATGGTTTCTGGAAGTATTCCTGAGCCCATTCTGTGATTTCCTTTACAGTAGCATTCCTGTTTGTGGTGCAGTGTCGTTTAAGGGCCCGGAGATCACGGGCATCCAGTATGGTTTTACGGCCTTGACTCTGACGCACAGAGATTGTTCCAGATTCTCTGAATCTTCGGATGATGTTATGCACAGTTGATGATGATAGATGCAAAGTCTTTGCAATTTTTCGCTGGGTAACACCTTTCTGATATTGCTCCACTATCTTTCTGCGCAACATTGTGGGAATTGGTGATCCTCTACCCATCTTGGCTTCTAAGAGACACTGCCACTCTGAGAAGCTCTTTTTATACCCAATCATGTTGTCAATTGACCTAATTAGTGTTAATTGGTCTTCCAGCTCTTCGTTATGCTCAAATTTACTTTTTCCAGCCTCTTATTGCTACTTGTCCCAACTTTTTTGGGATTTGTTGACACCGTGAAAATTCGAATCAACGTATTTTTCCTTTAAAATGATACATTTACTCGGATTAAACGTTTGATCTGTCATCTACGTCCTATTACAAATAAAATATTGACATTTGCCATCTCCACATCATTGCATTCAGTTTTTATTCACAATTTGTTTAGTGTCCCAACTTTTTGGGAATCCGGTTTGTATATATATATATATATATATATAGCTTTAAAAAAAAACAAAAAAAAACTCAACCTCTACAGGCTTATTGACAGCACCCCAATAGTAGTCTGCTGCCAACAGGATTTCGGACGAGATCTTAAAGCAACATAGCAGCATATTTAACCTGAAATAGTATAACAAAATAAACAAATAAAACTAACCTCCTCCATTTGCTTGCGACAGGCCGCCAGCCTCCATCTTGCTTGAAGATCTCGACCAAAATCCGTGCGGTGCGATATTACATCATCACGTTGGCCGGCGTGATGACATCATACTTCACCACGCCAGCCGGCATGATGACGTAATCTCACGCCAGACAGGATTTCGGACGAGATCTTCAAGCAAGATAGCAGCGGCCGGCCCGTCACGAGCAAATAGACGTTGTAAGCCTTTGATTAAAAAAATAATTATTGTTAATGTTACACTTAGATGCCGCAATCATGTATGAACGTGGCATCTGAAGGGTACAATGATGGGGTGGCACTATTGCAGCTCCCTGTTATTGCACCCGCTAGTTACAAAAAAAGTGCTTCGTGATGAAGTAATTCATCATGAAGCAAATGTTTTTGTGAAATTCGGCGAATCAGCCAAATCAAACTTTTAAGAAATTCGCTCATCTCTAGTCACCACACACGGGATTTCAGCCAAGATTTTCAAAAAAGATGGCAACTGGCAGCCCCCTGCGAGCAAATGGAGCAGGTAAGTATTTATTTTTTCTTTTCTTTTTTTTTTACCTTATTTCAGGTTAAATAGATTTGCTATCATGAAGCATGAGGAAATTTAGTTTTGCAGCGAATCAAATTTATCTTAAAATTCGGATCAAAGTCCACCTTGTGGACTTCAATTCGCTCATCCCTGGCCACAAACATTGCATTGTTATACCCTTGTTTTTAAACGCATTGTTCAAAGACATTCTACTGCAGAATTTTTTTTATTAATTTTATTAAAAACATTTGTACTACAGTGAGGCTGGATCTCCTGGGCACCTGTAGAAGGCATGTCCCGATGCCGTGCAAGGCATTGGGCAGCCTCTGCACGGCATCGGGCTGCCTTCTGACACATCAAATCCCTGCCACAGCAGCACAGGGACTCGATGCTCTTCCTCACCCGACACAAACCCCTTCTATGTCGCGGTCAGCGCGGACTGCGGCATAGAAGGGGTTAAACTGGCGGCATTGGCTTGTACAGCGATGCCGGTGGATACAGCAGGGGCCTGATCCCCATGACGTACTATTACGTAAAATTGCGGGAACGCAGTAGCTTCAATGACGTAATAGTATGTCATGTGTCCAGAAGGGGTTAAACGCTGATATGTAAAAGCAAAACACATGCAACGATTAGTTTATCCATAGCTATATATGTCATTATTTGTTATTACAGTCATTACATTACACCCTGCTCCAAATTATTATGAAAATTCTATTTAAGTGTCACAAAGATTAAATATTTTGTTTTTTAGTTTAACTCATGGATGGCATTATGTCTCAGGGCTCTGTTGTTCACTGAAAACTATCTCGGACACCTGTGATAATTAGATTGGCAGGTGAGCCCAATTTACGGAAAAATTACTAAAGGAGGGTGTTCCACATTATTAAGCAGAGCACCATTTTCAAGCAATATGGGGAAGAAAAAGGATCTCTCTGCTGCTGAAGTGAGTGAAATAGTTCAATGCCTTGGACGAGGTATGAAAACATTACATATTTCACAAAAAATGAAGCATGATCATTGCACTATTAAGAGATTTGTGGCTGATTCAGAGCACAGACGGGTTCATGCAGATAAAAACACATTGAGGAAGATTTCTGCCAGATCCATGCATCGGATCAAGAGAGCAGCTGCTAAAATACCATTACATGGCAGCAAACATATATTTTAAGCTGCTGGTGCATCTTGCAACTGTGCATAAACCTTCTATTCGACCACCACTAACCAATGCTCACAAGCAGAAATGGCTGCATTGGGCAGAAAAATACATGAAGACTAATTTTCAAACAGTCCTGTTCACTGATGAGTGCCATGCAAGCCTGGATGGTCCAGATGGATGGAGTAGTGGATGGTTGGTGAACAGCCACCCTGTTCCAACAAGGCTGCAACGTCAGCAAGGGGGTGGTGAAGTCATGTTTTGGTCCTAAATCATGGGAAGAGCTGGTCGGCACCTTTAGGGTCCCCGAAGTTGTAAAGATGGCCTCTGCAAAGTATGTGGAGTTTTGACTGACCACTTTTTTCCCTGGTACAGAAGGAAGAACTATGCTTCCCGTGATAAAATCATCTTCATGCATAACAATGCACCATCTCATGCTGAAAAGAATACCTCTGCATCAATGGTTGCTATGGGGATAAAAGGAGATAAAGTCATGGTGTGTCCTCCATCCTCCCCTGACCTCAATCCTATTGAGAGCCTTTGGAGCATCCTCAAGCAAAAGATCTATAAGGGTGGGAGGAAGTTTACATCCAAACAGCAGCTCTGGGAGGCAACATCTAAAATCCCATGGATTGCAAGATGAAAAACAGCATGGGTTTACTTCAGGGAGATCATGTCAAACAAATCTTATAGATTTTTTTGACTGGGTGACTAAAATAATAGACGGTGGAGGTGCAGTAGACATCGCATATCTAGATTTTAGTAAGGCTTTTGACACTGTCCCACATAGAAGACTTATCAATAAACTGCAGTCATTGAGCATGGACTCCCATATTGTTGAGTGGATTAGGCAGTGGCTGAGTGACAGACAACAGAGGGTTGTAGTCAATGGAGAACATTCAAAACAAGGTCATGTTACCAGTGGGGTTCCACAGGGATCTGTACTGGGACCAATTTTGTTTAATATCTTCATAAGTGATATTGCAAAAGGCCTCGATGGTAAGGTTTGTCTTTTTGCTGATGACACAAAGATATGTAACAGGGTTGATGTTCCTGGAGGGAAACGCCAAATGGAAAAGGACTTAGGAAAACTAGAAGAATGGTCAGAACTCTGGCAACTGAAATTTAATGTGGATAAGTGCAAGATAATGCACCTGGGGCGTAAAAACCCAAGGGCAGAATATAGAATATTCGACACAGTCCTGACCTCAGTATCTGAGGAAAGGGATTTAGGAGTAATTATTTCAGAAGACTTAAAGGTGGGAAGACAATGTAATAAAGCAGCACGAAATGCAAGCAGAATGCTTGGATGTATAGGGAGAGGTATAAGCAGTAGAAAGAGTGAAGTGCTTATGCCGCTGTACAGAACACTGGTGAGACCTCACTTGGAGTATTGTGCGCAGTACTGGAGGCCATATCTCCAGAAGGATATAGATACTCTAGAGAGAGTTCAGAGAAGAGCTACTAAACTGGTCCATGGATTGCAGGATAAAACTTACCAGGAAAGGTTAAAAGACCTTAATATGTATAGCTTGGAAGAAAGAAGAGACCGAGGGGATATGATAGAAACTTTTAAATACATAAAGGGAATCAACTCGGTAAGGAGGAGAGCATATTTAAAAGAAGAAAAACTACCACAAGAGGACACAGTTTTAAATTAGAGGGGCAAAGGTTTAAAAGTAATATAAGGAAGTATTACTTTACTGAGAGGGTAGTGGATGCATGGAATAGCCTTCCTGCAGAAGTGGTAGCTGCAAATACAGTGAAGGAGTTTAAGCATGCATGGGATAGGCATAAGGCCATCCTTCATATAAGATAGGGCCGGGGCTATTCATAGGATTCAGATATATTGGGCAGACTAGATGGGCCAAATGGTTCTTATCTGCCGACACATTCTATGTTTCTATGTTTCTATGTTTCTATTCTGACATCTTGCAAACAAATTCAAGCAGAAACTGTCCAAAAACTCACAAGTTCAATGGATGCAAGACTTGTGAAGCTGCTATCAAATAAGGGGTCCTATGTTAAAATCTAACAAGACCTGTTAAAATGTTTAAAAAGTTAAAATGTTGTTAAAAGTTTGATTGAAATAGCTTTTGATTTCAGTAAATATGCTGCAAACACAACAAATGACAATTTTCAGTTCTTTACAACCTATAAAGTGTTTTGAAACTTACTGTGAGTAATAATTTGGAACAGTGCGTTGTAATTTTTTTTATGTTTAAAAAAATACTGTTATCATTTGGCGGTTTGTTCAATAACATTTGAATTGTACTCTTAATAGTTGATAACATGAGAATTATGCTGACTGTTATTTACATCAATTATTTAGGTAAATGAGAAAAATATAATTTGCATAATAATTTGGAACAGGGTGCAAAGAGCTTAGAAAAGGGGCGAGTGTCATATACCAATTTTCTGGCTAATTGGAGTATATTTAATTCATGTAGAATTAATTCAGACACAAATCAAATTTTTGGGAAAAATAAGCAAATTTCACACAAAACAAATTTTACTCATCTCTAGTCCACAGCATGCTGTTATTTTTTCCTCATTGCCAGATGTTTTTCTCACATAGACCTTCATTGTTTGTTTTCCTTTTGTAGCTTTAACTCCATCTACCCCAAATCTGACACCTGTCACTTTATTTGTTAATAGCTTTGGAATGCTTTTACTTATCCAAGCCATTCTGAGAATGTTTTTTCTGGAAATATTGTAATTCATGACAGAGGTAAACTTGAGTCAATATATTTCACTTTTATTTATTAAAAAAATCTAAATTTTACCCAAAATTTGGACAATTTTCTAAATTGTAATTACTTTACTTTTAAGACAGGTGGTAATATCTCGTAAAATAGTTATCAATCAACATTCCCCTACTGGCATCATTTTGTAAATGTCATTTTAGTTTTTTAGGGTACTTTCACGCTAGCATTTCTCTTTTCCGGTATTGAGTTCCGTCACAGGGGCTCAATACTTGAAAAAATTGATCAGTTTTATCCTAATGCATTCTGAATAGAGAGCATTCCATTCAGTATGCATCAGGATGCATCAGTTCAGTCCTTGTTACGTTTACTGGCCAGAGAAAATACCGCAGCATGCTGTATTTTTCTCTCCGGCCAAAAATCCTGAACACTTGCCGGAATGCCGGATTTCATTTCCATTGGAATGTATTAGTGCCGCATCCAGCAGTAAAATTGCTGCAGTGACAAATCCGTTCTTCCGCTCCGTGCATGCACAGAACTTTAAATCTGTGAAAAAAAAAAATACTGGATCAATTTTTCCGGCTGACACCAGAGAGACGAATCAGGTATTTCAATGCATCCTGATCCATCTGACAAGTGCCATCCGTTTGCGTCCAGATTGCTGGATCCGGCAGGCAAGTGTCAAAGTACCCTTAGGAGATTAGTTTTAAAATGTTATACCGTGTTTTTTGCACCATAAGACACACTTTTTCTCTCCCCAAAATGGGGGAAAAATGCCCCTGCGTCTTATGGGGCGAATGCTTTCAGTTTTACATCGCCAGCTGCGATGTACGAGCGAGCGAGGGAGGGACTGGGAGTAGGAGCTGGGGGCCGGCAATAGCGGCGGGGCAGTGCAGTCAGTGTATTATAGCCCCGCCGCTCCAGTATGCTAATATAAAATGTCTTATTCAATTAATAGTTATTAAACATGCCCCCCAACTCCTAATAGTACCTTACATCCTAACCGCTTTAGTAGAATGCAGGCAGGCCGGGCAGACGGCAGCGTCACTCACTGACGTCACTTGCCTGCGCCGCCTACTTTATGAATGAAGCAGGCGGCGCAGGCAAGTGATGTCAGTGAGTGACGCGCCGCCCGCCTGGCCTGCCTGCCAGTATTCTACTGAAGCTGTTAGGATGTACGGTACTATTAGGAGTTGGGGGGCATGTTTAATAACTATTAATTGAATAATACATTTTATATTAGTATACTGGAGCGGCGGGCGGGGGGGGAGGGGGGATCTGTGGATGACATTTTAATGGGGGACATCTGTGGATGGCACAGTTATGGGCTGGGGGGGTCTGTGGATGGCACTGTTATGGGCTGGGGGGGGGGGTCTGTGGATGGCACATATATAACAGTGCCACCCACTGATCCCCCCTCTAACAGTGCCATCCACAGATCCCCCTGTAACAGTGCCATCCACAGATTCCCCTGTAACAGTGCAAGCCACAGATCTCCCCTCATAACAGTGTCCGTCACAGATCCCCCCATAACAATGTCCGTCATCCACAGATCCCCCCATAACAATGTCCGTCATCCACAGATCCCTCCATAACAGTGTCTGTCATCCACAGATCCCCCCATAACAATGTCTATCATCCACAGATCCCCCATAAGTGTCCTTCATCCACAGATCCCCCTAAAACAGTGTCCGTCTTCCACAGATCCCCCATAACAGTGTCCGTCATCCACAGATCCCCCATAACAGTGTCCGTCATCCACAGATCCCCCATAACAGTGTCCTTCACAGATCCCAAGTAATAGTGTCATCCACGGACCACCATTAGTTCCAAACCCACCAAAAGCACACCTTTTGGTTAAAACATTTTATTTTCTTATTTTCCTCCCCAAAAACCTAGGTGCATCTTATGGGCTGGTGCGTCTTATAGGGCGAAAAATACGGTAAACTTTTTTTTTATATTCAATAACATTTCTAAAACAATTCAGTTATAAAGTAATTTTGAGAGACTTACATAATAGAAACCACCCATAAATACCCCATTTTAGAAACAACACCCCTCAAATTATTCAAAACTGATGTTACAAAACTTTGTTAACCCTTTAGATGTTCCACAAGAATTAAAGGAAAATACAGCTGAAAAATGTCCTCTTTTTTTGACGATTTTGTGATCCTTTTCTCAATTTATCCTTGTAACACAACAAGGGATAACAGCAAAATAAACCTCAAAATGTATTACTCTGATTCTGAAGTTTACAGAAATTCCCAATATGTGGTGGTAAACTGCTGGAGGGGCACATGCAGTGGTCCGAAGCAAAGAAGCGTCATATGGTTTTTGGAGGGCAGATTTTGCTAGAATAGTTTTTGGGCACCATTTTGTATTTGAAGAGACCCTGAGATACCCTACAGTGGAAACCCCCCAAAAAGGGTTCCCATTTTGGAAACTACACCCCTCAAGGAATTTATTAGGGGAGTACTGAGCACTTTGATCCCAAATACGTTTTACAGAATATAGAAACACTTGGCTGTGGAAATGAAGTTTAATTTCTTTAGCACCAAATTTTTCATGTTCACAAGGGATAACAGTAGAAAAAGCATCCCATAATTTGTTGCCCATTTTCTCCTGAATATAGCAACACCCTATATGTGGTGGTAATGGTAAACTGCTGTATCGGCATATTGAAGGAGGGAAAGTGCAACATTAGGCTTTTGCAATGCAGTTTTTGATGGATTGTTTTACAGGTGCCATTAGCTTTTATTTTTTGGGCAATTGTCTTACATGGGGGCTCATTTTTTGTGGGATGAGGAAACATTTTCATTGGTACCATTTTGGAGTACATATGACTTTTTGTTCACTAGACACTACACATTTTGTAAGGTGAGTTGAAAAAAATGACTATATATTACTATAAATTTATTTATTTTTACAGGGCTCACCTGACAGGGCGATCATGTGACATTTTTATAGAGCCGATTGTTATAGACTTGGCAATACCTAATATGTCTATTTTTGTTTTATGTTAAGTTTTCCTCAGTAAAAGCTTTTACTGAGTAAAACTTAACAAAAACAAAAAATGGACAAGACGCCGGTCTTAATAAAAAAACCATAGCAGATGGTGGACCTGCCGAAGTTATGAAGAGGCACATAACTTCTATAACTTCGGCCCATCTAGCACCAGTTCTAAATGTAAGACAGCTTCCTTGCTGTCTTACATTTAGACCATTTTCTATGCCTCTACCCATATCATGTCCACAATTTTAGACCTGGCGTGAGCGGTGCAAAGTCACAGATAGCGGCGCAACTAACTGTTATATTATTATATATTTATAGTAAATGACACCTCTTGTTTTTGTGTTTTGTGCCATATTCTGAGAGCCATGTGTTTTAGTTTTTTTTCAGGATATTGTGTTAGTTAGCTACTCGTTTTTGCAAGATGAGATGACTTTGATTGGTATCATTTTGGGGTCTATATGACTTTTTTATCGCTTGGTATTATACTTTTTGTAAGGCAAGGTGACCAAAAATGGCTGTTTTGGCACAGTTTTTTTTTTGTTAGTTTTTTTTACAGGATTCACCTGAAGGGGTATATCATGTGATATTTTATAGAGCTGGTTGTTATGAATGCTACAATGTTTATTTTTTATTTTCTATTGTTTTACACAGTAAAATAATTTTTTTAAAGAAAAGAAATCTTTTTTTGTGTTGACATTTTCTGAGAATCATATTTATTTTTTTCAGTCTTAGGGGCTCTTTTTTTGTGGGATGAGATGACAGTTTGATTGGTACCATTTTTGGGTACATACGATGTCTTGATTGACTGGTATTTCACCTTTTGTGAGACAAGGTGAACGAAAATGGTACCCTGCACAATCACCTTCTATGCTGTGAGATAAGAAGCAGCTTTCATTGCATTACTATTGTTTCATTTAGGTTCTAGACTGTTGTTTTATTGCTAGGATTACAATATGCATGAGAAGTGTGGTTAACAAGCTACAGAGAAGACAGGAGGCAGTCACCATTTTGTGAGGAGAGAGAAAGACAGACTGAGGTGAATCTCTCCACATTCAAGTGCTTGGAAGTGTTCTTTTGTGACCAGTACAGCAGCCAAAGGAAGCTGATTGAGTCCAGGATCCAAAGGCTGACCAGGAGAGAGGACGTCTGCCAGGAGTACTGCTGAGAACTGAGGAGCGGAATACCTGTTCTGTGTTACTGCAAATTTGATTGAAAGACTGTTCAATTCGGAATCATCAGTGGAGACAATGCAGACCTGGGTCAGTAAAATCGTGCACGTATTACATTGTAAGAGTGGCGCCTGAAGTATCAGAGACTGAATTTAGACCTTCAATTAGCTAGATAGATAGGATCTATGTGTGTGACAGACAGATTGTGGATCATTCATTACAAGGACTTAACAGTTAAAGTTATGGTTTGCTCCGGAGAGCAGAAAGGACTTCACCATAATCTCCAGTCATCCCAGCGTGTTTATCGGGAGTAATATATTAGGCACGTGCCACATTACCAGTTTTAGGAAGGGGGGGGGGGGAACCGCATAGGATAATAAGATTGTAAGCTCCTGTGTTGCTCCGTGGGCTAGCCTGTATATTACACCTCAAACAATCGTTCCTGTACGTTAGGGTAATAACAGGTATGGCGAGGCCCAAATGAATGTTCCTGTACTTTAGGGTAATAACAGGCATGGCAAGGCTGTGTTAACTCTGCTTGAAGTAGGTAAATTGTACTGGCTACCATTACAGGGTGCCATTCTGTTCAACACAGGGTTCTCAGCTGCAGGCTGAGTGTATGTAACTTTATTTCATGTTAACTGTATTTTAGAGCTGTAGGAGATTTTGCTGTGTTTCAGTAAAGAAGTTTTGTTTACAAAAGCCGGTGTCTGAGTAGCTTTCCTTGTCTGTGACTTCGCTGTATCCTGGCGAGCCCATCCCGGTACACGGCTTACAATGCCATGGTCAGCGCTGACCATAGCATAGAAAGGGTTAATGTGCCTACATCAGTGTTTTCACCAATGGCAACGTACTACAGGGACTCGTTGTCAGTAACTGCTGGGCCCCTTCTGCTGATCAGGTGGGCGCAGCTCCTGCACATGTTCGATTAGCGCGCCATACCTGTACAGCACTAGGGCTTAAATCCTGTCCTGCAGCGCTGTACATGTACGGCACTGGTTGGGAAGGGGTTAAAAACACATGTGGTATATGGCATTTCTTTACATGGCATTTTCTCTTTTTTTTCACATGGGATCTTTACTTTCCTATAAAAACACAAGGCATGCAAAAAAAAAAAAAATTATCTAAGGTGTAAAGCCAACCTAACTGTGCTCTACAATACAATTTCCATATCTCAGGCATATATACATGCTAAGCTTGATTTCTGTGCGAGGAAACTGGAATAAGAGGGACAGATAGATAAATAAATGATGATTGTACAGAAAGAGTCATACAATTTCACTAAGAACATCCTTTCTTTTATAGAAATTGGCAAGTATACCTTATATTCTGTGACACCAATGCAGGATTGGTGGTGGATGGGAGGTATATTTCCCCAAGATTCCTCTCCTATGTGAAGTAGCAGGTGGAAGACTCTCACCTGTGAGGGAATGAATGAAGGACCACAGAGGGTGGGGATATAACAGAGCCAGGAGGTCAGTCAGTCTCTGCCGTGGGACACAGAAAGTCTGTCTGTGTGTGTGAGCTAAACGTGAGTAAAAGGTTGCTGAAAGTTTTGTTTTGTGAGTTGACAGGGAGAAGCTCTCCAGCAGGTAGACAGGGACATCATATGTATAGTAAGTGCCGGACAGGCTAGATTTTCTTTTGATGATTTTTTATTTTATCTGCAACCTTATCAATAAACGTGGCTACAAGTCAGCTTAAAACTTATACCTCAGCATTTGATCAGAATTGGATGGAACAGACAAGTGTCCTTTGACTCCAGCAAAGGCGATCCCGAGCCCAACCCCGCACAATACTTAAAGCAGGTTTATTATGACCACCTTCATAATATTTTATTTGGCCCCTTTTGTCCATTTCCATATATTGTAATTTGTAGTGTTGTACTGCATGTTAAAAGGCTGGGATCTTGGTCCATGATTGTTGTTTGTTTACCTCGATTAGCTTTTTTGGTCCATTTGATTTTATTCACTCCAGTGCTTCCCATTATGTCTTATAATAAACACTCTGGTACATAAGTGTTGATTCTTTTTACCTTCATCTTCTAACGAACATCTAATATATAAAGCTGAGTGTATGTGTGTATGTCTGCTAAAGGAATCCGCACCGTTGCATTCACAATCACAAAATTTGACACACAGGTACATCAGATTTCTGGGAAGGTTTTAGATCAGGTCTCGGCTCTCTAGGGCGTACTGTTCCTGAGATATTCCCCAAAAAATGCATTAGCCAATAGAAGCTTGGTCACATGACCCTTAGCCAATAGAAGCTCGCAGGTCCTTCGGCCTCCACATACACAGTTTTACTCCAGCAATAAGAAGGGACCGTAGTTCCGAAACGCGTTTGGAGCAATCCCCCATGAAAGACTAGGAAGACTCTTACTGCCAAATATTGCTGGTCTATGAATGCAGCTCAAAGAAATTTTCTGCGATTGACAACATCAAGCGCCATCCTTACCTCTCAACACAGATTTACCTGCGAATAAGAAAGCATCGGTGATATGTGAACCGCCACCGGAACACGGTCAGAGTGCGGTGCTGGAGCGTGCGTGGGAGAGAAAAGCGGGGAGGATGCCAAATCGTGATTTTTAAATATTGCACTAAGTGTAATACTTCTCACAAAATAATAGAGATCGCATGATATTCTAGTAAAGACTGTACTCGAAACTATACAAGACTAAGACCAGCAATTAGAGCCTCTTTTACCAAGTTCCTGTGAAGCGGGACGCCGCTTGTGTATTTAGAGTAGCGGAACACCGCTAACTCACACAAATAATCTTTACTACACCAATACCTATACAAATTTATGGCCATATATGAACATTGGTTCACTCTCGAACTTTGAAGACAGTTTTTATCTACTTTTGGAGGGATCCGAATATAGCACATACGATTTTATGTACCTAGCTACACATTATTTGGAGGGACCGTCGTTTCTGATTACTACTGGATTGCTATTATCTCTCTGAACTGCACATATTTTTGAATTGCCTTTTAAAAGAATTCTATGTATTTAACATACAGTAGGACATTTGATTTTTGGAATTCTGCTTTCAGCTATACACTGCATGGTCCTCAAAGACCCTTTTTCCGGACCATTGGAGGTTTATCACATTGGATTGCTGCTATCTTTAGTTCCGGTTATATATAATTTTACTGTTTTTTAACTGTACTATTATTATTACATATTTGATTATACTTGTATTAATACATTTCTAGAGTGGGTGATACTATTCAACTGTGAGCACCACATTTTGGCTATCTGACACATTAGTGCAGCTTTATACAATATATTTTAATCACATATTTTGTACATACTTTATAGCCATGTTTTTCACTCTATGTTGTCATGTCTTGCTTGTGTTTATTTATAGCATTTAACCCCTTACATGTATTTAGGGTGACATGCATATGATGCTTTCACCATGTTTCTGAATAATTTCCATATTCTGTAAAGGGTTAAAGGAACCTTAAAGCTACATCTCAAGGCCTATGAAAATCTTTAGATCCCAACTCATCCATCTTCACCAAGCTCATTCACTCCAGCAATACAGCCCAACAGAGCATGTTTATAACATCCCTCTGAATAAGAGACCTGAGTCTCAGTTTTACAGCCAAACAGATTACACTTTTGGTGAATATGTCATGTTGATTTATCATACAACTTAAAGGAGAAAATAAACAATCCCTAGAAAGATTAGTTCTATTGGGACTGTGCGAAGAGTAGGCCTTGAGCAGTGGTTGTGGGACTTCATTTATATCTCTGTTCCATGGGTCTTCCTACTCTTCAGGCTGGGACTTTACACTTGGATGGACATTACTTTTCACTTTTTCAGTTATAAGACTCAGGGTGAATCAGGGCCAAGATATCTTCAAAACATTGTTGTAATAATCATATTACTAGGTTTAGATCTTATAAGCTTGACTAGGAGGTTGATATTAAATGTTTGCATATGATACTGATCAATAAAATAAATGACTAGCTATGACAATTAATGTTAAAAGAGAGAGAGAATATCTTTCAGAGAAACCCACACAGGTATGTAAATTAGTTTTTCTTCCAAAAAGATAACACTAATCCTATTTGATGCGAGCATATTTAAGATATGCTAATTTGCATATATGTTTTCCATTAATGCAGAGCAGCATTGACTGGACCATTATACTCCTCATGCATACTAGTTGGTCTCCCTAAAGAGAAAAAACACTCCAAGGCCACTTAGCTAACCAGGGTAGACAGGCTAGCTGACACAGTATAGAGGCAATTACAAAGTCTTTAACTTAAACACTTCGGTGTTTATTTACACCTAAGGAAAAACAAAATGACCGTTCACAGTCTTGGTGTTTGTTCACACCATGCAATGTCTATAGAACAAAATCTTCACCTGGTTAGCAGTTTTCCACCTGCAGTCCACACCAGGCTTTAGGGGCCTATTTCATGTCAGCCCTTTAGCACGGCACAAATTCACAGGTCCCAAAACACAAAGACTCCCCAGCTTCTCTGTCAGATGGAGGATAAGCCACACCTGCTGGTTGGGTTTTATATATGCAAAAAAAACTGCCTGGAGTGTGGGGAGGAGCCACCCACCCAGCACTTTGGATACTGCCAGTAAGAGCCGGCCCGGATCGGCTTTACAGCCATACTAACAACAAACAGTGCCAGTCAGCACTAGCTCCCGCTGACACTTACAACTATCGGTTCTTACCTCATGGAGGCCAGGAATCTCAGTGACACATACCTTCCATCAACGACGCCCCCTTGCGCCTTCCTACAGTATATATATATATATATATATATATATATATGTATATATATACATATATATACACTCACCTGAAGAATTATTAGGAACACCTGTTCTATTTCTCATTAATGCGATTATCTAGTCAACCAATCACATGGCAGTTGCTTCAATGCATGCAATGCATGTAGGGTTGTGGTCCTGGTCAAGACAATCTCCTGAAGTCCAAACTGAATCTCAGAATGGGAAAGAAAGGTGATTTAAGCAATTTTGAGCGTGGCATGGTTGTTGGTGCCAGACGGGCCGCTCTGAGTATTTCACAATCTGCTCAGTTACTGGGATTTTCACGCACAACCATTTCTAGGGTTTACAAAGAATGGTGTGAAAAGGGAAAAACATCCAGTATGCGGCAGTCCTGTGGGCGAAAATGCCTTGTTGGTGCTAGAGGTCAGAGGAGAATGGGCCGACTGATTCGAGCTGATAGAAGAGCAACATTGACTGAAATAACCACTTGTTACAACCGAGGTATGCTGCAAAGCATTTGGAAAGCCAGAACACGCACAACCTTGAGGCGGATGGGCTACAACAGCAGAAGACTCCACCGGGTATCTCCACTACAAATAGGAAAAAGAGGCTACAATTTGCACAAGCTCACCAAAATTGGACTGTTAAAGACTGGAAAAATGTTGCCTGGTCTGATGAGTCTTTATTTCCGTTGAGACATTCAAATGGTAGAGTCCGAATTTGGCGTAAACAGAATGAGAACATGTATCCATCATGCCTTGTTACCACTGTGCAGGCTGGTGGTGGTGGTGTAATGGTGTGGGGGATGTTTTCTGGGCACATTTTAGGCCCCTTAGTGCCAATTGGCCATCGTTTAAATGCCACAGGCTACCTGAGCATTGTTTCTGACCATGTCCATCCCTTCATGACCACCATGTACCTATCCTCTGATGGCTACTTCCAGCAGGATAATGCACCATGTCACAAAGCTCGAATCATTTCAAATTGGTTTCTTGAACATGACAATAAGTTCACTGTACTAAAATGTTCCCCACAGTCACCAGATCTCAACCCAATAGAGCATCTTTGGGATGTGGTGGAACGGAAGCTTTGTGCCCTGGATGTGCATCCCTCAAATCTCCATCAACTGCAAGATGCTATCCTATCAGTATGGGCCAACATTTCTAAAGAATGCTATCAGCACCTTGTTAAATCAATGCAACGTAGAATTAAGGCAGTTCTGAAGGCAGAAGGGGGTCCAACACCGTATTAGTATGGTGTTCCTAATAATTCTTTAGGTGAGTGTATATGTACAGTGAATATAAAAAGTCTACACACCCCTGTTAAAAATGTTAGTTTTCTGTGCTGTAAAAAAATGAAACAAAGATAAATCATTTCAGAATTGTTTCCACCTTTAATGTGACCTATAAACTCTACCACTCAAACTGAAAAACAAACAGAAATCTTTTAGGTGGAGGTATGAAAGCAAAAAAGAAACTAAAATAATGTGGTTGCATAAGTGTGCGCAACCTCTTATAACTGGGGATGTAGCTGTGTTCAGAATTAATCAATCACATTCAAAATCATGTTAAATAGGAGTCAGCATACACCTGCCATCATTTAAAGTGCCTCTGATTAACCCCAAATAAAGTTCAGCTGCTCTAGTTGGTCTTTCCTGGAATTTTCTTAGTCGCCTCCCACAGCAAAAGCCATGGTCCACAGAGAGCTTCCAAAGCATCAGAGGGATCTCATTGTTAAAATGTATCAGTCAGGAGAAGGGTACAAAAGAATTTCAAAGGCATTAGATATACCATGGAACACAGTTAAGACAGTCGTCATCTAGTAAAGAAAATATGGCAGCAACATTAAAGGAGCTGAAGGAATATCTGGCAAGTACTGGCTGTGTGGTACATGTGGCAACAATCTCCCGTATTCTTCATATGTCTGGGCTATGGTGTAGAGTGGCAAGACTAAAGCCTTTTCTTACGAAGAAAAACATCCAAGCCAGGCTACATTTTGCAAAAACACATCTGAAGTCTCCCAAAAGCATGTGGGAAAAGGTGTTATGGTCTGATAAAACCAAGGTTAAACTTTTTTGCCATAATTCCAAAAGATATGTTTGGCGCAAAAACAACACTGCACATCACCAAAAGAACACCATACCCACAGTGAAGCATGGTGGTGGCAGCATCATGCTTTGGGGCTGTTTTTCTTCAGCTGGAAGAGAGGCCTTTGTTAAGCTAGAAGGAGTTATGAACAGTTCCAAATACCAGAAAATATTGGCACAAAACCTTCAGGCTTCTTTTAGAAAGCTGAACATGAAGAGAAATGTCATCTTTCAGCATGACAACGACCCAAAGCATACATCCAAATAAACCAAGGAATGGCTTCACCAGAAGAAGATTACAATTTTGGAATGGCCCAGCCAGAGCCCAGACCTGAATCCGATTGAAAATCTGTGGGGCGATCTGAAGAGGGCTGTGCACAGGAGATGCCCTTGCAATCTGACAGATTTGGAGTGTTTTTGCAAAGAAGAGTGGGCAAATCTTGCCAAGTCAAAATGTGCCATGCTGATAGACTCATACCCCAAAAGACTGAGTGCTGTAATAAAATCAAAAGGTTCTTCAACAAAGTATTAGTTAAGGGTATTATTAAGGGTGTGCACAGTTATGCAACCATATTATTTTATTTTTATATTTTTTCTTCCCTCTACCTAAAAGATTTCAGTTTGTTTTTCAATTGCGTTGTACAGTTTATAGGTCAGATTAAAGGTGGAAAAAGTTCTGAAATGATTTATCTTTGTCTATTTTTTTTACATCACAGAAAACTGACATTTTAACAGGGGTGTGTAGACTTTTTATATCCACTATGTGTGTGTATATATATATATATATATATATATATATATACTGCTTGATTAAATTTTGAACCCCCAAAAAAGGATTTCTGTGAAAATGGGGAAACAAAGTGAAAGTATTTGCTTGCAGGTAGCTGCTTTTGAGGTGCACCTGTTCTTATGATAGCAGGCACAGCCACAGGTCCTGTCTGCTCTTTCCCTGCCTGTCAGCTGCCCTGCATTTCTCCACTGTACACAACACACATAATTATTCTTTGGAATCCTAGACCTTGATTAATTGATTTCTGATTGTCCTTGATTGATTTATTTTTTATTTTTTTTCACTGTACCTAACAACCAAAGATTGTTTTCCTGGCACACACTATAGCACTCAACCACCCTCTTTCAAAGCCCATCACAGAATTGCATTCTGCTCGTTTCTGCTAGGGCCCCTCCCTGCCTTTTGAAGCATTCATTGGTTCAGCCAGGCTGTCTGCCATCCTGGGAGCCAATCATGGCAAGCCTTCTCTCCACTTCCTCTCAGGGTCATGTGAAAAGCCCTCTTTCTTCCTCCTCAGTGCTTCTTCCCTCTGTCATGTACACTAGAATGTTTTAGTGGATTTGGGTTCCTCTGCCATTTGAAAAACCGAACGCGGTTCAGACTGAACTGCTTTGCTCATCCTTACACTGAATGCATTATACTGTGTCTACTGAACTAGTTGTATAGCTATTGACTACCATAAACAATTTGGCTTAATAAATGCAACACTGACAAGATTTCAGGAATAAGCAGCTGGGAAAATTGAGATCAAGATTTCCTTATTGCGAGTTGTCGGACATTGTGTTAAACAATTGCAAGGCTGCACAAAGTATCCCACTTGAGTGGTTAAGGAGATTGAGAGAACACAGCTGGCAAAGAACATGGCTAAACTCATCCAGAGGCAGTACATAAGTTGTTTTATATATGAATTTCAGGTTTATTGCCTTGCTGATTCAGAAGATTTTAATTGTCCACGATTCCAAGGGAACCATTAAGATTCAACTTCAAGTTATGCCTCGATAAAGAGAGGTTCCTCTAGTCTCATGTAGGAATGAGTAGACACCACTCCACAAGAGAGGCAACATTAAAACTGAATTTTTAATGACTGTTTATGAACTGTAGTATGAATCCTTGCAGATGGACGTATTCGTATATAATGGAGAAATTTTCACTGGGGACATTTATTACTCTTGTACTACTGTATGTTGTCACCATGAACAAAACATAAAAGTCAGAGATAGAACCATAGTGGAGGCATTAACATCTTGTCACTGAAAATAATCTAGACTGGTGTAAAAATCCAGATATATGTTTGGTTTATCACATGCATTGCTGATGTTCTAAAGAAAATTTCTAGTGGTCTCCTTGAAGACCATCAATAACATTTAATGTTCGCCTCACTAGGTATCTGGCTGTTTATGGTGTTCACGTTGGCACATCTTAGAGTTGTTATAATCAATACCATTTTCACCTCTGTTAGGGCTCATGCACACAAATGTTGGATGTTTTGCGGTCTGTAAATTGCGGATCCACAAAACACAATTACCGGCCGTGTGCATTATGTATTTTGCTGAACAGAACAGCCAGTCCCTAATAAAACAGTCATATGCTTGTCCGTAATACAGACCTAAGGAAACGGAATGCACACTGAGACATTTCCTTTTTTTTTTTCTTTTTTTACTGGCCCTATTGAAATGAATGGTTCCGCATAGGGTATGCAGAAAAACTAAATGGACACGGGAAACAAATAAGTTAGTGTTCAAATCTGTCAAAAAGATCTAACCTATTAAACCAGTCATAATGTCTATTAGGCTCAGTGAAAATATATTTTCCAATGAGTTTAATTGTAGATGTATGCATTCCTATTTACTCAGCTCCCCTTGTGGTGGCAAGCAGTTTTATCATATACTGTGTCAAAGGAAATATGCTTTAGAACAGTATAGGGAGGATTTAGCAATGCGTTTATACCACTTATAAATGTATTTATTAAAGAGTTTATCCCATGACTAATATAAAAAATGAATCAGACATCATATAGTACATACATATTTCTTTCTAGCAAAACTCAAACCAGCCCTGTACCTCACATGGGTCCAGATATCTCCCATTTAATTGCTCTTCTAGATTTATATAAAGCTGACAGTTCAATGGGAATGTATTTTCTGCTACAACTAAGAGGGCATGTCAATGCTCTCCCTATCACAGCTCAGGAGGCAGCTGAAGGATAAAACTGAGCATGTGTGGCCATCTCAGTGAGCAGGACAAAGAAAAAAGCTAAAAAAAAAATAATCAAACAGCAGGTGGTGATATACGGATACATTTTATTGAATAACTCAGTGGCTATGCAGGTGCTGTTTTAAAACTGTAGAATATTTTTTGTGGGACAACCTCTTTAATTAAAAAAAGTAACTCTAGTTAATGAAAATATTTGCATGTTTAACATAAATTCTCTAATATCTGTAATATCTGTGTATGCCCCTGGCTACACTGCAACTTTTTCTTAGGGTGTATTTACATAAATAACTCTAGTCAATGAAAATATTTGCATGTTTAACATAAATGCTCTAATATCTGTGTATGCCCCTGGCTACACTGCACATTTTTCTTAGAGTGTATTTACATAAGTAACTCTAGTTAATGAAAATATTTGCATGTTTAACATAAATGCTCTAATATCTGTGTAGGCCCCTGGCTACACTGCCACTTTTTTTTAGGGTGTTTCTACATGAACATGTGGTGCCATGCAATATCTGTGTATGCCCCTGGCTACACTGCAACTTTTTCTTAGGGTGTATTCACATGAACATGTGGCGCCATGCCCATGTTGCAGACCATAATACGTGGATCCACAAAACACGAGCACTAACCATGGGCACCCTACATTGAGGTGCAGACCTGTCATCTTCATCAGGTCCACAATTCATGAGATGTAGCAAAAGATAGGACATGTTTCATCTTTTGTGGCGCAGAGACTCAGACCCGGAAGCACACAGAAACACATGGAATCCCTTCCGAGTGCTTCTGGGTCCATGGATCAACACCAAAAAAGATAGAAAATGTCCCCATGGACCCATTGAAGTAACTGAAGTTTAGTCTGCAGTTCATATAAGGACAAGCCATGTACAGTACGTAGCCTAAAACTATGTTCATTTGGTTTTTGTCTGTGAATTTTTGTAAGGTTAAAAACTCAGAAGTCACATCCTACTGTGACTAAATGGGATTTTTATTTTATTTTATGTCATACACGGCAGTTATTTAACTGCTTTATCTGGGCTAAGTCACAGCACACTCTAGATGTGTCATTTTTGTGATGATTTTTTTAGTAAATTAAAAATATATATCCACCTCTAATTTCTTACACTTGTTTATTTTATTCTTTTCCATAATGCTAATCCATCAGAATGCATTTATCTATGATTATTAGTTTTTCATAAATGACAATGTTCTCTCTCCTAATCGACTTTTATACATGAATCAACACCAGTAAATAAAGTTTTCTTTTACGGCATCATAAGATATCTAGTTAGTGGTTTGTGCCGGTGATGCAATATAACTGCATTAACATGTTTTCTAATTACACGGATCATCTGCAGTGCTTGTAGACCAATCGATTTAAATCCAGACGTCCCTCCGCAACATCAGACGCGGATTCCTCTAGCACCTTGTTACCATGTAACGCTAGGAACTAGGCAACGTTTCTCTAAAATCACATTTTCCCCTCTGCTTCTGATCAACAGGTAGCATTTCATTGTTTTCAACGTGAAAATGAAAAATGAAAGCGCTCACTTCAAATCAGCCACCTGCTGAGAGAAAGAAAGGCTAAGAAGTCTGGATGTGGAGGATTAACATGAACAGTCACGAAAACCTTTCTGGAAGATATAGCCCCACACCGAATAGGAAAAAAGTCAAGGACAAATTATTATCGAGGCATACCTCTAACTACTATGCATCAAACCATGCAATTAGTTTTCCCTTTTTTATAGAACAGAATAAGACCTTTAGTATGTAACGCATGCTCCAGGCTTCACCTACAGCAACCTCTCTATTTTTAGAATATAAGCACAATGCATACTTGATAAAAAGGGATAAATATTGTATTTCAAGCCGTTATCATGTTTGTAAATGTAAACAAAAAGCAACACATAAAGAAAACATGCTCACCTGTTTGTATGAAAAATATGAAATATTTATTCTAAGTGTCACAAAATTGAACATCAAAAGACTGGCAGGCAGGCAATGTACAGATTGCTGAAACAATGGATCATATAAAGTAACCCTTCCGAAACAGTGCAGATATCTGGAGAATGCAAAAAAAAATATCTTCTTCAATTCACTCCAATAGGACGTAAGCTGATCAACATACAGTCAGGTCCATAAATATTGGGACATCGACACAATGCCAACATTTTTGGTTCTATACACCACCACAATGGATTTGAAATGAAACAAACAAGATGTGCTTTAACTGCAGACTGACAGCTTTAATTTGAGGGTATTTACATCCAAATCAGGTGAACGGTGTAGGAATTACAACAGTTTTCATATGTGCCTCCCACTTGTCAAGGGACCAAAAGTAGTGGGATCAATTGGCTTCTCGGCTGTTCCATGGCCAGGTGTGTGTTATTCCCTCATTATTCCAATTACAATGAGCAGATAAAAGGTCCAGAGTTCATTTCAAGTGTGCTGTTTGCATTTGGAATCTGTTGCTGTCAACTCTCAAGATAAGATCCAAAGAACTGTCACTATCAGTGAAGCAAGCCATCATTAGGCTGAAAAAACGAAGCAAACCCATCAGAGAGATAGCAACAACATTAGGCATGGCCAAAACAACTGTTTGAAACATTCTTAAAAAGAAGGAACGCACTGGTGAGCTCAGCAACACCAAAAGACCCGGAAGACCACGGAAAACAACTGTGGTGGATGACCGAAGAATTCTTTCCCTGGTGAAGAAAACACCCTTCACAACAGTTGGCCAGATAAAGAATACTCTCCAGAAGGTAGGTCTATGTGTGTCAAAGTTAACAATCAAGAGAAGACTTCCCCAGAGTGAAAACAGAGGGTTCACCATAAGATGTAAACCATTGGTGTGCCTCAAAAACAAGAAGGCCAGATTAATGTTTGCCAAACGACATCTAAAAAAGCCTTCACAGTTCTGGAACAACATCCTATGGACAGATGAGACCAATATTAACTTGTACTAGAGTGATGGGAAGAGAAGAGTATGGAGAAGGAAAGGAACTGCTCATGATCCTAAGAATAGTGAAGCATGGTGGTAGTAGTGTCATGGCGTGGGCATGTATGGCTGCCAATGGCACTGGTTCTCTTGTATTTATTGATGATGTGACTGCTGACAAAAGCAGAAGGATAAATTCTGAAGTGTTTTGGGCAATATTATCTGCTCATCTTCAGCCAAATGCTACAGAACTCATTGGACGGCGCTTCACAGTGCAGATATACAATGACCCAAAGCATACTGCAAAAGCAACCAAAGAGTTTTTAAGGCAAATAAGTAGAATGTTATGCAATGGCCAAGTCAATCACCTGACCTGAATCCGATTGAGCATGCATTTCACTTGCTGAAGACAAAACTGAAGGGAAAATGCCCCCAAGCACAAGCAGGAACTGAAGACAGTTGCAGTAGAGGCCTGGCAGAGCATCACCAGGGATGAAACCCAACATCTGGTGATGTCTATGTGTTCCAGACTTCAGGCTGTAATTGACGGCAAAGGATTTGCAACCAAGTATTAAAAAGTGAAAACTTTGATTTATGATTATTATTATGTCCCATTACTTTTGGCCCCTTTAACCACCTCCGGACCGCCTAACGCACATGTGCGTTCCGGAGGTGGCAGGCTGGCGCACAGTCACGCATATACGCGTCATCTCGCGAGACGCGAGATGACGCGAGTATGCGCCCGCGCGTGCGCAGTTCGCGCCGGCATTTCATCGAGAGGTATTTCGTCAGCAACCTGCCAGCCAATGATCGTGGCTGGCAGGTTGCTGATTTTTAAAAAATCCAATCAAAGTGCCAGATAGCAGATCATATTTGTAAATATGATCTGTTATATGGCTGCCTGCTCCTCTGCTGGTTCTTTTCGTCGGTTGGATCCAGCAGAGGAGCAGGCTTCACAGTGAGTACACCAAACACCACACACTAGCCCCTGATCACCCCCCTGAACCCCTATTAACCCTTTGATCACCTCTTTGATCACCCCTGTCAATCACAAGTGAAAAGAAAAAAGTGATCAGTGCAAACTGTCACTTTTTTTTTTCACTGTTATTGACCGTTAGGTTTTAGGTATAGTTTAGGTCCCTTGGTTAGGTAGTTAGCGATCAGTTAGCGCCCAGCCCACCGCACCGCAGTCCGTTATTCGCTGATTAGCGTATCGCTAATCAGCATTTGTACTTTTATAGTATCTGGAAGTGATCAAAACTGATCACGGTCAGATCTATAATAGTACTAGTGTCACTTTAGTTCGCCCTCCACCCAAAACGCAGTGTTTGCCCGATCAGGCCTGATCGGTCGCCCACACGTGCGTTCGCCCACACCCGCCCCACCGCAGTGACAAAAAAAATTTTTTTTTTGATCACTGCACATTCACTTTACACGCACTGCGGCGATAAAAAAATCAGTTTTGATATTTTTTATCAACCGCAGCGGCCTCCGGTACTTCGCTAGCCTCCCCTTTGTAAGACAGGCTTGCTTTTTTTTTCTTGGGTAGTCTCAGGGAATACCCCTAAATTTAGTTGCCCACATGTCAAACAGGGGGTATTCCTCTGAAGAGGCCTACAGGCTTCTGACCCAGTCGGATGAGGAGTGGGAACCCTCATCTGATGAATCCAGCGGGTCAGAATACGAACCTGTAGAAAGCAGTGGCTCTCTGACCCAAAGTTCGGACGAGGAGGCTGAGGTCCCTGATACCACCAGGCGTACCCGGCCCCGTGTCGCTAGACCGCAGGTTGCGCAGGATCCGCTTCAAGAGCAGCAGAGTGGGGCTGGTGCTGTCGGATTACGTGGTGAGGCATACACCAGCAGCCCAGCCCTCCCGGGACCTAGTACCAGCACTGCCGTACAACCTGGTGAAGTAGCGAGCACCAGAAGGGCAGTTGAAGCTGGTACGGTGGCACGTGCAGTAGTGACCCCGTCGCAGCCACCGCAAAGACGTGCCCGTAGAGCCCCTAGAATCCCAGAGGTGCTGGCAAACCCTGATTGGCAGTCCCCAACTTCAGCCGCACCTGTAGTTTTCCCTTTCACCGCCCAGTCTGGAGTTCGGGTTGAGACGGCTCAGATCGGTTCGGCCCTGGGATTTTTTGAGCTGTTCTTGACTGCGGAGCTTTTAGACATAGTTGTGGCCGAAACAAACAGGTATGCCACACAATTTATCACCGCTAACCCGGGAAGCTTTTATGCCCAGCCTTTCCGGTGGAAACCAGTCCAAGTTTCCGAACTTAAAACTTTTCTGGGCCTCCTCCTCAACATGGGCCTGACAAAAAAGCATGAATTGAGGTCATATTGGTCCACGAACCGGATTCATCACATGCCCATGTTCTCTGCTGCCATGTCCAGGGCACGTTTTGAGGCCATCCTGCGGTTCCTGCACTTTAGTGACAACACCGCCTCCCGTCCCAGGGGCCACCCTGCTTTTGACCGGCTCCACAAAATTCGGCCCCTCATAGACCATTTCAACCAGAAATTTGCAGATATTTATACCCCAGAGCAAAACATCTGCATAGACGAGTCCCTGATACATTTTACCGGGCACCTTGGCTTCAAACAATACATCCCAAGCAAGCGCGCCCGGTATGGGGTCAAATTGTATAAGCTCTGTGAAAGGGCCACAGGCTATACCCACAAATTTCGGGTCTATGAGGGAAAAGATCAGACCCTGGAGCCGGTCGGTTGCCCTGACTACCTGGGGAGCAGTGGGAAGACAGTTTGGGACTTGGTGTCACCCTTATTCGGCAAGGGGTACAATCTTTATGTGGACAATTTTTACACAAGTGTGGCCCTCTTTAGGCATTTGTTTCTAGAACGGATTGGCGCCTGTGGTACCGCGCGAACTAGTCGCGCGGGCTTCCCCCAACGGCTCGTTACCACCCGTCTTGCAAGGGGGCAGAGGGCCGCACTGTGTAACGAAGAACTGCTCGCGGTGAAATGGAGAGACAAGCGTGACGTTTACATGCTCTCCTCCATTCACGCAGACACGACAATACAAATTGAGCGAGCAACCCGTGTCATTGAAAAGCCCCTCTCAGTCCACGACTATAACCTCCACATGGGAGGGGTCGACTTCAATGACCAGATGTTGTCTCCGTATTTAGTTTCCCGACGCACCAGACGCTGGTATAAGAAGGTGTCTGTATATTTAATTCAATTGGCTCTGTACAATAGTTTTGTTCTCTACAGTAAGGCTGGGAGAACTGGATCCTTCCTCAAATTTCAGGAAGAGATCATCGAGAACCTCCTGTATCCAGGAGGTTCCGTGGCCCCAACCACCAGTGTAGTTAGCCGTCTACACGAGCGACATTTCCCCAATGTCGTTCCTGGTACCTCAACCCAACCGTCACCCCGAAAAAGATGTCGTGTCTGTAGCAGGAGTGGAATAAGGCGTGACACCCGCTATTTCTGTCCTGACTGTCCGGACCACCCTGCCCTATGCTTTGGAGAGTGTTTCCGGAAGTACCACTCACAGGTACACTATTAGCATAGGGATCATCTCACCAGGACAGGCACACAGGGCTATTAGGGCCCATTCACTCACTGCTGCTGCAAACGTCTCCTTTCACATGGGACAAAGTGCATAACGCACTTCGCCACATCTTTGGGCGATTTGCGCTTTGCACATTGACCCATGGGGAAGGAGAGGTTTGTTCTATAAAGGTAAAAAAACAAAAAAAAAAACAAAAAAAAAAAACAGGTAAGCAAACAGGTTAATGTTTAGTTCCAAAAGTTAAAGTTACATGTTCTGTTCCAAAGTTAATAAAATTATTGCGTTGTGGCCTGTTTTTTTCTTTTTTTTTGTCTTTTTACCTTCCAGGTGGACCAACCGATCTACTAGCTGCAGCACCGATGTGCATTCTGACAGAAGCATTGCGCTGCTGTCAGATTACACGCAAGTCAGTGTATGCGGCGCTGCAAGACGGGATTTTCTCCTCTGCAGTGACAGATACGTTTGCCAAGGCATACGAGCTGAGGAGGAGGCGGCGTTCCTATGCTTTGGCAAGCACTTTGTATATATATATATATATAAAAAAAAAAAATCCCGGCAATGATTTATTCATCCACATCGATTGATGCGAATGGAGAAATCTGGTTTGCCAGGGCATACGAGCTAAGTGGGTATGGATGTAGGGCGGAGCTCCTATGTCCTGGCAGACGCCTTTCCCCTCCATTTTTTTTTTTTGGCAGAGATTTTTTCATCCACATTGATCGATGCGAATGAAGAAATCTGTGCCGTTCATTTTTTTCTTTCAGCCCAGAGGCTGAACGGAAAAAAAAATCTCATTACCTGTATGCTCAATATAAGGAGAATAGCAGAAACTCCTAATGCTGGCCATACATGTAATGATTGCGGAGACCCTCAAATGCCAGGGCAGTACAGACACCCCACAACTGACCCCATTTTGGAAAGAAGACACCCCAAGGTATTTGCTGAGGGGCATATTGAGTCCATGAAAGATTGAAATTTTTGTCCTAAGTTAGCGGAAAGTGAGACTTTGTGAGAAAAAACAAAAAAAAATCTATTTCCGCTAACTTATGCGAAAAAAAAAAAAATTCTTTGAACTTGCCAGGCCCCTCATTGGATACCTTGGGGTGTCTTCTTTCCAAAGTGGGGTCACATGTGGGGTATTTATACTGCCCTGGCTTTTTAGGGGCCCTAAAGCGTGAGAAGAAGTCTGGGATCCAAATGTCTAAAAATGCCCTCCTAAAAGGAATTTGGGCCCCTTTGCGCATCTAGGCTGCAAAAAAGTGTGACACATCTGGTATCGCCGTACTCAGAAGAAGTTGGGGAATGTGTTTTGGGGTGTCATTTTACATATACCCATGCTGGGTGAGATAAATATCTTGGTCAAATGCCAACTTTGTATAAAAAAATGGGAAAAGTTGTCTTTTGCCAACATATTTCTCTCACCCAGCATGGGTATATGTAAAATGACACCCCAAAACACATTCCCCAACTTCTCCTGAGTACGGCGATACCAGATGTGTCACACTTTTTTGATGCCAAGGTGGGCAAAGGGGCGCATATTCCAAAGTGCACCTTTCGGATTTCACCGGTCATTTTTTACAGATTTTGATTGCAAAGTACTTCTCACACATATGGGCCCCTAAATTGCCAGGGCAGTATAACTACGCCACAAGTGACCCCATTTTGGAAAGAAGACACCCCAAGGTATTCCGTGAGGGGCATGGCGAGTTCCTAGAATTTTTTTTTTTTGTCGCAAGTTAGTGGAATATGAGACTTTGTAAGGAAAAAAGAGAAAAAAAAAAAAATCATCATTTTCTGCTAACTTGTGACAAAAAATAAAAAATTCTAGGAACTCGCAGTGCCCCTCACGGAATACCTTAGGGTGTCTTCTTTCCAAAATGGGGTCACTTGTGGCGTAGTTATACTGCCCTGGCAATTTAGGGGCCCAAATGTGTGAGATGTACCTTGCAATCAAAATGTGTAAAAAATGCCCTGCAAAATCCGAAAGGTGCACTTTGGAATATGTGCCCCTTTGCCCACCTTGGCAGCAAAAAAGTGTGACACATCTGGTATCGCCGTACTCAGGAGAAGTTGGGGAATGTGTTTTGGGGTGTCATTTTACATATACCCATGCTGGGTGAGATAAATATCTTGGCAAACTACAACTTTTCCCATTTTTTTATACAAAGTTGGCATTTGACCAAGATATTTTTCTCACCCAGCATGGGTATATGTAAAATGACACCCCAAAACACATTCCCCAACTTCTCCTGAGTACGGCGATACCAGATGTGTGACACTTTTTTGATGCCAAGGTGGGCAAAGGGGCGCATATGCCAAAGTGCACCTTTCGGATTTCACCGGTCATTTTTTACAGATTTTGATTGCAAAGTACTTCTCACACATATGGGCCCCTAAATTGCCAGGGCAGTATAACTACGCCACAAGTGACCCCATTTTGGAAAGAAGACACCCCAAGGTATTCCGTGAGGGGCATGGCGAGTTCCTAGAATTTTTTATTTTTTGTCGCAAGTTAGTGGAATATGAGACTTTGTAAGGAAAAAAGAGAAAAAAAAAAATCATCATTTTCTGCTAACTTGTGACAAAAAATAAAAAATTCTAGGAACTCGCAGTGCCCCTCACGGAATACCTTAGGGTGTCTTCTTTCCAAAATGGGGTCACTTGTGGGGTAGTTATACTGCCCTGGCAATTTAGGGGCCCAAATGTGTGAGAAGTACCTTGCAATCAAAATGTGTAAAAAATGCCCTGCAAAATCCGAAAGGTGCACTTTGGAATATGTGCCCCTTTGCCCACCTTGGCAGCAAAAAAGTGTCACACATCTGGTATCGTCGTACTCAGAAGAAGTTGGGGAATGTGTTTTGGGGTGTCATTTTACATATACCCATGCTGGGTAAGAAAAATATCTTGGTCAAATGCCAACTTTGTATAAAAAAAATGGGAAAAGTTGTCGTTTGCCAAGATATTTCTCTCACCCAGCATGGGTATATGTAAAATGACACCCCAAAACACATTCCCCAACTTCTCCTGAGTACGGCGATACCACATGTGTGACACTTTTTTGCTGCCAAGGTGGGCAAAGGGGCGCATATTCCAAAGTGCACCTTTCGGATTTCACCGGTCATTTCTTACACATTTTGATTGCAAAGTACTTCTCACACATATAGGCCCCTAAATTGCCAGGGCAGTATAACTACCCCACAAGTGACCCCATTTTGGAAAGAAGACACCCCAAGGTATTCTGTGAGGGGCATGGTGAGTTCCTAGAATTTTTTATTTTTTGTCGCAAGTTAGTGGAATATGAGACTTTGTAAGAAAAAATAAAAAAATAAAAATCATCATCATTTTCCGCTAACTTGTGACAAAAAATAAAAAGTTCTATGAACTCACTATGCCCATTAGCGAATACCTTAGGGTGTCTACTTTCCGAAATGGGGTCATTTGTGGGGTAGTTATACTGTTTGGGCATTGTAGAACCTCAGGAAACATGACAGGTGCTCAGAAAATCAGAGCCGTTTCAAAAAGCGGAAATTCACATTTTTGTACCATAGTTTGTAAATGCTATAACTTTTACCCAAACCATTTTTTTTTTTTGCCCAAACATTTTTTTTTTATAAAAGACATGTAGAACTATAAATTTAGCGAAAAATTTATATATGGATGTCGTTTTTCTTTCAAAATTTCACAGCTGAAAGTGAAAAATGTCATTTTTTTGCAAAAAAATCGTTACATTTTGATTAATAACAAAAAAAGTAAAAATGTCAGCAGCAATAAAATACCACCAAATGAAAGCTCCATTAGTGAGAAGAAAAGGAGGTAAAATTCATTTGGGTGGTAAGTTGCATGACCGAGCGATAAACGGTGAAAGGAGTGTAGTGCCGAAGTGTAAAAAGTGGCCTGGTCATGAAGGGGGTTTCACCTAGCGGGGCTGAAGTGGTTAACAAGTGGGAGGCACATATGCAAACTGTTGTAATTCCTACACCGTTCACCTGATTTGAATGTAAATACCCTCAAATTATAGCTGACAGTCTGCAGTTAAAGCAAATCTTGTTTGTTTCATTTCAAATCAATTGTGGTGTTGTATAGAGCCAAAAATGTTAGAATTGTGTTGATGTCCCAATATTTATGGACCTGACTGTATGTATAAAGCCTCATTACTAGAGTTGAGCGGACACCTGAATGTTCGGGTTCGAGAAGTTCGGCCGAACTTCCCGGAAATGTTTGAGTTCGGGATCCGAACTTGATCCGAACTTCGTCCCGAACCCGAACCCCATTGAAGTCAATAGGGACCCGAACTTTTCGGCACTAAAAAGGCTGTAAAACAGCCCAGGAAAGGGCTAGAGGGCTACAAAAGGCAGCAACATGTAGGTAAATCCCCTGCAAACAAATGTGGATAGGGAAATGAATAAAAATAAAAATAAAATAAATAAAAATTAACCAATATCAATTGGAGAGAGGTCCCATAGCAGAGAATCTGGCTTCACGTCACCCACCACTGGAACAGTCCATTCTCAGATATTTAGGCCCCGGCACCCAGGCAGAGGAGAGAGGTCCCATAACAGAGAATCTGTCTTCATGTCAGCAGAGAATCAGGCTTCACGTCAGCCACCACTGTAACAGTCCATTGTCATAAATTTAGGCCCTGGCACCCAGGCAGAGGAGAGAGGTCCCATAACACAGAATCTGGCTTCATGTCACCAGAGAATCAGTCTGCATGTCATAGTAGAAAATCAGGCTTCACGTCAGCCACCACTGCAACAGTCCATTGTCAGATATTTAGGCCCAGCACCCAGGCAGAGGAGAGAGGTCCCATAACACAGAATCTGGCTTCATGTCAGCAGAGAATCAGTCTTCATATCATAGCAGAGAATCAGGCTTCACGTCACCCACCACTGTAACAGTCCATTATCATAAATTTAGGCCCCGGCGCCCAGGCAGAGGAGAGAGGTCCCATAACACAGAATCAGGCTTCATGTCACCAGAGAATCAGTCTGCATGTCATAGTAGAAAATCAGGCTTCACGTCAGCCACCACTGCAACAGTCCATTGTCAGATATTTAGGCCCAGCACCCAGGCAGAGGAGAGAGGTCCCATAACACAGAATCTGGCTTCATGTCAGCAGAGAATCAGTCTGCATGTCATAGTAGAAAATCAGGCTTCACGTCAGCCACCACTGCAACAGTCCATTGTCAGATATTTAGGCCCAGCACCCAGGCAGAGGAGAGAGGTCCCATAACACAGAATCTGGCTTCATGTCAGCAGATAATCAGTCTTCATATCATAGCAGAGAATCAGGCTTCACGTCACCCACCACTGTAACAGTCCATTATCATAAATTTAGGCCCCGGCGCCCAGGCAGAGGAGAGAGGTCCCATAACACAGAATCAGGCTTCATGTCACCAGAGAATCAGTCTGCATGTCATAGTAGAAAATCAGGCTTCACGTCAGCCACCACTGCAACAGTCCATTGTCAGATATTTAGGCCCAGCACCCAGGCAGAGGAGAGAGGTCCCATAACACAGAATCTGGCTTCATGTCAGCAGAGAATCAGTCTTCATATCATAGCAGAGAATCAGGCTTCACGTCACCCACCACTGTAACAGTCCATTGTCATAAATTTAGGCCCTGGCACCCAGTTAGAGGAGAGAGGTCCCATAACACAGAATCTGGCTTCATGTCACCAGAGAATCAGTCTTCATATCATAGCAGAGAATCAGGCTTCACGTCACCCACCAGTGTAACAGTCCATTGTCATAAATTTAGGCCAAGGCACCCAGGCAGAGGAGAGAGGTCCCATAACACAGAATCTGGCTTCATGTCACCAGAGAATCAGTCTTCATGTCAGCCACCACTGCAACAGTCCATTGTCATATATTTAGGCCCAGCACCTCATTGTTATCGTTCACCACAACAACAAAAATATTATTTGGCCCAATGTATTGAATTCAAATTCAGGTGTTTTTTTACAGACACCTAACACTATCTGGCTATCTATTTAGGTACCGTATTACACTAATACAGGCACAGCAGTAACCACAGATTTAGCTGACTATGAATTTGAGGCCTAGTATTTAGGCGCTGGGTGACAGGTATAGGTTTACTGACAGAATTAGACTTGGAAATGCACTGTAGCGTGTGTGTGAAGTTATTCAGAATGACCCTATGTGCACCTTGAATATTATATACCCTTTTAGGGATAGATTTCAAATAGCTCTGATACAGCAGAAACCACAAAATTATGAAATTGCTAAATTGGGAATTGTATTTCAACCCAGAACAAAAACTGTGCTTTGACGGACACTAAATAACTTGCCCAGCCACAACAGTACAGCAGTAATGACAGATTTAGCTGAATATAAATTTGAGGGCTAGTATTTAGGCGCTGGGTGACAGGTATAGGTTTACTGACAGAATTAGACTGGGATATGCACAGTAGCGTGTGTGTGAAGTTATTCAGAATGACCCTATCAGCACCTTGATTCTGATATACCCTTTTAGGGATGTATTTAAAGTAGGCCTGATACAGCAGAAACCACTAAATTAGGAAATTGCTAAATTGGGAATTGTATTTCAACCCAGAACAAAAACTGTGCTTTGACGGACACTAAATAACTTGCCCAGCCACAACAGTACAGCAGTAACGACAGATTTAGCAGGATATAAATTTGAGGCCTAGTATTTAGGCGCTGGGTGACAGGTATAGGTTTACTGACAGAATTAGACTTGAAAATGCACTGTAGCGTGTGTGTGAAGTTATTCAGAATGACCCTATGTGCACCTTGAATATTATATACCCTTTTAGGGATAGATTTCAAATAGCTCTGATACAGCAGAAACCACTAAATTAGAAAATTGCTAAATTGGGAATTGTATTTCAACCCAGAACAAAAACTGTGCTTTGACGGACACTAAATAACTTGACCAGCCACAACAGTAGAGCAATAACGACAGATTTAGCTGGATATAAATTTGAGGCCTAGTATTTAGGCGCTGGGTGACAGGTATAGGTTTACTGACAGAATTAGACTTGGAAATGCACTGTAGCGTGTGTGTGAAGTTATTCAGAATGACCCTATCAGCACCTTGATTCTGATATACCCTTTTAGGGATGTATTTAAAGTAGGCCTGATACAGCAGAAACCACTAAATTAGGAAATTGCTAAATTGGGAATTGTATTTCAACCCAGAACAAAAAATGTGCTTTGACGGACACTAAATAACTTGCCCAGCCACAACAGTACAGCAGTAACGACAGAGTTAGCTGGATATAAACTTGAGGCCTAGTATTTAGGCGCTGGGTGACAGGTATACGTTTACTGACAGAATTACACTGGGATAAGGCCAAAAAATAACCACACTATTGATGGTTAAATGCACTTGGTGTGACAGCTTGACCAACCACACTACTGAGGGTTAAATGCACTTGGTGACAGGCGCAGCTTGCCCCTGATGTAGTATATGGCCAAAAAATAAACAGACTATTCCTGTTTAAATGCACTTGGTGTGACAGCTACACCCTGATGTAGGATTTAGCCAAAAAACAACCACACCATTGAGGGTTAAATGCACTTGGTGACAGCTTGCCCCTGATGTAGTATATGGCCAAAAAATAAACAGACTATTGCTGGTTAAATGCACTTGGTGTGACAGCTTCACCCTGATGTAGGCTTTAGCCAAAAAACAACCACACCATTGAGGGTTAAATGCACTTGGTGACAGGCGCAGCTTGCCCCTGATGTAGTATATGGCCAAAAAATAAACAGACTATTGCTGGTTAAATGCACTTGGTGTGACAGCTTCACCCTGATGTAGGCTTTAGCCAAAAAACAACCACACCATTGAGGGTTAAATGCAGTTGGTCGCAGCTTGTGCTGGCGCACCACAAGACACAAAATGGCCGCCGATCACCCCAGAAAAAAGTGACTGACAAACGGTCTGGGCAGCCTAAAAACAGTGAGCAATTGAGTATCAGCAGCTCAATGATCCACAGCTGCAGATCGATCAATTAATCAAGTCCTTTGGAGGAGTTAATCTGCCTAATCTCGCCCTACTGTCGCAGCCGCAACCTCTCCCTATGCTGATCAGAGCAGAGTGACGGGCGGAGCTATGTGACTCTAGCTTAAATAGAGGCTGGGTCACATGGTGCTCTGGCCAATCACAGCCATGCCAATAGTAGGCATGGCTGTGATGGCCTCTTGGGGCAAGTAGTATGACGCTTGTTGATTGGCTGCTTTGCAGCCTTTCAAAAAGCGCCAAGAAAGCAACGAACATCGAACCCGAACCCGGACTTTTACGAAAATGTCCGGGTTCGGGTCCGTGTCACGGACACCCCAAAATTCGGTACGAACCCGAACTATACAGTTCGGGTTCGCTCATCCCTACTCATTACCACTTGCCTAAATCCGTGAAGCTGGTCAGTGATGCATTAGTGAAGCTGTCTGTGAAGGATCTGTGTGTGGTCCATGTGTTCTATTTTTGCTGTCCGTGTGTCATCCGTGTTTCTCTGAAACTGCATAGCTGACAAATAATTTGCAAAGCATCTCTTCCTAATGATATGTGAAACACGGATGGCATCTGTGTTGCATGTGTAGTTTTCATGGACCCATAGACTAATGGGCGTGATGGATAAGATAGAGCATGCATCCATGTTAAGAACACAGTCTGTGGTAAAAAAAAATGATTTGCGAATACACACATTAAAATGTAGGGGTACATGTGCTGTCCGTGGAGAACCCGTACAGCACATGTTTGTGGAACATTGACGTGTGCATGAGGCTTAAAAGAAAAGTGCAATAATTAATTCATGAAAAAACAATGGTTTTCACTACTTGGTATTCGCATACCTTGTGGATCTCACTTCAACAACCCATACATTTTTAATTTTACCGATAGGGTTGAGCAAACCCGAATTGTAAAGTCCGGGTTCGTACCGAACGAACTTTAGGATTTTTGGATCCCGGACCTGAGCACAAACTTTTTAATAAAAGTTTGGGTTTGAGTTCGGTGTTCAGCGATTTATTGGCGCAATCAACAAGCATTTTACTCTTGTGCCCTTAGAAGCCATCACAGCCATGCCTACTAATGGCATGGCTGTGATTGGCCAGTGCAGCATGTGACCCAGCCTCTATATACGCTGGAGTCACGTAGCGCTGCATGTCACTCTGCTCTGATTAGTATAGGGATAGGATGCTGCTGCTGTGAGGGAGAGAATGGGACAGAATCTTTAATCTGAAGTGCTTATTAACTCAGCGATCGACATACATTTAGTTGTGTGGGTGCAGTGCACAATCATTTTACCCTGCCCTGAGCCCAGTGACACAGAAAAATTACTTTTATCCATCTGTTAGGTGGGCGGCGGCGGCCATTTTATGCAAGCTCAGGGCACCAGCACAGCATATGTGCATTTGTGACATTTAAATCTAAGCGTGAAATACTGCAATAATAATCTGGGTTTAAAAAAAACACCCATATTTGGTAAAGTCCTACATCTGGTGCCTTTGCATTATTTGTCAGTGTGAAATACAAGCTTGCAATACTTCAATAATTTTCTGGGTTTAAAAAAAAATACACATTTTTGTCAATACCCTACATTTGGAGCCTATGCTGCATTTGTTAGTGTGACATACAAGCTAGAAATACAACAGTAATATTCTGGGTTTAAAAAAAAAGCCAATTTTGGGCAAAAAACAAAATTTTAAGCCTTTGCTGAATCTGTCAGTGTGAGATACACACATTAGATACTGCTGTTCTATTCTGTTATTTAAAAAAACAAACACTCATTTTGGGCAAAATACCTAATTTTGGAGCCTTTGCTGTCAGTGTGAGATACAAGCTTGAAATACTGCAATAATATTCAGGGTTTAAAAAAATAAATAAAAATTGGCAATACCCTCACCTGGGGCCTTTGTTGCATTTGTTAGTGTGACATACAAGCTATACATGCAATAATATTCTGTTATTAAAAAAACACCTTTTGGCAAAATACTTAATTTTGCAGTCTTTGCTGCATCTCTCAGTGTCAGATACACGCGTTAGATACTGCTGTTCTAGTCTGTTATTAAAAAAACACCCATTTTGGGCAAAATACTTAATTTTACAGCCTTTTCTGCATAAGCCAGTGTGAGATGCAAGCTTGAAATACTGCAATAATATTCAGGGTTTAAAAAACACACCCATTTTTGGCAATACCCTATATCTGGGGCCTATGCTTCATTTGTTAGTGTCATGGTCTTACCTTTCTACTGTTCTCCTTCGTTTGATATGTGCTGGCGGCCATCTTGGTTTCTGGGTTTCTTGTAGCCTCCCACCCTGCGGCTTCTCCTTCCCACTGGGAGGAGCTGGATGCCTAGCTCATATATATAGGAGTTCTGTGGCTTCAGTTCCTTGCTTGGTCCTCCTGTGTACACATGCTTCTAAGACTGCTGCTGCTTCTGGTTCCTGATCCTGGCCTCGTCTGACTACCCCGTTGGTTCCTGATCCTGGCTTCGTCTGACTACCCCGTTGGTTCCTGATCCTGGCTTCGTCTGACTACCCTTCTGGTTCCTGACCTCTGTCTACGTAGACCCTGCTTCGGTTTAGCCATCCGTTTGGACTTTTGCTTACAGCTGATTTTCAATAAAGCCTTCTTATTTCCACTTATCTCTTGTTGTACGTCTGGTTCATGGTTCCATGACATTAGGACCAAGCCATGAATTCTGACGGTACAGGGCCATCCTCGCTATCTACGCTGGTTGCCAGACTTGATCAGCAGGATCACCTGTTGGGTCGGTTCGCTGTGGCGTTGCAAACCCTGCTTGAACGCACGGCTCATTTCGCTTCCGTTGCCGATGGGTCGGTTGTCGCTCCTGGGCCCGCTCCTACTGCCGCTCCGGTTGTTGCGCCAGAGTCTACCCCGACACCTGTTGCTGCGCCTGCGGTGTCTCGGGGTATGACCGGTTCTGCCCCCCTTCCACAGCGCTTTGGGGGGAGAGCCAACTCAGTGCCGAGGTTTCCTTAACCAGGTGGGCATTTATTTCGAGTTGCTGCCACATGCCTTTCCTACTGAGAGATCAAAGGTGGGCTTCTTGATCTCGCTGCTCTCGGACAAGGCCTTGGCCTGGGCCAGCCCTTTATGGGAGAACAACAATCCGGTGGTTGCCGAGTTTTCCGGTTTTGTTGCTTCTCTTCGGAAGGTATTCGATGTGCCGGCTCGTGCTGCCTCTGCTGCGAAGCTCCTTATGTCCATCAGACAGGGTTCACGATCCGTAGCTGAATGCGCCATTGAGTTTCGTACCCTGGCAGCAGAGGTGGGCTGGAATAATGAGGCTCTGGTCGCTGCTTTCTCTCATGGTCTCTCGGATGCCTTGAAGGATGAGGTTGCAGCTAAGGACCTACCAGTGGAGCTCGAGTCTCTTATTTCTTTCCTGATTTTGATTGACACTAGACTCAGGGAGAGACCTTCCTTTAAGGAGAGCCTGCGGAGGTCTCCTAACAGATTGGCGCCTACGTTTGCTGTCCCACCCGTGCCTCCCTCTCCTCCCACGCCTCCTGGGGATGACTTGTCTGGGGGTGAACCCATGCAGCTGGGGTTTGCTCGCCTGTCCGAGGGGGAGAGGGTACTCCGGAGACGCGAGGGCCGATGCATGTACTGTGGTCTCGGTGGGCATTTTCGGTTGGCATGTCCGAACCGTCCGGGAAACGCTCGCACCTGAGATCCTGTCGGGGGCAGATCTTGGGTGGAGTCTCCTCATCCCCGGTTTCCCGTGTTGACAAACCACTGATCACTGTTGTCCTCTGCTGGGTCGGCGGCTCGGTGACGACCCAGGCGTTGGTGGACTCTGGTGCTGGTGGTTTGTTCATTGATAGTGTGTTCGCTGCCGCCAATTCCATTCCTCTGCAGCCTCGAGGTTCCCCACTGGCTCTTGAGGCGATAGACGGCAGACCCCTTCTGCCGCCACACGTGACTCATGAGACCCTTCCACTGGGGATAGCCATTGGTGCCGTTCACAGAGAGTCGGTCTGTCTCCAGGTGATTTCGTCTCCACACTACTCGGCGGTCTTGGGGTACCCCTGGCTCCAGAAGCATAATCCGACTTTCGATTGGAGATCGGCCGAGATCCTCTCGTGGTCACCACAGTGTGGGGCTAGTTGCATCCATGGGCCTGTCAAGTTGCTGTGTACTTCCTCGGACTCTCTGTTGCCTCCTGAATACGAAGAGTACCGGGATGTATTCGATAAGGTGCGCGCGGTTGCCCTACCTCCGCACCGCCCATACGATTGTGCCATAGAGTTACAATCTGGTGCCGTTCCTCCTCGTGGCAAAGTCTATCCACTGTCAGTAGCGGAGAATGAGGCCATGGAGGAGTACGTGAGGGAGGCACTTTCACGCGGACACATTCGCAAATCCTCGTCCCCGGCAGGGGCTGGATTTTTCTTTGTGAAAAAGAAGGGCGGTGAGTTGAGGCCTTGCATCGATTACAGGGGTCTCAATCGCATCACGATCAAGAACGCTTACCCGATACCATTGATTTCCGAGCTGTTCGATCGCCTCAAAGGGGCCACGGTCTTTACCAAACTCGACCTGAGGGCGGCATATAACCTGGTAAGGATCAAGGCGGGCGATGAGTGGAAGACTGCGTTTAACACCAGGACCGGTCATTATGAATCCTTGGTTATGCCCTTTGGGTTGTGCAATGCGCCCGCAGTCTTCCAGGAATTCATCAACGATGTTTTCCGTGACCTGTTGCAGCAGTGTGTGGTGGTCTATTTGGATGACATCTTGGTATATTCTGAATCCATGGAGGCCCACATTATGGATGTCAGACGAGTGTTGCAACGGTTACGAGAGAACAGGCTGTTCGGTAAGCTTGAGAAATGCGAATTTCACCGATCCCAGGTAACCTTCTTAGGTTACATCATTTCCGCTGAGGGGTTCTCCATGGATCCTGAGAAGGTTTCGGCTGTCTTACAGTGGCCCCAGCCCAGTGGTCTCCGTGCCCTGCAGCGCTTTTTGGGCTTCGCCAATTATTATCGGAAGTTCATCAGGGACTTTTCTATGCTAGCCAAGCCTCTCACGGATCTGACCAGGAAGGGCAGTAATTTCCAGGTCTGGCCGCTCGAGGCCATCCGAGCTTTTGAGGCTCTAAAGTCCGCCTTTGTGTCGGCTCCGATTCTGTCGCATCCCAACCCTGGGTTGCCCTTTGTCCTCGAGGTGGACGCGTCTGAGACGGGAGTAGGCGCCCTTCTGTCTCAGCGTAGAACACCAGAGGGTCCTCTGCTTCCTTGTGGGTTTTACTCCCGGAAACTGTCTTCCGCGGAGTGCAACTATCAGATTGGTGACAGGGAGTTATTGGCCATCGTGCAGGCCCTTAAAGAATGGAGGCACTTGCTCGAGGGTTCGGTGGTTCTGGTTCTCATCCTGACGGACCACAAGAATCTGACCTACCTTTCTGAGGCCAAGAGATTGACACCACGTCAGGCCAGATGGGCTCTGTTCTTGTCACGTTTTAATTACGTGGTCTCCTACCTACCCGGTTCCAAGAACATCAGAGCGGATGCCTTATCACGGCAGTACTCCGAGCTGTCCGGGGAGGAGTCGATTCCGACTTCGGTCATACCTCCGAATCAGATCCTGGCCGCCATTCGCACCAGCCTGACCTCTCCCCTGGGTGAGCAGATTTTGGCGGCTCAATCTGGTGCTCCCTCTGGGAGACCCAACGGCAGGTGTTTTGTGCCTGAGGAGTTGCGCACTCGGTTGTTGCGAACCTACCATAACTCCAAGGCCGCGGGGCATCCTGGAAAGAATCAGCTGTCCTGGGCTGTTTCACGTCTGTTCTGGTGGCCTTCTCTACGTTCCGACATCGCCGCATATGTAGCGGCATGCTCCGTTTGTGCCCAGAGTAAGTCCCCTCGGCACCTTCCGTTGGGCCTTTTGCAACCCATAGCCACCGGGGAGCGCCCATGGTCACACCTGGGGATGGATTTCATTGTGGACCTCCCTGCATCCCGAGGCCATACGGTCATTCTCATGATTGTGGATCGGTTTTCCAAAATGTGCCACTGTGTTCCTCTCAAGAAGTTACCCTCTGCACAGGAGTTGGCCACGATTTTCGCCAGGGAGGTCTTCCGGTTGCACGGTTTGCCCAAGGAGATTGTGTCGGATCGGGGGAGTCAGTTTGTGTCCAGGTTCTGGCGCGCCTTTTGCTCCCAGTTGGGGATTCATCTCTCTTTCTCCTCGGCCTACCACCCTCAGTCCAATGGGGCCGCAGAACGATCCAATCAGGCCTTGGAGCAATTCCTTCGTTGCTATGTCTCCGATCACCAAGACAATTGGGTTGACCTCCTGCCTTGGGCTGAGTTTGCCAGGAACACGGCGGTGAACTCTTCCTCTGGGACGTCTCCCTTCATGGCCAATTATGGGTTCCAACCTGCCGTGTTACCGGAGGTATTCTCTCCCCAGGATATTCCGGCTGTGGAGGATCACCTTTCCGTCCTACGTGCTTCTTGGGTACAGATCCAGAGGTCCCTTGAGGTCTCTGCGCAGCGCCAGAGACTCCAGGCTGATCGCAGACGAGCGCCCGCTCCTTCCTACCAGGTCGGAGACCGTGTATGGTTGTCCACCCGCAACCTCAACCTTCGAGTGCCCACTCCCAAGCTGGCGCCTCGCTTTGTTGGTCCCTTCCGAGTGCTTCGCAGGGTAAACCCGGTAGCCTATGCCCTTGCGCTTCCTCCTGGCATGCGGATCTCCAACGTGTTTCATGTCTCCCTGTTGAAGCCATTGGTGTGTAATCGTTTCACTTCCTCGGTTCCTCGGCCCCGTCCGGTCCAAGTGGGCAATCATGAAGAATATGAGGTGAGCAATATCCTGGACTCACGCCTGGTCCGCGGTCGGTCTCAGTTTTTGGTCCATTGGCGTGGTTATGGTCCAGAGGAGCGTTCCTGGGTTCCCTCCGCAGATGTCCATGCTCCTGCTTTGCTCCGAGCCTTCCACGCACGCTTCCCTCAGAAACCGTTCCTTACTCCGCGGAGGAGGGGCCCTTGAGGGGGAGGTACTGTCATGGTCTTACCTTTCTACTGTTCTCCTTCGTTTGACATGTGCTGGCGGCCATCTTGGTTTCTGGGTTTCTTGTAGCCTCCCACCCTGCGGCTTCTCCTTCCCACTGGGAGGAGCTGGATGCCTAGCTCATATATATAGGAGTTCTGTGGCTTCAGTTCCTTGCTTGGTCCTCCTGTGTACACATGCTTCTAAGACTGCTGCTGCTTCTGGTTCCTGATCCTGGCCTCGTCTGACTACCCCGTTGGTTCCTGATCCTGGCTTCGTCTGACTACCCCGTTGGTTCCTGATCCTGGCTTCGTCTGACTACCCTTCTGGTTCCTGACCTCTGTCTACGTAGACCCTGCTTCGGTTTAGCCATCCGTTTGGACTTTTGCTTACAGCTGATTTTCAATAAAGCCTTCTTATTTCCACTTATCTCTTGTTGTACGTCTGGTTCATGGTTCCATGACAGTTAGTGTGACATACAAGATAGAAATACTGCAATAATAATCTGGGTTTAAAAAAAACACCAATTTTTGACAATATCCTTCATCTGGTGCCTTTGCAGCATTTGTTAGTGTGTAAGACAAGCTTGAAATACAATAATTTTCTGGGTTTAAAAAAAGGCAATTTTAGGGGGTGGAGCTTGCGCCGGTCAGAGATGGCTGCACGCTATTGAGCTCCGCTACACAGATCTCCATTAGCACCTGCTACTGTCAGTAAACTGACTGAAACTGCCTAATAATGGTGAAAATCGGGAATTCTAAGGCTGGAGAACATCCGACCACCAACAAAACACAAATTGCCACTGGAGAAATTGACAAATTCATAAAGAAAGCGGCCTCCTCGTTCGTGGCGCGAGAATCCAAGATGGCGCCGGCTCACTCACAGAAGGCCTCTGAGCACGCTATGGATAGATCGGAGGAAGAAAGTGATGCAGAGGAGCCACAGGGTAAAAGTGTGCTTCCAATCACAAGGCACTACCTGAAGCAAGCCCTCTGCAAAGCCATGGAACCGGTCATCGACTAAATATCTGCACTCTGTCAGGAGATGAGGCAAGTGGGGGACCGGGTAGAGACACTTGAAACACACCAGGCATTAATACTGGATCACCAGTCGGCCACCACTAACTCCCTCCAAAAATGCAGTGCTTACCTTAACGATCTGCACAATGCACTGAAAGACCAGGAAAACAGAGGCGCCGTAACAACCTGCACCTCAGAGGGATCCCAGAATCCGTACAACCCGGAGACGTCCCCTCTACAGTTAAAACCATTTGCACCTTGCTACTTGGCCCAGATTATGAGCCTGATATAGTTATAGAGCGAGCGCACAGGGCTCTACGTCCTAAGCCCAAACCAGAAGAACCCCCCAGGGACGTGATCTGCAAGTTTCTCAACTTCCAGGTTAAAGCTGCTGTTCAAGAGGCTGCAAGAAACTGCCCTGATTTTTCCTATGAGGGGGCGCAAGTTACAATCTACCAAGATCTAGCACCGTCCACACTCTGACGGAGTGGCTAAGATCCAATAAGATTCAATATAAATGGAACTTTCCTTTTGGACTTATCTTCTCCCAGGCTGGACGCCGCTTCAACATCTCTGCTTACTCCGAATTGGAAGATCTATATGAACAGCTGCTAATCCCTCCCTTGAAAGTGGAGAACTGGGAACTATACCAGAACCTGGCCGCTCTCCCAGATGTTCCAACAGTCATCCCGTTCACTTTTCAGAGGACCCCTAAAGCACAAAGAACAGGGAAAAGAAGCCTACAGCTAACTCCGAAGAGACTTGCTCAAGCTCCATGAGGCACCTCTTTTGCTGTGTTCTTCTTACATTCATCTATATTGAGTTTTTCATGCCATAGTTAGCTTAAAGTTCAATCCAGGTCGTGACGCTGTTACAGATCCTGTCTCTTTCTGTCCTTTCCAACTTTACCCTCACCTTGATAGGGTTACTACTGTTCCCCTCCTACCTTCATCTCTATCCTGGTCAGCTCTCCATATGTTCAGGTTCGCATATATTAGTGCTGGAGATCTAAGCATAGGATTCCAGAAAAGGATCCACTTTAAATATCTTAGTCACCTCCAAGACCCAGAGGGAAGGTACATTCTGGTTAAGGGTCACATAGGCTCTCTAGTGTACACGTTTATCAACCTACAGACGTGGACAAAATTGTTGGTACCCTTTGGTCAATGAAAGAAAAAGTCACAATGGTCACAGAAATAACTTTAATCTGACAAAAGTAATAATAAATTAAAATTCTATAAATGTTAACCAATGAAAGTCAGACATTGTTTTTCAACCATGCTTCAACAGAATTATGTAAAAAAATAAACTCATGAAACAGGCATGGACAAAAATGATGGTACCCCTAACTTAATATTTTGTTGCGCAACCTTTTGAGGCAATCACTGCAATCAAACGCTTCCTGTAACTGTCAATGAGACATCTGCACCTCTCAGCAGGTATTTTGGCCCACTCCTCATGAGCAAACTGCTCCAGTTGTGTCCGGTTTGAAGGGTGCCTTTTCCAGACTGCATGTTTCAGCTCCTTCCAAAGATGCTCAATAGGATTGAGGTCAGGGCTCATAGAAGGCCACTTTAGAATAGTCCAATTTTTTCCTCTTAGCCATTCTTGGGTGTTTTTAGCGGTGTGTTTTGGGTCATTGTCCTGTTGCAAGACCCATGACCTGCGACTGAGACCAAGCTTTCTGACACTGGCTAGTACATTTCTCTCTAGAATTCCTTGATAGTCTTGAGATTTCATTGTACCCTGCACAGATTCAAGACACCCTGTGCCAGACGCAGCAAAGCAGCCCCAGAACATAACAGAGCCTCCTCCATGTTTCACAGTAGGGACAGTGTTCTTTTCTTGATATGCTTCATTTTTTCGTCTGTGAACATACAGCTGATGTGCCTTGGCAAAAACTTCGATTTTTGTCTCATCTGTCCACAGGACATTCTCCCAGAAGCTTTGTGGCTTGTCAACATGTAGTTTGGCATATTCCAGTCTTGCTTTTTTATGATTCGTTTTCAACAATGGTGTCCTCCTTGGTCGTCTCCCATGTAGTCCACTTTGGCTCAAACAACGACGGATGGTGCGATCTGACACTGATGTTCCTTGAGCATGAAGTTCACCTTGAATCTCTTTAGAAGTCTTTCTAGGCTCTTTTGTTACCATTCGGATTATCCGTCTCTTAGATTTGTCATCAATTTTCCTCCTGCGGCCACGTCCAGGGAGGTTGGCTACAGTCCCATGGATCTTAAACTTATGAATAATATGTGCAACTGTACTCACAGGAACATCTAGTTGCTTGGAGATGGTCTTATAGCCTTTACCTTTAACATGCTTGTCTATAATTTTCTTTCTGATCTCTTGAGACAGCTCTTTCCTTTGCTTCCTCTGGTCCATGTCGAGTGTGGTACACACCATATCACCAAACAACACAGTGATTACCTGGAGCCATATATATAGGCCCAATGGCTGATTACAAGGTTGTAGACACCTGTGATGCTAATTAGTGGACACACCTTGAATTAACATGTCCCTTTGGTCACATTATGTTCTGTGTTTTCTAGGGGTACCATCATTTTTGTCCATGCCTGTTTCATGAGTTTATTTTTTTACATAATTCTGTTGAAGCATGGTTGAAAAACAATGTCTGACTTTCATTGGTTAACATTTATAGAATTTTAATTTATTATTACTTTTGTCAGATTAAAGTTATTTCTGTGACCATTGTGACTTTTTCTTTCATTGACCAAAGGGTACCAACAATTTTGTCCACGTCTGTATATGCACCGAACACTAAACAAGCACAATGGTTTACCACAATCATCCCAATCATTGACTCCTTCAAGGAGGGTATGGTGGTCCTGGGAAGGGACTTGAATGCAGCCCCGAAACCACATCTTGATGCATCCTCACACAAATCCACACTATCGGTAATCTCCCTCCGAGTCATGAGAGGACTGTGGAACTTGCATTTAGTGGATTCCTGGCGTGCTTTCCATCCCGATTCAGTGGACTACACCTTTTACTCGCATCCACACACCTATCATCATCTAGACTACCTATTTGTTTCCAAGGAACATCTCCAGCTTTGCTCAGAAGCGAGTATTGGTTCCATCCACCTATCCGACCATGCCCCCATCTTTCTCTCCATCCTGGCACCTTCACAGCATCCGAGGGCCTTTAGCTGGCGCCTCAACTAATCTTTGCTAGGCGACTCAGAAACTAATAACAAAATCGAGGCCCTCCTGAAAGAATACTTTCTCTTCAGCAAACAACCCTCTACGTCACCCCAGTCTCTTTGGGACACCCATAAACCATACATTAGAGGACACTTTATTAGTATAGGAACGTTACTGAAAAAAAATTCTGGCCCTTGAGACACTTCATCAGCGCTCCCTTTCTGACTTACAACTTGAAGAATTGTCGAAGCTCAGAGCAGAAATGAAAGCCCTTTTACAAATTAAAGTAGCCAAATATTATTTCAACTCCCAACATAAATATTTTGCCCATGGGGACAAGGCCTCTAAATTCATTAAGCACAAAATAAAAAACTGGAGAGCCAACAATTTTATACATCAGTTAACCTACCCTTTAGGTGACTAGGGATGAGCGAGCTCGAACTGTATAGTTCGGGTTCGTACCGAATTTTGGGGTGTCCGTGACACGGACCCGAACCCGGACATTTTCGTAAAAGTCCGGGTTCGGGTTCGGTGTTCGTCGCTTTCTTGGCGCTTTTGTGACGCTTTCTTGGCGCTTTTTGAAAGGCTGCAAAGCAGCCAATCAACAAGCGTCATACTACTTGCTTAGTTGGACCATTATTTATTTTTCAACAGGACAATGACCCCAAACACACCTCCAGGCTGTGTAAGGGCTATTTGACCATGTAGGGGAGTGATGGGGTGCTGTGTCAGATGACCTGGCCTCCACAGTCACCGGACCTGAACCCAATCGAGATGGTTTGGGGTGAGCTGGACGGCAGAATGAAGGCAAAAGTGCCAACAAGTGCTAAGCATCTCTGGGAACTCCTTCAAGACTGTTGGAAGACCATTTCAGGTGACTACCTCTTGAAACTCATCAAGAGAATGCCAAGAGTGTGCAAAGCAGTAATCAAAGCAAAAGGTGGCTACTGTGAAGAACCTAGAATATGACATATTTTCAGTTGTTTCACACTTTTTTGTTATGTATATAATTCCACATGTGTTAATTCATAGTTTTGATGCCTTCAGTGTGAATCTACAATTTTACAAGAAAACTTTTGGTCTCTACTGTATATATATATATATATATATATATATATATATATATATAGATTTAGATAGATATAGATTTAGATATAGATCTTTTTTTGGGGGGTTTACATATTGTTAAACAAGATTTTTGGGGGCATTATTGTTCTTTTATTTCTGATTTATTTTATGGCTATGAGTAGGGATGAGCGAACCCGAACTGTATAGTTCGAGTTCGGGTTCGGTGTTCGTAGCTTTCTTGGCGCTTTTTGAAAGGTTGCAAAGCAGCCAATCAACAAGCGTCATACTACTTGCCCCAAGAGGCCGTCACAGCCATGCCTACTATTGGCATGGCTGTGATTGGCCAGAGCACCATGTGACCCAGCCTCTATTTAAGCTGGAGTCACATAGCGCCGCCCGTCACTCTGCTCTGATTAGCGTAGGGAGAGGTTGCGGCTGCGACAGTAGGGCGAGATTAGGCAGATTAACTCCTCCAAAGTACTTGATTATTGATCGGTCTGCAGCTGTGGATCATTGAGCTGCTGATACTCAATTGCTCACTGTTTTTAGGCTGCCCAGACCGTTTGTCAGTCAAATTTTTCTGGGGTGATCGGTGGCCATTTTGTGTCTTGTGGTGCGCCAGCACAAGCTGCGACCAAGTGCATTTAACCCTCAATTGGTGTGGTTGTTTTTTGGCTAAAGCCTACATCAGGGTGAAGCTGTCACACCAAGTGCATTTAACCAGCAATAGTCTGTTTATTTTTTGGCCATATACTACATCAGGGGCAAGCTGCGCCTGTCACCAAGTGCATTTAACCCTCAATGGTGTGGTTGTTTTTTGGCTAAAGCCTACATCAGGGTGAAGCTGTCACACCAAGTGCATTTAAACAGCAACAGTCTGTTCATTTTTTGGCCATATACTAAATCAGGGGCAAGCTGCGCCCGTCACCAAGTGCATTTAACCAGCAATAGTCTGTTCATTTTTTGGCCATATACTACATCAGGGGCAAGATGCGCCCGTCACCAAGTGCATTTAACCCTCAGTAGTGTGGTAGGTCAAGCTGTGACAAAAAGTGCATTTAACCAGCAATAGTCTGTTCATTTTTTGGCCATATACTACATCAGGGGCAAGCTGCGCCCGTCACCAAGTGCATTTAACCCTCAGTAGTGTGGTTGGTCAAGCTATCACACCAAGTGCATTTAACCAGCAATAGTCTGTTCATTTTTTGGCCATATACTAAATCAGGGGCAAGCTGCGCCCGTCACCAAGTGCATTTAACCAGCAATAGTCTGTTCATTTTTTGGCCATATACTACATCAGGGGCAAGCTGCGCCCGTCACCAAGTGCATTTAACCCTCAGTAGTGTGGTTGGTCAAGCTATCACACCAAGTGCATTTAACCAGCAATAGTCTGTTCATTTTTTGGCCATATACTACATCAGGGGCAAGCTGCGCCCGTCACCAAGTGCATTTAACCCTCAGTAGTGTGGTTGGTCAAGCTGTGACACCAAGTGCATTTAACCAGCAATAGTCTGTTCATTTTTTGGCCATATACTACATCAGGGGCAAGCTGCGCCTGTCACCAAGTGCATTTAACCAGCAATAGTCTGTTCATTTTTTGGCCATATACTACATCAGGGGCAAGCTGCGCCCATCACCAAGTGCATTTAACCCTCAGTAGTGTGGTTGGTCAAGCTGTGACACCAAGTGCATTTAACGAGCAATAGTCTGTTCATTTTTTGGCCATATACTACATCAGGGGCAAGCTGCGCCCGTCACCAAGTGCATTTAACCCTCAGAAGTGTGATTGGTCAAGCTGTCACACCAAGTGCATTTAACCAGCAATAGTCTGTTCATTTTTTGGCCATATACTACATCAGGGGCAAGCTGCGCCTGTCACCAAGTGCATTTAACCCTCAATGGTGTGGTTGTTTTTTGGCTAAAGCCTACATCAGGGTGAAGCTGTCACACCAAGTGCATTTAACCAGCAATAGTCTGTTCATTTTTTGGCCATATACTAAATCAGGGGCAAGCTGCGCCCGTCACCAAGTGCATTTAACCCTCAGTAGTGTGGTTGGTCAAGCTATCACACCAAGTGCATTTAACCAGCAATAGTCTGTTCATTTTTTGGCCATATACTAAATCAGGGGCAAGCTGCGCCCGTCACCAAGTGCATTTAACCAGCAATAGTCTGTTTATTTTTTGGCCATATACTACATCAGGGGCAAGCTGCGCCCGTCACCAAGTGCATTTAACCCTCAGTAGTGTGGTTGGTCAAGCTATCACACCAAGTGCATTTAACCAGCAATAGTCTGTTCATTTTTTGGCCATATACTAAATCAGGGGCAAGCTGCGCCCGTCACCAAGTGCATTTAACCCTCAGTAGTGTGGTTGGTCAAGCTGTCACACCAAGTGCATTTAACCAGCAATAGTCTGTTCATTTTTTGGCCATATACAAAATCAGGGGCAAGCTGCGCCTGTCACCAAGTGCATTTAACCCTCAATGGTGTGGTTGTTTTTTGGCTAAAGCCTACATCAGGGTGAAGCTGTCACACCAAGTGCATTTAACCAGCAATAGTCTGTTCATTTTTTGGCCATATACTAAATCAGGGGCAAGCTGCGCCCGTCACCAAGTGCATTTAACCCTCAGTAGTGTGGTTGGTCAAGCTATCACACCAAGTGCATTTAACCAGCAATAGTCTGTTCATTTTTTGGCCATATACTAAATCAGGGGCAAGCTGCGCCCGTCACCAAGTGCATTTAACCAGCAATAGTCTGTTCATTTTTTGGCCATATACTACATCAGGGGCAAGCTGCGCCCGTCACCAAGTGCATTTAACCCTCAGTAGTGTGGTTGGTCAAGCTATCACACCAAGTGCATTTAACCAGCAATAGTCTGTTCATTTTTTGGCCATATACTAAATCAGGGGCAAGCTGCGCCCGTCACCAAGTGCATTTAACCCCTTAAGGACACAGGGCGTACAGGTACGCCCTTGTGCCCTGGTACTTAAGGACACAGGGCGTACATGTACGCCCTGTGCATTTTCGATCACTGCCGTGCGGCTGGCAGTGATCGGAACCCGGCGCCTGCTCAAATCATTGAGCAGGCACCTAGGCTAAATGCGCGGGGGGGTCCCGTGACCCCCCCATGTCGGCGATCGCGGCAAACCGCAGGTCAATTCAGACCTGCGGTTTGCTGCGATTTCTGCAGTTTCTGATCCCCGCGGTCCCTGACCGCGGGGATCAGAAACTTTAGGATTAAAAATTGTTTCCTGTATCCCTCCCCCCTGCACCCCTGAGTTGTTCGAGCACGGTGGGAGGTGCAGGGGGAGGGTTGCGGGCGGTGCGGGAGGCGGGCGGTGCGGTAGGCGGGATCGCGATCCCCCGCCCGCCTCCCATTGCGTAATCATTGGCGTCTAGTGGGTATACCAGGGTGCCAGCACATTGCTGGCACCCTGGTATAAACGGCTGACATCGGTGATGCGATGTCAGCCGTTTAACCCTTTCCATACAGCGGTCCGTACGGACCGCTGTATGGAAAAGGTTAACAGTAAGAGGGAGCTCCCTCCCTCTCCGATCGGGGGGCTGCTGTGCCTTTGCAGTCCCCCGAATGGAGAGGGAGAGAGCTTCCAGGCAGCCCCCCCAAGCCCCGTCCTTACCCTTCCCCGTTTGCGCAGTTCTGGCCACTACTGAGCAGACGGGGAAGGTTCCCATGGCAACAGGACGCCTTCTCAGGCGTCCTGCTGTCCATGGTTCTGAACAGATCTGTGCTGAAAGCATAGATCTGTTCAGACAAAGTGTAAGTAAAATACAGTACAGTACAATATATATTGTACTGTACTGTATTATGCAGACATCAGACCCACTGGATCTTCAAGAACCAAGTGGGTCTGGGTCAAAAAAAAAGTGAAAAAAGTGAAAAATAAAGTAAAAATCAAAAAAGGCATTTATCACTGATTAAAAATGAAAAAAATAAAATTCCCTACACATGTTTGGTATCGCCGCGTCCGTAACGACCTGATCTATAAAACGGTAATGTTACTTTACCCGAACGGTGAACGCCATAAAAATAAAAAATTTAAAACTATGATGAAATTGGAATTTTGCCCACCTTACTTCCCAAAAAAGGTAATAAAAGTGATCAAAAAAGTCGCATCTACGCCAAAATTGTAACAATCAAACCGTTATCTCATCCCGCAAAAATCATACCCTACCCATGATAATCGCCCAAAAACTGAAAAAGTTATGGCTCTTAGACTATGGAAACACTAAAACATGATTTCTTTTGTTTCAAAAATGAAATCATTGTGTAAAACTTACATAAATAAAAAAAAAGTATACATATTAGGTATCGCCGCGTCCGTATTGACCGGCTCTATAAAAATATCACATGACCTAACCCCTCAGATGACCACCGTAAAAAAATAAAAATAAAAACGGTGTAAAAAAAGCCATTTTTTGTCATCTTCCGTCACAAAAAGTGTAATAGCAAGCAATCAAAAAGTCATGTGCACCCCAAAATAGTGCCAATCAAACCGTCATCTCATCCCACAAAAAATGAGACCCTACATAAGATAATCGCCCAAAAATTTAAAAAACTATGGCTCTTAGACTATGGAGACACTAAAACATTTTTTTTGTTTTAAAAATGAAATTATTGTGTAAAACGTACATAAATAAAAAAAATTGTATACATATTGGGTATCACCGCGTCCGTGACAACCTGCTCTATAAAATTACCACATGATCTAACCTGTCAGATGAATGGTGTAAATAACAAAAAAAAAAAACGGTGCCAAAAAAGCAATTTCTTGTTACCTTGCCGCACAAAAAGTGTAATATAGAGCAACCAAAAATCATATGTACCCTAAACTTGTACCAACAAAACTGCCACCCTATCCCGTAGTTTCTAAAATGGGGTCACTTTTTTGGAGTTTCTACTCTAGGGGTGCATCAGGGGGCTTCAAATGGGACATGGTGTCAAAAAAACCAGTCCAGCAAAATCTGCCTTCCAAAAACCGTATGGCATTCCTTTCCTTCTGCGCCCTGCCGTGTGACCGTACAGCAGTTTACGACCACATATGGGGTGTTTCTGTAAACTACAGAATTAGGGCCATGAATAATAAGTTTTGTTTGGCTGTTAACCCTTGCTTTGTAACTGGAAATAAAAATATTAAAATGGAAAATCTGCCAAAAAAGTGAAATTTTGAAATTGTATCTCTATTTTCCATTAAATCTTGTGCAACACCTAAAGGGTTAACAAAGTTTGTAAAATCAGTTCTGTATACCGTGAGGGGTGTAGTTTCTTAGATGGGGTCACTTTTTTGGAGTTTCTACTCTAGGGGTGCATCAGGGGGGCTTCAAATGGGACATGGTGTCAAAAAAACTGTCCAGCAAAACCTGCCTTCCAAAAACCAAACGGCGCACCTTTCACTCTACGCCCCGCTGTGTGGCCGTACAGTAGTTTACGGCCACATATGGCGTGTTTCTGTAAACGGCAGAGTCAGGGCAATAAAGATACAGTCTTGTTTGGCTGTTAACCCTTGCTTTGTTAGTGGAAAAAATGGGTTAAAATGGAAAATTAGGCAAAAAAATGAAATTCTCAAATTTCATCCCCATTTGCCAATAACTCTTGTGCAACACCTAAAGGGTTAACAAAGTTTGTAAAATCAGTTTTGAATACCTTGAGGGGTGTAGTTTCTTAGATGGGGTCACTTTTATGAAGTTTCTACTCTAGGGGTGCATCAGGGGGCTTCAAATGGGACATGGTGTCAAAAAACCAGTCCAGCAAAACCTGCCTTCCAAAAACCAAACGGCGCACCTTTCACTCTACGCCCCGCTGTGTGGCCGTACAGTAGTTTACGGCCACATATGGCGTGTTTCTGTAAACGGCAGAGTCAGGGCAATAAAGATACAGTCTTGTTTGGCTGTTAACCCTTGCTTTATTAGTGGAAAAAATGGGTTAAAATGGAAAATTAGGCAAAAAAATGAAATTCTCAAATTTCATCCCCATTTGCCAATAACTCTTGTGCAACACCTAAAGGGTTCACAAAGTTTGTAAAATCAGTTTTGAATACCTTGAGGGGTGTAGTTTCTTAGATGGGGTCACTTTTATGGAGTTTCTACTCTAGGGGTGCATCAGGGGGCTTCAAATGGGACATGGTGTCAAAAAACCAGTCCAGCAAAACCTGCCTTCCAAAAACCAAACGGCGCACCTTTCACTCTACGCCCCGCTGTCTGGCCGTACAGTAGTTTACGGCCACATATGGGGTGTTTCTGTAAACGGCAGAGTCAGGGCAATAAAGATACAGTCTTGTTTGGCTGTTAACCCTTGCTTTGTTAGTGGAAAAAATGGGTTAAAATGGAAAATTAGGCAATAAAATGAAATTCTCAAATTTCATCCCCATTTGCCAATAACTCTTGTGCAACACCTAAAAGGTTAACAAAGTTTGTAAAATCAGTTTTGAATACCTTGAGGGTGTAGTTTATAGAATGGGGTCATTTTTGGGTGGTTTCTATTATGTAAGCCTCGCAAAGTGACTTCAGAGCTGTAGTGGTCCCTAAAAATTGGGTTTTTGTAAATTTCTGAAAAATTTCAAGATTTGCTTCTAAACTTCTAAGCCTTGTAACATCCCCAAAAAATAAAATATCATTCCCAAAATAATTCAAACATGAAGTAGACATATGGGTAATGTAAAATCATCACAATTTTTAAGGGTATTACTATGTATTACAGAAGTAGAGAAACTGAAACTTTGAAATTTGCTAATTTTTCCCAATTTTTGGTAAATTTGACATTTTTTTATGCAAAAAAAAATATTTTTTTTAACTTTATTTTACCAGTGTCATGAAGTACAATATGTGACGAAAAAACAATCTCAGAATGGCCTGGATAAGTCAAAGCGTTTTAAAGTTATCATCACTTAAAGTGACACTGGTCAGATTTTCAAAAAATGGCCTGGTCCTAAGGTGTAAAAAGGCTGTGTCCCTAAGGGGTTAACCAGCAATAGTCTGTTCATTTTTTGGCCATATACTACATCAGGGGCAAGCTGCGCCCGTCACCAAGTGCATTTAACCCTCAGTAGTGTGGTTGGTCAAGCTGTGACACCAAGTGCATTTAACCAGCAATAGTCTGTTCATTTTTTGGCCATATACTACATCAGGGGCAAGCTGCGCCCGTCACCAAGTGCATTTAACCAGCAATAGTGTGGTTATTTTTTGGCCATATCCCAGTCTAATTCTGTCACTAAATCCATACCGGTCACCCAGCGCCTAAATACTAGGCCTCAAATTTATATCCCGCTAAATCTGTCATTACCGCTGTACTGTTGTGGCTGGGCAAGTTATTTAGTGTCCATCAAAGCACATTTTTTGTTCAGGGTTGAAATACAATTCCCAATTTAGCAATTTCATAATTTAGTGGTTTCTGCTATATCAGAGCTATTTGAAATCTATCCCTAAAAGGGTATATAATATTCAAGGTGCACATAGGGTCATTCAGAATAACTTCACACACACGCTACTGTGCATTTCCAAGTCCAATTCTGTTAGTAAATCCATACCGGTCACCCAGCGCCTAAATACTAGGCCTCAAATTTATATCCCGCTAAATCTCTCGTTACCGCTGTCCTGTTGGGGCTGGGAAAGTTATTTAGTGTCTGTCATAGCACATTTTTTGTTCTGGGTTGAAATACAATTCCCAATTTAGCAATTTCATAATTTAGTGGTTTCTGCTATATCAGAGCTATTTAAAATCTATCCCTTAAAGGGTATATAATATTCAAGGTGCACATAGGGTCATTCAGAATAACTTCACACACACGCTACTGTGCATTTCCAAGTCCAATTCTGTTAGTAAATCCATACCGGTCACCCAGCGCCTAAATACTAGGCCTCAAATTTATATCCCGCTAAATCTCTCGTTACCGCTGTCCTGTTGTGGCTGGGAAAGTTATTTAGTGTCTGTCATAGCACATTTTTTGTTCTGGGTTGAAATACAATTCCCAATTTAGCAATTTCATAATTTAGTGGTTTCTGCTATATCAGAGCTATTTGAAATCTATCCCTAAAAGGGTATATAATATTCAAGGTGCACATAGGGTCATTCAGAATAACTTCACACACACGCTACTGTGCATTTCCAAGTCCAATTCTGTTAGTAAATCCATACCGGTCATCCAGCGCCTAAATACTAGGCCTCAAATTTATATCCCGCTAAATCTCTCGTTACCGCTGTCCTGTTGTGACTGGGAAAGTTATTTAGTGTCTGTCATAGCACATTTTTTGTTCTGGGTTGAAATACAATTCCCAATTTAGCAATTTCATAATTTAGTGGTTTCTGCTATATCAGAGCTATTTGAAATCTATCCCTTAAAGGGTATATAATATTCAAGGTGCACATAGGGTCATTCAGAATAACTTCACACACACGCTACTGTGCATTTCCAAGTCCAATTCTGTTAGTAAATCCATACCGGTCACCCAGCGCCTAAATACTAGGCCTCAAATTTATATCCCGCTAAATCTCTCGTTACCGCTGTCCTGTTGTGGCTGGGAAAGTTATTTAGTGTCTGTCAAAGCACATTTTTTGTTCTGGGTTGAAATACAATTCCCAATTTAGCAATTTCATAATTTAGTGGTTTCTGCTATATCAGAGCTATTTGAAATCTATCCCTAAAAGGGTATATAATATTCAAGGTGCACATAGGGTCATTCAGAATAACTTCACACACACGCTACTGTGCATTTCCAAGTCCAATTCTGTTAGTAAATCCATACCGGTCACCCAGCGCCTAAATACTAGGCCTCAAATTTATATCCCGCTAAATCTCTCGTTACCGCTGTCCTGTTGTGGCTGGGAAAGTTATTTAGTGTCTGTCAAAGCACATTTTTTGTTCTGGGTTGAAATACAATTCCCAATTTAGCAATTTCATAATTTAGTGGTTTCTGCTATATCAGAGCTATTTGAAATCTATCCCTTAAAGGGTATATAATATTCAAGGTGCACATAGGGTCATTCAGAATAACTTCACACACACGCTACTGTGCATTTCCAAGTCCAATTCTGTTAGTAAATCCATACCGGTCACCCAGCGCCTAAATACTAGGCCTCAAATTTATATCCCGCTAAATCTCTCGTTACCGCTGTCCTGTTGTGGCTGGGAAAGTTATTTAGTGTCTGTCAAAGCACATTTTTTGTTCTGGGTTGAAATACAATTCCCAATTTAGCAATTTCATAATTTAGTGGTTTCTGCTATATCAGAGCTATTTGAAATCTATCCCTAAAAGGGTATATAATATTCAAGGTGCACATAGGGTCATTCAGAATAACTTCACACACACGCTACTGTGCATTTCCAAGTCCAATTCTGTTAGTAAATCCATACCGGTCACCCAGCGCCTAAATACTAGGCCTCAAATTTATATCCCGCTAAATCTCTCGTTACCGCTGTCCTGTTGTGGCTGGGAAAGTTATTTAGTGTCTGTCATAGCACATTTTTTGTTCTGGGTTGAAATACAATTCCCAATTTAGCAATTTCATAATTTAGTGGTTTCTGCTATATCAGAGCTATTTGAAATCTATCCCTAAAAGGGTATATAATATTCAAGGTGCACATAGGGTCATTCAGAATAACTTCACACACACGCTACTGTGCATTTCCAAGTCCAATTCTGTTAGTAAATCCATACCGGTCACCCAGCGCCTAAATACTAGGCCTCAAATTTATATCCCGCTAAATCTCTCGTTACCGCTGTCCTGTTGTGGCTGGGAAAGTTATTTAGTGTCTGTCAAAGCACATTTTTTGTTCTGGGTTGAAATACAATTCCCAATTTAGCAATTTCATAATTTAGTGGTTTCTGCTATATCAGAGCTATTTGAAATCTATCCCTAAAAGGGTATATAATATTCAAGGTGCACATAGGGTCATTCAGAATAACTTCACACACACGCTACTGTGCATTTCCAAGTCTAATTCTGTCACTAAATCCATACCGGTCACCCAGCGCCTAAATACTAGGCCTCAAATTTATATCCCGCTAAATCTCTCGTTACCACTGTCCTGTTGTGGCTGGGAAAGTTATTTAGTGTCCGTCAAAGCACATTTTTTGTTCTGGGTTGAAATACAATTCCCAATTTAGCAATTTCATAATTTAGTGGTTTCTGCTGTATCAGAGCTATTTGAAATCTATCCCTAAAAGGGTATATAATATTCAAGGTGCACATAGGGTCATTCAGAATAACTTCACACACACGCTACTGTGCATTTCCAAGTCTAATTCTGTCACTAAATCCATACCGGTCACCCAGCGCCTAAATACTAGGCCTCAAATTTATATCCCGCTAAATCTCTCGTTACCGCTGTCCTGTTGTGGCTGGGAAAGTTATTTAGTGTCCGTCAAAGCACATTTTTTGTTCTGGGTTGAAATACAATTCCCAATTTAGCAATTTCATAATTTAGTGGTTTCTGCTATATCAGAGCTATTTGAAATCTATCCCTAAAAGGGTATATAATATTCAAGGTGCACATAGGGTCATTCAGAATAACTTCACACACACGCTACTGTGCATTTCCAAGTCCAATTCTGTTAGTAAATCCATACCTGTCACCCAGCGCCTAAATACTAGGCCTCAAATTTATATCCCGCTAAATCTCTCGTTACCGCTGTCCTGTTGTGGCTGGGAAAGTTATTTAGTGTCTGTCAAAGCACATTTTTTGTTCTGGGTTGAAATACAATTCCCAATTTAGCAATTTCATAATTTAGTGGTTTCTGCTATATCAGAGCTATTTGAAATCTATCCCTAAAAGGGTATATAATATTCAAGGTGCACATAGGGTCATTCAGAATAACTTCACACACACGCTACTGTGCATTTCCAAGTCCAATTCTGTTAGTAAATCCATACCGGTCACCCAGCGCCTAAATACTAGGCCTCAAATTTTTATCCCGCTGAATTTGAATACAATACATTGGGCCAAATAATATTTTTGTTGTTGTGGTGAACCATAACAATGAGGAAAACGTCTAGTAAGGGACGCGGACGTGGACATGGTCGTGGTGATGTTAGTGAACCCTCTGGTGCTGGGAGAGGACGTGGCCGTTCTGCCACATCCACACGTCCTAGTGTACCAACTACCTCAGGTCCCAGTAGCCGCCAGAACTTACAGCGATATATGGTGGGGCCCAATGCCGTTCTAAGGATGGTAAGGCCTGAGCAGGTACAGGCATTAGTCAATTGGGTGGCCGACAGTGGATCCAGCACGTTCACATTATCTCCCACCCAGTCTTCTGCAGAAAGCGCACAGATGGCGCCTGAAAACCAACCCCATCAGTCTGTCACATCACCCCCATGCATACCAGGGAAACTGTCTCAGCCTCAAGTTATGCAGCAGTCTCTTATGCTGTTTGAAAACTCCGCTGGCAGTATTTCCCAAGGGCATCCACCTAGCCCTTCCCCAGCGGTGAAAGACATAGAATGCACTGACGCACAACCACTTATGTTTCCTGATGATGAGGACATGGGAATACCACCTCAGCATGTCTCTGATGATGACGAGACACAGGTGCCAACTGCTGCGTCTTTCTGCAGTGTGCAGACTGAACAGGAGGTCAGGGATCAAGACTGGGTGGAAGACGATGCAGGGGACGATGAGGTCCTAGACCCCACATGGAATGAAGGTCGTGCCACTGACTTTCACAGTTCGGAGGAAGAGGCAGTGGTGAGACCGAGCCAACAGCGTAGCAAAAGAGGGAGCAGTGGGCAAAGGCAGAACACCCGCCGCCAAGAGACTCCGCCTGCTACTGACCGCCGCCATCTGGGACCGAGCACCCCAAAGGCAGCTTCAAAGAGTTCCCTGGCATGGCACTTCTTCAAACAATGTGCTGACGACAAGACCCGAGTGGTTTGCACGCTGTGCCATCAGAGCCTGAAGCGAGGCATTAACGTTCTGAACCTGAGCACAACCTGCATGACCAGGCACCTGCATGCAAAGCATGAACTGCAGTGGAGTAAACACCTTAAAACCAAGGAAGTCACTCAGGCTCCTCCTGCTACGTCTTCTGCTGCTGCCGCCTCGGCCTCTTCTGCTGCTGCCGCCTCGGCCTCTTCCTCCGCCTCTGGAGGAACGTTGGCACCTGCCGCCCAGCAAACAGGGGATGTACCACCAACACCACCACCACCACCTCCGTCACCAAGCGTCTCAACCATGTCACACGCCAGCGTTCAGCTCTCCATCTCACAAACATTTGAGAGAAAGCGTAAATTCCCACCTAGCCACCCTCGATCCCTGGCCCTGAATGCCAGCATTTCTAAACTACTGGCCTATGAAATGCTGTCATTTAGGCTGGTGGACACAGACAGCTTCAAACAGCTCATGTCGCTTGCTGTCCCACAGTATGTTGTTCCCAGCCGCCACTACTTCTCCAAGAGAGCCGTGCCTTCCCTGCACAACCAAGTATCCGATAAAATCAAGTGTGCACTGCGCAACGCCATCTGTAGCAAGGTCCACCTAACCACAGATACGTGGACCAGTAAGCACGGCCAGGGACGCTATATCTCCCTAACTGCACACTGGGTAAATGTAGTGGCAGCTGGGCCCCAGGCGGAGAGCTGTTTGGCGCACGTCCTTCCGCCGCCAAGGATCGCAGGGCAACATTATTTGCCTCCTGTTGCCACCTCCTCCTTCTCGGCTTCCTCCTCCTCTTCTTCCACCTGCTCATCCAGTCAGCCACACACCTTCACCACCAACTTCAGCACAGCCCTGGGTTAAAGGTCAGCAGGCCATTCTGAAACTCATATGTTTGGGGGACAGGCCCCACACCGCACAGGAGTTGTGGCGGGGTATAGAACAACAGACCGACGAGTGGTTGCTGCCGGTGAGCCTCAAGCCTGGCCTGGTGGTGTGTGATAATGGGCGAAATCTCGTTGCAGCTCTGGGACTAGCCAATTTGACGCACATCCCTTGCTTGGCGCATGTGCTGAATTTGGTGGTGCAGAAGTTCATACACAAGTACCCCGACATGTCAGAGCTGCTGCATAAAGTGCGGGCCGTCTGTTCGCGCTTCCGGCGTTCACATCCTGCTGCTGCTCGCCTGTCTGCGCTACAGCGTAACTTCGGCCTTCCCACTCACCGCCTCATATGCGACGTGCCCACCAGGTGGAACTCCACCTTGCACATGCTGGACAGACTGTGCGAGCAGCAGCAGGCCATAGTGGAGTTTCAGCTGCAGCACGCACGGGTCAGTCGCACTACAGAACAGCACCACTTCACCACCAATGACTGGGCCTCCATGCGAGACCTGTGTGCCCTGTTGCGCTGTTTCGAGTACTCCACCAACATGGCCAGTGGCGATGACGCCGTTATCAGCGTTACAATACCACTTCTATGTCTCCTTGAGAAAACACTTAGGGCGATGATGGAAGAGGAGGTGGCCCAGGAGGAGGAGGAGGAGGAAGAGGGGTCATTTTTAGCACTTTCAGGCCAGTCTCTTCGAAGTGACTCAGAGGGAGGTTTTTGGCAACAGCAGAGGCCAGGTACAAATGTGGCCAGCCAGGGCCCACTACTGGAGGACGAGGAGGACGAGGATGAGGAGGAGGTGGAGGAGGATGAGGATGAAGCATGGTCACAGCGGGGTGGCACCCAACGCAGCTCGGGTCCATCACTGGTGCGTGGCTGGGGGGAAAGGCAGGACGATGACGATACGCCTCCCACAGAGGACAGCTTGTCCTTACCCCTGGGCAGCCTGGCACACACGAGCGACTACATGCTGCAGTGCCTGCGCAACGACAGCAGAGTTGCCCACATTTTAACCTGTGCGGACTACTGGGTTGCCACCCTGCTGGATCCACGCTACAAAGACAATGTGCCCACCTTACTTCCTGCACTGGAGCGTGATAGGAAGATGCGCGAGTACAAGCGCACGTTGGTAGACGCGCTACTGAGAGCATTCCCAAATGTCACAGGGGAACAAGTGGAAGCCCAAGGCCAAGGCAGAGGAGGAGCAAGAGGTCGCCAAGGCAGCTGTGTCAATGCCAGCTCCTCTGAGGGCAGGGTTAGCATGGCAGAGATGTGGAAAACTTTTGTCAACACGCCACAGCTAACTGCACCACCACCTGATACGCAACGTGTTAGCAGGAGGCAACATTTCACTAACATGGTGGAACAGTACATGTGCACACCCCTCCACGTACTGACTGATGGTTCGGCCCCATTCAACTTCTGGGTCTCTAAATTGTCCACGTGGCCAGAGCTAGCCTTTTATGCCTTGGAGGTGCTGGCCTGCCCGGCGGCCAGCGTTTTGTCTGAACGTGTATTCAGCACGGCAGGGGGCGTCATTACAGACAAACGCAGCCGCCTGTCTACAGCCAATGTGGACAAGCTGACGTTCATAAAAATGAACCAGGCATGGATCCCACAGGATCTGTCCGTCCCTTGTCCAGATTAGACATTAACTACCTCCCCTTAACCATATATTATTGGACTCCAGGGCACTTCCTCATTCAATCCTATTTTTATTTTCATTTTACCATTATATTGCGAGGCTACCCAAAGTTGAATGAACCTCTCCTCTGTCTGGGTGCCGGGGCCTAAATATATGCCAATGGACTGTTCCAATGTTGGGTGACGTGAAGCCTGATTCTCTGCTATGACATGCAGAATGATTCTCTGCTGACATGAAGCCAGATCCTCTGTTACGGGACCTCTCTCCTCTGCCTGGGTGCTGGGCCTAAATTTATGAAAATGGACTCTTACAGTGGTGGGTGACGTGAAGCCTGATTCTCTGCTATGATATGAAGACTGATTCTCTGCTGACATGAAGCCAGATTGTCTGTTACGGGACCTCTCTCCTCTGCCTGGGTGCTGGGCCTAAATATATGCCAATGGACTGTTGCAGTGGTGGCTGACATGAAGCCTCATTCTCTGCTATGACATGCAGACTAATTCTCTGCTGACATGAAGCCAGATTGTCTGTTACGGGACCTCTCTCCTCTGCCTGGGTGCTGGGCCTAAATTTATGACAATGGACTGTTGCAGTGGTGGGTGACGTGAAGCCTGATTCTCTGCTATGACATGCAGACTGATTCTCTACTGACATGAAGCCAGATTGTCTGTTACGGGACCTCTCTCCTCTGCCTGTGTGCTGGGCCTAAATATATGCCAATGGACTGTTGCAGTGGTGGCTGACGTGAAGCCTCATTCTCTGCTATGACATGCAGACTAATTCTCTGCTGACATGAAGCCAGATTGTCTGTTACGGGACCTCTCTCCTCTGCCTGGGTGCTGGGCCTAAATATATGCCAATGGACTGTTGCAGTGGTGGGTGACGTGAAGCCTCTTTCTCTGCTATGACATGCAGACTAATTCTCTGCTGACATGAAGCCAGATTCTCTGTTACGGGACCTCTCTCCTCTGCCTGGGTGCTGGGCCTAAACTTATGAAAATGGACTCTTACAGTGGTGGCTGACGTGAAGCCTGATTCTCTGCTATGACATGAAGACTGATTCTCTGCTGACATGAAGCCAGATCCTCTGTTACGGGACCTCTCTCCTCTGCCTGGGTGCTGGGCCTAAACTTATGAAAATGGACTCTTACAGTGGTGGGTGACGTGAAGCCTCATTCTCTGCTATGACATGCAGACTAATTCTCTGCTGACATGAAGCCAGATTGTCTGTTACGGGACCTCTCTCCTCTGCCTGGGTGCTGGGCCTAAATTTATGACAATGGACTGTTGCAGTGGTGGGTGACGTGAAGCCTGATTCTCTGCTATGACATGCAGACTGATTCTCTGCTGACATGAAGCCAGATTGTCTGTTACGGGACCTCTCTCCTCTGCCTGTGTGCTGGGCCTAAATATATGCCAATGGACTGTTGCAGTGGTGGCTGACGTGAAGCCTCATTCTCTGCTATGACATGCAGACTAATTCTCTGCTGACATGAAGCCAGATCCTCTGTTACGGGACCTCTCTCCTCTGCCTGTGTGCTGGGCCTAAATTTATGAAAATGGACTCTTACAGTGGTGGGTGACGTGAAGCCTGATTCTCTGCTATGACATGAAGACTGATTCTCTGCTGACATGAAGCCAGATTGTCTGTTACGGGACCTCTCTCCTCTGCCTGGGTGCTGGGCCTAAATATATGCCAATGGACTGTTGCAGTGGTGGCTGACGTGAAGCCTCATTCTCTGCTATGGCATGCAGACTAATTCTCTGCTGACATGAAGCCAGATTCTCTGTTACGGGACCTCTCTCCTCTGCCTGGGTTCCGGGGCCTAAATATCTGAGAATGGACTGTTCCAGTGGTGGGTGACGGGAAGCCAGATTCTCTGCTATGGGACCTCTCTCCAATTGATTTTGGTTAATTTTTATTTATTTAATTTTTATTTTTATTCATTTCCCTATCCACATTTGTTTGCAGGGGATTTACCTACATTCAGAAAAATAAATAAAGTAAAGTCTCTGTTAGATATACTTGTCTTCTCTAGCGCTGCAAATCCGGAGACAATGTGGGAAAAGTCAAATAAGTAAAGTTTTGGAAAAGGATTGCGCTGCAGGAGAAAATTCTTTTGTATAAAAAAAAAAATATAAAAATATATAATAAAAAAAAAAAAATATAATAAAAAGTTCCTTTGGTAGATCTTCAATCAACGTGGTCACAAGCCAACCTCACAACTTAACACTGGTATGGAAATCTGTTCTGAAATGAAAAAGCGCACTATGGTGTAGCAAGTTCCACAAACTTAGCGCCCCTGCGATTGGATTATACTCACAGGGTATCTTGCGAGTAAATGCGTATATGAATGGATGGTGTCTTCAATAGTACTCTGTTGAAAAGAGAGGACTATAGTGTAGCATGTAATTACACTTAAAACGCTTGCTGTAAGGTTATACTCACAGGATGTCCCTTATGAGAGGCTTGGAAGGAATCTGTGCAATCTTCACAGGCAGCTGGGCGGGTGGAGCAGGCAAGGATCAAGATACTCGAGTAGGAATTTCCAAATATCGATCCGACGGATGGAATGCTTCTGCACCTAGATGGTACTAGACCTCAGCTACTCAGAAGGACTAGTTAGTGGAACGGATGCGCACCAAAGAGTCGGATAAAAATTATTTAATGAGAAATAAAATTACAGCTAAAACCACAAGACTAAAGTCTCTGAAATGCCCGACCCGGGTTTCGCCGTGATGCTTCGTCTGGGGCGTTGATACCCTGTGAGTATAATCCAAATGCAGGGGCGCTAAGTTTGTGGAACTTGCTATACCATAGTGCGCTTTTTCATTTCAGAACAGATTTCCATACCAGTGTTAAGTTGTGAGGTTGGCTTGTGACCACGTTGATTGAAGATCTACCAAAGGAACTTTTTATTATATTTTTTTTTTTTTATTATATATTTTTATATTTTTTTTTTTATACAAAAGAATTTTCTCCTGCAGCGCAATCCTTTTCCAAAACTGGATTTACCTACATGTTGCTGCCTTTTGCAGCCCTCTAGCCCTTTCCTGGGCTGTTTTACAGCCTTTTTAGTGCCGGAAAGTTCGGCCGAACTTCTCGAACCCGAACATCCAGGTGTTCGCTCAACTCTATAGGTGACTCATTGTTTTCCTCCACTCAAATTGCTGCTCAGTTTCGAGATTTTTATGAAGCCCTCTTTAACTTACCCCCCTCCAATGATCCAGAAGCCCACAAGTCTCTCATTTCATCCTTCCTAAACTCAGTGACCCTCCAATCTCTGATAGATTCACAAAAACAGGTTTTGGTCTCCCTCTTTACCTTAGATGAACTCTCCACTGCTCTCCATCAGTTACCAGTGGGCAAATGCCCTGGCCCAGATGGTATTCCCGCCTCATATTATAAAACTTTTCAGTGCCAACTTTTACCCCATCTTCTGGATGTTTGCAATCTCACCCTAAAGGGTAGCCTTATCTCCAGGGACATGACGGTAGCACATATCACTTTAATAGCTAAAGAGGAGAAGGATCCAAAACAATGTGCTAATTACAGGCCAATTTCCTTACTCAATTTAGATCTAAAGCTTTTGTCTAAAATGTTGGCAAACCGCTTGGCCAATTTCCTCCCCCTCTTGTTACATAGAGGCCAGGTGGTTTTTGTTCGCAATAGGGAAGGCAGAGACAATACTTCCAGAGTCATAAATGTACTATGCCATGCCTCAGCATCCTCAAAACCTTTACTCTTTTTAAGTACTGACACAGAAAAAGCGTTTGATAGGATCAATTGGACTTATTTGAGAGTAGCTCTGTTGCGTTTCGGACTCCCTAGTCTCTATGTGCAAGCTATTTTTTCTATGTACTCTCTCGCTACTGCTAAGGTAATGGTCAACGGTGTCCTTTCCTCCCCCTTTCACATTTGTAATGGGACTAGACAGGAGTGTTCCCTGTCCCCCTTACATTTGTTTTAGCTCTAGAGCCCCTTTTGGTCTTGTTGAGAAATGATACCAATATCAATAGCGTTAAACTGGGAGGACAAATTGGCGGCCTTTTCTGACGACGTCATGGTTATGACCATCAACTCCACGGTTTCTCTCCCCCTCATATAAAACCACCTACAAAACTATAGTGTAGTCTCTAATTTCAAAATTTATGAAAAATCGCAAATTATGAGTACTGGCCTTCCCTCACATGTCAAACAGACCTTAAAGATCAATTCACCCTTTGACTGGTCATCCCCTTTCTTAACCTACCTAGGTGAAGAGATAAGTCCATCCATCCCTGATCTCTTTGCACTTAATTATACCCCCTTGCTCCAATATATGTTTAAAGCCATAGACAATCTTAATCTCCGTACCCCATACTTATCCTGGTTTGGGCTCAAGAATCTCCTGTTGTCACTGATCATACCTCGTCTCACTTACCTCCAACAAGTTCTACCTTTCCCTATACCTAAAACATACTATGAGTCCATTAGGAAAAAATTCAGATCCTTTATTTGTAATGGAAGGAAAACGAGACTCTCATACTCCCAACTCTCAAAACCAGTATCAGCGGGAGGAATTGGTCTCCCGGACCCTGAGGTTTATGGCAATGCTATACTCCTTTCTAGAGAAATTGAGTTGCTAAGAAATAGTCCCGAAAAAGCGTGGGTCCCACTAGAACAACACTTAATGGGAAGACCTCTGCAGTCTCTACTTTTGGGAGGCCAAAATCCGAACTTCACCTCTTCCACCTCATATCCAATCTTACGAGCCCCTCTGAATGCTTGGAAATGGTCACTTTCCACACACTGCTTAATCCCCTTTGCCTCTCCTCTTCTACTAGTCAGTGATGTGATTGGAACGATCTCCCCTGATAGGTTGACTTCTACCCCAAGAGAGTTAAGGAACTCATCCACCCCCATTATCTCTCTCCTGGGAAGCTCTAGAGATATTATTAGTGCTTGCGACATCATAGAGACTCTAAAACCCCAGCCTAGTGGCTTAACCCTAATCACATACCTTAGACAGTTCATATCTCACAATACAGGTGAAGGCGAACTCCTTCGTCCTTTGGTCTGGATTGAATCCTTGATTTCCGTTCCGAAACCGCCTAAAAAGCTAATTTTGCATATATACAATAGGCTGAGAGCAACCCGCTTAATAGTTAAACCTGCCTTCATCCGACAATGGGAAAAAGATCTAAACAGAGACCTCCCCCTTTCCATGCTCCCCAAACTCTTTCTGTCTGCCCTTAAGTCGTCTAGATGTGTTAGGATCCAGGAGAATAGCTACAATTTAATCTCTAGATGGTACATAACCCCAGTGAAATCCTGTCTCTTCTCTGATGGTTCCTCGAATGTTTGCTGGAGGTGCAGAGGTGACAGAGGTTCCTTTTTCCACATCTGGTGGGACTGTCCCAAAATACACGAATGGTGGAAAATCATATTTGATACCAGTAATGAAATATGCCTCACAGCCGTGAAGGCCTCTCCTAGCAAAGCCTTACTTGCTTGTTTTGACAAAGATATCCAATCCCCCCCTTCATTCTTCTTCAAACAACTATTGATTGCCGCAAGGCTCCTTATACCTAAATTCTGGTTGCAAACTGCTCTTCCCTCAATATTACAATGGAAGCAGAAAGTTGACCAGATATACCGTTTTGAGGAAATTTTTGCATGGGAGTCTGGTACTCACCTGCAATTCATGAAAAAATGGTACCTGTGGCTTGTCCATAGGTTCACACTTCCCCACTTGGGTCAAGTCTAAACTCTCAGGCCTAGTATGTCCTTCTCTAACAATCCACACTCTGCCGCAACCTCGCGGCTTTCTCCAGTCTAACACTACAATGTTCACCTTTACTGACCTAATACTTCCAGAACAGTTGCTTCTTATCCATAAGAACCCTCTACCTTGGGACCTTTCCCTTCCCCTTGTAAGGATTCATATAATACACTATAAACTAGGATATCGATACCATGTGTCTTTGATAATTGTCAATATTACTTTATATGTTGCTTGCCTATCGTATGCCACATTCTGTACCACCCTTGGATCTGTTATACTGTGGATTTGCTACCCTGCTGATATAATCTCTTTCATTGTCTCACCCTGTACTGTGTTACACTGTTCCTGTAATTACATGGTTATTGTGTTTTTACAAAACTAATAAAAATTTTTTAACTAATTTTAAAAAAAAAGGCAATTTTGGGCAAAAAACTAAATTTGCAGCCTTTTCTGCATCTGTCAGTGTGAGATACACGCATTAGATACTGGTGTTCTATTCTATTATTTAAAAAAAACACAAATTTTGGGCAAAAAACTAAATTTGCAGCCTTTGCTGCATCTGTCAGTGTGAGATACACGCGTTAGATACTGCTGTTCTATTCTGTTATTAAAAAAAACACCCATTTTGGGCAAGAGCCCAAATTTGAGGAGAGCGTCAAATAAGGGACGTGGCCCTGGTCGCGGTGCTGCTGGTGGATATCCTGTTGCAGGGAGAGGACGTGGTCAATCAGTGACAGCTACACGCACAAGTGAAACACCTTCCTCAGGTGCGAGTAGGTGACAGAACCTTCAGCGTTATTTGGTTGGGCCTAATGCGGCTTTATGAATGGTGAGGCCAGAACAAGTACAGGCAATAGTAGAATGGGTTGCTGACAGTGCCTTCAGTTCCTTTACATTGTCTCCCACCCATTCTCCTGCTGAAAGATCAGAGTTGGCACCTGCAGCCGATGTCCATCAGTCTTTCACCTCACCCCCTAACAAATCAGCCAAGCAGTCTGAGCCCCACGTCATGCAGCAGTCTCTTCTGCTTCTAGATGACCCTGCTAGCAGGGTTTCCCAGGGCTATCCACCTAGTCCTGCCCCATAAGTGGAAGAGATTGAGTGCACCGATGCCCAATCACTTATGTTTAGAGTTGAGCGAACACCTGGATGTTCGGGTTCGAGAAGTTCGGCCGAACATCCCGGAAATGTTCGGGTTCGGGATCCGAACCCGATCCGAACTTCGTCCCGAACCCGAACCCCATTGAAGTCAATGGGGACCCGAACTTTTCGGCACTAAAAAGGCTGTAAAACAGCCCAGGAAAGAGCTAGAGGGCTGCAAAAGGCAGCAACATGTAGGTAAATCCCCTGCAAACAAATGTGGATAGGGAAATGAATTAAAATAAAAATTAAATAAATAAAAATTAACCAAAATCAATTGGAGAGAGGTTCCATAGCAGAGAATCTGGCTTCCCGTCACCCACCACTGGAACAGTCCATTCTCAGATATTTAGGCCCCGGCACCCAGGCAGAGGAGAGAGGTCCCGTAACAGAGAATCTGTCTTCATGTCAGCAGAGAATTAGTCTGCATGTCATAGCAGAGAATGAGGCTTCACGTCAGCCACCACTGCAACAGTCCATTGGCATATATTTAGGCCCAGCACACACACAGGCAGAGGAGAGAGGTCCCGTAACAGAGAATCTGGCTTCATGTCAGCAGAGAATCAGTCTGCATGTCATAGCAGAGAATCAGGCTTCACGTCAGCCACCACTGCAACAGTCCATTGTCATAAATTTAGGCCCAGCACCCAGGCAGAGGAGAGAGGTCCCGTAACAGAGAATCTGGCTTCATGTCAGCAGAGAATCAGTCTTCATATCATAGCAGAGAATCAGGCTTCACGTCACCCACCACTGTAAGAGTCAATTTTCATAAATTTAGGCCCAGAACCCAGGCAGAGGAGAAAGGTCCCGTAACAGACAATCTGGCTTCATGTCAGCAGAGAATCAGTCTTCATATCATAGCAGAGAATCAGGCTTCACGTCACCCACCACTGTAAGAGTCAATTTTCATAAATTTAGGCCCAGAACCCAGGCAGAGGAGAAAGGTCCCGTAACAGACAATCTGGCTTCATGTCAGCAGAGAATCAGTCTTCATATCATAGCAGAGAATCAGGCTTCACGTCACCCACCACTGTAAGAGTCAATTTTCATAAATTTAGGCCCAGAACCCAGGCAGAGGAGAAAGGTCCCGTAACAGACAATCTGGCTTCATGTCAGCAGAGAATCAGTCTTCATATCATAGCAGAGAATCAGGCTTCACGTCACCCACCACTGTAAGAGTCAATTTTCATAAATTTAGGCCCAGAACCCAGGCAGAGGAGAAAGGTCCCGTAACAGACAATCTGGCTTCATGTCAGCAGAGAATCAGTCTTCATATCATAGCAGAGAATCAGGCTTCACGTCACCCACCACTGTAAGAGTCAATTTTCATAAATTTAGGCCCAGAACCCAGGCAGAGGAGAAAGGTCCCGTAACAGACAATCTGGCTTCATGTCAGCAGAGAATCAGTCTTCATATCATAGCAGAGAATCAGGCTTCACGTCACCCACCACTGTAAGAGTCAATTTTCATAAATTTAGGCCCAGAACCCAGGCAGAGGAGAAAGGTCCCGTAACAGACAATCTGGCTTCATGTCAGCAGAGAATCAGTCTTCATATCATAGCAGAGAATCAGGCTTCACGTCACCCACCACTGTAAGAGTCAATTTTCATAAATTTAGGCCCAGAACCCAGGTAGAGGAGAAAGGTCCCGTAACAGACAATCTGGCTTCATGACAGCAGAGAATCAGTCTGCATGTCATAGCAGAGAATCAGGCTTCACGTCAGCCACCACTGCAACAGTCCATTGTCATAAATTTAGGCCCAGCACCCAGGCAGAGGAGAGAGGTCCCGTAAAAGAGGATCTGGCTTCATGTCAGCAGAGAATCAGTCTGCATGTCATAGCAGAGAATCAGGCTTCACGTCAGCCACCACTGCAACAGTCCATTGTCATAAATTTAGGCCCAGCACCCAGGCAGAGGAGAGAGGTCCCGTAACAGAGGATCTGGCTTCATGTCAGCAGAGAATCAGTCTGCATGTCATAGCAGAGAATCAGGCTTCACGTCAGCCACCACTGCAACAGTCCATTGTCATAAATTTAGGCCCAGCACCCAGGCAGAGGAGAGAGGTCCCGTAACAGACAATCTGGCTTCATGTCAGCAGAGAATTAGTCTGCATGTCATAGCAGAGAATCAGGCTTCATGTCAGCCACCACTGCAACAGTCCATTGGCATATATTTAGGCCTAGCACACAGGCAGAGGAGAGGTTCATTCAACTTTGGGTAGCATCGCAATATAATGGTAAAATGAAAATAAAAATAGGATTGAATGAGGAAGTGCCCTGGAGTCCAATAATATATGGTTATGGGGAGGTAGTTAATGTCTAATCTGGACAAGGGACGGACAGGTCCTGTGGGATCCATGCCTGGTTCATTTTTATGAACGTCAGCTTGTCCACATTGGCTGTAGACAGGCGGCTGCGTTTGTCTGTAATGACGCCCCCTGCCGTGCTGAATACACGTTCAGACAAAACGCTGGCTGCCGGGCAGGCCAGCACCTCCAAGGCATAAAAGGCTAGCTCTGGCCACGTGGACAATTTAGAGACCCAGAAGTTGAATGGGGCCGAACCATCAGTCAGTACGTGGAGGGGTGTGCACACGTACTGTTCCACCATGTTAGTGAAATGTTGCCTCCTGCTAACACGTTGCGTATCAGGTGGTGGTGCAGTTAGCTGTGGCGTGTTGACAAAAGTTTTCCACATCTCTGCCATGCTAACCCTGCCCTCAGAGGAGCTGGCCGTGACACAGCTGCCTTGGCGACCTCTTGCTCCTCCTCTGCCTTGGCCTTGGGCTTCCACTTGTTCCCCTGTGACATTTGGGAATGCTCTCAGTAGCGCGTCTACCAACGTGCGCTTGTACTCGCGCATCTTCCTATCACGCTCCAGTGCAGGAAGTAAGGTGGGCACATTGTCTTTGTAGCGTGGATCCAGCAGGGTGGCAACCCAGTAGTCCGCACAGGTTAAAATGTGGGCAACTCTGCTGTCGTTGCGCAGGCACTGCAGCATGTAGTCGCTCATGTGTGCCAGGCTGCCCAGGGGTAAGGACAAGCTGTCCTCTGTGGGAGGCGTATCGTCATCGTCCTGCCTTTCCCCCCAGCCACGCACCAGTGATGGACCCGAGCTGCGTTGGGTGCCACCCCGCTGTGACCATGCTTCATCCTCATCCTCCTCCACCTCCTCCTCATCCTCGTCCTCCTCGTCCTCCAGTAGTGGGCCCTGGCTGGCCACATTTGTACCTGGCCTCTGCTGTTGCAAAAAACCTCCCTCTGAGTCACTTCGAAGAGACTGGCCTGAAAGTGCTAAAAATGACCCCTCTTCCTCATCCTCCTCCTCCTCCTCCTGGGCCACCTCCTGTTCCATCATCGCCCTAAGTGTTTTCTCAAGGAGACATAGAAGTGGTATTGTAACGCTGATAACGGTGTCATCGCCACTGGCCATGTTGGTGGAGTACTCGAAACAGCGCAACAGGGCACACAGGTCTCGCATGGAGGCCCAGTCATTGGTGGTGAAGTGGTGCTGTTCTGTAGTGCGACTGACCCGTGCGTGCTGCAGCTGAAACTCCACTATGGCCTGCTGCTGCTCGCACAGTCTGTCCAGCATGTGCAAGGTGGAGTTCCACCTGGTGGGCACGTCGCATATGAGGCGGTGAGCGGGAAGGCCGAAGTTACGCTGTAGCGCAGACAGGCGAGCAGCGGCAGGATGTGAACGCCGGAAGCGCGAACAGACGGCCCGCACTTTATGCAGCAGCTCTGACATGTCGGGGTAGTTGTGAATGAACTTCTGCACCACCAAATTCAGCACATGCGCCAAGCAAGGGATGTGCGTCAAATTGGCTAGTCCCAGAGCTGCAACGAGATTTCGCCCATTATCACACACCACCAGGCCGGGCTTGAGGCTCACCGGCAGCAACCACTCGTCGGTCTGTTGTTCAATACCCCGCCACAACTCCTGTGCGGTGTGGGGCCTGTCCCCCAAACATATGAGTTTCAGAATGGCCTGCTGACGTTTACCCCGGGCTGTGCTGAAGTTGGTGGTGAAGGTGTGTGGCTGACTGGATGAGCAGGTGGAAGAAGAGGAGGAGGAAGCCGAGAAGGAGGAGGTGGCAACAGGAGGCAAAGAATGTTGCCCTGCGATCCTTGGCGGCGGCAGGACGTGCGCCAAACAGCTCTCCGCCTGGGGCCCAGCTGCCACTACATTTACCCAGTGTGCAGTTAGGGAGATATAGCGTCCCTGGCCGTGCTTACTGGTCCACGTATCTGTGGTTAGGTGGACCTTGCTACAGATGGCGTTGCGCAGTGCACACTTGATTTTATCGGATACTTGGTTGTGCAGGGAAGGCACGGCTCTCTTGGAGAAGTAGTGCCGGCTGGGAACAACATACTGTGGGACAGCAAGCGACATGAGCTGTTTGAAGCTGTCTGTGTCCACCAGCCTAAATGACAGCATTTCATAGGCCAGTAGTTTAGAAATGCTGGCATTCAGGGCCAGGGATCGAGGGTGGCTAGGTGGGAATTTACGCTTTCTATCAAATGTTTGTGAGATGGAGAGCTGAACGCTGGCGTGTGACATGGTTGAGACGCTTGGTGACGGAGGTGGTGGTGGTGGTGTTGGTGGTACATCCCCTGTTTGCTGGGCGGCAGGTGCCAACGTTCCTCCAGAGGCGGAGGAAGAGGCCGAGGCGGCAGCAGCAGAATAGGCCGAGGCGGCAGCAGCAGAAGAGGTAGCAGGGGGAGCCTGAGTGACTTCCTTGGTTTTAAGGTGTTTACTCCACTGCAGTTCATGCTTTGCATGCAGGTGCCTGGTCATGCAGGTTGTGCTCAGGTTCAGAACGTTAATGCCTCGCTTCAGGCTCTGATGGCACAGCGTGCAAACCACTCGGGTCTTGTCGTCAGCACATTGTTTGAAGAAGTGCCATGCCAGGGAACTCCTTGAAGCTGCCTTTGGGGTGCTCGGTCCCAGATGGCGGCGGTCAGTAGCAGGCGGAGTCTCTTGGCGGCGGGTGTTCTGCTTTTGCCCACTGCTCCCTCTTTTGCTACGCTGTTGGCTCGGTCTCACCACTGCCTCTTCCTCCGAACTGTGAAAGTCAGTGGCACGACCTTCATTCCATGTGGGGTCTAGGACCTCATCGTCCCCTGCATCGTCTTCCACCCAGTCTTGATCCCTGACCTCCTGTTCAGTCTGCACACTGCAGAAAGACGCAGCAGTTGGCACCTGTGTTTCGTCATCATCAGAGACATGCTGAGGTGGTATTCCCATGTCCTCATCATCAGGAAACATAAGTGGTTGTGCGTCAGTGCATTCTATGTCTTTCACCGCTGGGGAAGGGCTAGGTGGATGCCCTTGGGAAACCCTGCCAGCGGAGTCTTCAAACAGCATAAGAGACTGCTGCATAACTTGAGGCTGAGACAGTTTCCCTGGTATGCATGGGGGTGATGTGACAGACTGATGGGGTTGGTTTTCAGGCGCCATCTGTGCGCTTTCTGCAGAAGACTGGGTGGGAGATAATGTGAACGTGCTGGATCCACTGTCGGCCACCCAATTGACTAATGCCTGTACCTGCTCAGGCCTTACCATCCTTAGAACGGCATTGGGCCCCACCATATATCGCTGTAAATTCTGGCGGCTACTGGGACCTGAGGTAGTTGGTACACTAGGACGTGTGGATGTGGCAGAACGGCCACGTCCTCTCCCAGCACCAGAGGGTCCACTAACACCACCACGACCATGTCCACGTCCGCGTCCCTTACTAGATGTTTTTCTCATTGTTATGGTTCACCACAACAACAAATATATTATTTGGCCCAATGTATTGTATTCAAATTCAGCGGGATATAAATTTGAGGCCTAGTATTTAGGCGCTGGGTGACCGGTATGGATTTAGTGACAGAATTAGACTTGGAAATGCACAGAAGCGTGTGTGTGAAGTTATTCTGAATGACCCAATGTGCACCTTGAATATTATATACCCTTTTTGGGATAGATTTCAAATAGCTCTGATATAGCAGGAACCACTAAATTATGAAATTGCTAAATTGGGAATTGTACTTCAACCCAGAACAAAAAATGTGCTTTGACGGGCACTAAATAACTTTCCCAGCTACAACAGGACAGCGGTAACGAGAGATTTAGAGGGATTTAAATTTGAGGCCTAGTATTTAGGCGCTGGGTGACAGGTATGGGTTTAGTGACAGAATTAGACTTGGAAATACACAGTAGCGGGTGTGTGTGAAGTTATTCTGAATGACCCAATGTGCACCTTCAATATTATATACCCTTTTTGGGATAGATTTCAAATAGCTCTGATATAGCAGGAACCACTAAATTATGAAATTGCTAAATTGGGAATTGTACTTCAACCCAGAACAAAAAATGTGCTTTGACGGACACTAAATATCTTGCCCAGCAACAACAGTACAGCGGGTAACGAGAGATTTAGAGGGATTTAAATTTGAGGCCTAGTATTTAGGCGCTGGGTCACCGGTATGGATTTAGTGACAGAATTAGACTTGGAAATGCACAGAAGCGTGTGTGTGAAGTTATTCTGAATGACCCTATGTGCACCTTCAATATTATATACCCTTTTAGGGATAGATTTCAAATAGCTCTGATATAGCAGAAACCACTAAATTATGAAATTGCTAAATTGGGAATTGTACTTCAACCCAGAACAAAAAATGTGCTTTGACGGACACTAAATATCTTGCCCAGCAACAACAGTACAGCGGTGGGTAACGAGAGATTTAGAGGGATTTAAATTTGAGGCCTAGTATTTAGGCGCTGGGTCACCGGTATGGATTTAGTGACAGAATTAGACTTGGAAATGCACAGAAGCGTGTGTGTGAAGTTATTCTGAATGACCCTATGTGCACCTTCAATATTATATACCCTTTTAGGGATAGATTTCAAATAGCTCTGATATAGCAGAAACCACTAAATTATGAAATTGCTAAATTGGGAATTGTACTTCAACCCAGAACAAAAAATGTGCTTTGACGGACACTAAATATCTTGCCCAGCAACAACAGTACAGCGGTGGGTAACGAGAGATTTAGAGGGATTTAAATTTGAGGCCTAGTATTTAGGCGCTGGGTCACCGGTATGGATTTAGTGACAGAATTAGACTTGGAAATGCACAGAAGCGTGTGTGTGAAGTTATTCTGAATGACCCTATGTGCACCTTCAATATTATATACCCTTTTAGGGATAGATTTCAAATAGCTCTGATATAGCAGAAACCACTAAATTATGAAATTGCTAAATTGGGAATTGTACTTCAACCCAGAACAAAAAATGTGCTTTGACGGACACTAAATATCTTGCCCAGCAACAACAGTACAGCGGTGGGTAACGAGAGATTTAGAGGGATTTAAATTTGAGGCCTAGTATTTAGGCGCTGGGTCACCGGTATGGATTTAGTGACAGAATTAGACTTGGAAATGCACAGAAGCGTGTGTGTGAAGTTATTCTGAATGACCCTATGTGCACCTTCAATATTATATACCCTTTTAGGGATAGATTTCAAATAGCTCTGATATAGCAGAAACCACTAAATTATGAAATTGCTAAATTGGGAATTGTACTTCAACCCAGAACAAAAAATGTGCTTTGACGGACACTAAATATCTTGCCCAGCAACAACAGTACAGCGGTGGGTAACGAGAGATTTAGAGGGATTTAAATTTGAGGCCTAGTATTTAGGCGCTGGGTCACCGGTATGGATTTAGTGACAGAATTAGACTTGGAAATGCACAGAAGCGTGTGTGTGAAGTTATTCTGAATGACCCTATGTGCACCTTCAATATTATATACCCTTTTAGGGATAGATTTCAAATAGCTCTGATATAGCAGAAACCACTAAATTATGAAATTGCTAAATTGGGAATTGTACTTCAACCCAGAACAAAAAATGTGCTTTGACGGACACTAAATATCTTGCCCAGCAACAACAGTACAGCGGTGGGTAACGAGAGATTTAGAGGGATTTAAATTTGAGGCCTAGTATTTAGGCGCTGGGTCACCGGTATGGATTTAGTGACAGAATTAGACTTGGAAATGCACAGAAGCGTGTGTGTGAAGTTATTCTGAATGACCCTATGTGCACCTTCAATATTATATACCCTTTTAGGGATAGATTTCAAATAGCTCTGATATAGCAGAAACCACTAAATTATGAAATTGCTAAATTGGGAATTGTACTTCAACCCAGAACAAAAAATGTGCTTTGACGGACACTAAATATCTTGCCCAGCAACAACAGTACAGCGGTGGGTAACGAGAGATTTAGAGGGATTTAAATTTGAGGCCTAGTATTTAGGCGCTGGGTGACAGGTATGGGTTTAGTGACAGAATTAGACTTGGAAATACACAGTAGCGGGTGTGTGTGAAGTTATTCTGAATGACCCAATGTGCACCTTCAATATTATATACCCTTTTAGGGATAGATTCCAAATAGCTCTGATATAGCAGGAACCACTAAATTATGAAATTGCTAAATTGGGAATTGTACTTCAACCCAGAACAAAAAATGTGCTTTGACGGACACTAAATATCTTGCCCAGCAACAACAGTACAGCGGGTAACGAGAGATTTAGAGGGATTTAAATTTGAGGCCTAGTATTTAGGCGCTGGGTGACAGGTATGGGTTTAGTGACAGAATTAGACTTGGAAATACACAGTAGCGGGTGTGTGTGAAGTTATTCTGAATGACCCAATGTGCACCTTCAATATTATATACCCTTTTAGGGATAGATTCCAAATAGCTCTGATATAGCAGGAACCACTAAATTATGAAATTGCTAAATTGGGAATTGTACTTCAACCCAGAACAAAAAATGTGCTTTGACGGACACTAAATATCTTGCCCAGCAACAACAGTACAGCGGTAACGAGAGATTTAGAGGGATTTAAATTTGAGGCCTAGTATTTAGGCGCTGGGTGACAGGTATGGGTTTAGTGACAGAATTAGACTTGGAAATACACAGTAGCGGGTGTGTGTGAAGTTATTCTGAATGACCCAATGTGCACCTTCAATATTATATACCCTTTTTGGGATAGATTTCAAATAGCTCTGATATAGCAGGAACCACTAAATTATGAAATTGCTAAATTGGGAATTGTATTTCAACCCAGAACAAGAAATGTGCTTGAACGGACACTAAATAACTCGCCCAGCTACAGCACTAGGGACAGATTTAGCTGGATATAAATTTGAGGCCTAGTATTTAGGCGCTGGGTGACCGGTATGGATTTAGTGACAGAATTAGACTGGAATATGGCCAAAAAATAAACAGACTATTGCTGGTTAAATGCACTTGGTGTGACAGCTTCACCCTGATGTAGGCTTTAGCCAAAAAACAACCACACCATTGAGGGTTAAATGCACTTGGTGACAGGCGCAGCTTGCCCCTGATTTTGTATATGGCCAAAAAATGAACAGACTATTGCTGGTTAAATGCACTTGGTGTGACAGCTTCACCCTGATGTAGGCTTTAGCCAAAAAACAACCACACCATTGAGGGTTAAATGCACTTGGTGACAGGCGCAGCTTGCCCCTGATTTTGTATATGGCCAAAAAATGAACAGACTATTGCTGGTTAAATGCACTTGGTGTCACAGCTTCACCCTGATGTAGGCTTTAGCCAAAAAACAACCACACCATTGAGGGTTAAATGCACTTGGTGACAGGCGCAGCTTGCCCCTGATTTTGTATATGGCCAAAAAATGAACAGACTATTGCTGGTTAAATGCACTTGGTGTGACAGCTTCACCCTGATGTAGGCTTTAGCCAAAAAACAACCACACCATTGAGGGTTAAATGCACTTGGTCGCAGCTTGTGCTGGCGCACCACAAGACACAAAATGGCCGCCGATCACCCCAGAAAAATGAGACTGACAAACGGTCTGTGCAGCCTAAAAACAGTGAGCAATTGAGGATCAGCAGCTCAATGATCCACAGCTGCAGATCGATCAGTTAATCAAGTCCTTTGGAGGAGTTAATCTGCCTAATCTCGCCCTACTGTCGCAGCCGCAACCTCTCCCTACGCTAATCAGAGCAGAGTGACGGGCGGCGCTATGTGACTCCAGCTTAAATAGAGGCTGGGTCACATGGTGCTCTGGCCAATCACAGCCATGCCAATAGTAGGCATGGCTGTGATGGCCTCTTGGGGCAAGTAGTATGACGCTTGTTGATTGGCTGCTTTGCAGCCTTTCAAAAAGCGCCAAGAAAGCGTCACAAAAGCGCCAAGAAAGCGACGAACACCGAACCCGAACCCGGACTTTTACGAAAATGTCCGGGTTCGGGTCCGTGTCACGGACACCCCAAAATTCGGTACGAACCCGAACTATACAGTTCGAGTTCGCTCATCCCTACTTATGTTTCAAGATGAGTATATGGGACGACCACCGCAACACCTCTTGGATGATGATGAAACGCAGGTGCCAACTGCTGTGGCTTTTGAAAGTGTGCAGACCGACAAGGAGGGCAGGGGTGAAGACTGGGTGGAAGATGATGTGGAGGATGATGAGGTCCTCGACCCCACATGGAATCAAGGTCATGAGAGTGACCTGTGTAGTTTGGAGGAAGAGGCAGTGGTTGCACAGAGCCATCAGCACAGCAGAAGAGGGAGCAGGGTGCAAAAGCGGACCGGCCGTCACCTAGACAGTATGCCTGCTACTGCCCACCGCAGCAAGGGACTGAGCACACCAAAGCCAGCTCCAAGGAGTTCCCTGGTGTGGCAATTCTTCAGACAATGTGCTGACGACAAGACAGGAGTGGTTTGCACACTGTGCAATCAGAGCCTGAAGCGAGGCATAAACGTTCTAAACCTCAGCACAACCTGCATGACCAGGCAAATTGCAAAGCACGAGCTGCAGTGGAGTAAACACCTCAAAAAACAAGAAAGTTCTCTGGCTCCTCCTGCCTCCTCTTCTGCTGCAGTCTCGGCCTCTTCATCCACCTCTGGAGTGACAGTGGCACCTGCCACCCGGCAAACAGAGGATCTGCCAGCAACATCACCACCTGGGTCACCAAGCATCTCCACAATGTCCCACGGAAGCGTTCAGCTCTTCATCTCCCAAACACTGGAGCTGAAGAGGAGGTACCCCCCTACCCAACCGCAATCCCTGGCCCTGAAAGTCAGCATTTCAAAATTCCTGGCCTTTGAAATGCTGTCATTCCATCTGGTGGGGACAGAGAGTTATGGCCGTGGCTGTCCCACAGTACGTCGTGCCCAGCCGCCACTACTTTTCCAGGCGAGCCATCTTTTCCCTGCACAATCGAGTGGGGGACAAAATCAGGTGTGCACTGCGCAACGCCATCTTTGGCAAGGTCCAACTAACTACAGATACGTGGACCAGTAAGCACGGTCAGGGACATTATATCTCCCTAACAGCACACTGGGTAAATGCAGTGGCAGCTGGGCCTGAGGCGGATAGCAGTTTGGCGCATGTCCTTCCACCACTGAGGATTGCAGGGTGTTTCAGTTTTCCTCCTGTTGCTTCCTCCTCCTACTCTGCTTCCTCATCCTCTGCCGCCTCCTCATCCGGTCAGCGTAACACCTTCACCACCAACTTCAACACAGCCAGGGGACAGCAGGCAGTTTTAAAACTTATCTGTTTGGGGGACAAACCTCACACTGCGCAGGAGCTGTGGACGGTCATGGAACAACAGACTGATGAGTGGGCCTGGTGCTGTGCGATAATGGGTGAAATCTCATAGCAGCTCTGAAACTAGCAGCTCTGAGACGCACATCCCTTGCCTGGCGCATGTGCTGAATTTGGTGGTGCAGAAGTTCCCCAATATGTCAGAGCTGCTGCATAAAGTGCGGGCTGTCTGTGCGCGCTTTCATCGTTCTCACCCTGCTGCTGCTCTCCTGACAGCGCTGCAGCTTAACTTTGGCCTTTCCGCTCACCACCTCATATGCGACGTGCCCACAAGGTGGAACTCCACCTTGCACATGCTGGCCAGAATGTCCAAGCAGCAGCAGGCAATGGTGGAGTTTCAGCTGCAGCGCACACGGATGAGTCGCTCTGCAGAACAGCACCACTTCACCACCAATGACTGGGCCTCCATGCGAGACCTGTGTTCCTTGTTGCGCTGTTTTGAGTACTTCACCAACATGGCCAGTACCGATAACACCGTTCTCAGCGTTACTTTCCCACTTCTATGCCTCCTTGAAAAAACGCTTCTGGCGATGATGGAAGTGGATGTGGCCTAGGAGGAGGAGAAGGAAGAGGGATCATTTCATAGCGTTTCCAGCCAGTCATTCACAAGTGGCTCCGAGGGTGGGTTCCTGCACCCACAAACACCAGGTACACAATTGTCCAGCCAGGGCACAGTTCTGGAGGATGACAAGGTAGAGGATGAGGAGGAGGAGATGAGGTGGAGGAACCGTGTTCACAGCAGGGTGGCACCCAAACCAGCTCATGGCCATCACTGGTGCATGTCTGGAGGGATACAGAGGACACAAACAATACACCTCCCAGAAAAGGACAGCTTTTCGTTGCCTCTGGGCAGCCTGGCACACATGAGTGATTACATGCTGCAGTGTCTCCGCAACGACGGCCGAGTCGCCGACATTCTAACTTGTGCTGATTATTGGGTTGCCACGTTGCTGTATCCCCGTTACAAGGACAAAGTACCGTACTTAATTCCGTTACTGGTGCATGATCGTAAGATGCGCGAGTACAAGCGCACATTGGTAGACGCACTGCTGGTGGCATTCCCACCTGACAGCGGGGGCACAGTGGAAGCAAAAGGCAAAGGCAGAGGAGGAGGAAGAGGTCACCAACACAGCTGGGGCACCACCAGCACCTCAGAAACAGGGTTAGCATGGCCGAAATGTGGAAAAACTTTGTCAGCACGCCACAACAACCAGCACCACCAGCTGATATGGAACGTCTTAGCATGAGGCAGCATTTCACCAATATGGTGGAGCAGTATGTGTGCACATGCCTACACGTACTAAATGATGGTCTGCCCCCTCTTAACTTCTGGGTCTCCAAATTGGTCACATGGCCTTGGAGGTGCTGGCCTGTCTTGCAGCCAGTGTATTGTCTTAACAAGTGTTTAGCACGACAGGGGGCTTTATCACAGACAAGCGCAGCTGCCTGTTTACAGCTAATGTGGACACGCTCACGTTCATTAAAATGAACCAGGCATGGATCCCAGAGGACTTGTCCGTACCTTGTACAGAATAGACATGTATACCGGCCTTACACAGCCATTGTTATACTACAGCGCAATTGCTCATTGTTGTATTTTTGATATTTCCAACTCTTTTGGAGTGTACCCTAATTAAAAAAATAAAATAAAAAAACTGTGTTGGCTACCTCGTCCTCCTCCACCACCGCTTCAATCTACACCGCTACATTCACCGCCTCCTCAAACCCCTACTCCATATGGACCTCCACCTCATAGATCAAGATTATTATTTTTTTATTTGTGCGTGTTTTATTTTATGTCATTTCACTAATTTGTCTGTTACATTTTCGGGTGAAATTAACCAATTTTTGGCTGTGATATACCACTGCTTTACCTAGTAGACAGGTAAAAAAAATCATTAATTTATCTATTACATATTTGGGTGAAATTCACAAATTTTTGGGTGTGATATACCCTGCACTACCTAGTAGACTGGTAAAAACATTTCACTAATTTGTCTGTTACATCCTGGGGTGAAATTAACCAATTTTTTGGTGTGATATATAGTGATGGACGAACATCTGCCGGGACGGTTCGCAAACGCGCTCAAATGTTCGTGAACCGCAATTTCGCAGCGGGTTCCATTCATTTTAATGGCAGGCGAACCTGAAAAACCTTCAGCTCATATTTTCAGCCAAGAAATAATTACTAGAAGTGCACAAATAGTCCCAACCATGGACAGTGACATACCAGATGTATTATTCGAATTTGCAAACTACATTCATTATTTTTAACACCCCGCTTCAATCAGTTTTTTTGGGGGGCGACTGGTATATAACACCAGTAGAAATTATTTGTTCCAATAATGCTGGTCCCTCTATATACCTGCAGTATCGCAGCAGAATTGCACACAACTGTCGCACAATACAAATGCACTATAATATACTTTCTAACATAGAAAGTATATTATATCATTGTACAAGGAAGGCAATCTATTAGAATATACATAAGGATAAAACGTAACCTTTAATAATTTTACTATGAGGATCCATTCACACGTCCGTAAGTGTTTTGCGGATCCGCAAAACACGGACACCGGCAATGTGCATTCCGCAATTTGTGGACCGCACATCGCTGACACTATAATAGAAAATGCCTAATCTTGTCTGCAATTGCAGACAAGAATAGGACATGTTCAATTTTTTTGTGGAAACGGAAGCACAGATGCGGAAGTGTGAATCCGCAAATGCGGATGCGGACAGCACATTCCGGCCCCATTGAAAATGAATGGGTCTGCACCCATTTCGCAAAATTGCGGAACGGATGCGGACCCATTTTGCTGACGTGTGAATGGAAAAGATATCACTCAAAATGAAAATAAATTAAATTATTAAAGTTAAAGGGGTTCTGCACTTTGTTTTAACTGATGATCTATCCTCTAGATAGATCATCAGCATCTGATCGGTGGGGGTTCGACACCCAGGACCCCCCGCTGATCAACTGTTTGAGAAGGCAGCGGCGTGGCCTTCTCACTATTTACTGCCAGCCCAGTGACGTCACGACTAGTATCAACTAGCGTGGGAGGGGCTAAGCTCCATTCAAGTGAACAGAGCTTAGCCCCGCCCACGCTAGTTGATACTAGTCGTGACGTCACTGGGTCAGCGGTAAACAGCGAGAAGGCCGCGCCGCTGCTGGAGCGCAGCTGCCTTCTCAAACAGCTGATCGGTGGGGGTCCTGAGTGTCGGACCCCCGCCGATCAGATGCTGATGATCTATCCAGAGGATAGATCATCAGCTAAAACAAAGTGCAGAACCCCCGTAAGCAAAAAGCATAGATGTGGTAGGCAATAACAAGTGCTCGACGGCACTAAATCAGGTGCTCGGCGGCACCAAATCAGAAACCATATGTCCTACCACAATCCGGGGGGGTTCCAGTGCAGATCCATGAATCCCAGAGGGAAAGCAAAAAACATTTATCCCTGGGCTAGATGATGAAGTGGTATTGGAGGACAGGGTGGGCAAAGAACTGACCCTGATATTGCCCTACAAGGGTGTGCATTTCTGGCCCTGATAGCCTACCCACAGACCACCCGCCCTGATAAGAGTGACCCTGTCCAGAACCTTACCCTATATAAAAATGGACCTAGTAAGCCCCTAGCCCCTAGGCCCCTGACTTCCAGGTGATCACTATATAGATATATGTGTTTTTGACTCATTATAAAAGTATATTATAAGTATATCGCACTCTTCTGTGTATCACACATATCGATAGCACACCTATACTAGTGCTTAAAATGACTTTTGTGGCCCTATTAGCTAGCGTTTGGTGTCCCTAACAGCCTGTCCCTGCTCCACACAGCAACCTCTCCCTACACTGGCAAAACACTGAATGTAAAATGGAGGCCAGATCAGGTTTATTTATAAGGTAGGGGGTATGTTCATGTGCTAAAATGTCTCAATTGGCTGTCTTGTACCACCTGATGGATGTGCCATGGGTCAAAATTCTTCATGTTGTAAAAGAATATGGCGGGTGCGAATTTCTCCATATGTTCGCATGTTCGGCGAATCGCGAACACGCAAAGTTCACCGCGAAACGACCGCCGGGCGAACCGCAAGGCCATCTCTAGTGATATACCCCTGCTCTACCTAGTAGACAAAAACATTTCACTAATGTGTCTGTTACATTCTCGGGTGAAATTCACAAATTTTTCGCTGTGATATACTCCTGCTATACCTAGTAGACAGGTAAACAAATTTCACCAATTAGTCCGTTACATTCTTGGGTGACATTTGACAATTTTTGCCGTGATTAAACCCCTGTTCTGCATAGGTGACAGGGACATAAATTAAAAGAAAAATCATCTGTTACATTGTCAGGTGACATTTTACCAATTTTGCCGTATACAAACACCTGCTCTGCATAGGTGACAGGGAATTAAATTTCACAAATTCTTCTTTAATTGACGCGTGCCACCTCCTTAACTTGTAAGCTTCGGCTTCGGTAGTTTGTCCCACTTTTCCACTCGATCAACATTTAATTTAATCGATTTACCTCCTTTGGATGTGGCATCTCTTTCTCACGCTTCCTCTCCCGCGTGGGAACCCAGATTCGCTGATAACCGTGATCAACATGGTAGGCTCAGAAAAGAACATCAAAAGTTGATAGAGAAGACATCCAAATGGATCGTGGACGTCACGGGGAGTCAACAAAGCAGCAGCAGGGCCTCTCCTGTCTAACGTTTCCAAACCCAAAATACCCCAGTGACATTCCCTATAATTTTTATTAATCATTCCAATAACAGGGCATCTTAACAGTCCTGTATTGTTATTTATCGTCACTACCTCCCCGAGTCGGGAGTGGGTAATTGACGCGCGCCACCCCCTCTACTTGTAAGCTCCGGCTTCAATAATTTGTCCCACATTTCCGCTCGATCACATTTAATTTCATCCATTGACCTCCCTTGGATGTGGTATCCCTTTCTCACGCTCCCTCTCTGGTATGGAACCCTGATTCACTGCTAACCATGGCGCAAAAAAGAACATAAAAAGTTGATTGGACGTGCGACATGGTGGTGCAGTATATGTGCACACGCCTACAGGCATTGACTGATGGGTCTGCCCCCCTTCTGGGTCTCCAAATTGGGCACATGGCCTGAGCTTGCTCTTTACGCCTTGGAGGTGCTGGCCTGCATCCAGTGTATTGTCTGAACGTGTGTTTAGCGCGACTGGAGGGGGTTATCACAGTTTATATTTCCCAATGCACCTTAATTTAAACAGAAAAATAAAATAAAAATTAAAACAAAAAAACTGTGTAGGCTATATCCTCCACCGCCGCTTCCACATACACCGCCACATCCACTGCCTCCTCAACCCCCTACTCCACATGGACATCGTCCTCCTAGATCAAGATTATTATTTTTAATTTTTGCGTATTTTATGTTATTTAAAGTAATTTTCCTATCCACATTTATTTGCAGAGCACTTGACATGTGCTTAACCACATTTTGCTGCCATTTGCCCTCTAGTCCTTTCCATGACATTTGTAGAGCCATTTTAGTGCTCAAAAGTTTGGGTCCCCATTGACTTCAATGGGGTTTGGGGTCAAGTTCGGGTCCCAAACTTGAACTTTTTTGTGAAGTTCGGCCAAACCCGTCAACCCCGAACATCCAGGTGTCCGCTCAACTGTATTTACCCATCATCTCTGTTTTTTATTTTCGTCCCGCTGTTTTTTCTTGTTTGGGGTACTTTGTTTTAGCAGAGATTGGATTTCGTGTAATGTCATTTTTCTGTTATTCCTCTGAGAATCTTACGTGTAGATTACCAATTCGATGTTATTCTTTACCTTGCCAAAGGATTGTGATCCTACACAGTCTTCAATTGCCTTGTATTGAAGTGCCTGTCTTTCTTGTATATATTCAACAGTCATCATTTTTATCAATGTACTACATCATTATTTGATCAACATATCAATATTCAGGGGCCTCGCTAGTGGTAGACGTGCACGTCTGGTAGACGTGCCCAGTTTCAGAGTTAGGAATCAACAAGCCACTCTCTCCTAGGAATTCAGGTACAAATATCTTGTCAATCTTCGGCGAAGCTCATCTTTAATTAAAACCTCTGAGCTTTAAGGCGAATAACATTAATTATTTTCTCTCAATTGTACCTGTTGAGGAGTTATTTATATGAATCGAGTGAACAGCTAGTTCAGTTGATAAGTTGGAAGCAAGAAAAATGGAAAAGTGGGCACGCATAAGATTCTTTGCAACTCTGATTTGGGGCACAGCATCTCCAAAATGACAAGTCTTAAAGGGTGTGGGGTGTACAGTGGTTAGTGCCTACCAAAAGTTATCTAAGGTCACTCAGCAACATCACTAGCAATGTTTGTAACATGATGCAACTATGACATACAACTGTTGCAAATCAGAAGTGACTTATTTATCATACAGATCAAAGTCACACGAGTCTGCGACTCATTTGTATATTGGGTGTCACAAATCCAAAATTGCACATTACTCACACTTAGAGAAGCCCTTGCGGTTTGCCCGGCGGTCGTTTTGTGGCGAACTTTGTTCGTTTGCGGTTTGCCGAACAGGCGAACATATGGCGATGTCTGCAGGTGCCATATTCTTTTACATTGTGAAGAACTTTGACCCATGACACATCCATCAGGTTGCACAGGACAGCCAATTGAGACGCACATGAACATACCCCCAACCTTATAAATAAACCTGATCTGGCTGCCATTTTTTCATTCAGTCTTTTGCCAGTGTAGGGAGAGGTTGCTGTGTGGAGCAGGGGCAGACTATTAGGGACACCAAACACTAGCTAATAGGGCCACAAAAGTCCTTTTAATGAGTGGTATAGGTGTGCTATCAATAAGTGTGACATACTGAGGGGTGTAATATACTTATAATATACTTTCTAACATATAAAGTACAAACCGGATTCCAAAAAAGTTGGGACACTAAACAAATTGTGAATAAAAACTGAACGCAATGATGTGGAGATGGCAAATGTCAATATTTTATTTGTAATAGAACGTAGATGACAGATCAAACGTTTAATCAGAGTAAATGTAAGTTGATTCAAATTTTCACAGTGTCAACAAATCCCCAAAAAGTTGGGACAAGTAGCAATAAGAGGCTGGAAAAAGTAAATTTGAGCATAACGAAGAGCTGGAAGACCAAAAAGATAGTGGAGCAATATCAGAAAGGTGTTACCCAGCGAAAAATTGCAAAGACTTTGCATCTATCATCATCAACTGTGCATAACATCATCCGAAGAGTCAGAGAATCTGGAACAATCTCTATGCGTAAGGGTCAAGGCCGTAAAACCATACTGGATGCCCAGTGAACACAATCCACCGTGCCATCCGCCGTTGCCAGCTGAAACTCTACAGTGCAAAGAAGAAGCCATTTCTAAGCAAGATCCACAAGCTCAGGCGTTTTCACTGGGCCAGGGATCATTTAAAATGGAGTGTGGCAAAATGGAAGACTATTCTGTGGTCAGACGAGTCTTTTTGGAAATCTGGGACGCCATGTCATCCGGACCAAAGAGGACAAGGACAACCCAAGTTGTTATCAACGCTCAGTTCAGAAGCCTGCATCTCTGATGGTATGGGGTTGCATGAGTGCGTGTGGCATGGGCAGCTTGCATGTCTGGAAAGGCACCATCAATGCAGAAAAATATATTCAGGTTCTAGAACAACATATGCTCCCATCCAGACGTCATCTCTTTCAGGAAAGACCCTGCATTTTTCAACAAGATAATGCCAGACCACATTCTGCATCAATCACAACATCATGGCTGCGTAGGAGAAGGATCCGGGTACTGAAATGGCCAGTCTGCAGTCCAGATCTTTCACCTATAAAGAACATTTGGCGCATCATAAAGAGGAAGGTGCAACAAAGAAGGCCCAAGACGATTGAAAAGTTAGAGGCCTGTATTAAACAAGAATGGGAGAGCATTCCTATTTCTAAACTTGACACACTGGTCTCCTCGGTCCCCAGACAACTGTTGAGTGTTGTAAGAAGAAGGGGAGATGCCACACAGTGGTGAAAATGGCCTTGTCCCAACTTTTTTGGGATTTGTTGACACCATGAAATTCTGATTCAACATATTTTTCCCTTAAAATGCCACATTTTCTCAGTTTAAACTTTTGTTCCGTGATTTATGTTCTATTCTGAATAAAATATTAGAAGTTGGCACCTCCACATCATTGCATTCAGTTTTTATTCACGATTTGTATAGTGTCCCAACTTTTTGGGAATCCGGTTTGTATATTATAGTGCATTTGTATTGTGCAGCAGTTGTATGCGGTTCTGCTTTGATACTGCAGCTACACAGAGTGACAAACGGCGTTCGAACAAATAATTTCTACTGGTGTGATATACCAGCGGCCCCCAAAAAATTAATTGAAGCAGGGGTGTAATATACCAATAATATACTTTCTAAATAGTTAATTTGGGTAGTGCAGCATTTGTTTGCAGTTTTGCTGCGTTACCTCAGCTACACACAGTGACAAACACTATTGAAACAAATAATTTCTACTGGTGTGAAATAACAGTTGCCCCCCCAAAAAAAATATTATTGAAGCAGGAGTGTGATATACCAATAATATACTTTCTAAATAGTGCATTTGGGTAGTGCAGCATTTGTTTGCGGTTTAGCTGCATTACCTCAGCTACAGATAGTGACAAACTCTATTGGAACAACTAATTTCAACTGGTGTGATATACCAGTTGCTTCCCCCAAAAACTGATTGAGGCAGGGGTTTCATATACCTATAATATAATTTCTCTGGAGGTGCTGTTCCGTTATTTGGTTATATGTATATTATAAAGGACTAGGCATCCTCTTTGGAACTTAGCACTCCACGCCCATCCCCCACCCGTTGGTGCTTTTAATCAGAGTAACAATGGAGCTGGACACTCCGTGTTATAGTAGGTCCCATCTGATAAGAAGCCACCTTGACGTCTGGTAGATGGGCACAACATATTTTTGATCAATAATATGCGCTAAGAGCTTCTTCCCTGCTTATTAGTAAGTATTGGCGTCATGTATTTGACCCTGCTCACACATTCACCTGTTCACTGAGTCTTAGTGCATTTAGTAGTGTGCTGCTACTTTATTTTGTTTGCTGTATTAATGCCGGGTAGCTTGCACCTGCGATTGTCTCTGGAGGTGCTGTTCCATTATTTGGTTATATATAATATCATTTCTGTATAGTGCATTTGAATTGTGCAGCATTTGTGTGCGGTTCTGCTGACATACCGCAGCTATACAGAGGGACAAACGCTATTGGAACAGCTAATTGCAACTGTTGTGATTAGAGATGAGCGAATCGAAGCTGACGAAGTCGAATTCGTTCCGAGTTTCAGGAAAAATTTGATTCTGAACGAATGAGAATTTCCTCACGCTTCGTGGTAAAGAATCACATTATTTCCTATAATGGCATCTAAAATGGCGGCTACACATGTAAGGACATGGGGCAAGGAACTCTGGGAAGGCGGGATGACCCATAATGCCATGCATGCAGCCAGCCAGCCCAGTGATGTCACAGATTTATAAATACGGCGGCCATCTTAGATGCTGCCATTCACCATCGTACATTGTTCAGGGACAGACCTGTATGCAGTCGCTAGGGCAAGTGAGAGGGAAAAAAAAAAAGGAAAGATGTGATTTACTAGTGCAGGGAAAGGATAAGTGAGATGAATACTTTCACAGTCAGGGAGAGATGTGCAGATGCTAGTAGGGAGAGTCATCAGAATTTCCTCATTGTGAAAACCAGCGATTTACAAGTTTAGGGAAAGAACAGTGAGAGGAATCATTTCACAGTCAGGGAGAGACATGTGCAGATGCTAGGAGAGTTATAGTAAATTCCTCATTGTGAAAACAATTGATTTACAATAGCAGGGAAACATTACACGGGCATCCAGATATTTCAGTAATACACAAAGCAATTTAGTGCACTGCACGATTGCATTCATTTCTGGTGAAAGAGTATAGGGGCTTATTTCATGAAAAAAAAAAATATATATATACGCACTTTTGGTGAACGCGTATATTGGCCTATTTCAGTCTGAGAAGAAATGTTTTTTAGTTCACTTTTGCAGTTATTTCTGTTGAAAGCGTATAGGGACGTATTTCAGTAAACAAAGAAAAATATATTCTCTGTTCACTTCTGCAGTTATATTTGTTGATAAAGTATAGTGGTCTATTTCAGTCCAATAAGAAAAATACATTTTCAGTTCACTTCTGCAGTTTTTTCTGTTGAAAGCGCATAGTGGCCTATTTGAGTCCAACAAGAAATATATATCTTCTCAGGTCACTTCTGCAGTTATTTCTGTTAAAAGCGTATAGTGGCCTATTTGAGTCCAACAAGAAATATATATTATCAAGTCCCTTCTGCAGTTTTTTCTGGTGAAAAAGTATAGGGGCGTATTTCAGTACTACAAGAATAATATATTCTCACTTCACTGCTGCAGTTATATCTGGTAAAGCCTTTACTGGCGTATTGCAATATAAAAAGAAATATATATTCACCATTCGCTGGTGCACTTATATGTAGAAAAACCTATATTGACGTATATCAGTAGAGTAAGAAATATACATTCGCTGCTGCACTTATATGTTGAAAAAACGTTATTCACGTATAGCAGTAGAAAAAGAAATACACATTCGCCATTTGCTGCTGCACTTATATCTTGAAAATCATTTATTGACGTATATGAGTAGAAAAATAAAAATATATTCAGCTTTCACTGTTGCAGTTATATGAGGTAAAGCCTTTAGTGGCGTATTTCTGTATAAAAATTCAAGAATATATTCAGCGTTCAGCGGTGCACTTATATGTGGGAAAGTCCTTATTGCAGTATGGACTGAATTACGTTGTGTTTAAATTTTGTATTAACGTTTAACACACTGTGCACTTACGTGACGATGTCAATAAGAGCGGCACACCAATACAGGTGAATACACTATTCACTAGCCCTGCACAAAAATGCAATACAATTCATGCTAGCCCGCATCTATTTACGGTATTTTTTTATATTTGGGTGGAAAAAAATCTTGTATTCGGCGTTAAGCGCCGCACTTGGATGCGGTAAAATCTTTTGTGAATTATTTCCGTGGAAATAAAAATGTCCACTACCTCATCTCTTCATTAACATCGCACACACTAACTTTACATTGGCATTAGCAATACTGAGCAAATGCTGACCGAGTGAAGTAGTAGGCTCCACAGACAGGATCCGTTTTTTGTGGGTTATTGTTCTGACAGACCAGAGGAAGGGCAAATTAATCAGTGACATCAACACAAACTTACTGCTGACATCCTCTCTTCTCTGTCAGGGGGGGCTCTACTTGTATAACTGTGCAATACAACAGGTTCTGTAGACATCAATGTGAAGTCAGCTGACAAGGGTGTAAAAGGAGTGCTTTTTAACATTGACCTATAAGGCAGAGTTCATACTTGAGTTATTAGGCCAGTATTGGCAAATTTAAGTATACTTTCCTATAATTTTAATCAAGTTTTGGTTTTATAAAATTCATGTTAAAATATTAAATAAATTTAATAATAAAAATTAATTGTTGCTTAAGACAGGAGAGAATCGGCCAGTCTTCTGTTTATTCAATGACGTGGTGTTGCGATGGAGAAAGCATTCCCCAAAAAATATTACTCTCCACCTGGAGCCGAATCCTGTCAAGATTGATGCAGGTGCTGTATTGGCTGCTCATCCAGTAAGATACTTCTGGGGGAACCTGCCTTGCATGCTTAGGCCTCTACTAGAGACAGACAATGAGAAGACAAAGCTTCACGATTCAAACCGACCAGTGCCCAGTCTCTTAATCAGGTGTTCCCAGTCATCATGGAATGGAAAGGCGGTCATTAATACATTTTATGATAAAAATGTGGTTCATGGAGATGGAGATGTTCTTCGGATTCCCACACAGACGTCTCAGAAATGAACCATGGCTCCCAAAAGCAGCTCCTGGGAAGATCATTGTCACGGAAGGTGTACAGGAAACAAGACAATGCAAAATGAATATATGACTTACTGGATCCAAAACTAAGGAACAAAAGGGAGACCCCTGCATAAGACCTGGCACTCTCCCTGACTCTGCTCAGCCTATGCAAACACCCCAATGGTGGATGATCGCATATCCACGTACCTCGACTATATAACACCTGAACACCCTACAATAGTGAGGGGACACGACCACCGGCTCCCTACACTAGACACGGAGGGATTCAGGGTCACCTGGGATCCAGCAAACATAAAATCACAGATGAATGTACAACACTTATCTTGTAGAAGACTGGGAAATGGATCAGCATGCACACACACTCCAGGAAGTTGTATAAACCGCACACTAATGCATTATGAGTGAATTTAGAGGGAAGCAATCAGTCCAACTACAAGACAGCTGAGAGAGGCTAACGAGATGAGGAACTGAAAACCAAAACAAAGAAGCTCAAGGAGGAGGTTCTGAAAGGCATCTGTCAGAGCTCCTCAGATGTCTGGTTGTGACAATCATAGAGCATCCTGATCATCCGTCATCTATTCACCCCACTTTATTTTGGAAGTGTGTAGACCCCATGTGGGACCCCCCACATTGCAGATGAATCATAGAGACACCAAATTTTATAATCTATATGGAATAAATTTCATAATAAAATGCTTAATAAATTTCATAATAACTAGAGTTGAGCGAACACCTGGATGTTCGGGTTCGAGAAGTTCGGCCGAACATCCCGGAAATGTTCGGGTTCGGGATCCGAACCCGATCCGAACTTCGTCCCGAACCCGAACCCCATTGAAGTCAATGGGGACCCGAACTTTTCGGCACTAAAAAGGCTGTAAAACAGCCCAGGAAAGAGCTAGAGGGCTGCAAAAGGCAGCAACATGTAGGTAAATCCCCTGCAAACAAATGTGGATAGGGAAATGAATTAAAATAAAAATTAAATAAATAAAAATTAACCAAAATCAATTGGAGAGAGGTTCCATAGCAGAGAATCTGGCTTCCCGTCACCCACCACTGGAACAGTCCATTCTCAGATATTTAGGCCCCGGCACCCAGGCAGAGGAGAGAGGTCCCGTAACAGAGAATCTGTCTTCATGTCAGCAGAGAATTAGTCTGCATGTCATAGCAGAGAATGAGGCTTCACGTCAGCCACCACTGCAACAGTCCATTGGCATATATTTAGGCCCAGCACCCAGGCAGAGGAGGGAGGTCCCGTAACAGAGAATCTGTCTTCATGTCAGCAGAGAATTAGTCTGCATGTCATAGCAGAGAATGAGGCTTCACGTCAGCCACCACTGCAACAGTCCATTGGCATATATTTAGGCCCAGCACACACACAGGCAGAGGAGAGAGGTCCCGTAACAGAGAATCTGGCTTCATGTCAGCAGAGAATCAGTCTGCATGTCATAGCAGAGAATGAGGCTTCACGTCAGCCACCACTGCAACAGTCCATTGGCATATATTTAGGCCCAGCACACACACAGGCAGAGGAGAGAGGTCCCGTAACAGAGGATCTGGCTTCATGTCAGCAGAGAATCAGTCTGCATGTCATAGCAGAGAATGAGGCTTCACGTCAGCCACCACTGCAACAGTCCATTGGCATATATTTAGGCCCAGCACACACACAGGCAGAGGAGAGAGGTCCCGTAACAGAGGATCTGGCTTCATGTCAGCAGAGAATCAGTCTGCATGTCATAGCAGAGAATCAGGCTTCACGTCACCCACCACTGCAACAGTCCATTGTCATAAATTTAGGCCCAGCACCCAGGCAGAGGAGAGAGGTCCCGTAACAGAGAATCTGGCTTCATGTCAGCAGAGAATCAGTCTTCATATCATAGCAGAGAATCAGGCTTCACGTCACCCACCACTGTAAGAGTCAATTTTCATAAATTTAGGCCCAGAACCCAGGCAGAGGAGAAAGGTCCCGTAACAGACAATCTGGCTTCATGTCAGCAGAGAATCAGTCTTCATATCATAGCAGAGAATCAGGCTTCACGTCACCCACCACTGCAACAGTCCATTGGCATATATTTAGGCCTAGCACACAGGCAGAGCAGAGAGGTCCCGTAACAGACAATCTGGCTTCATGACAGCAGAGAATCAGTCTGCATGTCATAGCAGAGAATGAGGCTTCACGTCACCCACCACTGCAACAGTCCATTGGCATATATTTAGGCCTAGCACACAGGCAGAGCAGAGAGGTCCCGTAACAGACAATCTGGCTTCATGTCAGCAGAGAATCAGTCTGCATGTCATAGCAGAGAATCAGGCTTCACGTCAGCCACCACTGCAACAGTCCATTGGCATATATTTAGGCCTAGCACACAGGCAGAGGAGAGAGGTCCCGTAACAGACAATCTGGCTTCATGACAGCAGAGAATCAGTCTGCATGTCATAGCAGAGAATGAGGCTTCACGTCAGCCACCACTGCAACAGTCCATTGGCATATATTTAGGCCTAGCACACAGGCAGAGCAGAGAGGTCCCGTAACAGACAATCTGGCTTCATGTCAGCAGAGAATCAGTCTGCATGTCATAGCAGAGAATCAGGCTTCACGTCAGCCACCACTGCAACAGTCCATTGTCATAAATTTAGGCCCAGCACCCAGGCAGAGGAGAGAGGTCCCGTAACAGACAATCTGGCTTCATGTCAGCAGAGAATTAGTCTGCATGTCATAGCAGAGAATCAGGCTTCATGTCAGCCACCACTGCAACAGTCCATTGGCATATATTTAGGCCTAGCACACAGGCAGAGGAGAGGTTCATTCAACTTTGGGTAGCCTCGCAATATAATGGTAAAATGAAAATAAAAATAGGATTGAATGAGGAAGTGCCCTGGAGTCCAATAATATATGGTTATGGGGAGGTAGTTAATGTCTAATCTGGACAAGGGACGGACAGGTCCTGTGGGATCCATGCCTGGTTCATTTTTATGAACGTCAGCTTGTCCACATTGGCTGTAGACAGGCGGCTGCGTTTGTCTGTAATGACGCCCCCTGCCGTGCTGAATACACGTTCAGACAAAACGCTGGCTGCCGGGCAGGCCAGCACCTCCAAGGCATAAAAGGCTAGCTCTGGCCACGTGGACAATTTAGAGACCCAGAAGTTGAATGGGGCCGAACCATCAGTCAGTACGTGGAGGGGTGTGCACACGTACTGTTCCACCATGTTAGTGAAATGTTGCCTCCTGCTAACACGTTGCGTATCAGGTGGTGGTGCAGTTAGCTGTGGCGTGTTGACAAAAGTTTTCCACATCTCTGCCATGCTAACCCTGCCCTCAGAGGAGCTGGCCGTGACACAGCTGCCTTGGCGACCTCTTGCTCCTCCTCTGCCTTGGCCTTGGGCTTCCACTTGTTCCCCTGTGACATTTGGGAATGCTCTCAGTAGCGCGTCTACCAACGTGCGCTTGTACTCGCGCATCTTCCTATCACGCTCCAGTGCAGGAAGTAAGGTGGGCACATTGTCTTTGTAGCGTGGATCCAGCAGGGTGGCAACCCAGTAGTCCGCACAGGTTAAAATGTGGGCAACTCTGCTGTCGTTGCGCAGGCACTGCAGCATGTAGTCGCTCATGTGTGCCAGGCTGCCCAGGGATAAGGACAAGCTGTCCTCTGTGGGAGGCGTATCGTCATCGTCCTGCCTTTCCCCCCAGCCACGCACCAGTGATGGACCCGAGCTGCGTTGGGTGCCACCCCGCTGTGACCATGCTTCATCCTCATCCTCCTCCACCTCCTCCTCATCCTCGTCCTCCTCGTCCTCCAGTAGTGGGCCCTGTCTGGCCACATTTGTACCTGGCCTCTGCTGTTGCCAAAAACCTCCCTCTGAGTCACTTCGAAGAGACTGGCCTGAAAGTGCTAAAAATGACCCCTCTTCCTCCTCCTCCTCCTCCTCCTCCTGGGCCACCTCCTCTTCCATCATCGCCCTAAGTGTTTTCTCAAGGAGACATAGAAGTGGTATTGTAACGCTGATAACGGTGTCATCGCCACTGGCCATGTTGGTGGAGTACTCGAAACAGCGCAACAGGGCACACAGGTCTCGCATGGAGGCCCAGTCATTGGTGGTGAAGTGGTGCTGTTCTGTAGTGCGACTGACCCGTGCGTGCTGCAGCTGAAACTCCACTATGGCCTGCTGCTGCTCGCACAGTCTGTCCAGCATGTGCAAGGTGGAGTTCCACCTGGTGGGCACGTCGCATATGAGGCGGTGAGCGGGAAGGCCGAAGTTACGCTGTAGCGCAGACAGGCGAGCAGCAGCAGGATGTGAACGCCGGAAGCGCGAACAGACGGCCCGCACTTTATGCAGCAGCTCTGACATGTCGGGGTAGTTGTGAATGAACTTCTGCACCACCAAATTCAGCACATGCGCCAAGCAAGGGATGTGCGTCAAATTGGCTAGTCCCAGAGCTGCAACGAGATTTCGCCCATTATCACACACCACCAGGCCGGGCTTGAGGCTCACCGGCAGCAACCACTCGTCGGTCTGTTGTTCTATTCCCCGCCACAACTCCTGTGCGGTGTGGGGCCTGTCCCCCAAACATATGAGTTTCAGAATGGCCTGCTGACGTTTACCCCGGGCTGTGCTGAAGTTGGTGGTGAAGGTGTGTGGCTGACTGGATGAGCAGGTGGAAGAAGAGGAGGAGGAAGCCGAGAAGGAGGAGGTGGCAACAGGAGGCAAAGAATGTTGCCCTGCGATCCTTGGCGGCGGAAGGACGTGCGCCAAACAGCTCTCCGCCTGGGGCCCAGCTGCCACTACATTTACCCAGTGTGCAGTTAGGGAGATATAGCGTCCCTGGCCGTGCTTACTGGTCCACGTATCTGTGGTTAGGTGGACCTTGCCACAGATGGCGTTGCGCAGTGCACACTTGATTTTATCGGATACTTGGTTGTGCAGGGAAGGCACGGCTCTCTTGGAGAAGTAGTGCCGGCTGGGAACAACATACTGTGGGACAGCAAGCGACATGAGCTGTTTGAAGCTGTCTGTGTCCACCAGCCTAAATGACAGCATTTCATAGGCCAGTAGTTTAGAAATGCTGGCATTCAGGGCCAGGGATCGAGGGTGGCTAGGTGGGAATTTACGCTTTCTATCAAATGTTTGTGAGATGGAGAGCTGAACGCTGGCGTGTGACATGGTTGAGACGCTTGGTGACGGAGGTGGTGGTGGTGGTGTTGGTGGTACATCCCCTGTTTGCTGGGCGGCAGGTGCCAACGTTCCTCCAGAGGCGGAGGAAGAGGCCGAGGCGGCAGCAGCAGAATAGGCCGAGGCGGCAGCAGCAGAAGAGGTAGCAGGGGGAGCCTGAGTGACTTCCTTGGTTTTAAGGTGTTTACTCCACTGCAGTTAATGCTTTGCATGCAGGTGCCTGGTCATGCAGGTTGTGCTCAGGTTCAGAACGTTAATGCCTCGCTTCAGGCTCTGATGGCACAGCGTGCAAACCACTCGGGTCTTGTCGTCAGCACATTGTTTGAAGAAGTGCCATGCCAGGGAACTCCTTGAAGCTGCCTTTGGGGTGCTCGGTCCCAGATGGCGGCGGTCAGTAGCAGGCGGAGTCTCTTGGCGGCGGGTGTTCTGCTTTTGCCCACTGCTCCCTCTTTTGCTACGCTGTTGGCTCGGTCTCACCACTGCCTCTTCCTCCGAACTGTGAAAGTCAGTGGCACGACCTTCATTCCATGTGGGGTCTAGGACCTCATCGTCCCCTGCATCGTCTTCCACCCAGTCTTGATCCCTGACCTCCTGTTCAGTCTGCACACTGCAGAAAGACGCAGCAGTTGGCACCTGTGTTTCGTCATCATCAGAGACATGCTGAGGTGGTATTCCCATGTCCTCATCATCAGGAAACATAAGTGGTTGTGCGTCAGTGCATTCTATGTCTTTCACCGCTGGGGAAGGGCTAGGTGGATGCCCTTGGGAAACCCTGCCAGCGGAGTCTTCAAACAGCATAAGAGACTGCTGCATAACTTGAGGCTGAGACAGTTTCCCTGGTATGCATGGGGGTGATGTGACAGACTGATGGGGTTGGTTTTCAGGCGCCATCTGTGCGCTTTCTGCAGAAGACTGGGTGGGAGATAATGTGAACGTGCTGGATCCACTGTCGGCCACCCAATTGACTAATGCCTGTACCTGCTCAGGCCTTACCATCCTTAGAACGGCATTGGGCCCCACCATATATCGCTGTAAATTCTGGCGGCTACTGGGACCTGAGGTAGTTGGTACACTAGGACGTGTGGATGTGGCAGAACGGCCACGTCCTCTCCCAGCACCAGAGGGTCCACTAACACCACCACGACCATGTCCACGTCCGCGTCCCTTACTAGATGTTTTTCTCATTGTTATGGTTCACCACAACAACAAATATATTATTTGGCCCAATGTATTGTATTCAAATTCAGCGGGATATAAATTTGAGGCCTAGTATTTAGGCGCTGGGTGACCGGTATGGATTTAGTGACAGAATTAGACTTGGAAATGCACAGAAGCGTGTGTGTGAAGTTATTCTGAATGACCCTATGTGCACCTTCAATATGATCTACCCTTTTAGGGATAGATTTCAAATAGCTCTGATATAGCAGAAACGACTAAATTATGAAATTGCTAAATTGGGAATTGTATTTCAACCCAGAACAAAAAATGTGCTTTGACGGACACTAAATAACTTTCCCAGCCACAACAGGACAGCGGTAACGAGAGATTTAGCGGGATATAAATTTGAGGCCTAGTATTTAGGCGCTGGGTGACAGGTATGGGTTTAGTGACAGAATTAGATTTGGAAATGCACAGTAGCGGGTGTGTGAAGTTATTCTGAATGACCCTATGTGCACCTTGAATATTATATACCCTTTTAGGGATAGATTTCAAATAGCTCTGATATAGCAGAAACCACTAAATTATGAAATTGCTAAATTGGGAATTGTATTTCAACCCAGAACAAGAAATGTGCTTGAACGGACACTAAATAACTCGCCCAGCTACAGCACTAGGGACAGATTTAGCGGGATATAAATTTGAGGCCTAGTATTTAGGCGCTGGGTGACAGGTATGGGTTTAGTGCCAGAATTAGACTTGGAAATACACAGTAGCGGGTGTGTGTGAAGTTATTCTGAATGACCCAATGTGCACCTTGAATATTATATACCCTTTTAGGGATAGATTTCAAATAGCTCTGATATAGCAGAAACCACTAAATTATGAAATTGCTAAATTGGGAATTGTATTTCAACCCAGAACAAGAAATGTGCTTGAACGGACACTAAATAACTCGCCCAGCTACAGCACTAAGGACAGATTTAGCGGGATATAAATTTGAGGCCTAGTATTTAGGCGCTGGGTGACAGGTATGGGTTTAGTGCCAGAATTAGACTTGGAAATACACAGTAGCGGGTGTGTGTGAAGTTATTCTGAATGACCCAATGTGCACCTTGAATATTATATACCCTTTTAGGGATAGATTTCAAATAGCTCTGATATAGCAGAAACCACTAAATTATGAAATTGCTAAATTGGGAATTGTATTTCAACCCAGAACAAGAAATGTGCTTGAACGGACACTAAATAACTCGCCCAGCTACAGCACTAGGGACAGATTTAGCTGGATATAAATTTGAGGCCTAGTATTTAGGCGCTGGGTGACAGGTATGGGTTTAGTGCCAGAATTAGACTTGGAAATACACAGTAGCGGGTGTGTGTGAAGTTATTCTGAATGACCCAATGTGCACCTTGAATATTATATACCCTTTTAGGGATAGATTTCAAATAGCTCTGATATAGCAGAAACCACTAAATTATGAAATTGCTAAATTGGGAATTGTATTTCAACCCAGAACAAGAAATGTGCTTGAACGGACACTAAATAACTCGCCCAGCTACAGCACTAAGGACAGATTTAGCGGGATATAAATTTGAGGCCTAGTATTTAGGCGCTGGGTGACAGGTATGGGTTTAGTGCCAGAATTAGACTTGGAAATACACAGTAGCGGGTGTGTGTGAAGTTATTCTGAATGACCCAATGTGCACCTTGAATATTATATACCCTTTTAGGGATAGATTTCAAATAGCTCTGATATAGCAGAAACCACTAAATTATGAAATTGCTAAATTGGGAATTGTATTTCAACCCAGAACAAGAAATGTGCTTGAACGGACACTAAATAACTCGCCCAGCTACAGCACTAGGGACAGATTTAGCGGGATATAAATTTGAGGCCTAGTATTTAGGCGCTGGGTGACAGGTATGGGTTTAGTGCCAGAATTAGACTTGGAAATACACAGTAGCGGGTGTGTGTGAAGTTATTCTGAATGACCCAATGTGCACCTTGAATATTATATACCCTTTTAGGGATAGATTTCAAATAGCTCTGATATAGCAGAAACCACTAAATTATGAAATTGCTAAATTGGGAATTGTATTTCAACCCAGAACAAGAAATGTGCTTGAACGGACACTAAATAACTCGCCCAGCTACAGCACTAGGGACAGATTTAGCGGGATATAAATTTGAGGCCTAGTATTTAGGCGCTGGGTGACAGGTATGGGTTTAGTGCCAGAATTAGACTTGGAAATACACAGTAGCGGGTGTGTGTGAAGTTATTCTGAATGACCCAATGTGCACCTTGAATATTATATACCCTTTTAGGGATAGATTTCAAATAGCTCTGATATAGCAGAAACCACTAAATTATGAAATTGCTAAATTGGGAATTGTATTTCAACCCAGAACAAGAAATGTGCTTGAACGGACACTAAATAACTCGCCCAGCTACAGCACTAAGGACAGATTTAGCGGGATATAAATTTGAGGCCTAGTATTTAGGCGCTGGGTGACAGGTATGGGTTTAGTGCCAGAATTAGACTTGGAAATACACAGTAGCGGGTGTGTGTGAAGTTATTCTGAATGACCCAATGTGCACCTTGAATATTATATACCCTTTTAGGGATAGATTTCAAATAGCTCTGATATAGCAGAAACCACTAAATTATGAAATTGCTAAATTGGGAATTGTATTTCAACCCAGAACAAGAAATGTGCTTGAACGGACACTAAATAACTCGCCCAGCTACAGCACTAGGGACAGATTTAGCTGGATATAAATTTGAGGCCTAGTATTTAGGCGCTGGGTGACAGGTATGGGTTTAGTGCCAGAATTAGACTTGGAAATACACAGTAGCGGGTGTGTGTGAAGTTATTCTGAATGACCCAATGTGCACCTTGAATATTATATACCCTTTTAGGGATAGATTTCAAATAGCTCTGATATAGCAGAAACCACTAAATTATGAAATTGCTAAATTGGGAATTGTATTTCAACCCAGAACAAGAAATGTGCTTGAACGGACACTAAATAACTCGCCCAGCTACAGCACTAGGGACAGATTTAGCGGGATATAAATTTGAGGCCTAGTATTTAGGCGCTGGGTGACAGGTATGGGTTTAGTGCCAGAATTAGACTTGGAAATACACAGTAGCGGGTGTGTGTGAAGTTATTCTGAATGACCCAATGTGCACCTTGAATATTATATACCCTTTTAGGGATAGATTTCAAATAGCTCTGATATAGCAGAAACCACTAAATTATGAAATTGCTAAATTGGGAATTGTATTTCAACCCAGAACAAGAAATGTGCTTGAACGGACACTAAATAACTCGCCCAGCTACAGCACTAGGGACAGATTTAGCGGGATATAAATTTGAGGCCTAGTATTTAGGCGCTGGGTGACAGGTATGGGTTTAGTGCCAGAATTAGACTTGGAAATACACAGTAGCGGGTGTGTGTGAAGTTATTCTGAATGACCCAATGTGCACCTTGAATATTATATACCCTTTTAGGGATAGATTTCAAATAGCTCTGATATAGCAGAAACCACTAAATTATGAAATTGCTAAATTGGGAATTGTATTTCAACCCAGAACAAGAAATGTGCTTGAACGGACACTAAATAACTCGCCCAGCTACAGCACTAAGGACAGATTTAGCGGGATATAAATTTGAGGCCTAGTATTTAGGCGCTGGGTGACAGGTATGGGTTTAGTGCCAGAATTAGACTTGGAAATACACAGTAGCGGGTGTGTGTGAAGTTATTCTGAATGACCCAATGTGCACCTTGAATATTATATACCCTTTTAGGGATAGATTTCAAATAGCTCTGATATAGCAGAAACCACTAAATTATGAAATTGCTAAATTGGGAATTGTATTTCAACCCAGAACAAGAAATGTGCTTGAACGGACACTAAATAACTCGCCCAGCTACAGCACTAAGGACAGATTTAGCGGGATATAAATTTGAGGCCTAGTATTTAGGCGCTGGGTGACAGGTATGGGTTTAGTGCCAGAATTAGACTTGGAAATACACAGTAGCGGGTGTGTGTGAAGTTATTCTGAATGACCCAATGTGCACCTTGAATATTATATACCCTTTTAGGGATAGATTTCAAATAGCTCTGATATAGCAGAAACCACTAAATTATGAAATTGCTAAATTGGGAATTGTATTTCAACCCAGAACAAGAAATGTGCTTGAACGGACACTAAATAACTCGCCCAGCTACAGCACTAAGGACAGATTTAGCGGGATATAAATTTGAGGCCTAGTATTTAGGCGCTGGGTGACAGGTATGGGTTTAGTGCCAGAATTAGACTTGGAAATACACAGTAGCGGGTGTGTGTGAAGTTATTCTGAATGACCCAATGTGCACCTTGAATATTATATACCCTTTTAGGGATAGATTTCAAATAGCTCTGATATAGCAGAAACCACTAAATTATGAAATTGCTAAATTGGGAATTGTATTTCAACCCAGAACAAGAAATGTGCTTGAACGGACACTAAATAACTCGCCCAGCTACAGCACTAGGGACAGATTTAGCTGGATATAAATTTGAGGCCTAGTATTTAGGCGCTGGGTGACAGGTATGGGTTTAGTGCCAGAATTAGACTTGGAAATACACAGTAGCGGGTGTGTGTGAAGTTATTCTGAATGACCCAATGTGCACCTTGAATATTATATACCCTTTTAGGGATAGATTTCAAATAGCTCTGATATAGCAGAAACCACTAAATTATGAAATTGCTAAATTGGGAATTGTATTTCAACCCAGAACAAGAAATGTGCTTGAACGGACACTAAATAACTCGCCCAGCTACAGCACTAAGGACAGATTTAGCGGGATATAAATTTGAGGCCTAGTATTTAGGCGCTGGGTGACCGGTATGGATTTAGTGACAGAATTAGACTGGGATATGGCCAAAAAATAAACAGACTATTGCTGGTTAAATGCACTTGGTGTGACAGCTTCACCCTGATGTAGGCTTTAGCCAAAAAACAACCACACCATTGAGGGTTAAATGCACTTGGTGACAGGCGCAGCTTGCCCCTGATTTAGTATATGGCCAAAAAATGAACAGACTATTGCTGGTTAAATGCACTTGGTGTGACAGCTTCACCCTGATGTAGGCTTTAGCCAAAAAACAACCACACCATTGAGGGTTAAATGCACTTGGTGACAGGCGCAGCTTGCCCCTGATTTTGTATATGGCCAAAAAATGAACAGACTATTGCTGGTTAAATGCACTTGGTGTGACAGCTTCACCCTGATGTAGGCTTTAGCCAAAAAACAACCACACCATTGAGGGTTAAATGCACTTGGTCGCAGCTTGTGCTGGCGCACCACAAGACACAAAATGGCCGCCGATCACCCCAGAAAAATGTGACTGACAAACGGTCTGGGCAGCCTAAAAACAGTGAGCAATTGAGGATCAGCAGCTCAATGATCCACAGCTGCAGATCGATCAGTTAATCAAGTCCTTTGGAGGAGTTAATCTGCCTAATCTCGCCCTACTGTCGCAGCCGCAACCTCTCCCTACGCTAATCAGAGCAGAGTGACGGGCGGCGCTATGTGACTCCAGCTTAAATAGAGGCTGGGTCACATGGTGCTCTGGCCAATCACAGCCATGCCAATAGTAGGCATGGCTGTGATGGCCTCTTGGGGCAAGTAGTATGACGCTTGTTGATTGGCTGCTTTGCAGCCTTTCAAAAAGCGCCAAGAAAGCGTCACAAAAGCGCGAAGAAAGCGACGAACACCGAACCCGAACCCGGACTTTTACGAAAATGTCCGGGTTCGGGTCCGTGTCACGGACACCCCAAAATTCGGTACGAACCCGAACTATACAGTTCGAGTTCGCTCATCCCTAATAATAACTTAAAAAAAAGTTCTTAGGAGAGATTCGGCCAGTCTTCAGTTTATTCAACGACATGGAGGGTGTTGCGATGTAGAAAGCATTCCCCAAAAAAACTATTGCTCTACACCTGGAGCCAAATCCTGTCAAGATGGATTCAAGTGCGATATTGGCTGCTCATCCAGAAAGATACTTCTGGGGGAGCCTACCTGCCATGCTTGGGCCTCTACTACTACAATGAGAAGAAGACAAAGCTTTTTCTTTTCTGTACATTGAATTAAGAATTTTTGGGGCCTGTACTCCACTGGCCTGCAGTACAATTGATATCTAATGACCATCTAATATACCTCCAGCCACATAATCACTTGATGTTTTCTCTCTGGTGAATGCCTAATGTTTGGGGCCTGTACTCCCATGGCCTAAAATTTTAATTTTTCTAGGCTCAAGCATGGTACATTATTGAGAGTTTCAATTTAAGATGCATTAAAATGGCCCCTGATTAAAATACATATTTTTTGTGGGAATTTTTGCCATTGATCGCCCTTGTGGGACGATTTGTGCACTTCTTGTAAGTATTTGGTGGCTGCAAATATGACCTCAAGGTTTTTCAGGTTCGCATGCCATTAAAGTGTATAAGGCCCGCCGCGAACTTGCGGTTTGCGAACATTTGATAGTGTTTGTGAATCTTCCCGGCTGATGTTTGTCCATCGCTACTCGCACTTTAAAATAGTGTTTCTCCTCTTGCATAGGTGTTTCCTTCCTTACCTTTCCTCTTGGCTAGATATCTCCCAAGATGTGCAGCATGAGATGACCAGCGTTGAACAGAAAGCAATATTTCAATGTTCTGTCTGAATTTGTTTATGCTATATGTGTCTATGTGTGGTCACCCACTGTTTGTGATGTAGAATACAGCCTAAGTGTTCAGCTAGCATGTCAAAATATTGTATTGAATATGTATATTGAGAAATTGGAGTACTTAACAAAATTCATGGAAAGTTAAAGGGAACCAGATTTTCAACATTTAGCCATGTCCATTACCTTATTATTTTAAGCATGTTCTTCCCAATGGCGCCCTTAGTTGCTGTGAAAATCTACTTTATTCTATGATACCTCCATATGCTAATGTAGTCAAAGAGGCTGGCTTTTGCATACTCCAAATCATGCTTGTTGCACCCTCTTCCAGCTTACTGCCCATGGATTGATGTTTTTTGAGTAGTGGCCACATCATCTTCTTGTCTTTTCACATCTCGCACAGGTGAACTCTGTCTCCTACATTGTGCCAGCACTGTTAAGCTGCGTGTACAGCGTCTGGCTTCGGCGCTTCTCTGAAAATGGGCCAGACAAGAGAGACAGTGCTCATCTGTGTGAGAGACAAGGTGATGAGGTGGCCAATACTCAGAAACATCGAGGGGCAGGAGGCAGGAAGAGGGCATGGCAAGCATGACCGGGAGGATACAAGAGCCAGCCTCCTTAACTTGAAAGTGTGAATTAGCGTGTGATGGGATCATGGAATAAAGTCAATTTTCAAAGCAATTATGTAACACAAAAGCAGAATAAGATAAGCATTGGAAACAACAATACATTTAAAGGAATAAGGTATTGGGCAATCAGCTGTAAGGTTCCCTTTAAGAGTAGGCAAATCTATATGTAACTTGATGTTCGACAGTTGTATGTGTAACCCTAGCCTAAAGGACAAATATCTTTTTGTGTACTTTCTATAATGTTCCTTTAAATGCTTTTGCTATCTATACAGTACATAGTCTTGTCATTGACAACTACAAATAGGCTCAATATAATAAAAAGAAAACAGAGCAAAAATAAAATATAATGAGACCATAGTGGAGCTGCAAGATGGAAAATCCAGGCTTAACAAACGCATGTCTGTAGGTATCTGACACTCAGATAATGCATTGCCCCAGGAAACGTCACTTGTAAAGGAAGCAATTAGCAGCTCTATATTAAATGCTGGTTTTAGGTCTGAAATTGTTCAGTGGGGGAATATGCTCCAATTACATGTCAGATGTGGACCTTTAACTCATATGCCTTTCTCAGACCTCAGGAAAAATATAGCATACCATAGTTGTAGCTCCTTTGGCAGCCATGGTGTTAACAATTTATATAATTATTTTCTGATTCTTACCTTTTCTTATACAAATATTAAGGACTTGTGATTCATGCTGGGGAAATTAGTTTACTATTTAAGGCTGAATTCAAATTATATTATGTAGACTTTAAGGGATGTTGCTATATGGAACAATCTGTGGTCTTTTTCTAATGGGAAAAAACAGCATGCCTAGTGGCTACCACAATACAAAGTCATCACATTCTGGTACTGCTTGTTTCTTGGTTTCCAGCTCTATATAATGTATACATGCTTAATTTTTGTATTCAATTTTTTGTAATTTATATTGCAGTCATAGTTTTAAAACTTTTTATATACTTGTTATATTTAAAATTAGAGATAAGTAAATTTTTCAAAATTCGATTAGCCGGTTTACAGAATTTTGGGGAAAAATTTATTCGATTTGAAGATATTTTTTGTTAAAAACGGCTATTTCCTGGCTGTCGAGAGCATTTATAGTGGTGTAGAACACTGTGCCTTGCAGTAAGACGTATAGGGAGTCTGCCGTAGTAGTCTGATGAGTCCCAGTTTGAGATCTTTGGTTCCAACCACCGTGTCTTTGTGCGATGCAGAAAAGGTGAACGGATGGACTCTACATGCCTGGTTCCCATCGTGAAGCATGGAGGAGGAGGTGTGATGGTGTGGGGGTGCTTTGCTGGTGACACTGTTGGGGATTTATTCAAAATGGAAGGCATACTGAACCAGCATGGCTCCCACAGCATCTTGCAGCGGCATGCTATTCCATCCGGTTTGCGTTTAGTTGGACCATCATTTATTTTTCAACGGGACAATGACCCCAAACACACCTCCAGGCTGTGTAAGGGCTATTTGACCATGAAGGAGACTGATGGGGTGCTGCGCCAGATGACCTGGCCTCCACAGTCACCGGACCTGAACCCAATCAAGATGGTTTGGGGGGAGCTGGACCGCAGAGTGAAGGCAAAAGGGCCAACAATTATTAAGCATCTCTGGGAACTCCTTCAAGATTGTTGGAAGACCATTTCAGGTGACTACCTCTTAAAGCTCATCAAGAGAATGCCAAGACTGTGCAAAGCAGTAATCAAAGAAAAAGGTGGCTACTTTGAAGAACCTAGAATATGACATATTTTCAGTTGTTTCACCCTTTTTTGTTATGTATATAATTCCACATGTGTTAATCCATAGTTTTGATGCCTTCAGTGTGAATCTACAATTTTCATAGTCATGCAAAATAAAGAAAACTATTTGAATGAGAAGGTGTGTCCAAACTTTTGGTCTGTACTGTATGTATTGTTAAATAATATGCTAAATAATATGAAGAATGTCATATATTTCTCCCTAGGAACGCATGTACTCCTAAAATTTGATGAGAAGAATTTTAAGTATAGATTTTGTTAACGAGTCTGCGTTCAGGGAAGACGGTGTTATTTTAACTAACAATCAATCACCCGTTGAAGTGACAGGGGAGACACACATGTCTGATCTATTATATTCTTATCCATACCATACACTTGACACAATAGTTTGGGAAATGTAAATGTCTAAACTGGTGCCTTAATTTCTATGCTTTAATTGGTACATGTGTCAAAGTTATTCCTGTAGCTCTAGAATTCCATATCTTATGTGTATGGAATGTAAGATGAAGTCAGACCTGGACATTTAACCCTTACTAGTAGGGTTGAGAGAACCCGAACTGTAAAGTTCGGGTTCGTACTAAACTTTAGGATTTTTGGACCCCGGACCCGAACCCGAACATTTCATTAAAATTTTGGGTTCAGTGTTCGGCGCTTTCTTGGCGCATTTTGAAATTCTTCTATTAATAAATCACCTTTTTGGCGGCAAAATACACAATATTTCAGGCCTAGCAGCATCTTGACATTTGAAATTCCAGGGTTATATACTGCCTCCATATTCAGTAATTAAATAAACACCCGTTTGGTCAAAAAAAGGTTATTTGGCAGCCTTTGCTCTATATGTCATTGTGAGATACACCCTTTATACATTTAAGTTATATTAAGATATTTAAAAATACCGCCATTTGGTGCACAAATCTTTAATTCAGGCCTACTGTGGGTCAGGCAGTATGAGATACACCCTTTACATACAGGGGTTTGATTAAGGAATTTGAAATACAGCCATTTTGGGAAAACAAATCTTTAATTGAGGCCTAGTCTGGTTCAGGCCGTGTGAGATACACCCTTTACATACTTTCATTCTATTCTACTAATAATTAAACACCCATTTAGGGCAAGATCCTAAATTCAATAAAATATGAGGAGAGCGTCAAATAAGGGACGTGGCCCAGGTCGTGGTGCTGCTGGTGGAGTTCCTGTTGCAGGGAGGGGATGTGGTCGATCTGTGCCAGCTACATGCACAAGTGAAAACCCTTCCTCAGGTGAGAGTAGGCGACAGAACCTGCAGCGGTATTTGGTCAGGGCTAAAGTGGCTCTACGAATGGTGAGGCCTGAACAAGTACAGGCTATAGTAGATTGGGTTGCTGACAGTGGATCCAGTTCCTTCATATTGTCTCCCACCCAGTCTCCTGCTGAAAGACCACAGTTGTCACATGCAGCCGATGTCCATCAGTCTTTCACCTCACCGCCTTGCAAATCAGCCAAGCAGTTTGAGCCCCAAGTCGTGCAGCAGTCTCTTCTGCTTTTTGATGAATCTGTTAGCAGGGTTTCCCAGGGATATCCACATAGCCCTGCTCCAGAAGTGGAAGAGATTGAGTGCACCGATGTCCAACCACTTATATTTCAAGATGAGTACATGGGAGGACCATCGCAGCACGTCTCGGATGATGACAAAACACAGGTGCCAACTGCTGGGGCTTTAAAAGTGTGCAGACCGACAAGGAAGGCAGGGGTAAAGACTGGGTGGAAGATGATGTGGAGGACGATGAGGTCCTCGACCCCACATGGAATTAAGGTCATGTGAGTGTAGTTTGGAGGAAGAGGCGGTGGTCGCACAGAGCCACCAGCACAGCAGAAGAGGGAGCAGGGTGCAAAAGCGGAGCATCCGTCCTCTAGACAGTACGCCTGCTACTGCCCACCGCAGCAAGGGACCGAACACACCAAAGCCAGCTCCAAGGAGATCCCTGGCGTGGCAGTTCTTCAGACAATGTGCTGATGACAAGACACGAGTGGTTTGCATGTTGTGCAATCAGAGCCTGAAGCGAGGCATAAACGTTCTAAACATGAGCACAACCTGCATGACCAGGCATTTAAGTGCAAACCACGAGCTGCAGTGGAGTAGACACCTCAAAAACCAAGAAAGGTCTCTGGCTCCTCCTGCTTCCTCTTCTGCTGCAGTATCGACCTCTTCATCCACCTCTGGAGTGACAGTGCCACCTGCCACAAACAGAGGATCTGCCAGCAACACCAAAACCTGGGTGACCAAGCATCTCCACAATATCCCACGGAAGCGATCAGCTCTCCATCTCCCAAATGCTGGAGAGGAAGAGGAAGTACCCCCCTACCCACACGCGATCCCTAGCCCTAAATGCCAGCATTTCAAAACGTACCATCCTTAATTCCCTCACTGGAGCGTTATCGTAAGATGAGCGAGTACAAGCGCACGCTGGTAGACGAGCTGCTGGTGGCATTACTAACTAACAACGGGGGCACAGTTTAAGCACAAAGTGACGGCAGAGGACGAGGAAGAGGCCGCCAACGCAGCTGGGGCACCGCCAGCACCTCAGAAGGCAGGGTTAGCATGGCCAAAATGTGGAAAAGCTTTGTCAGCACGCCACAACAACCAGCACCACCAGCTGATATGGAACGTCTTAGCAGGAGGCAGCATTTCACCAACATGGTGGAGCAGTATGTGTGCCCTAATTTGAAAAAGTAAAATTAAAACCAAAAATCTGTGTTGGCTACCTCGTCCTCCTCCACCGCCGCTTTCACCTACACCACTATGTCCACCACCTCCTCAAACTCCTACTCCATATGGAACTCCACCTCATAAATCAAATTTTATTTTTTTATTTGTACTTTTATTTTATGTCATTTCACTACTTCGTCATTTACATTTTCGGATGAAATTCACCAATTTTTGGGTGTGATGTACCACTGCTATATCTAGTAGGACAGTAAAAATAAAAATTGTCAGTTACATTTTAGGGTCAAATTCACCAATTTTTGGGTGTAATATACCCCTCCTCTACCTAGTTGACAGTTTAATACATTTTAACAATTTTTCTTTTACATTTTCGGGTGACAGCAAACTATTTTTTTCTGTCATAGACCCCTGCTCTACCAAGTAGACAGGTTAATAAATTTCTGTAATTTTTCTGTTACATTCTTGGGTTGACATTATACAATTTTAGACATGAATAAACCCCTGCTCTGCATAGGTCACAGGGAATAAAATGTCTGAAATGCTTCTTTAATTGATGCGCGCCACCTCCTTTGATTCAATGCTTAAACTTTAACAAGTTGTACCACATTTGCACCTCAATAGCTTTTCCCACATTTCCGCTTGACTCTTTTGGCCCACATTTGGGCTTCTGTAATTTGTCCCACATTTGCGCCTTAATAGCTTTTCCCACATTTCCGCTTGACTCTTTTGGCCCACATTTGGGCTTCTGTAATTTGTACAACATTTGCGCCTTAATAGCTTTTCTCACATTTCCGCTCAATTTCCCCCCAAAACTTTAAATTTATCTCTCTCCAGCGTGGAACCCTGATTCGCCGATAACCATGATCAAAATGGCTTGCTCAGAATAGAACATCGAAAGTTGATAGAGAAGATATACAAATGGATGGTGGATGTCACTGGGGAACCTCTACATAGGTGACAGGAACATAAATGTAAAAAAAAATCGTCAATTACATTGTCAGGTGACATTTTTCACATTTTGCCGGATAGAAACCCCTGCTCTGCATAGTTGACAGGGAGTAAAATTTAATAAATTCTTCAGTAATTAATGCGCGCCACATCCTTTCATTCAATGCTTTAACTTATAAAAGTCACACTTTTATGCTTTAATAATTTGTCCCATAATTCAACTCTATAATTTTAAATTTGAAAAAATGAATCCTCATTTGGATGTGGTCTCTCTTTCTAACGCTCCCTCTCTGGCGTGGGGCCCTGATTTCCCGACACCCGTGATCACCATGGTAGGCGCAGAAAAGAACATCGAAAGTTGATAGAGCAGATATTAAATTGGATCGTGAACATCACGGGGATGTGCAACATGGTGGGGCAGTAAGTTTGTACACGCCTACACGAACTGACTGACAGTGGTCAGCCACTGCAATTTCTGGGTCTCCAAATTGGGCACATGGCCTGAGCTTGCTCTTTACCCCTTGGAGGTGCTGGCCTGCCCTGCAGCCAGTGTATTCTCTGAACGTGTTTTTAACACGACTGCAGGGGGATATCACAGATTATATTTCCCAATGTTTTGGGGTGTACCCTAATTTAAAAAATATATAAAAAAATGTAAAAACAAAAAGCAGTGTAGGCTACTTCCTCCTCCTCCACCGCCGCTTCCACCTACACCGCCTCCTCAACCTCCTACTCCATATGGACCTCGTCCTCCTAGATCAAGATTATTATTTTTTATTTTTACCTATTTTATGTTATTTAAAGTCATTTTCCTATCTACATTTGTTTATTGCCATGCTCTTAACCACATTTCGATGCCATTTGCAGCCCTCTAGCCCTTTCCATGACATTTTTACAGCTATTTTAGTGCTCAAAAGTTCGGGTCCCCATTGACTTCATTGGGGTTCGGGGTCAAGTTCGAGTCCCAAACTCAAACTTTTTTCCAATGTTCGGCTGAACCCTTTGAACCCGAACATCCAGGTGTCTGCTCAACTCTATTTTTTAAGCAAGGGATCAAGCTTGCTTAGGAGTAGCAAAATCTCTAAGAAATTTCCATGGTCCAACTTTTCATCATCTAAAGTATATGCTGCTTCAGTTGTTGCACAATAGCTTAGCCTCTTTTCCCAATCAGCTTGATGGTTTCAATAATTTTTTCAAGGATGGCATGTTTTCACTTTACTTCCTCTTTTCTGGCTGTTGTTTGTTTCTCAAAGAAACGACTGGATATGTCCATATTCTGTGATCTCGGCAATAAAGATTCAGCACTATTATTGTGGAGGTTGCTTCTTTCGTGCTCTTCAATTTTCTGACACAAGTGCTTTTCATCTATGCAACCATCAATAAAAGCACTGCTGTCTGTCTTTCTACTGAAAGTAAGACACACCATTCAGAAAAAAAGCACCATATCCATGTGAATATGTCAACCAGTCATGCTTCTGTCCATCTCTTCTCTGATATAACGTTTTTGAGGTAAAAACAAGATATCTGATTGACATGGATGAAATCATAAGAAGGTATCCACATTTTCAGATTTTTGTCTGATAAACCACATTTTGTCATCAACTGTGTCAGACGCACTCTCCTTACTGACCCCCTTTTTTGAATTTCTTCCCCTCCTAATGATTTTCTAGCAATTAATTCTTTAAGTTCTTCATCAGTTTCTAGCGCAATAGCAGCTCCAATACAGTGGTGAATATATTTACCTTCATCAGTATTAATATCTTGACTTACGCTGCTTTGCATATTTCTATGCATTGCTTTGCTACAGCTAGCATCACTGTCTTCATGTGGAGATGCAGGTAGATCTTAAACAAGCTACTAACTTTTTGACATCTGCTTGCATCTTGTTCTAAAAGTTGTTGTTTTTTCACGTTGTTTTTCTGTACCTCCTTTCTGTTTCCTTTTTCCTTCACCTGCCTTATCCATAGCAATATGGCAAGCACTAAAAAAGAGATACTTGCTAAAACAAAGTGTGTATGAACTCAGCATCATGCTAGTTCATATGTGGGGGCACGGGGGGGGGGGGGGGGGTCTGTACTATATAGGGGCACAGCGGGTCTGTACTATATGGGGGCACATGAGGGGCTGTACTACATGGGGTTACATGGGGGCTGTACTATATGGGGGCACAGAGAAGGGAAATTTTAATAAATGTAGTATTGTGACAGACTTGTATGACTTTAAAGGGGTTATCCAGTAATTAAAATGTTTTCCCTATACACAGGATGGGACTCCCCCAGCGATCTCCAGAATGGGGGCCGTATTTGTCTTGGCAGACAATGGTGGACCACTCAGCGCTGTCCCGCTTTTGCCGGTGATTGGCTGAGCGACTGTCACTGCCAAGACAAATACAACTTGGAAGATGAGGGCCAGGGTGCTCAGCAGGGTGAGCTGGGCCCCATTCTGGATGTGGACCCCTTGTGATCAAATGCTTATTCCTATCCTTTGGAAAGGGAATAAGTTTTTAATAACTTGATAACCCCTTTAAAAGTGGTAATCTGGGAATTCCTTTCTATTTAGAATCATTTACAATTTTTTTTTTTATTAACCTCCCCGCCATGAGTGGACTGTAAATATAGAAGAATCACTGGAGTACCCCTTTAATTTTTATGATAGTACTATCACCCACTTACCCTGTTATGAGTTTTTATTTTTTTGCCCTCCACACTACATTACTGGCAGTGGCTTCCCAGCCTGAGCCTTCCTCTGCTTTCTGAGGGTACAGGTGGCTGCAGCTTGCACCACACCGTCCACACGGATTGGCATTGTAACAGGCTCTTCAACCTGTGCCCTGTTTGTGCCAGGCCCGAGGGGGTAGTTGTAGCTGCTGAAGCACCTCCATATCACTATATACAAGAAGATGTATAACTTATTACTTATATCAGCTGTACATATATAATTATATGCAGGAGATACCCAGGTTATACCAGCATGGTCCATATCACTACATACAAGATGCATAAGTTATAAATCTTCAATGAACCATGCTGGTATAACCTGGGTATCCCCTGTATATAATTATATATGTACAGCTGGTAAAAGTTATACATCTTCTTTTATATAGTGATATGGACCATGCTGGTATAACCTGGGCATCTCCTGTATATAATTATATATGTACAGCTGGTGTAAGTTATACATCTTCTTGTATATAGTGATATGGACCATGCTGGTATAACCTGGGCATCTCCTGTATAAAATTATATATGTACACCTAGTACAAGTTATACATCTTCTTGTATATAGTGATATGGACTATGCTGGTAGAATCTGGGCATCTCCTGTATATAATTATATATGTACACCTGATATTAGTTATACGTCTTCTTGTATATAGTACTCATATGAACCATGCTGGTATAACCTGGGCATCTCCTGTATATAATTATATATGTACAGCTGGAATAAGTTATACATCTTCTTGTATATAGTGATATGGACCATGCTGGTATAACCTGGGTATCTCCTGTATATAATTATATATGTAGAGCTGGTATAAGTTATACATATAAGCTGTAAATATATAATTATATACAGGAGGTACCCAGGTTATACCAGCATGGTCCATTAAAGATTTATAATTTATACCAGCTGTAAACTGTACAGTTATAATGGTAGCCAGGTGATGCCTAGGTTATTCCAACTTAGTACATATTAAATTTATACTCAGATATATAGTCCTGTAAATACCTGGGGCAATGGGATCTGTGCTAACCTTGTGCCTAGTGGGCTGAGTGCTGATTCTGCTGGCTCTTCAAGCACTGGACAGCCTGGACCATCAGTGTGGAATTGTGGATTGCAGGCAGTGCCAGTGAACACTGAACAGAATGGCACTCGTGCTCTGCAGCCGCTCCCGCCTGAACTAGAAGGTACACGCTGTCGGATGTGCCACTCACGCAGCACTGCTGATGACATGTGACATAACATCATACAGCACACTGTGCAATCCTGTGCTGCCCCGACCTGCTCTCTGTTATCAGCACAGCCGGCCATGTGGCAGTCAGCTAGTAGCTACACTAGCCAAGGAGCCTCCTTTCTGCCGGCACGACCGGCAGTGCGGCAGTCAGCTACACGCCTACACCTGCCAAGGAGCCACCTTGCTGTCGCCTGCGGCCGGCCGTGCAGCAGTCCGGGCTACTGGCCTAACAGGAATTTTCCTGGTATCCTGGTCTGGCAGTCTGGCCCTGCCTATATATCCTGTATAGAAACAGAAGTAGAATCTGCAAAAACATTGATCGAGGACTTAAAGCGTGAGCTTGATCTCAGCCATGTTGTCTATCATCAACTAAAAAAGGGAGGCAGATTAGCTGAACCTCTGTTATTGCAGACTTCAGCAAACTGACAGACCAAGCCATACTATGGTCAATGTTGAAAGTCATCTGTCTGATAATAAGAGATTTTTGGATCCTACAGCTCTCACACCCCAAATTACAGATATGTCATCATCACATGCTCTTAAAGTGGAATCCATCCGAGATCCTAAGCCACCCGAAGGTGATGGCATGATTACACAGGAGGCATTAAACCAATTAGGGCAGGCATTTCAAGCAGTAACCGCTTTACTAGGCGCTAGCAATACAAAAGGCCACATAAGTGTCCCCCCACACCTTCCCCTGGAGAGGAATGTTCGGGTTAAGTCACCTTTTGCCAAGTGGGTACGATGGAAGTCATTGGAGTATGAGTGATTATGACAGTGATGAGGAAAAGCGTGTGCTTATTCCCTACCGCGCAGACATGAGAGTGCCCTCAAGGGGGATGAGAGTTCCAGGTGACCGTTATATGCTGAGGTGGTCTCTAGAAAGAAAAATGCTCAGTGTTCAGAAGGGGATCTAAATTCTCTAAGAGAGGTTCTCCTGAAATCACTTAGAACAGTACCAGTCCACCATGGTTTCTTTAAAATTGTATTCTGATGCGGACAGGACCAGATTCCTACCATGGGCATTTGAAAATAAGTATCGCCACTACTTTATTTTCTTCAGAGACAGAGGAATCCAGGATTGGCAGGATGTTTTGCTTGAGGAGACATTTGAATTCGTCCCTTAAGGGACTGTTAATGCAAAGCGTGATATTTATAAACTCACATGTAGACCCAACCAAAGTCTCTGGGAATTCTTCTCTATCCTTAAATTTAGCCTAGCTAGGGATATTGAATCTTGATCTTAAAGCTCCCTTGGACAGATTGGTGACGGCTGCCACTTCACTGCATAATATCAGTGAGTGCCATGCTATGGGTGAGAGAAGATACAAAATTTCCCCAGAACAAAATGTAGCAGAAGCTAAAATAAACCCTAACCTGAAATTTAAAATGCAATCACACAGGTACCCTCCGGCTACAGGACCTTTCCAACAAACCCAGCGACTACAGGTAGGACCTAGGAAAACAAAACCTCATAGTCCCAACGGGTCAGAGGGGGATAATAATGGTTATAAGAGGTCTAACTACCGTCTCCAATATTACAATATGAGTCCACTGGGATACAGGCGCTGGAACAACAGGCCCAGACAACAGAAGTAAGTTAGACCTACAGTACAGACCAAAAGTTTGGACACACCTTCTCATTCAAAGAGTTTTCTTTATTTTCATGACTATGAAAATTGTAGATTCACACTGAAGGCATCAAAACTATGAATTAACACATGTGGAATTATATACATAACAAAAAAGTGTGAAACAACTGAAAATATGTCATATTCTAGGTTCTTCAAAGTAGCCACCTTTTGCTTTGATTACTGCTTTGCACACTCTTGGCATTTTCTTGATGAGCTTCAAGAGGTAGTCACCTGAAATGGTCTTCCAACAATCTTGAAGGAGTTCCCAGAGATGCTTAATAATTGTTTTCACTTCACAGGTGTGCCCTGTCAGGTTTAATAAGTGGGATTTCTTGCCTTATAAATGGGGTTGGGACCATCAGTTGCGTTGGAGAAGTCAGGTAGATACACAGCTGATAGTCCTACTGAATAGACTGTTAGAATTTGTATTATGGCAAGAAAAAAGCAGCTAAGTAAAGAAAAACGAGTGGCCATCATTACTTTAATAAATGAAGGTCAGTCAGTCTGAAAAATTGGGAAAACTTTGAAAGTGTCCCCAAGTGCAGTCACAAAAAATATCAAGCGCTACAAAGAAACTGGCTCACATGCGGACCGCCCCAGGAAAGGAAGACCAAGAGTCACCTCTGCTGCGGAGGATAAGTTCATCCAAGTCACCAGCCTCAGAAATCGCAGGTTAACAGCAGCTCAGATTAGAGACCAGGTCAATGCCACACAGAGTTCTAGCAGCAGACACATCTCTAGAACAACTGTTAAGAGGAGACTGTTTGAATCAGGCCTTCATGGTAGAATATCTGCTAGGAAACCACTCCTAAAGACAGGCAACAAGCAGAAGAGACTTGTTTGGGCTAAAGAACACAAGGAATGGACATTAGACCAGTGGAAATCTGTGCTTTGGTCTGATGAGTCCAAATTTGAGATCTTTGGTTCCAACCACCATGTCTTTGTGCGACGCAGAAAAGGTGAACGGATGGACTCTACATGCCTGGTTCCCACCGTGAAGCATGGAGGAGGAGGTGTGATGGTGTGGGGGTTCTTTGATGGTGACACTGTTGGGGATTTATTCAAAATTGAAGGCATTCTGTACCAGCATGGCTACCACAGCATCTTGCAGCGGCATGCTATTCCATCCAGTTTGCGTTTAGTTGGACCATCATTTATCTTTCAACAGGACAATGACCCCAAACACACCTCCAGGCTCTGTAAGGGCTATTTGACCATGAAGGAGAGTGATGGAGTGCTGCGCCAGATGATCTGGCCTCCACAGTCACCGGACCTGAACCCAATCGAGATGGTTTGGGGTGAGCTGGACCGCAGAGTGAAGGCAAAAGGGCCAACAAGTGCTAAGCATCTCTGGGAACTCCTTCAAGACTGTTGGAAGACCATTTCAGGTGACTACCTCTTGAAGCTCATCAAGAGAATGGCAAGAGTGTGCAAAGCAGTAATCAAAGCAAAAGGTGGCTACTTTGAAGAACCTAGAATATGACATATTTTCAGTTGTTTCACACTTTTTTTGTTATGTATATAATTCCACATGTGTTAATTCATAGTTTTGATGCCTTCAGTGTGAATCTACAATTTTCATAGTCATGAAAATAAAGAAAACTTTTTGAATGAGAAGGTGTTTCCAAACTTTTGGTCTGTACTGTATATCCTCTACTTCACCTAGAAGTTGGTCTCCCACCTCTAGTAAGGGTACACCACAAAATCGAATGATCGGTTTGATCAGTTGGCAGATCAAGTGGCTAAATTAAGCAAAATAGTTAATTTGATGTCCCAGGTGCCCATCAAAAAACAACCTGAGCCATTTTTAGGGGCAGCTGCAGGTCCCAGCTCAGCCCTATAAAGCAAGCAGGGCGGGGTCAGAGCCCAGGCCAATGCAAGAATACAGCGCTGGTTGTAGAAGAATCTAACGTGATTCTTAATCCTATATTGCCTTGCAGCGTTCTTGACCCTAACATTGAGGCCAAAGAGAAGGTGTCTAACGTGTTGTCTATCTTGCAGTCTAACGATGTAGATTTGTGCACTAATGTGTCTTCTCCAATGACTGATCTCATCATCTCAGCGTCAATCTGTAAGCCGCTGTCTGTAAGCTGTGATGTAATCCAGTTTCCCCAAAGGTGGGGACTGCTGCCGTCCAGATTTCTCCAGAAGTCGCATCGCTGCAAAAGGATCAAATACTCAAAAAGCGTCAGATGAATGAACATCCTAACTTCTTATGTGATCTGTTTCAGATTGAAGGCCAATATTTTGTTGATTCTTATCTCCAAGATGAACTTATCAGGCTTATTAGGGGTTTAATTGACACAGGATCACAAGCCACTATATTGTCATATAGTTATTTCCAACAGGTTATGGATGTGACAGCAAAGAGGTCAAAATGGAAATAGTTTGATGGCTCTTTGATAAGTGTAGGGGGAGATGCTTTGCAGATAAGAGGTACAGCATTTTAAATAGGCAAGAAAATAATTAGACGTCCCACACTGATTGTGGACCTTCCTTATGATCAGCTGATCATAGGAATCGACCTCCTGAAAAGATTGAGTTCCATAGTAGACTTCATCAATGATGCAATCTGGACTCAGGTAAACTCAGGTAAATGTACCTATTACTTATGAATATTCTTACAATGCACAACCCCAACGTAGTTGTCATGTGATTGAAGTGAGGCTAAATTCTGTTCTGTTCTAAGTTCGTTTTAGGAACAACCAGACGCCGGATGTCACAATCCTGAAAAATGGTAAGCCTGGGGAAGAGGTCAAGGGTACAACTCATACCATAACCATCCAGAAGGGCAGAATTGAAAAGTTAACCTTCGATGGGGCTGTAATACCTATTTCTCTTGAAGGGAGAAATTACGAAGTTGCGGACCTGACAAAACATACTCAATCCATGGTACGGATTGAAAAGGTTAGTGATAACTTATTGATTCCCATAAAGGTGAACAATATAGCCCAGGTGAAGTATGCCAAGTTGGATCTAAAATCTGAAGCCAGTTATATAAGCCTAGGTATTTTAAAACAGGTCGCCAACCCTAAAGTGATTAAAGGTTCCTTTCACTAGTGAGGTGATGACGGAAATGTGGGAGATACTGGGGGTGAAGAGAAAGCTACTTATATCTTATCGTACAGCCTCTAGTGGTAGAGTAGAACGCTACAACAAAACAATTGTCAACATTCTAAAGAAATTTGTTAGTTAATCCGGTAAAGACTGGGATATAAGGTTGCCTTTGGATCTCATCAGGGCCACCCCAAGTGCGGCAACCAAACTTTCTCCCTTCAAAATGATCACAGGCAGGAAGATGGTATTACCCCAGCATTTACTCTACCAGACAACAGACCACAATTTGATAAATGCTTCATCGGCTCATCAGTATATGGAGAATCTACGCAAACACCTTCAGCATGCATTTGCGTTTGCCCAGAAGAATCTAGAGAAAGCAGCAGTAAGCGCCAAAACCTACTATGACCTGAGGACTACTCAAATGGAATACCAGATTTCCGATCAGGTTTATCTCTATAACTTTGCATGGGATCAGGTGAAGCAAAGGAAGTTCCTGCCTTCCTGGAAGGGGTTCTATGTCGTCATTGACAAATTGTCACCTGTAGTCCACAAGATCAAAATACCTAAGGGGGATGGATTTATAGAGAAATGGGTGCATATCAATCAATTACGTGTTTGTCATCCTAGGTCACAACTTTGCAAAATGGAAGGAATGCCGGATGATGAGGAGTGAAGAGATCAAGGTTCCAGCTTAAAGAGGGAAAACCAGAATTGGTATCATATAAACAAACAAGTGTACTAACCTATCCTCACATATTTTTCCTCTGTAACAAACCCTTGACTCACTTCTGAACCAAGAATTTGCTCTGTTAAAGGAAACCTGTCACCGGGATTTTGTGTATAGAGCTGAGGACATGGGTTGCTAGATGGCCGCTAGCAAATCCGCAATACCCAGTCCCCATAGCTCTGTGTGCTTTTATTGTGTATAAAAAAAAATACGATTTGATACATATGCAAATTAACTTGTCCCTGACTCATCTCACGTACAGGACACATCTCAGGTTAATTTGCATAAGTATCCAATCGTTTTTTTTTTTTTTTTTTTTTTTTTTTTTTACACAATAAAAACACACAGAGCTATGGGGACTGGGTATTGCAGATGTGCTAGCAGTCATCTAGCAACCCATGTCCTCTGCTCTATACACAAAATCTCACTGACAGGTTCCCTTTAAAGAAAGAAAACCATGCCAAATTGAAGCTGTATGGCAGTATGACTTGTTTAATTGTAGGATTGATAAAAAGAAAAGTGTATGTGCTTAAATTTGTCATACAATATATTATAGGCGCAAGATGGCATCAAGGATTTTTGCTGTTATCTACATTGTCCTAATCTTGGGGAAAGAGTTCCAAGCTGAACCGATCACTGTACCAGGTCCTTCATCTGGTATCATGCTGCAGAATGCCATGGGATTCATCTTGATGAATAAGAGGATTTTATCCCAGAAGATCTACGTCAATTTGGAACCATGCATCTCCGTCGAAAGACAGTTCAACGTTTCCAAGATTCAGTCTCCAGAGATAAAGATGTGGTATCAAATACACGTCGGTTATTCCCAAGAACGGATTACACAAATCCTGAAACAGACAAGAAAGACTATGATCAGGGAACAGTTTTCCACGAGTCAATGACCAAAGCGTTTAATTTCTGCGATTGCAGCTGCCATAATCTTTGGCGTAGTAGGCGCTGTCATTGCCAACGGTGCTAGTTCCATCTCTATTAAGACATTGGAACTTGAGATCGGTTCGCTAAAAAAGGAATCTGATGACTATTCATGCAGAGATGGAAAATCAGAAGCAACATCTATCGGACTTATGTCCGTTGTGGAGGACACTATCGTCACCACCAACTTACATTCAAAGTTATTGACCCACTCAATAAATCTTCATGAGAGTAACAAACAATTAATAAATAAAAGAGCGTATTGACTTCCATACACAGGTCTATCATGATGAAATTCCAAGTAGGATGTAATTTTTCAGAAAGACTTTTTCTTTTCTTTTCAATTTTCTTTTTATAGAATTTTTTAAAATAGAATAATAGGCATCAGTAAACGTACATTGTATACGAAATAAAGAAGAGAATAGACAGTCAGTATCATTACAACAATGTACAGCATAAAAACATATTATGCAGATCATAACAAGCTGAAATAAGATGGGGGAGGGGGGAACCGTAGATCAATGTTGTTGACGGAAGAAGATTGGGCTTGTAACTCCAGAGATATATGCTTATTTTTTCCATCGGGGAGAGGGGTGGAGGGGCTTGGGGGAGGGGGAGGAGGAGAGGAGGGGGGGGGGAGAGGACCTCTAGTGTGTGGTGATGATCGTGAACACCCATGATGAGATTAATTTGATTCGGATAGAAGTTGTATAGTTGAGGTAGAAGATCGATATTTAACCCAACCATCCCAAACTTTAAGAAACCTATCATGGGTTCTCAATTCCCACGCTGATAACTCTTCCATGTGAAAAATGTGATTAACTTTGTGGAGCCATTGTGGGAGGGTGGGGAAGCTTGGCTGGTTCCAGTGTTGAGGAATTAATGATTTGGCTGCGGCGGTAAGGTGTTGAAAGAGGATTCTTTTCTCGGGTGGGATATTATCTAAGCGGATATTGAGAAAAATAGAAGCCAAAGTTGGATCCTGTGTTAGGGCGCATATTTCTTTGATTGAGCTGAGTACCTGGGTCCAAAATGGGTTGATCACTGGACATTCCCGCCACATGTGAATGTATGTGCCTCTCGAACATTTACATTTCCAGCAGGTATCAGAGTTCAGACAGGTCATCTGCTTTAGTCTTACTGGCGTACGGTACCATCTAGTTACTATTTTATATGAATTCTCTTGAAGTCGAATGCATCTAGAGATACCATGGGATTTGAGGTATATTTGTTTGGTTTCTGCGGTAGACCAGGTGGTGTCAAGATCTTCCTCCCAATATTTTGAAAATTTTAAAAATTCTCTAATGTTTGGATGTTTTAATTGTTGCAAGATATTATAAATCTGAGAGAGTAAATGTTTAGGAGGGGTGGCGGAGGTTGCTAATTTTTCAAATTGAGTTAGCTCTCTAGGGCTAGTGGTCTGGGAAAGGTATGGTTTCATTAGCGAGCGTATGTGGGCTTTATGTATTGAGTGCATCGGGATGAGGCTCAGTGGGTCTTCCAATTGTTCTTGGTTGAGAAAAGAATATAGTGTGATGGAGCTGATGTAATTCAACTTGAGACCTGTGTCTTTATATCTCTCTTGATATAAATCTGAGATGTCCGTTAACGTCATTAAGGGGGATAGGGCGGGGCTTAAAGCGTCCATATATTGGTGCCATAATGATAGAGAGGATTGTGTAATAGTGTTTGATGTGAGTTGGGAGATAGGTTTATCTTTTTTCCTCCAAAGCAGCGATCTGAGGGGGGATGTAGCCAATAGATTTTCAAGTGGGAGCCAGAGTTTGTTTTTATCTGACCTTAACCATTGTACTATTCTGGCGATGTGGGTGGCTTCGTAGTATGGTCTAAAGTCAGGTACCGCCATACCTCCTCTTGATTTATGTTGGGTTAACAGGTTCCAATTTAGTCTAGGTTTTTTGTCATCCCAGAGATATTTACTTATAATTTTACGTAAATTGTTAAAAAAGGATACCGGGAGTGGGATTGGAAGAGTTTGGAACAGATAAGTCAGTTTGGGAAGAAGTATTGCTTTAATTAGGTTCTTGCGACCCATCCAAGACAAGAAGGGAATTATTCACAGTTTGAACATAATCCTGTTCAGGGGAATCTATAGTAGAATGAGGTTGTATAACAGGGAATCACAGAATTACCACCATTCTAAAATATAACCTTTAATTGTATTAAAATAAAAGTCAATACACCCTTATCTATTCAAAAATTGGAAAATAAATACAAAAAGGAAATCAAAAGCAAGGTCTATGATACAACCCTACTGGGGCTATTAGGGAAGGGGTGGAGGTAGAGCAGATGTGTTGGGGCTATAGGGAAGAATGTCCCTGATTCAGGCCCTAATGTAGACAATCCTACCTATATACGGAATAGCCGCCCTGATAAGGGCGATCCCGTTTCTCGTACCTCCTACTAACCCTAGAGGGCCCTAGCGGGGAAAGGAGTACAAGGATTGATAATCCTGGTAGAGGACCTATACTAAAGTACGCAAAATAATAAATAGAATAGCAGAAGTACCCAAAACTATGTGACAATAGATAGTCCAAAAAAGAAAAAGTGAATGTAAAAGGTAATAGAGATGTTCAATAACGTCCCTACGCGTTTCGCCTGGTTGTTGTCAGGCTCATCAGGGGACTAAATTGATCATAGAATATCAGACACCCAGGGTACTAAAGGTGATATTATATACAAGTAAGTTTATTTTGGTTTATAAGCTTGTTGAAGCTGTTTTAGATAAAATAAATGGAAGCCGCTGGCTCTGATGAAAGTGATTACACCTGTCAGTAAAATAACTGAATCTTTGATACGGGGGATTCCTACGTAGCCAGTAGTGGATCGAGAGATAGGGGTCCGGATTGATGAGCTCCAGGGAACCCTAAATCTCAAAAGATCCAGGAAGTGGCTAAATAACGGTATAACAATTTATATATACAATGTATGATCCGAATATGGAAGTCCCCATAGAGGGCTACAATTTAATTTAATTATATTATATTATATTATAGTATGATAGTATGAGGAGACACCAGGAAGGAAGAGTCTGGGCAACAATGTAATAATATGGCATAAATATATATATATATAAAGGATGTTCAGTAAGTACCACAAAGAATAACTATATAGATGATAGTAGTGTAGCGAGATAACAGGCAGATAATGCTGTTACAACAGTTGGTACTTGCGTTCCCTTAGAGAGGGGTTAGAGGGCCATATCTTGAGTCCATAGATGAGAAAGCCAGAATCAGATGATGCATCGAGGAGGCGCTCAGGTGGTGATGTGCGGCAGGTAGCAGAGAGACGCTGACCTGCTGGCCTATTTATGGAGTACTTCCGGGTATCGGGGAGGCCGGGCGCCCACGTGATCGGTGTGACGTGAGGCATCCTACGTGGGATGCCCCCATGTGACCGAGGGAGTGACGCGGCCGCACATGTGATCTAGTGAGGTCACTGTGCCGGTCACGTGATTGGGCGGATCTGAAAGGCCGAGGTAACTGATAGTCTTGGCCATCAGTTAATCTAAGTGCCGATAAGTGAGTGGGCTGAATATTAAGAAGGGACGGAGGAAGGATTAGGAGCAATGGGGATGATGGGAGAAATGATTGCGATATCCTGAAGGAAAGCAAGTTAATCCCAGGGTGATATCGGGGAAAATCAGATATATAAATTACACAGGGATAGTGAGAGGTGTATCAAATATAGGTGCATGTATCCATGAATCAGATGGATTCATATATGATAAAAAGCCAGGGAATAATTGATAAGGGGTGACTAACTATTATATAAATAAGGATCAAATATGGAGGGGTTAATCTCCCAGTCAACGGGCGTTGTACTAGATACAAGATAGATTGATCCTATCAGATAAAGGGCCTCATATAAAGCACGCATAATCTATGTTTTCATTAAGTCCAGATGGTGCAACAGTGTTTAGTCTGAAGATCCATCTGGATTCTTTCTGTTTTAGTAATTTGTCTACGTCCCCACCTCGCTTGGACATTTTTAAGACTTCAATCATAAAGAAGTGGATACTTTTGGTGGACCCTGCATGACTCATCCACATATGTCTAGATATTGGTTTATCTCGTTTATTTCGGATATCTCCGATATGTTCAAGAATACGTTTTTTAAAAATTCTTTTGGTCTTGCCTATATATTTGAGTCCACAGTCACATTGAGCCATGTAGATTATCCCAGCTGTGTTGCAGTTTGCAAAGCTGCGGGGATAGAAAGTCTGACTAGCTTCGCTATTCATGAATGTTTTACCGGGGACTATATACATGCATGCTTTGCATTTACCGCACTTAAAAGTGCCCATTTGTCTGTTAGACAACCATGTTTTCTTTTCTGGGGGCTCAAAGTGACTGTGGACCAAAGTATCACCTATATTGCGTCCGCGTCTGTAGGTGATTGCCGGATTTTCAGGCAAAACCTGCGTGAGATCAGGGTCTGTCTTAAGAAGAGACCAATATCGGTTTAAGATGTCTCGGATTTGTCTAGATTCCGAGTCAAAAGTGCCAATAATTCTAATTAGATCTTGAGAGTCCGTTTTTTTAGGGTTAGGTTGGAGGAGAGTGGTGCGGTCCTTTGAGTTGGCCCAATCCCATGCTTCGAACAAACAGGGGTCAGGATAGCCCCTTTGTTTGAAGCGATCAAAAAGTTTCGATGCTTCATGCGTGAAGTTTTGACTGTTAGAGCAGTTCCTCCGAACTCTCAAGAATTGGCCTTTTGGGATACCCCTCTTGAGGGGGGTGGGGTGAAAGCTTTCCCAACGTAGAAGACTGTTGGTGGAAGTCTTCTTCCTAAAGAGGGTAGTTTTAATGTAGTTGTGTTGATCTCTTGACAGACAGACATCCAGAAAGTTGATGGTGTTGGGATGTATTTCAGAAGTGAAGAACAGTCCAATATGGTTTGAGTTAAGGGTATCCATAAATTGTTGAAATTGGCTAGCTGTACCTGACCAGAGTAGTAGAATGTCACCTATGTATCTGGACCATAAGGAGATGGATCTGGTCCAGGATGACATTGATTCAGAGAAGACGACCGTATCCTCCCACCAGCCCAGGAGCAGATTAGCGTAGGTCGGTGCACAGGGGCTACCCATCGCGGTGCCCCTGAGCTGGTGGTAGAAGCGGTCCTCAAATATGAAATAGTTATGTGTTAGCACAAAATTGAGGAGTTGGAGGATAAATTGATTATGTCGGTATAGATCCGTTGATCTGGAATCCAGATAGTATTTAACCGCTGCTAAACCCTTATTATGTGGGATGGAGGTATATAGCGCTTCTACATCTATTGATGCAAACCAGCTGTCAGGCTCTATAGTGACCCCTTCAACTCTTTGTAGTAGATCAGTTGTGTCTCGTAGGTAAGAGGGGAGTGTCGACACAAATGGACGTAAGATTTTATCTATATAGATACCAGAATGGTGTGTGAGACTCTCAATTCCCGATACTATGGGGCGTCCCTTCAGGGGATGTGTCCCCTTGTGTATTTTTGGAAGCCCATAGAACGTAGCTATTTTTGGTGTGACACTTGATAAGTATTCAAATTCTTTCCGGTCTATACATCTGTTTTCCAGGCCCTCTCTCAGTATCTGGGAGAGTTCAGTCTGGAAAGTCTCGGTGGGATCCACCCTGAGGACTGCGTAACTATTTTTATCAGAGACCAGAGAGAGGCACATGTCTCTGTATTGCTGTACCGAAAGGACAACAATGTTCCCCCCCTTATCGGAGGGTTTGATGACAATGTCCCTGTTTGCATTAAGGTTATGCAATGCTGTTATTTCTGCCCGGGTGTAGTTTTTTTCCGGGGTAGTGTAACCTATTTTTTCCAGATCTCGTGTGACCGACTTGAGGAAGATATCTATATTGGCATCGTTCAAAGTTTTTGGTGGCATTTTTGAGCTTTTGTTTCTCAAGGTGGTAAAGGGACCCTGACCACTTGGTCGCTCATTCTCTTCTAAAAGGTGTACGAGATTATCGATGTCCTCTAGATCCCCCATTTCCACACCTAATTCCTGGCATCTCTTCTGGTCAGATGTTACAAAGATTTTGTGCCAACGTAATTTCCTGGTAAATAGTTGTATATCCTTGATCCAATCAAAACAGTCGAATCTGGTTGTTGGTACATAAGTGAGTCCCTTTCTTAATATGGATGTCTCGTCTTCAGAAAGAGTTTTCCCTGATAAATTAATGATTAGAGTGTTTTCTATAATAGACTTCTCTATTTTTTGTTTATGTGGGGTAATGGACGATCCCTCAGTCCATACGTGTTTGATGGTGGTGGGCCTAAAAAAACCCCATTGGTTGTAGTCATAGATAGAGAAGATGGGTTTAAGGTAGCAGAGGAGGAAGAGGATCCTGATGTATGACCATCCTGTTCTGATTGTTCCTGGTTGGTCCTGGCTCCATTTGTTGATCCTCCCCTGTTCTGTTGGCCCCATCCAAGACAAGAAGGGTAAGGACCACGAGGATAATTGTTTGGGATTTGAGCATAGTTGAAAGAAAATAAATCCTTCCAGTTGGAGCTAATTTTTATACCCAGGTATGTAATATGTGATTTTGGCCAATGGAAGGGATGTCGGGAGCGTAGAGTATCCGTTTCCTCTTTGCTAATATTAAGACCAAGTGCCTCTGACTTGGAGGTGTTTATTTTGAAATTTGATATCTTGCCATACTCTTCGAAGATATTTTGTAGTGCGGGTAAAGCAGAAAATGGATTTGACAATGTCAACAAGATATCATCCGCATATGCAGCTGTAGTGTGTACATAACTACCATCATTAAAACCTTTGATGTCAGGATGTAATCTAATGGAGGCTAATAGTGGTTCGAGTGAGAGTACAAAGAGGATTGGCGAAAGTGGGCAGCCTTGCCTTGTTCCGTTGTATATATGAAAAGGCGCCGATAGGTTTTGGTTTATGCGTAGTCTCGCTGTAGGGGAATCATACATCAAGAATATGGCATCCACAAACTTCTGTGGTAAGCCAAAGTGTAGGAGTACCTGTTTCATATAGGTCCAGTCCACCCTGTCGAACGCCTTTTCTGCGTCCGTTCCTAGTAAGACTAAGGGGATTTTCTTTTGGTTGGCTATTTGCAAGATAGAGAGAATTCTCAGAGTGTTGTCCTTCCCCTCCCTTCCGGACACGAACCCCACCTGCTCTGGAGAAATCAAAGAAGGGATTAAAGGTTTGAGTCTGTTGGCCATCAGGCTAGCATATATTTTCAGATCTGTATTTAACAAAGATATTGGCCTATAACTTCCGCATTGGGTGGAGTCCTTTCCCTCCTTATGAATTAAAGTGATGTAGGCTTCAAGAGCCTGTTTTGGCATGTTCAAGCCCGAGAGGTAGGCGTTGAATGTGTCCGTCAGGTGAGGGAGAAGTACATCCGAGAAGGAACTGTAATAAGAACAGGGAAGGCAATCTGGTCCAGGTGCTTTCTGTTTAGGGCATTTTCGCAGGATGGACTGGACCTCCGTTTGAGTGAAGGGTTTTGTCAGGTCTGCATGTGTGTTGGGGTCTAGTTTGGGGAGGGAGGCACGGGATAGGAAATTCGATATCGCAGCTAGAGAATCCTGCTCGTTCTTTTGTTTCCCTGGGGCGTGTAATTGGTATAATGAGGAGTAAAAGTTGATAAATTCTTTTTCAATTTTCTCAGGGTCTTTAGTGATATCTCCCCTAATGTCCTTAATTTCTCTTATAAAGGTGCGAGCTTTTTTCCTTTTTATAAGGGACATCATTAATTTTGATGCTCTATCACCATGGGCATAAAACGAATGTTTAACAGACATGTAAAGTTTGGCTGAATTTTTGTTCAGAAGATCTCTGAGCTGTAATCTGAGGTCTGTAAGTTTTTGGAGAATTGGCGCAATAAGAGATCGTTTATGAAGTTTTTCCAAACTTGAGATCTCCGACTGTAGGGAATTAATTCTTTGTTCCCTCTGTCTTTTACAGAATGTACCAATGGAGATGAATTCACCTCTGATGGTTGCTTTGTGTGCCTCCCACACTACCGGCAAAGAGACCTCTGAATTGTTGTTTATCTTAAAATATAAGTTGAGACGATCCGTAATTCTTTTATGAAGACCCGTAGAGGTGAGGAGGGTTTCATTAAGTCTCCAAGGTGGGCGCGTGTTCGGTCGGTCAGACATTGTTATTTGAATATTTAATGGGGAGTGATCTGAATGTATTCCCGAACCTATTGTAGATGACTGTACTGTAGTGAGGGAAGACTGTTGAAGAAAGAAATAATCGATCCTATGGTAAGTGTTATGTGGTGTTGAGTACAGCGTGTAATCTCTCTCCGAAGGGTGGAGAAAGCGCCACACATCAGTCAAGGATAGTATCTGTAATGATTTTTTAATATGTCTGAGTGCCTTGTAAGAAAGGGTGGAACGTCCGGAGGATGTGTCGAGGAGAGGATCTAGTGCTACGTTGAGATCGCCACCAACTATTAATACTCCTTTTGTCATGCTATGTATCAGTGTCGTGGTGTCCCTTATCCATTGTGGTTGATGTGTGTTAGGGGCATAGAGATTCGCTAATGTAACCTGTTTACCATTCAACAGACCAATGAGTATGAGCAGTCTGCCCTCATTATCCTTGTATGTGCTCTCTAGTTCAAATGTAATGTGTTTAGAGAAAGCAATGGCTACCCCTCTGGAGTTCTTTGTATGAGTATGTGAGTGATACTACTGGTTATAAAAATGGTTTTGAATCGAGGGGGACTCGTCTGCAAGGAAGTGGGTTTCTTGTAAGAATAGGATGTCAGCTCGGGACTTTTTCATGGTTTGGAGAAGTTGGCTGTGCTTTATCGGGGAGTTTAGGCCTCTAACATTATAAGTAGTTAAATGTATGGTGGTCATGGAGGAGAATGATGGGTTATTCGAGAATCGAAGTTATAACTGGGTGTTGTGATGTAGAAGGGTAAGAGGTCCAGGAGTTGAAATTTAGGGGGAGGCTGAGAGGAGATAAAGGTCAAACAATAAGGATTTGACTGTGAAAACCACAGACGTAACATCTTAGAAAGAATAAACATCAGAAAATGAAAATGAAGTAGAACTTGCACATGCGTCATTATGAAGATGCCGTAGCCGTGAGGGTTCCATCAGGTAAAACATTGTTTTGACTATAACAAGAGGACTAACAGGTCAGGGACATTTATCTGACCAAAAGAAAATATCCGATCTGAACCTCTAGGTATGTGGGGTAATATCTAGGGGTGAGAGAGAGTTCAAGACAAGCTCCCAATGAGCATAAAAGTGCCAAGTAAGCAAGATTATGAATTTCCGAGGATATGATATCTCGGTTCTCTCTCTCGACCCCTTCAAATAAAATGTCACATAGCCAGAAGTGGATCTAACAAAGGGAGTAGCTGCTTCAAACTGTAATTGCGAACAAAAGAACTACTAAATATAGTAGAATATGCACCGACGGAATCAGTGAACTAATATCACCCATGTTAGGATAGTTCTCAGGTGGGATCAATATCCAGTCGTCTAGGGGTCAGTTTCCCTTGTCTTTTCTTGCTGCGGCTCTTCCTTTCTGCTCCGGTTGTTTCCCATGGCGTGGGTGGTGGTATTATCGGCAATCCGGTGAGGTCTGATATTGGAGACCAGTCTGGAATGTCTATATCAGTTATCTGGAGCGACGATAAGATCTCTGCCAATTCGGAATGATCTCTCAGGATGTATCTTTTCCCTTGAACTGTAAAAGAGAGGCCAAACGGAAACAACCATCTGTAAGGAATGTCTCTGCGACGTAGGGTTTCTGTTAAAGGGCGGAGCATATTCCTCTTGGAAAGTGTGACCCTTGCCAGGTCTTGATAAATTGATATCTCAGATCCTTCGATTTTGACCGAAGGTTTGGTACGGGCAAATTTTAGAATGTCGTCTCTCACTCTGGAGTTGAAGAGGCGGCAAATTACATCTCTCGGTGGGTCCGACCCTTGTGGTTTAGCTCGTAACGCCCTATGCGCTCTTTCGATGGAAATTTCCAATAGGTAATTGTCCCCTAATATTGCAGAGAATATTTGTTTGACTGTATCGAGTAAGGACTCTGTAGAAATGGATTCTGGGATACCTTTGAGTCTCAGGTTATTACGTCTCACTCTATTCTCCTGGTCTTCCATCCAGTTGACTATTTTGTTCATATGTGTTTGACAAGATGAAAAGTTTGCAGAGGTCGCTTCCGTATATGAGATTATTTGTGCTTGCGTAGACTCTAGTTGCTCCACTCTTCCCCCTATGGATTTCATTTCTTGCTTAATGTCTTGCAGTTCTTTTACAACAGGTTCGAGCGCTCTTGAAAGAGCCTGCCCCAGAAAGGCTCTGGAGATAGGTAAGCATGTGTCATCTTCCTGATCGCTTTCCATCTCTGAGGTGTTATTAGGTGCAATATCTTTAGTTGAGGAGCTCGAGGGCGTGTTTCTTTGTGAATGTGGAGATTTTGTAGGTGGAGCAGGGGGACGTTTCTGCATATAGGAGTCCAAAGAGCCTGTGAGACACTTGTTGGAGGAGGGCCTGGGTTTACCTGGGCCGATCTTTACCGTCACTACTTAGCCAAAAGAAAGAGATGTTCAATCCTCTTAAGTGTGGACGTCAAGGAGCAGCAGGATGAAGTTGTGGATGGAGTTGTAGGTCCTTCTTATAATCTGTCCTTAAAGCCCTCAGTGGCCACGACTGCTGTTTACATAGGTTTCTGCATTCTGTTGCCTCTAGTAAACTTTTTTAGGAGAGGCTAGAAAAATTGGGCCAAAGACCCTGGAAACTATTCAAAAATAGGAAATAGTCTCGAATGAGAGTAGATGAGTATATCACTGGGATCTTTTGCTGGGAGTCCTGCCTGATGAGGCCTCTTCAGGAATGTGGTTGTTCTGCGAACAGACTGTGTGTCAGAAAGACGGTAGCTTGTGTGCTTCTTCACAGCGGACTTGGGTGCGGATCTCTGGTTATGCGTGGAGCACTGGTAGGAAGCAAATGTGTGCTCAGATGAAAAAAAACTACTACACTCCGATGGTCCAGTAGTTTGAGGATCTCCGTATACCCCTGTGGTCTTGTCTGCCAGTTAGAAAATACGGTTGTTCTTATCTTGAATGATCACAGCAGAAGACGTGGGCTAAGAACAATTTCGGGAGAAAATTCGCGAACAGGCCGATAATGCGAAAATTCCGGATGCGAAAATTTAGATGTAGGCCGATATTGCGAATATTTCGGATGCGAAAATTTAGATGCGAAAAATCGTCCGCTTGATGCAATTAAGATCACGAGTATTAAATCGTCTTGCGATCAGGGTTACGGGTGATCGCAGCGGGGTTAACCGCTGACGGGCTTCCAGGCCGGTCTTCTTTGAACAGGGCTGCAGGTGCCGGGCGCGTGTCGACTTTCGTTTATGTGTGGAAAGGGGTTAAGGTGAATGGGAGTAACTAACGTTCCCGGTTGCTCAGAGCTTACCCCGCCACTGCGTGCGCCGGAGGCCGTTGCTGGAAGGATCGTGCGGTCCACTCGTTCCTCAGACTTGGTGTGGGCCTTGGTGTTGATGCTCGGACGATCCGGGTCTCCACTGGGTCCAATCGCTCCTCAAGCTGCTCTGCTAGGGGTGGCTCCGCTCCAAAATCTAGCCCGTGGCTCTGGATTGTATAGTAGGCCGCACAGGACACTTCTTGCTGAGGGTCCAGATTTCGGTACCGGAACGTTCCAGTCAGTGTGCTGAACGCAGTGAGGCAAGTTCGGCAGGTCAGGTGTCCTCTGTAGATGATAATCGGCTGAGGGTGAGGAATCTATTCCGGTGCGGGGACTGTAATTTTCGCAGAGCTGCTGGTGTAGAGTCAGAAGTGCCTCTGATACTTGTCTCCGATTAAAGTCACCTCCGGATCGGCAGATCAGGTGTCCTATGCAGTGGATCGCAGGCTGAAGGTAAGATTTTTCACTGGCGCGGTGTCTGCTTTAATCACAGTTCTGTTTGCGGTGATGCGATTAGTCTTGCGCTCCCACAGAGCACCCTGGATCGGCTGCTTATAATCACCGCAGCGCTGTTTTTCTAACCGGCAGCAGGGTAACCGCGATGATGTGTTGCTTCTAGCGGCCCTACTGTTTATTCACCGGAGCGATGTTCACTGACTTAGGCTCAATGTCTAGTCAGCTTGGGGCTGGTGACCTGCGGATGCAGCGTGCTCCGTGCAATTATCTTCCCTCCGCTATGCGCCGACCGCTTGGATACAGGGCCCGATACGTGCAGCGGTCCTCCTTCTCTCTGGCCGACAGCGGCTCCTTTGCCTGCCGCCTGGTCTTCCTTAGGTTAGTGGCGAACTGGTGTTGGGCAATCCGGGAGGAGGGGAATTTCTCCGGTATGCGCCGTTATCCAGGCAATCCTGTCAGCATGAACAGGTTAAATAGTTAGGCAATCTTGAGTTGCCACTGGTATTTGTGAGCTGGAGTGGCTTTGGAATCTGCCGGCAATCAGCCCGTGTAATATGGCTAAGCGCCAAAATAAAGTCCCGTGCTTCACAGAGTGCTGTAGGCCGCCATTTTCGATCCTTTCAGAATGCCATAAAAGTTATATCTTTAGAATCCACACCGTGTCCTGGACCAGTATCTGTGTTTTTTTAAAGGATTTAGTCCAGTTTGTGTTGGATTATATTGAGTTTTTGTCAAACTGCATGAGGAGCTCCTCCAAGCTGCTTCCTCTCTGCTCTGCCGTTAGCTCCGCCTCCCCTTTCAGAAAGACTTTAGCAAAGCTCTGGCTGGAACATTACAAACCAAGTACAAACACCCCAGTTCTTGAGGAACCTGTATGAAAAACCCTTTTGACATTCTAATATAATCTAATGTTATTTTAATGCATTAGATTGTAATGAAGGGGGATTTGTTGTGCTTTTTTATAGGTATAAACCATTTATATCTAAATATCATAACTATAGTGGATTTGATTGCCCATAAGAGGCCATATTGTGATATATTCACTATTGTGTACGTGTTTAAAAGTTGGCCGAAATAGGTTCATGGAGTGGACACCGTTCATATAGTTTCTTCTCTATAGATATACTAGTCTGAGAAGAGTCATTCTTGTCTCCTTATAGATTTATGACTGAGATAAAGATATTCTCTAGATGTGTCTGGTACTAATTACCCCTACAGTTGTTGTCTATTGATGAAGCAGAAATGCTGTGGTGTCTGTATACACATAATGAACCTTATTTATTTATTTTTTTGTAATGTTATATATTGTTAAATATTATGAATAATGTCAATGCATCTATTATCTTATATATTTCTCACTAGGATGCATGTACTCCTAAAATATGATGAGAAGAATTTTAAGTATATACTTTGTTAATGAGTCTCCGTTCAGGGAAGACAGTGTTATTTAAACTAACAATCAATCCCCCATTGAAGTGACAGGGGAAACACACATGTCTGTGAGAGTACAAGGTCTATTATATTCTTATCTATACCATAAATTTGACAGTTTAGGAAATGTCTAAACTGGTACCTTAATGTCTATGCTTTAATTGATACATGTGTCAAAGTTAATCCCTGTAGCTCTGATTTAGGATTCCATGTCTTATGTGTATGGAATGTAAGATGAAGTCAGACCTAGATATTTAACTCTTACTAGTAATGATGCTAGCAGCTTATGCAATAGTGCCACCTAGGTATAAAAAAGTAACATTACACCAACAGCAGAAATGTATTCTGGGTAATACACCAGCAGAGCCCTTGTAGCACTCAGTGGATATTTTGCTGGAGTAGGGTTCCCACCCCTTTTAACAATAAGTACAAAGACTCCAGTTAAACCGTATAGGATGCAACTTGTTTATTTTTCATACAAAGTTGGATGCTGCGGCGAGGTAACATTTCGACAACTCTGTGCCTTCATCAGACTGATGCCGCTTGTAGGAGAAGAATCCACGAGGGTGTAGATGCAGTGATGAATAGAACATGCGGTAATACCGCATGGTGCCTCTATCTTCTAGCGGTATTACCGCATGTTCTATTCATCACTGCGTCTACACCCTCGTGGCTTCTTCTCCTACAAGTGGCATTAGTCTGATGAAGGCACAGAGTTGCCGAAACTTTACCTCGCCGCAGCAACTGACTTTGTATGAAAAATAAACAAGTTGCATGGTTTAACTGGAGTCTTTGTACTTATTTCTGGGTAATACAGTGACATCACAGTCGTTATCCTATGTACACGCCTAACTGACAATGATTGGAAAACTCCAAGCTAGGAAGGTGTGTCTAAGGGATAAGTTTTTGGATAATAAACCACACACACAGGAGGGAAGAAAGGAAGAGACAGAAAAAAGAAAGGAGGGACACCCCGGGAGAAAAATCCCAATGATCAGAACGCACTTTAGAGCTGACTTCCCTTAGACTCTGCATATCATCTGCATTCTTGGGTAACGTATTACTTTATTATGTGTAGTATTGATTTAATTAATTGGCCTGATATTTAGTAACTTCCTGCTTAAGTGTGGATGTATAATGTTAAAAGTGCTACATCAATATTATCACTATTTAGTAAAGATGCATATTAGTGAATAAAGGATCTAATATTGATATTGGAGAAACGCTCTGATTAGAATATTCACATTCCATAGTCAATCAGGCCTGATAGTTTACAAGTTGTGTCGCAAAATTACCCAATTTCCGAGATTTGTCATAGTTTGTACATTATTGCATTCCATTAAGTTTTATATTGATTAAGCTTTGATTGTATTTTAAGTTATTGTATAATAAATCATTCATATTTTTATATAGGCGCTTGTACCATGTTTTGCTGATTGCACAATATAATTAAATTAACAACAAACTCTTTTTGGGGTGTTTTATATGTCCACCTCTAGGATCAATTCTGTTGTAAAATTTTCCTTTGATCCTTTCTTAGATATAAAGCATTTGCTTTATAGTTCCGACAATGTCAACAGAACCTGCTCTATTAACTCTATTAAACGCTTATACAAATATAGCCCCACGACAGAATGAAGAGGGTGTCAGCAGTTAGTTTGCTTTGACATCACTGATTTTGCCCTTCCTCTGCTCCATCATAACAATAACCCCACAAATAAAAGAGCATCCGCCTTCACTCGGTCCGCATTTGGTCAGTATGCCATCAGTATTGCTAATACTTAAAAAGAACAGGAGTGAATCCAAAATAGGGATGACATATGAACTGAATATTTGCAAGTCTTCTGTGTTTTGTACCCACTCCTGCTTTTGGCTAGCAAATCATAAGCTTATTCTTAAGGGACCATACAGGCCTTACAGCTGCTACACGGAGAGGATCCGTTGAGTTTCTCATTTTACCTTCCTTCTGACAGATCAGAAGAAGGGTCAAATAAATGATGTCAGCCATGCCAAAAAAGCTAAATAGTGGCCCAGTCATAAAGTTGGAAAGGCAGATTAAAAAAAAATGATATTTAATATTTTTCTGTGACATAATCACATTTGCAAGCCCGTGTGTGTCAGGCCAACACATACTGTATTGTACCCACTGGCTAGTGGCTAGGCCTGCACTCATACCGTTACAGGGTGTCATTCACTCAAATACCTTGCAGAAAAAAAAAATTATATTGGAAATTTTTCTGTGATCTAATCACATTTGCAAGCCTGTGTGTGTCAGGCCCACACATACTGTATTGTGCCTATTGGCTAGTGGCTAGGCCTGCACTCATACCATTACAAGGTGTCATTCACTCAAATACCTTGCAGGGAAAAAAAATTATATTGAAAAATTTTCAGTGATCTAATCACATTTGCAAGCCTGTGTGTGTCAGGCCCACACATACTGTATTGTGCCCACTGGCTAGTGGCTAGGCCTGCACTCATACCGTTACAGGGTGTCATTCACTCAAATACCTTGCAGAAAAAAAAAATTCTATTGAAGATTTTTCTGTGATATAATGACATTTGCAAGCCTGTGTGTGTCAGGCCAACACATACTGTATTGTGCCCACTGGCTAGTGGCTAGGCTTGCACTCATACCGTTGCAGGGTGTCATTCACTCAAATACCTTGCAGAAAAAAATTATCTATAAAAAAAAATTCTGTGATCTAATCACATTTTTAAGCCCGTGTGTGTCAGGCCCACACATACCGCTAGCTAGTGAAATTTTTTCTGTGATATAATTACATTTGCACGCCCGTGTGTGTCAGGCCCACACAGACTGTACTGTGCCCACTGCCCAACACTTATATAGGGTGGCACAGTACCTTGCACGCATAGTAACACTTATCTAATAAAAAATGACAGGCAGAGGCAGGCCATGCCGCAGGGTCTGTCGTGTTCGTGGTGCTGTGATTTCCACTGGCCCTGGAATAATGCCCAGTGTTCTGAGGTCACGTACCCTGAACCCCAAAATTCGGAAAAAATAGTTGACTGGCTTACACAGGACACCCAATCTTCAACAGCTTCCGCTAAGAACCTTGACGCACCATCCTCCTCCAGCTCAGCTTTGGTCACCTGCTCTCAAGTTACCACTCTCCCGCCCGCCTCCACCACCACTACCACCACAGCCGCTTCACTTGATCCCTCAGAGGAGTTATTTACACATCAGTTGAATGAAATTAGTGATGCACAACCATTATTGACAGGGGATGTAGATAACAGGGATTAGTCTCAGTCAGGCAGCATTACACACATGGACGTACAGTGTGATGATGATGATGATGTTGTACCCGCTGCTGCTTCCTTTGCTGAGGTGTCAGATACAAGTGAAGTGGTTGATGATGACAAAGTGTCCGTGGATGCCACGTGGGTGCCTGCTCGAAGAGAAGAAGAAGAGGGGGAAAGTTCAGAAGGGGAGACAGAGAGAAGGAGGAGACGAGTTGGAAGCAGGGGGAGATCGTCGCAAGGAGCAAGTGGCACAGTCAGACAGCATGTATCGGCACCCGGGATCAGCCAGACAGCACGCCAATCAACGCATGCTGTTGCCACCACCAAAATGCCGTCATTGCAAAGCTCAGCAGTGTGGCATTTTTTTTGTGTGTCTGCCTCTGACAACAGCGATGCCATTTACAACCTGTGCCAAAAGAAACTGAGTCGTGTGAAATCCAACACCCACCTAGGTACAACTGCTTTGCGAAGACACATGATCGCACATCACAAACGCCTATGAGATCAACACATGATGACGAGTAGAAGCAGCACACAAGCTCAAAGCCACCATCCTCCTCCTGGTCCAGCATCTTCAGCCATGTCAACCACTGCTGTCCTCCTTGCCCCCTCTCAACCACCCGCCACTCCGCCTCTCACCTACAGCAGTTCCATCTCATCTGCCCACAGTCAGGTGTCTGTAAAGGAAATGTTTGAGTGTAAGAAGCCAATGTCACAGAGTAACCCCCTTGCCCGGCGTCTGAAAACTGGCTTGACGGAACTCTTAGCTCGCCAACTTTTACCATACCAGCTGATGGAGTCTGAGGCCTTCAAAAAAAAAATCGCTATTGGGACACCACAGTGGAAGGTACCCGGACATTTTTTTTTTTCTAATAAGGCAATCCCAAACCTCTACTCAGTGATTGAAAAGGAAGTCATGCCTTCTCTGGCATACAGTGTTGGGGCAAGGTTCCATCTGACCACTGATACCTGGTCTGCAAAGCATGGTCAGGGCAGGTATATCACTTACACTGCCCATTGGGTCAACCTGCTGACGGCCGCCAAGCATGGAATGCGTGGTTCTGCAGCGGAGTTGGTGACACCGCCACGACTTGCAGGCAGGCCTACTGCCACCTCCTCTACTCCTCCTACTCCATCCTCTTCCATAACCTCCTGGGCTGAGTCCTCTTCTGCTGCGGCGTCTGGCTGCACATCAACTGAATCCCCCCAGCTTCCTGAAAACAGAGAGTCACACCGGACCAGTACTCCTGTCCGCCCTGAACGCACAGGTGGATCAGTGGCTGACGCCGCACCAACTGGAGATCGGGAAAGTGGTGTGTGACAATGGAACGGTATTGAATTTGGGCAAGTTGTCACATGTGCTGTGCATGGCACATGTGTTGAATCTCATTGTACAGCGCTTTGTGTCTAAGTACCCAGGCTTACAGGACGTCCTCAAGCAGGCCACGAAGGTGTGTGGCCATTTCAGGCGTTCCTACACGGCCATGGCGCACTTTTCAGACATTCAGCGCCGAAACAACATGCCAGTGAGGCGCTTGATTTGCGACAGCCCGACACGTTGGAATTCAACACTCCTAATGTTCGACCGCCTGCTCCAACAAGAAAAAGCCATCAACGAGTATTTGTATGACCGGGGTGCTAGGACAGCCTCTGCGGAGCTGGGAATTTTTTTGCCACGTTACTGGACGCTCATGCGCAATGCCTGTAGGCTCATGCGTCCTTTTGAGGAGGTGACAAACCATCAGCAACCTCATCCCATTTGTTTTCTTCCTGGAGCGTGCCCTGCGAAGAGTGCTGGATCAGGCTGTAGATGAGCGTGAAGAGGAAGAGTTGTGGTCACCATCACCACCAGAAACAGCCTTGTCATCATTGCTTGCCGGACCTGCGGCAACTCTGCAAGAGTAGTATGAGGAAGAGGAGAAATGTGGCTTTGAGAAGCAGGAAGACCAACCACAGTAGGCATCCCAGGGTGCTCGTTGTTGTCACCTATTTGGGATCTGTGGTGTTGTACGTGGCTGGGGGGAAGAACAGACCGTCAATGACATCAGTGAGGAGGAGGAACGGGAAATGAGTAGCTCAGCATCCAACCTTGTGCAAATGGGGTCTTTCATGCTGTCATGTCTGTTGAGGGACCCTCGTATAAAAAGGATGAAGGAGAACGACCTGTACTGGGTGGTCACGCTACTAGACCCCGTATAAGCAGAAAGTGGCGGAAATGTTACCAAATTACCGGAAGTCAGAAAGGATGCAGCAGTTCAAAACCAAACTAAAAAATATGCTTTACACAGCTTATAAGGGGGATGTCACAGCACAACGGGAATCTAACAGGGGAAGAGGGGAAAGTAATCCTCCTCCTTCCACGACCATGGCGGCAAGGACAGGACACTTTACAGATGTGTTGTTGATGGAGGACATGCAGAGCTTTTTCAGTCCTACACATCGCCACATCCCTTCGGGATCCAGCCTTAGAGAACGACTCGACCGACAGGTAGCAGACTACTTCGCCTTAACTGCAGATATCGACACTCTGAGGAGCAATGAACCCCTTGACTACTGGGTGTGCAGGCTTGACCTGTGTCCTGAACTATCCCAGTTTGCGATAGAACTTCTGGCCTGCCCCGCTTCAAGTGTCCTGTCAGAAAGGACCTTCAGTGCAGCAGGAGGCATTGTCGCTGACAAAAGAAGTCGCCTCGGTCAAAAAAGTGTTGATTACCTCACCATCATTAAGATTAATGAGGCATGGATCCCGAAGGGACTGACAGTAGGGGATACGTTTAACTAACAAAAGGCCTGATGACATGCCTTGGCCTCAAAATGGTCCCCACGCTGCTGTATTTAATGTCTGCATACCGGATGACATTCGTGAATTCTCTGCCACCAACTAGTGTTCAAGCCGCAATGTTTTAGTCACCTTTCTGTCTTGAAAACATACATTTTTCCGGCCGCTGCTACAACAGCGGCTGCAACAATAACATTATTTTTCAGGCATGTGTACATGCCTAATTTTTCCGGCCTCTGGTGCTGCAAAAACAAAACAAAAAAAAAGGCACATACAAGTGTCAATTCCCCTTTCGTGATCGTTACCTTGTTGTGGTGAAGGGGCTTGCGTATCACAATGAAGCGATCAGCACCTCTATGAGTGTGTTGGCAATGTTGCCACACCCCAGATGATAAGGCATTTGCTTCATTATGATCAGACCAAAGGCGGCTGGATAATTTTTCATAGAAAAAACTTACATTTTTTTATTTATTTTTTTTAAGTTGTATGGGTGGGTTTTTAATACATAAAATAAAAATAAATCATAATAAAGTCTCTTAATAGTTTATTAGAAATAATGCAAACAATTTAAAAAATCCCCATCAATTCCAATACAAAGCAAGTACAAAGCTCAGAACTAAATTATTCCAGAATGTCGTAATGTTTCCATAATTCGACAATGGTTAATCAATTCGACACACGTTCCCGGATAGGGGACGTAACAGGGATTAAACTGATAGGAATATAGGAATAATACTAGTTAAGACACCACTCATATAGGGTGTCACAGCACATTGCTCCGTGCACGCGCTGTGCCCCAACTTGGGAGTAAGAGGACCGACCAGAGTTTGGTCTGTCACTGTGAAGGCAGTCGAAGGTACCCGGCCACATTTTTTTTCTCACAAAAGGCAATCACACCGTGATATGGGGCGTAACAGGGATTAAACTGATGAGAATAGTGCTACAGAAAATAACACTCATATCGGGTGTGACAGTAAATTGCATGGCGCAGACACAGTGACCGTGAGGTGGATTCAAACAAAGGGGAGGAAGCCAGCAATTTTTTAACCATCTCCCCGTTCGAAAAATCTATTTAATAAATGGACCCCAGATTGGGGACATAACAGGGATTAAACTGATGAGAAGAGAGAACTATAGAAAATAGCACTCATATCGGGTGGGACAGTAAATTGCACGGCACAGATGCAGTGACCGTGGATTTAAATAAAGGGGAGGGAGCCAGCATTTTTTTTAACCATCTCCCCGTTCGAAAAATCTATTCAATTCACCTTTCTAGGACCCTTGGTGTTGTACGTGGCTGGGTGGAGGAAGAAACCTTCAATGACATCAACGGGACATGGCTAGCTTGGTATCCAACCTTGTGCAAAAGGGAAGTTTGCAGTTTGGCAAATGGACTGTTTGCGGTTGTTTGCATTAAAAGGGGAGTTTGGTCTGTGAAGCGGGGGGCGTAACTCTTACACTACCTGATCGATACAACATAATACCTGATCGTATACACACGCTGGATGTTTTAAACTACATTGTTAAAAAAAAAAAATGGATTGTTAGGTGATTTATGCCCTTTATGGATTAAAATCCAACTCTGCGTCAACTATGTAATTTTCCATGGGAGTTTTGCCATGGATTCCCCTCCGGCATGCCACAGTCCAGGTGTTAGTCCCCTTGAAACAACTTTTCCATCACTATTGTGGCCAGAAAGAGTCCCTGTAGGTTTTAAAATTCGCCTGCCTATAGAAGTCAATGGCGTTTCGCCCGGTTCGCCCGTTCGCGAACATTTGTAGAAATTCGCGTTCGCCGTTCCCGAACGGAAAATGTTATGTTTGCGACATCTCTAATCATTACATTGCCGATTTTTAGAGTAAAAAAAAAAGTTTAATATAATGGATATTCAAGTTCGCAAATATTCGCCGAATATTCTACAAAGTATTTGCAATATATTGTGAATTTAAACATGACCCCTGCGGCTCATTACTACCGATGATGATGAAGCCCCTTCGTCACTCGGCTCCTAAGTGCGATCAGCTACATCATCACCATCATCGAGTACTGTCTGCACGTCACTGATGTCCTCCTCAACTGTCTCTGGGTCAGGTGCCTAACCGCTCGCAACACCATCTCCCACGCCACTCTCCTCATCACTACTTGTCCACCTAGTGGAAGAAGCGGCGGATGTTTCCTCCACATCTTGGCTTGCCAGTTGCTGCTTACCATCTTCCAGTAACTCATTCTCACTGCGACCCCTGCTGCCACGCCCCCTTACTCTTCCTCGACCTCTTCCTGCACCAGAAACATTAAGGCCTCTGCCACTCCCCTGTGCTGGGCCTGGTAATTCACTGTCTGACAGATGTTAGATGAAATTACCAAATGTTACATCAAATATTTTTTATTTTGCCACTAATACACGTCAAACAGGGTTTTAGAGTATATCACTGCACCGCTGAATGGCAATTAGGTTCTAATTTTATTTCAAGACACGAAGGCTCCTATTGCATAATCTCTCTTTACTGACAACCACAGCAGCAAAGAAAAAATGAAACCAAATTAACATATTGCCATAGCAACCCATCCCCTCCCACCTTAGTCCCCTATATAATGTCCACTAGTCCATAGTACTTCCTCTTTCTTTGCTGCTGCCACAAAGATAAGTACCTGTTGTTTTAAGCAACATATAGCTTATTGTATCTTCTGTGGGTATATATATATATATATATATGTTGGTATGGCTGAGGTTCAGCCTGCATTTGTGGGAGGGGCTTGAGCCTTCTTAAACCCCCACTTACCTCATCACAGTGGGCGTTCTGGTTCTTGGTGATTCACTTGCTATTGTTCGTGTGTCTCCTGGTACCTACGGTCGCCTCGTGCAGAGTTTCGTCTCTTCTGGTGGTAAGTAGGGGGTCTCTTTCGCAGGGTCCTTCCCGCCGGCTCCTTCCCGCCGCCTCATTCTACGGGTGCGTTCCAGCGTGGAACGCACGCGCTTCCGGCTCCCCTCCACCGCCTATCTCCCTGTTTGCCTGGCGGCGTGGTGATAGGGAGCGCACCCGGTAGCTGGCACGGCTCTTCCATGCCGGGGGGATGCTCGCTTGTCTGGCCGGCTCACCTCTTCCCCGACACTGCACACGGAGGCGTGCGTTCCAGCGTGGAACGCACGCGCTTCCGGCTCCCCTCCACCGCCTGTCTCCCTGTTTGCCTGGCGGCGTGGTGAGGGGGAGCGCACCCGGTGGCTGGCACGGCTCTTCCATGCCGGGGGGGTGCTCGCTTGTCTGGCCGGCTCACCTCTTCCCACGGAGGCGCGCGTTCCAGGGTGCCGGTACCCGGCGGCTCCACGGGCTTCCGACGGCGGGCGGCCCGGGGATGAGTCTGCACACCCCGGCATCTCCCCGACACTACTTCCGGGCCACTGGTGACGTCGCCCCCCCCCCCGGTCTCCCTGGCTGCGGTGTCGGCTTGCGTTCCACGTGGAGCGCGGGCTCGCGGGCGGCCGGGCCGGCCGGGGGGGGGAGGGGGTGGGGGGGTGGGGCGAGGGAGAGAGAGAGAGGGGGGACAGTTCTCCTGGTGACTGTACGGTCCTGGCCCACAGGGCAGGGCCCTGGGCAAATCGCCCTTTGATTGTTCTAAACCTGCTATCAGAGGAAAAAAAATAAAAAAATAAAAATATATAAAACAAACGTTTTTCAACCAAACCCGCCATGTATGTTAGAAATTAAACCACCATAGAAATCAATAGCTATTCAACTACCATTTAAAAAAAAAAAAAAAAAAAACATTTATAAACCTGCAAAAAAAAAAAAAAAAGGGGAAAGAAGATGGATTCACAGACAAACCCGCCATATGGTTAAAAAAAAAAAAAAAAAAAAAAAAAAAAAAAAAAGGGTTTAAATTTACTGGAAACCCGCCATGTGAAAAAAAAAAAAAAAAAGGGGGAAATTAGGTACTGGAAACCCGCCATATAGTTAAAAAATAAAAATAAAAATTTAATAAATAATTTAAATTCAGGGGTCCACGGGGGACCAGTCTGGCTCCTTCCCACTTCGGCCATCGGGTCACATCTGAGGGGTCTGGTTTCCCTGGTTCGCCCAGGCTATCAGGTTTTGTCAGGTCACCAGGTCATTGTCTACCGGTTACAGTCAGGTGGCCGCTCACGGTTGGTGGCGCCCCCTCCTCCCCTGGTACGCTCAGGGCTCGGCTCACTCCTGGTACGCCCAGGTCTTCACGTTTCTTGTCTTACACACGGGTTCACGCACCTGTCCTTCGGCTGAAGGTCTCCTTAGGCGGCCATCTTCGGCTTCTCCCCTGGGCTTCCTTGCTGTCCGTAAATCCGAAGTTCATGGCTTACCACTGCCCTTCGCGGGCCGCTGCTACGCGCAGCCTCCATTTTCAGGGCTACGCACCTTCTCTCCTGTCAAACCGCCTGGTTCGCCCAGACGGCTCTCTTCGGTCAGGTGTCCGATCCGATGCGCTCGGATGGTCGCTTGGCCTTAGGGTGAGCCCCTGCCTGGACAGTTCGCCTGGTTTCGCAGGTTGGGGGACACCCATGGCCTCTGCACTTTCAAATGTTTCGCCTGTTGCTTTATTTACAGGAGTTTTGTTCCCAGTTCTCCGTTCCTTTTTCGGTCCTGTTCAGGTAAGTTCGTGCTGGCACCACCTCGGTCCCAATCCTGTCATAGCCATGCGTTAATTACCTTCGTCTGTTCGGCTAGGCCGGGTTCGTCGGAACCATCTTGCGAATTCCGTTACCGGTACGTGTCTCTCTGTCGTGCACCAATTTAACCTCCAAGTACGTCATCACCTTCGTTTTTTTTTTTTTCCTTACCTTTTCTCCCTTTATTTGTCATGCCTTATATTTTTTAGCTGCTCTGCCATGTCTCGAGCCTCGGATATGGAGGACGGCCTTTCCATCTCCTGCTCGATCGCATCAAGCCAAGCGGGTCCCTCGTCCCTTCGGAGCTGGACCATCCCAAAGCTATTGGCCGAGTTAAACCGAAGAGGCATTCCACACCCGGCCACCGCAAGAAAGGCAGAGTTATATAAACTGCTTATGACCAGCCCTAGCGCCACGGCAGTGCAACCGGAGGCGTCGGCCATCCAGTTGTCCCTGGTACAGCTGCAGGCGACCCTGAATTCCCTGGTGGACTCGGTAGCGGACATTCGGGCTAGAGTTTCGGAGCTTGAAGCCCGGCCACCCGTGGTACCCCCGGCTCCCGTTCCGCTGATGACCCCATCTACATCAGGCTGGCTGGCTACAGGTACGCCAAGACCCATTCCACAGGTGTCCCCCTCTCACTTCATCCCTGATAACCTTAAAAGAGACATCCTGGCGGGGAAAGATGTCAATTTGGCATCAATCCTCATTGCCGCTCAAGATGTGCCCGAGAACCGGGTCATCAACTGTGGTGATGTGTCGGTGGTCCTTCGGGCCAAGGATTCACGGCTCAACCGCAAGTTGTCCATCCCGGAATTTGTCCTGGCCTTCAGCCTCTTCAGGGACATCGTTTGCACCGCACAGCCAGAGAGAAGAGAGGAGCTGGACAGTTATTTGCACCTAGTCACTGACTTGGGGCACAAATACGGTGGGTCGGCCTTCTATGACTACCACCGTTCCTTTGCAGCTAAGGCGGCGGCAGCCCTGGCCCAGTTCCAGTATGTCACCAGCTGGGCCTTGATTGACACCGAACTTTTCTGCCGTCACTTCGCTGGCCTCAGGGCTCCCAACTGTGCGACATGTCAGTCGATTTTCCACTCCTCTGAATGGTGCCCCAATACCGCGCACCCGTCTCAGGACAGGCCCATCCCGGGGACCTCTGGATCATTTCCTTCCAACCCCTCCACAGACAAGCTTGGCAGACCCATTGTCTACCTGGGGAAGAGCCAGGTCTGCAATAACTTTAATTCAGGGGGTGCTCTTATGCCAGCTGCCGATCGCTCCACGTCTGTTCCCTGTGCTTCAGGCCCCACCCACGGTCCGCCTGCCCAAAGAAGTCTTCCAAGGGTTCCTGACTAGCGGACATCAACGTGGACCTCTTGGCGGCACTCCTTCGCGATCACCACGATCAAGACTTCGTGGCGTTCTTGTTGGCAGGCTTCCGCAAGGGGTTCCACACAGGGCTCATCGCTCTGCCACAGGTGCCCTGGGAGGGCAAGAATCTGCTGTCCGCCACCCTGGACCCACCGGCAACTAGCGAATTGCTCCAGTCGGAGGTATCCAAGGGATTCCTCATAGGCCCATTCCCACGCATCCCGTTTTCCTCATGGAGCATTAACCCCATCGGCCTGGTAGCAAAGAAGAACACCAATAAAAAAAGATTAATTTATGATCTGTCCGCCCCTCATGTGTCCGGTGTTCCAAGCCTCAATTCTCTGATCCCCTCAGAAGAATTTTCCATGCGTTATTCCTCGGTGGACGACGCCATCCAGGCCATCCTGTCGCATGGTAGGGGCGCTTGGCTGGCAAAAGTTGACATTGCAGATGCGTTTAAACTCCTTCCCATCCTGCCGCAGTTATGGCAGTTCTACGGTATTGAGTGGACCGGCCAGTATTTTTTCGCCAACAGGCTCACGTTTGGATCCAAGAGTAGCCCGTGGTTATTCGACCAGCTGGCCAAGGCGCTACATTGGATCCTGATCCATCACGGGGGCCTCCGGTCGGTCATTCACTACCTTGACGATTTTCTTGTTGTCGAGGATCCGCAGGGCGGGTCCGGCATACTTTCCGTCCTCCTCGAATTGTTTGCCAGTCTGGCTGTTCCGGTCGCGGAGTCTAAGACTGAGGGTCCGGCCACGAGGGTATCATTCTTGGGCATCGTCCTGGATTCGGTTCTGTTGCAAGCCAGCCTACCAGAGGAGAAACTTGCTCAGTGTCGGGAGGTCATTTCCCATGCGGCAGCCACGGGATGCCTCACTAGAGTCGAGTTGCAGTCTCTTCTGGGGCGGCTCAACTTTGCCTCCAGGATTATGCCCCAGGGGAGAACCTTCGTGTCAAGGCTACTCCAGCTTCTTCCCTCGGCACCCGAACAGGACAGCATCATCCGATTGGATGGCCAGGCCATGGCGGACCTGGCTATGTGGGAGTTGTTCCTGTCCCGGTGGAACGGTGTCTCCTTTTTCGTGTCACCTTGGTCTTCCTCCTGCCCGACTATTTTTTCAGACGCAGCGGCATCTTGCGGCTACGCTGCCATTTGGGGTTCCCAGTGGCTAGCGGATCGTTGGCCCAGCGCCATCTTAGAGGAGGCTGAATCCATCCGCACCTCCTCTTTGTTGGAGTTATACCCCATTGTGGCAGCGGCTCAGGCTTGGGGCCACCTCTGGGCCAACTTGCCGGTGATGTTTGTGACAGATAACCAGGCCTTGGTCGACATATTGGCCAAGGGCAGGGCCAAGTCCCCCAAGATCATGGCGCTGTTGCGCCAGCTGGTTTGGCTGGCCCTGTCACATAACTTCCACGTGCATTGTAGCCACATCCCGGGGGAGAAGAATATAGCAGCCGACGCGCTGTCCAGATTTAATTTCGAACTTTTCTTCCAGGTAATGCCGGAGGCCGAGCCACGCAGATTTCCCACCCCGCCCTTCAGTTCCCTGACAATGGACTATTAGCATACTCATCGCGTCAGCAAGGGACCTGGCGCAGCAGTCCCTTGCCCCCAACACGGCCAGGAACTACCTTTCAGGCCTAAGAACCTTCCAGGAGTTCTCACGCCTGCACCCGCAGGCTGGCCTGGAAGACATTCCCTACGTCATGGCCTTCATCGCCCATTGTCACCACCAGTTACACCTCTCCTACAACACCATTAAGTTGTACCTAGCGGGCGTGCAACACCACACCATGCTCCGCAATCCGGGGGGCGGGTCCATTCTTTCTGCACATGCGGTCAAGGCCACCTTGCGAGGGGTCCAGAAGGGTGGGCCCAATGCCCCGTCCCGCAGACAGGGCATCACGGGGGAAATGTTCCGGAAATTATCTTCAGCCCTGGATGGTGCTCCTTTTGGGCCCTTTCCCAGCTTGGTCATCAAAGCTGCCATGTACTTAGCATTTTATGGCTTCCTTAGGCCGGGCGACTTCACGTGCGGTTCGGCGGGACGGTGCAGCCTGCACAGAGAGCAGCTGGTGAGGGGGTTTGACCATTACGCGCTGAAGATAATTACCACCAAAACCAGTCAAACTGGCCCCCCGGTGGAGGTCCAGTTCTTTCCCACTAGCAATGAATGGTGTCCGATACAGGTATTTGACCGGCTCATCCTCGCCCTCCGGGAGGAGCCACCTCACAGCCCTCTGCTACCCCATCTGAAGGGAGCTCTCACCACGGCGCAATTCATCAGCCACATACGCACGGTGGCGGCTGGCTTGGGATTGGACTCAGGAGCGATTTCCGGTCATTCCTTCCGCATTGGTGCCGCCTCCGCGGCTTCCCGGCGGGGGGTCCCTGCCCATGTCATCCGGAAAATGGGGAGATGGCGTTCGTCTTGCTTCGCCAGATACATACCTAACCCGCAGGTGGAGATTTCGCTGGCTTTTCGGTCTTTGGTGTTATAAGGTAATAAAGTCTTACACCTGAACTATTGTTGTCATTTTGCCCCCTTTTAGGCTACTCTCATACCCGGCTCCAGGCACACCCCAGCCGGCCTAGGTTCCAGGCAGGCACTCTGCCCCAGTCTCGTATCTAGCCTCGACCACAAATATATATATATATATATATATCTTTTGTTGACCTTATTGCTTGGTCTAGGTTTTTCTTCCCTTTATTTCTAGGGTATTCAGGTTTATTTTATGTTTCCCTGTTTCAGGTGCCTTTCTTTTGTTCCCCTCTCCCTGCTAGGGAGGGGGAGGGAGGTATTTTGTTGCCCTGATTCAGCTTCTTAGTCCGACGGGTTTGATTTATCTGCCATTCCCTGTGGACTCTGTCCTCCCTCCCTTCCCTCTACTTGCTTACCTCGTCGGGGGGAGGGAGAGTCTGAACGCTCGATCCTCGGAGCGGCTCCGCTCTGCTCTCCCCATCTCCCGCCGCTTGCTGCTGCGCCTGTAGTCTCGCGGGATTACGGCCGGCCACGCGATTTCGGCGGCCATTTTGTTGTGGATTTTTTCTCTTATTTTCTCCCTTACCTGCGTCTCTCCCTCTGGCCTTCCTTCCGGTTTGTGGCCACACCTCTTGCCCTGCGTCTCTGTTCGGCTCCCTCTCTCCCTGCGCTGGCTCACTGCTGGGTGACTACCCACTGTAGGTTTTCTTTGCCTCCCTCAGGTTAGCTCTGCTTTTAGGTCTACTCCCCTGGGATTTACCAACTTGTACCCTTATTAGCCACCTATCTACTGTTTAACAGGAGCCTGATTGTGATCGGCTTATACTTACTGCAGTGATGTCTCACCCATCTGGCCATACCCCATCACAGAGCTTGGAAGCAGGCAGAGATTCTGTCTCTTCTCCGACACCTGCACATGGTGGCTCCGTTTTTTCCGCGGATGCTTTCCAACGCTCCGTTTCTGAGGCCATTATGGCCGCTATGAGCTCCGTAACCTCCTCCCTCACCAAATCCATCTCAGATGCCCTCTCAGCTCGCCCTTCTGTCCTCACTGACATGGCGCAGCCTGAGTTACCTGTACCTCACGCCTCCAGAACACCTTTTATTGGTGAGTCCAATGCCACCCCAGAGAGCGCGATCTCACGCAAAAGAGCCTCATCCCGCCAGGCAGAACGGGCGAGGAATTGGAAGAGCACATACTGAATTAGAGATCGACTCTGAGGTCGACTCTGAGGAGGAGGCTGGATTTGAGGATGTTGATTTTCCCGAGGGGGATCTGTCCGATTCTGCACATGCGGATCCTATTCTGACACCCGTCCCAGCGCCTCCTGGCGCTTCGTCTACGGGCGCGTTACAGGGGCCAGCTGGTGTATTAACCGATCCGCTCGGTGAGCCCCTCTTTGATCCCGACAGTCTCCACCACCCCAGATCTGCTGAATGGCTCCCCCTTGACCACGTGGCTCAATACCTTGAAGCACGTGTTCGTTGCCCTCTGTCTAAGGAGGCTCGCAACAAACTGAAGGCCGAGTGCCCAAGACCTATTGTTGCAAACAAGGTTTGCGAGACCCCGTCTGTGGACCCTAAAATGGTCCAGTTCTTAGCGAAATCTGGGTGGAACCCTAGAAGGGGTCTGGAATCGGCGCTGAAAGCGTGCCAGGACAAGCTCCTGGATGTCTTTGGCCCGTTGACCAAAATTTTCGAGGTGGCAGAAATCGCCAGAGAGGCTAATACGCCTGTAGATCCGGAAGAGCTCCGGGGTTGGGTCCAGAAGGCCATATGTATTGCGGGCATTGTGAATAGCTCCCTGTCAATTGAATGGCGCAAAACTATTCTGTTCAAAATAGAGCCCAAGTTGGTGAATCTAGCCCTCACTGAGGCCGGGAGAGAGGCACAGGGTCTCCTGTTTGGAGAATCCTTTATTAAGGACATGGGCAAGTTCGTGGGTGCCTTTACTGCCCTGGACAAGGCACAGTCGTCCATGAAAAGAGTGTTTCAGGGTCGTTTTTCCTCGAGGGCCGGCCGGTTACAGGGGCCGTGCAGCCGGCCGCTCTACATTTCACGCCCGTGGTTCGGGCAGAGGCTCCTACAATCAGAGACCCTTCGCTCAACGATCCTCATTCCAGGACTCCAGGCAACCGCAGGGTTTCTTCCCGTCCCGAGGCGCGCCTAGCCGCAGGCCTTTCAGAGAAGGTTCCGGATTCCGCCGTCCCCTTGGTAAGTGTTCCTCGTTTTCCTTTTTCTCCAGTTTGTGTAGGGGGCAGACTCCAACATTTTTCTCATGTTTGGGAGTCAATAACGTCGGACGGTTGGGTCCTGTCCACAGTAGGGGGCTTCCAGATAGAACTGGTCCAGTACCCACATCATATTCCGTTTCCCCCTCCTATCCCATCCTCCGGGGCCACATCTCGGGCCAAAGACAAAGAACTAACAGAACTGCTTCACAAGAGCGCCATCGAGCTGGTGTCGTGTCCCTCGGAGGGCATTCTCAGCAGTATCTTCCTCGTGCGGAAGAAAGGAGGGCAGATGCGCCCGGTCATTAATCTCAAACCTTTAAACAGATTTGTACGCTAAAGGCACTTCAAGATGGAGGGTATTCACCTCCTCAGGGACCTTCTCCTCCAGGGAGATTGGATGGTGAAATTGGATTTGAAAGATGCCTATCTCACCGTACAGGTAGCTGTTCCTTCCAGGGACCTTCTCCATTTCCTTTGGAGGGACCAGATGTGGCGTTTCTCTTGCCTTCCCTTCGGCCTGTCGTCGGCCCCTGTCATGGTCTTACCTCCTTGCTGTTCCCTTCGTTTGACATGTGCTGGCGGCCATCTTGGTTTCTGGGTTTTCTTGTAGCCTCCCACCCTGCGGCTCCTCCTTCCCACTGGGAGGAGCTGGATGCCCAGCTCTGATATATAGGAGGTCTGTGGCTTCAGTTCCTTGCTTGGTCCTCCTGTGTTCACATGCTTCCAAGACTGCTGCTGCTTCTGGTTCCTGATCCTGGCCTCGTCTGACTACCCCGTTGGTTCCTGATTCCGGCTTCGTCTGACTACCCCGTTGGTTCCTGTTCCTGGCTTCGTCTGACTACCCCGTTGGTTCCTGTTCCTGGCTTCGTCTGACTACCCTTCTGGTTCCTGACCTCTGTCTCCGCAAGACCCGGCTTCGGTTTAGCCATCCGTTCGGACTTTGCTTACGGCTTGCTCTTCAATAAAACCTTCTTATTTTCCACTTATCTCTTGTTGTACGTCTGGTTCATGGTTCCATGACAGCCCCTTGGTGCTTCACCAAGCTCATGCGCCCGGTGGTGGCTTGGCTCTGCAGCCGCGGGATCAGGTTAATCATCTACCTAGACCACATTCTCTTGCTGCCTCAGGATCCTTCTATCCTTCTCTCGCAGTTACAGGTAAAGATGGATCTTCTGTCCCGATTGGGCTTCCTCATCAACTACGAGAAGTCTTCTTTAACCCCCTCCAGAGTGATGGAGTTCCTCGGCTTCTCGGTGGATTCAGTCTCAGAGACCCTCAGTCTTCCCCAATCCAAACTTCGGTCCATCCGCAAGGAGATACGCAAGACGTTGGTTACCCCTCGGATCAGGCTGCGCCATCTGGCACGGATCATAGGACTCCTCTCCTCCTCGATTCAAGCTGTTTTTCTGGCCCTTCTCCATTACCAAGCCCTTCAGCGCCTGAAGCATGCACACCTTCAGACCGGTGCATCATACGCGGACATGATCTCGCTGGATGCGGAGACTCGGGACAAGTTGCGTTGGTGGATCTCGAATCTTCAAGCTTGGAATGGGAAGGCAATTTAAGCACCACAAACATAATAAAGAAGTTCCAACTACTTACTTTAAGTGAGGTGCAATACTCTTGCCTGAAAAATTCTGTGAGCCCCATTATTAAGAAAATGAGAACAAATCCAACATTATCCTGGCTTGAAAAACTAGTCTCACAAACTCTCTACCCTTCAAAAATAATCTCCACTGTCTCTAAGAATTTGCTGCTATTGGAAATTCCCACCTCCTTATACTTTCTAAAGGAATGGGAAAGGGATTTAAATCTAAAATTCTCAGCAGAGGATAAGAGTGCATTGTTGAGCGCACCTAGATCGTCTTCTAGATGTGTCACAATACAAGAGAATGCATACAAAGTACTCACCAGGTGGTATTTAACCCCAGTAAGATTAAGTCTGATGTATAGTAGCTCTTCTGACAGGTGCTGGAGATGCCTAGTTGAGAAAGGCTCCTTCCTACACATTTGGTGGTCATGCCCATATATTCTGAAGTATTGGGATGAAGTCTTTAGTTTAAGTAGAATCATATTGGGATTAAACAAAGATACTTTCCCTACTTGCCCCAAGACAGCTCTACTGTCCCTACATACACATCCTTTAGCCAACCTTAAAAAGTCACTTTTGAATATCCTCCTGGCAGCAGCCAGACTTCTAATCGCCCATAATTGGAAGTCTATTACCCCACCGTCAATATCCCAGTGCAAAGGCAAAGTAGAAGCTTTAGCCAGGTTGGAGGAGTTGTCGCATTGGGAAACACGCTCACATCATAAGTTCCTGAAAATCTGGTCCCCTTGGAGAGATAATATTGACCAAATCACCACACATCAGATTAAAGAACTGGACATCTCCTCTTCTAGTTCTCATCCACAGGTGACCACTATATGATTTCACACTGCTGAGAACAATATCCTAACAGAGATGCTTGACACCAACTCCACACGTAGCATTGGTAGGTTGCCTGGTCACCCCAGCTAGCTCTCAGTTGGCCTCTCCTACATTATATACTTGTGGTTCAGATTCCCGCTCTCTCATTGGTGGTTGACGCGCGCTTTTTTGCCTTACTCCCCCTTTAACTCCCCCCCTCCCCCTCCTCTTGTTTTCCTTGTTTAGTTTATTATCCTATTTCCCCTACTTGATAATCATAAAGGTCAGAAGCTGGATGCCTCCTCTTGGCATCCCGGGTAGGCCGGACAAGGTTCACCTTTATAATAAAGGGGACGCCAGATCATATGACACTCACTCAGACATACAGGAGTCCATCATAAGTTCTCGTCCCATGCTTGCTCCAGCCCCAAGAAGACTGGTTAACATGGCTTATCCACTCGCCGACAAGAAGCCATTAGGCAACAGAGTGCTAAAGCTAAGTCTAGCGGTAATATTTGTTCCTGCATTTCTACAAGCTCCTTTCACCATCGTCTGTCAGGCTGTAGTGTATCGTACTAAAATTGTACCTTTGTCTTAATTGCTTTACACCTCTTTGTGCTGATTCGCTTGAAGATTATTGTAGAATCTGCTTTACTGCACTACTGTTTGTATACCCTTATCTTTGTCACAAAATCAATAAAAAGATTTTAAAAATAAAGGAATGGGAAGGCAATTTGCGGTCCACGCCCGGACTTCACGATCAACTCGGACGCCAGTCTGCTTGGGTGGGGGGCCCACTGCGATGGAGTCTCCACCGGGGGACGTTGGTCACAGGAAGAAGCCTCACTCCATATTAACGCCCTGGAGCTGTTAGCCGGATCCTTTGCCATCCGCAGTTTTGCCAAGAACGTCGCCATTGCCTGCATTCACCTTCGCATGGACAACGTGTCTGCTGTCCGATATGTCAATTCCATGGGAGGTACCCATTCGTGCATGTTGTCCCATTTGGCCAAGGAATTCTGGTCTTTCTGTCTCAACCAGGAGGTTACGGTGGTGGCGGAGTATCTGCCTGGTCTGCAGAATGTCCAGGCAGACTGGAACTCTCGGTACCTCAAGGATGGCAGCGATTGGAAATTAGACGGACTGGTGTTCTCAGACATCTCATCCCTCTGGGGTCCATTCTCTATCGACCTGTTTTCCTCTCCTCAGTTACCTTGTTTTTTCAGTTGGCGACCGGATCCGGACGCGGAGGCGGTGGACGCATTCCTGCAAGATTGGCACGGACCTCTCCTCTACGCATTCCCACCGTTTGCGATGCTCCCCCGGGTTCTGAATCAGGTGCGTTGTCAGCAAGCGGAGTTGGTGTTGATTGTGCCGTTCTGGAATCCCTAGTCATGGTTTCCCCATCTGCTGGACCTACTCATCCTGCCGCCGCTTCTTCTTCCGGACTTCCCACAACTTCTTCTAGACTCAGGAGGTGTGCGACACCCACTACTGTTGGAGGGATCTCTCCGTCTACTGGCCTGCAGGGTATTGGGCGTCTCAGCCAAGGCGAGGATCTTTCGGACGCAGCTCGAAGACTCTTGGAACAGTCGTGGGATCCGGGCACTAGGAGAGCCTATAGAGCGGCCTAGGGATCATGGTCTGGTTGGTGCGTGGCACAACGTGTGGATCCCCTTTCAGCCCCTGTATCAGACGTCTTAGAGTTATTGACAACATTATTTGAGGAAGTTAAGGCGTATCGTACGATCAATCTCTTCAGTTCAGCGATTTCTTCCTTTCACCAGGGTTTTGAGGGACGTCCTGCGGGTCAACATCCCCTGGTGTGCCGTCTCCTCAAGGGGTCTCGTATGTCGCGGCCCACTCGGCCGCGATTTTCTTCCATCTGGGACGTCTCTTTGGTCTTGGATCTTTTCACAACGTAGCCATCTAACTCTCAACTTTCCCTCCGCCAGCTTTCGGCCAAGCTGGTTACCCTCTTTTGCCTTATATCTTGCAAAAGAGTTTCTGACGTCAGGGCTTTGGATTTTGATGCCAGGTCATTTTCTCCGTCTGGAGTCACGTTCAATATCTCCCGCCGGACCAAGACTCATATTCGATCGGTTTCTTATCCCAGTTTTCCGGCTGTTCCGAACCTTTGCCCGGTCGCTTGTCTCCAGGAATATGAGGCTAGGACCTCCATGCATAGATCGGCGGGGAATCCTCAGCTATTTCTCTCATATCGACGACCGTTTGCCCCGGTTTCCACTCCTACTCTGTCGCGTTGGGTGAAATGGACTATGTCTTTGGCGGATGTGGACACCTCAGTGTTCACGGCCCACTCTACTAGGAGTGCTGCCTCCACCTCTATGTTGGTGTCTGGAGCTCGTTTGGAGGACATCATGAAGATTGCCGACTGGTCGCGGGCTTCGACCTTTAAGGAATTCTACTTTCGCCCTTCCCTACATGCCTTTTCTTCGGTTATTTTACAGCTTTAAACTTGCAATAGGAGCCTCCGTGTCTTGAAATAAAATTGTGGGATTTTACTAAGTTATGACGTAAAGTCATGATTTTATGAAAGACACGGAGGCGAGTATTGCCCGCCCTAGGTATTTTCCCTCCCTTGGGTTATTGCTTGTTGAGATGTGAAGTTTATTTTGATGATCTGTATTATTGTGGATTATTGATGATTTTTCATGTTTGCACGTGTCATACGGATGGAACATTTTCTTTCATGCATTTTGTTCTCTTCACAGGCTGATTTTTCTGAAGAGTGGTTCTTGTTGATTCCTGTGGAGTATCTTCTTCCTGTTCCAGTTCGGCAGTTGCGAGTTCAAGGGAGTTCCCTCTCATTGCCAGGAGTTCCGGAGGAGGGATCTCCTGTTATCCATTCCTGGTGTTTCACGTTCGGATGGTTCCTGTTTTGCGGTTCAGTTTGGAGTGTCTGATGTCCGGTCCGGTAGGAGTGGCATTCGCCAAGAAAGAGGAAGTACTATGGACTAGTGGACATTATATAGGGGACTAAGGTGGGAGGGGATGGGTTGCTATGGCAATATGTTAATTTGGTTTCATTTTTTCTTTGCTGCTGTGGTTGTCAGTAAAGAGAGATTATGCAATACTCGCCTCCGTGTCTTTGATAAAATCATGACTTTACGTCATAACTTAGTAAAATCCCACAATTATTTTCTACTTTTACACAACACAAAAAGCTTTTCAACAGATTAGTGCAATGCTAAAAGGCAAATATATTTTAATTTTACCACTAATACATGGCAAACAGGGGTTTAGAATATATCACTGCACCGCTGAACGGCAATTAGGCCCTAATTTTTTTCTACTTTTGTACAACACAAAATGCTTCAACAGATGAGTGCAATGCAGAACGGTGAATATATTTTTTTTTCACCACTAGTACACGGCAAACAGGGCTTTAGAATATATCACTGCACCACACAAGGGCAAATATATTTTTCTTTTGCCACGAATACGTGGCAAAAAGGGCTTCACAACATATAACTGCACCGCACAAGGGCAAATAAGACAAACTCTAGAAATATTTCCTTGTAATAAACCATGTTAATGGCTGTATCAAACAGCACTTGCACCCCAATAACAAGAATGGTTTGCTGGAATTACAGAGCTGCATAATGGCAATTTGGATTCCCAGTCAGTGCACCAAGGTGTAAAAGGATGCTGTGGAATGATTCCTCCCTATCCTTTCCCTGCCCTTTAAATCATTTTTTCACCACAATTAAGTCTTTCCTATTACTGTCCCTAGCGCCTGCAGACGTCTCTCCCTGCACTAAGTGGACTGGTAAATGGCAGAATCTAAGATGGCTGCCTCTATTTAAGGGCTGTGACATCCCAGGGCTAGCTGGCTGCTGATTGGCTGCATGCATGGCATTATAGGTGATCCCGCCTTCCCAGAGTTCCTTCCTCCATGTCCTCACACATGCAGCAGCCATTTTAGAAAAAAATTTGATTCGTTACCACTAACCGCAAAGAAATTCGGCATTGGTGCGAATCTAATTTTTCCTGAAATTCGGATCGAATTCCATTTCGTCATCTTCTATTCGCTCATCTCTATTTAAAATCATTTCAAAGATCTCTCTATAAATAGTAAAAATAAGTTCCCTAATAAACTGGAAGATATGCTGTCCCCACTATGAGGGTGGAAGACCAGGATTTACTAAACACATGTTCAGATCTTATCCAAAAGGATTGGAACCCTGATATAGTTACAAGTTTAAAAAAATTTAAATTAATAGATATTTAACTTCCGTCTGACTATATTCTAGTTGCTGGTGTGAACTGGTAAACGGGCTTATACAGTTGGATCAAAATGTGTACTAAGAGAGTCATGTTAACTCTTTGAAAATGTTACCTATTATTAGTGTAAAAACATGATCTATGGTCCATGGAGCAGATGTATCAATTTCACTGTGCCTGGCCTGTGTCTTAATTTATGGCAGATTTTATTACACACACTTGCTAGATACAAAGATTTTTGTCATTGTCATTTTTGCCTGTGCCTACTTTACTCCTTGTTTATTTGCAGTTTTAGTTTTTGGTGCATGTTTTGGACAAACATGATACCAGCTCAAAGGTGTTGTAGATTTCAAAATAATCTAATAGTATAAAGACCTATGGTGCATTGTGTCACAATTAAGGGTTCTTGTGGAGAATTGTATCACAATTGCTTTTCACCATTTTCTGAAACAATACAGATTAGGACACATTTAACTATCCAAATCATAAATTCATCACAAACTAAAAATGATTAGCAATGAGTGTCAGGGGCTATATTCAAATTTGCGATATTTCACGAATATTTAGGCAAATTTTCGTCATATATTTGCGAATTTGAGATTATTTTCTTGATCGTGAAAAATCAGCAATGTAATATTCGCGTAATGTGCTCGAAATACAGGTGACGGTCACTTTTTCTATATTTTACAAGCTGCTAGAAATTTCCTTAGATGACTGGAGAAAATGGTTGGCACGGCAGAAGATAAAAAATGGCTTTATATGCAATTAGAGTGTTTCAATATATTTGCAATTGTGCAAATCGGCACTAACGATGCAAATATTTTGGCGCAATACATTAAACTTTTTAGCAGGTCTGCATGTATGTTTGGTCAGCAGAACCTATCACACTACCTAACACCCTGCACTGCAACCGCTACACAATATAAAAGGATATATCCTACACTAACTATCTGTATTATATATAAGCTATCTACCTATCTATATACTGTAGTGTGGAAAGCACAGAGCACAGCAATGACACTGCTATCTCTCTCAGAACTTTAGAAAACAGTAGAAAATGACTGCTGGGGAGGTTCTTATATAGTAAAGGGGTAAGTTGCTTTCCTATTAGCTGCTAGGGATGTTGCTAAGCTCAGACAAAAACATTGTAACCTTCTCACTGGCCCACAAGCAAGAAGGGAGGTTATTGATGGAAAAAAATCTAGAATATTTGAAAATATGAATATATATCACTATATTCTAAATATTTGCGAATTCTCGAAGTGCCGATATTCGCGATTAATATTCGTGATTCGAATATTCGTGATCATCACTAAAAATTATGCAAGAATAATATTCTAGCGCAAATTAAATCTTAATATAACTGTTGTGAAATATTATTATTTTTATCAGATAACGTTTATTGAAACTTTTTCTAGAAATAATACGAAAAAAACTACTTTATCAGATAACGTTCATTGAAACTTTTTCTAGAAAAAATGCAAAAAAATTATAACTTTGCAACCCTTTATCTCCCCCCACGTTGCTTGAGCATTCTCCATGTATATTTTAATGGTTCAAATAAATAAACTCCAGAAGAACAAAAAGGGAGGCTAGTTCTGGAAAGTCCATTCTGAAATGCAAAAACATCCCAGGGAACAATTCCAGAAAAACTTCACTAGATAAACATTCATAATCTATCCACCCAATATATACGCAATATATAGTTTACTCCACAATGTGTTAAATGAGCATAACACAAAAAGAAAAGAAGAACCACCAATCCAGCACATTCCAGGACATCTTAATCTGATAAGACTGCAATTTGCAGAAACAGACTTATAAGGCGTGCATGCGAAGCAAAACCTGGGGTGTCCAACCAAGGAGACCAGAAATCTTCAAATCTCTGTATCTCTCCCCTTTTCTGGAAGGCAAACTTCTCTAGTCTTAAAGTTAGGTTAATCTTAATAATATACTCTGATAGTACAGATGGGTCAGCATTTTCAGCAATAAACAATTAAATTGCTTGATAAAGATGAAGAATCAGTCAGTGGTTCTCCAATACATGCAGTTCAGAAGTAAATCCAAGAACACAAATGAGCAAGTCAAGAGTGCATACATGCATACACTGAGCAAATAACAACTTCTCTCCAAAATCATCCTATCTTAGTGCATGACCAGTTAGCACCAGTTGCCCCGCATATATCACATAGTAAGTCTCTTTTAAACCTAATTTTATGCAGTAGTAATGGAGTCTTATATACAGTACGGATGGAGTAGAGTCAACACTCCTGTTTTCTGAGATTTCTGAGTTATCTAATCTAACAAACACCTTCAATTGCTTTTCAATGGCTTTTGTCTCAAGATAACAGGATGAGTGAAGAAATTTGAGTTAAGAGCTGGAGTGCTAACCCTGCTACATCTGTACTTGTGTATTAGGTATATCTGTAACACATTGTGGGACTCACTTGAAGTGTGACTGTGCTTTCAGTTTATGTTTAATATAATGTAGGGACAGCAATGTTAACTATTTTGTAATATAATGTTCTAAGGAAAGATGTTTCTTTGTATTTTCTTTGTCTTCTTTGTATTAGAAAACAGGGTGTAAAGAGTCTCTTTGTCAAAGCTCTAACAGCATTACTAAGGATACTCCATCTCCAGTCTCCTGTTTTACTGAAGAAACCCATGTGTACCATATAGATCTTCCAGCCTGCCTTTTGTTGCCACCACAGTATCTATATTAAAGATAACTCAAATGACAGTCACACTTTAAAACACTCTTGGTGTTAGGTAAAGCACTTTCTCCCATTTATACAGCTGCTAAATATTCTAGTAGCTGCCAATCCACACACATGCAGAAGCCCTGGTCCAGATAAGGACAATTGAGACCCACTGTCTCCCTGTCTATGTGGCATCACAAAGAGGAAGTCATATATATATATATAGAGAGAGAGAGAGAGAGAGAGTATATGTATATATTGATACATTGTCCACTGTCTTTAGCTGTGTTTCAACCTGTGCAGGTACTATGGGATACTATCATCCATTGTATGTGCACATATAGGGGCTTATAATAACCGATGCCATTCTATTCAACATAGCACAGTGTTAAAGAAAGAGCTTGTGTCATGTATTAAGGCTTTTTAGTTGAACTACTTTTGTAGGTTTGGCTCTGGTAGATAGGGTACGCAGGCACAGTACAGAGGCAAAATACAAGTACTTAACGGGGTATTCTCATCTTCATGATTAGGTTTCAAATGTTTACACTGGTCCCATACTTCATTTTTCTAAATTGCTTCTATTATTTATAATGCACCCACGGCCGCATCTATGTGCCGCGCTTGCGCAGACCGCACTTACTTTTCACCCAGGCAGCCGATCATTCCCACGAGAGCGCGCACGTCTGCTACAGAGCCGCGCATGCGCTCCCCATCTTTCTTCAGGGGAGAGAATTGAGCAAAATTAGCGGAGGAGCAGGGGCTTTGTGATCTATTGGCAGCGTTCAGCAGCGCAGCCCTGATGTCCTCTGTGAGTGGTGAAGAGATCGGGGGTGCGCTGCTGTTTATAACTATGAACTTTGTATCGGGTGGCAGCTGAGCCGGAGAGGCGGGGGAGGTAGTGCAGAGAGGAGATCCCGGGGAGAGAAGTCGTGCTGCTGCCGCTGCTGCCACAGTTCAGGATTTTGACCCTGACCTGATTAGATGTCAGACACTAGTGATCTGCTAGTGTCTGCTCTACCTAACCATGCTATTCTAAGACCTCTGTATTCCGCCCCACTCGTCCGTCAAGCCCGCCCATCTCCTTTAGATTGCCAGCCTCCATCTCATTCATTCGCCGAATTCTCGCGCCTGTGTCTGTATTCAGCGCAGGCGCAGTGACTGTCTGAACGCTCCCTGCGCTGACATCTCCACTGCGCCGATTACGTCAGAGTGCTCCGAGGAACAGACGGCGCAGACGTAGTGGAGATGCCGGCGCAGGGAGTATTCAGACAGTCACTGCGCCTGCGCTGAATACAGATGCACACGGCGCAGGCGCGAGAATTCGGCGAATGAATGAGATGGAGGCTGGCAATCTAAAGGAGATGGGCGGGCTTGACGGACGAGCGGGGCGAAATACAGGGTGTGTAGACGGAGCCTCTAGGTGCTGAAAAGACGTCCCCATAGCAAAAAGTTGTTTTTTTTTGTGTAACGGCTGCACACAAAGGTCTTAGAATAGCATGGTTAGGTAGAGCAGACTAGAATCAATGCTGGTGAGAGAGAAACAGATGTAGCAGAGCTGAATATGCGGGTGTTCTGACACAGTGCTGGTTGAATAGCAAAACAGATGTAGTAGAGCTGTATATGTGGAAGGTCAGCATCAATGCTGGTGAAAGAAAAACAGATGTAGTAGAGCTGAATATGCGGCTGTTCTGATACAGTGCTGTTTGAAGAGAGAAACAGATGTAGTAGAGCTGAATATGCGGCTGTTCTGATACAGTGCTGTTTGAAGAGAGAAACAGATGTAGTAGAGCTGAATATGAGGCTGTTCTGATACAGTGCTATTTGAAGAGATAAACAGACAGATGTAGCAGAGCTGTATATGAAGCTTTTCAGACACTGGAGAAGACACATGTAGCTGAGCTGTATATGCATCTATAAAGATACATAGTGTGAGGTTTATACACAACTGGAGCACAGCTGTAATGGAAACAAATCTGCATCAGTGCTGGTGGGTGGGGGTTGGTCAAGCTTTTGGGCTAATGTATAATATGGAATTATAGTTTTTGATGCACAGAATGGGTTTGTAAAAGACCAGACAGATATTTTATGTGTAAAACTGTACACTGAGCTCACTTTACATGGCTCTCTGAGTGACCATTCCCCTCAGACACTGCAGACTGATGAGTCATACTATTCACATGAACTAGCACGCAGGACTCAGCTCTCAGTGTGATGTCATAAGGAGGCGTGGCCGGCCTTCACTCTAGCTGCCTAAGCCCGCCCAGCCTTATCTGCAGAAAAGCAGGAAGTTAACAGCTAGCTGGCAGCAATTGAGAATGAAGTAGCAAGATCGGAATACCCCTTTAACTCAAAACGACAGTGTTTATTCACAATTGAGGCAATTACACAAAACAGTGCGTAACTTTGCAGTCTTGCTGTTATTTCACACACAATGGAAAGTTCATATAATACAAGTCACCTTGCTGGCAGTTCTGCCTCCAGTAGTCCATAGCAGGCTTTAGGGGGCCTGTTTCCCCAGTGTGCGGCTTTTAGCCCTCCAACACGGCACAAAGCCTCAGATGCCAAAAACAGAGACATCTCTGCTGAGCCCTACTGCCTATTTAAGGACAGTCAGGTGCTGGCAAAACCCGGACCGGCACTTAAACTCCGGTTTGGTATTTGACCTCACCTGGCTCTAAACCAGCCCAGCCGCACATGCTGGCAGGAAAATACCTGCCTTGCCAGACACGACCCCTCACTGTGTCACATACCCCTCCTTGTTCATCCCTGAGGGGGTGGACATACGCCAGATAATGCACCCGGGACAGGGCATCCTTGTTTCCCTGCAACCGACCTGCTCTGTGTTCTACTGGAAACTTAAAGTTCTGCAGAGACAAAAACCATCTGGTGACCCGGGCATTCCTGTCTTTGGCCTGGCTCATCCACTTGTGAGGGGAGTGGTTGGTCACCAGGTGGAACTTTCTCTCCAACAAATAGTAGCGGAGAGACTCAAGTGCACACTTGATAGCCAGGCACTCTCTCTCCATTATACTGTACCTAGTTTCTTCTGGGGTGAGCTTTCGTATTAGGAAGACAAGAGGATGCTCCTCCCTGTTGACTTCCTGAGACAGTACAGCACTTCAAAGTGGAGAAAGCCTCTTCCGCCCGATCATCCCAGCGAACCATCGACTTGTGTCCCTTTAAGAGTCTTCATGTAATAGCCCACCATTCCCAGGAAGGAATTTATTAGTGGTGACAGGCCGGGGACAATTCTGTATCGCCCCTATTTTGTTCACTTGGGGTTTGATGACTCCGCGCCCAATGACATACCCCCAATAACCCTATCGCACATTTCTTTGGGTTAGCTTTTAGGCCAGATTTCTGAAAGGGAGTCCACTACAGCCTGAACTTTGGGTAGGTGACTTTCCCAGTAGGTACCGTGGATGACAATATCGTCCAGGTAAGCCGAAGCATACCGCTGATTTGGACGAAATACTATGTCCATTAGTCACTGAAAAGTGGTGGGGGCGCCATGCAGACCTTATATTAATACAGCTCCTCAGGCATGATGAAGGCAGTTTTCTCTTTGGCAGCCTCCGTTAAGGGCACCTGCTAGAACCCTTTCGTGAGGTCCAAAACATAAAAATACCAGGCTTGTCCTAACCTCTCGATGAGCTCATCCACCTGGGGCATGGGATACTCATTGAATTTGGAAACCTTGTTAAGTTTTCGAAAGTCGTTACAAAACCGCAACGTCCCGTCCGGCTTGGGTATCAATACTATAGGACTGGCCCACTCACTTTTTGACTCCTCAATGACGTCTAGCTGGAACATTAGCTGCATCTCTTCCAATATGGCTTGCCATCAAGCCTCAGGTACCCAGTATGGTTTTAATCAGACTTTTGCTTGAGGCTCAGTGACAATGTCATGATGGATTATGGAAGTGCATCCAGGGAGGACCGAGAACACATTCGTGTTCCGACTAACGAACTCCCTGGCCTCCTGAGTTTGTTTAGTGGAGAGGCTGTCAGGAATTTTTACTGTGGCAGTTGCCTCTCTTCCTCTCTTGGATCAAACAGAGGGGCTTGTACCTCTTCTACTAGAAATCCACGGTTTGAGTAAATTCACATGATAAACCTGCTCCGGCTTTCGCCTCCCTGGCTTGTGTAAATTGTAGTTTACATCTCCAATTTTCTCGAGTACCTCGTAGGGCCCCTGCCACCTAGCCAGGAACTTACTGTCTACGGTCGACACCAGAACCAAAACCCGATCACCCGTGTTAAAGATCAGGACCTGAGCCTGATAATTATAGACCTGACTCTGGACTCGCTGAACTGCCTCCATATGCTCCCTAACAAGAGGCAAAACTGTCTCTATTCAAACTTGCATCTGGGTAATGTACTCAATGACACTTTTATTTGGAGTGGGTTGTTGTTCCCACGCCTCTTTGGCCACGTCCAAGAGATCGTGAGAGTCTCTGCCATATAACAGTTTGAAGGGCGAGAACCCAGTAGAGGCCTGGGGTACCTCTCGCACTGCAAACAAGGTCCCAGTCCTTCCCATCTTTAGACACTACCCTTTTCAACATATTTTTTTATGTTTGGTTAAACCGTTCTACCAGACCGTCTGTTTGCGGATGGTAAACCGACGTCCGTAGTTGTTTTATGTGCAGCAACTTACAGAGTTCCCTCATCACCTTGGACATAAAAGGGGTCCCTTGGTCGGTCAGAACCTCTTCAGGTAGTCCTACTCGGAAAAACATCTCCATTAACTCCTTAGCTATGAGTTTGGCCGAGGTATGTCACAGTGGCACCGCCTCCCGGGTACCAAGTGGCGTAGTCTAGAATGACTAAGATGCGTTGATGCCATCTGGCGGACTTCAGTACTGGGCCTATGAGGTCCATAGCTATTCAGTCAAACAGTACTTCGATAATCAGGAGAGGTACTAGGGGACTATGGAAATGTGGCTTGGAGCTAGTTATCTGGCAGGTCGGGCAAGACTTACAAAGCTCTTCCACTTCTTTGAATATGCTAGGCCAGTAAAACCGCTGTAGAATACGATCCTGAGTTTTCTGCAACCCCAGGTGACCCACAAGAACGTGTTGGTGCGCTAGATCTTACACAAGCTTGTGATAAGCCTTAGGGACCACCAACTGCTCATAAGGCTCACCCCATAGTTGGTTTACCTTATACAACATATCCTGATGAATCAAAAAACGGGGAAAAGCTGACTCTGCCACAGGTTGTTGTGGTTCACCATCTACTATTATCACATTTTCTCAGGCTCGGGAAAGGGTTGGGTCCTGACACTCGACAGTACCAAAATTATTCCCAGAGACATTGAAGTCTGTCAATTCATGACCCGGCAGCAAGTCCTCCACCTCTCCCACCATCACACTTAGCGGGGTTGACTCCCCACCTTCCACCAAAGTGGCGGTCATCCCTACCGCTGGCCCTTCAGTCTCAGGTTCCCAGGGTTCTATTCTCCCCCCTGAGCTGGGCCACTCTGCTAGGGTTACCCCTGTCTCATGGGTGTCAGTCACTCTCATAGCAGACCACAGCGTCGGGAAGCCCATGAAGTCTCTCCCTATTATTAGTTTGTAGTGTAAACTGACACTTTGTGAGTCCATCTGCAAATCCCTGTGGTTTGAGACACTAGGGCGGTGGGATAGTCTTTTAAGTCTCTATGGATGTACATGACCCCAACTTTCCGGCCAGTATACTCTGCTGACTGTACCAGGGGAGCCCTTACTAGGGACACCAGACTCCCTGAGTCCAGCAGAGCCTCTGCTGGAGTGTCTCCTATCTCCACCTGGCACAGGTGGTTTAGAGTTTTTGGGGTACCTGCTGCACACAGCTTCCTGGAATATAGCGCCTCATGGTAGCCATAGTTAGTATCCATGGGTTCCACCTGATTGGGACAGTCAGCTCTTACATGGCCCGGCTCCTGACACCGCCAGCAGACTATCGGAGCCATGTTCGTAGAGGGTACATCCCGGGTGGGTTTGGTTGGTACAAGTCACCGGGTCTGGGATGGAGATTTAGGGGGTTTGATTGCCCATTTCCCAAAAGAACCCTCTGTAACAGTCTTAGTAGCCTTGTAGCGCTCCACTATGTCCACCATTTATAGGGCATTGCCAGGAGACACCTGGCTGATTCAGTGCTGAAAAGGGGGTGGCAGAGCCCTCAAGAACATATCAGCCAATAGTCTATGCAGCATAGCCGTGGGACTGAGCACATCAGGCTGTAGCTACTTTTGCAAGAGGTGGAGTAAGTCATAATACTGTATCCTTACAGGCTCAGCTGGCTTAAACCACCACTGATGTACCCACTGGGCCCGGACCAACACATTCACCCCTAGTGAATGACCAAAATCTTACCCTTTACTTTTTGGTAGTTGGCTGCTTGATTGTCCAGCAAGTCAAAATACATCTTCTGGGAATCGGATGCCAGGAATGGAGCAACGACTTCAGCCCACTGGTCACAGGGTAGCTTTTCCCTAATGGCCACTTTCTTGTACATCGCCAGGTAGGTTTCGATGTCGTCTGCGGGGGTCATCTTAGGAATCACGACAAAACTGCTTTTCAGGTAGTGTGGATTCTCAGGGTTGCTTTTTCTGTCTGCACAGTCATCAAGTGTTGTAGCAGCAACTGGTTAGTCTCCTGCTGCTGCTTATTAGCCTCACATTGCTGCAGGTTTGTCTCTCACTGCTACAGATTAGCCTCCATGAGGGGCTGCACAACAGCCTCCATTTTCTCCTGGAGCACTGGTTGTAATGCAGCTGGTTTAATTTACAACATACAACCGTGCCTGAAAAATGCTGAAAAATTACAAAAAATAAATCGACATTCACGTCAGCCTCACTGCTCTTGTCTACATCACTGCACACTTGTCACGACCTTTGGATATGGTCGTGACTCTTAGAGCCGCATGCAGTTGCCAGCGGCCAGGTTGGTTGTTTACCACAGGTGAGGGCCATTAGTTCGTAGCCTCACGTGCGGTTGCCACTGGCAACGGGGTGTTGTTGGCAGTGTAGCAGCCTGAGCTTGTTGCTAGGCGGCTCACTGTCAATGCATGCGGTTGCCTCTGGCAACGTGGTGTTGTTGGCAGTGTATCAGCCTGAGCTTGTTGCTAGGCGGCTCACTGTCAATGCATGCGGTTGCCTCGGGCAACATGTGTTTATATGTGTGCACATTCCCTGTTTGGTGTGCACAGGGTTTGAGTTGTATGCACTTCCCCTTTAAGTTTATGTTTTCCCTTCCCTGGTGTTGGAAGGGTTAACTTCCTTCCTAGGTGTGTCTGGTAGGTGTGGTGGGTGTGACCTCAGGCCTCCTTATATGTTGGTGTGGTGGAGCCTGAAGGTCAGTTTGATTTTGTTGTCAGCTTGGTGTGAAGCTCTGCTCCTGGGCTGCTTGGGATTATGTCTGTGTGAGTCACCCTTATTTATTATTCTGTTTCCTTTGCTGTGTCTGTTGTCCCCTCCGGCGTGTTTGTCATTCCTCCCCCCACCTGGTGTATGTGGTTATGGTGTGGGTTTTGTCTGGAGATTTGATTATGGTGTGTGATGGCTCCGGAAGGGGCGTGCTTTCCTGGAGGGGTTAAGCGAAGGCAAGATCGTGGGCTTCCCAGCCTGGAGCCTCTTTCCATCTTGGCTGCGGCAGGTAAGAGTAGATAACATTGTTATTTTGTTTTGTGACTTACCTGCCGTACTGCTTCACCCATAGCCTTGCATCCTGTCAGCTACTGGGCCTTTGGAGACGCCTGTCATCTGTGTCATAGATGCACAGGCATTCTCTGCCCTGTCATCAGGCCTAGGGCGTAGCAGGGATAGCAGGGTCCTAGGTTGGTGAGCATGAGCCCCCTTACCTTATGAGGCGGCTCATGCGCTAGGAGTCTAGGGAGAGTGTTTAGGGTTACATTAGGAGGTGACCTGCTCCCTGTGCCCTGCTATCTGGCGTTGCAGCCGCAGCTATTGCACGGTGGGGGGTTTTCCCCACTCCCCGTCGTGACAACACTTCACTTATTTGGGCAGTCACGGGGCCAAAACTGACCAAGTAACTCAAGTATGAACTCAGCCTTACAGGTCGATGTAAGCATCAAGAAGAAGTGCACTCCTTTTACACTGTCATCAGCTGATTCCACATAGATGTCTACAGACCCTGTTCTATTAAACGCTAATACAAGTAGAGCTCCTCAACAGAGTAGAGTGTGTGTCAGCAGTAAGTTTGTGCTGACGACACTGATTATTTTGCCATTCCACTGATCCGTTAGATCAATAACCCCCAAAAAATGGATTCTGTCTGTGGAGCATCTGCCTTCACTCAGTCAACATTTGTTCAGTAATCCATCAGTATTGCTAATGCCAAAAAAACAGGAGTGGATCCAAAACAGAGATGATACATGAACTGAATATTTGCAAGTCTTCTGTGTTTTGTACCCACTCATACTTTGGCTACCAAATCACAAGCCAATTCTTTTTTATATATTTATATTTTGAACGGGGGAGAAAAAAAAACCATTTATTTAACAAACCGGATAATAACACACATAAAATACAACACAGAAGGGGCAAAACCACAAAATTTTAAAGACAAACTGGAAAAACAAAGAGCTTCATCAACAAGAATGGATTGACAACCAGTGTTGGGGTGACCACGATGGTAATGCATACAGATCAAGAAATATATGGGGTTATTGCTGATAACTATAGGACAGTCCAGCAAACAAGCTGACTCCAGCTCATTCTGTGACAAGCTGGGTTGCTGATGTATGGATTCTACAGTGTTTGAAGAAATGCAAGTAAAGACATTGGAATAAATTGTCCATTTCCTCCAACGTGACCTCGTCCTTTGATTTATGAATATCATTCCATAAAGTCTTGAAGTCCTCTGCATGGATGGCATAAAAAATGCCCATGCAAGGTTCGACAGGCACAGAGAAAACAAGCTCTGTGGCCTACACTGATCCAGACACATAAAACCCGGTCCACATCTTTGCTAGCCAAATAAGGTCCTGAGAACTAATCACCAGCTTACCCAAACAACAGTCAAAGTTTCTTTGGAATCACGTCCCTGCAATAGGCGCGAGCGTCTCAGAGCCGTTTTACAGGAAGAGCGGGAGGCAAGTAAATGTCTTTGATAACACCTCCAATAGACTGTCATCTATGTGCGTCCCGCAGAACCAACTTGTTCACACAATCCAGTTCTCTGTGCTTGCCTTGGTGAGTGGAGGCTTTGATGAAATTAGTATGAGCACAGCCAGTGGATTTTTGTCCTTTTCTTTGAATCCAGGTAAACAGTAAAATTTGGCTTTTAGGTACAGCTCTGAGCCCACTTCAATGGCAAGACCCTTCTGTTTCACGGCAGCTATGTGGGCCGAGAGGTGTTTGGAATACACTTTCAGTCTGGTGTATGAGAAATTATACATCGGTGTCACGCTGTACAGAGTCCATTGTTTATGAAGGAGCAAAGCAGCCTGCCGGATCAAGAGTTTCCTCCAAGGGGGTGCACTGCGGGATTTTTCTTTTAGACAAGCTTCGCAATGCAGACCATCAATGTGCAGAGGTCAAGCTTCCGGGAGGATACCTCGAGCTGTGAAAATGACTGCTCCTTTGTGCTGATGACCTACTTCTGGTTGTTAACACCCCATCTCTTGGTGTTTGCATATCCTTGCGATAAATGATGTTCTCATTCTCTGACTGTAAACAGAGATATTGTCAGACAAATGTATCAAACTCTGCCACCATCTTTCTAGGTGCCACTTCTCCAGTCCCCTGACCAGCCAGATATACCAGCATCTTTTCCAGGACATGAAGCAGTGGAATTACATTTTTCATCCCGTACTCCTGGCGACTGACAAATAACATGGCCTCTTCAAAGGTCCTGAGCAAACAGCAGGTGTCACGCATGAGCTGCCACTGGCTGACATCGAAGTTACACATGGGACTACTGTCCGCTTGGATCATCAAGAAATCGATGACCTTTCTCTGTTCATACAGTTTCCTGGCCATTTTTAGGATGTCTTGCAGATGGGTGGAAGACTTCAGGAACCGCTTGATAACCAGATTGAACACGTGTGCCATGCAGGGCGCATGACTCAGCCCTCCTTTACGCAACGCCGACACCATGTTCTTCCTGTTGTTGGTCACCATGGTTCCAATTTTGATTTGTCGTGGAGAAAGCCAGGATTCGATTTTTTGTTGAAGGACACGGAGCAGTTCATCCCCTGTGTGACTCGCCCAGGCAAACGAGGTGCAGAACAGCTTGAGAGTGATGAGAGGGGTCGCACATGGCTTGCATACACTACATGCCTCCAACATAATTCTTGGATCTTTACATGAAAATAATGTATTTGGTGTAAATCGCGAGAGGGGCATATTTGGAGACATTGACTTCACAAGAGATCATAAGCAGCGCAGTTTACTTTGAAATTTTAAATTTCAACACTGCATAATTCAGCCTATACACTAAAAGAAGGTGTACAGTCACCCATCAATTTTCCCCAAAAAATCCTGTTTGAAATAACACATTTCACCACTAAGTAATTTTGCCCATACAGCAAAAGGAGGTGTACAATCACCCATAAATAAAAAAAAAGGGTCACATAAAAAATTTCACCACTAAGTAAGTCATTCCATACCGCAAAAGGAGGTGTACATTCACCCATATATTTTCCAAAAAAAAGCCAGTGTCACATAAAGAATTTCACCACTAAGTACTTCAGTCCATACTGCAAACGGAAGTGTACATTCACCTATACATTTTCTGTAAAAAAAGCCAGTGTCACATAAAGAATTTCACCACTAAGTAAGTTGTTCCATACTGCAAAAGAAAGTGTACATTCACCCATACATTTTCCGAAAAAAAGCCAGTGTCACAGAAAGAATTTCACCGCTAAGTACGTCAGTCCATACCGCAAAAGGAGGTGTACATTCATCCATACATTTTCCGCAAAAAATCTAGTGTCACATAAACATTTTCACCACTAAGTTCTTCAGTCCATACTGCAAAAGGAGGTGTACATTCACCCATACATTTTTCGGAAAAAAGCCAGTGTCAGATAAAGAATTTCACCACTAAGTAAGTCATTCCATAACGCAAAAGGAGGTGTACATGCACCCTTAAATTTTCCTATAAAATTGCCAGTGTCACATAAAAAAAGGGCTTTACCACATATAACTGCACCACTGAACAGCAAGTAGGCTTCACAAGAGATACAGAGCAGCAGAGTTCAGCCACCTCTATTTGTTTCTCGCTATTTACTGCTCCTGAATTAAAATTGGGGCAACCAGCTTCAGCTTCCTCTGATGTGTATTCCTATGGAGTCCTTTTAATGGAAATCCTGATCTTAAGAAACTGGACTTGGACTTGAAATCAGAGGCTCTCCTGTCATGCCTTGTGTGCTGTGGAGATCGAATGTAGACAGAGCAGATAAAAACACATGAATGTTTTCAACTTAGTGAAGCTGCTTTATTTAATTGTGAATAGATGGTAAAGGCAAAGTCTGATGGTGTGCTGTCATTTTCGTCTTCATTATGTGTACTGGCACTCCAGTACAGCAAAAGGAGGTCTACAATCAACCATCAATTTTCCAGACGAAAACATGGTTGAAAATTCACCAATGGAAGGATAATGGAATTCAGTTCATACAGAAGGAAGTCTACAATCACCCATCAATTTTCCCCAAAAAAGCCTGTTTCACATTAGAATAATCTCACCACTACGTAATTCGTTCCATACCACAAAAGGATGTATACAATCACCTATCAATTTTACCTGAAGAAAACATGGTTGAAATAAAAAAAAAATCACAAATGAAAGGATAATAGAATTTGGTTCATACAGAAGAAAGTCTACTATCACCCATCAATTTTCCCCAAAAAAGCCTGTTTCAAATAAAAAAATTCTAATTTTTTTCTACTTTTACACCGAAGGCTTTTCAACAGATAAGTGCAACGATGAATGGCGAATATATTTTTATTTCGCCACTAATGCACATCAAACAGTGCTGTAGAATATATTACTGCACCACACAAGGGCATTTAGGACCTTATTTATTTCAACTTTTGCAAAACACAACAGGCTTTTCAACAGATAAGTGCAAAGCTAAACAGCAAATATATTTTTATCTCACCAGTAATACACGACAAACTGGGCTTTAGAATATATTACTGCACCGCAGAACGGCAATTAGGCCCACATTTTTTTCTACTTTTACACAGAAGGCTTTTCAACAGATAAGTGCAATGATGAACAGCAAAAATATTTTTATTTTGCCACTAATACACGTCAAACAGGGCTTTAGATTATATCACTGCACCACACAAGGGCAATAAGGCCCTAATTTATTTCAACTTTTACAAAACACTGCAGGATTTTCAACAGATAAGTGCAAAGCTGGACGGTGAATATATTTTTATTTTGCCTGTAATACATGGCAAACTGGGCTTTAGAGTATATCACTGCACCGCACAACGGTAATTAGGCCCTCATATTTTTCTACTTTTACACAGAAGGCTTTTCAACAGATAAGTGCAACGATGAGCGACAAATATATTTTTATTTCACCAGTAATAAACGGAAAACTGGGCTTAAGAATATATCATTGCACCGCTGAGCGGTGTAATGTATGTTTCCTTTTTTTACTAATACACGCAAAATAGGGCTTTAAAACAGATAAATGCACTGCTGAGCGGCAAATATATTTTTCATTTTCCACTAATAAGCTAAAAAAAATGCTTTAAAACAGATTGCTGCACCACTGAGCGGCAAATATATTTTTTTCTTTTTCTACTAATACACAGAAAACAGGGCTTTAGAACAGATAACTGTACCACTAAGCGGCAAATATATTTTTCATTTTTCCACTAGCACACGCAAAAAAAGGCTTTATAAAAGATAACTATACCGTTGAGCGGCAAAGATATTTTTCCTTTTTCCACTAATACGCCAAAAAAATGCTTTAAAACAGATTACTGCACCACTGAGCGGCAAATATATTTTTTTCTTTTGCCACTAATACACAACAAAAAGGGCTGTTATTTTAGCGCTTCACCACACAACGGCTAATAAGCCCTTTTTTCCCACTAATACACGCCAAAAAATGCTTTAGAACATATAACTGCACCACACTAGGGCAAATAAAACATAGAAATATTTCCTTGTAACAACCCCTGTTAATGCCTGTATCAAACAGCACTTGCTCCCTAATAAGAACGGTTTGCTGGAATTACAGAGCTGTATAATAGCAATTTTGATCCCCAGTCAGTGCTGCAAGGTGTAATAGGAATGTTCTTATTACCCAAGCTGTAACCTCTCCGAATGAACCCTGTTCAACAGAAATTCTTTGGAATGATTCCTCCCTATCCTTTTCCTACAGTTTGAATACTATTTCCCTGCACTTGCAAATTATTATTATTTTTTTAGCACAATGATATTTTTTCTATCACTGTCCCTAGGAACTGCAGACGTTTCTCCCTGCACTCAGTACATTGGTAAATGGCAGAATCTAAGATGGCTGTCGCTATTTATAGGGCTGTGACATCACAGGGCTGCTGATTGGCTGCATGCATGGCATTATGGGAAATCCCACTTTCCCATAGTTCCTTACTCCATGTCCTCACACGTGCAGCAGCCATTTTAGGAAAAAATGTGATTCTTTAACATAAAGGGCAAGGTAATTTGCATTCTGCGCGAATCTAATTTTTTATGAAATGCGGAACTAATTCCATTTCGTCAGCTTTCATTTGCTCATCTCTGGTTATGAATTACTACTAATTAGTAACGGTATAACCAATCACATCAGTGCAGTGCTAGATAGTACAAACCAAAAAAGGATTAAAACTGATAATAAACATATATCAATATTAGAGGTAAATCCAATATATTGCAAGCAAGGAAGATAAAAAACACAAAAAAAGACAATATAAAAAATATAGATTACAACAGATGTGCACAAATACAATATGCAGCTGATGTCCAGAAATATTCTGTAAAACTGATGGTTCTCTATGGCAATGTGCATGTTATCTATTTGATCTTTTGCCTGCTCTCACTTGGAAGAATTCCTGTCCTGAAATGTGTCAATGTGCTCATTATACCTGATACTTTTTTCCTTACTGTCCATAATTGGCTGATAAATTATACAGTATGTGTTCAGACTGAAATCCAAGCGATTTTAAGACACTTGAAGCAACCATTAATTAGATTCTCTTTGCAATGTGTGTTTTCTTTACATTCAGGATGCACATCAGGAAATGCACTTAAAATACATGTTAAAGGGATTGTCTAGGTTCAGAGCTGAACCTGGACATAACCCCATCTTCACTAATTCAGCCCCTCTGAGTTAAACAGATACTACCCCTTGCCCTGTGCTGTTTTACGCAGGGCAAGGGATGTTTGTTTGCCTTTTTGCACTGATAGGCGGAGGCTTCTGCCTAGTAATGATCCAGGCAGTAATGGGCATCACCACCACTAATGCTCCAATGCTTAACTCAGAAGGGCTGAATGGGGGAAGAAGGGGTTATGTCCAGGTTAAGCTCTGAACTCAGACAACCCCTTTAACCTCTTCAGGACACATGACTAGGGATGAGCGAACTCGAACTGTATAGTTCGGGTTCGTACCGAATTTTGGGGTGTCCGTGACACGGACCCGAACCCGGACATTTTCGTAAAAGTCCGGGTTCGGGTTCGGTGTTCGTCGCTTTCTTCGCGCTTTTGTGACGCTTTCTTGGCGCTTTTTGAAAGGCTGCAAAGCAGCCAATCAACAAGCGTCATACTACTTGCCCCAAGAGGCCATCACAGCCATGCCTACTATTGGCATGGCTGTGATTGGCCAGAGCACCATGTGACCCAGCCTCTATTTAAGCTGGAGTCACATAGCGCCGCCCGTCACTCTGCTCTGATTAGCGTAGGGAGAGGTTGCGGCTGCGACAGTAGGGCGAGATTAGGCAGATTAACTCCTCCAAAGGACTTGATTAACTGATCGATCTGCAGCTGTGGATCATTGAGCTGCTGATCCTCAATTGCTCACTGTTTTTAGGCTGCACAGACCGTTTGTCAGTCTCATTTTTCTGGGGTGATCGGCGGCCATTTTGTGTCTTGTGGTGCGCCAGCACAAGCTGCGACCAAGTGCATTTAACCCTCAATGGTGTGGTTGTTTTTTGGCTAAAGCCTACATCAGGGTGAAGCTGTCACACCAAGTGCATTTAACCAGCAATAGTCTGTTCATTTTTTGGCCATATACAAAATCAGGGGCAAGCTGCGCCTGTCACCAAGTGCATTTAACCCTCAATGGTGTGGTTGTTTTTTGGCTAAAGCCTACATCAGGGTGAAGCTGTCACACCAAGTGCATTTAACCAGCAATAGTCTGTTCATTTTTTGGCCATATACAAAATCAGGGGCAAGCTGCGCCTGTCACCAAGTGCATTTAACCCTCAATGGTGTGGTTGTTTTTTGGCTAAAGCCTACATCAGGGTGAAGCTGTCACACCAAGTGCATTTAACCAGCAATAGTCTGTTCATTTTTTGGCCATATACAAAATCAGGGGCAAGCTGCGCCTGTCACCAAGTGCATTTAACCCTCAATGGTGTGGTTGTTTTTTGGCTAAAGCCTACATCAGGGTGAAGCTGTCACACCAAGTGCATTTAACCAGCAATAGTCTGTTCATTTTTTGGCCATATCCCAGTCTAATTCTGTCACTAAATCCATACCGGTCACCCAGCGCCTAAATACTAGGCCTCAAATTTATATCCAGCTAAATCTGTCCCTAGTGCTGTAGCTGGGCGAGTTATTTAGTGTCCGTTCAAGCACATTTCTTGTTCTGGGTTGAAATACAATTCCCAATTTAGCAATTTCATAATTTAGTGGTTCCTGCTATATCAGAGCTCTTTGAAATCTATCCCAAAAAGGGTATATAATATTGAAGGTGCACATAGGGTCATTCAGAGTAACTTCACACACACCCGCTACTGTGTATTTCCAAGTCTAATTCTGTCACTAAATCCATACCGGTGACCCAGCGCCTAAATACTAGGCCTCAAATTTAATTCCCTCTAAATCTCTCGTTACCCACCGCTGTACTGTTGTTGCTGGGCAAGATATTTAGTGTCCGTCAAAGCACATTTTTTGTTCTGGGTTGAAGTACAATTCCCAATTTAGCAATTTCATAATTTAGTGGTTTCTGCTATATCAGAGCTATTTGAAATCTATCCCAAAAAGGGTATATAATATTGAAGGTGCACATAGGGTCATTCAGAATAACTTCACACACACCCGCTACTGTGTATTTCCAAGTCTAATTCTGTCACTAAACCCATACCTGTCACCCAGCGCCTAAATACTAGGCCTCAAATTTAAATCCCTCTAAATCTCTCGTTACCGTTGTCCTGTTGTAGCTGGGAAAGTTATTTAGTGCCCGTCAAAGCACATTTTTTGTTCTGGGTTGAAGTACAATTCCCAATTTAGCAATTTCATAATTTAGTGGTTCCTGCTATATCAGAGCTATTTGAAATCTATCCCAAAAAGGGTATATAATATTGAAGGTGCACATAGGGTCATTCAGAATAACTTCACACACACCCGCTACTGTGTATTTCCAAGTCTAATTCTGTCACTAAATCCATACCGGTGACCCAGCGCCTAAATACTAGGCCTCAAATTTAATTCCCTCTAAATCTCTCGTTACCCACCGCTGTACTGTTGTTGCTGGGCAAGATATTTAGTGTCCGTCAAAGCACATTTTTTGTTCTGGGTTGAAGTACAATTCCCAATTTAGCAATTTCATAATTTAGTGGTTTCTGCTATATCAGAGCTATTTGAAATCTATCCCTAAAAGGGTATATAATATTGAAGGTGCACATAGGGTCATTCAGAATAACTTCACACACACCCGCTACTGTGTATTTCCAAGTCTAATTCTGTCACTAAACCCATACCTGTCACCCAGCGCCTAAATACTAGGCCTCAAATTTAAATCCCTCTAAATCTCTCGTTACCGTTGTCCTGTTGTAGCTGGGAAAGTTATTTAGTGCCCGTCAAAGCACATTTTTTGTTCTGGGTTGAAGTACAATTCCCAATTTAGCAATTTCATAATTTAGTGGTTCCTGCTATATCAGAGCTATTTGAAATCTATCCCAAAAAGGGTATATAATATTGAAGGTGCACATAGGGTCATTCAGAATAACTTCACACACACGCTTCTGTGCATTTCCAAGTCTAATTCTGTCACTAAATCCATACCGGTGACCCAGCGCCTAAATACTAGGCCTCAAATTTAATTCCCTCTAAATCTCTCGTTACCCACCGCTGTACTGTTGTTGCTGGGCAAGATATTTAGTGTCCGTCAAAGCACATTTTTTGTTCTGGGTTGAAGTACAATTCCCAATTTAGCAATTTCATAATTTAGTGGTTTCTGCTATATCAGAGCTATTTGAAATCTATCCCTAAAAGGGTATATAATATTGAAGGTGCACATAGGGTCATTCAGAATAACTTCACACACACCCGCTACTGTGTATTTCCAAGTCTAATTCTGTCACTAAATCCATACCGGTGACCCAGCGCCTAAATACTAGGCCTCAAATTTAATTCCCTCTAAATCTCTCGTTACCCACCGGTGTACTGTTGTTGCTGGGCAAGATATTTAGTGTCCGTCAAAGCACATTTTTTGTTCTGGGTTGAAGTACAATTCCCAATTTAGCAATTTCATAATTTAGTGGTTTCTGCTATATCAGAGCTATTTGAAATCTATCCCTAAAAGGGTATATAATATTGAAGGTGCACATAGGGTCATTCAGAATAACTTCACACACACGCTTCTGTGCATTTCCAAGTCTAATTCTGTCACTAAATCCATACCGGTGACCCAGCGCCTAAATACTAGGCCTCAAATTTAAATCCCTCTAAATCTCTCGTTACCCACCACTGTACTGTTGTTGCTGGGCAAGATATTTAGTGTCCGTCAAAGCACATTTTTTGTTCTGGGTTGAAGTACAATTCCCAATTTAGCAATTTCATAATTTAGTGGTTTCTGCTATATCAGAGCTATTTGAAATCTATCCCTAAAAGGGTATATAATATTGAAGGTGCACATAGGGTCATTCAGAATAACTTCACACACACGCTTCTGTGCATTTCCAAGTCTAATTCTGTCACTAAATCCATACCGGTGACCCAGCGCCTAAATACTAGGCCTCAAATTTAAATCCCTCTAAATCTCTCGTTACCCACCGCTGTACTGTTGTTGCTGGGCAAGATATTTAGTGTCCGTCAAAGCACATTTTTTGTTCTGGGTTGAAGTACAATTCCCAATTTAGCAATTTCATAATTTAGTGGTTTCTGCTATATCAGAGCTATTTGAAATCTATCCCTAAAAGGGTATATAATATTGAAGGTGCACATAGGGTCATTCAGAATAACTTCACACACACGCTTCTGTGCATTTCCAAGTCTAATTCTGTCACTAAATCCATACCGGTGACCCAGCGCCTAAATACTAGGCCTCAAATTTAAATCCCTCTAAATCTCTCGTTACCCACCGCTGTACTGTTGTTGCTGGGCAAGATATTTAGTGTCCGTCAAAGCACATTTTTTGTTCTGGGTTGAAGTACAATTCCCAATTTAGCAATTTCATAATTTAGTGGTTCCTGCTATATCAGAGCTATTTGAAATCTATCCCAAAAAGGGTATATAATATTGAAGGTGCACATTGGGTCATTCAGAATAACTTCACACACACCCGCTACTGTGTATTTTCAAGTCTAATTCTGTCACTAAACCCATACCTGTCACCCAGCGCCTAAATACTAGGCCTCAAATTTAAATCCCTCTAAATCTCTCGTTACCCACCGCTGTACTGTTGTTGCTGGGCAAGATATTTAGTGTCCGTCAAAGCACATTTTTTGTTCTGGGTTGAAGTACAATTCCCAATTTAGCAATTTCATAATTTAGTGGTTTCTGCTATATCAGAGCTATTTGAAATCTATCCCTAAAAGGGTATATAATATTGAAGGTGCACATAGGGTCATTCAGAATAACTTCACACACACGCTTCTGTGCATTTCCAAGTCTAATTCTGTCACTAAATCCATACCGGTGACCCAGCGCCTAAATACTAGGCCTCAAATTTAAATCCCTCTAAATCTCTCGTTACCCACCGCTGTACTGTTGTTGCTGGGCAAGATATTTAGTGTCCGTCAAAGCACATTTTTTGTTCTGGGTTGAAGTACAATTCCCAATTTAGCAATTTCATAATTTAGTGGTTTCTGCTATATCAGAGCTATTTGAAATCTATCCCTAAAAGGGTATATAATATTGAAGGTGCACATAGGGTCATTCAGAATAACTTCACACACACGCTTCTGTGCATTTCCAAGTCTAATTCTGTCACTAAATCCATACCGGTCACCCAGCGCCTAAATACTAGGCCTCAAATTTATATCCCGCTGAATTTGAATACAATACATTGGGCCAAATAATATATTTGTTGTTGTGGTGAACCATAACAATGAGAAAAACATCTAGTAAGGGACGCGGACGTGGACATGGTCGTGGTGGTGTTAGTGGACCCTCTGGTGCTGGGAGAGGACGTGGCCGTTCTGCCACATCCACACGTCCTAGTGTACCAACTACCTCAGGTCCCAGTAGCCGCCAGAATTTACAGCGATATATGGTGGGGCCCAATGCCGTTCTAAGGATGGTAAGGCCTGAGCAGGTACAGGCATTAGTCAATTGGGTGGCCGACAGTGGATCCAGCACGTTCACATTATCTCCCACCCAGTCTTCTGCAGAAAGCGCACAGATGGCGCCTGAAAACCAACCCCATCAGTCTGTCACATCACCCCCATGCATACCAGGGAAACTGTCTCAGCCTCAAGTTATGCAGCAGTCTCTTATGCTGTTTGAAGACTCCGCTGGCAGGGTTTCCCAAGGGCATCCACCTAGCCCTTCCCCAGCGGTGAAAGACATAGAATGCACTGACGCACAACCACTTATGTTTCCTGATGATGAGGACATGGGAATACCACCTCAGCATGTCTCTGATGATGACGAAACACAGGTGCCAACTGCTGCGTCTTTCTGCAGTGTGCAGACTGAACAGGAGGTCAGGGATCAAGACTGGGTGGAAGACGATGCAGGGGACGATGAGGTCCTAGACCCCACATGGAATGAAGGTCGTGCCACTGACTTTCACAGTTCGGAGGAAGAGGCAGTGGTGAGACCGAGCCAACAGCGTAGCAAAAGAGGGAGCAGTGGGCAAAAGCAGAACACCCGCCGCCAAGAGACTCCGCCTGCTACTGACCGCCGCCATCTGGGACCGAGCACCCCAAAGGCAGCTTCAAGGAGTTCCCTGGCATGGCACTTCTTCAAACAATGTGCTGACGACAAGACCCGAGTGGTTTGCACGCTGTGCCATCAGAGCCTGAAGCGAGGCATTAACGTTCTGAACCTGAGCACAACCTGCATGACCAGGCACCTGCATGCAAAGCATGAACTGCAGTGGAGTAAACACCTTAAAACCAAGGAAGTCACTCAGGCTCCCCCTGCTACCTCTTCTGCTGCTGCCGCCTCGGCCTATTCTGCTGCTGCCGCCTCGGCCTCTTCCTCCGCCTCTGGAGGAACGTTGGCACCTGCCGCCCAGCAAACAGGGGATGTACCACCAACACCACCACCACCACCTCCGTCACCAAGCGTCTCAACCATGTCACACGCCAGCGTTCAGCTCTCCATCTCACAAACATTTGATAGAAAGCGTAAATTCCCACCTAGCCACCCTCGATCCCTGGCCCTGAATGCCAGCATTTCTAAACTACTGGCCTATGAAATGCTGTCATTTAGGCTGGTGGACACAGACAGCTTCAAACAGCTCATGTCGCTTGCTGTCCCACAGTATGTTGTTCCCAGCCGGCACTACTTCTCCAAGAGAGCCGTGCCTTCCCTGCACAACCAAGTATCCCATAAAATCAAGTGTGCACTGCGCAACGCCATCTGTAGCAAGGTCCACCTAACCACAGATACGTAGACCAGTAAGCACGGCCAGGGACGCTATATCTCCCTAACTGCACACTGGGTAAATGTAGTGGCAGCTGGGCCCCAGGCGGAGAGCTGTTTGGCGCACGTCCTGCCGCCGCCAAGGATCGCAGGGCAACATTCTTTGCCTCCTGTTGCCACCTCCTCCTTCTCGGCTTCCTCCTCCTCTTCTTCCACCTGCTCATCCAGTCAGCCACACACCTTCACCACCAACTTCAGCACAGCCCGGGGTAAACGTCAGCAGGCCATTCTGAAACTCATATGTTTGGGGGACAGGCCCCACACCGCACAGGAGTTGTGGCGGGGTATTGAACAACAGACCGACGAGTGGTTGCTGCCGGTGAGCCTCAAGCCCGGCCTGGTGGTGTGTGATAATGGGCGAAATCTCGTTGCAGCTCTGGGACTAGCCAATTTGACGCACATCCCTTGCTTGGCGCATGTGCTGAATTTGGTGGTGCAGAAGTTCATTCACAACTACCCCGACATGTCAGAGCTGCTGCATAAAGTGCGGGCCGTCTGTTCGCGCTTCCGGCGTTCACATCCTGCCGCTGCTCGCCTGTCTGCGCTACAGCGTAACTTCGGCCTTCCCGCTCACCGCCTCATATGCGACGTGCCCACCAGGTGGAACTCCACCTTGCACATGCTGGACAGACTGTGCGAGCAGCAGCAGGCCATAGTGGAGTTTCAGCTGCAGCACGCACGGGTCAGTCGCACTACAGAACAGCACCACTTCACCACCAATGACTGGGCCTCCATGCGAGACCTGTGTGCCCTGTTGCGCTGTTTCGAGTACTCCACCAACATGGCCAGTGGCGATGACACCGTTATCAGCGTTACAATACCACTTCTATGTCTCCTTGAGAAAACACTTAGGGCGATGATGGAAGAGGAGGTGGCCCAGGAGGAGGAGGAGGAGGATGAGGAAGAGGGGTCATTTTTAGCACTTTCAGGCCAGTCTCTTCGAAGTGACTCAGAGGGAGGTTTTTTGCAACAGCAGAGGCCAGGTACAAATGTGGCCAGCCAGGGCCCACTACTGGAGGACGAGGAGGACGAGGATGAGGAGGAGGTGGAGGAGGATGAGGATGAAGCATGGTCACAGCGGGGTGGCACCCAACGCAGCTCGGGTCCATCACTGGTGCGTGGCTGGGGGGAAAGGCAGGACGATGACGATACGCCTCCCACAGAGGACAGCTTGTCCTTACCCCTGGGCAGCCTGGCACACATGAGCGACTACATGCTGCAGTGCCTGCGCAACGACAGCAGAGTTGCCCACATTTTAACCTGTGCGGACTACTGGGTTGCCACCCTGCTGGATCCACGCTACAAAGACAATGTGCCCACCTTACTTCCTGCACTGGAGCGTGATAGGAAGATGCGCGAGTACAAGCGCACGTTGGTAGACGCGCTACTGAGAGCATTCCCAAATGTCACAGGGGAACAAGTGGAAGCCCAAGGCCAAGGCAGAGGAGGAGCAAGAGGTCGCCAAGGCAGCTGTGTCACGGCCAGCTCCTCTGAGGGCAGGGTTAGCATGGCAGAGATGTGGAAAACTTTTGTCAACACGCCACAGCTAACTGCACCACCACCTGATACGCAACGTGTTAGCAGGAGGCAACATTTCACTAACATGGTGGAACAGTACGTGTGCACACCCCTCCACGTACTGACTGATGGTTCGGCCCCATTCAACTTCTGGGTCTCTAAATTGTCCACGTGGCCAGAGCTAGCCTTTTATGCCTTGGAGGTGCTGGCCTGCCCGGCAGCCAGCGTTTTGTCTGAACGTGTATTCAGCACGGCAGGGGGCGTCATTACAGACAAACGCAGCCGCCTGTCTACAGCCAATGTGGACAAGCTGACGTTCATAAAAATGAACCAGGCATGGATCCCACAGGACCTGTCCGTCCCTTGTCCAGATTAGACATTAACTACCTCCCCATAACCATATATTATTGGACTCCAGGGCACTTCCTCATTCAATCCTATTTTTATTTTCATTTTACCATTATATTGCGATGCTACCCAAAGTTGAATGAACCTCTCCTCTGCCTGTGTGCTAGGCCTAAATATATGCCAATGGACTGTTGCAGTGGTGGCTGACATGAAGCCTGATTCTCTGCTATGACATGCAGACTAATTCTCTGCTGACATGAAGCCAGATTGTCTGTTACGGGACCTCTCTCCTCTGCCTGGGTGCTGGGCCTAAATTTATGACCATGGACTGTTGCAGTGGTGGCTGACGTGAAGCCTGATTCTCTGCTATGACATGCAGACTGATTCTCTGCTGACATGAAGCCAGATCGTCTGTTACGGGACCTCTCTGCTCTGCCTGTGTGCTAGGCCTAAATATATGCCAATGGACTGTTGCAGTGGTGGGTGACGTGAAGCCTCATTCTCTGCTATGACATGCAGACTGATTCTCTGCTGACATGAAGCCAGATTGTCTGTTACGGGACCTCTCTGCTCTGCCTGTGTGCTAGGCCTAAATATATGCCAATGGACTGTTGCAGTGGTGGGTGACGTGAAGCCTCATTCTCTGCTATGACATGCAGACTGATTCTCTGCTGTCATGAAGCCAGATTGTCTGTTACGGGACCTCTCTGCTCTGCCTGTGTGCTAGGCCTAAATATATGCCAATGGACTGTTGCAGTGGTGGGTGACGTGAAGCCTCATTCTCTGCTATGACATGCAGACTGATTCTCTGCTGACATGAAGCCAGATTGTCTGTTACGGGACCTCTCTGCTCTGCCTGTGTGCTAGGCCTAAATATATGCCAATGGACTGTTGCAGTGGTGGGTGACGTGAAGCCTCATTCTCTGCTATGACATGCAGACTGATTCTCTGCTGTCATGAAGCCAGATTGTCTGTTACGGGACCTCTCTGCTCTGCCTGTGTGCTAGGCCTAAATATATGCCAATGGACTGTTGCAGTGGTGGGTGACGTGAAGCCTCATTCTCTGCTATGACATGCAGACTGATTCTCTGCTGACATGAAGCCAGATTGTCTGTTACGGGACCTCTCTGCTCTGCCTGTGTGCTAGGCCTAAATATATGCCAATGGACTGTTGCAGTGGTGGGTGACGTGAAGCCTCATTCTCTGCTATGACATGCAGACTGATTCTCTGCTGACATGAAGCCAGATCCTCTGTTACGGGAGCTCTCTCCTCTGCCTGGGTGCTGGGCCTAAATTTATGACAATTGACTGTTGCAGTGGTGGGTGACGTGAAGCCTGATTCTCTGCTATGATATGAAGACTGATTCTCTGCTGACATGAAGCCAGATTGTCTGTTACGGGACCTTTCTCCTCTGCCTGGGTTCTGGGCCTAAATTTATGAAAATTGACTCTTACAGTGGTGGGTGACGTGAAGCCTGATTCTAGGCTATGATATGAAGACTGATTCTCTGCTGACATGAAGCCAGATTGTCTGTTACGGGACCTTTCTCCTCTGCCTGGGTTCTGGGCCTAAATTTATGAAAATTGACTCTTACAGTGGTGGGTGACGTGAAGCCTGATTCTCTGCTATGATATGAAGACTGATTCTCTGCTGACATGAAGCCAGATTCTCTGTTACGGGACCTCTCTCCTCTGCCTGGGTGCTGGGCCTAAATTTATGACAATGGACTGTTGCAGTGGTGGCTGACGTGAAGCCTGATTCTCTGCTATGACATGCAGACTGATTCTCTGCTGTCATGAAGCCAGATTGTCTGTTACGGGACCTCTCTGCTCTGCCTGTGTGCTAGGCCTAAATATATGCCAATGGACTGTTGCAGTGGTGGCTGACGTGAAGCCTCATTCTCTGCTATGACATGCAGACTAATTCTCTGCTGACATGAAGCCAGATTGTCTGTTACGGGACCTCTCTCCTCTGCCTGGGTGCTGGGCCTAAATTTATGACAATGGACTGTTGCAGTGGTGGCTGACGTGAAGCCTGATTCTCTGCTATGACATGCAGACTAATTCTCTGCTGACATGAAGCCAGATTGTCTGTTACGGGACCTCTCTCCTCTGCCTGGGTGCTGGGCCTAAATATATGCCAATGGACTGTTGCAGTGGTGGCTGACGTGAAGCCTCATTCTCTGCTATGACATGCAGACTAATTCTCTGCTGTCATGAAGCCAGATTGTCTGTTACGGGACCTCTCTGCTCTGCCTGTGTGCTAGGCCTAAATATATGCCAATGGACTGTTGCAGTGGTGGGTGACGTGAAGCCTCATTCTCTGCTATGACATGCAGACTGATTCTCTGCTGACATGAAGCCAGATTGTCTGTTACGGGACCTCTCTGCTCTGCCTGTGTGCTAGGCCTAAATATATGCCAATGGACTGTTGCAGTGGTGGGTGACGTGAAGCCTCATTCTCTGCTATGACATGCAGACTGATTCTCTGCTGACATGAAGCCAGATTCTCTGTTACGGGACCTCTCTCCTCTGCCTGTGTGTGTGCTGGGCCTAAATATATGCCAATGGACTGTTGCAGTGGTGGCTGACGTGAAGCCTCATTCTCTGCTATGACATGCAGACTAATTCTCTGCTGACATGAAGACAGATTCTCTGTTACGGGACCTCCCTCCTCTGCCTGGGTGCTGGGCCTAAATATATGCCAATGGACTGTTGCAGTGGTGGCTGACGTGAAGCCTCATTCTCTGCTATGACATGCAGACTGATTCTCTGCTGACATGAAGCCAGATTCTCTGTTACGGGACCTCTCTCCTCTGCCTGTGTGTGTGCTGGGCCTAAATATATGCCAATGGACTGTTGCAGTGGTGGCTGACGTGAAGCCTCATTCTCTGCTATGACATGCAGACTGATTCTCTGCTGACATGAAGCCAGATTCTCTGTTACGGGACCTCTCTCCTCTGCCTGTGTGTGTGCTGGGCCTAAATATATGCCAATGGACTGTTGCAGTGGTGGCTGACGTGAAGCCTCATTCTCTGCTATGACATGCAGACTAATTCTCTGCTGACATGAAGACAGATTCTCTGTTACGGGACCTCCCTCCTCTGCCTGGGTGCTGGGCCTAAATATATGCCAATGGACTGTTGCAGTGGTGGCTGACGTGAAGCCTCATTCTCTGCTATGACATGCAGACTGATTCTCTGCTGACATGAAGCCAGATTCTCTGTTACGGGACCTCTCTCCTCTGCCTGTGTGTGTGCTGGGCCTAAATATATGCCAATGGACTGTTGCAGTGGTGGCTGACGTGAAGCCTCATTCTCTGCTATGACATGCAGACTGATTCTCTGCTGACATGAAGCCAGATTCTCTGTTACGGGACCTCTCTCCTCTGCCTGTGTGTGTGCTGGGCCTAAATATATGCCAATGGACTGTTGCAGTGGTGGCTGACGTGAAGCCTCATTCTCTGCTATGACATGCAGACTAATTCTCTGCTGACATGAAGACAGATTCTCTGTTACGGGACCTCCCTCCTCTGCCTGGGTGCTGGGCCTAAATATATGCCAATGGACTGTTGCAGTGGTGGCTGACGTGAAGCCTCATTCTCTGCTATGACATGCAGACTAATTCTCTGCTGACATGAAGACAGATTCTCTGTTACGGGACCTCTCTCCTCTGCCTGGGTGCCGGGGCCTAAATATCTGAGAATGGACTGTTCCAGTGGTGGGTGACGGGAAGCCAGATTCTCTGCTATGGAACCTCTCTCCAATTGATTTTGGTTAATTTTTATTTATTTAATTTTTATTTTAATTAATTTCCCTATCCACATTTGTTTGCAGGGGATTTACCTACATGTTGCTGCCTTTTGCAGCCCTCTAGCTCTTTCCTGGGCTGTTTTACAGCCTTTTTAGTGCCGAAAAGTTCGGGTCCCCATTGACTTCAATGGGGTTCGGGTTCGGGACGAAGTTCGGATCGGGTTCGGATCCCGAACCCGAACATTTCCGGGATGTTCGGCCGAACTTCTCGAACCCGAACATCCAGGTGTTCGCTCAACTCTACACATGACATACCGGTACGACATGTTGTCCTGGTACTTAAAGGCACATGGCGTACTGGTACGCCATGTGTATTTCCGATCACCTCCGCCCAGCGGGTGGTGATCGGAACCTGGTGCCTGCTCAAATCATTAAGCAGGCACCTCGGCTAAATGCGCTGGGGGGTCCCGTTACCCCCCATGTCGGCGATCGCCGCAAACCGCAGGTCAATTCAGACCTGCGGTTTGCGGCTTTTACCTGGTTGGCGTTGGGTCCCCATGGGGCTGTAGGGGGACCTGATGGCATGGAAGGCAGCGCGATGCCTTCCTGAGGCTTACATAGTAGAAAGGCTTACATAGTAGAAACCACCCAAAAATTACCCTATTTTACAAACTACACCCCTCAAGGTATTTAAAACTAAAAAAAAAATATGTAAAATGGAGATGAAATTTCAGGATTTCTCTTTTTTGGCATATTTTCCATTTTAATCCATTTTTTCCAGTTACAAAGCAAGCGTTAGCAGCCAAACAAAACTCAATATTTATGGCCCTAATTCTGCAGTTTACAGAAGCACCCCATATATGATCATAAACTGCTGTACGGGCGCACAGCATTGCACAGAAGGAAAAAAACACCATGTGGTTTTTGGAAGGCAGATTTTGCTGTACTGGTTTATTGACACCATGTCCCATTTGAAGCCCCCCTGATGCACCCAAAGAGTAGAAACTCCAAAAATGTAATCCCATTTTAGAAACTACACCCCTCAAGGTATTCAAAACTGATTTTACAAACTTTGTTAACTCTTTAGGTGTTTCACAAGAATTAATGGAAAATGGAGATAAATTTCACAATTTCACATTTTTTAGCAGATTTTCGATTTTAATCCATTTTTTTCCAGTTACAAAGCAAGGGTTAACAGCCAAACAAAATTCAATATTGATGGCCATGATTCTGTAAATTACAGAACTGCCCCATATCTGGTTGTAAACTGTTGTATGGGCACACAACATTGCGCAGAAGGAAAGGAATGCCATATGTTTTTTGGAAAGCAGATTTCACTGTGATAATTTAAAGCTGCCATGTCACATTTGAAGACCCCCTGATGCACCCCTACAGTGGAAACTCCCCAAAAAGTGACCCAATTCTGGAAACTACGGGATAAGGTGGCAGCTTTGTTGATACTATTTTTGGGTACATATGATTTTTGGTTGCTCTATATTACACTTTTTGTGAGGCAAGGTAACAACAAATAGCTGTTTTGAGACTGTTTTTTTTGTTATTTACAACGTTCATCTGACAGGTTAGATCATGTGGTATTTTTATAGAGCAGGTTGTTATGGACATGACAATACCAAATATGTTTGTTTGGGTTTTACATAATAAAGCATAAAAAAAAAAAAAAAAAGATTTTATTGTGTCTCCACATTCTGAAAGCCGTAGTTTTTTATATTTTTTGGGCGACTGTCTTGTGTAGGGGCAATTTTTTTTCGTTATGAGATGATGGTTTGATTGGTACCATTATAAGGTGCATGTGACTTTTTGATCACTTGTTATTACACTTTTTGTGATGTAAGGTGACAAAAAATTGCTTTTTTGTCACCGTTTGTATTTAGTTTTTTTTTAACGGTGTTCACCTGAGGGATTAGGTCATTTGATATTTTTATAGAGTAGGTTCTTACGGACGTGGCAATACCTAATATGTCTACTTTTCTTATTTATGTAAGTTTTAGACAATGAAATCATTTTTTAACCAAATAAACATGTTTTAGTGTCTCTATAGTCTGAGAGCCATAGTTTTTTCAGTTTTTGGGTGATTGTCTTAAGTAGGGTATAATTTTTGCGTATGACATGATGATTTGATTGGCACTATTTTGTGGTGTGTATGACTTTTTGATCGCTTGCTATTACACTTTTTGTGATGTAAGGTGCCAAAAAAATTGCTTTTTTGACAGCGTTTTTATTGAAACTTTTTTTACAGTATTCACCTGAGGGGTTATATCATGTGATATTTTAATATAGCAGGTTCTTACGGACGCGGCAATGCCTAATATGTCTACTTATTTTTATTTAGTTTTAAACAATAATATAATTTTTGAAACAAAAAAAACATGTTTTAGCGTCTCCATATTGTGAGTTCCATAGTTTTACACAATAATATCATTTTTGAAACAATAAAAAACATGTTTTAGTGTCTCCATATTCTGAGAGCTATATTTTTTTAAATAATTTTCGGCCATTGTCTTAGGTAGAGTATAATTTTTTTGCAGGATGAGGTGACGTTTAGATTGGTCCAATTTGGGGTGCATATGACTTTTTGATGGCTTGCTGTTACACTTTTTGTGATATAAGGTGACAAAATATTTATTTTTTTACACCGTTTTTATTTTTATTTTCTTAAGGTGTTAACCTGAATGGTTGGGTCATGTGGTATTTTTATAGAGCAGGTTGTTGCGGACGCGGTGATACCTAATATGTATACTTTATTTTATTTGCTTAAGTTTTACACAATAACAGCTTTTTTAAACCAAAATTTATTTATTTTTAGCACAGTTTTATAAAAATTTTATTTTTGACAATACTTCTGTATTGTAAGGCATTGGCTGTAAGTATATTACAAGCGTAATACACTCACAAACTGCTTTCCTGTGAGATCCAGGGGACTGGATCTCACAGGATCTCCCGGAAAGCAGCCATGATGCCTAAGCCATCGGGCTGCCTTCCATGTCATCGGGTCCCAGTCACAGCAGCAAGGGGACCCGAAGACAGCTCCAATCCTTGCATGGAAAGCACACGTGCCGCGGTCAAGGGTTAATGCGCCGGCATGGGTGATTTCACCGATGCCGCCACATGTAGCAGGGGTCCGGCTATTAGTGACTGCCGGACTCCTGCCGCGGATCGGGCGGGCACAGCCCCTGCACCCACCCAATCATCGCACTGTACATGTAAGGCGCTGATCCTTAAGTCACGGACATCTGCGCTGTACATTTACGGTGCGGGTCCTCTACGGGTCAATGATAGGTTAATATCATGAACATGTTTAGAACTATATTCTAGACTCTTGTGCTAAAATGCTCATTGATTATTCCAATATATTCTATAATAAATACTGTATAATAAATTATTGAAAGCCACTAATACAAAAATATGCATATAGCTTATAGGTACAGTATGTGTACCATTTTACGCAGATAAGCTAAGCTTGGTTTGAAATTTTTGCTGCGACCTTTGGCATGTTGCATCGCATTTGTGCTCCTCAGGCACTGACATTAGATTCAGGCCTCATGCACACGACCGTATGTATTTTACAGTCCGCTAAAAACGGATCCACAAAAAATACGGATGACATCCTTGTGCATTCCATATTTTGCAGTACGGAACAGCTGGCCCCTAATACAACAGTACTATCCTTGTCCATAATGCAGACAATAATAGGACATGTTTAATTTTTTTTGCGGAACGGAAAAACTGACATATGGAAACAGAATGCACACGGAGTGGTTTCTGTTTTTTTTGCAGACCCATTGAAATTAATGGTTCCGTATACGATCCACAAAAAAAAAAATTTTTGTGTGCATGAGGCCTTACTGAACTGCAAAAATGTATGTCAAGACCAGAACACATTGTCATTGCCCTACAAAGAAGATAGGATGAATCAGGTTTATATATATATATATATATATATATATATATATATATACAGTACAGACCAAAAGTTTGGACACACCTTCTCTTTCAAAGAGTTTTCTTTATTTTCATTACTATGAAAATTGTAGATTCACACTGAAGGCATCAAAACTATGAATAAACACATGTGGATTATATACATAACAAAAAAGTGTGAAACAACTGAAAATATGTCTTGGCTTTCTCTTGATGAGCTTCAAGAGGTAGTCACCTGAAATGGTTTTCACTTCACAGGTGTGCCCTGTCAGGTTTAATAAGTGAGATTTCTTGCCGTATAAATGGGGTTGGGACCATCAGTTGAGTTGTGGGGAAGTCAGATGGATACACAGCTGATAGTCCTACTGAAAAGACTGTTAGAATTTGTATTATGGCAAGAAAAAAGCAGCTAAGTAAAGAAAAACGAGTGGCCATCATTACTTTAAGAAATAAAGGTCAGTCTGAAACATTGGGAAAACTTTGAAAGTGTCCCCAAGTGCAGTCACTAAAACAAACAAGCGTTATAAAGAAACTGGCTCACATGCGGACCACCCCAGGAAAGGAAGACCAAGAGTCACCTCTGCTACGGAGGATAAGTTCATCTGAGTCACCAGCCTCAGAAATCACAGGTTTACAGCAGCTCAGATTAGAGACCAGGTCAATGCCACACAGAGTTCTAGCAGCAGACACATCTCTAGAACAACTGTTAAGAGGAGACTGTGTGAATCAGGCCTTCATGGTAGAATATCTGCTAGGAAACCACTTCTAAGGACAGACAACAAGCAGAAGAGACTTGTTTGGGCTAAAGAACACAAGGAATGGACATTAGACCAGTGGAAATCTGTGCTTTGGTCTGATGAGTCCAAATTTGAGATTTTTGGTTCCAACCACCGTGTCTTTGTGCGACGCAGAAAAGGTGAACGGATGGACTCTACATGCCTGGTTCCCACCTCATGGAGGATGAGGTGTGATGGTGTGGGGGTGCTTTGCTGGTGACACTGTTGGGGATTTAATTAAAAATTGAAGGCATACTGAACCAGCATGGCTACCACAGCATCTTGCAGCGGCATGCTATTCCATCCGGTTTGCGTTTAGTTGGACTATCATTTATTTTTCAACAGGACAATGACCCCAAACACACCTCCAGGCTGTGTAAGGGCTATTTGACCATGAAGGAGAGTGATGGGGTGCTGCACCAGATGACCTGGCCTCCACAGTCGCCGGACATTAACCCAATCGAGATGGTTTGGGGTGAGCTTGACCGCAGAGTGAAGGCAAAAGGGCCAACAAGTGCTAAGCATCTCTGGGAACTCCTTCAAGACTGTTGGAAGACCATTTTCAGTGTGCAAAGTAGTAATCAAAGCAAAAAGTGGCTACTTTGAACAACCTAGAATATGACATATTTTCAGTTGTTTCAATCTTTTTTGTTATGTATATAATTTCACATGTGTTAATTCATAGTTTTGATGACTTCAGTGTGAATCTACAATTTTCATAGTCATGGAAATAAAGAAAACTCTTTGAATGAGAAGGTGTGTCCAAACTTTTGGTCTGTACTGTATATACTGCATTATAAGTTAGGGTCAAAATGACCCAATTACATGTTTTCTTTTTTTTATACTAAAGCGTAAAATGCTAAATAAATTGAAATATATAGTGAATGCCCACATTTCTGATTATGTAGGTAAGGGCAGTTTTATATAAAATGGGGTCCTAGGCAACAACCAAAATAGTACACCCCCACTCATAATTTCATATAAAATAATAATTAGAGTTACTCTTTGTCCACGAAAAATGAGTCATTCAATAATTTTAAATGTTAAGCAGTTTTAATGTATGCTATCTGTATATTGTTTATTTACATATTGTGGCAATTTCAGATATCTGGTATATAATACTGTATACAGATATACTTATTTAGTGTCATTCATGTAATCATGTTTGGAAAGAAGCACTAGGGAGGAAGACAGTCTGATGAGCCAATCAGTGCTGCAGCAGGCAGGGAGGTGCCCTGGCAGAATAAGAAAAACACCATTCCGTTGCTCGGCTGTGAGAGAGGGTGGTTCTGTGTTTGCCAGGAAATCTATCTTTGGGAGTCAGGGCCAGTGAAAAATCAATCAGGGACAGTCAGAAACCAATCATTCAAGCTTATTTCTAGGGATAGTGACAGAAAAGTCTAGGATTCCAAAGGATAATTGTGTGTTGTGTACAATAGAGAGAAGTAGACAGACAGGTAGAGAGAAGACAGGACCTGTGGCTGTGCCTGCTATCATAACTGCAGGTGCATCTCAAAAGCAGCTACTTGCAAGCAAATACTTTTATTTTGTTTCCTGATTTTAACAGAAATCCTGTTTTTGTAGGGGTTCAATAGACTGTAATTCAGCAATATATGTATAGATCCAAATTTATTTGCAGCAAATGGCATTAAAAATGGCTATTTCCTGGCTGCAGTGAGCCTTTATGGTGGTGTAGAACACTGTGCCATAGGGAGTCTGCTGTGGTAGTGAAATAATACTGTGAGACATGCAGATGACAGGTGTCGCTCTTAGAATCACTGCACACTTCACTTATTTGGACAGTCACGGGGCCAAAACTGACCAAATAACTCAAGTATGAACTCAGCTTTACAGGTCTATGTTAGCGCCCCAAAAAAAAGCACAGTCCTTTTACACCGTAGTCAGCTGATTCCACATAGATGTCTACAGAACCTGTTCTATTAAACGCTTATACAAGTAGAGCCCCCCCGACAGAGTGGAGAGGGTGTCAGCAGTAAGTGTCATAGTACCTTCTGCGACAGAGGTTAGAAGATCGGAGAGACTGACTGCACGTGAGGTTAACTGACAGTCTCTTAAATCTTAGTGTTATGATTTGGTATGACCACACCTCTTGTCAGGTGCATCCTGTGGTCATTACTGCATTCCCTAATTAGTTTGATCTCGCACTTCATACCAGATGCAGGGTCTGTCTTTGGAGGTAGCTGACCCCCGCACAGTGGTGCCTAGGGTGTTTGGCACCCGGAACCTCCCACCAATACTTAAAAAAATTGTACCTTCTTACAGTAGTATTGCACTCATTGTACAACCTTCACAGTAGTTTTGTCGAGATATGTGCCCTCTCATGGTAATTATGCCCATATTGTGCCCGTTCAAGGTAGTTATGCCTTCACTGTACAACTTTCACAGTAGTTATGCCCACATTGTGCCCCTTTAAAGTACTTATCCCTTCACTGTGCTACCTTCACAGTTGCAATGCCCTTTTTGTGCCACCCTCAAAGTAGTTATGTCCTCTCTGAGCCCATTTCAAAGTATTAAGGCCCTATCTGTGCTCTTTCAGAGCAGTTATGCCTTCACTGTGCCCCCATTACAGTATTATTTCCCTCTGTGCCCCTTCATAGTGTTAATGCCACTCAGTTCCCCCTAACAATTATGCCCACCCACTTTACAAGAGTAATGCTCCCTGTGCCCCCTTCACAGTAGTATTACCAGCTGTGCTCCCTTCATATTAGTAATGCCCATTGTGCACCTTCATAGTAGTAATGCCCATTGTGCCCCCTTTATAGTAGTAATGCCCAATGTGCCCCCTTCATAGTAATAATGCCAACTGTGCCTCCTTCACAGTAGTAATGCCCATTGTGCCCACTTCATAGTTATAATGCCCATTGTATCCCATTTATAGTAGTAATGCCCATTTCCCCCCCTCTATAGTAGTAATGCCCATTGTGCACCCCTAATACTAGTAATGCCCTTTGTAGTAGTATTTTCAGGGTATGACCGCACTGCTATTTTAGCAATGCAGGATTCTTTACTCTAGCACAGAACCATCTGCATATTTGGACACAGACCACCAATTTGCCCTCCACAGATGCACTCCTCTCCTCTAGCACACTCCTGTGGGATATTGAGAGATCACACCAATATTGAAGTTATTAACTGATAGTTCCAGTCAGATAAAAAAGGTTTATTATACTCACAAAGCCAATCTTGAGTAAAAGCTTATCAAAATCATAAAACACCATTGCCTATTCCTGCCCGACCCGGGTTTCGCGCTCATGCTTCTTAAGTGTGAAAGCGAAACCCAGGTCAGGCAAAAATATCAGCGCGGTCCTACCCTGAAAACGCATTGACTGTGTGAACATTGCCCACTTCACATTTTGGACTAGCGACGCAGATAATACAGGCAACGTATTGGAGTGTTTCTTTTATTTATATTCCCTTTGTAGTAGTATTGCCCTCTGTGCCCCTTTTGTAGTAGCATTGCCCTCTGTGCTCCTTTGTAGTAGTAATAATGCCCTCTGTGTCCCCTTTGTAGTAGTAATGCCCTCTGTGCCCCCACCATGAAATAAATCCCCCCTGTTAAATAAATAAATAAATAAAAAAAAAACACAGTACCTACTCACCTTGTCCTGTTCCTGAAGCTCACATCTCTCTCCCCTGCAGACATAGAACGCCCTGCAGCACTGTGTGAGCAGAGCTTATGCAGATTTACAGGCTACAGGCTCCACCCACACAAGCCAGCAGCGCGATCTGTGCCTGCAGGCTGATTGGTGGAGGAGGGAGAAGTCTTCCTGCTTCCCCATTCAGTGCGGGAAAGACAGAGCGCAGGGAGCTGTGTGACAGGACCATAGCTCCCTGTTCTCCATCTATATTAATGGAAGCGCTCACTCATTGCTTCTAGGCTCTGGCACCCACTGAGAGTCGGCACCTGAGGCGGATTGCCCCCCCCCCCACTGGGCATGCCACTGCCTCTGCGTGACCATCTTGCAGTTACAGTGGTGGGTACCAGGATTGCTCTGAACCTAAGGTTGCCCTCCTAGACAGAGTTTCCGGGAGTAGTGACAATATCATTTGGTTCGTCGTGTAAATTATATTATAAGCTGATTCCTTACTCTTCTGGGGATAAGAGTCAACGTGTGGGTATGATCATTTCTTTGCTTAAAGATGATGCCCAGTATTGGGCTTTTTCTCTGCCGACCCTATCACAGTCCCTCCAGTGGGTAGATGAATTTCTTAGAGCCTTGGGTCATACTTACTATGACCCAGATCAGATCTCTCAGGCCCAGACCAAATTACATGGTTTACGGAAGGGGGAGAGCTCCGCAGAGACCTGTTGCTCTGAATTTCGGAGATGGTCTACGGCTATGGAGTGGAATGATCGTGCTCTCCATAGCCAATTCTGCCAGGGGCTATCTGAGTGGCTGAAGGACCTTTCATGAAAATCCTGAGTCATTGGAAGCAGCTATGTCCCTTGCTTTCTGTCTAAATAGATGCCTGAGAGTGATATCTAGGGTTCCTCACCCTGAGGACATACTGTCAAATAATGTGGCGGCTTCCTTTGACACTTATGGAGGAGACACACCGGTGGTTATGTCTTGCAACGAGCCTATACAGTTAGGAGGAGCTACTCCTGGAACTGCTGGCAAGAGCTTTGGTCATCTGAAGGGAGTTTGTTTTTGTTGAGGAAAGAAGGGACATTTAGTGTATATATGACCGTACCGTATGTTCAGCGTCAAGGTGAAAACAAGAAAAAAAAATAGGTTTAATCCCCAACTTGCTATTTATGGTGTGGGTAGCCAGAAAAGTTACTTTTTTCATTTACTGGTAGTATCCGATTTCTCCTGTCGGTTGAGTTGGCGCTAGACTCCCAAACTGTGGAAATTGAAGTATTTATTGACAGTGGGGCAGCGGTTAAACTAGTTGATGGTCAGTTTCTTCGTATGAATGGTTCGACAACTAATGCATTATACAAAAATATTTTGGTGTTTACAATTCATTCCGCTCCACTCAATCAAAAATGTTTATCACAAATTGTGCAGGACATCCGTTTAAAGTTGAGGGATTTTCATCAAGAATCCATCTTGTGTTTTTTGCTGGAGGGACTGCCTGCTCCATTGGTGCTAGGATTACCATGGTTAAGTAAACATAATCCTACCATCGATTAGCAAATGAGACAGATTCTTGATTGGAATGATTATTGCATAGACAACTGTCTTAGCACATTGCTTTCTGTTGCAACTAGAGTTGAGCGAACACAAACTGTAAAGTTCGGGTTCGTACCAAACTTTAGGATTTTTGGACCACGAACCCGAACATTTCAGTAAATGTTCGGGTTTGTTGTTCGGCGCTTTCTTGGCGCTTTTTGAAAGGATGCAGAGCAGCCAATCAACAAGCGCTTAACTGTCTGACCTTAGAAACAATCACAGCCATGCATACTAATGGCATGACTGTGATTGGCCAGAGCAGCATGTGACCCAGGCTCTATATAAGCTTGAGTCACGTAGCGCTTCACGTCACTCTGCTGTTACAAGTGTAGGGAAAGGATGCTGCTGGACTGATGATTTCAGGGAGAGAATAGGACAGAACCTAACTCAGTGATCTACATAGAAATAGTTGTTTACCCTGCCCTGAGCCTATTGACCAAAAAAAATTAACTTTTATCCGTCAGTTAGGTGGGCGATGGCGGCGGCCATTTTATGCAAGCTCAGTGCACCAGCACTGCATCTAAGCTTTTGGGACATTGTAAATCACCATTTTTTGGGCAATATAAAACATCTGGATTAGTCAGTGTGCAGTGTGCAATTTTTTAAAAATACACTTTTTTGCCAAAAACTGTATTTTCCTGATCTGCAAGTGTTAAATTCAAGTTTAATATATACAGCTTTCATATTCTGTTACCCAAAAAAAACTTTTTGGGCAATCTACAACATCTGGAAAAGTCAGTGTGCAATTTAAGCTACAACTACACCCATCTTTTTCAGGGGTTTTAAAGACACACTTTTTTTGCCCAAAAAACTGTATTTCCCTGATCTGCTAGTGTTAAATTCAAGTTTAATATATACAGCTTTCATATTCTGTTACAAAAAAAACACTTTTTTGGGCAATCTACAACATATGGATTAGTCAGTGTGCAATTTAAGCTCGAAATATACCCATCATTTTCTGCAGTTTTAAAAACACACTTTTTGCCAAAAAAACTGTATTTTCCTGATCTGCAAGTGTTACATTTAAGTTTAATATATACAGCTTTCATATTCTGTTACAAAAAAAAACACTTTTTTGGCAATCTACAACATCTGGATTAGTCAGTGTGCAATTTAAGTTATAAATACCTATCATTTTCAGGGGTTTTAAAAACACACTTTTTTTTGCCAAAAAACACTATTTATTAGGCATTGCAGCATCAGCACGTGTGAAATTACAACCTTAAATACTGCTGTCAAATTCAGTTGTTAAACACTCGTTTGGGCAAAAAAAATATTGTTGGCAGCCTTTGATGCAGATGTCATTGTGAGATACACTCTTAATACATTTGGGTTAGATATTTGAAATACAGCAATTTGGTGTACCAATATTGAATTCAGGCCTACAGTGGTTCAGGCCATGTGAGATACACCCTCTACATACAGGGGTTTGATTCAGGCATTTGAAATACAGCCGTGTGAGATACACCCTGTATATACAGGGCTTATATTATTTCATTAATAAAACACCCTTTTTGGGGCAAAATACACAATATTTCAGACCTTGCAGCATAAGCATGTTTGAAATTCCTGGGTTATATACTGCTGCCATATTGAATTATTAAACAAACACCCGTTTGGGCAAAAAAAGTTGATTTGGTAGCCTTTGCTGCATATGTCATTGTGAGATACACCCTTAAAGAGAGTCTTTCACCGAATATGACCATTACAGACCACTCAGATCAGGTTCTCCATTACTTTCCCAGCTTACTATGGTACCTTTCATATTGCACTCCATCGCTGATTTGCTCCAAAAAACACTTTTGTACCATATGGTAATTAGGTTCTGAAGGTGCCCAGGGGCGGCGTTCTTCCGGCCGGTGCCCAGGCCCCTGGACGCTTTGCTCATCAAACCCCTCCTCTTTCACCCCTCTGGCCCGCCCTTGTTTAATCTGATTACCTCCTCCTCTCCATCTGAAATCCCGTGCCTCCGCCGGCTGGATCGCACGCATGGCAAATGCGCATTTAAAGTCCCTGTTCCTCTGCCCATAATGAGCAATGCAGTGCGCACGCGCCGGGAATGTGTGGAGCGGCGAGGACGCGGGATTTCAGAGAGAGGAGGAGGTAATCAAATTAAACAAGGGCGGGCCAGGTGGGTGCAAGAGGAGGGGTTTGGTAAGCAAAGCGCAGAGGGGCCTGGGCACCTTCAGAACCTAATTACCATATGGCATTAAAGTGTTTTTTGGAGCAAATCAGCGATGGACTGCAATATGAAAGGTACCATAGTAAGCTGGGGAAAGTAATGGAGAACCTGATCTGAGTGGTCTGTAATGGTCATATTCAGTGAAAGACTCCCTTTAATACATTTGGGTTAGATTCAGAGAGTTGAAATACAGCCATTTGGTGTGCCAATATTGAATTCAGGCCTTCACTGGTTCAGGCCATGTGAGATACACCCTCTACATACAGGGGTTTGATTCAGGCATTTGAAATGCAGCCATTTTGGGCAAAGAAATCTATAATTCAGGCCTACACTTATTAAGTCCGTGTGAGATACACCCTCTACATACAGGGGATTGATTCAGGCATTTGAAATACAGCCATTTTGGGCAAAGAAATCTTTAATTCAGGCCTACACTTATTAAGTCCGTGTGAGATACACCCTCTACATACAGGGGTTTGATTCAGGCATTTGAAATACAGTCATTTGAAATACAGCCATTTTGGGCAAAGAAATCTTTAATTCAGGCCTACACTGGTAGAGACCATGTGAGATACACCCTCTACATACAGGGGTTTGATTCAGGTATTTGAAATACAGCCATTTTGGTCAAATAAATCTATAATTCAGGCCTACACTGGTTCAGGCCATTTGAGATACACCCTCTACATACAAGGGTTTGATTCAGGCATTTGAAATACAGTCATTTTGAGCAAAGAAATCTTTAATTCAGGCCTACACTGGTTCAAGCCGTGTGAGATGCACCCTATACATACAGGGGTTTGATTCAGGCATTTGAAATACAGCCATTTTGGGCAAATAAATCTTTAATTCATGCCTACACTGGTTCAGGTCGTGTGAGATACACCCTTTACATACAGGGGTTTGAGTCAGGCATTTGAAATACAGCCATTTTGGGCAAAATAAATCTTTAATTCAGGCCTACACTGGTTCAGGCCGTGTGAGATACACCCTTTACATACTGTTGTTATATTCTACTATTAATTAAACATCCATTTAGGGCAAGATCCTAAATTCGAAAAATATGAGTAGAGCGTGAAATAAGGGACGTGGCCCAGGTCATGTTGCTGCTGGTGGAGCTCCTGTTGCAGGGAGAGGACATGGTCGATCTGTGCCAGCTGTACGCACAAGTAAAACCCCTTCCTCAGGTGCGAGTAGGTGACAAAACCAGCAGCGGTATTTGGTCGGGCCTAATGCTGCTCTACAAATGGTGAAGCCCGAACAAGTACAGGTGATAGTAGATTAGGTTGCTGACAGTGAATCCAGTTCCTTCACATTGTCTCCCACCCAATCTCCTGCTGAAAGACCACAGTTGGCACCTGCAGCCGGTGTCCATCAGTCTTTCACCTCACCCCCTTGCAAATCAGCCAAGCAGTCTGAGCCCCAAGTCATGCAGCAGTCTCTTCTGCTTTTTGATGACTCTGTTAGCAGGGCTTACCAGGGCCATCCACCTAGCACTGCCCCAGAAGTGGAAGAGATTGAGTGCACTGATGCCCAACCACTTATCTTTTAATAAGAATACATGGGAGGACCATGGCAGCACGTCTCGGATGATGACGAAACACAGGTGCCAACTGCTGGTGCTTTCTAAAGTTTGCAGACCGACAAGTAAGGCAGGGGTGTAGACTGGGTGGAAGATGATGTCGAGGACGATGAAGTCCTCGACCCAACATGGAATCAAGGTCATGCGAGTGACCTATGTAGTTCGGAGGAAGAGGCGGTGGTCGCACAGAGCCTCCAGCACAGCAGAAGAGGGAGCAGGGTGCAAAAGCGGAGCGGCCATCCTCTAGACAGTACGCCTGCTACCTGCTACTGCCAACCGCAGCAAGGGACCGAGCGCACCAAAGCCTGCTCCAAGGAGTTCACTGGAATGGCAGTTCTTCAGACAATGTGCTGACGACAAGACACGAGTGGTTTGCACGCTGTGCAATCAGAGCCTGAAGCGAGGCATAAACGTTCTCAACCTGAGCACAACCTGCATGACCAGGCATTTAAGTGCAATGCACAAGCTGCAGTGGAGTAGACACCTCAAAAACCAAAAAAGGTCTCTGGCGCCTCCTGCTTCCTCGTCTGCTGCAGTCTCTACCTCTTCATCCACCTCTGGAGTGACAGTGCCACCTGCCACCCCGCAAACAGAGGATCTGCCAGCAACACCAACACCTGGGTCACCAAGCATCTCTAAAATGTCCCAAGGAAGCGTTCAGCTCTCCATCTCCCAAACGCTGGAGAGGAAGAGGAAGTACCCCCCTACCCACCTGCGATCCCTAGCCCCGAATGACAGCATTTCTAAATTACTAGACTTTGAAATGCTATAATTCTGTCTGGTGGAGATGTATAGTTTTAAAGGCTTTATGGCGGTGGCTGTCCCACAGTACGTCGTGCCCAGCTGGCACTTCTTTTCAAGGCGTACCATCCCTTCCCTGCACAACCAAGTAGGGGTCAAAATCAGGTGTGCACTGCGCAACGCCATCTGTGGCAAGATGTCTGTGAAGGTTCTCATTTATCCAGGTCATGGTATAGATCTGTAAAGAATTAATTAAGGCAACTGGACGTACTGTAGATTTCTTGAAAACGTTTCACTCGTTCTTCCAACGAGCTTTCTCAATTCTGAGTGATTGTACAAAAAATTCTGGGAATAAATATGTAACTGAATACACATCTGGTAATTAGACCCAGCATTGGGTCAAAGGTGTTGATTCCATTATCCTAATTGGAGTCAGTAGGTGATAAAGACTTCCCAGAATTGAGAAAGCTCGTTGGAAGAACGAGTGAAACATTTTCAAGAAATCTACAGTACGTCCAGTTGCCTTGATTTATTCTTTACAGATATACATCTGTGGCAAGGTGTACCTGACTATGGATACGTGGACCAGTAAGCACAGTCAGTATGGATACGTGGACCAGTAAGCACGGTCAGGGCTGTTATGTCTCCATAACAGCACACTGGGTAAATGCAGTGGCGGCTGGGCCTGAGGTAGATAGCAGTTTGTCGCATGTCCTTCCACAACCGAGGATTGCAGGGCGCTTTAGTTTGCCTCCTGTTGCTTCCTCCTCCTACTCGGCTTGCTCATCCTCTACCAGCTCCTTATCCGGTCAGCGTAACACCTTCACCACCAACTTCAGCACAGTCAGGGGTAAACGACAACAGTCAGTTTTAAAACTTATCTGTTTGGGGGACAAACCCCACACCGCGCAGGAGCTGTGGATGGGCCTTGAACAACAGAACAAAGAGTGGCTTGTGCCAGTTAGCCTCAAACCCAGCCTGGTGGTGTGCGATATTGGGCGAAATCTCAAACCATAGCCGGTTTCACGCACATCCCTTGCCTAGCGCATGTGCTGAATTTGGTGGTGCAGAGATTCCTAAAAAAATAACCCCAATATGTCAGAGCTGCTGCATAAAGTGCGGGCCAATTGTGTGCGCTTTTGGCGTTCTCACCCTGCTCCTGCTCGCCTGTCAGTGCTGCAGCGTAACTTCAGCCTTCCCGTTCACCGCCACATATGTGACCTGCCCACAAGGTGAAACTCCACCTTGCACATGCTGGCCAGAATGTGCTAGCAGCAGCAGGCGATAGTGGAGTTTCGGCGGAAGAGCACCCAACTTGATTTTGATGGCTGCATTAATCTGCAGGTGACTGTCATACAGTTCTACAGATTTGTTGCCATCTGCATCTTTCTCAACAATCTGTGGCCTTAGTCTTTTATCCAGACTCAGTCATTGTGCAACTATGTGGCCTCCTCATGCTGCCATCTCCACACCATTTCACCTTGCCGCTCATTTTTATCACCATGCTGCTGCTGATGCTGCTTAAAATGCCTTAAGCACAAAACCAAAGTAAAAAAAATCGATTTTCTGCCAAAAAAATCGATTTGCTGCCAAAAATTACAAGGAAGAGGCACTCCGATACAATTTGTATATCGCATAAAGGAGGGCCTCATTCACATTGGGCATGCAGGTGAGCTGACCCTGTAAAAGATTTTAGGTTTGGGCCTGCGGGTGAACTAACCCTGTAAAATATTAAATGTGAGAGCCTTCTGGTGAGCAGACCCTGTAAAAAATTATATGTGAGGGGCCGCAGGTGAGCGGAGCGTCTAAAAAATTTGATGTGAGGGCCTGCTGGTGAGCGGACCCTCTAAAAAATTAGATGTGAGGAACCTGCTGGTGAGCGGACCCTCTAAAAAATTAGATGTGAGGGCCTGCTGGTGAGCGGACCCTGTAGAAAATTAGATATGAAGGCCTGCTGGTGAGCGGACCCTCTAAAAAATTCTATGTATGGGCCTGCTGGTGAGGGGACCCTCTAAAAAATTATATTTGAAGGCCATATATGCGAGGGCATTATATGTGATGAATAAGCAATGCATGTAGATATGACGGAAGAGGTAGAGGAGGATGAGAGAAGGAAGATTCAACCATATACCCTTGTTTCTGGTGGAAGGATGCAAGGGAGTACAGTCTATTAACTACATTAAAAACAACATCAGCATTCCTCTGGTGGAGTCGAGAAGTCATGGTCAATCCAGGCCTTGTTAATTTTTACATGAGTCAACCTGTCAGCTTTTTCAGTTGATAGGCGGATACGCTTGGCTGTTATAATGCCACCAGCAGCACTAAATACACGCTCAGACAAAACGCTTGCGGCAGGGCAGGCCAGCACCTCCAAAGTGTAGAGCGCAAGTGAGTGCCACGAGCCCAGCTTGGACACCCAGGAGTTGTAAGGCACTGAGGGATCATTGAGGATGCTGACACGGTCTGCTTTGTACTCCTTCACCATCTTCCAAAATTACTAATCTCTCGGTCTCTAGTTTGCCCGCTTTTATTTGTTTTTTACATGTTCTATTTTTTTCTGTGCTTCTGTGCTACCCTCCTGTTTTAGTGATTTATATGCTTTCTATTTTGTCATTTATTGCTTTCCTTACAGTTCTATTTATCCACATTGGTTTCTTTTTGTTCCTTAACCTTTTATTCTCATATGGTATATACCTCTCACAATGAGATTTTAGGATGCTTTTAAAGATATCCCATTTTGTGGCTCTATTTTTATTTTTGAGGACTTTGTCCCAGTTAATTAGGCCTATGGCCTCTCTTAGTAGTCTAAATTTAGCTTTTTTGAAGTTTGGTATGTGTGTTCCTCCCTGTAGAAACGCTCTTTTGAATGATAATTGGAAGGTTATTACTTTATGGTCACTATTTCCCAGGTGTCCCCCAACCTGCATGTCTGTTGTTCTGTCAGGCCTATTGGTTGGGTGCTACACTGCTTCCAGCTGTGACAATTGACTGCAGACACCGTTTATAGGCAAAGTGTGGATAAATTATGGAAAAAATATATTTTTCCCAATATCTGGCCCTGATACACAGAAGGTATTGCAGCACATATGTCACAAGTCACTGCAGACACCCTATATCAAAAAAGTATTGCAAAGTAGGGAAAAAAATGCTGGCTAAATTATAAAGCTGCAAATGCTGTAAATCTAAATATTCAAAAGTAATCTTTCCTGAGTATCAATTGCTACTGCTGCTAGAACTTAAAAAGGACAGTTATGTTTATACATAATTGGAAGGGTTTCTGTGTGGCATATGAATTATAGAGCTAGTTGATAAATGGTGATGCATTCAACTTAAATACATTTTAAATAATAAGAATTAGGAGAGAATTTAGTCATTGCGTATATATAGTACATGGGCATATCCTAACTAACCTTATAAAGCCATTATTGGTAGGAAGTGGGTTAATGGATGCCTTCAAATAGTGACAGTTCTAAACAAACATCAATTAGATGACATATTAATCACTTTGGGGGAAAAAAGGCAGTGCATTCTGGGAATTTTGCTAATGAAGTCATTTCAGTGAAAGAATGATTGCTTCTCATGAAAGATGAGCAATAGTGTGGCTCTGTTCAACTTCATTACATTAATCTCACTGTATAAATTGTGGAGAAAGCTTTAGTGTAGGAGAATCTGGGAATCTGAGTCTTAAACACCTGGTGAAGAACAGCTTGCATACTTTTTCTCCTCAAGGAGACATTTAGCTTTAGGTTTTAATCAGAATCCAACATGCGCTCTCCGTGGTGCTGAAACAATGTCCTATAGTAGTGATTATGACTGGCAAACAACAGGTAGCAATCAGAGGTTTCCTTCATAACAATCATTTAGCCTTCTTCTGCAGTAGGTATTAATTTTAACTAATTGAAGACCAGGCTGTTTTTTGTTTATATATATATATATATATATATATATATAAAAATAGAAAAAAGAGAAGCAGCACACAATGATGTGGGTGCAAAAAAATCCTCCTGCGGGACCTGTGACCAAGGTCCCAAGTATGGATAATGTGGCAAAAAGAAGGCAGCACTCCAAATGATTGTGAAAAAGTGGACGGTTTATTCACTCATCAGCGACGTTTCAGCTCTCACTATGGAGCCTTTTTCCAGCTGAGTAACATGTGCCAAATTACATCTATAAATAGTGCAAGTAATTAACTAGATACAAATTGATACATCATATAATAAAGTGCAAATGCATAAATATTACAGCCATATTACAAAAATAGTCAGTGTATCATCGTGGTTCAAGATAGCAGCATTGTCAATATGTTCATAAACATTTCATAGTGTAATGAAAACGATACAGAATCACAAAAACTCCATAATTATTAATCACAGGTGACAAGTGAACAAATGTGTTAAACATAATATAAATTAAAAACCTTTGAATGGATCACTTCAGGCACAGTGGACGTGATGGGAGCTTGTTGGCGTCCGGAAAGGAGCATGGCGCTCCCGCTCCCACCGCTATCGCGAGATTCACAGTGGTAGGTAGTACAAGACGTGCAAACCACATCAAAGATGGCCACTTTAGAGCATTGTTTCAGGGCGCATGCGTGTGCCAAAACACCGCCCATATAGCTTTGACAGGCACTCGTATAGTGCCTGAGCGCCGCAGCATCAAGCAGACAGAGCTGATCCAGGCATCGGGGGCCGGCGGGTCAACGTCGGTCACCAATGGGATATCTGTATCTACGTGGCGGTATGGTAGTCACACCGTCATCACCCAGTAGTCCAGAATTACAGCACATCCGCTCAGATGTAATTTGGCACATGTTACTCAGCTGGAAAAAGGCTCCATAGTGAGAGCTGAAACGTCGCTGATGAGTGAATAAACCGTCCACTTCTTCACAATCATTTGGAGTGCTGCATTCTTTTTGCCACATTATATATATATATATATATATATATATATATATCACTTTTGTTGTAGAATTCAGTTTTTTTATGTTCTTCAAATGGCAGAAGGTGCTTTTATGCAGGGTATATATATATATATATATATATATATATATATATATATATACAGTACAGACCAACAGTTTGGACTCACCTTCTCATTCAAAGAGTTTTCTTTATTTTCATGACTATGAAAATTGTAGATTCACACTGAAGGCATCAAAACTATGAATTAACACATGTGGAATTATATACATAACAAAAAAGTGTGAAACAACTGAAAATATGTCATATTCTAGGTTCTTCAAAGTAGCCACCTTTTGCTTTGATTACTGCTTTGCACACTCTTGGCATTCTCTTGATGAGCTTCAAGAGGTAGTCACCTGAAATGGTTTTCACTTCACAGGAGTGCCCTGTCAGGTTAAATAAGTGGGATTTCTTGCCTTATAAATAGGGTTGGGACCATCAGTTGCGTTGTGGAGAAGTCAGGCTGATAGTCCTACTGAATAGACTGTTAGAATTTGTATTATGGCAAGAAAAAAGCAGCTAAGTAAAGAAAAAGTGCAGTCACAAAAACCATCAAGTGCTACAAAGAAACTGGCTCACATGCGGACCGCCCCAGGAAAGGAAGACCAAGAGTTACCTCTGCTGCGGAGGATAAGTTCATCCGAGTCACCAGCCTCAGAAATCGCAGGTTAACAGCAGCTCAGATTAGAGACCAAGTCAATGCCACACGGAGTTCTAGCAGCAGACACATCTCTAGAACAACTGTTAAGAGGAGACTGTGAATCAGGCCTTCATGGTAGAATATCTGCTAGGAAACCACTGCTAAGGACAGGCAACAAGCAGAAGAGACTTGTTTGGGCTAAAGAACACAAAGAATGGACATTAGACCAGTGGAAATCTGTGCTTTGGTCTGATGAGTCCAAATTTGAGATCTTTGGTTCCAACCACTGTGTCTTTGTGCGACGCAGAAAAGGTGAACGGATGGACTCTACATGCCTGGTTCCCACCGTGAAGCATGGAGGAGGAGGTGTGAAGGTGTGAGGGTGCTTTGCTGGTGACACTGTTGGGGATTTATTCAAAATTGAAGGCATACTGAACCAGCATGGCTACCACAGCATCTTGCAGTGACATGCTATTCCATCCGGTTTGCGTTTAGTTGGACCATTATTTATTTTTCAACAGGACAATGACCCCAAACACACCTCCAGGCTGTGTAAGGGCTATTTGACCATGTAGGGGAGTGATGGGGTGCTGTGTCAGATGACCTGGCCTCCACAGTCACCGGACCTGAACCCAATCGAGATGGTTTGGGGTGAGCTGGACGGCAGAATGAAGGCAAAAGTGCCAACAAGTGCTAAGCATCTCTGGGAACTCCTTCAAGACTGTTGGAAGACCATTTCAGGTGACTACCTCTTGAAGCTCATCAAGAGAATGCCAAGAGTGTGCAAAGCAGTAATCAAAGCAAAAGGTGGCTACTGTGAAGAACCTAGAATATGACATATTTTCAGTTGTTTCACACTTTTTTGTTATGTATATAATTCCACATGTGTTAATTCATAGTTTTGATGCCTTCAGTGTGAATCTACAATTTTACAAGAAAACTTTTGGTCTCTACTGTATATATATATATATATATATATATATATATATATATATATAGATTTAGATAGATATAGATTTAGATATAGATCTTTTTTTGGGGGGTTTACATATTGTTAAACAAGATTTTTGGGGGCATTATTGTTCTTTTATTTCTGATTTATTTTATGGCTATGAGTAGGGATGAGCGAACCCGAACTGTATAGTTCGAGTTCGGGTTCGGTGTTCGTAGCTTTCTTGGCGCTTTTTGAAAGGTTGCAAAGCAGCCAATCAACAAGCGTCATACTACTTGCCCCAAGAGGCCGTCACAGCCATGCCTACTATTGGCATGGCTGTGATTGGCCAGTGCAGCATGTGACCCAGCCTCTATTTAAGCTGGAGTCACGTAGCGCCGCATGTCACTCTGCTCTAATCAGTGTAGAGAGAGGTTGCAGCTGCGACGTTAGGGCGAGATTAGGCAGTGATTAACTCCTCCAAAAGACTTCATTCAGAGATCGATCTGCAGCTGTGGATGATTGAACTGCTGCTATTCAATTGCTCACTGATTTTAGGCTGCCCAGAGCGTTTTTCATTCACTTTTTTCTGGGGTGATCGGCGGGCATTTTGTGTCTTGTGGTGCGCCAGCACAAGCTGCCACCAAGTACATTTAACCCTCAATAGTGTGGTTATTTTTTGGCTATATCCTACATCAGGGTGAAACTGTCACACCAAGTGCATTTAACCATCAATAGTGTGGTTATTTTTTGGCCATATACTACATCAGGGGCAAGCTGTCACCAAGTGCATTTAACCCTCAATAGTGTGGTTGTTTTTTGGCTATATCCTACATCAGGGTGAAGCTGTCACACCAAGTGCATTTAACCATCAATAGTGTGGTTATTTTTTGGCCATATACTACATCAGGGGCAAGCTGAGCCTGTCACCAAGTGCATTTAACCCTCAATAGTGTGGTTGTTTTTTGGCTATATCCTACATCAGGGTGAATCTGTCACACCAAGTGCATTTAACCATCAATAGTGTGGTTATTTTTGGGCCATATACTACATCAGGGTCAAGCTGAGCCTGTCACCAAGTGCATTTAACCCTCAATAGTGTGTTTTTTTTTGGCTATATCTTACATCAGGGTGAAGCTGTCACACCAAGTGCATTTAAAAAAATCAATAGTGTGGTTATTTTTTGGCCATATCCCAGTCTAATTCTGTCTGTAAACGTATACCTGTCACCCAGCGCCTAAATAATAGGCCTCAAATTTATAGTCAGCTAAATCTGTGGTTATTGCTGTAGCTGGGCAAGTTATTTAGTGTCCGTCAAAGCACAGTTTTTGTTCTGGGTTGAAATACAATTCCCAATTTAGCAATTCTCTAAATTAGTGGTTTCTGCTGTTTCAGGCCGACTTTAAATTTATCCCTAAAAGGGTATATAAGATTCATGGTGCAGATAGGGTCATTCTCAATAACTTCACACACACGCTACTGTGCATATCCCAGTCTAATTCTGTCTGTAAACGTATACCTGTCACCCAGCGCCTAAATAATAGGCCTTAAATTTACAGTCAGCTAAATCTGTGGGTATTGCTGTAGCTGGGCAAGTTATTTAGTGTCCGTCAAAGCACAGTTTTTGTTCTGGGTTGAAATACAATTCCCAATTTAGCAATTCTCTAAATTAGTGGTTTCTGCTGTATCAGGCCTACTTTAAATTTATCCCTAAAAGGGTATATTAGATTCAAGGTGCAGATAGGGTCATTCTCAATAACTTCACACACACGCTACTGTGCATATCCCAGTCTAACTCTGTCTGTAAACGTATACCTGTCACCCAGCGCCTAAATAATAGGCCTCAAATTTATAGTCAGCTAAATCTGTGGTTACTGCTGTGCCTGTATTAGTGTAATACGGTACCTAAATAGATAGCCAGATAGTGTTAGGTGTCTGTAAAAAAGGCCTGAATTTGAATTCAATACATTGGGCCAAATAATATTTTTGTTGTTGTGGTGAACGATAACAATGAGGAAAACATCTAGTAAAGGACGCGGACGCGGACATGGTCGTGGTGGTGTTAGTGGACCCTCTGGTGCTGGGAGAGGACGTGGCCGTTCTGCCACAGCCACACGTCCTAGTGTACCAACTACCTCAGGTCCCAGTAGTCGCCATAATTTACAGCGATATTTGGTGGGGCCTAATGCCGTTCTAAGGATGGTAAGGCCTGAGCAGGTACAGGCATTAGTCAATTGGGTGGCCGACAGTGGATCCAGCACATTCACATTATCTCCCACCCAGTCTTCTGCAGAAAGCGCACAGATGGCGCCTGAAAACCAAGCCCATCAGTCTGTCACATCACCCCCATGCATACCAGGGAAACTGTCTGAGCCTCAAGTTATGCAGCAGTCTCTTATGCTGTTTGAAGACTCCGCTGGCAGGGTTTCCAAAGGGCATCAACCTAGCCCTTCCCCAGCGTTGGAAGACATAGAATGCACTGACGCACAACCACTTATGTTTCCTGATGATGAGGACATGGGAATACCACCTCAGCATGTCTCTGATGATGACGAAACACAGGTGCCAACTGCTGCGTCTTTCTGCAGTGTGCAGACTGAACAGGAGGTCAGGGATCAAGACTGGGTGGAAGACGATGCAGGGGACAATGAGGTCCTAGACCCCACATGGAATGAAGGTCGTGCCACTGACTTTCACAGTTCGGAGCAAGAGGCAGTAGTGAGACCGAGCCAACAGCGTAGCAAAAGAGGGAGCAGTGGGCAAAAGCAGAACACCCGCCGCCAAGAGACTCCGCCTGCTACTGACCGCCGCCATCTGGGACCGAGCACCCAAAAGGCAGCTTCAAGGAGTTCCCTGGCATGGCACTTCTTCAAATAATGTGCTGACGACAAGACCCGAGTGGTTTGCACGCTGTGCCATCAGAGCCTGAAGCGAGGCATTAACGTTCTGAACCTTAGCACAACCTGCATGACCAGGCACCTGCATGCAAAGCATGAACTGCAGTGGAGTAAACACATTAAAAACAAGGAAGTCACTCAGGCTCCCCCTGCTACCTCTTCTGCTGCTGCCGCCTCGGCCTCTTCCTCCGCCTCTGGAGGAACGTTGGCACCCGCCGCCTAGCAAACAGGGGATGTACCACCAACACCACCACCTCCGTCACCAAGCATCCCAACCATGTCACACGGCAGCGTTCAGCTCTCCATCTCACAAACATTTGCGAGAAAGCGTAAATTCCCACCTAGCCACCCTCGATCCCTGGCCCTAAATGCCAGCATTTCTAAACTACTGGCCTATGAAATGCTGTCATTTAGGCTGGTGGACACAGACAGCTTCAAACAGCTCATGTCGCTTGCTGTCCCACACTATGTTGTTCCCAGCCGGCACTACTTCTCCAAGAGAGCCGTGCCTTCCCTGCACAACCAAGTATCCGATAAAATCAAGTGTGCACTGCGCAACGCCATCTGTGGCAAGGTCCACCTAACCACAGATATGTGGACCAGTAAGCACGGCCAGGGACGCTATATCTCCCTAACTGCACACTGGGTAAATGTAGTGGCAGCTGGGCCCCAGGCGGAGAGCTGTTTGGTGCACGTCCTTCCGCCGCCAAGGATCGCAGGGCAACATTCTTTGCCTCCTGTTGCCACCTCCTCCTACTCAGCTTCCTCCTCCTCTTCTTCCACCTGCTCATCCAGTCAGCCACACACCTTCACCACCAACTTCAGCACAGCCCGGGGTAAACGTCAGCAGGCCATTCTGAAACTCATATGTTTGGGGGACAGGCCCCACACTGCACAGGAGTTGTGGCGGGGTATAGAACAACAGACTGACGAGTGGTTGCTGCCGGTGAGCCTCAAGCCCGGCCTGGTGGTGTGTGATAATGGGCGAAATCTCGTTGCAGCTCTGGGACTAGCCGGTTTGACGCACATCCCTTGCTTGGCGCATGTGCTGAATTTGGTGGTGCAGAAGTTCATTCACAACTACCCCGACATGTCAGAGCTGCTGCATAAAGTGCGGGCCGTCTGTTCGCGCTTCCGGCGTTCACATCCTGCCGCTGCTCGCGTGTCTGCGCTACAGCGTAACTTCGGCCTTCCCGCTCACCGCCTCATATGCGACGTGCCCACCAGGTGGAACTCCACCTTGCACATGCTGGACAGACTGTGCGAGCAGCAGCAGGCCATAGTGGAGTTTCAGCTGCAGCACGCACGGGTCAGTCGCACTGCGGAACAGCACCACTTCACCACCAATGACTGTGCCTCCACGCGAGACCTGTGTGCCCTGTTGCGCTATTTCGAGTACTCCACCAACATGGCTAGTGGCGATGACGCCGTTATCAGCGTTACAATACCACTTCTATGTCTCGTTGAGAAAACACTTAGGGCGATGATGGAAGAGGAGGTGGCCCAAGAGGAGGAGGAGGAGTAAAAGGGGTCATTTTTAGCACTTTCAGGCCAGTCTCTTCGAAGTGACTCAGAGGGAGGTTTTTTGCAACAGCAGAATCCAGGTACAAATGTGGCCAGCCAGGGCCCACTACTGGAGGACGAGGAGGACGAGGATGAGGAGGAGGTGGAGGAGGATGAGGATGAGGATGAAGCATGGTCACAGCGGGGTGGCACCCAACGCAGCTCGGGCCCATCACTGGTGCGTGGCTGGGGGGAAACGCAGGACGATGACGATACGCCTCCCACAGAGGACAGCTTGTCCTTACCCCTGGGCAGCCTGGCACACATGAGCGACTACATGCTGCAGTGCCTGCGCAACGACAGCAACGTTGCCTACATTTTACATTTAGCATGGCAGAGATTTGGAAAAGTTTTGTCAACACGCCACAGCTAATTGCACCATCACCTGATACGCAACGTGTTAGCGGGAGGCAACATTTCACTAACATGGTGGAACAGCAGGGGTCGAGTGGAGGGGGAACGCCGTTCCCTTTCAAGCCTCAAGCCAGGAGAACGCGGCTGAAATCAGGGGGTGAAGCGCACTGTGCAGGGCAGGCTAAGCGGCTACACAGCTGTCTGTGCGGTGCTGCTGCTGTCTGTGACTCCTCTCATGGCGCCCCGCCCCCTACTGACCTCATCTCCTTCACTTCTTCTGTCGGCCTAATACGCTGCGAGTATGTTCAGTCACTTTGCAGCTGACACATAGGAGATCATTTAGAAGTTCATCATTAAGAAAAGTTTGTCCCTGGGATTCGAACTCACGACCTCTACACATCAGAGGCAAGGCATTTACCCTCACAGCCATGAATGCTGTCTAGGTAGGTGCTTAAAAAAAATAAATATAAGACTTCTACTTATATCTAGTGTACTGATACCTAGTGTACAACCATACACATGACAGCTGCCCACTGTGTATGGATGTAGCAGAGCTGGGTGTGTTGGGGCAGCTGTCATGTGTATGGTTGTACACTAGGTATCAGTACACTAGGTATAAGTAGAAGACTTTTTTTTTTTTTTTTAAGTAACTACCTAGACAGCTTTCATGGCTGTGGGGGTAAATGCCTTGCCTCTCATGTGTAGAGGTCATGAGTTCGAATCCCAGGACAAACTTTTCTAAAAGTGTTTTTTTTTTTAAGACTCCTACTGATACCTAGTGTACTGATACCTAGTGTACAACCATACACATGACAGCTGCCCCAACACACCCAGCTCTGCTACATCCACACACAGTGGGCAAAGTTACCTACAGTAGAAGTCTTATATTTTTTTTTTTAAGCAAATACCTAGACAGCATTCATGGCTGTGAGGGTAAATGCCTTGCCTCTGATGTGTAGGGGTCATGAGTTCGAATCCCATGACAAACTTTTCTAAAAGTGTTTTTTTTTTTTTTTTAAATACCGGACGGTTACTTTACTGCCACGGGGGAGGCGGGCTATTGGCGCCATGATACTGGCACATGAAGGGGGTAGGAGAGAGGAACTTGATACTGGCACATTAGGGGACAGGGGGAGAGGATGGCACTGTGATATTGTGTTTTGATCACAATGTGTACATTTGGCTCAGTCCGCAGCTACACAAATTACAGCGTGCTAGATTTTCTGTGCTTTTTTTTTTTTTTTGGGGGGGGGGGGGGGTTGCAGTGGATCTTGGGTGAGTTCCCACACTTTTTTTCCCAGGACTTGACCCCTGTGGAACAGTACGTGTGCACACCCCTCCACGTACTGACTGATGGTTCGGCCCCATTCAACTTCTGGGTCTCTAAATTGTCCATGTGGCCAGAGCTAGCCTTTTATGCCTTGGAGGTGCTGGCCTGCCCGGCGGCCAGCGTTTTGTCTGAACGTGTATTCCGCACGGCAGGGGGCGTCATTACAGACAAACGCAGCCGCCTGTCTACAGCCAATGTGGACAAGCTGACGTTCATAAAAATGAACCAGGCATGGATCCCAGAGGACCTGTCCATCCCTTGTGCAGATTAGACATTAACTACCTCCCCTTAACCATATATTATTGTACTCCAGGGCACTTTCTCATTCAATCCTTTTTTTATTTTCATTTTACCATTATATTGCGAGGCAACCCAAAGTTGAATGAACCTCTCCTCTGTCTGGGTGCCTGGGCCTAAATATATGACAATGGACTGTTACAGTGGTGGCTGACCTGAAGCCTGATTCTCTGCTATGACATGCAGACTGATTCTCTGCTGACATGAAGCCAGATTCTCTGTTAAGGGACCTCTCTCCTCTGCCTGGGTGCCTGGGACTAAATATCTGACAATGGACTGCTACAGTGGTGGGTGACATGAAGCCAGATTTTCTGCTATGGGACCTCTTTCCAATTGATATTGGTTAATTTTTATTTATTTTATTTTTATTTTAATTCATTTCCCTATCCACGTTTGTTTGCAGGGGATTTACCTACATGTTGCTGCCGTTTGCAGCCCTCTAGCTCTTTCCTGGGCTGTTTTACAGCCTTTCTAGTGCCGACTTCAGTGGGGTTCGGGTTCGGGACGAAGTTCGGGTCGGGTTCGAATCCAGATCTGGTAAGACCAATTAACTTCTGCAGTTACCTGGCATATAGCTATCCTATTATCGCTGGGACAGGAGCAGGAAGCATCATGGCCACTTCCTAAACTGTAATAAACCTTTTTAGACATCACTTTATGTGACAATGTTTTACAGCACATAACTATGAATCCGAGGTATTCAGCAAATATATTTTAATAAAAATCATTTGTACCCACTTACCACAACAAAGTAACCTCTTTTAGATTATACCGTAACTTGGAATTGTTTTTGCTATATGCATTTAGAGGCGTGATTGCCTCCATTTTTGTTGTGCATTCCTAACCACACGTCTTTCCCACAGAGTTATTTTTAGTGCAGTATATAACTGGAGTTCAGTTGGCACAAGGAGAGGATTCATTACAGAGTAGGGTCCCATCTAATAGAGGTCACATTGCCATGGTGGATGGGCAAATGAATTGATCAAAATATATTTGCTAAGTACCTCATATTCATTTATACAGTGAATATAGCGGTAGTTCGTATATTCAAAGTTTGCAGAGTGCTGTTGTATTTTATTTGGTTTTGTATTGTCAGCCACAGAGATTAGTGATGATCAAGCATGCTCGGCCAAATACCACGTTCATCTCGAGCATCTCAATGCTTGGCACATGACAGTAGTCTTCCGAATACCGCATGTGCTCGAGTGCAATGTTCGAGTCTCCACCCATCACGTTTTCTGGCTGCTACGCAGGCAATAAATGTGCAGGTGAGTACTGCCCTCTCTGTAATGCATTATAGTTATTGGCTGGCCGGAACGCGTGATCGGTTGCTATATAGGACCCGATGACGCATGTTCGGCTCATTCTTACTCAGGGAGAGCTGTGATGAGGAAGGGACAGGCAGTGTATGGAGTGATTTAAAAATATTTTTACCACCAAAACTTTTCAGAGACCCAAAAGTCCTTTTAAGGCCTATTGTGTGTGACAGCAGCAATCTATATATTTAGCGCAACCTGCACTAAATTTCTAAAGGTTTACAAACTCAAAAGTCCTTCTAAGGACTATTATGTGTGGCAGCAGCAATATCTTTTTTTAGCTAAATAGCTAAAACTTAACAGACCCAAAAGTCTGCATCCTGCGCTAAATAGCGTACAATAGTTAGGCCGCTGCCGACAGCGACAATAGCTGTTCCACATCTTCAGTGTAAAGTATGCACATCCCAAAAAAATGTGTGACATCCAGTGTACTTTTTCCATAGACTGTGTCCACTGCGGATAGTGACATTTGCTATGCCACATCTCCAGTTTAAAGTGTGCATATCCAATGGACAGCAATGGATACTAAATTTGCGGCAGCTTATGCAAATATTTTTATGGGGGCATTCGAGAAAGAACACAGTTTCCTCACTCACCCGAATATTAGGTTTTCTAAGAGGTATATTGATGACTTGATCATCATATGGGATGGAGACTCTGATACTTTGGCATCCTTTGTCAATAACATTAACATAAATACTTGGAACATCATATTTACCTTGGAACACCACCCTTTCAAGGCCACTTTTCTGGACTTGGACCTAGAGACCATCAACAACACTATTACTACCAGAACACATTTTAAAAAAGTGGACACAAACAGTTATCTTGATTTCAAGAGTTGCCACCATAACAGATGGAAAAATAATATTCCATACAGTCAGATGAGACGGATCAGGAGGAATTGCTCAGATGATGGAGTGCTGAAAGAACAGCTTGCCATTGTCAAAAAAAAGTTTTCAGACAAAGGCTACCCTAGGAATTTATTAAGAGAGTCAGAAAATAGGATCCTAAAATCAAGTCAAAAGGAGAGTTTGGCAGGGAAGGTGAAAAAACAAAGTGAGCATACAATTGCAAAATTTTACCTTATAACATGCTATAATTCTCAACATTCTGAGATTAGAAAGATCCTTAATAAGCATTGGAATATTCTCCTGAAAGACCCCATCATGGGTAAAACGATTCCTAAACTTTCAAATCTTACCTACAGAAAAACACGTACTATAAAAAATATTATAGCACCCTCTTATCCCAAATTGTCCAAAGATCCTATTCCTCTTATACCCAAAATTGCTAAAACTACGAAAGCACACTCAAAATTAGGCTCATCCAAATGTGGCATTAAAAGATGTAAATGTTGTGCCATCATTCGTTGTGTGAGAAAAGTCCAACTACCACTACCTAGAGAACAGAATACACTACGTCACGCTATGAACTGTAGCACCTCAAATGTGATTTACCTTCTTCAATGCCCATGTGACCTCTTATATGTAGGTAGAACCACTCAATGTTTAAGAGAATGGATGAATAACCATAGCTCAAACATACAACGGAAAGTAGCTACCTATAGTGTATCCCGCCATTTTTCACTTTATCATGATGGGGATCCATCTTTATTAAGGGTCACCCCCCTCGAATGGATCCCACACTCCTACCAGACACTATGTATAAAGGAAATGTTCTGGATTTTTAAACTTAACACTTTGTCACCTTTTGGGCTGAATGAGTCACTAGAGTACACAAATTACTAATTGCTAAAATTGTTTTTTTATTTTTTATATTTATTTATTTTTATATATTTTTTTATATATACATATTTTTATTTTTATTTTTTATGACTATACACCATACTACTTTATATTATCATACACTATGTCTAGTGTTTTAATGTTTATAGGATAACACGGATATTTATTTATTTATTATTTTATTTCATTTTCATTTATATTATATATTTAAAATTTTTATTTATATATATTTTAAATTTTTGGGCTATGCACTAAAGTGATTTTATGAAAATGTTTGCTGTGATTTTTATTGAATTATAGGTTTCTATTTATGATCTTATTGTAATATTAATTTTATTATCAATAAATTCTCTTTCTTTTCCATAAGTGCGCAATGGGTCTCTGTGTATATATGTTTTTATATATACGGATCAAAATGGAGTTTATGAATGCTCTTTCCTAAATATCCCCCAGTGAGTCTAGTGGCCACCGGAGTGGGAATTAGATCTATATATATTGGCCACTATAGTTCTGGACACTATATGCGTCCGACAATGGAACGCATCACTTTCGGTTTGCCCCCGAAACCGGAAGTGAATGGTTTTAGGCGGGAATTATGTATTATATATGCTTGTGTATTACTGTCAGTGTGTTATATACTTTTCTCCTGATGAAGAGGATTGTTATTTCTCCCCGAAACGCGTTGAGCCATTTTATTGGAATAAAAAAAGATGACGAAGAACGAAGAACCGCTGTCCCATGTGCCGTATGTTTCCACCCTGGTACAATTGGAGCGCTGACATCATCTCTTCTACATACTACAGGCAATATTGGCTGTTTTTTTTTTTTTTGCTCCAGGTGTCTTGAGCTCTATCCTGGTGGCACACCTCCTGTGAAGTGAGTGCATCAGGGTTTTTTAACCTTGATTTTAATTTTTATTTTTATTTGATTTTATCACTTAATGAGTTTATATTATAATGCAACACTGATTCAGGGTATACGTATATTATCTCCTAAAATACTGTCAATATATAGTATATTCCACACGCTAATATATTGCTAATATATGCACCTGGGAGTTAATATTTACCCTGAGGCTCCCGTATGGGCCACTAACACCAATAATAATATCTATTGCTGAGAGTGGTGCCTAATTTTGTTTATTTGTCTTTTTGTTTACTTTTTGTGGTGGGGGTAAGGCCGTCTTGAGACTTTCTTCTTGGGCGTTTCAGGCGCACACGGCCCATCCTTTATCTATTTCTCCACTTGTTTATTAAGTGTATAGCTTTGCTAACACTGGTATGGGCTGCCTTCTCTATTTTATATTATTGATTTCTAGAAGATTACCATCACTTTTATTATCAACTTTTTTGTCCATTATCTTTGGCGCCTCTGGTTCTTTTCCACCTGTTGTACATCATTGTGTACTTAGGTAGTGTTTGGTAACCGCATCCTTCTTTTCTCTTTTTACACATATCTACAGAGCTATGATGAGGAGGCAGTGTAGGGAGTGATTTAAAAATATTTTTACCACCAAAACTTTTAAGAGACCCAAAAGTCCTTTTAAGGCCTATTGTGTGTGACAGCAGCAATCTATATTTTTAGTGCAACCTGTGCTAAATTTTTTAAAACTTTACAAACTCAAAAGTCCTTCTAAGGACTTTCCTCCTCCACCTCCTCCTCCATTTCCACCTCCGAATTATCATCTTGCAGCACCAGTCAGCCATCAGTCGGTAGCTGGAAGCAGTGTAGCACTGCAGTGGGGAAGCGGCAACAGGCCACTGAAGCTGATATGCTTAGGGGACAAACAGCACACCGCCGCAGAGCTGTGGCAGGGGATATGAGACCAGACTGAGCTGTGGCTCTCGCCACTCAACCTACAACCAGGCATGGTGCAAGCTGACACACATCCCATGCCTGGCCCACGTCTTAAACTTAGTGGTTCAGCGGTTTCTCAAAACTAACCCAAATTTGCCTGAGCTACTGGTGAAGGTGCACCGCGTGTGTGCACATTTCTGAAAGTCATCAACAGCTTCAGCCTGTCTATCAACGCTGCAGCAGCACTTGAAATTGCCAGCTCACAGGCTGTTTTGCGATGTGAGCACACGCTGGAACACAACGTTCCACATGTTGGTCAGGCTTTGTGAGCAGCAGATGGCAGTAGTAGAATACCAGCTGCAAAACGGTCGTCGCCTTTTTAGTCAGCTTCCGCTAGTCACAAGCAAGGAGTGGGCATGGATATCTGACCTCTGTGAGGTTTTAAAAGACTTTGAGGAATAAACACAGAATATTATCAGCGTAACCATCCCACTTTTGTGGCTACTCAAATGCTCGCTGCTCATATTTAAGGATAACGCTTTCCATGTGGAAGAGGTGGAAATTGGGGAAGACATTACACAGGGTGATAGCTAGATTACCCTCAGTTAGTCTTCTCAGCGCAAATTGGACGATGAAGAGGAGGAGGAGCAGGAGACAGTTGCCTCAGCTACAGTTTAATTCCATCTGTTCTGTGTGGGTGGGAAGAAGAGGATGAGGAGATTGAGAGTGATCCTCCTGATTTGACAGCGAAGTCTCGCCTATTGGTACTCTGGCACACATGACTGACTTCATGTTAGGCTGCCTTTCCCGTGAACCGCGCGTTATACGCATTTTAGACAACACATATTACTGGTTGTTCACCTTTCTTGACTCCCACTACAAAGAGAACTTTGCATCTCTCATTCCTCTGGTGGAGATGATGAGCAAAATGGTGCAATACCAAAAATTTCCGTCTGACAACGCTGGCTGCAGAGTCCGTAGTTCCTAAGGCAACCGAGGAGGGCGGACAAGGGGAACACACAGCAGTTCCAAAAGAGGCAGGGCAACACTTTGCAAAGCCTGGGACAGTTTAATGACACCACACCAGCACCCTCACCCTGATGCGTGGCCAGTGTCACAAGAAGAGAAACATTTTGGAAGATGGTGAAGGAGTACGTAGCAGATAGTGTCAGCGTCCTCAATGATCCCTCTGTGCCTTATAACTACTGGGTGTCCAAGCTGTACCTGTGTCACGAACTGGTGCTCTACGCCTTGGAGGTGCTGGCCTGCCCTGCAGCCAGCGTTTTGTCTGAGCTGGTATTTAGTGCTGCTGGTGGCATTATAACAGATATCTGCCTGTCAACTGAAAGTGCAGACAGGTTTACTCTTATAAAAATTAACAAGGCCTGGATTGCCCTGACTTCTCGACTCCACCAGAAGAAATCGGCTGAACAGAATGGCTCTTTGATTGTGTTGTTTGTAATGTACTAAATACACTGTATTCCCATGCACCCCTTCCACCACAAAAAAAGGTATATGGTTGAATCTTCCTTTTCTCCTTCTCCTCTTCCATCATATCAACATGCTTATTCGTCGCATATAATGCCCTCGCATATATGTCTTTGCATCTAATGTTTTACAGGGTCATCTCACCGGCAGGCCCTCACTTATAATTTTTTGGAGGGTCAGGACACCTGCATAACCCTCACATATAACTTTTTAGAGGGTCAGCTCACCAGCAGGCCCTCACCTACAATATTTTACAGGGTCAGCTCAACTGCAGTCTCACACATATAATGTTTTACAGGGTCAGCTCACCTGCAGGCCCTGGCATATAATTTTTTAGAGGGTCAGCTTGCCAGCCGGCCCTCACCTACAAAGTTTTACAGGGTCAACTCACCTGCAGGCCCACACATATAATGTTTTACAGGGTCAGCTCACCTGCAGGCCCTTGCATATAATTTTTTAGAGAGTCAGCTCACCAGCAGGCCCTCACCTACAAGTCCCCTCTCACTATCCAAGAGTCTGGTCAACACAATCCTCACCGCCGTGGGTCGTGTAACTAGTTATCATGGAGGAGTCTCGTTCGTTATCATAATTAACCAGACAAATCGCTTCACCAACTAAGAATGTCCATGCACCACCACCCACAGAATCGAGAAAAAGCTATCAATCTGTCAATCCTTTCCGTGTCTGGGTGAGGTTTCCTGTGTTGAGTCAAATTAAGCCACAGGCTCCACTCCTGCTGGTGCCCTTCCGTCAATTCCTTTTAATTTAACCTTTGCAACATTAGCCCTTTCGTCAATTCCTTTTAGTTTCAGTTTTGCAACCATACTCCCCCGAAACCCAAAGACTTTTGTTTCCCGGAAGCATGGGATTAACGCTGCAGGATCGCCGGTTGGCATTGGTTATGGTTGGAACTGCGACGGTATCTAATTGTCTTTGAACTTACGACTTTCGTTTTTGATTAATGAAAATATTTGGGGCAAATGCTTTTGCTTTGGTTCGTCCAAGAATTTCTCCTCTAGCTGCGCAATACAGATTCCCCCGGCTATCCCTCTCAATCATGGCCCCAGTTCCAAAAACCTACAAAATAAAACCGGAGTCCTATTCCATTATTTCTAGCTGAAGTATTCAGGTGACCCGGCCTGCTTTGAACACTGTAAATTTTTTCAATGGTCAGGAAAGCAGCAGGAACTCTCCCCCCCCCCCAAAAAAATTTCAATGGTCAACTCAGCAGCAGGCCCTCAACCATAATGTTTTAGAAGATCAGCTCAGCAGCAGGCCCTTAACCATAATTTTCTCGATGGTCAGCTCAGCAACTTGGTGCATAGGCTGTATGAGTGTAGGAGTCCCACTACATAAACAATTGCACCACAATGTGAATGAGGCCCTCCTTTATGTGGTATACAGGTTGTATCGGAGTGCCTCTTGTAGATTTTGGCTGAGCTTGCACTTTATATACAAGTAAATATACAGAAAAGAATGTTTCCTAACAATTCTTCCTCTAAAATCGATTTTATCTTTGGTTTTGTGTGTATTATTGTCAATCTGTAAAAGTGGTGTACTACTCGGACAACATTGTTCCTAGCAGCGACCTGGGTGTCCAAGATACATCAAGACATCCTCCCCTTGCTGTTTCAGAACCCTTTCGGTGGTGTCTCCATCAATTTCTCACCTTTTCCTTCTTCAAAGCAAGGGGTGCCTGGTTTAATGCTCAGGTTCTCCCATTGCTCAATCAACAATAACCAGCAACCCAGCAATTCTTGAATGGTTGACTCAATCTTTGACTTCATCACAAGTAACATCAGACACCCCCAGCCAAGAGTCAGTGTGTTCGTCAGACAGAACCCTTAGTTGGCAAGACCCGGGAGCCCTTACCTGTCCTCAACCCCCCTTGGTCCTTTTCTATTCCCTCAGCCAGAGAAGTTTCGTATGTTGTGGGCTCAGCTCCACTATACAGTGAATACGAGCTACTAGAAGACAGTCAGCAGCTACTGGCAAGCCAAGATGTAGAGGAGACATCCGCCGCTTCTTCCACTAAGCAGGCAAGTAGTGATGAAGAGAGTGACATGGGAGCTGGTGTTATGAATGGTCAGGCTCCTGACCCAGAGATGGTTGAGGAGGACATCAGTAACGTGCAGACAGTACTCCATGATGATGATGTAGCTGATCGCACTTGAGAGCCGGATGATGAAGGGGCTTCATCATCATCGGAAGAAGAAGCTAACAGCTTGCCAGTGAGGCAGCAGTGGAGCCAGTAAGTCGCTAGTGTGGCTGGGAGTAAGCAGGATGGCATCAGTGGGAGGTCGGGAGTCAAACATGTCCGGGTAGACCATCCACTTCACAGGAGCCTACCTGCCCGGAAAGTAGTGGTGCAAAGGCAGCATCGGTAGCAGTCAGTCAGCGCCTAGTGTTGGGGGTAAAATCGCCTACTTGGCGGTGTGGCAGTTTTTTGTTAAGCCGCTGGATAAGGTGAACATGGCCATATGAAGAATCCATGGGCAGAAGGTGGAGCATGGCCATGGGTGTCAATGTTGGCACCGCAGCCCTGCGTCAACATATGCAGCGTCACCATAAAGTGTCCTGGGAGAACCGTGGCTCCGATGTGGTGGTCCAGCCTGCTGCAGCAACAGCAGCATCACCCAGTGGCATGCAGCTGATTTCAGGCAGTCAAGGCTCCACCACCTCAGCTGAAGAGAACTGTCTGTACTTACCATCATCTGCTTGTCCTGATGCTCCTCGTCCCCCTACTCCTTGTCAGTCATTACGTCAGCAATCGATCACCGAAGTGCATATGGGTGCACTCATTCAAAGGCACAGAAGCTGAACGTGCTCCTGTCCAAGTTGCTGGTGCTGCAGTCCCTCCTTTTCCAAGTGGTGGACTCTGCACCTTTGTGCAAAACCAAGGTGTAGAGTCCCAAGCTGTAATTTCTTCGCCAAAAAGATAGTACCAGTCCTGCACACACATGTAGAACAGAGGTGGACCAGTCTTTAAGCCTGTTGGTGTCTGCCAAAGTGCACCGATGTGTGGAGCTATAACTATGTTCAGGGACAATAAATGTCCTTTACGGCCCACTGGGTGAATGTGGTTCGTTGGTCATGTGACAATGTACGCCTTTGCATCCTTATCATGTCCTCAGCCTCCACTGCAGGGACAATTCACGGTGCCCCTCCAGCATACCACATGTGCAGGGAATGGTGGTGTCATGCTGTTCTCCACCTCAATTTGCTTGGGTGAATGGAGTCACACAGGGGAGGAACTGCTCCATGTCCTTCATCAAGAAATTTAATCCTGGCTTTCTCCATGACAAATTAAAGTCGGAACCATGGTGACCGACAACATGAAGAACATTATGTCGGCACTGCGTCAAGGAGGGCTGAGCCATGCTCCCTGCATGGCAAACATGTTCAATTTGGTAATCAAGCGGTTCCCAAAGTCTTCCACCCATCTGCAAGACATCCTAAAAATGGCTAGGAAACTTTGCACGCACTTCAGCCACTTGTACACCGCAAAACAGACCCTCCTTCAGCTGCAGTGGCAGAACGGCATCCCTCAACATAGGCTGATATGCGATGTTTCCACTCGTTGGAATTCCACCCTCCATATGTTCGACAAACTATACAAACAGAGAAAAGCCATAAACAATTTCTTGATGATCCAAGTGAACAGGAGCACTCCCCTGTGTAACTTCGATGTCAGCCAGTGGAAGGTCATGCATGACTCCTGCCGTTTGCTCAGGCCCTTTGATGAAGCCACGTTATTTGTTGGGACGACAGGATAAACAAGGTCATTCCACTGCTTCATGTCCTGGAACAGATGCTTTTAAATCTGGCTGGTCAGGTCAATGGAGACATCACGCCTAGATCTCACGGCCACATGAACCCTGTGGGGGCTTAACTGGAGGAAAAGGAGGACATTGGAGCACAAGCAATGTGTAGTGAAATGGGTGTTTTTTGAAACACAGGTGACAGGATGGGAAGAGCAGGAGCAGCCAGAGCAGCTACAGGGCGATGAGGAAGAGGAGGCAGAGGACCCAGACACACCATGACAGTATGCAGTGGAGATGGAGGCAGGGAGTCCCTCCGAGTCACTTGTATTAATGGCCCGATGCATGCTCAATTGCTTGGGTAGTGACAGCCGAATTGTCACCATTCGGCAGAGGGATAACTTCTGGCTCTCCACCTTGTTGGACCGTCGCTACCGGTCCAAAATGGAGGCCTTTGTTACACCCGCTGAGTGGGAGCACAAACTGAACTACTATAGAGACATCATATGTAGTCAGTTGGCTGCTGCCTTTCTGCGCCATCATTCATCCTCTCGCAGGTCTGACCGGGGGGCCCTCTGTGCTCTCGTTCCACTGCCATGGTTGCTGGGGAGGGGTGGGGTGGCAGGAGCAGTACCAGCTCCATTAGCAGCAGCCTGAGTCTAGAGTCATGGATTAGCAGCTTTCCCCACCCACATAGTGAAGAAACTACTCACCAGCAGCTAGACATAGAGCAAGACCTGAACTAGAAGGTCGTGGCATACTTGGACAGTACCCTGCCACCCCACATTGAAGATCCGCTGGACCACTGAGAAGCCAACTGGATTTGTGCCCTGGAAAATCTGTTCTGCCCAGCCAGTAGTGTGGCATCAGAGCGGGTGTTTACTGCGGCAGGGCCATAGTTACCCCAAGGAGAACTCACCTGTCCACTCAAAATGTGGAGAGACTGACCTTTGTTAAGATGAATCAGGGGTAAATCAGCCAGGATTTCCACCAACCAATGCCTGATCCACCAGACGGGTACTGTTATTGCCACCCACCTCCCCACTCTGTCACCGGGTCACTCTGTGGTCTCCTCATGCTGCTGTCACCTACACACTATGTCACCTTGCAACTCTGTGGTCTCCTCATGCTGCTGCCACCTCCACACTATGTCACCTTCTCACTCTGTGGTCTCCTTATGCTGCTGCCACCTCCACACTATGCCATCTTGCCACTCTGTGGCCTCCTCATGCTGCTTCCACCTCACCACTATGTCATAGGGCCACCATCAGAATTGGCTTGTGATTTGGTAGCTGAAAGCAGGAGTGGATACAAAACACAGAAGACATCTCTTGTTTGGATCCACTCCTGTTTTTTTTTTTTTTTTTACATTAGCAATACTGATGAATTACTGACCAAATGCTGACCGAGTGAAGGCGGACGCTCCACAGACAGGATACGTTTTTTGTGAGTTATTGTTCGGATCAGAGGAAGGGCTAAATAATCAGTGATGTCAACATAAACATACTGCTGACACCCTCTCCACTCTGTCGGGAAGGGGCTCTATTTGTATAAGCATTTAATAGAGCAGGTTCTGTAGACATCTATGTGGAGTCAGCTGATGATGGTGTAAAATGAGTGCACTTCTTCTTGACACTAACATCAACCTTTAAGGCTGAGTTCATACTTGAGTTATTTGGTCAGTTTTGGCCTTTGACTGCCCAAATAAGTGAAGTGTGCAGTGATTCTAATAGCGATGCCTGTCAGTTTTGGCCTGTCATCTGCATGTCATACTGACTCACAATATTATTTCACTACCACATGCCCTATGCGTGTTACTGCAAGGCACAGTGTTCTACACCACTATAAAGGTTCTCTGCAGACAGGAATTAGCTTTTTTTATAATAAATTCGGATCAAACCAATTTTCTTCAAAAGATTTGGTGAACCGGTCAAACCAATTTTTAAAAAAATTAGCTTATCTCTAATTATATGTTTTATGTATAACAATTAAGTTGACATACTCTAGATTTAAGAGGCTGCAGAAATTTTGTGGCTGCTATACTAATTAAAGTCAAAGTTTAAACCCATTTCATTGAACTTAACACTTATGTGCATTAGGCTGAGATGAACTGCAAAACCCATGTGACCTGGGATTACATGAACATTTAACGCTAAACTATAAATTTTAACCTTTAACCTACTTATTTGTTGCTCGGATAAAAGTAAATTAAAGACATAAACCATATTTTGGGCTAAAATATATTGTTTTATATATTGGTTATATTATTTACAGAACATAATGTTAAATAACCCTCTGTTATATGGCAGTGCATGCCACTGTTTTCAGATTAGCAATGTCCTTTATTGAATATCAGTTTTCAAAAATTTGATTTAGACATTTCGCCGAATTTTAAAAAGAATCAGCTATTTTCTGGCTGCAGGTAACCTGTATATTGGTGTTCAACACTATGCATCTCAAAACATGCATAGCTAGTCCGCTGTAGTAGTGAAACAGTTATTGTGTGTCAGTTGACGTTGTTCTTAGAATCAGTTCACACTTCATTTATTTAGTCAGTTACGGGTCCAAAACTGACCAAAAAACAAAAATGTAAACTTATCTTTACAGGTCAATGTTAGCGTCAGGTATAAAGAACCTTGCAGTGGCCCAAGATTGTATTAGGCCCCTTGCAGACAAGCGTTTTTCACCCTGCAAGTCCGCAGCGTAGCTCCCGGCCAGACCTCTCAGCACTGCCGGAGTCCCTTAGCATTATATTGATTTATGATGCTATGTAACTCTTAGGGCTCATGAACACAAATGTATTTTCTTTCCGCTTCCGTTCTGTTTTTTTTTGCGGACCGAATGGGGAACTATTCACTTCAATGGGTCTGCAAAAACAACAGAAGGTACTCCATGTGCATTCCGTTTCCGTATTTCTGTTCCTCAAAAAAGTATTGCATGTCCTATTATTGTCTGCAAATCATGGTCAGAGGACTCATTCAAGTCAATAGGTCTGCAAAAAATATGTAACGCACACGGAACACATCCGTATGTCATCCGTATTTCATTCGTATTTTGAGGATCCATACTGTAGAAATGCTATGCCCAGCCCATACTGCTCATCTGTTTGGTGATTATAAGTTACTGTTTCCGTTTCCAATCCACAAAAAACGGATTGCATACGGAAACCATCCGATATGTTTTGTGGAACAACGAAACAGAAGAGGACTTAAATCAGAGAAAAAAAAAATCCCAGATATGGAACAACGGATCCGTGAAAAACAGATTGTAAAACAACAGTCGTGTACATGAGCCCTTAGAGGTCTGGAATGTATTGTATAACACTGATATAATGTTGCCAGTGTTATCCAATACATTCCAGAAATGTAAGGGTTACATAGCATCATAAATCAATATAATGCTATGCGACCCCAGCAGTGCTGGGAGGTTAGGCCGGGAGCTGTGCTGCAGACTCGTCTGCAAAGGGTCTTATAGAGTGAAAGAGTGCACTCCTTTTAAAGGAACGTGAACACGCCAAAATCAGTGGTATCAGGCCACAATTTCACCCCAATTACAAAATCAGGGATGAATGGATTTAATTATGTGTAATTGAGTGGCTTCTCTATTAGCCAGGCTTTATACTATTCTATTGTCCACTGCATTCTCACTATAGTGTGGATAAAGTCTCCCTATATCTCCCTACACATCTCAATGGTGTCCCTGAACTGTTAAAAAAAAATATTTTTCAAATTAAGTCTTTCCTAATCACTTTTCCTAGCACTTGTTACATCTGTCCCTGTGATCAGTTCTAGAGATGAGAACATTTCATATTTTGAAATTCGTTCACACTTCGTTTGGTGGTAAAAGCAGAATTGCATTATGGATTCCGTTACCACTGACCACAATGCAATTCTCTGACGGAATGCATAACGGAATGCCTTTAGAGGCATTCCATTATTCATTCCGTCATAATAAAAGGCTCAGAAAAGTAAAAAATAGTGAGATATCTTGCAGAGGGATGCAACACTCTTAAAATTGCAAAGCTTCTGAAGCGTGATCATCGAACAATCAAGCGTTTCATTCAAAATAGTCAACAGGGTCGCAAGAAGCATGTGGAAAAACCAAGGTGCAAAATAACTGCCCATGAACTGAGAAAAGTCAAGCGTGCAGCTGCCAAGATGCCACTTGCCACCAGTTTGGCCATATTTCAGAGCTGCAACATCACTGGAGTGCCCAAAAGCACAAGGTGTGCAATACTCAGAGACATGGCCAAGGTAATAAAGGCTGAAAGACGACCACCACTGAACAAGACACACAAGCTGAAACGTCAAGACTGGGCCAAGAAATATCTCAAGACTGATTTTTCTAAGGTTTTATAGACTGATGAAATGAGAATGAGTCTTGATGGGCCAGATGGATGGGCCCGTGGCTGGATTGGTAAAGAGCAGAGAGCTCCAGTCCGAATCAGACGCCAGCAAGGTGGAGGTGGAGTACTGGTTTGGGCTGGTATCATCAAAGATGAGCTTGTGGGGCCTTTTTGGGTTGAGGATGGAGTCAAGCTCAACTCCCAGTCCTACTGCCAGTTTCTGGAAGACACCTTCTTCAAGCAGTGGTACAGGAAGAAGTCTGCATCCTTCAAGAAAAACATGATTTTCATGCAGGACAATGCTCCATCACACGCATCCAAGTACTCCACAGCGTGGCTGGCAAGAAAGGGTATAAAAGAAGAAAATCTAATGACATGGCCTCCTTGTTCACCTGATCTGAACCCCATTGAGAACCTGTGGTCCATCATCAAATGTGAGATTTACAAGGAGGGAAAACAGTACACCTCTCTGAACAGTGTCTGGGAGGCTGTGGTTGCTGCTGCACGCAATGTTGATGGTGAACAGATCAAAACACTGACAGAATCCATGGATGGCAGGCTTTTGAGTGTCCTTGCAAAGAAAGGTGGCTATATTGGTCACTGATTTGTTTTTGTTTTGTTTTTGAATGTCAGAAATGTATATTTGTGAATGTTGAGATGTTATATTGGTTTCACTGGTAAAAATAAATAATTGAAATGGGTATATATTTGTTTTTTGTTAAGTTCCCTAATAATTATGCACAGTAATAGTCACTTGCACACACAGATATCCCCCTAAAATAGCTAAAACTAAAAACAAACTAAAAACTACTTCCAAAAATATTCAGCTTTGATATTAATGAGTTTTTTGGGTTCATTGAGAACATGGTTGTTGTTCAATAATAAAATTAATCCTCAAAAATACAACTTGCCTAATAATTCTGAACTCCCTGTATTGGCATGGCATTGATTGGCCAACTGCAGCATGTGACACAGCCTCTATTCAAGCTGGAGTCACTTAGCGCCGCCCGTCACGCTGCTCGGATTAGTGTAGGGACAGGCTGCAGCTGCTGTGAGGGAGAGATCAGGGAGCGATCTTATCAAGAACTGGTTTATGTACTCAGCGATCTACAGAAAAAGTATTTTGTGGGTGCAGTGCACAATTTTTTTAAGCCTGCCCTGAGCCAACTATTGCCGAAAACAAACTTTTTTTTCTTCATTTCATCAATATCAATACCTGATCGGCAGCCATTTTAGGCAACGATTGTGCACCAGCATAGGCTATCTGCAAGTCCAGAAATACAGCTTTGGCATACTGGGGTGAAAAAACCCTCTAATATACTGTACATCTGGGATTAGACAAGCATAAGTGACTGTCACATTTAGGACAGAAATACAGCTTTTTGGTTAGGGCGATAAAAGCCTCTAATATACTGCATATCTGTGATTACACGTGCATAAGTGACTGTCACATTTAGGACAGAAATACAGCTTTTTGGTTACTGGGGTGAAAAAAGCCTGTAATATACTGCACTTCTGTGATTACACGTGCATAAGTCACTGTCACATTTAGGACAGAAATACAGCTTTTTGGTTACATACTGCACATCTGGGATTACACATACATAAGTGACTGTCACATTTAGGCCATGAATACGGCTTTGGCATACTGGGGTGAAAAAAGACTCTCATATACTGCTAATCTGGGATTACACGTGCATAAGTGACTGTCACATTTAGGGCAGAAATATGGCTTTGGCATACTGGGGTGAAAAAAGCCTCTTATATACTGCACATCTGAAATTACACATGCATAAGTGACTGTCACATTTAGGACAGAAATAAAGCTTTTTGGTTAGGGTAAAAAACCCCTCTAATATACTGCACATCTCTAATTACACATGCATAAGTGACTGCCACATTTAGGCCATAAATACGGCTTTGGCATACAGGGGTGAAAAAAGCCTCTCATATACTGCACATCTGGGATTACACAAGCATAAGTGAGTGTCACATTTATGCCAGAAATACGCCTTTTTGGTTACTGGGGTGAAAAAAAACCTAAATATATTGCACATCTGGGATTACACCTGCATAAGTGAGTGTCACATTTAGGCCAGAAATACGCCTTTTTGGTTACTGGGGTGAAAAAAGCCTCTAATATATTGCACATCTGGGATTACACTTGCATATGTGACTGTCACATTTAGGCCATAAATACGGCTTTTTGGTTACTAGGGTGAAAAAAGCCTCTAATATACTGCACATCTGTGATTACACATGCATAAGTCACTGTCAAATTTAGAACAGAAATGCAGCATTTTTCTTACTCGGGTGAAAAAACCCTCTGATATACTGCACATCTGGGATTACACATGCATAAGTGATTGTCACATTTAGGCCAGAAATACGCCTTTTTGGTTACTGGGGTGAAAAAAAAAACTCTAATATATTGCACATCTGGGATTACACCTGCATAATTGAGTGTCACATTTAGGCCAGAAATGCGCCTTTTTGGTTACTGGGGTGAAAAAAGCCTCTGATATACTGCACATCTGTGATTACACATGCATAGTGAGTGTCACATTTAGGCCACAAATACCGCTGTCATATAGAGTAAAAAAAATAATAATTTTGTGCAATACCCTACATCAGGGTTTTTATTGGCGGTTAATTTTTTTTAACAGACAACCACTTTTTACCTTCCTTTGTAAACGCTAACTATAAGGCAAACATCTAATAAAGGGCGTGGGCATGGTCGTGGTGGTGGTGTTGGTGGAGCCTCTGGTGCAGGGAGAGGACGTGGCCGTTCTGCCACAGCTACACGTCCTACTGAACCTACTACCTCAGGTCCCAGTAGCTGCCAGAATCGACAGCGATATTTGGTCGGGCCTAATGCCGTTCTAGGGATGGTAAGGCCTGACCAAGTACAGGCGATAGTCAATTAGGTGTCCAACAGTGGATCCAGCACGTTCACATTATCTCCCACCCAGTCTTCTGCAGAAAGCGCACAGGTGGTGCCTGAAACCCATGCCCATCTGTCTGTCACATCACCCCCGTGCATATCAGGGAACCTGTCTGAGCCTCAAGTCATGCAGCAGTCTCTTATGCTGTTTGAAGACTCTGCTGGCAGGGTTTCCCAAGGGCATCCACATAGCCCTTCTCCAGGGGTGGAAGACATAGAATGCACTGACGCACAACCACTTATGTTTCCTGATGAGGACATGGGAATACCACCTCAGCACCTCTCTGATGATGACAAAACACAGGTGCCAACTGCTGCGTCTTTCTGCAGTGTGCAGACCGAAAAGGAGGCCAGGGAGGAAGACTGGGTGGAACACGATGCAGGGGACGATGAGGTCCTAGACCACATGGAATGAAGGTCGTGCCACTGACTTTCAGAGTTCGGAGGAAGAGGCAGTGAGACCGAGCCAACAGAGTAGCAAAAGTGGGAGCAGGTTGCAAAAGCAGAGCAGCCATCGCCAAAACAGTTCGCCTGCTACTGGCCACAGTCACCAGAGACCAAGCACCCCAAAGGAAGCTTCAAGGCGTTCCCTGGCATGGCACTTCTTCACACAATGAGCTGACGACAAGACCCGAGTGGTGTGCACGCTGTGCCATTAGAGCCTGAAACGAGGCATTAATGTTCTGAACCTTAGCACTACCTGCATGACCAGGCATCTACATGCGAGACACAGGCTGCAGTGGAGTAAGCACCTTCAAAACCAAGAAAGGGCTCGGGCGCCTCCTGCTCCCTCTTCTTCTGCTGCCTCGGCCTCTTCCTCGCCTCTGGAGGAATGTTGGCACCTGCCGCACAGCAAACAGAGGATGTGCCACCAACAACACCACCTCCGTCACCAAGCATCTCCACCATCTCACAAAACATTAAGAGAAAGTGTAAATTCCCACCTAGCCACCATCGATCCCTGGCCCTGAATGCCAGCATTTCTAAACTGCTGGCCTTTGAAATGCTGTCATTCAGGCTGGTGGAGATGGACAGCTTCAAACAGCTCATGTCGCTTGCTGTCTGTCATGGTCTTACCTCCTTGCTGTTGCCTTCGTTTGACATGTGCTGGCGGCCATCTTGGTTTCTGGGTTTTCTTGTAGCCTCCCACCCTGCGGCTCCTCCTTCCCACTGGGAGGAGCTGGATGCCTAGCTCATATATATAGGAGGTCTGTGGCTTCAGTTCCTTGCTTGGTCCTCCTGTGTTCACATGCTTCCAAGACTGCTGCTGCTTCTGGTTCCTGATCCTGGCCTCGTCTGACTACCCCGTTGGTTCCTGATTCCGGCTTCGTCTGACTACCCCGTTGGTTCCTGATTCCGGCTTCGTCTGACTACCCCGTTGGTTCCTGATTCCGGCTTCGTCTGACTACCCCGTTGGTTCCTGTTCCTGGCTTCGTCTGACTACCCTTCTGGTTCCTGACCTCTGTCTCCGCAAGACCCTGCTTCGGTTTAGCCATCCGTTCGGACTTTGCTACGGCTTGCTCTTCAATAAAACCTTCTTATTTTCCACTTATCTCTTGTTGTACGTCTGGTTCATGGTTCCATGACATTAGGACCAAGCCATGAATTCTGACGGTACAGGGCCACCCTCGCTACCTACGCTGGTTGCCAGACTTGATCAGCAGGATCACCTGTTGGGTCGGTTCGCTGTGGCGTTGCAAACCCTGCTTGAACGCACGGCTCATTTAGCTTCCGTTGCCGATGGGTCGGTTGTCGCTCCTGGGCCCGCTCCTACTGCCGCTCCGGTTGTTGCGCCAGAGTCTACCCTGACACCTGTTGCTGCGCCTGTGGTGTTTCAGGGTATGACCGGTTCTGCCCCCCTTCCACAGCGCTTTGGGGGAGAGCCAACTCAGTGCCGAGGTTTCCTTAACCAGGTGGGCATTTACTTCGAGTTGCTGCCACATGCCTTTCCTACTGAGAGATCAAGGGTGGGCTTCTTGATCTCGCTGCTCTCGGACAAGGCCTTGGCCTGGGCCAGCCCTTTATGGGAGAACAACAATCCGGTGGTTGCCGAGTTTTCCGGTTTTGTTGCTTCTCTTCGGAAGGTATTCAATGTGCCGGCTCGTGCTGCCTCTGCTGCGAAGCTCCTTATGTCCATCAGACAGGGTTCACGATCCGTAGCTGAATACGCCATTGAGTTTCGTACCCTGGCAGCAGAGGTGGGCTGGAATAATGAGGCTCTGGTCGCTGCTTTCTCTCATGGTCTCTCGGATGCCTTGAAGGATGAGGTTGCAGCTAAGGACCTACCAGTGGAGCTCGAGTCTCTTATTTCTTTCCTGATTTTGATTGACACCAGACTCAGGGAGAGACCTTCCTTTAAGGAGAGCCTGCGGAGGTCTCCTAACAGATTGGCGCCTACGTTTGCTGTCCCACCCGTGCCTCCCTCTCCTCCCACGCCTCCTGGGGATGACTTGTCTGGGGGTGAACCCATGCAGCGGGGGTTTGCTCGCCTGTCTGAGGGGGAGAGGGTACTCCGGAGACGCGAGGGCCGATGCATGTACTGTGGTCTCGGTGGGCATTTTCGGTTGGCATGTCCGAACCGTCCGGGAGAACGCTCGCACCTGAGGTCCTGTCGGGGGCAGATCTTGGGTGGAGTCTCCTCGTCCCCGGTTTCCCGTGTTGACAAACCACTGATCACGGTTGTCCTCTCCTGGGTCGGGGGCTCGGTGACGACCCAGGCGTTGGTGGACTCTGGTGCTGGTGGTTTGTTCATTGATAGAGTGTTCGTTGCCGCCAATTCCATTCCTCTGCAGCCTCGAGGTTCCCCACTGGCTCTTGAGGCGATAGACGGCAGACCCCTTCTGCCGCCACACGTGACTCATGAGACCCTTCCAGTGGGGATGGCCATTGGTGCCGTTCACAGAGAGTCGGTCTGTCTCCAGGTTATTTCGTCTCCACACTACTCGGTGGTCTTGGGGTACCCCTGGCTCCAGAAGCATAATCCGACTTTCGATTGGAGATCGGTCGAGATCCTCTCGTGGTCACCGCAGTGTGGGGCTAGTTGCATCCATGGGCCTGTCAAGTTGCTGTGTACTTCCTCGGACTCTCTGTTGCCTCCTGAATACGAAGAGTACCGGGATGTATTCGATAAGGTGCGCGCGGTTGCCCTACCTCCGCACCGCCCATACGATTGTGCCATAGAGTTACAATCCGGTGCCGTTCCTCCTCGTGGCAAAGTCTATCCACTGTCGGTAGCGGAGAATGAGGCCATGGAGGAGTACGTGAGGGAGGCGCTTTCACGCGGACACATTCGCAAATCCTCGTCCCCGGCAGGGGCTGGATTTTTCTTTGTGAAAAAGAAGGGCGGCGAGTTGAGGCCTTGCATCGATTACAGGGGTCTCAATCGCATCACGATCAAGAACGCTTACCCGATACCCTTGATTTCCGAGCTGTTCGATCGCCTCAAAGGGGCCACGGTCTTTACCAAACTCGACCTGAGGGCGGCATATAACCTGGTAAGGATCAAGGACGGGCGATGAGTGGAAGACCGCGTTTAACACCAGGACCGGTCATTATGAATCCTTGGTTATGCCCTTTGGGTTGTGCAATGCGCCCGCAGTCTTCCAGGAATTCATCAACGATGTTTTCCGTGACCTGTTGCAGCAGTGTGTGGTGGTCTATTTGGATGACATCTTGGTATATTCTGCATCCATGGAGGCCCACATTCTGGATGTCAGACGAGTGTTGCAACGCTTACGAGAGAACAAGCTGTTCGGTAAGCTTGAGAAATGCGAATTTCACCGATCCCAGGTAACCTTCTTAGGTTACATCATTTCCGCTGAGGGGTTCTCCATGGATCCTGAGAAGGTTTCGGCTGTCTTACAGTGGCCCCAGCCCAGTGGGCTTCGTGCCCTGCAGCGCTTTTTGGGCTTCGCCAATTATTATCGGAAGTTCATCAGGGACTTTTCCATGCTAGCCAAGCCTCTCACGGATCTGACCAGGAAGGGCAGTAATCCTCAGGTCTGGCCGCTCGAGGCCATCCGAGCTTTTGAGGCTCTAAAGTCCGCCTTTGTGTCGGCTCCGATTCTGTCGCATCCCAACCCTGGGTTGCCTTTTGTCCTCGAGGTGGACGCGTCTGAGACGGGAGTAGGCGCCCTCCTGTCTCAGCGTAGAACACCAGAGGGTCCTCTGCTTCCTTGTGGGTTTTACTCCCGGAAACTGTCTTCCGCGGAGTGCAACTATCAGATTGGTGACAGGGAGTTATTGGCCATCGTGCAGGCCCTTAAAGAATGGAGGCACTTGCTCGAGGGCTCGGTGGTTCCGGTTCTCATCCTGACGGACCACAAGAATCTGACCTACCTCTCTGAGGCCAAGAGATTGACACCACGTCAGGCCAGATGGGCTCTGTTCTTGTCACGTTTTAATTACGTGGTCTCCTACCTACCCGGCTCCAAGAACATCAGAGCGGATGCCTTATCACGGCAGTACTCCGAGCTGTCCGGGGAGGAGTCGATTCCGACTACGGTCATACCCCCGAATCAGATCCTGGCCGCTATTCGCACCAGCCTGACTTCTCCTCTGGGTGAGCAGATTTTGGCGGCTCAATCTGGTGCTCCCTCTGGGAGACCCAACGGCAGATGTTTTGTGCCTGAGGAGTTGCGCACTCGGTTGTTGCGAACCTACCATAACTCCAAGGCCGCGGGGCACCCTGGAAAGAATCAGCTGTCCTGGGCGGTTTCACGTCTGTTCTGGTGGCCTTCTCTACGTTCCGACATCGCCGCATATGTTGCGGCATGCTCCGTTTGTGCCCAGAGTAAGTCCCCTCGGCACCTTCCGTTGGGCCTTTTGCAACCCATAGCCACCGGGGAGCGTCCATGGTCACACCTGGGGATGGATTTCATTGTGGACCTCCCTGCATCCCGAGGCCATACGGTCATTCTCATGATTGTGGATCGGTTTTCCAAAATGTGCCACTGTGTTCCTCTCAAGAAGTTACCCTCTGCACAAGAGTTGGCCTCGATTTTTGCCAGGGAGGTCTTCCGGTTGCACGGTTTGCCCAAGGAGATTGTGTCGGATCGGGGGAGTCAGTTTGTGTCCAGGTTCTGGCGCGCCTTTTGCTCCCAGTTGGGGATTCATCTCTCTTTCTCCTCGGCCTACCACCCTCAGTCCAATGGGGCCGCAGAACGATCCAATCAGGCCTTGGAGCAATTCCTTCGTTGCTATGTCTCCGATCACCAAGACAATTGGGTTGACCTCCTGCCTTGGGCTGAGTTTGCCAGGAACACGGCGGTGAACTCTTCCTCTGGGACGTCTCCCTTCATGGCCAATTATGGGTTCCAACCTGCCGTGTTACCGGAGGTATTCTCTCCCCAGGATATTCCGGCTGTGGAGGATCACCTTTCCGTCCTACGTGCTTCTTGGGTACAGATCCAGAGGTCCCTTGAGGTCTCTGCGCAGCGCCAGAAACTCCAGGCTGATCGCAGACGAGCGCCCGCTCCTTCCTACCAGGTCGGAGACCGCGTATGGTTGTCCACCCGCAACCTCAACCTTCGAGTGCCCACTCCCAAGCTGGCGCCTCGCTTTGTTGGTCCCTTCCGAGTGCTTCGCAGGGTAAACCCGGTAGCCTATGCCCTTGCGCTTCCTCCTGGCATGCGGATCTCCAACGTGTTTCATGTCTCCCTGTTGAAGCCACTGGTGTGTAATCGTTTCACTTCCTCGATTCCTCGGCCTCGTCCGGTCCAAGTGGGCAATCGTGAGGAGTATGAGGTAAGCAATATCCTGGACTCACGCCTGGTCCGCGGCCGGGTGCAGTTTTTGGTCCATTGGCGTGGTTATGGTCCAGAGGAGCGTTCCTGGGTTCCCTCCGCAGATGTCCATGCTCCTGTCTTGCTCCGAGCCTTCCACGCACGCTTCCCTCAGAAACCGTTCCTTACTCCGCGGAGGAGGGGCCCTTGAGGGGGAGGTACTGTCATGGTCTTACCTCCTTGCTGTTCCCTTCGTTTGACATGTGCTGGCGGCCATCTTGGTTTCTGGGTTTTCTTGTAGCCTCCCACCCTGCGGCTCCTCCTTCCCACTGGGAGGAGCTGGATGCCTAGCTCATATATATAGGAGGTCTGTGGCTTCAGTTCCTTGCTTGGTCCTCCTGTGTTCACATGCTTCCAAGACTGCTGCTGCTTCTGGTTCCTGATCCTGGCCTCGTCTGACTACCCCGTTGGTTCCTGATTCCGGCTTCGTCTGACTACCCCGTTGGTTCCTGATTCCGGCTTCGTCTGACTACCCCGTTGGTTCCTGATTCCGGCTTCGTCTGACTACCCCGTTGGTTCCTGTTCCTGGCTTCGTCTGACTACCCTTCTGGTTCCTGACCTCTGTCTCCGCAAGACCCTGCTTCGGTTTAGCCATCTGTTCGGACTTTGCTACGGCTTGCTCTTCAATAAAACCTTCTTATTTTCCACTTATCTCTTGTTGTACGTCTGGTTCATGGTTCCATGACACTGTCCCACAGTACGTCGTTCCCAGCCGCCACTACTTCTCCTGGAGAGCCGTGCCCTCCCTGCACAACCAAGTATCGGATAAAATCAAGTGTGCACTGCGCAACGCCATCTGTGGCAAGGTCCACCTAACCACAGATACGTGGACCAGTAAGCACGACCAGGGACGCTATATCTCCCTAACTGCATACCGGGTGAACGTAGTGGCGGCTGGCCCTCAGGCAGAGAGCTGTTTGGCGCACGTCCTTCCGCCGGCAAGGATCACAGGGCATCATTATTTGCCTCCTGTTGCCTCCTTTTCCTACTCGGCTTCCTCCTCCTCTTCTACCACCTCCTCATCCGGCCAGCGACAGACCTTCACCACCAACTTGAGCACAGCCAGGGGTAAACATCAGCAGGCCATTCTGAAACTGATGTGTTTGGGGGACAGGCCCCACACCGTGCAGGAGTTGTGGCGGGGTATAGAACAACAGACCAATGAGTGGTTGCTGCCAGTGAGCCTCAAGCCCGACCTGGTGGTGTGCGATAATCTTCCACTTGTTGCAGCTCTGGGACTAGCCAGTTTGACGCACATCCCTTGCCTGGCGCATGTGGTAAATTTGGTGGTGAAGAAATTCATTCACAACTACCCCGACATGTCTGAGCTGTTGCATAAAGTGCGGGCTGTCTGTGCGCGCTTTCGGCATTCTCACACTGCTGCTTGCCTGTCAGCGCTGCAGGGTAACTTCGGCCTTCCCGCCCACCGCCTCATATGCGATGTGCCCACCAGGTGGAAATCCACCTTGCACATGCTGGAGAGACTGTTCGAGCAGCAGCAGGCCATAGTGGAGTTTCAGCTGCAGCACGCATAGGTGAGTCGCACTGCGGAACAGCACCACTTCACCACCAATGACTGGGCCTCCATGCGAGACCTGTGTGCCCTGTTGCGCTGTTTCGAGTACTCCACCAACATGGCCAGTGGCGATGACGCCGTTATCAGAGTTACAATACCACTTCTATGTCTCCTTGAGAAAACACAGAGCAATGATGGAAGAGGATGTGGCCCAGGATGAGGAGGAGGAAGAGGGGTCATCTCTAACACTTTCAGGCCAGTCTTTAAGAAGTGGCTCAGAATGAGGATTTTCGCAACAGCAGAGGCCAGGTACAAATTTGGCCAGCCAGGGCCCACTACTGGAGGACGAGGAGGAGGAGGATGAGGAGGAGGAGGATGGGGATGAAGCATGTTCACAGCAGGGTGGCATCCAATGCAGCTCGGGCCCATCACTGGTGCGTGGCTAGGGGGATACGGAGGACGCAGACAATACGCCTCCCACAGAGGACAGCTTGTCCTTACCTCTGGGCAGCCTGGGACACATGAGCGACTACATGCTGCAGTGCCTGCACAACAACTGCAGAGTTGCCCACTTTTTTTGAACATGTGCTGACTACTGGATGGCCACCCTGCTGTATCCCCGTTACAAAGACCATGTGCCGTCCTTAATTCCCTCACTGGAGCGTGATCGGAAGATGCGCGACTACAGGTGCAAGCTGGTAGATGCGCTCCTGAGAGCATTCCTGACTGACAAGGCGAAGGCAGAGGAGGAGCAAGAGGTCGCCAACGCAGCTGTGTCAGCGCCAGCACCTCAGAAGGCAGGGTTAGCATGGCCGACATGTGGAAAAGCTTTGTCACCTTGTGCAACAACCGGCCCCAACTGCTGATATGGAGTGTGTTAGCAGGAGGCAGCATTTGAACAATGTGGTGGAACAGTACCTGTGCACACAACTACACATACTGACTGATGGCTCTGCCCCATTCAACTTCTGGGTCTCCAAATTATCCACGTGGCCAGAGCTTGCCTGTATGCCTTGGAGGCGCTGGCCTGCCCTGCAGCCAGTGTACTCTCTGAACGTGTATTTAGCATGGCAGGAGGCGTCATTACAGACAGACGCAGCCGCCTGTCCACAGCCAACGTGGACAAGCTCACGTTCATTAAAATGAACCAGGCTTGGATCCTACAAGACTTGTCTGTCCCTTGTGCAGAATACACATTTATACCACCATCAAACATACATTCTTGTACTCAAGTCAAGTGCAATGATTCTTTGTTTTCTTTTTTTTTTACTTGTCCCAATATTTTGGGGGCTACCTACTCAATAAAAAAAATAAAAATAAAAAAAACATTGTTGTCTACCTGTTCTTCCTCCAGTGCTGCCTCCACCTACAACACCACATTCACCGCCTCCTCAATCTCCGACTCCATATCCACCTCCTTCTCTGAGTTGCAGGTTAATAATTTGTGATTTTTAGTTATTTTATTTCATAACATTTGTTTGCAGAACAGTTGCAATGCTCTTAAGCACATTTTACTGCATTTTACATCCCTCTAGCATTTTCAAGGATTATTTTAGAGCCATTTTAATTTAAAAAAGTGGCAATTTTAGTGCCCTAAATTGAAAAAAAATCTTATTTTCAATTGTCGGGTGACATTTTACTATTTTTGGCGTATATAAACCCCTGCTGTGCCTGGATGACAGAGGCCTAAATCTCTCAAAATCCTCTGTTGTATTGCTGGGTGACATGAACCCCTTTTGCTGTGAATGAACCCCTGCTGTGCCTGGGTGACAGAGGCCTAAATCTCTCAAATCGTCTGTTCTATTGCTGGATTGCTGGGTGACATGAACCCCATTTTGCCGTGAATGAACCCCTGCTCTGCATTGCTGACAGGGGCCTTAATCTCTCAAAATCCTCTGTTGTATTGCTGGGTGACATGAACCCCCTTTTGCCGTGAATGAACCCCTGCTCTGAATTGCTGACAGGGGCCTAAATCTCTCAAAATCCTCTGTTCTATTGCTGGGTGACATGAACCCCCTTTTGCCGTAAATGAATCCCTGCTGTGCCTGGGTGACAGGGGTCTAAATCTCTCAAAATCCTCTGTTGGATTGCTGGGTGACATGAACCCTCTTTTGTCGTGAATGAACCCCTGCTCTGCATTGCTGACAGGGGACTAAATCTAAAAAAAAATACGTTGTTGTTTTGCTGGGTGACATGTACCCCCTTTTGCCGTGAATGAACCCCTGCTCTGCATTGCTGACAGGGGCTTAAATCTCTCAAAATCCTCTGTTCTATTGCTGGGTGGCATGAACCCCCTTTTGCCTTGAATGAACCCCTGCTGTGCCTGGGTGACAGGGGCCTAAATCTCTCAAAATCCTCAGTTCTATTGCTGGATTGCTGGGTGACATGAACCCCATTTTGCCGTGAATAAACCCCTGCTCTGCATTGCTGACAGGGGCCTAAATCTCTCCAAATCCTCTGTTGTATTGCTGGGTGACATGTACCCCCTTTTGCTGTGAATGAACCCCTGCTCTGCATTGCTGACAGGGGCCTAAATCTCTCAAAATCCTCTGTTGTATTGCTGGATGACATGAACCCCCCTTTGCCGTGTATAAACCCCTGCTCTGCATTGCTGACAGGGGCCTAAATCTCTCAAAATCCTCTGTTCTATTGCTGGGTGACATGAACCCCCTTTTGCCGTAAATGGACTCCTGCTGTGCCTGGGTGACAGGGGCCTAAATCTCTCAAAATCTTTTGTTGTATTGCTGGGTGACATTGTAACATCCTGAAGTATGTCACTAAACTTCTGTCACCCGGCTTCATAATATGTTAAGTGTATATTTGTTATCATCCTGTGTAATCTTGCTTTGCATTTTCCATTTTATGTATTTTCTATGTCTGTTTGATATTATTGCTGTAATTTTCCATGTACACCAGCAGGTGGCAGCAGTATGTAGCAGGTCATAGTATCTCTAGCCTGGAATAGTCCATTCCAGGTTAGCTCCCCCCTTTCTGAGGAGGAGTGGAATGTTCCCACTTCCTACCTCATGGGGAGGAAGGAAAGTTCTAGGTAGTGTACCAGCCACCCCGGCTAGGAGTAGGTTGTGTTAGTAGGAGCTCCCAGAATCAGGGATCCCAACCCTGGATTCTGCCTCGGCTGAGGCAGGGATCCATCTTCCCAGTCTGAGTCACCCTTCCCAGTCTGAGTCACCCATCTCAGCTGGTTGACAAAGAAAGCAACCATCTACAGAACTATAGATCTCCAGGAAGAAGACATCATACCCTGCGAGCAGTCCTGTAAGTACAGATCCAAAGACAAAGTGAAGATAGATACCTCTTCAGCTAGTCAGGCCCAAACAAAGCAGACTAAAGATAGAGCAGAAGATAGATACCTGCCAGATTCTACTAGGCGTATGTACAAGAAGCAGAATAGATAAATTCCTGCCACATATTGCCAAAACCTGCTGGGACCCAAGACATGCTGTAACTTGTATGGATCAAAGCTGCATATCACCAAGTAAACTCAAGTTGGACTTTATTACCCGTTTGGATCTCAATTATTCCTCAATTACTCCTGCTAACCACACTCAATTTTATTGCAAGTGAGCCAAGATTCAGGAGTCCAGCCGTACCAAGGTAGGAGACACCGTTGACATTATACCTACTGCTATACAGAGACATTTTCCCCCTCTGGCATTCCTCACCTGGTATATGAGCTATAACATCTTAAAGGGCCCTGCTACAGTACCTGCGCAAGCTGCAATTGCCATCACAAACTCTTACACATATATATACTGACCCACTGCATAGCAACCCTACTGACCCAGTGTCCTGCTCATTGCAAAATGAACCCCCTTTTGCCATGAATGAACCCCTGCTCTGCATTGCTGACACGGGCCTAAATCTCTCAAAATCCTCTGTTGTATTGCTGGCTGACATGAACACCCTTTTGCCACGAATGAACCCCTGCTGTGCCTGGGTGACAGGGGCCTAAATTTCTTAAAATCTTCTGTTCTATTGCTGGGTGACATGAACCCCATGTTGCCGTGAATGAACCCCTGCTCTGCATTGCTGACAGGACCTAAATCTCTCAAAATCCTCTGTTGTATTGCTGGCTGACATGAACACCCTTTTGCCACGAATGAACCCCTGCTGTGCCTGGGTGACAGGGGCCTAAAGCTCTCAAAATCTTCTGTTCTATTGCTGGGTGACATGAACCCCATTTTGCCGTGAATGAACCCCTGCTCTGCATTGCTGACAGGGGCCTTAATCTCTTCCGCTTTGGGGACACCTATTACCAACAATTACGTGGTGTGGCCATGGGTTCGAACGTGGCACCCACCTATGCCAATATGTTCAAGGCAGAGGTTGAGGACAGACACATTTATAGATCACCCCTGTACAGGGGGGCCCTATGCTGGTGGCGCTACATCGACGACATCTGTCTCATGGTGAACTACAACAGTTCTTTCAGTTTCTCAATAATATGGTACCAGGGTTGGGGTTCACCATGACAGCTTCGCCAGTCTCCTTGCAGTTCCTGGATGTACTGGTACATCTCAGGAACGTGACAATTGAGACGGACATTTTTCACAAACCGACAGACAGAAATAATTTACTGGAGTTTAGTAGCAACCACCCACGACGGATGGTGGAATCATTGCCCTGGAGCCAGTTGTTGAGGGTGAGACGGGTGGTATCGGGGGATGAGCTGTTTGAGAAGAGAGTGGATGAGATGGGGAAGAAACTCCTTGTTAGGGGTTATCCACGGAAATTAGTGGAGAGGATCTCACAAAGAGTTGGGTTGGTTGGCCGCGAGTCCACGTTCCAGGGAAAGAAGAAGGACAGGGACCTCAAAACGATCCCGTTTGTTTCCATATTTGGAGCCAACAGTAGAGACATAGCCCGCATTATACGTAAAGAATGGCACATTTTACAGAAAGGGCTACCCGCAATAGATGAATTTGAGAGTTTTCCCATAATGGCATACAAGAGAGGTGCCAACCTACGTGATAAATTGGTAAAAACCGAGGTTGGGGATCCCCGTGGGGATGGGCAGAGGTATCTGGCGCCAAGGAAATTGGGATGTTATCCCTGCCTTGGCTGTTGCAACTGCGGCAACATGGTGAAGGGAGATACCTTTGCCCATCCCTACAGTGGCAAAACCTAAAAGATTAATAATTTTTTTACATGCAGATCATGGGACGTGGTATACATGATCACGTGGCCTTGTGGCCTCATCTATATAGGTGAGACCACAATGGAAGCCCGTGAGCGTATCAACTCTCATAAGAGTAACATCAGAAGGGCCCAGATTGACAAGCCTGTGGCGAAACACTTCCTGAGGTGTGGACACTCGGTCAACCAGCTCAGATTCCGAATCATCGATTCGGTTGGCAAATTGAGACGTGGGGGAGACAAAGATCGGATCCTACACAAAAAAGAACTCAAGTGGATCTTTGAAATGAGAGCACTCCAACCCTATGGGATGAACTTAGGTTTCTATGTGGGGAATGTGTAATGGATCCGAGTGACTGTTTATTGTAATCTGCTATCTGTATAGTGTCTTTTTGTGGATTGTTGTTTTTTTTACCATTTTCACATGCACTTCATTTTCCAGCCTACACTGCGACATGGTGCATTTGTCCCCTCTGTGGGCCTTCCCACTTAGATCCCTGACGAGTGTGCGGGATTCCCGGCATGCGCGTCGGGGACACGGATGGATAGAGGCCCCCTGAGCGTCTTTGACAACGCAGTGTTGACTGGATGGAGCTAGGGAGGAGTTTGGGCGTCACTTCGGTCGGGTATGCGACTGGTGACCTGGAGACTGTTTGACTCCACCTCCCCAGACAGTCTCCCTGCGTGCCGGATGACACGGGTAAGGCGATCTATGTTGGACTGGGTGCTGTGCATAGTTAATCGCCTCTGAGAGAGAAGGCCCTGCCGCCGATGTCCGCGACACGACTGTGGTGATTCGCTGCGTCACGACGGAGCGGTGGGTGGATGGTTCCACATGTGTCCCTAGCAACGATGCGCTGAGAGGAGGAGGAGTGGGAGGAGTCCCGATGACACCATGATCACGTAGACGGAGCAGCTGATAATCAGGTGACTCGGAGACGGCCATGTGATGACATGGCCCGCCCCCTCTGACATGCGCACTGGTTGTTATAGGACGCTCGGGAGACATGCACCATGCAGGTATGTGGGGGGCTGGGGTATATGCCTGTAGTGGGCGCATACTATGACACTATATATGAGCACTTATGTTCACATTTATGATGTTAATAGCACTTCGCCGATGGGGCGATTGGCCACATCTGTGAGAGTGGGCGTGGTTTTTAATACTTAAGCATGATCCTTTAGAGCACATATTGTGTTTGATAAAGGCTGTGGGTCAGCCAAAACGAAACTACCTTTTGCATGTGTATTCACTGTAGCGGCTCCCAATAAAGGGACATTTTATACCGGACATGCTGCCTCCATCTCTATTTATTGTCTACCTCTGGAGTGACAGTGCCACCTGCCACCCCGCAAACAGAGGATCTGCCAGCAACACCACCACTTGGGTCACCAAGCATCTCCACAATGTCCCACGGAAGCGTTCAGCTCTCCATCTCCCAAACAATGGAACAGAAGAGGAAGTACTCCCCTACCCACCCGCGATCCTTGGCCCTAAATGAAGGCATTTCAAATTGTCTGGCCTTTGAAATACTGTCATACCGTCTGGTGGGGACAGAGAGTTTTAAAAGCCTTATGGCGGTGGCTGTCCCACAGTACGTCGTGCCCACCCGCCACTATTTTTCCAGGCGTGCCATCCCTTCCCTGTACAACCAAGTGGGGGACAAAATCAGGTGTGCACTGCGCAACGCAATCTGTGGCAAGGTCCACCTAACTACGGATACGTGGATCAGTAGGCAGGGTCAGTAACGTTATATCTCCATAACAGCACACTTGGTAAATACAGTGCGGCTGGGCCTGAGGCTGATAGCAGTTTGGCGCATGTCCTTCCACCACCGAGGATTGCAGGGCACTTTCAGTTTGCCTCCTGTTTCTTCCTCCTTCTGCTCCGCTTCCTCATCCTCTATCGGCTCCTCATCCGGTCAGTGTAACACCTTCACCACTAATTTCAGCACAGCTAGGCGAAAACGACAGAAGGCAGTTTTAAATCTTATCTGTTTGGGGGAGAAACCCCACACCGCGCAGGAGCTGTGGACGTGCCTTGAACAACAGACCGATGAGTGGTTGGTGCCAGTGAGCCTCAAACCCGGCCTGGTGGTGTGCGATAATGGGCAAAATATCGTAGCAGCTCTGGGACTAGCCGGTTTGACGCACATCCCTTGCCTGGCGCATGTGCTGAATTTGGTGGTTCAGAGATTCCTTAAAAATTACCCCGATATGTCAGAACTGCTGCATAAAGTGCGGGCCGTCTGTGTGCGCTTTCGGCATTCTCACCCTGCTGCTGCTCGCAATTGCTCATTGTTGTATTTTGATATTTCCCAAACTTTTGGAGTGTACCCTAATAAAAATAATAATATTTAATTCAAACCAAACACCATTGTTGGCTACCTCGTCCCCCACCACTGCTTCCACCTCCACTGCTAGGTCCACCGCCTCCTCAAACTCCTAATCCATATGGACCTCCTCCTCATAAATCAAGATACATTTTACGTATTTTCCGTATTTTATTTTATGTAATTTCACCAACGACTATTCATTCAGCCAAGGATGGGGACGGATCTGGTGCTCTGGCGACGCTACATTAATGACATTCTTTTTGTCTGGCAAAGTGGAAATGAAAGCTTACAATCTTTCTTGGGAGATATAAACTCCAATGATAGGAACTTAAAATTCACAGGTACAACAAGTCAGTCAAATATTGAATATCTGGACTTGAATATTAGTATCCTAAATCAAACCCACTGCCAGAAATAGTTTTATTTTATTTAATAGTTGCCACCTCCCAAGCTGGTTAACCAACATCCCACAGGGGCAATTTAGAAGGGTAAAAAGGAATTGCACATTAGAAGAACAATTTGACTTGGAGGCGAATAAAATAAGAGACAAGTTTCTGGAGAAAAATTACCCTACTGAGATTTTAGATAAAGCACTACAACAAGTCAAAAACATGGACAAGAAGTCTTTTTTCGAAGATAAAGTAACACAACAATCAGATCCCGCCCAAGAAACCATACGGATGATCCTGCCCTTCAGTGACGATTACAAGAAAATACGTCAGATTGTGACAAAACATTGGTATTTGTTACAGAAGGACAAGATTATAGGTACACTAATGCCACAAAATCCAAAAATAACGTTTTCAAAGGCCCCGAACCTTGGTTTGAAGGTGGCCCCTACAGTTAAGAAACAACTAAATAGGGAATCCACCATTTCAAGCTGGATAGGCCTATAAGGCTTCTTTAGTTGTGGTATATGTGGTAACTGTAAAGTAACATCTTTTCAAAAAAGAACTAAGGAACTAGTGTCCACCAATAATAATCATCGTAATCTAATTTTGGATTGCCTGACATGTAGTTCTGAAAATGTATTCTACGCTATAGAATGTCCGTGTAAACGGTTATACATTGGTAGGACAAAGAGATCGCTAAAAAAGCGAATTTCGGAACACATAAATAACATACGGAAGGGATTTGAAAACCATTCATTATCACATCATTTCAAAATCAGCCATAATCAGGACCCCTCAGGCATGAAGTTCCTTGCGATAGATAAAGTGGAAAGAGAGTGGAGAGGAGGCAATCATATAGAAAGAATCTCTAGACTCGAAACCAAGCAAATTTTTGAATTCGACACCCTGATACCCAAGGGCATTAATGCAGAATTTGAGCTCTTTGGATTTTTATGAATTCAGTGGGCATCCATGTGTCGATGACAAACCGCGTTTTTGTTTCACTGCACTCGGTTTCTCCTCTACACATGGGTCTCCACTTTTACACAACCCTCAAGCCAGCATTGTTTGTGCATATTATTAAAGTTTTCGTATTTATATCAATAATGTTTTGGATGTTATAATTATGCAAATTTTTTATATTCTATCATTTTAATTTGAATGTTTTAACTTGTTTTATTAGCTTATTAGCTAAATGGTGGGTACCTGTCTTTTGTCCGGGTTTAAGGAAAAAATAAAAAATGAAAAAACGCACAGGAGCCGCATCAGAAACGCATATTGCTAGAGTGCGTTTTTTCTTTAGGAGATGCATAAATTCAGAATATATAAATGGATGGAATTGTAGAACTACGTTGTATTGCTAAGGGTTGAAAAATATGTGTTTAAGGTTTAGTTTGTTCAGCATGATATTGTGAACAAGACTGAGTAATAATGATGGACACCTGAGTAAATCGACGAACAGGATCTGACATTTTGAGGAGTGACCAATGAGACCATGGAAGATTCAGTAAAAAAGAGGGGTTTTAGAAGGGGTGATGCATACCACTGAGGAAGGGGCACAACGTTGGACCCCGAAACGCGTCTGGTGCTACACCCCCCATCTTTGTTACTGAAAGACCCAAGTACCTATAATCGACCATTTCAACAGACCAGAGGTGGACCTTATATCGACGAAAGTCTCTGTTATAATACCACTGTGGAACTTTCACCAAAAGGCCGAGATTCACTGGCCTAAGCAGTGACGACAAATCGATTTGCAGAGCCGTCTCCAATCTCCCGATTAAACAAGTGCTGTACCAACTATAGGCATATTCGGTGGAGTGAGAATTTCTCAAGGTCTGGACGAAAACCTCAGTCGACTATAAGATAACGAATTTCTACTTGCAAGTTACTTTGCAGCGGGACGCAGCTACCCAATCTGTTCCGGCGGCACGCCACCGTAATTAATTGTGGGACATTCAGTCTTGGTCTCAATTCATCGATACTCAGTGTGAGACAGTGACAGGTCTCACGCAGGTTAGAGGCAAGGAAGGGGTGGATAGTTCGGTCCACACCTCTATTCCACCACAGGTGAGACCAGCTGGAAGTAATCAGGCTGGCACAAAGCACCTCTCAGGGTGTCAGCAAGGGGGAGTGTGCTGCCTGTGGACAGAGGCCTGGAGGCTCTGTGTGGTCCCAGCCAGGAGGGCTGAGAGACCACTATTCCCCATGTGTGCTTAGACACTGTAATGGAGGCAGTGGGCGTACTGTGCTCTGTACAGCCATGAGGCTGTGGGACATTGGCTGAGAAAGCCGCTTGTGTTCATAGGGTGTGAACAAGGACTTAGGTGAGCCAGGAAACTCTGGGTTAGTTAGAGCCTAGCCGGGCAAGTGTTTATTATTTTATGTGGATGTCATATGCGTTAGGTGAAGCTGCGACTTCATGATAACCTGTATTGGTTAGAGTGTGCGCAATAAATGCACGGTTTGGACCTGAAACCTGGTGTCCAAAAGTCGTATCTGTGAGAATGACCCCCAAATAAGAGGCGATCCCTTACATCAGGTACAAATATTTTTATAGCTGTACACAAACATTGGATGGAATAACTCATTGACTATGATAGTGAGGATTATCGATTATTTTGCTTTCCATAGCATCGAATACGCAGTCGATTTTTTAATAGCTATAACACTGCTACCACTTTTATATGAATTATTGATATCTGTCATCGATTTTTTTATTGATATTTTATTGTCTAAGATTGTATATATAATTGAACTTGTTATGACAGCATTTTATTATACTTTATAGCCAATTTATCTACTAAATAAAAGCATTTAATTGTTCTAACCACATGGTCAAGGTTTCTTGAGTGCCCTGTTTTCCACATATTTACTATTCATTTCACCAATTTGTCTGTTACATTTTCGGGTAAAATTCACCAATTTTTGGGTGTGATATACCCCTGCTCTACGTAGTAGACAGGTAACATTTCACAAATTTGTCTGTTACATATTTGGGTGAAATCCACCAATTTTTGGGTTTGATATACCCCTGCTGTACCTAGTAAACAGTTAAAAACATTTCACTAATTTGTCTGTTACATTCTTGGGTGACATTTGCCCATTTTTGCCGTGATTAAACCCCTGCTCTGCATAGGTGACAGGGAATTAAATTAAAAAAATTCTTCTTTAATTCAATGCTTAAACTTTAACAACTTGTCCCACATTTGCGCTTCAATAATTTGTCCCACTTTTCCACTCTATCATATTTAATATCAAACAATCAACCTCCCTTGGATGTGGTATCCCTTTCTCACGCTCCTTCTTTGGCATGGAACCCTGATTCGTCGCTAACCGTGATCAACATGGTAGCCGCAGAAAAGAACATCGAAAGTTGATAGAGAAGATATCCAATTGGATCGTGGACATCACAGGGACGTGTGACATGGTGGAGCAGTATGTGTGCACACGCCTACAAGTACTGACTGATGGGTCTGCCCCCTTCAACTTCTGGGTCTCCAAATTGGGCACATGGCCTGAGCTTGCCCTTTACGCCTTGGAGGTGCTGGCCTGCCATGCAGCCAGTGTATTGTCTGAAAGTTTGTTTATCACAGATTATATCTCCCAATCTTTTGGGGTGTACCCTAATTAAAAATAAAAAAAAGTAAAACAAAAAAAACTGTGTAGGCTACCTCCTCCTCCTCCACCGCCACTTCCACCTACACCGCCACATCCACTGCCTCCTAAACCTTCTGTACCATATAGATCAAGATTATAGTTTTTTATTTTTACGTATTTTATGTTATTTGATTATATTTCCCTATCCGAGTGATGGGCAAACTGCGGCCCTCTAGCTGTTGTAAAACTACAAACCCCATCATGCCCTGCTGTAGGCTGATAGCTGTAGGCAGACTGGGTATACCGGGAGTTGTAGTTTTACAACAGCTGGAGAGCCGCAGTTTGCCCATCCCTGCCCTATCCACATGTGTTTGCAGAGTACTTGTCATGCTCTTAACCACATTTTGCTGGCATTTGCAGCCCTCTAGCCCTTTCCATTACATTTTTAGAACCATTTTAGTGTTCAAAAGTTTGAGTCCCCATTGACTTCAATAGGGTTCGGGTTCGGGGTCAAGTTCGGGTCCCGAACTCGAACTTTTTTGTGAAGTTTGGCCGAACCCTTCGAACCCGAACATCCAGGTGTCCGCTAATCTCTAGTAGAGTGTTTACTGGCCCAAAATAATACAGCCAAGACCTGTGCCTTTTCTTTGATTAACCATGTATTTTCCAGATTTGGGTTACCGTTAAGGATTGATTCAGACCATGGATCACACTTTGTAAGTGAGGTAATAACGAAGATGTGGAAGATCTTGAGTGTGAAGAGAAGATTACACATTGCCTATCGGCCAGCATCTAGTGGACCGTTGCGCGATATAACCAGTCAATTGTCAACATCCTTAAGAAATATGCCCCGTGAGGAAGTGCATAGCGAAACGATCGTCGGGCGCTACGCTCCAGGCTGGTCAGTACTCAATATTACTATTTCTAGCAGTGTTATTTTAGGCTCTGCATATGTTTGTCACCGTTCCTCACTATGTATAGTGATGGGCGGTGAATTTGCATCACATGGACTCAAGTTTGCCACTTGAGCCTTATGTTATTATGCTACCATGTTTAATTATACTAGTCCCTGATGTCTGGAGTTTATTATAGTTGTCAAACTCCAGCTTTTTCATGTTTGCTGCTATATGTATTTTAATATATTTGATTAATGTTATGGGTGTATATGTGGATTTTCCAACAAATTATTAAAGTCTCTATTTTTGTTGCGTGGTGCTTTTGAGCTTGATAGGGGTTGTTAAGGAGTCTGGTAAAGACTGGGATATAAAGCTGCCCTTAGTGCTCATGGCTATTAGAGCCACTCCAAGTGCTGCAACCAAGATGTTACTTTTAAAGTAGAGGACGGGAAGGAGAATGATACTTCCGCAAAATCTGTTGTATCGCACATCAGATCATTACCTGATCGATGCAGCTACAACACATTAGTATGTGGAAGACCTTCGTAAGTATTTTCAACATGCGTTTGCTTTTGCACAGAAGTAACATAGTAACATAGTACATAAGGCCGAAAAAAGACATTTGTCCATCCAGTTCGGCCTGTCATCCTGCAATTGATCCAGAGGAAGGCAAAAAAACCTGTGAGGTAGAAGCCAATTTTCCTCACTTCAGGGGAATAAAAAATTCCTTCCCGACTCCAATCAGGCATTCAGAATAACTCCCTGGATCAACGATCTCTCTCTAGTAGCTATAGCCTGTAATATTATTACACCCCAGAAATACGTCCAGGCCCCTCTTGAATTCCTTTATTGTACTCACCATCACCACCTCCTCAGGCAGAGAGTTCCATAGTCTCACTGCTCTTACCGTAAAGAATCCTCTTCTATGTTTGTGTACAAACCTTCTTTCCTCCAAGCGCAGAGGATGTCCCCTCGTCACAGTCACAGTCCTAGGAATGAATAGATGATGGGATAGATCTCTGTACTGACCCCTGATATATTTATACATAGTAATTAGATCTCCCCTCAGTCGTCTTTTTTCAAAAGTGAATAACCCTAATTTTGATAATCTTTCAGGGTACTGTAGTTGCCCCATTCCAGTTATTACTTTAGTTGCCCTCCTCTGGACCCTCTCCAACTCTGCTATGTCTGCTTTGTTCACTGGATCCCAGAACTGTACACAGTACTCCATGTGTGGTCTGACTAATGATTTGTAAAGTGGTAGGACTATGTTCTCATCACGGGCATCTATGCCCCTTTTGATGCAACCCATTATCTTATTGGCCTTGGCAGCAGCTGCCTGACACTGGTTTTTGCAGCTTAGTTTGCTGTTTATTAAAATTCCTAGATCCTTTTCCATGTCAGTGTTGCCGAGTGTTTTACCATTTAATAAGTATGGGTGACTTGCATTATTTCTTCCCATGTGCATAACTTTACATTTGTCAGTGTTAAACCTCCTCTGCCACTTATCTGCCCAAGCCTCCAATCTATCCAGATCGCTCTGTAGTAGTATACTGTCCTCTTCAGTGTTAATTACTTTACAGTTTAGTGTCATCTGTGAAAATTGATACTTTACTATGCAAACCTTCTACAAGATCATTACTAAATATATTGAAGAGAATAGGGCCCAATACTGACCCCTTAGGTACTCCACTAGTGACAGTGACCCAATCTGAGTATGTACCATTAATAACCACCCTCTGTTTTCTATCATTGAGCCAGGTACTTACCCACTTACAGACGTTTTCTCCCAGTCCGAGCATTCTCATTTTATATACTAACCTTTTATGTGGTGCAGTGTCAAATGCTTTGGAGAAGTCCAGATACACGACATCCATTGATTCGCCGCTGTCAAGTCTAGAACTTACCTCCTCACAGAAACTGATTAAATTAGTTTGACATGACCGATCCCTCACGAAGCCATGCTGATATGGCGTTATTTGCTTATTTCCGTTAAGATGCTGTAACATAGCATCTCTCAGAAAACCTTCAAACAGTTTACCCACAACAGATGTTAAACTTACCAGCCTATAGTTTCCAGGCTCTGTTTTTGGACCCTTTTTGAATATTGGCACCACATTTGCTATGCGCAAATCCTGTGGGACATTCCCTGTCAGTATAGAGTCTGCAAATATCAGAAATAAGGGTCTGGCTATGACATTACTTAATTTCCTTTAGGATACGGGGGTGTGTGCCATCTGGTCCTGGTGATTTGTCTTTTTTAATCTTTTTATGTCGCTGTTGTATTTCTTCCTGGGTCAGACAGGACACTTTTAATGGGGAATTTATTTCAACATTCAGCATGTCATCTGACAGTTTATTTTCCTCAGTGAATACATTGGAGAAAAAAATATTTAACAGCTTTGCTTTCTCCTCGTCGCTCTCTGCGACTCCCCCCTCAAGGAGGACCTTAAGAAAGCCGCCGTAACTAATAAAACTTATTACGATTTGAAAACTACCAAGAAGGAGTATTAGGTAGGAGATAGAGTGTATGTCTACAATTTTGTCTTCTTTTTGTTGTCTAACTTAGCGCAGATCACAAGCTCTCTTTAGCTTGGTATTTATGATAATAGGTTAGAATTTCCTCCTTTACATATTCTAATTTATTCACATAAATAATATAGAATGTTAATCGGAGACAGGAAAAATATACCGACAGAGTGGGTAGAAAACACAGAAGACATGCAAATAATCTATTCACGTGTCATCTCTGTTTTGTATCCACTCCTTCTTTTTGGCTTTAGCAATACTGATGGATTATTGACCAAATGCTGACCAAGTGAACTTGGATGCTCAACAGACAGGATGTGTTTTTTAGGAAAGGGGGGGGGGTTATTGTTCTGATGGATCAGAGGAAGGGCTAAATAATCTGTGACGTCAACACAAACTTACTGCTGACACCCTGTCCAGTCTGTCAGGGGGGCTCTACTATTCTAAGCGTTTATTTGAACAGGTTCTCTAGACATCTATGTGGGATGAGCTGGCGACAGTGTAAAAGGAATGCGCTTTTTCACGCTACAGTAGGATCTTAGGCCTCTGTACGGTTCTTTCTTTATTAGGGATGGCCTTGCGGTTCGCCCGGCGGTCATTTCGCGGCAAACTTTGCTCGTCTGCTGTTCGCCGAACGTGCAAACATATGGCGATATTCACGCCCGTCATATTCTTTTACATTGTGAAGAACTTTTACCCATGACACATCCATCAGATGGAACAGGACAGCCAATTGAGACATTTCAGCACATGGACATACCCCCTACCTTATAAATAAACCTGATATGGGCGCCATTTTACATTCAGTCTTTTGCCAGTGTAGGGAGAGGTTGCTGTGTGGAGCAGGTGTCACAAATATTTAGACAGCACTCCTTTGTTGGTGATAATTAAATTATTTTAATTCATGTTATTTCAGCCGGAATAGGTGGTTTGTCAGTTGCAACGTTTCAGGCGTAATAATCGCCCTTCATCAGGCACTCTGAGGACCACACTAGGTATACAGCACCAACAAAGGAGTGCTGTCTAAATATTTGTGACACTTACAAGTTCTGGAGGTGGAGCTTTAGAACACAACCCGGACGTGCACCCACCCTCGCCATTCTATGAATAGAGTGCTGTGGCCTATTTTTCTGTAAAAGCTGTGTGGAGTAGGGACAGACTGTTAGCGACACAAAACGGTAGCTAATAGGGTCACAAAAATAATTTTAGGTGTGCTATCGATAGGTATGACATATTGAAGGGTGTAATATACGCATAATATACTTTCTAACAAAGAAATTATATTATAGTGCAATTGTATTGTGCAGCAGTTGTGTGCGGTTCTGCTGCGATACTGCAGCTACACAGAGTGCCAAACGCTATTGGAACCAATAATTTCTACTAGTGTAATTTACCAGTTGCCCCTAAAAAAAAACTGATTGAAGCAGGGGTGTTATATACCAATAATATACTTTCTATATAGTGCATTTAGGTAGTGCAGCATTTGTTTGCAGTTTTGCTGCATTACCGCATCTACACAGAGTGACAAACACTATTGGAACCAATCATTTAAACTTTTGTGATTTACCAGCCTGCTGGCCACAGGTTGCCTGTTAATTCTAGGTTCCTGGCTATATGTTGGACTACTGAATACTACCTGATCCTGTTCCCTGACGATCCTTTGCCTGCTCCTCCTGTACTGTGCATCTCTCCTGGTATCCTGACCCCAGCTTCCACCTGACGATTCTTTGCACACGCCTGTTGTACTTCATTTCTCTCCTGGTATTTGACCTCGGCTTTTCCTGACTATTCTCTTCTCATTCCTTAGTACTGCGTAGCTCTCTAGGTAGTGACCCAGTCCGTTCAAGTTCCGTTATTTGTCTTGTCTGTCTTCCCAGCATGTATTCTAAGTTAGGGACTGCCGTCTAGTTGTCCCCTGTCATTAGGACTTGTGAGGCAAGTAGGCAGGGCCAGGGGTGAGGGTGGAGCGCAGTGGTCACTATCCTCCCCCCTGTGTGTAGTGTACGTGACCGTCATAGATTAACAGGCCATAACCTAACCACTTTATCATGAATACTCTTGTGACCCCGACTAACCATGTCTCTAACCTGATGCAGATGGTGCAGGAGCTAGGGGAGAGACTCTGTTCTTTTGAGCTAGGGCAAGGAACTTCCATCCCTCAGGCCTCCAGTCCGCATTTAGAGCCCCAGAATAAGCTTCCTGAGCTCTTTTCTGGAGAACGGAAGAAGTTTCTTTCCTTTAAAGAAAATTGTAAACTTTTTTTTCCGTTTGCACCTAGTATCCTCTGGCCCAGAGAGTCAACGCGTGGGCATTGTCATTTCCTGGTTACATGGTGATCCCTAGGACTGGGCATTTTCTTTACCTGCTGACGCCAGTTGTTTAACATCAGTGGAGGTTTTTTTTCAGGCCCTGGGTACCCTGTATGATGAACCAGACAGGACACTGGTAGCCGATACTGCTCTAAAGGTTCTGGTTCAGAGCGATCTACCTGCGGAGGAGTATTGCACCCAATTCAGAAGGTGGTGTGTTCCCTTAGAATGGAATGAACTAGCACTTAAGAGTCAGTTCAGGTCAGGTCTGTCTGATAACTTAAAGGATCTTCTAGTGAGTTATCAGCTTCCAGAGACTGTAAAGGAGATGATGACCCTTGTAGTCCAACTTGACCGACGGGTTAGAGAGAGACGACAGGAACGACAGTTCTCTCCTCAGGTGGTGGTCCAGCCTGAGGTCTATCCCAGAAACAAAGCTGAGGTCTCTACCGAAGAACCCATGCAGGTCGGCATGACTCAAGGGAATCTGCGCTGCAGACGTGGTGTGTGTTTTTACTGCGAAGATCCTGACCATTGGATCAACCAGTGTCCTATGAAGGCCCTCTCCGTTAAGTCTCCCAAGGCAAGGCAACCTAAAGACCAGGTACACCCTGATATTACGAAATGTAAGCTTTTGGTACCTATAACAATATCTCTGGGGGTTAATAAATGGCCGGGTAAGGCCTTTATTGACTCTGGTTCAGCGGCCAGCTTTATTGACTGAGTACGCCATTAGACTGGGTATTCCAATTTTTTCTCTTCCTACACCTATCCATGTCATGGCTATTGATGCCACTCCCCTGATAGGTGGTACAGTGAGTTCATGTACCTCAGAGATTTCTTTACCGTGGGGGTGTGCTACTCTGGAAAATGTTCCCTCTTAGTCCTGGAGATCTTACCGGTCGAGGTGGTACTAGGGTTGCCTTGGCTCTGATTACACAATCCCACTATTGATTGGTCTAGGGGGGAGTTGGTGAAATGGGGACCTAAGTGTGACTCGTGCTTGTCTGTGGTACAAGATGGGGTCTCAGTAGAATCTGATATATTACCCAGGGTCATTAGGGAATATTCTGATGTGTTCTCATCACCTACCCCGGAGGTTCTACCACCCAATAGACCTTATGATTGCGCCATAGAGTTATTACAAGGCGCCAGGTTTCCTAAGGGGTGTATTTATAATCTCTCCAAGCCCGAACGCAAAGCCATGGAGGATTATATTAAGGAAAGCCTCGGTAAGGGGCATATTAGACCTTCTGTCTCTCCTATGGGAGCAGGGTTTTTCTTCATTAAGAAGAAGGATGGTGGTCTTAGGCCTTGTATCGATTACCGGAAATTGAATAAGATCACTATCCAGAATAGATACTCTCTCCCATTGATTCCGGATTTATTTAACCAGGTTCTAGGGGCAACCTGGTTTTCTAAGATTGACCTGAAAGGGGCATATAATCTAATCCGAATCAAGGAGGGAGACAAATGGAAGACGGCGTTCAATACTCCAACAGGACACTTTTTGAATATCAGGTTATGCCTTTTGGACTCAGCAATGCCCCAGCTGTGTTCCAAAACTTTATGAACAATATTTTTAGGTAAATTTGTCATTGTCTATCTTGACGACATTTTGATATTTTCTCCTGATTTCAAATCTCATGTGTCTCATGTTAGACAAGTATTAGAGGTGTTGAAGGAGAATCAGTTGTCCGCTAAACAAGAGAAATGTGTCTTTGGTGTACAGGAGATACGGTTTCTAGGGCATGTCCTGATCCCTCAAGTCTTCAAGATTGATCCTGGTAAGGTACTAGCTATTAAGGAATGGGTAAGGCCTTCACATTTCCGCTTTACTCTTTTGGCCCACATTTGGGCTTCTGTAATTTGTACCACATTTGCGCTTTAACAGCTTTTCCCACATTTCCACTTTACTCTTTTGGCCCACATTTGGGCTTCTTTAATTTGTACCACATTTGCTCTTTAACAGCTTTTGCCACATTTCCGCTTTACTCTTTTGGCCAACATTTGGGCTTCTGCAATTTGTACCACATTTTCGCCTCAATAACTTTTCCCATAATTCCGCTTTACTCTTCTGGCCCACATTTGGGCTTCTGTAATTTGTCCCACATTTGCGTTTTAACAGCTTTTCCCACATTTCTGCTCGATCCCCAATTTAATAGATTTATCTCCCTTAAATTTGGTGTCTTTTTCTCACGCTCCCTCTCCGGTGTGGAACCCTGATTCGCCGATAACCATGATCAACATGGTAGGCTCAGAAAAGAACATCGAAAGTTGATAGTGAAGATGGATGGTGGATGTCACTGGGGCACCTCTACATAGGTGACAAGAACATAAGTGTGGACATGCCTACATGAACTGACTGACAGGGGTCAGCCTCTGCAACTTTTGGGTCTCCAAATTGGGCACATGGCCTGAGCTTGCCCTTTACCCCTTGGAGGTGCTGGCCTGCCCTGCAGCCAGTGTATTGTCTGAACGTATGTTTAGCACGACTGCAGGGGGTTATCACAGGTTATATTTCCCAATGTTTTGGGGTGTACCCTAATTTAAAAAAAATAAAAAATTTTAATCCAAAAAGCAGTGTAGGCTACCTCCTCCTCCACCGCCGCTTCCACCTTCACCGTCACATCCACCGCCTCCTCAACCTCCTACTCCATATGGACCTCGTCCTCCTAGATCAAGATTATTATTTTGTTATTTTTACATATTTTGTTATTTAAAGTCATTTCCCTATCCACATTTGTTTGCAGAGCGCTTGCCATGCTCTTAACCACATTCTGATGCCATTTGCAGCCCTCTAGCCCTTACCATGTCATTTTTACTGCCATTTTAGTGCTCCAAAGTTCAGGTCCCCATTGACTTCAAAGGGGTTCTGGTTCGGGGTCAAATTTTGGTCAAGTTCGGGTCCCGAACGCAAACTTTTTTCCAAAGTTCGGCCGAACCTGTCGAACCCAAACATCCAGGTGTCCGCTCAACTCTATTCTACACCACTATACAGGCTCTCTGCAGCCAGGAAATAAAATTTTTTAATGCAATTTGCTGCAAATTGAAATTCGCTCACCTCTAGTAATTATCATTTTACAATTCATCGTAAGTAATGTTAATTAGTTGTTATCAGTATATTGTGCTATGGACATGTATTACTTATAAATAATCTTTATCATTCATTATAGTCTTCAAATTTGTCCATCATTTTTTTTAGCTGTCTGTGATTTTGAGAAAATTTTTCCCGAAATTTTTTTTTTCCGGTTGACAACCTGTTGATACAGTAACTACAGTTATGGCTTATTCTCCTCTGTTATAGGAGCAGAAGAAAGAAAATAACGGAACAGCTAGAGACATCAAATGGCGGTAAAAGACGGCGACTGATGTACCCTGTTCATTAATATTAAATTTATTACTGGATAGAAGAATGTCACTATGACAGCTACGACAAATTTTATCAAATTCTTTGATAAACGTCATTCATATCTAACACATTCTATTAGCGAACATTGTATTCTGCGTCACTATGACAGCCACGACAAATTTTAAACAAAATCTACGCCACTGTGCAGTGCATACGTTCTGTTATCGTAAATTTTATTAGAGCCACAACAAATATTAAACAAATTCTACATCACAGTGCAGTGCAATGAAATTTTAAGCTATGTGGATCCCTCCATAAGGTCCAGGACAGTTGCGTAACTAACGGGGAAGCAGCTGCTTCGGGGCCCGGCGCCCCGGCAGCGTGTGTGACAGTTTATTTTCAAATTAGTTAAATATCGTTTTCAGGGCCCCTTCACAGCAGCAGCGGCTGACCAGGCCCCCTTGCTAATGTGATCTAATCTTACTGTCTCCTAAAGTCTCCTGGTGTGTCTGGGATTCGAACCCGTTGTGGGTTCGAATGTAGCCAGTGTGGCCAATGTATTAGTGGCAAAGCATTTACCCACACAGCCATAAAGGCTGCATTGCAACTGATTGAAAAAATATGAGACTTCTACTGTTATAGCTGGCTAAGTGTACATCTATACACATGACAGCTGCCCCAACACACCCAGCACTACTATATCTCTATATGACAGCTGTCCCAGCACACTCAGCTCTGCTATATCTCTATATATGAGCAGCTGTCATGTGTATAGATGTACACTTAGCCAGCTATAACAGTAGAAGTCTCATATTTTTTTGTCAGCAGCAAGGCATCTCTTATGGCCTTGTGGTTAGGTGCTTTGCCTCTGATACAGACTGTTGTGGGTTTGAATCCCAGCAGAAACATTTCTGAAATACAAGCACTGACTCCATATATGGACATACAGGGCGGTACACAGGAAGAGGCTGACATGGAGGTAAGTAGAAGTGTTTATTATTTTCTTTCAATACCCGTTACTGCCATGGGGGGAGCGGGAGGCACCTGATACTGGCACCTGATACTGGCACCTGGGGGGGGGTGGCACCTGATATTGGCACATGGGGGGGGGAGAGAGAGGCACCTGATACTGGCAGATGGGGGGGAGAGGGGTTGGCACCTGATACTGGCACATGGTGGGGGGGGGAGGCACTTGATACTGGCACTTTTTTTTGGGGGGGGGAGATGGGACTATGATACTGGGACATGGGGGGGAGGAGAGAGGCACTTAATACTGGCACCTGGGGGGGTTGGCACCTGATACTGGCACATGGGGGGAGAGGCACCTGATACTAGCACCTGGGGGCGAGGGGGGTTGGCACCTGATACTGGCACGGGGGGAGAGAGGCACCTGATACTGGCACATGAGGGGGAGAGGGGTTGGCACCTGATACTGGCACATGGGGAGGGGGGAGGGAGAGAGGCACTTGATACTGGCACTTTTTTTGTGGGGGGGGGAGATGGCACTATGATACTGGGACATGGGGGGAGAGAGGCACTTGATACTGGCATGTGGGGGGGTTGGCACTTGATACTGGAACATGGGTAGGTTTGGCACTATGATACTGGCACATGGGGGGAAAGAGGCACTTGATACTGGCACTTTTTTGGGGGGGAAATGGCACTATGATACTGGGACATGGGGGGAAGAGAGAGGCACTTGATACTGGCACATGGGGGGAGATGGCACTATGATACTGGGACATGTGGGGGGGGGAGGCACTTGATACTGGCACATGATGGGGGGCATCTATGGGGACATTTACTGGCACATTATTGGGGGGGCATTATGGGGGACACTAGGCCGGCAGCCTATCAGAGGCTGGACACTGAGGGGCATCTACTGGGGCACTATATATGGGGCATTTTATACTGGTACATTATGGGGGGCACTAGCAGGAAGGGGGGAGAGGAGCACTATGGGGGAATTTACTGGGGGCACTATATAGGGGTATTTTATACTGGCACATTATGGGGGCACTATGGGGAGATTAGCTCAACTGGGGGCATTACAAGGGGGTATTTTTGCACTGTCACATTATAAGGAGAATTATTACTACATGGGGGGGCATTATAGTGGGCTTTATTACTCCCCCATGGTATGACCCCCTAGTAGCAGCACCAGCCTCTCCCTGCTCTGTTATCCCTCTGCCCCTTCTCCAAATCCTTATTATGAAATCTTTCTCATTAGACTAAAACACATCATCAGCTCCGCCAAGCCCCCGGCCAAAGTGTGGAAGTGGCGTCCGAGATCCCCAAGGGCCAAGCCAAGTAACTGTAAGTTTTCATGTGAAATATGTTTATGTTATACACATATAGCCTCCACTGTGCCCCACAATATACAGTACACCGCTACACTGTGCCAAAGGAGTGGGGTTTAAACAGGAGGAGCGAGGTGCGAAGCGTGCTGGGGGGCCCTTACAAATATTTGCTGTGGGGCCCAGTCACTTCTAGTTGCGCCCCTGGTCCAGGATGCCTCCATCGACAATCGGCCGCTCCATTGGTCTGTCTCAACATGCCTTTACTATGAATTCACTGACTGGGCCTTTACTGACATTTCCTGCATGTGACGCTGTGACAGGAAGTGGAAAACAGTGTGGACTGAAGCAGTGGCAGAACATAATTTGCAGGGATCAGATGGGGTAATTAATAATAATTATTATTTTATTTTATAATTTATGGTTTCTGGCCCACTTTTTTTTATAAGCTCTCATGGAAAATCCCTTCTTTTAATAGCCATTGATCATTAGAAATTCACCTAAGAGGCCACACCAGGTCAGAAAATCCACATTGTGACATATTTCTGTTTCTTATAATTCTCCTTTTTTTTTTTGATGAGGCAATAATGTTAAAATTAACAAATTTATACTCAAATGATGAAACTTTCATTTTTCATACCCTATGTATCCACCTGACAAGCCCTCTATCAATAATTAAACATTGGTTATGCTTTTTCGCATTTACTTACGGAGACCGTAATTTAAGAAAACAGTCTGCCAGAGTTTGATGTATTAAAATATATTTTTTTAATCATTTTAAATCATAGACCTGCAAAAACATAATCCATATTTCCAGAACATTTATCTAGAGAGATAAGAATTTGTATAACTGACAACGTACCCAATCAATTATCAGAATAAAAATCACATACTTTCAATTTTTTTCAGCAAAGAGCTATTAAAACTATGTCACATACTACTATCACATCAGCTGGAAGCGTACCTTCACCACTGATCTGTCAGTGCGAAAGGAAACAAGGATATTTTTTGAAAGTGACTGAATTGGAAATGCATAAGATATTACATTGAAAAGATTAGTAGAAATAAAGTGCATGATTAAAGAAGTATAGCAAATATGTTATACTCATCCGTCTAACTTACATTTCTGCAATCACTTGTTATGGTGATAAAGACATGTTTATACTATGCCATACTGTAATAAATGTAAGATAACAGCGCATCGTAAATGAAAATATTTTGTTCTGCATATACAGTATTATACTGAGCGAAGTATTATAATGAGCGAAGTATTTGAAAATTCAATTTGGCTGCTACAAAAGATTTGCTTGGTGATGAATTACTTTGTAACGAAGCACATTTCTTTATAAGTAGTGGGTGCAATGACAGGGAGTGGCTATTGTGCTGCACCCCATCCCTGTACCCTTCAGATGTCGCGTTCATAGCTGATCTCAGCATATGACAGTAATAACACAGTGTAAAATAGAAAGAAAATTTAATCATACTTACCTCATCCATTTGGTAGCGACAAGCCAGCCGCCGCAATCTTGATTGTAGATCTAGCGCAAAATCTTGCGTGTCCCGTGATGGAGTCATCACGTTGGCCGACATGGTAACGTCATACGTCTCCTTGCCCGGGATTTCGTGCGAGATCTTAAATAAAGATGGAGGCAGCCGGCTCGTTGCAATTAAATTGATGAGACAAGCATGATTTTTTTACATGATGAAGATTAATTTTTTTTTACAGTCATTTGTGGACTTTGATTCGCTCCACACTAGTTGTTTGGTCTCCAGTGCGTACAATGATGAGCAGCACGATAGTGATAGCTTTGATCACAGTTTCTATCATACCATGGTACCATCACTGCACACAACAAGCAGCACACAACAAGCAGCATCAGTAAACCTGATGGAAACCCACTGGCATATAAAGGAGTCTGTCAGACATTGTTGTATAAAAATCATGCTCTACTTCTTTCTCTGGTGCCATTCTCTGTGCTGCCAGTCCAGTCCACCTGCTGTTTACAAACTGCAGCAGTGACAGGCTGGTATATGTACGATACATGGAGAAGAAGAAACAAAGTTCGCGGCACTCACCGAAGTAGTTATAATGTTGCGGCTTTATTTCAGGAATTTATAAGAAGGCGGTGCACAAATCGGATCCAGGGGTGGACACACTGTGGCAAATAGTAGCGGCTACGGCCGTTTCGCGTGACGAGTCGAGCTTCTTCTGGCCGCTATGAACGTGATGGCGCACACTTGCGCTTTATAGGGGCTGGCTAGATGCGGCCGGCACCATTGGCCACAGCTGTGCGCCGCGAATCAGTGACATTACTTTAAAAACATGTGAATCGGGGAAACAATTGTGATCTATTGAAAGGGGATCCCTCTTTGAATAGCTTCTCCCACCAACGACCCCTAGTTACATTCAGAAGGTGCCCTACCCTTAAGGACAAGCTGGTCAAAAGCGTTTATAGCACACCGCAGGAAGAGACATGGCTTAGGAAACCTAGAGGTAATTACAGATGTGGTCACTGTTCCTTCTGTACACTCAATACCTGCAGCAAAGGGTTAGAGAAAGGAGGAATTAAGCACATGGTACGTGATTTTATCAATTGTCATACATATTATGTCGTATATGTTGTTTTTTTGCCCCTGTAAACGATTCTACATTGGCAAAACTATCCGCCCCTTATTTGAACGGATCCGTGAGCATGTTGGTTCCATACGATCCGGCAGAGGTTGCCCTCGTTTAATTGAGCATATCCGCACCGCCCATGATGCCCACCCACGTTGCCTCTCCTTTGCAGGAGTGGAGCATGTCAGACCCATCCCTAGAGGAGGGGACCGGCATCGCCTGCTTCTGCAAAGGGAAGCAAGGTGGATTATGCTCACTGGGGCCAAGGGAGCTGCAGGGTTAAACGAGAGGAACGACATGTCAGTGTTCCTATAAGGGCAAACCGTCACTGTCTTGCGTACCTGGTATATTTGGCCTCTAGTATGTGTTAATTCAAGAATCATTGCGCATATTCTTAGCTATAATGTGACTCATGCATCTATCATGATTGATATCATTGTATCTAAATTGTACCTTCTTTCGCCCTGCTATGCACTTTAGCAATTGTTTCCCCGATTCACATGTTTTTAAAGTAATGTCACCAATTTGAGGCGCACAGCTGTGGCCAATGGTGCCGGCCGCATCTAGCCCGCCCCTAGCCCGCCCCTATAAAGCGCAAGTGTGCGCCATGACGTTCATAGCGGCCAGAAGAAGCGCGACTCGTCGCGCGAAACGGCCGTAGCCGCTGCTATTTGCCACAGTGTGTCCGCCCCTGGATCCGATTTGTGCACCGCCTTCTTATGAAGTCCTGAAATAAAGCCGCAACATTATAACTACTTCGGTGAGTGTTTCTTCTTCTCCATGTATCATACATTGTTGGTCTTTACTCTATCACGCTGAGCACACTAAGGAAGTATGTCTACACCACAGTACCGGCTCCCTGCAACCTTGGGCTGCAAATCAGTGAAGGCAGTGCCGCCGCATTCATTTCTCTTACTGGCAACATTAGGCTGGTATATGGCGCATGATCACTGCAGCCAGTTGTTCAGTGATATATTGGCAAGTGACTGCGGTGGTGAAATTGGCAAGCACAGCATTATTTTTATTTTACAGCACTGGGGGGGGGGGGGGGGGCTTAGTTTGTTTTAAGATTTTTATTTATCTTAAGAAGCCTTAATAATCACTGGCATGTAAGAAAGAAAGAAATACTATAGTCACTGCAGTTGGCAGCTATAGTAACAGATTACTGTTAGACAAGGCACCGTTTTTATGCATTTTGGTATGAATTTCTCATAGAAAATCAGAACAGAAAGTGGCATACAATAGATCTACAGGGACTTGATTTAAAGGAATGTTCCATTCTGACCAAATAAAATGTATCCATTGCGTAGTCATATGCCATTACATTTTCTAATGTCATTTGCTCATGAATTTCTAGTGATTTTCAAGATTTCTGTTTGCAGCCATCATGTTGGGGAGGAGGAATGAAGTGATAAGCATACAGGAACTTTATGAAAACTCTGTCATATAATGATCTGTGATTATCACATAACCAGTAGGGATGAGCGAACTCGAACTGTATAGTTCGGGTTCGTACCGAATTTTGGGGTGTCCGTGACACGGACCCGAACCCGGACATTTTCGTAAAAGTCCGGGTTCGGGTTCGGTGTTCGTCGCTTTCTTGGCGCTTTTGTGACGCTTTCTTGGCGCTTTTTGAAAGGCTGCAAAGCAGCCAATCAACAAGCGTCATACTACTTGCCCCAAGAGGCCGTCACAGCCATGCCTACTATTGGCATGGCTGTGATTGGCCAGAGCACCATGTGACCCAGCCTCTATTTAAGCTGGAGTCACATAGCGCCGCCTGTCACTCTGCTCTGATTAGCGTAGGGAGAGGTTGCGGCTGCGACAGTAGGGCGAGATTAGGCAGATTAACTCCTCCAAAGGACTTGATTAATCGATCGATCTGCAGCTGTGCATCATTGAGCTGCTGAAATTCAAATGCTCACTGTTTTTAGGCTGCCCAGACCGTTTGTCAGTCAGTTTTTTCTGGGGTGATCGGCGGCCATTTTGTGTCTTGTGCGGTGCTGCGACCAAGTGCATTTAACTAGAGATGAGCGAACTTCTGTTTTAAGTTCGGCGTCTAAAGTTCGGGGGCGGGTTAGCGGAGAATCCCGATCTGGAACCGGATATGGATTCCGACTTCCGTTGTGGTCCGTGGTAGCGGAATCAATAATGGCCGATTATTGATTCCGCTACCACAGACCACAACGGAAGTCGGAATCCATATCCGGTTCCAGATCGGGATTCTCCGCTAACCCGCCCCCGAACTTTAGACGCCGAACTTAAAACAGAAGTTCGCTCATCTCTACATTTAACCCTCAATGGTGTGGTTGTTTTTTGGCTAAAGCCTACATCAGGGTGAAGCTGTCACACCAAGTGCATTTAACCAGCAATAGTCTGTTTATTTTTTGGCCATATACTACATCAGGGGCAAGCTGCGCCTGTCACCAAGTGCATTTAACCCTCAATGGTGTGGTTGTTTTTTGGCTAAAGCCTACATCAGGGTGAAGCTGTCACACCAAGTGCATTTAACCAGCAATAGTCTGTTAATTTTTTGGCCATATACTAAATCAGGGGCAAGCTGCGCCCGTCACCAAGTGCATTTAACCAGCAATAGTCTGTTAATTTTTTGGCCATATACTAAATCAGGGGCAAGCTGCGCCCGTCACCAAGTGCATTTAACCAGCAATAGTCTGTTCATTTTTTGGCCATATACTACATCAGGGGCATGCTGCGCCTGTCACCAAGTGCATTTAACCCTCAATGGTGTGGTTGTTTTTTGGCTAAAGCCTACATCAGGGTGAAGCTGTCACACCAAGTGCATTTAACCAGCAATAGTCTGTTCATTTTTTGGCCATATACTACATCAGGGGCAAGCTGCGCCCGTCACCAAGTGCATTTAACCCTCAGTAGTGTGGTTGGTCAAGCTGTCACACCAAGTGCATTTAACCAGCAATAGTCTGTTCATTTTTTGGCCATATACTACATCAGGGGCAAGCTGCGCCCGTCACCAAGTGCATTTAACCCTCAGTAGTGTGGTTGGTCAAGCTGTCACACCAAGTGCATTTAACCAGCAATAGTCTGTTCATTTTTTGGCCATATACTACATCAGGGGCAAGCTGCGCCTGTCACCAAGTGCATTTAACCCTCAATGGTGTGGTTGTTTTTTGGCTAAAGCCTACATCAGGGTGAAGCTGTCACACCAAGTGCATTTAACCAGCAATAGTCTGTTCATTTTTTGGCCATATACTACATCAGGGGCAAGCTGCGCCCGTCACCAAGTGCATTTAACCCTCAGTAGTGTGGTTGGTCAAGCTGTCACACCAAGTGCATTTAACCAGCAATAGTGTGGTTATTTTTTGGCCATATCCCAGTCTAATTCTGTCACTAAATCCATACCGGTCACCCAGCGCCTAAATACTAGGCCTCAAATTTATATCCCGCCAAATCTGTCGTTACCGCTGTCCTGTTGTGGATGGGCAAGTTATTTAGTGTCCGTCAAAGCACATTTTTTGTTCTGGGTTGAAATACAATTCCCAATTTAGCAATTTCATAATTTAGTGGTTTCTGCTATATCAGAGCTATTTGAAATCTATCCCTAAAAGGGTATATAATATTCAAGGTGCACATAGGGTCATTCAGAATAACTTCACACACACGCTACTGTGCATTTCCAAGTCTAATTCTGTCACTAAATCCATACCGGTCACCCAGCGCCTAAATACTAGGCCTCAAATTTATATCCCGCCAAATCTGTCGTTACCGCTGTCCTGTTGTGGATGGGCAAGTTATTTAGTGTCCGTCAAAGCACAGTTTTTGTTCTGGGTTGAAATACAATTCCCAATTTAGCAATTTCATAATTTAGTGGTTCCTGCTATATCAGAGCTATTTGAAATCTATCCCTAAAAGGGTATATAATATTCAAGGTGCACATAGGGTCATTCAGAATAACTTCACACACACGCTACTGTGCATTTCCAAGTCTAATTCTGTCACTAAATCCATACCGGTTACCCAGCGCCTAAATACTAGGCCTCAAATTTATATCCCGCCAAATCTGTCGTTACCGCTGTCCTGTTGTGGATGGGCAAGTTATTTAGTGTCCGTCAAAGTACATTTTTTGTTCTGGGTTGAAATACAATTCCCAATTTAGCAATTTCATAATTTAGTGGTTTCTGCTATATCAGAGCTATTTGAAATCTATCCCTAAAAGGGTATATAATATTCAAGGTGCACATAGGGTCATTCAGAATAACTTCACACACACGCTACTGTGCATTTCCAAGTCTAATTCTGTCACTAAATCCATACCGGTCACCCAGCGCCTAAATACTAGGCCTCAAATTTATATCCCGCTGAATTTGAATACAATACATTGGGCCAAATAATATTTTTGTTGTTGTGGTGAACCATAACAATGAGGAAAACATCTAGTAAGGGACGCGGACGTGGACATGGTCGTGGTGGTGTTAGTGGACCCTCTGGTGCTGGGAGAGGACGTGGCCGTTCTGCCACATCCACACGTCCTAGTGTACCAACTACCTCAGGTCCCAGTAGCCGCCAGAATTTACAGCGATATATGGTGGGGCCCAATGCCGTTCTAAGGATGGTAAGGCCTGAGCAGGTACAGGCATTAGTCAATTGGGTGGCCGACAGTGGATCCAGCACGTTCACATTATCTCCCACCCAGTCTTCTGCAGAAAGCGCACAGATGGCGCCTGAAAACCAACCCCATCAGTCTGTTACATCACCCCCATGCATACCAGGGAAACTGTCTCAGCCTCAAGTTATGCAGCAGTCTCTTATGCTGTTTGAAGACTCCGCTGGCAGGGTTTCCCAAGGGCATCCACCTAGCCCTTCCCCAGCGGTGAAAGACATAGAATGCACTGACGCACAACCACTTATGTTTCCTGATGATGAGGACATGGGAATACCACCTCAGCATGTCTCTGATGATGACGAGACACAGGTGCCAACTGCTGCGTCTTTCTGCAGTGTGCAGACTGAACAGGAGGTCAGGGATCAAGACTGGGTGGAAGACGATGCAGGGGACGATGAGGTCCTAGACCCCACATGGAATGAAGGTCGTGCCACTGACTTTCACAGTTCGGAGGAAGAGGCAGTGGTGAGACCGAGCCAACAGCATAGCAAAAGAGGGAGCAGTGGGCAAAAGCAGAACACCCGCCGCCAAGAGACTCCGCCTGCTACTGACCGCCGCCATCTGGGACCGAGCACCCCAAAGGCAGCTTCAAGGAGTTCCCTGGCATGGCACTTCTTCAAACAATGTGCTGACGACAAGACCTGAGTGGTTTGCACGCTGTGCCATCAGAGCCTGAAGCGAGGCATTAACGTTCTGAACCTGAGCACAACCTGCATGACCAGGCACCTGCATGCAAAGCATGAACTGCAGTGGAGTAAACACCTTAAAACCAAGGAAATCACTCCGGCTCCCCCTGCTACCTATTCTGCTGCTGCCACCTCGGCCTCTTCCTCTGCCTCTGGAGGAACGTTGGCACCTGCCGCCCAGCAAACAGGGGATGTACCACCAACACCACCACCTCCTCCGTCACCAAGCATCTCAACCATGTCACACGGCAGCGTTCAGCTCTCCATCTCACAAACATTTGAGAGAAAGCGTAAATTCCCACCTAGCCACCCTCGATCCCTGGCCCTGAATGCCAGCATTTCTAAACCACTGGCCTATGAAATGCTGTCATTTAGGCTGGTGGACACAGACAGCTTCAAACAGCTCATGTCGCTTGCTGTCCCACAGTATGTTGTTCCCAGCCGGCACTACTTCTCCAAGAGAGCCGTGCCTTCCCTGCACAACCAAGTATCCGATAAAATCAAGTGTGCACTGAGCAACGCCATCTGTAGCAAGGTCCACCTAACCACAGATACGTGGACCAGTAAGCACGGCCAGGGACGCTATATCTCCCTAACTGCACACTGGGTAAATGTAGTGGCAGCTGGGCGCCAGGCGGAGAGCTGTTTAGCGCACGTCCTTCCGCCGCCAAGGATCGCAGGGCAACATTCTTTGCCTCCTGTTGCCACCTCCTCCTTCTCGGCTTCCTCCTCCTCTTCTTCCACCTGCTCATCCAGTCAGCCACACACCTTCACCACCAACTTCAGCACAGCCCGGGGTAAACGTCAGCAGGCCATTCTGAAACTCATATGTTTGGGGGACAGGCCCCACACCGCACAGGAGTTGTGGCGGGGTATAGAACAACAGACCGACGAGTGGTTGCTGCCGGTGAGCCTCAAGCCCGGCCTGATGGTGTGTGATAATGGGCGAAATCTCGTTGCAGCTCTGGGACTAGCCAATTTGACGCACATCCCTTGCTTGGCGCATGTGCTGAATTTGGTGGTGCAGAAGTTCATTCACAACTACCCCGACATGTCAGAGCCGCTGCATAAAGTGCGGGCCGTCTGTTCGCGCTTCCGGCGTTCACATCCTGCTGCTGCTCGCCTGTCTGCGCTACAGCGTAACTTCGGCCTTCCCGCTCACCGCCTCATATGCGACGTGCCCACCAGGTGGAACTCCACCTTGCACATGCTGGACAGACTGTGCGAGCAGCAGCAGGCCATAGTGGAGTTTCAGCTGCAGCACGCACGGGTCAGTCGCACTACAGAACAGCACCACTTCACCACCAATGACTGGGCCTCCATGCGAGACCTGTGTGCCCTGTTGCGCTGTTTCGAGTACTCCACCAACATGGCCAGTGGCGATGACGCCGTTATCAGCGTTACAATACCACTTCTATGTCTCCTTGAGAAAACACTTAGGGCGATGATGGAAGAGGAGGTGGCCCAGGAGGAGGAGGAGGAGGAGGAGGAAGAGGGGTCATTTTTAGCACTTTCAGGCCAGTCTCTTCGAAGTGACTCAGAGGGAGGTTTTTGGCAACAGCAGAGGCCAGGTACAAATGTGACCAGACAGGGCCCACTACTGGAGGACGAGGAGGACGAGGATGAGGAGGAGGTGGAGGAGGATGAGGATGAAGCATGGTCACAGCGGGGTGGCACCCAACGCAGCTCGGGTCCATCACTGGTGCGTGGCTGGGGGGAAAGGCAGGACAATGACGATACGCCTCCCACAGAGGACAGCTTGTCCTTACCCCTGGGCAGCCTGGCACACATGAGCGACTACATTCTGCAGTGCCTGCGCAACGACAGCAAAGTTGCCCACATTTTAACCTGTGCGGACTACTGGGTTGCCACCCTGCTGGATCCACGCTACAAAGACAATGTGCCCACCTTACTTCCTGCACTGGAGCGTGATAGGAAGATGCGCGAGTACAAGCGCACGTTGGTAGACGCGCTACTGAGAGCATTCCCAAATGTCACAGGGGAACAAGTGGAAGCCCAAGGCCAAGGCAGAGGAGGAGCAAGAGGTCGCCAAGGCAGCTGTGTCACGGCCAGCTCCTCTGAGGGCAGGGTTATCATGGCAGAGATGTGGAAAACTTTTGTCAACACGCCACAGCTAACTGCACCACCACCTGATACGCAACGTGTTTGCAGGAGGCAACATTTCACTAACATGGTGGAACAGTACGTGTGCACACCCCTCCACGTACTGACTGATGGTTCGGCCCCATTCAACTTCTGGGTCTCTAAATTGTCCACGTGGCCAGAGCTAGCCTTTTATGCCTTGGAGGTGCTGGCCTGCCCGGCGGCCAGCGTTTTGTCTGAACGTGTATTCAGCACGGCAGGGGGCGTCATTACAGACAAACGCAGCCGCCTGTCTACAGCCAATGTGGACAAGCTGACGTTCATAAAAATGAACCAGGCATGGATCCCACAGGACCTGTCCGTCCCTTGTCCAGATTAGACATTAACTACCTCCCCTTAACCATATATTATTGGACTCCAGGGCACTTCCTCATTCAATCCTATTTTTATTTTCATTTTACCATTATATTGCGAGGCTACCCAAAGTTGAATGAACCTCTCCTCTGTCTGGGTGCCGGGGCCTAAATATATGCCAATGGACTGTTCCAATGTTGGGTGACGTGAAGCCTGATTCTCTGCTATGACATGCAGACTAATTCTCTGCTGACATGAAGACAGATTCTCTGTTACGGGACCTCTCTCCTCTGCCTGGGTGCTGGGCCTAAATATCTGACAATGGACTGTTGTAGTGGTGGCTGACGTGAAGCCTGATTTTCTGCTATGACATGCAGACTGATTCTCTGCTGACATGAAGCCAGATCCTCTGTTACGGGACCTCTCTCCTCTGCCTGTGTGCTGGGCCTAAATATATGCCAATGGACTGTTGCAGTGGTGGCTGACGTGAAGCCTCATTCTCTGCTATGACATGCAGACTAATTCTCTGCTGACGTAAAGCCAGATTGTCTGTTATGGGACCTCTCTCCTCTGCCTGTGTGCTGGGCCTAAATATATGCCAATGGACTGTTGCAGTGGTGGCTGACGTGAAGCCTCATTCTCTGCTATTGTTGTGGAATCATATATCTATATATCTAGTATCAAATGTATACTTGCTTGTATTATATCTAACAGTTTGCTTAACAAACAAAATGGCCCCTGAAGTAGCAGCCAGCTCCCTTAATAATCCCTTACTAAACACTTTATGATATTGAAATTGCTGACATAGTGCTGACATTGCTAAAGTATGGAGTGATAATGTGATACCTTGTCATGGGACTTAGTAATGTGACAATTAGATCATCAAATTAGCCGAGTCATAAAGTTCCTCTTTTTTGCTATAAAAATCATGTAATCTCAATAAACGCAGCATCTTGCATTGACTGACTTCTCTGTGACAGTCTGTGTGTGATCTCTTTCAAGGCGTACGTATGCCAATCATTTTATATCATTCGGAGCAATACATCAACAATACATCACTGACTATTGGAGTCAGATCCAGAACCATATCAGTTGGCGCCAAACGACGTGGGGCCTGAGGATTGGACCTCCTGCTGGCGTACCCCCAGAGACTGGACCCAGAGAGACAAGCCAACGGACACCGGGACCGCGGCCCGTAATAAGAGGTGAGAAAATATATTCATCTTACCTATTCTGTGTCCCTTGGCTTAGTCTATCCATATTTGTTCTAGGGAGGGGTGCACCGACAGTGAGGCATCCTCAGGGGCATGAAAGTAAGAACCCCATTGTATTGATAAGCTTGATGTATTGTGTTTTATTATTTTTTTGTGTATGGTTGGTTTCTCTGGTCTCTGGGAGAAAGGAAAGGAGAGGCATAGACTGACAGAACAATAGAAGTCTCCTAAAGTGCCTACATTGAGGGGTAACCCTGGTGTGTAACCCCAAGAAATAGTAGAAGGGAAGGAGACGGCTTGCTGATAACCCAGTGGTGTGTTAATCTCAAGCTCAAGGTGTTTGTTTGTCAGTGTCTGTGCTAATCCAACTATCAGAGACAGACAGTAAGTGAAGGCTCCAGAACGTGTTGAAGGCTCCAGAACGTGTTGTTTTGAAAAAAATGGGTAACCGAAATAGTGTCCCGAAGGGCTATTGTTCACCTGAACAGTACGTGGCGGACCGGAGAGGAAAAGGTTATGTTAAAGGATTAAGCAAGTTAGAAAAGAATTATGGTATTGCAAAGGAGGTGTATTGTGTTCTGCTATGTGGCAGACATTGTTGACTGAGAAAAGAGGCAAATTGAATGATGATAAGTTGATAGATACAGTCAGGGTATGGCTGGACTGTAGCAAAGAATTTGAACAGACAAAAGGAGAAGCAATGTTTGATGAAAAATCAGGACTCCATTACTATCGGCCTGGCCCAGTCTTAGTACAGGAACAGCCACCGCCCTATAACAGTGGCGCAGCTGAAAGAAAAAGGGGAAGTTGGACTTGTACACATTGTGGTCAGCAGAACCCTGCCCCCCGTGATACGTGCTTAGCCTGTGGTGCTCCACGCCCACATAATCATGCTCTTTTAGCCCCCCAGCACGTCTCACCAGTCCCAGCAATGACGCCATCTTGTCCTCCGCCAACGCCCAAGGCTGGACTTGTAATCTCCCCAAACCCTGCTCTTTCTGTCATGCCACAAGTCACTACTATATACCCACTTGTAAATCCTGACGGCACCTACATGCTACCCAGTCAGCCCATAGCTCCAGCTCATATAATGGTAGGAGGAAGTGGTGCTGTAGATCAGGAAGATGAGGATGGGGAGAAACAAAAGGAAGATGCAGGGGAAGACTCACAGCAGACAGTGGACTATGCACCAGGTGCTGCAGCACAAACCCCGGGATATCGCAGCCCCCCACCGCACCTTGGACAATTTTCTGATATTACCCTAAGTAGCTAGCAGGGTGCAGCAAGAGCAATGAATGAGTCTTTTCAAAACCAAATTACAGAGCTGCAAAGAGAGATCCATAACATAGGACAAGGAAATCTTGAAGCCTTAAGGGAAATATACTTGAACACTCGCCCAGTCGGGCCACCTAAGTATGTGTCCTTTACCCCCCAGCAGTTGTTCACCATAGTGAACCTCATGCCTGACCCAGATACACACCCTATGCCCTTTTATAGAAAATTGGCACAAGTTTATCAAACCTACGGGTGTACTTGGTCAGACTTGCAAAGTATTGTGCAAAATAAAACTGGTGAATTTTCTTCACTTATAATGGATCACATACGCCAACCAGAACTCCCTGGAGCAAATTATGACACTCGTGATTCAGAATCTGGCCGTGATTTCATTCAGCAATTATATAAGTGGGCGAAAGACAGACTAGCAGAGCAGTCCACGACCCTGCAAGACATGGTGCAGGATAAAGCAGAGTCAGTAGAAAAGTTTGTACAAAGAGTTAAACAAAACTATAAAGATATGGGATTCAGTCCAAATGAACCTGTGCACTTAAGACTCCTAGCACGGTCATTTGTAGATGGCCTTAGGCCAGATCTGAACAAAGCTCTTGTAACCTGTCGCCCAGAATGGAAATCATTAACATTGGAAATCTTAGAACAAGTTGCAAAAGGCCTGGAGAGTAGTACAAAGAAATCCCGCATATCAGTCATGGCAGTCATGACGGGAGAAGAAAGAGAGGAAAGACCCCCGCCCCGTGTCTGTTATGGGTGCGGCAAACCAGGGCACATTAAGAGAAACTGTCGCTCCAAACATCTGTGGCCAGCAGATCAGAGCCAAAGAGGAACTCCTCCTCCATGGCCAGCTCCATCCCACTAGGACGTTGGCAAACCAGTGTTGCTGGGAGGGGACACCCCGTGTATGGCAGTCTCTGCCCCTCCTGCAGGCCCCGCCCCTCGAATCACCCTCGATGTGGCAGGGAAGGAACTCTCATTCCTTGTAGACACTGGTGCAGCCCGCAGTGTGTTATGTGAGAACGCCATACTCCCTTCCTGGCTCACAGATATGCATTTACCCTGCTCTGGTTTAGAAGGGGTCACCCAGCACAACCCTCTTACTAAGCCTCTCTTGATTACTCCCTCTACTAAATCCCAAAGCAAATCTCCACAGTTACATCTGCCCACAGGAGTAATGTCACAATTTGTTGTAAGCCAGACATGTCCTTATAACCTATTAGGCTCAGATTTTCTTCAGAAAATACGTGCCAACATCCAGTTCAAGGAAAATGGTACAGTTGTTTTAGGTACGGCATTGAGTCCTGAAGAAACCTGCCTCCTAATGGCATTAAAATCCCAGTCACTTGAATCACATGAACAAGGGGATTCGCTGCAAAGCATTTTGCACCTCATCCCTGATACCCTTTGGACCAAAGGTCCCCAAGACATTGGGCGTCTCAAAGTCCCGCCAGTCACTGTAACCTTGAAGAATCCTAACTTACTGCCTTATAAAGCACAATACCCTCTCTCCATTTCCCAGAGAGATGCTATCACCCTCCAGATACAGGCTCTTCTTGCAAATGGAGCTATTAAAATTACCACCTCACCATGTAACACTCCCTTATACCCAATTAAAAAGAAGAGTGTGAAGGGACAGCCTCCTGTATATCGCATGGTACAAGACCTCAGAGCAGTTAATGAGGCTACAGTCTTTGAAACCCCCATTGTACCAAATCCCCACACTTTGCTTGCTAGCATTCCTCCTGTGGCTGCTATCTTTACTGTCATTGATCTAGCAAATGCCTTTTTCTCTGTCCCATTACATGAAGACTCCCAATTTCTCTTTGCTTTTACACATGATGGAAAACAATACACCTGGACGGTGTTGCCTCAAGGAGCTCATAATAGTCCTTCCTGCTTTAGCAAAGCAATGGCATCCATCTTACAACCATGGCAAGCAGATCACCCAGAGGTGGAACTCTTACAATATGTGGATGATTTACTCCTCTGTGCTGACTCACACCCCGTCTGCCTGAACTCATCTGCCTCACTTCTTGCCTACCTGGCGGATGCTGGGTGCAGAGTCTCACGTTCTAAATTACAGTTGTGTCTTCCAAAAGTTGTTTTCCTAGGTCACTGCATCTCACAAGGCAGTAAGCATCTTACGGATGCCAGAAAGAAAGCAGTCTCAGACATCCCACTGCCAGATACCCCTCACCAACTGCAAACCTTTCTGGGACTCATTTCATACTGTAGACCATGGATCCCTGATGCATCCGTTCTGATGCAGCCACTGTTTGATTGCATACCCCGTATTGCTACTGTTCCTTTCCAAATGACTGCAGAAGCCATAAAAGCATTCCAATCCCTCAAACAAATCATTGTCACTGCCCCAGCTCTTGGCATCCCTAACTATCAGCTTCCCTTTCGCCTTTATGTCATGGAACGTCAGGGTCATGCCACTGGAGTTCTCACCCAGAGCCATGGAGGTCGTAGTAGACCTCTAGGCTACTTCTCAAAACGTCTAGACCCTGTAGCCAGAGCCACCCCTTCCTGTGTCAGGGCCGTTCATGCTGCTAGTTCTCTCCTGAACGCTACAGCTGACATCGTCCTGGGACACCCACTCACCATCATGGCTCCCCATGACATCTCAGCTATCCTGCAACAAACACAACCTAAACACCTCACTGCACAACGCCACCTCAGGCTCCAGTGTAGCCTGCTTCTGCCAGATAATGTCACCATCCAGAGATGCCACATCCTCAATCCTGCTGCACTCCTTCCTCTCCCAAGGGGGGAGTGTACTGCAGATGGAGATTCTGCAGATTTTATTGATCTACGTGCTGAAGAAGATCTTCAGGAAGAAGAACTATGGGCCTCAACCGACTCTCTTTACAAAGAACAAGAACATGATTGCATTACAATGATGGAAGCTGAAGTAGGAACTCCACCATCAATACAGGATACTCCTTTGCAAAACCCACACTGGACACTCTTTGTAGACGGTTCAAGGTATGCCGATGACAAAGGGAAATTCCATACAGGCATGGCAGTTACTAGTGAGTATGAAGTACTGTGTGCAAGGCAATTGCGCCCAGACCAGTCAGCACAAGAGGCTGAACTCATAGCCCTTACTGAGGCCTGCCACATAGCAAAAGACTCCACTGCTAACATCTACACAGACTCCAGATATGCTTTTGGAGTAGTTCATGATTTCGGAATAATATGGAAGGCCAGAGATTACATTACAGCAGCAGGAACCCCAATTAAACATGCTTTAGCAGTGGAGGCTTTGATGACTGCAGTACTCCTGCCCACCAAAGTAGCAGTGATCAAAGTAAAGGCACATACCCGTGCTGACACACCAGAAGCCAAAGGAAATGCATTGGCTGACCAAGCAGCCAAACAGGCAGCAATGGAAGAGGAAAGAGCACAGCCAGATAAAATCATGTTAACACAACCGGATGTCAAGCAACAAGAAATATCATGGGATCTACTGAAACAGATGCAGAAGCAAGCCACCCGCTCAGAAAAGGAAACCTGGCTAAAGGAGTCAGCCCTGGAAGAAGAATCCGGACTTTGGACACAAGGGAAGAAAGTGTGCTTGCCTAGAGCACTCTATCCTGTAATAGCCTCTGTGGCCCATGGGCCCACTCATCAATCTAAGACAATAATGAAAGAGCTCATCGATAAAATATGGGTAGCCCCAGGAATCACTCCTGTACTAGTGAAATATGTCCAGTCATGTTTAATCTGTGCCCAATGCAATCCAGGTAGGACTGAGCCCACGCCCAAAAAATGTCTCCCAAAAGCCTTATACCCCTTCCAGAGGATCCAGATTGATCATATCCAGATGCCAATGTGCCAAGGGTTTCAATACGTGTTAGTAGTGGTAGACATGTTCTCTGGGTGGCCAGAAGCCTACCCCGTCAGGAATCAGACAGCAACAACTACTGCTAAAAAATTGATACAGGAAACTGTCTGTAGGTACGGGGTACCTGAGGTCATTGAGAGTGATCAGGGCCCAGCATTCACTGCTAACCTAACCCAAGAGGTCTGGAAGATGGTAGGGTCACACCTGGCATTCCACACCCCTTACAGACCCCAAAGTAGCGGCAAAGTCGAGAGACTGAATGGGGTGTTAAAGTCAAAAATGCTGAAAATGACTAGGGAGACAGGGCTCAATTGGGTTCAGTGTTTACCAATAGCACTCTTTGCAGTCAGACACACTCCCAAACCTCCCCATAAGCTGACTCCACATGAGATATTGTTTGGGTCGGGACCCCGGATGGGGCTGTACTTCCCTCAACAGTTGCAAATGCATTATGAATCTGTTGCAAAGTATGTGATAGCTTTGAGCAAACAGTTGTCTAACATCCATGTACAAGTCTTTTCTTCCATTCCAGATCCTGACTCCCTAGAAGGCAGCCACACTCTGAAACCAGGAGAGTGGGTAGTGGTCAAGAAACACGTCAGAAGTACCCTAGAACCACGCTTCGAGGGGCCTTACCAAGTACTACTGACCACTCCAACTTCTGTAAAGCTCGAAGGGAGATCCACCTGGATCCACGCCTCGCACTGCAAAAGGATAAAGAACCCGCCAGATTCAGAAATAATAAAATGATTTTCTTTTATCTGCTAGCACTGGTGACACTCACCAGTGCATACATTCCTCCCCCGGCGGAAATGGATGATGACGGGTGGGACAATAAGTTTGTCAAACATCATCAAGTGTTGTATAAAAGTCTGAAGGAAGGTGATTCTGACACCACCACCTCTTCACTAAAAGATTGTTGGATATGTACACATGGCCCAGTAAATGCTAGAGCTATGCCTTATTTAGCTGTGCCCCTAACCTTCCAAGAGATAAAAGATTTGGCAGGATCAGCTGTTTTCCTTTCTAGCATAAAAGAGGTTAATACCAAAAATGGCAACAGGAAAGCTTCCCTAATAGTAGTAGCATGGGATGGGTCCCCATGGCTAATGATAAACAGAACAGGACCCTCAGCTCAGAATAGCAATATGCCCTGGAATGACTATATGTGGAGCAATGTATCCTGCTTCCCAAATTGGACCCGCTGTTACTGCCTACAGGTACAAACCCATGGTATGGTTTTCAGTTCCCATAACAGATCAGGCTGTAATGATTCCAACCCAGACAGTCCAGTACAGTGCATTGGTATATATGCTGAAGCAAGTGGTGATCTGGCCTGCGCCCGGCGCAGTGTAAAGGACTTGACAATAGGGATGACTAGTAAAACCACAGAGGGTCAAGAAAAGGGTCAAAAACTAGCAGAAGGTATCAAATTAGCCCACTTAATCACTCGTTTGTTCAATAGCACAGTGGTTTCGGTCCCAAAAAAATATATACCTAGTATGTGGACACAGGGCATATAAATGGCTCCCTTCGGATTTCAAAGGTTTATGTACAATTGCTAGGCTCACACCAGCCACTTTTACACTGCCTCATGGAAAATTAAATGTCAATGCTATCCCCAAACACACCTTATATAAAAGAGCCGCAGATAACATTCCTAGACCAAATGGAAAACCCCATCTTGTGGAAATGAGTGGTGCCAACAAGTTCTTTAGTACTCTATTAATCTATCCTATGCTTACACAAACATATGACAAGCTAGTAATGGCTACCGACTACTTGGATGATCAGATTTGGGAAATTATGAAACTGATGAATACATCTAATGTTGTCCAGAATCAGCTCATCATAGTCACTAATCAACACACTTTAGTATTAGACTACTTGACTGCAAAGGATGGAGGTATGTGTCAGGTAGTAGGTACTGCATGCTGCCATTATATCGATCCACAAGGTAATCTACAAGTAAAAGCTGGTTTGGAAAAGATGAGTGAGATACGTGATGAATGGCTAGAGGCTCACAGTGCAGATAAGTCAACATGGTGGTCTGACACTTTCTCATTCCTTAATCCCAGTAACTGGTTCAAGGGAATTAGTGGATGGACGATGGGAATAATTCAGGGAATATTACAGATAGCCCTAATATTGATGGTAATCTACATATTTATCAAATTTGTTGTTTCCTGCATTAACCGTATCACCAACAGAAAGAAGCCTGCTGAGGAAGCCATACTACTTCTCTATGAACAAATGGCTAGCACCGCAATAGATGTGGATGTCGTCCCTGCATTCCCGACACCCCCTACATTCCCGACACCCCCGCCTTCTCCAACTCCCGCGGATGAAGCTCCTCCACCCAGGCCTGAAGATCCAAGAGATGATGAGAATTAGGGACAAATGAATCCCAGGGTATTACCAGAAGTCCGCTCAATCGGGAACTTATTCACAAGGGATAAGTTGTCGCCACTGTGGGTGAAGAGGATACGAATGGTATGCCAGGGGATTCGCTAGGTTTAGGGAAAGTCTACAATCAAGTCTACAATCAAGTCTACAAGGGGGGACTGTTGTGGAATCATATATCTATATATCTAGTATCAAATGTATACTTGCTTGTATTATATCTAACAGTTTGCTTAACAAACAAAATGGCCCCTGAAGTAGCAGCCAGCTCCCTTAATAATCCCTTACTAAACACTTTATGATATTGAAATTGCTGACATAGTGCTGACATTGCTAAAGTATGGAGTGATAATGTGATACCTTGTCATGGGACTTAGTAATGTGACAATTAGATCATCAAATTAGCCGAGTCATAAAGTTCCTCTTTTTTGCTATAAAAATCATGTAATCTCAATAAACGCAGCATCTTGCATTGACTGACTTCTCTGTGACAGTCTGTGTGTGATCTCTTTCAAGGCGTACGTATGCCAATCATTTTATATCATTCGGAGCAATACATCAACAATACATCACTGACTATTGGAGTCAGATCCAGAACCATATCACTATGACATGCAGACTGATTCTCTGCTGACATGAAGCCAGATCCTCTGTTACGGGACCTCTCTCCTCTGCCTGTATGCTGGGCCTAAATTTATGAAAATGGACTGTTGCAGTGGTGGCTGACGTGAAGCCTGATTTTCTGCTATGACATGCAGACTGATTCTCTGCTGACATGAAGCCAGATCCTCTGTTACGGGACCTCTCTCCTCTGCCTGTGTGCTGGGCCTAAATATATGCCAATGGACTGTTGCAGTGGTGGCTGACGTGAAGCCTCATTCTCTGCTATGACATGCAGACTAATTCTCTGCTGACGTGAAGCCAGATTGTCTGTTACGGGACCTCTCTCCTCTGCCTGTGTGCTGGGCCTAAATATATGCCAATGGACTGTTGCAGTGGTGGCTGACGTGAAGCCTCATTCTCTGCTATGACATGCAGACTAATTCTCTGCTGACATGAAGCCAGATTGTCTGTTACGGCACCTCTCTCCTCTGCCTGTGTGCTGGGCCTAAATATATGCCAATGGACTGTTGCAGTGGTGGCTGACGTGAAGCCTCATTCTCTGCTATGACATGCAGACTAATTCTCTGCTGACGTGAAGCCAGATTGTCTGTTACGGGACCTCTCTCCTCTGCCTGTGTGCTGTGCCTAAATATATGCCAATGGACTGTTGCAGTGGTGGCTGATGTGAAGCCTCATTCTCTGCTATGACATGCAGACTAATTCTCTGCTGACATGAAGCCAGATTGTCTGTTACGGGACCTCTCTCCTCTGCCTGGGTGCTGGGCCTAAATTTATGAAAATGAACTGTTGCAGTGGTGGCTGACGTGAAGCCTGATTTTCTGCTATGACATGCAGACTGATTCTCTGCTGACATGAAGCCAGATCCTCTGTTACGGGACCTCTCTCCTCTGCCTGTATGCTGGGCCTAAATATATGCCAATGGACTGTTGCAGTGGTAGCTGATGTGAAGCCTCATTCTCTGCTATGACATGCAGACTAATTCTCTGCTGACGTGAAGCCAGATTGTCTGTTACGGCACCTCTCTCCTCTGCCTGTGTGCTGGGCCTAAATATATGCCAATGGACTGTTGCAGTGGTGGCTGACGTGAAGCCTCATTCTCTGCTATGACATGCAGACTAATTCTCTGCTGACGTGAAGCCAGATTGTCTGTTACGGGACCTCTCTCCTCTGCCTGTGTGCTGGGCCTAAATATATGCCAATGGACTGTTGCAGTGGTGGCTGATGTGAAGCCTCATTCTCTGCTATGACATGCAGACTAATTCTCTGCTGACATGAAGCCAGATTGTCTGTTACGGGACCTCTCTCCTCTGCCTGGGTGCTGGGCCTAAATTTATGAAAATGGACTGTTGCAGTGGTGGCTGACGTGAAGCCTGATTTTCTGCTATGACATGCAGACTGATTCTCTGCTGACATGAAGCCAGATCCTCTGTTACGGGACCTCTCTCCTCTGCCTGTATGCTGGGCCTAAATATATGCCAATGGACTGTTGCAGTGGTGGCTGATGTGAAGCCTCATTCTCTGCTATGACATGCAGACTAATTCTCTGCTGACATGAAGCCAGATTGTCTGTTACGGGACCTCTCTCCTCTGCCTGGGTGCTGGGCCTAAATTTATGAAAATGGACTGTTGCAGTGGTGGGTGACGTGAAGCCTGATTCTTTGCTATGACATGAAGACTGATTCTCTGCTGACATGAAGCCAGATCCTCTGTTATGGGACCTCTCTCCTCTGCCTGTGTGCTGGGCCTAAATATATGCCAATGGACTGTTGCAGTGGTGGCTGACGTGAAGCCTCATTCTCTGCTATGACATGCAGACTAATTCTCTGCTGACATGAAGCCAGATTGTCTGTTACGGGACCTCTCTCCTCTGCCTGGGTGCTGGGCCTAAATATATGCCAATGGACTGTTGCAGTGGTGGCTGACGTGAAGCCTCATTCTCTGCTATGACATGCAGACTAACTCTCTGCTGACGTGAAGCCAGATCGTCTGTTACGGGACCTCTCTCCTCTGCCTGTGTGCTGGGCCTAAATATATGCCAATGGACTGTTGCAGTGGTGGCTGACGTGAAGCCTCATTCTCTGCTATGACATGCAGACTAATTCTCTGCTGACGTGAAGCCAGATCCTCTGTTACTGGACCTCTCTCCTCTGCCTGTGTGCTGGGCCTAAATATATGCCAATGGACTGTTGCAGTGGTGGCTGATGTGAAGCCTCATTCTCTGCTATGACATGCAGACTAATTCTCTGCTGACATGAAGCCAGATTGTCTGTTACGGGACCTCTCTCCTCTGCCTGGGTGCTGGGCCTAAATTTATGAAAATGGACTGTTGCAGTGGTGGGTGACGTTAAGCCTGATTCTCTGCTATGACATGAAGACTGATTCTCTGCTGACATGAAGCCAGATTGTCTGTTACGGGACCTCTCTCCTCTGCCTGGGTGCCGGGGCCTAAATATCTGAGAATGGACTGTTCCAGTGGTGGGTGACGGGAAGCCAGATTCTCTGCTATGGGACCTCTCTCCAATTGATTTTGGTTAATTTTTATTTATTTAATTTTTATTTTAATTCATTTCCCTATCCACATTTGTTTGCAGGGGATTTACCTACATGTTGCGGCCTTTTGCAGCCCTCTAGCCCTTTCCTGGGCTGTTTTACAGCCGTTTTAGTGCCGAAAAGTTTGGGTCCCCATTGACTTCAATGGGGTTCGGGTTCGGGATGAAGTTCGGATCGGGTTCGGATCCCGAACCCGAACATTTCCGGGAAGTTCGGCCGAACTTCTCGAACCCGAACATCCAGGTGTTCGCTCAACTCTAATAACCAGGACAGATTTTATCCAGGGAAAATAAACAATGAAGGTTCTTACTGAAGGATTGATTGACACAAAATAAATGTGTTCATAATTTCATGAATAAGCTTAATTTGCTAATACAATAATACTCATTTAATAGGTACGGTAGATGTGCTGTATTCAGATTTTATACACAATGAAATCCTTGCAAATGGTTTTTAGGGGACAGTCTTGTAAAATTTATGTTCACCAACTATGTCAGAACGTTATAGCTTTAAGGCAAAATTAGTCTTTACCAACTTGTGCAACTTCTCAATACCATGACTAAGATCTGTTACATAGATTGAAACGCACGGGTTGCGTTACCTCTTTCCATGTGGAGATGTACTTTTACATAAAGTTAAATAAAGACTGAAAATGTTATTTTCATCTCAGTGCTGGACATATTTTTCTTTTTTTTTTCAGGATTGTTTACTGACTGGACCAGGTCCTTGCCCGAGAGGCTATAAAGGGAAGTCCTGGCTTGAGTCTTGATTTACGCAACTTTGCAAGTACATGGCATTACATGATGGAGTTTTTAGATATTTTATTATTGTTGGCCTATCTTTTGGATAGACTGTCATTATCTCTACACAGCTCTGTCCATTATGTAGTGGACATAGCTGGTTACTGTAGTGCTGCCTCAATTCAGTTAAATGGGAACTGCTCTGCAGCAACCAGCTCCATTCACTGCACAATGTACAAAGCTGTGGTGTTTTCAGCTCCAGAGCTACTCCTGAACCGGCAATTAGTGGGAGTGTAGGGTGTTGGACCCCTTCACATCTGAAATTGATGGCCTATCTTGCGAGAGTTGCTAAGGAACAGCCTCTAAAATTAGAATAGGGTCCTATCAAGGGCCAAATTAGAAAAGGACCTACAAATGATGATCATGTTGAATGTGGCTTGCATCAATCTCTCATGGCTAAATGTGGCACTTGGCTTCAGCCAAGCAGCAGAAATCACTTTGCATTTCTCGCTGATTCATTGCTTGTAAAGAGCATGGTCTTTTGATTTTCATTTTAAGATCTAGTCTTAACATCAAGCATTTTATAGTAAACTCATGGAGGACATATGTGTTGAAGGGAATCTGTACTAAAAGTGTATGATGGCATTATTGCTAGCATATGCATGTAATATGTGATCAATATTCTGTGACACGAGTAACTGTGCTATAGCCCACAATCCTGAACTTCAGGTCACAATGTGGCAGTGGGCAGCATGTTTGTGTTCTAGTCCACCCCAGCAATGCACACAATTTTCACACTGTGCATGCCCGGGGTGAGCAACTGAAGAACTTAGAACAAGCACAAGCCATGTGGCTCCGAGTTCTGGCAAGATCCTGGCACTAGTTAGCATCAGAACATTCCATGCAGGGTTCAAAGGCAGCTACCATCAATAAGAACTTCTGAGATGGAGGGAGCGTGAAGAAGTAGGGTGGGGAGGTGTTGTCTTAGCATGTCTTGTTTGTTGCTGGAGAGGAGTCCATGGGTATTGCTAGAGGGTGAGCAGGTGAAGTACATGCCCATGGTGTCTGTCTTGCCAATTGTAACTTATATCAGGTCCCCCTCGTAAGTGTTCTTCTGAGTCATTCCTTTTCATCCTCTGCCTTCTCCTGTTGTTCCTCTATAGACAACACTGCAAAGCTATACAAGAAAGTTATGAATTACCTTACCCTACTTCATGCCCCTAACTCCTCTTCACTAGAAGTTTCTTCCACTTCTGAAACATTATTCTCAGCAGTTGGGAAAAATAAGAGCCGGACAGAGTCTGCAGTGATTTCAGATCTGTCATTGTATTTGACTGCTCTAAGAAAAGGTGAGTGCCTTTAATGGACATAACCTCTAATTCATCTTCTCTCCATGGCTCTACCTGTGCTCCACATGTTAGACCTCTGGAAAATGTATTATAGTAACTTGCTCCTCTTCCCATCTCACCTGCCCCAAGATGCTGCCAGCCCCTAGAAGTAAGGTAAGAAGCCATTCATGTTGTCAACGTGTATTCTTGTGTGTGCAAAATGACTATGTATCAATGCATTCATTAAATAAATATTTGTATCCGTTCCTCCATTTATGTAGTAAATCTATTAGTGCCTCCCTGTAAATGTATCCCGGTTTTTGGCTGTAATACAGATGCTAAATTAAGCTCCCATTATGGTCATCTGAATGAGGTCTAAGTCTGTTCATACATCAAATTGCATTTTTTTAATTAATTTAAAGCAAAGGATAGCATACAGTAAATTAAATGAAGCAAAGAAACACACCCTAATAGTACATAAGCCTAATAGTGACCTCAAATACATTAGGGAGTGACTCAGAGGGGAGGCAAAGATGGGAGGAGTGATTGGGGGGAACACCCTGGCCTTAGGGCTCCTGTCTTTATGGTGAATAATTGGCAGGGTGCAAGGCAGGAGAAAAGATTAAGGGGCTGGTGGTTAATGGAGGCAATGACCAGGCGCAGTTTAAAACAGTCTTCTTACTGCAGATAATGGTGGAAGTACAAGTATATATCAGACACAATTCTGAGGTATTCCACAGAGCTTGCTTTTCCAATGGCTCTGTGTAGGTAGTGCACTGATAGCAGCAGTAAGCCCTGATTCTCTAGCTATAAGTGCTATCAATATTACTAGTTGACCATAGGTGTGCAAATCTAATCTAAGTACTGCAGTTGTGGTGCTGATCTTCAAACAACTGGCTAATCTGTTAAATAGGTGTGGTGGGCCCTGAAGCATTATACCTCTTCCACAAGCAGCAAAGTCCATTGTCATAAGCAAGCATTACCTTTGATAATATGCACAGTCCCTTGTGATCCTAAACAGTCTGCAGATATCTGTCCTCTTTTCCTCAGAGATTCTCCTGGCACAATTGCTTTTGCCGTGGCAGATTCTCACTCCTTAGCTGCTCAGGTCAGACTCTATGGCTGATGCAATCAGACTGCACAGTTCCTCCTTCACTACTGAGGCATCATAAATAAACTGTGCCACCTACTGTGTTACTGCACCTACTCGGTTTCAGCAGCCGTCAGGGTGGCCAAGATGCAAGTTATCATGGTTTTTAAATGTATTGCAGGTGGTTAAAAGATTGAATAATTAATAGCTGCACAGCATTGCAGGTTTGTCCAGCTCCCGCTACACAAGTCTGTACCTTTTTAACAAATTGCCCCAACCCTCTCCTTTTTCTGGAATATTGCTCAGCTGCCTAGCTGCTCGGCTCAGCAGCTGCAAAGGCTTGGAGGTAACATTGTGTGACTCCAATTGATCATGAAAATAAAGGGTTATCTCCAACGTCATGTAACGTCACTTGAATTCAAAAGATTTGTGAATGAATAAGCTAATGCAGGCTGAGTGAATAAATATATTTATTAAGTGTGATTATATCACATACTGAATAATAAAAAGTAAGTAAACATCACTAGCCTAAATATGAGGTAGGGATCTGGTCAATCATGCTATAACACATGGTTGTCTACCAAGTCATAACACATGACGGACACCCCAGGGTGTACAAGAGAAAAGGCAAATCAATACTTATATCCTACCTAGGATGAAGTGTCTGGTCGAATCCCAATTAATTGTTAGTGCAGACCACAGTAATTCCCATCAGCCCTTCCTCCAGTGTGCATCACACATGTCTCTGAAATCACTCAGGAATGTGTTCTTATCAGCACTATGGGGGGTGGGTACTAGCTCTAACCCACTACATTACAAGGCACATAATTACAAAGAATGGTAATAATAAAAGGGAACAGAATGAAAGTGTCAGAACCAATCAATACTTAAAAATACCCTTACAATGCACCTCAGTTGGAGGTGCAGGCATTCATTTGAATATGGCTGGGCTGCACTACACTGGTCACACATTGATGGATCATCTAAGCTTTATAAAATTAATTACAATATGTATGGAACTCGTCTGCACTATTTTCTTATTGATAACTTTAAGTGATTCCAATGACAACCAATAGAACTCTGATTGCTGCTCTGGATCACTACTAAAGGAGCTTCTTTTTTATTTTAACCGATAGAGAATTGAACATTTAACACTAATAATACATTTAAAAAAAGTCAATAAATAAATAAATATAAACTGCAGTGATGGTAAATTATAATACAATTTTTTTTCATCCTGAGTCATGGTGTAATGTTCACTGCAATTAATTCTTCCTAATCCGGAAATGTAATTATATTTTTCTACCACTTTTTTGCAAAGTATTATATGGTAATAGCTTTGAATTCTGCATAACTAAACTAAAGGATGTTGAATGAACAATTTGAAGAATGTGACGGACAAGGGAGATAATGTTGCAGTTCCTTTCTTTGCTGGCGAGTGGCAAGTTTAATAGATATATTTTATCTCTGCACGCTGGGCTAAACCAGTTTATTTGTGACATGTCCATCATTCAGAGAGAGGGGAAAAGATCACATGATGGGCCGAAGGTCTGACAAAAACAAGAAAGAGTGGGAAATCTTACTGTCTTGAGTGAGCGGTTAAGATTTCACTGAACATGCCATGTCTTTGAAGCATTATAAATAACATATACATCTGCCTGACTTTCAGGAGTAAGTGACGTGCTTGGCTGTCACATCAGCTGTTGAATATATGTGACATGAATATTTTAGCGTCTTTTAACCATATGTATTCCTCCAAGGAAATTTTTTCCAAGGAGTGGGTTGCTTTATACAGTAGGCTTCAAGCCCAATGTTACTCCAGGGACATTCTGAACATTGCATTTCCCAGGGCTGATTCCCTAGATAGAGAGAATCTAATAAGGGATAAATGCATTGATACATTCCATACCAAAAAAGACAAGCAAGAACATGGTATCACATTTGTTACTAGTGTGGTAATGTGAACTGTATAACAGGGGAAAGTGTGTAAATCCCACCCAGATACCTCAGCTGGGTGAGGTAAATGAATTCCAGAAATGGTGTTGCTTCAGCAAACATAGTTGCTGGAGCTTAAATATACGCTATATAGGACCGCGCTGATCCTCAATTTTCAGGAAAGATTCCTCCTATGTTCAGGTCATAGGCGTATTGCAGACCCAGGGAAAAGAACATCAATCTTCACACTGGACATTGTCCCTTTGGGTAAGTCGCTCTGTGAAGTATAAGAAGGTCATATATAGTGAAGCACCATTGAAAGAATCACATATAAAGGGTTTTATTTATACTCACAAACATGGTAAGTAGAGTTGAGCGGACACCTGGATGTTTGGGTACGACGGGTCTGGCCAAACTTCACATAAAAGTTTGAGTTTGGGACCCGAACTTGACCCCGAACCCCATTGAAGTCAATGGGGACCCGAACTTTTGAGCACTAAAATGGCTGTAAAAATGTTATGGAAAGGGCTAGAGGGCTGCAAATGGCATCAAAATGTGGTTACGAGCATGGCATGTGGATAGGGAAATTACTTTAAATAACATAAAATACGTAAAAATAAAATATAATAATTTTGATCTAGGAGGACGAGGTCCATATGGAGTAGGAGGTTGAGGAGGCGGTGGATGTGGCGGTGTAGGTGGAAGCAGCGGTTGAGGATGAGGAGATAGCCTACACTGCTTTTTAGTTTTACATTTATTTGTATTTTTTCAAATTAGGGTACACCCCAAAACATTGGGAGATATAACCTGTGATAACCCCCTCCAGTCGTGCTAAACACATGTTCAGACAATACACTGGATGCAGGGCAGGCAAGCACCTCCAAGTCGTAAAGGGCAAGCTCAGGCCATGTGCCCAATTTGGAGACCCAGAAGTTGAAGAGGGCAGACCCATCGTTCAGTACGTGTAGGCATGTGCACACATACTGCTCCACCATGTTGCTCATCCCTGTGATGTCCATGATCCCATTGGATATCTTCTCTATCAACTTTCAATGTTCTTTTATGCGCCTACCATGGTGATCATGGGTGGCGCGGAATCAGGGTTCCAGGCCGGAGAGGGAGCCTGAGAAAGGGATACCACATCCAGGGGAGGTCAATGGATTAAATTAAATGTAAGCGAGCAAAAATGTGGGACAAAGTATTGAAGTATAAGCTTCTAAGTTAAGGAGGGGGCATGTGGCAATTACCCACTCCCGTCTCGGGGAGGTAGTGAAGATAAATAACAATACCGGACTCTTAAGATGTCCTGTTATTGGAATGATTCATAAAAAATTATATGGAATGTCACTGTGGTATTTTGGATTTGGAAACGTTAGCCAGGAGAGGCCCTGCTGCCGCTTTGTTGACTCCAGATAACTCCATTTGGATATCTTCTATATCAACTTTCGATGTTCGATGTTCTGAGCCTACCATGTTGATCACGGTTATCGGCGAATCAGGGTTCCACGCTGAAAAGGGAGTGTGAGAAAGGGACGTCAATGGCTGTAATGGGATGAAGATGAAATGTCGGACAAGTTATTAAAGCAGAAGGATCGAATGAAAGGGCAAATTAAAGACGAATTTTAGAAATTTAAGTCTCTGTCACCTATGCAGAGAAGGGGTTTTTCATCGCCAGAAATGGGTTAATGTCACCCATCAATGGAACAGATTATTTTAAAAAAAATTCAATCCCTGTCACCTATGCAGAGCAGGGGTTTATTCACGGCAAATATTGTAAAATGTCACCCAAGAATGTAACAGAAAAATGTGAGATTTTTTTTTACCTGTCTACCAAGTAGAGCATGGGTATATCACACCGAAAAAAATTGTGAATTTCACCAGAAAATGTAACAGACAAATTAGTGATTTTTTTTTTTTTACATGTCTACTAGGTATATCAGGGGTATATCACACCCAAAAATTGGTGAATTTCACCTGAAAATATAAAAGACAAATTAGTGAAATAACATAAAATACGTACAAAAATAAATAAATCTTGATTTATGAGGTGGAGTTCCATACGGAGTAAGAGTTTGAGGAGGCGGTGGACGGTGGAAGCAGCAGTGGAGGAGGACGAGGTAGCCAACACTGTTTTTTAGTTTTAATTTTTTATTTTTATTAGGGTACACTCCAAAAGAGTGTCAAATATCCAAAATACAAGAATGAGCAATTGCGCTCTAGTATAACAATGGCTGGTTAAGGCCGGTATACATGTCCTGTGGGATCCATGCCTGGTTCATTTTAATGAACGTGAGCTTGTTAAAAGGGGGCAGACCCGTCATTCAGTAGGTGTAGGCGTGTGCAAACATACTGCTCCACCATGTTGGTGAAATGCTGCCTCCTGCTAAGACGTTCCATATCAGCTGGTGGTGCTGGTTGTTGTGGCATGCTGACAAAGCTTTTCCACATTTTTAGGCCATGCTAATCCTTGTGCTTTCACTGTGTCCCCGTTGTCAGGTGGGAATGCCAACAGCAGCGCTTCTACCAGTTTGTGCTTGTACTCGCGCATCTTACGATCACGCTCCAGTGAGGGAATTAAGGACAGTATGTTATCCTTGTAACGAGGATCCAGCAGCGTGGCCACCCAGCAATCAGTACAAGTTAGAATGTGGGCAACTCGGCGGTCGTTGCAGAGACACTTCAGCATGTAATCGCTCATGTGTGCCAGGCTGCCCAGAGGCAACGAAAAGCTGTCCTCTGTGGGAGGTGTATCGTCTGTGTCCTCTGTATCTCCCTAGCCACGCACCAGAGATGGCCATGAGGCTGGTCTGGGTGCCACCCTACTGTGAACATGGTTCCTCCTCCTCCATCTCCTTCTCCTCATCCTCCTCCTTGTCATCCTCCAGAACTGTGCCCTTGCTGGACAATTTTGTACCTGCCGTTTGTGGGTGCAGGCACTCAGCCTTGGAACGACTTTTGAATGACTGGCCAGAAACCCTATAAAATGATCCCTCTTCCTCCTCCTGCTGCTGTGCCACATCCTCTTCCATCATCGCCAGAAGCATTTTTTCAAGGAGGCATAGAAGTGGGATAGTAACGCTGAGAACAGCGTTATAGGCACTGGCCATGTTGGTGGAGTACTTGAAACAGCGCAACAAGGAACACAGGTCTCGCATGGAGACCCAGTCATTGGTGGTGAAGTGGTGCTGTTCCACAGAGCGACTCACCCGTGCATGCTGCAGCTGAAACTCCACCATTGCCTGCTGCTGCTCACACAGTATAGCCAGCATGTGCAAGGTGGAGTTCCATCTTGTCAGCACGTCGCATATGAGGCAGTGAGCGGAAAGGCCGAAGTTACGCTGCAGCGCTGACAGGCGAACAGCAGCAGGGAGAGAACGCCGAAAGCGCGCACAGACGGCCCGCACTTTATGCAGCAGCTCTGACATATCGGGGTAATTTTTAAGGAATCTATGCACCACCAAATTCAGCACATGCGCCAGGCAAGGGATGTGCGTCAAACCGGCTAGTCCCAGAGCTGATACGAGATTTCACCCATTATCGCACACCACCAGGCCGGGCTTGAGGCTCACTGGCACCAACCACTCATCGGTCTGTTGTTCAAGGCCTGTCCACAGCTCCTCCTCTTTGTCCCTCAAACAGATAAGTTTTAAAACTGCCTGCTGTCGTTTACCCCTGGCTGTGCTGAAGTTGGTGGTGAAGGTGTTACGCTGACTGGATGAGGAGGCGGTAGAGAAAGCGGAGGAGGAAGCAACAGGAGGAAAACTGAAGCGCCCTTCAATAACTACTATCCGCCTTAGGCCCAACCGGTACTGCATTTACCCAGTGTGCTTTTATGGAGATATAATGTCCCTGACTGTGTTTACTGGTCAACGTATCCGTAGTGAGGTGCACCTTGCCACAGATGGCGTTGCACAGTGCACACCTGATTTTGTCCCCCACTTGGTTGTGCAGGGAATGGATGGCACGCCTGGAAAAGTTGTGGCGTCTGGGCACAATGTACTGTGGGACAGCCACCACCATAAGGCTTTTAAAGTTCTCTGTCTCCACCAGACGGAATGACAGCATTTCAGAGGCCAATAATTTTGAAATGCTGGCATTCAGGGCCAGGGATTGTGGGTGGGTAGGGGGGTAATTGTTCTTCCGCTCCAGTGTTTGGGAGATGGAGAGCTGAACGCTTCCGTGGTATATTGTGGAGATGATTGGTGACCCAGGTGGTGGTGTTCCTGGCAGATCCTCTGTTTGCGGGGTGGCAGGTGGCACTGTCACTCCAGAGGCAGATGAAGAGGCCGAGACTGCAGCAGAAGAGGAAGCAGGAGGAGCCAGAGACCTTTCTTGGTTTTTGAGGTGTCTACTCCACTGCAGCTCGTGCTTTGCACGGTTATGCCTGGTTATGCAGGTTGTGCTCAGATTGAGAACGTTTATGCCTTGCTTCAGGCTCTGATTGCACAGAGTGCAAACCACTCGTGCCTTGTTGTCAGCACATTGTCTGAAGAACTGCCACGCCAGGGAACTCCTTGGAGGTGGCTTTGGTGTGCTCAGTCCCTTGCTGCAGTGGGCATTAGCAGGCCTACTGTCTAGGGGACGGCCGCTCTGCTTTTTCACCCTGCTCCCTCTTCTGCTGTGCTGTTGGCTCTGTGCGACCACCGCCTCTTCCTTCGAACTACATAGGTCACTCGCATGACCTTGATTCCATGTAGGGTCGAGGACCTCATCGTCCTCTACATCATCTTCCACCTAGTCCTCACCCCTGCTCTCCTTGTCGATCTGCACACTTTCAAAAGCCGCAACAGTTGACACCTGTGTTTCATCATCATCCGAGAGGTGCTGCGATGGTCCTCCCATGTACTCATCTTGAAACATAAGTTGTTGGGCATCGGTGCACTCAATCTATTCCATTTTGGGGCAGGGCTAGGTGGATGGCCCTGGGAAACCCTGCTAACAGAGTCATCAAAAAGCAGAAGAGACTTCTGCATGACTTGGGGCTCAGACTGCTTGGCTGATTTGCAAGGGGGTGAGGTGAAATACTGATGGACATCGGCTGCAGGTGCCAACTCTGATCTTTCAACTTGAGACTGGGTGGGAGACAATGTGAAGGGAATGGGAATTTGGTATCTGATATTACTGTAGGGGAAAGCTTGGGATCTAGTGATCACCAGTCAGTGTGGTTTACTATAAGTACAGTGACTGAGTCACACCACACAAAAACAAATGTTTTAGATTTTAGAAGAGCTGACTTTTCTAAAATTAGATTAGTGGTATACGAGTCCCTATCAGACTGGAACAGTTTCATTGGAGTCCAGGAGAAATGGGACTACTTAAAAGTGGCACTATTGAAGGCAACAGAAAATTGCATTAGACTTTTCAGTAAAAGCAAAAAAAGGAAGAGACCACTGTGGTACTCAGCAGAAGTGGCCAAAATCATTAAAAACAAAAAGATAGCACTTAGGAATTATAAAAATAAAAAAAAATCGAGGATGACAGGAAAATTTATAAGATTAGGCAGAGAGAGGCCAAACAAGTTATAAGAGCTTCTAAAGCACAGGCAGAAGAGAAATTAGCTCATTTATGGAAAAAAGGTGATAAGGCATTCTTCAGATACATAAATGAAAAAAGGAAACTAAAACAAGGAATTACCAAATTAAAAACAAAAGAAGGAAGGTATATGGAAGAAGTGTCATGGAACCATGAACCAGACGTACAACAAGAGATAAGTGGAAAATAAGAAGGTTTTATTGAAGAGCAAGCCGTAGCAAAGTCCGAACGGATGGCTAAACCGAAGCAGGGTCTTGCGGAGACAGAGGTCAGGAACCAGAAGGGTAGTCAGACGAAGCCAGGAACAGGAACCAACGGGGTAGTCAGACGAAGCCGGAATCAGGAACCAACGGGGTAGTCAGACAAAGCCGGAATCAGGAACCAACGGGGTAGTCAGACGAGGCCAGGATCAGGAACCAGAAGCAGCAGCAGTCTTGGAAGCATGTGAACACAGGAGGACCAAGCAAGGAACTGAAGCCACAGACCTCCTATATATATGAGCTAGGCATCCAGCTCCTCCCAGTGGGAAGGAGGAGCCGCAGGGTGGGAGGCTACAAGAAAACCCAGAAACCAAGATGGCCGCCAGCACATGTCAAACGAAGGGAACAGCAAGGAGGTAAGACCATGACAGTACCTCCCCCTCAAGGGCCCCTCCTCCGCGGAGTAAGGAACGGTTTCTGAGGGAAGCGTGCGTGGAAGGCTCGGAGCAAGACAGGAGCATGGACATCTGCGGAGGGAACCCAGGAACGCTCCTCTGGACCATAACCACGCCAATGGACCAAAAACTGCACCCGGCCGCGGACCAGGCGTGAGTCCAGGATATTGCTCACCTCATACTCCTCACGATTGCCCACTTGGACCGGACGAGGCCGAGGAATCGAGGAAGTGAAACGATTACACACCAGTGGCTTCAACAGGGAGACATGAAACACGTTGGAGATCCGCATGCCAGGAGGAAGCGCAAGGGCATAGGCTACCGGGTTTACCCTGCGAAGCACTCGGAAGGGACCAACAAAGCGAGGCGCCAGCTTGGGAGTGGGCACTCGAAGGTTGAGGTTGCGGGTGGACAACCATACGCGGTCTCCGACCTGGTAGGAAGGAGCGGGCGCTCGTCTGCGATCAGCCTGGAGTTTCTGGCGCTGCGCAGAGACCTCAAGGGACCTCTGGATCTGTACCCAAGAAGCACGTAGGACGGAAAGGTGATCCTCCACAGCCGGAATATCCTGGGGAGAGAATACCTCCGGTAACACGGCAGGTTGGAACCCATAATTGGCCATGAAGGGAGACGTCCCAGAGGAAGAGTTCACCGCCGTGTTCCTGGCAAACTCAGCCCAAGGCAGGAGGTCAACCCAATTGTCTTGGTGATCGGAGACATAGCAACGAAGGAATTGCTCCAAGGCCTGATTGGATCGTTCTGCGGCCCCATTGGACTGAGGGTGGTAGGCCGAGGAGAAAGAGAGATGAATCCCCAACTGGGAGCAAAAGGCGCGCCAGAACCTGGACACAAACTGACTCCCCCGATCCGACACAATCTCCTTGGGCAAACCGTGCAACCGGAAGACCTCCCTGGCAAAAATCGAGGCCAACTCTTGTGCAGAGGGTAACTTCTTGAGAGGAACACAGTGGCACATTTTGGAAAACCGATCCACAATCATGAGAATGACCGTATGGCCTCGGGATGCAGGGAGGTCCACAATGAAATCCATCCCCAGGTGTGACCATGGACGCTCCCCGGTGGCTATGGGTTGCAAAAGGCCCAACGGAAGGTGCCGAGGGGACTTACTCTGGGCACAAACGGAGCATGCCGCTACATATGCGGCGATGTCGGAACGTAGAGAAGGCCACCAGAACAGACGTGAAACCGCCCAGGACAGCTGATTCTTTCCAGGGTGCCCCGCGGCCTTGGAGTTATGGTAGGTTCGCAACAACCGAGTGCGCAACTCCTCAGGCACAAAACATCTGCCGTTGGGTCTCCCAGAGGGAGCACCAGATTGAGCCGCCAAAATCTGCTCACCCATAGGAGAAGTCAGGCTGGTGCGAATAGCGGCCAGGATCTGATTCGGGGGTATGACCGTAGTCGGAATCGACTAGGCATCCGCTCTGATGTTCTTGGAGCCGGGTAGGTAGGAGACCACGTAATTAAAACGTGACAAGAACAGAGCCCATCTGGCCTGACGTGGTGTCAATCTCTTGGCCTCAGAGAGGTAGGTCAGATTCTTGTGGTCCGTCAGGATGAGAACCGGAACCACCGAGCCCTCGAGCAAGTGCCTCCATTCTTTAAGGGCCTGCACGATGGCCAATAACTCCCTGTCACCAATCTGATAGTTGCACTCCGCGGAAGACAGTTTCCGGGAGTAAAACCCACAAGGAAGCAGAGGACCCTCTGGTGTTCTACGCTGAGACAGGAGGGTGCCTACTCCCGTCTCAGACGCGTCCACCTCGAGGACAAAAGGCAACCCAGGGTTGGGATGCGACAGAATCGGAGCCGACACAAAGGCGGACTTTAGAGCCTCAAAAGCTCGGATGGCCTCGAGCGGCCAGACCTGAGGATTACTGCCCTTCCTGGTCAGATCCGTGAGAGGCTTGGCTAGCATGGAAAAGTCCCTGATGAACTTCCGATAATAATTGGCGAAGCCCAAAAAGCGCTGCAGGGCACGAAGCCCACTGGGCTGGGGCCACTGTAAGACAGCCGAAACCTTCTCAGGATCCATGGAGAACCCCTCAGCGGAAATGATGTAACCTAAGAAGGTTACCTGGGATCGGTGAAATTCGCATTTCTCAAGCTTACCGAACAGCTTGTTCTCTCGTAAGCGTTGCAACACTCGTCTGACATCCAGAATGTGGGCCTCCATGGATGCAGAATATACCAAGATGTCATCCAAATAGACCACCACACACTGCTGCAACAGGTCACGGAAAACATCGTTGATGAATTCCTGGAAGACTGCGGGCGCATTGCACAACCCAAAGGGCATAACCAAGGATTCATAATGACCGGTCCTGGTGTTAAACGCGGTCTTCCACTCATCGCCCGCCTTGATCCTTACCAGGTTATATGCCGCCCTCAGGTCGAGTTTGGTAAAGACCGTGGCCCCTTTGAGGCGATCGAACAGCTCGGAAATCAAGGGTATCGGGTAAGCGTTCTTGATCGTGATGCGATTGAGACCCCTGTAATCGATGCAAGGCCTCAACTCGCCGCCCTTCTTTTTCACAAAGAAAAATCCAGCCCCTGCCGGGGACGAGGATTTGCGAATGTGTCCGCGTGAAAGCGCCTCCCTCACGTACTCCTCCATGGCCTCATTCTCCGCTACCGACAGTGGATAGACTTTGCCACGAGGAGGAACGGCACCGGATTGTAACTCTATGGCACAATCGTATGGGCGGTGCGGAGGTAGGGCAACCGCGCGCACCTTATCGAATACATCCCGGTACTCTTCGTATTCAGGAGGCAACAGAGAGTCCGAGGAAGTACACAGCAACTTGACAGGCCCATGGATGCAACTAGCCCCACACTGCGGTGACCACGAGAGGATCTCGACCGATCTCCAATCGAAAGTCGGATTATGCTTCTGGAGCCAGGGGTACCCCAAGACCACCGAGTAGTGTGGAGACGAAATAACCTGGAGACAGACCGACTCTCTGTGAACGGCACCAATGGCCATCCCCACTGGAAGGGTCTCATGAGTCACGTGTGGCGGCAGAAGGGGTCTGCCGTCTATCGCCTCAAGAGCCAGTGGGGAACCTCGAGGCTGCAGAGGAATGGAATTGGCGGCAACGAACACTCTATCAATGAACAAACCACCAGCACCAGAGTCCACCAACGCCTGGGTCGTCACCGAGCCCCCGACCCAGGAGAGGACAACCGTGATCAGTGGTTTGTCAACACGGGAAACCGGGGACGAGGAGACTCCACCCAAGATCTGCCCCCGACAGGACCTCAGGTGCGAGCGTTCTCCCGGACGGTTCGGACATGCCAACCGAAAATGCCCACCGAGACCACAGTACATGCATCGGCCCTCGCGTCTCCGGAGTACCCTCTCCCCCTCAGACAGGCGAGCAAACCCCCGCTGCATGGGTTCACCCCCAGACAAGTCATCCCCAGGAGGCGTGGGAGGAGAGGGAGGCACGGGTGGGACAGCAAACGTAGGCGCCAATCTGTTAGGAGACCTCCGCAGGCTCTCCTTAAAGGAAGGTCTCTCCCTGAGTCTGGTGTCAATCAAAATCAGGAAAGAAATAAGAGACTCGAGCTCCACTGGTAGGTCCTTAGCTGCAACCTCATCCTTCAAGGCATCCGAGAGACCATGAGAGAAAGCAGCGACCAGAGCCTCATTATTCCAGCCCACCTCTGCTGCCAGGGTACGAAACTCAATGGCGTATTCAGCTACGGATCGTGAACCCTGTCTGATGGACATAAGGAGCTTCGCAGCAGAGGCAGCACGAGCCGGCACATCGAATACCTTCCGAAGAGAAGCAACAAAACCGGAAAACTCGGCAACCACCGGATTGTTGTTCTCCCATAAAGGGCTGGCCCAGGCCAAGGCCTTGTCCGAGAGCAGCGAGATCAAGAAGCCCACCCTTGATCTCTCAGTAGGAAAGGCATGTGGCAGCAACTCGAAGTAAATGCCCACCTGGTTAAGGAAACCTCGGCACTGAGTTGGCTCTCCCCCAAAGCGCTGTGGAAGGGGGGCAGAACCGGTCATACCCTGAAACACCACAGGCGCAGCAACAGGTGTCAGGGTAGACTCTGGCGCAACAACCGGAGCGGCAGTAGGAGCGGGCCCAGGAGCGACAACCGACCCATCGGCAACGGAAGCTAAATGAGCCGTGCGTTCAAGCAGGGTTTGCAACGCCACAGCGAACCGACCCAACAGGTGATCCTGCTGATCAAGTCTGGCAACCAGCGTAGGTAGCGAGGGTGGCCCTGTACCGTCAGAATTCAGGGCTTGGTCCTAATGTCATGGAACCATGAACCAGACGTACAACAAGAGATAAGTGGAAAATAAGAAGGTTTTATTGAAGAGCAAGCCGTAGCAAAGTCCGAACGGATGGCTAAACCGAAGCAGGGTCTTGCGGAGACAGAGGTCAGGAACCAGAAGGGTAGTCAGACGAAGCCAGGAACAGGAACCAACGGGGTAGTCAGACGAAGCCGGAATCAGGAACCAACGGGGTAGTCAGACGAAGCCGGAATCAGGAACCAACGGGGTAGTCAGATGAGGCCAGGATCAGGAACCAGAAGCAGCAGCAGTCTTGGAAGCATGTGAACACAGGAGGACCAAGCAAGGAACTGAAGCCACAGACCTCCTATATATATGAGCTAGGCATCCAGCTCCTCCCAGTGGGAAGGAGGAGCCGCAGGGTGGGAGGCTACAAGAAAACCCAGAAACCAAGATGGCCGCCAGCACATGTCAAACGAAGGGAACAGCAAGGAGGTAAGACCATGACAAGAAGGTAAAGAACTAGCTGACTGCCTCAATGAATACTTCTGTTTAGTTTTTACGAAGGAAAATGAAGGAGAAGGACCTCAGTTAGGAAAGAAGACTAACAAATCTTTTGATACATATATCTTTACAGAGGAAGAGGTTCTAAGTCAACTGTCTAAAATTGATACAAATAAGTCACAGGGGCCTGATTTGGGTCGGATACAGCCAAAGCAATTAAAAGAGCTCAGCGGTGAACTAGCAAAACCATTAACAGATTTATTTAACTAATCACTGGCAACAGGAGTCGTCCCAGAAGATTGGAAATTAGCAAATGTTGGCCCATTCACAAGAAAGGTAGTAGGGAGGAATCGGGCAACTATAGGCCAGTAAGCCTGACATCAATAGTGGGGAAATTAATGGAAAGCATACTTAAGGAGAGGATTGTGGAATATCTAAAATCCCATGGATTGAAAGATGAAAAACAGCATGGGTTTACTTCAGGGAAATCATGTCAAACTAATCTTATTGATTTTTTTTTGATTGGGTGACTAAAATAATAGATGGAGGAGGTGCAGTAGACATCGCTTATCTAGACTTTAGTAAGGCTTTTGATACTGTCCCACATAGAAGGCTTATCAATAAAGTGCAGTCTTTGGGCTTGGACTCCCATATTGTTGAATGGATTAGGCAGTGGCTGAGGGACAGGCAACAGAGGGCTGTAGTCAATGGAGTATATTCAGACAAAGGTCTTGTTACCAGTGGGGTACCTCAGGGATCTGTTCTGGGACCCATATTGTTTAATATCTTTATCAGCGAAATTGCAGAAGGCCTCAATGGTAAGGTGTGTCTTTTTGCTGATGACACAAAGATTTGTAACAGGGTTGATGTTCCTGGAGGGATACACCAAATGGAAAAGGACTTAGGAAAACTAGAGGAATGGTCAAAAATCTGGCGACTAAAATTTAATGTTGATAAGTGCAAAATAATGCACCTGGGACTTAAAAACCCAAGAGCAGAATATAAAATCAGTGATACAGTCCTAACTTAAGTATCTGAGGAAAGGGATTTAGGGATCATTATTTCAGAAGACTTAAAGGTAAGCAGACAATCTCATAGAGCAGCAGGGAATGCTAGCAGAATGCTTGGGTGTATAGGGAGAGGAATTACCAGTAGAAAGAGGGAGGTGCTCATGCTGCTCTACAGAGCACTAGTGAGACCTCATTTGGAGTATTGTGCTCAGTACTGGAGACCATATCTCCAGAAGGATATTGATACTTTGGAGAGAGTTCAGAGAAGAGCTACTAAACTGGTACATGGATTGCAGGATAAAACTTACCAGGAAAGATTAAAGGACCTTACATGTATAGCTTGGAAGAAAGACGAGACAGAGGGGATATGATAGAAATTTTTAAATACATAAAGGGAATCAACAAGGTAAAAGAGGAGAGAATATTTAAAAGAAGAAAAACTGCTACAAGAGGACATAGTTTTAAATTAGAGGGGCAAAGGTTAAAAAGTAATATTAGGAAGTATTACTTTACTGAGAGAGTAGTGGATGCATGGAATAGCCTTCCTGCAGAAGTGGTAGCTGCAAATACAGTGGAGGAGTTTAAGCATGCATGGGATAGGCATACGGCCATCCCTCATATAAGATAGGGCCAGGGGCTATCTATAGTATTTAGTATAATGGGCAGACTAGATGGGCCAAATGGTTCTTTTCTGCCGACACATTATATGTTTCTATGTTAAAGGTTGTATCTCACACGTACAGATGCAGACTAGGCCGCAAATTAAGATTTTTGCCCAAAATGTTTTTTTTTTTTTAAAGGCAGTATAGAACAACAGTATCTAAATGGTGTATCTCACACGTACAGATGTAGACTAGGCCGCAAATTAATATTTTTGCCCAAACTGGGTGTTTTTTCGAATAACAGAATAGAACAACAGTATCTAAATGGTGTATCTCACACGTTCAGATGCAGACTAGGCCGCAATTTAAGATTTTTGCCCAAAATGGGTGTTTTTCTAATAGCAGAATAGAACAACATTATCTAAATGTTGTATCTCACACGTACAGATGCATACTAGGCCGCAAATTAAGATGTTTGCCCAAAATGGGTGTTTATTTAATACCAGAATAGCATAGCAGTATGTAAAGGGTGTATCTCACAATGATAGATGCAGCAAAATTAAGATTTTTGCCCTAAATGGGTGTTTTTTTAACAGCAGAATAGAACCACAGTATCTAAAGGTTTTATCTCACACGTACAGATGGAGACTAGGCAGAAAATTATAGCTGTATGTCTAGCTTAAATTGCACACTGACTAATGCGGCAGAGGCCCCAGATGGAGGCTATTGCCAAAAATTGTTGTTTTTTCAAAGCCAGAAAATTATTGAAGTATTTCAAGCTTGTTTTTTGCCCAAAAAGGGTGTTTTTTTTAAAACCCAGAAAATTATAGCTGTATTTCTAGCTTAAATTGCACACTGACTAAGGCTACTTTCACACTAGCGTTCGGTGCTCCGCTTGTGAGTTCCGTTTGAAGGCTCTCACAAGCGGCCCCGAACGGCTCTGTACTGCCCTAATGCATTCTGAGTGGATGCGGATCCGCTCAGAATGCATCAGTCTGGCACCGTCTGTCCTCCGCTCCGCTCAGCAGGCGGACACCCGAACGCAGCTTGCAGCGTTCGGGTGTCCGTCTGGCCGTGCGGAGGCAAACGGATCCGTCCAGACTTACAAGTAAGTCAATGGGGACGGATCCGTTTGAAGTTGACACAATATGGCTCAATTTCAAACGTATCCGTCCCCCATTGACTTTCAATGTAAGTCAAAACGGATCCCTAATTTTTTTTTATTTTCTTTTTTGTTCATGGTAATGCAAACGGATCCGTTCTGAACGGATCTAAGTGTTTGCATTATAGGTGCGGATCCGTCTGTGCAGATACCAGACAGATCCGCACCTAAACGCAGGTGTGAAAGTAGCCTTATCCTGCAAAGGCACCAGATGTAGGATATTTCCCAAAAATTTAGTTTTTTTAAAACCAGATTATTATTGCAGTATTTCAAGCTTGAATTTGAATGTCACAAAAGCACAGATGCAGTGCTGGTGCACTGAGCTTGCATAAAATGGCTGCCGCCACCCACCACCAACAGACGGATAAAAGTTTTTTTTCTCTGTCACTGGTAAAAAGATTGTGCACTGGACCCACACAACAAAATCTATGTAGATTGCTGAGTTAAATTGGAGTTCTGATTAAAGATTCTGTCCTATTTTCTTCCTCCCTCACAGCAGCAGCATCCTATCCGTACACTAAGCACAGCAGAGTGACGTGCAGCGCTACGTGACTCTAGCTTATATAGAGGCTGGGTCACATGCTGCACTGGCCAATCACAGCCATGCCATTAGTAGGCATGGCTGTGATGGCTTCTAAGGGCACACAGTTAAACGCTTGCTGATTGGCTGCTCTGCAGCCTTTCAAAAAGCGCCAAGAAATCGCCGAACACCGATTCCAAACTCAAACTTTTACTGAAATGTTCAGGTCCGGGGTCCAAAAATCACATTTGTATTCCTGCCCGATCTGGATTTTGCTCACGCTTCGTCAGGGGCGAATAATCCACCTTCTTTAGAGGCTGTCTTTTTATATCTTCAAATGCATGTTCCCACCTTCCCCATATGAAAAATTCTCTAAAATATGTGTGCTCTTCACATAGTCAGTACAACTAAAACTAAAACTGAAACTTTCTCCAGCCTCAGATTTTTATTTTTTTTAAGGGATTGCAGCTTGAAATCAGTAAAGATTTGGAGCAATTCCATCACATCAAACAGGGCTTTAGGTCAAACTCCACATTTAGGTTCTGCGGCTGTAATGTGTCTAATTTGCAGATCCATTCCACATCACAGCAATTGATTTTCATGACTGGATATCCTCCACGCCAATGTGACTTCACTATTTCAATTCGAGTCCACTCAGATTTTTTTTATGGACTTGTAAGGGAACGCTATGTGTCTCCAAGCCCTTTTTAATGTTGCGGATATGCTCCTGAATTCTTGTTTTTAATTTTCTCGTTGTTCTCCCCACATATTGGAGGCCACAAGGTCACTCCAATAGGTAGACAACCCCTGTACATTGACACGTAATTTACCCCTTTATTTTAAAGTCCAGATCTTTTTTATTTTAGTGAATTATTTCTACACTTCTAATTCTATTTCTTTTGGTTGTTTGTGTGGAGCTGGAGCTGTTTTGTTAAAGTTTTATGGGCTGGATTTTATTTGGACTTAGAGGTAGGTTTGGCAGTGGGACCTTTCAGTCCAAACACCCTTCCACTGCACATATTCCCTTTAACCTGAGCGGTCGGTGATAATTAGTGAGAGAAAATACACTCTGTGTATGAGTAAGAGTGAGAAATTAAAAAGGAAGCCTGCAGAGGCTCTGTGTGGTCCCAGCCAGGAGGGCTGGTGGGCTACAAGGCTGAGAAAGCCTGGGTTTGGGGGGGAGGCAGCAACGCCTGAGGAAAGAGGTGTCACATGGTCAGAGTCGGGAGGACTCTTGGACCATATCCCCCAAGGTATTGGTGTGGCCACAGCCAGGAGGCTACTGGACCGTATGGCTGAGTAAAGCTAGATCTCACCTCTTGTATGAACTGCATCTTAGAGGTGAGCTATGGAGACCTATGTATTAGGTAGAGCTCAGATATGCAGGCGTTTGTTTTGTATTTGAGTTTTGTGGTGCTGAAACCTCATATCACCCAGTAACATTAACTAGGTGATCATCTGTACTGCTAACAAAATAAAGCACCCTGTGGACTTTAAACCCCGCTGTCTGAGATAAGTCTGTCATTGTCAACCCCTGTGAGAGAGTAATGCATTACCCTAGCTATGGCAAGCAATATTATGAAGTTAAAATGAATGTCCAAAAATGTATCCCCATATTACACCACAAAGATAGCTTAGGGAATTTGTTATTAGAAGGGATGTAATTTGCTTCTAGGACCCCTACATTTGGCTACATTTTGTCCCTGTCCTTTTCTAGATATTTTTAATCAACAAATGAACTAAACATTAGTGATAATCGAGCACCAAGTATTCGGGTGTTCGTGCCTAACACATTGAGATATTCATGTGCTTGAATATCGCAATGCCGAGCACCCGAGTATAATGAAAGTCAATGGGAGACAACCAGGCACTGTTCTGAAGAGGGGAGGGTGCCTGGTCCATTGGAAAAAGTCAGAAAATGACAGAAACACCACCAAAATGGATCAGGAACAGCATGGTGACGATGTCTGGATGCATCTTGGACTCCTAAGTCGCTGCTGGGAACCAGCCACTTTTACAGACTGACAAAAATACACATGAGGAAACATTCTTTTCTGTATATTCAATCGTATATAAAGTGCAAGTGCTGCAACAAATTACAAGCAAGAGGCACTCCGAAACAGCCTGTATATCACATAAAGAAGGGCCTCATTCAGATTGTGGTACAATTGTTCAGGTAGTGGGACTCCTATACTCATAAAGCCTATGCACTAAGTGAAAGGGCTGCCAAAAATTACAAGGAACCGGCACTCCCTTTGTTACACATAAAGGAGGGCATCATACACACCCTTGAAAAATGGCCTGCTGGTGACCCTCAAAAACATTTGGAGCAAGGGCCTGCTGATCTGACCATCTAAAACCTTAGGGGCGAGGGCCTGCTGCCACATTGGTGACTCTAGATAACCTCTGGGCGATTGCACGTCCCTGTGATGGTGACGATCTATTTGGATGTCTGCTCTATCAACTTTCGATGCTCTTTTCTGCGCCTACCATGGTGATCACGTGTAACAGGTGTAAGGGATCGCCTCTTATTTGGGGGTCATTCTCACAGATATGACTTTAGGACACCAGGTTTCAGGTCCAAACCGTGCATTTATTGTGCACACTCCAACCAATACAGGTCATCATGAAGTAGCAGCTTCACCTTACACATGTGACATCCACATAAAATAATAAACACTTTCCCGGCTAGGCTCTAACTAACACAGAGTTTCCTAAGTCCTTGTTCACACCCTGTGAACACGTGCGGCTTTCTCAGCCAATGTCCCACAGCCTCCTGGCTGTACAGAGCACAGTATGCCCACTGCCTCCAGTCCAGTGTCTCAGCACACATGAGGAATAGTGGTCTCTCAGCCCTCCTGGCTTGGACCACACAGAGCCTCCAGGCCTCTGTCCACAGGCAAAACACTCCCCCTTGCTGACACCCTGGGAGGTGCTTTGTGCCAGCCTGATTACTTCCAGCTGGTCTGGCCTGTGGTCAAATAGGTGTGTGGACCGAACTATCCACCCCTTCCTTGCCTCTGTCATGGTCTTACCTTCTTGCTGTTCTCCTTCGTTTGACATGTGCTGGCGGCCATCTTGGTTTCTGGGTTTCTTGTAGCCTCCCACCCTGCGGCTTCTCCTTCCCACTGGGAGGAGCTGGATGCCTAGCTCATATATATAGGAGGTCTGTGGCTTCAGTTCCTTGCTTGGTCCGCCTGTGTTCACATGCTTCTAAGACTGCTGCTGCTTCTGGTTCCTGATCCTGGCTTCGTCTGACTACCCTGCTGGTTCCTGATCCAGGCTTCGTCTGACTACCCTGCTGGTTCCTGATCCAGGCTTCGTCTGACTACCCTGCTGGTTCCTGATCCAGGCTTCGTCTGACTACCCTTCTGGTTCCTGACCTCTGGCTTCGCAAGACCCTGCTTCGGTTTAGCCATCCGTTTGGACTTTTGCCTTACAGCTTGATTTTCAATAAAGCCTTCTTATTTCCACTTATCTCTTGTTGTACGTCTGGTTCATGGTTCCATGACAGCCTCTAACCTGCGTGAGACCTGTCACTGTCTGACACAGGGAATCAGGGTTTGATTCTGGAGAGGGAGCTTGAGAAAGGGATACCACATCCAAGGGAGGTCAATGGCTGAAATCTGATTGGATGTTGTTGCCTTGCCACTTTTTTCCTAATTGTGAACCACCCAGAGAGGGTGGGTCAACTTATTAAAGTTCAAGAATCCTCCCTTCCTTTAGCAGGTGTGTAGCAATTACCCACTCCCGACTCAGGGAGGTAGTGAGGATAAATAACAATACAGCACTCCTAAGCGGCCCTGTTATTGGAATGAGTACACTTTCCGTTAACGAGGATCTATTGGAAGGCAAGTCTAGTGTCAGCAGTCAACTTGCTCCCGGCCTCCACAACGTTCACCCAGTGTGCCATCATGGTGAGGATTGTGTTAACCAGACTCTTGACTACTGACACTGGACTTGTAGGTGAGGGACTGCTGCCACTTTTTTGACTCTAGATAACTTCTAGGCAATCGCACGTCCCTGTGACAGCGACAATCCATTTGGATGTCTGCCCTATCAACTTTGGAGCAATTTTTAAACAAGGACCTTCTGGTATAGCACCGTTTTGCTTGTCCTCTCCACCAGAGGAATGAGAGAAGAAAAGTTCTCTTTGTAGCTGGGGTCAAGAAGGGTGAACAACCAGTAATTTGTGTTGTCTAAAATGCATATAAAGCGGGAGGGGGGGGGGGGGGCGTGGCTAGCTGCTGATTGGGAAAGACGTCTCTCGCAGCAGCTCTGTCACTGAAAAGTGAATCTAACCTCATCTGCCCTACAATCTAAGTTTACGGACCTCATCTCGGATCCCCAGAGACTCTGACTAACATCTGCTCTGACCTGAGTCTTTTTTGGAGCCGAAAGACTGCTCCGTCCCGGATCTATAACTGAGGCCTAGTGGAGAAGAATCCCCGACCTAGATTTGTAGCGCCATATAGGTGAAGACAGAGGCTCACCCCTGCCTCTATCAGCAAGATACACGTCACCGCAGGTCGGACGCAGGATGAAAAGGAGTTATCCGGTGACAGCTGTGAACGCCTGCCCTGATTTGAGATCTGTCTGGGGCCGCAAGATAGCTCTGGGCCGGAGCTACGAGTGAGGCCCGGTGGAAGAGGATCCCCCGGCCTGGATTTGACTGGGAGACTATGGACCCTCACCTCTGCCCCAGCTGTTAGACACCGCAGCGCCACGGGTGTACGGGAGGAGCTTTGAGACCGCGGAGCTCATTCCGACCAGAGTTGGAGGAACTTGGCCTAGCTTGGATCGGAGCGTCACCTCGGGCCTGTACTGTGGTGGGACCGCAATCTAAAGTTTTGTTGCGACCGCACAGCGCCGAAGAAGACCTACGTATATAGAGCTGGCGGTTACCTCTTATGAAGTCTTCCCTGGGATCGGTAAGAGTCTCCTCAAGTGCCGTTTCTCAGATTACGCTCATAAGCTTACCTGTGCAACGTGGGGATCCGCCATCTTGTCCTGCAGGAGAGAGCCGGTAAGAGACTTGCTTCTCGACTATTCACTTTGTGGAGCTACCTAGCGCTGCTACTATACAAAACATCTATCTGCAGGCGCCTGTGCATGTCAATTCCTTGGGCACCCGTCTCACAGATCCCCCTGTGCCCTACATACACCGATCTACTGTAGGGTCATATTTATCCCTTTCAAGTGCAACTTGGTGCCCCTCATGATTGCTGGACTGTAGTGGCAAATGACCCTACAACCTCATGACCTCCATTGCCTAACTCTAAACTAAAAGAACACTGCTCCGCTAACTTTTCAAAATTTAAAGGGACAGTAACCCATTTTAACTGAGTACTAACAACACTGCAGAAAAATCTCCCACCTATAAAATGACCTAAGAGCCTGTTCTGGAGGGGGTGAAACTGGAGCTGGATCTGACCGGCCGCATGCAGTTGTAGCTTCGTCAATAATATCTTCCGCATAGCCTGGCCTTATAGCCTGTCAAGTCCAGGATGGTCAAGATCGGCAAATCTGCAGCTGGGGACACGCTGAGCCAACATAGACCGGTAAACAACGAGGGAGAGATGGACAAATTTATTAAGAAAGCGGCCTCTGCCTATGTGGCCAGAGATACCAAAATGGCGCCGACCTCACCGCGCCCTACAAGCCACAAATTGCTGGAGGCAACTGATACTGCACATGGTGGCGAGACTGACTCTGATGCGCTGCCCATATCCCGCACCTACCTCAAAGAAGTTCTTTCCTCTTCCCTAGCATCTGCCCTGGAACCTCTGAGTTCAGACCTGCTTGCCATCAAACAAGACGTCCGTCACATAGGACGCAGAGTAGAAACACTAGAGGAGTCGCAAACCTCAGTTATACAGCATCAGACCGCTGTTCAGCACAACCTACAGGTCATACAGTCTAATATGAACTTTCTTTACAGTGCACTAGAGGATCAGGAGAATAGAGGGAGGCGCAATAATCTACGCTTTAGGCGTGTCCCTGAGTCAGTAGCCCCTGGAGATGTACCTAACACCATTGTGCAAATTTGCCTCTCCCTCCTAGGCCCAGATTCAGCACATGAAGTGCTCCTGGAAAGAGCCCACAGGGCCCTTAAACCTAAACCAGCTTCCTCTGCTCCTCCTAGAGACATAATCTGCAAATTCCTTCATTTTCCTGTAAAGGAGGCTGTCCTCCTAAAAGCTAGAGAAGCCAAAGCTGCAAACTGGGATGGGCACGAAGTCCTCATTTTCCAGGATCTGGCCCAGTCAACCCTGCGGAAGAAAAGAGCCTTAAAGCCACTGACGGACTGGCTTAAATCAAAGCAAATCTTATATAGATGGTCCTTCCCTTTCGGCCTTTCTTTCATGTATGATGGGCGCAGAACCAACGTATGCTCATTCCAAGACCTGGAACACGCTTATGAACACCTGGGGATTGATCCTTTGGACATTCAGAATTGGGACCCAGTCCAGGACTTAGACAAATTGCCTACCCTCCCTTCGCTTGAGCTTTGGGAAAAGCAGCAAACCCCTAAACCTCAAAGGGGTAGAAGAGGAACCCCTAAGGCAACACCTAGAAGGCTTACATTGGGAGACTGAAGATATCCCCTCTCCTTTGAGGTCCCTTGATTAAGGACACTCTATGCTTCAATTTACAATCTCTTCTCTACATTGTCTTTTACGTTAATATCTCCTGTCTGCTTCCCTTCATCACCTACCTCTCTGATGCTCACTTGCCGATCTCACCCTGGTCTCCTACCTCATGTCTAGGGTGATACACATGATAGTGTCTGACCCCCCCCCCAGATTTTCTGATTCTCTATTATACTCACTCTCCCTTACCCTTGCTTGCTTTTCCTAATACCTTTCCCCCACACTGTCTTTTCTCTCTTGCTGTCCACCTCTTTGGCTCTCGATTTACATTACGGTATTGTTATATACAATGCTCTTTTCCTACCTGGAGCTGTGTTGCTCCTCTTGGTGCGAACATTTTGTTACTCTACCTGTTCTGGTACATGTTAATGTTCCATATGTTTTTGCCTTGTTCCTTAGATGTGAGATATCTAGAAGCAAGATGTGGCTACACTATTGTGTGGAAGTATTGGAGTCTACCTCTCCTTGTGGCGGCGCCCTCCTCCCTCTTTCAATAGTGGTAATTACCTGCATTATTCGGCAGACTTCTGAGCTTGTTATCCCATTTCTCTCCTTAAAACATGAGTACACCTAAATTAGTATCTTATAATGTTAAGGGGTTGAGGTCTCCACCAAAGAGATGTCAAATCCTATCGCAACTTAATAGAGAGAAATGCTCGATAGTCTTCTTACAGGAGACTCATTTTAAGCATGGTAACTATCCAAACCTCTCCTACTCCAAATTTCCCATTTGGCATCACAGTGGGGCCGGGGGCGCAGCTTCAAGGGGAGTTAGTATTGGATTCCATAAAGATCTGTCATTCCAATACAAAATGCATATCCAGGATCCAGAGGGAAGATTCCTGATTCTGATAGGACAAATAGGGCAGTCTCTATTCACCCTAGTTAATGTATATGCCCCTAACAAGGACCAAATCACCTGGCTCTCCTTTCTCTCATAGAGACCCACAGGGAGGGAATATTGATTATGGCGGGCGATCTTAACATAGCACTCCACCCTTTAGTAGACACCTCTTCAAAGAGATCCTCCATCCCCATAAAGGCTCTCAAATTAATACAAACCAGATTATTTGATATGGGTATGTTAGATACCTGGTGCTGTCTTAACCCTGATGTACGTGACTATTCTTTCTATTCCTCAGCTAATGACTCGTATAGCAGGATAGACTACATCTTTATTTCAAGAGAACACTTACAGCACTGCTCCTCCGCAGAAATAGGTGACATGACCCTCTCGGATCACTCCCCGGTATATTGCCACCTTTGTATTACGCCCGGGTCAGGTAAGAAACCTAACTGGAGGTTTAATGAGTCTCTGCTGAGCAACCCGAATCACAGATCCCAAATTACTTCTTTTCTAGAGGAATTTTTCTCCACCAACTGCACCCCAGATGTATCCCCCCAGGTCCTATGGGACACCCATAAGGCCTATATTAGAGGAAGATTGATTAGCCTTTGCTCTTTCCTTAAAAATGAATCTGACAAAAAATACACAACTTTACTGGCAAAGATCCATGCTCTGGAAAAGGCTCACAAACAGTCGTTACTAGTAGAGTTGAGCGAACACCTGGATGTTCGGGTTCGAGAAGTTCGGCCGAACATCCCGGAAATGTTCGGGTTCGGGATCCGAACCCGATCCGAACTTCGTCCCGAACCCGAACCCCATTGAAGTCAATGGGGACCCGAACTTTTCGGCACTAAAACGGCTGTAAAACAGCCCAGGAAAGGGCTAGAGGGCTGCAAAAGGCAGCAACATGTAGGTAAATCCCCTGCAAACAAATGTGGATAGGGAAATTAATTAAAATAAAAATTAAATAAATAAAAATTAACCAAAATCAATTGGAGAGAGGTTCCATAGCAGAGAATCTGGCTTCCCGTCACCCACCACTGGAACAGTCCATTCTCAGATATTTAGGCCCCGGCACCCAGGCAGAGGAGAGAGGTCCCGTAACAGACAATCTGGCTTCATGTCAGCAGAGAATCAGTCTTCATGTCATAGCAGAGAATCAGGCTTCACGTCACCCACCACTGTAAGAGTCCATTTTCATAAATTTAGGCCCAGCACCCAGGCAGAGGAGAGAGGTCCCGTAACAGACAATCTGGCTTCATGTCAGCAGAGAATCAGTCTTCATATCATAGCAGAGAATCTGGCTTCCCGTTACCCACCACTGGAACAGTCCATTCTCAGATATTTAGGCCCCGGCACCCAGGCAGAGGAGAGAGGTCCCGTAACAGACAATCTGGCTTCATGTCAGCAGAGAATCAGTCTTCATATCATAGCAGAGAATCAGGCTTCACGTCAGCCACCACTGCAACAGTCCATTGTCATAAATTCAGGCCCAGCACCCAGGCAGAGGAGAGAGGTCCCGTAACAGACAATCTGGCTTCATGTCAGCAGAGAATCAGTCTGCATGTCATAGCAGAGAATGAGGCTTCACGTCACCCACCACTGCAACAGTCCATTTTCATAAATTTAGGCCCAGCACCCAGGCAGAGGAGAGAGGTCCCGTAACAGAGGATCTGGCTTCATGTCACCAGAGAATCAGTCTGCATGTCATAGCAGAGAATCAGGCTTCACGTCACCCACCACTGCAACAGTCCATTTTCATAAATTTAGGCCCAGCACCCAGGCAGAGGAGAGAGGTCCCGTAACAGAGGATCTGGCTTCATGTCACCAGAGAATCAGTCTGCATGTCATAGCAGAGAATCAGGCTTCACGTCAGCCACCACTGCAACAATCCATTGGCATATATTTAGGCCTAGCACACAGGCAGAGGAGAGAGGTCCCGTAACAGACAATCTGGCTTCATGTCAGCAGAGAATCAGTCTTCATATCATAGCAGAGAATCAGGCTTCACGTCAGCCACCAATGCAACAGTCCATTGTCAGATATTTAGGCCCAGCACCCAGGCAGAGGAGAGAGGTCCCGTAACAGAGGATCTGGCTTCATGTCAGCAGAGAATCAGTCTTCATGTCATAGCAGAGAATCAGGCTTCACGTCACCCACCACTGTAAGAGTCCATTTTCATAAATTTAGGCCCAGCACCCAGGCAGAGGAGAGAGGTCCCGTAACAGACGATCTGGCTTCATGTCAGCAGAGAATCAGTCTGCATGTCATAGCAGAGAATGAGGCTTCACGTCACCCACCACTGCAACAGTCCATTTTCATAAATTTAGGCCCAGCACCCAGGCAGAGGAGAGAGGTCCCGTAACAGAGGATCTGGCTTCATGTCACCAGAGAATCAGTCTGCATGTCATAGCAGAGAATCAGGCTTCACGTCACCCACCACTGCAACAGTCCATTTTCATAAATTTAGGCCCAGCACCCAGGCAGAGGAGAGAGGTCCCGTAACAGAGGATCTGGCTTCATGTCACCAGAGAATCAGTCTGCATGTCATAGCAGAGAATCAGGCTTCACGTCAGCCACCACTGCAACAATCCATTGGCATATATTTAGGCCTAGCACACAGGCAGAGGAGAGAGGTCCCGTAACAGACAATCTGGCTTCATGTCAGCAGAGAATCAGTCTTCATATCATAGCAGAGAATCAGGCTTCACGTCAGCCACCAATGCAACAGTCCATTGTCAGATATTTAGGCCCAGCACCCAGGCAGAGGAGAGAGGTCCCGTAACAGAGGATCTGGCTTCATGTCAGCAGAGAATCAGTCTTCATGTCATAGCAGAGAATCAGGCTTCACGTCACCCACCACTGTAAGAGTCCATTTTCATAAATTTAGGCCCAGCACCCAGGCAGAGGAGAGAGGTCCCGTAACAGACAATCTGGCTTCATGTCAGCAGAGAATTAGTCTGCATGTCATAGCAGAGAATCAGGCTTCACGTCAGCCACCACTGCAACAGTCCATTGTCATAAATTCAGGCCCAGCACCCAGGCAGAGGAGAGAGGTCCCGTAACAGACAATCTGGCTTCATGTCAGCAGAGAATCAGTCTGCATGTCATAGCAGAGAATGAGGCTTCACGTCACCCACCACTGCAACAGTCCATTTTCATAAATTTAGGCCCAGCACCCAGGCAGAGGAGAGAGGTCCCGTAACAGAGGATCTGGCTTCATGTCAGCAGAGAATCAGTCTGCATGTCATAGCAGAGAATCAGGCTTCACGTCAGCCACCACTGCAACAGTCCATTGTCATAAATTTAGGCCCAGCACCCAGGCAGAGGAGAGAGGTCCCGTAACAGACAATCTGGCTTCATGTCAGCAGAGAATTAGTCTGCATGTCATAGCAGAGAATCAGGCTTCACGTCAGCCACCACTGCAACAATCCATTGGCATATATTTAGGCCTAGCACACAGGCAGAGGAGAGAGGTCCCGTAACAGACAATCTGGCTTCATGTCAGCAGAGAATCAGTCTTCATATCATAGCAGAGAATCAGGCTTCACGTCAGCCACCAATGCAACAGTCCATTGTCAGATATTTAGGCCCAGCACCCAGGCAGAGGAGAGAGGTCCCGTAACAGACAATCTGGCTTCATGTCAGCAGAGAATCAGTCTGCATGTCATAGCAGAGAATGAGGCTTCACGTCACCCACCACTGCAACAGTCCATTTTCATAAATTTAGGCCCAGCACCCAGGCAGAGGAGAGAGGTCCCGCAACAGAGGATCTGGCTTCATGTCAGCAGAGAATCAGTCTGCATGTCATAGCAGAGAATCAGGCTTCACGTCAGCCACCACTGCAACAGTCCATTGTCATAAATTCAGGCCCAGCACCCAGGCAGAGGAGAGAGGTCCCGTAACAGACAATCTGGCTTCATGTCACCAGAGAATCAGTCTGCATGTCATAGCAGAGAATGAGGCTTCACGTCAGCCACCACTGCAACAATCCATTGGCATATATTTAGGCCTAGCACACAGGCAGAGGAGAGGTTCATTCAACTTTGGGTAGCCTTGCAATATAATGGTAAAATGAAAATAAAAATAGGATTGAATGAGGAAGTGCCCTGGAGTCCAATAATATATGGTTATGGGGAGGTAGTTAATGTCTAATCTGGACAAGGGACGGACAGGTCCTGTGGGATCCATGCCTGGTTCATTTTTATGAACGTCAGCTTGTCCACATTGGCTGTAGACAGGCGGCTGCGTTTGTCTGTAATGACGCCCCCTGCCGTGCTGAATACACGTTCAGACAAAACGCTGGCTGCCGGGCAGGCCAGCACCTCCAAGGCATAAAAGGCTAGCTCTGGCCACGTGGACAATTTAGAGACCCAGAAGTTGAATGGGGCCGAACCATCAGTCAGTACGTGGAGGGGTGTGCACACGTACTGTTCCACCATGTTAGTGAAATGTTGCCTCCTGCTAACACGTTGCGTATCAGGTGGTGGTGCAGTTAGCTGTGGCGTGTTGACAAAAGTTTTCCACATCTCTGCCATGCTAACCCTGCCCTCAGAGGAGCTGGCCGTGACACAGCTGCCTTGGCGACCTCTTGCTCCTCCTCTGCCTTGGCCTTGGGCTTCCACTTGTTCCCCTGTGACATTTGGGAATGCTCTCAGTAGCGCGTCTACCAACGTGCGCTTGTACTCGCGCATCTTCCTATCACGCTCCAGTGCAGGAAGTAAGGTGGGCACATTGTCTTTGTAGCGTGGATCCAGCAGGGTGGCAACCCAGTAGTCCGCACAGGTTAAAATGTGGGCAACTCTGCTGTCGTTGCGCAGGCACTGCAGCATGTAGTCGCTCATGTGTGCCAGGCTGCCCAGGGGTAAGGACAAGCTGTCCTCTGTGGGAGGCGTATCGTCATCGTCCTGCCTTTCCCCCCAGCCACGCACCAGTGATGGACCCGAGCTGCGTTGGGTGCCACCCCGCTGTGACCATGCTTCATCCTCATCCTCCTCCACCTCCTCCTCATCCTCGTCCTCCTCGTCCTCCAGTAGTGGGCCCTGGCTGGCCACATTTGTACCTGGCCTCTGCTGTTGCCAAAAACCTCCCTCTGAGTCACTTCGAAGAGACTGGCCTGAAAGTGCTAAAAATGACCCCTCTTCCTCCTCCTCCTCCTCCTCCTCCTGGGCCACCTCCTCTTCCATCATCGCCCTAAGTGTTTTCTCAAGGAGACATAGAAGTGGTATTGTAACGCTGATAACGGTGTCATCGCCACTGGCCATGTTGGTGGAGTACTCGAAACAGCGCAACAGGGCACACAGGTCTCGCATGGAGGCCCAGTCATTGGTGGTGAAGTGGTGCTGTTCTGTAGTGCGACTGACCCGTGCGTGCTGCAGCTGAAACTCCACTATGGCCTGCTGCTGCTCGCACAGTCTGTCCAGCATGTGCAAGGTGGAGTTCCACCTGGTGGGCACGTCGCATATGAGGCGGTGAGCGGGAAGGCCGAAGTTACGCTGTAGCGCAGACAGGCGAGCAGCGGCAGGATGTGAACGCCGGAAGCGCGAACAGACGGCCCGCACTTTATGCAGCAGCTCTGACATGTCGGGGTAGTTGTGAATGAACTTCTGCACCACCAAATTCAGCACATGCGCCAAGCAAGGGATGTGCGTCAAATTGGCTAGTCCCAGAGCTGCAACGAGATTTCGCCCATTATCACACACCACCAGGCCGGGCTTGAGGCTCACCGGCAGCAACCACTCGTCGGTCTGTTGTTCAATACCCCGCCACAACTCCTGTGCGGTGTGGGGCCTGTCCCCCAAACATATGAGTTTCAGAATGGCCTGCTGACGTTTACCCCGGGCTGTGCTGAAGTTGGTGGTGAAGGTGTGTGGCTGACTGGATGAGCAGGTGGAAGAAGAGGAGGAGGAGGAAGCCGAGAAGGAGGAGGTGGCAACAGGAGGCAAAGAATGTTGCCCTGCGATCCTTGGCGGCGGAAGGACGTGCGCCAAACAGCTCTCCGCCTGGGGCCCAGCTGCCACTACATTTACCCAGTGTGCAGTTAGGGAGATATAGCGTCCCTGGCCGTGCTTACTGGTCCACGTATCTGTGGTTAGGTGGACCTTGCTACAGATGGCGTTGCGCAGTGCACACTTGATTTTATCGGATACTTGGTTGTGCAGGGAAGGCTCGGCTCTCTTGGAGAAGTAGTGCCGGCTGGGAACAACATACTGTGGGACAGCAAGCGACATGAGCTGTTTGAAGCTGTCTGTGTCCACCAGCCTAAATGACAGCATTTCATAGGCCAGTAGTTTAGAAATGCTGGCATTCAGGGCCAGGGATCGAGGGTGGCTAGGTGGGAATTTACGCTTTCTATCAAATGTTTGTGAGATGGAGAGCTGAACGCTGGCGTGTGACATGGTTGAGACGCTTGGTGACGGAGGTGGTGGTGGTGGTGTTGGTGGTACATCCCCTGTTTGCTGGGCGGCAGGTGCCAACGTTCCTCCAGAGGCGGAGGAAGAGGCCGAGGCGGCAGCAGCAGAATAGGCCGAGGCGGCAGCAGCAGAAGAGGTAGCAGGGGGAGCCTGAGTGACTTCCTTGGTTTTAAGGTGTTTACTCCACTGCAGTTCATGCTTTGCATGCAGGTGCCTGGTCATGCAGGTTGTGCTCAGGTTCAGAACGTTAATGCCTCGCTTCAGGCTCTGATGGCACAGCGTGCAAACCACTCGGGTCTTGTCGTCAGCACATTGTTTGAAGAAGTGCCATGCCAGGGAACTCCTTGAAGCTGCCTTTGGGGTGCTCGGTCCCAGATGGCGGCGGTCAGTAGCAGGCGGAGTCTCTTGGCGGCGGGTGTTCTGCTTTTGCCCACTGCTCCCTCTTTTGCTACGCTGTTGGCTCGGTCTCACCACTGCCTCTTCCTCCGAACTGTGAAAGTCAGTGGCACGACCTTCATTCCATGTGGGGTCTAGGACCTCATCGTCCCCTGCATCGTCTTCCACCCAGTCTTGATCCCTGACCTCCTGTTCAGTCTGCACACTGCAGAAAGACGCAGCAGTTGGCACCTGTGTTTCGTCATCATCAGAGACATGCTGAGGTGGTATTCCCATGTCCTCATCATCAGGAAACATAAGTGGTTGTGCGTCAGTGCATTCTATGTCTTTCACCGCTGGGGAAGGGCTAGGTGGATGCCCTTGGGAAACCCTGCCAGCGGAGTCTTCAAACAGCATAAGAGACTGCTGCATAACTTGAGGCTGAGACAGTTTCCCTGGTATGCATGGGGGTGATGTGACAGACTGATGGGGTTGGTTTTCAGGCGCCATCTGTGCGCTTTCTGCAGAAGACTGGGTGGGAGATAATGTGAACGTGCTGGATCCACTGTCGGCCACCCAATTGACTAATGCCTGTACCTGCTCAGGCCTTACCATCCTTAGAACGGCATTGGGCCCCACCATATATCGCTGTAAATTCTGGCGGCTACTGGGACCTGAGGTAGTTGGTACACTAGGACGTGTGGATGTGGCAGAACGGCCACGTCCTCTCCCAGCACCAGAGGGTCCACTAACACCACCACGACCATGTCCACGTCCGCGTCCCTTACTAGATGTTTTTCTCATTGTTATGGTTCACCACAACAACAAATATATTATTTGGCCCAATGTATTGTATTCAAATTCAGCGGGATATAAATTTGAGGCCTAGTATTTAGGCGCTGGGTGACCGGTATGGATTTAGTGACAGAATTAGACTTGGAAATGCACAGAAGCGTGTGTGTGAAGTTATTCTGAATGACCCTATGTGCACCTTGAATATTATATACCCTTTTTGGGATAGATTTCAAATAGCTCTGATATAGCAGGAACCACTAAATTATGAAATTGCTAAATTGGGAATTGTATTTCAACCCAGAACAAAAAATGTGCTTTGACGGACACTAAATATCTTGCCCAGCAACAACAGTACAGCGGTAACGAGAGATTTAGCAGGATATAAATTTGAGGCCTAGTATTTAGGCGCTGGGTGACAGGTATGGGTTTAGTGACAGAATTAGACTTGGAAATACACAGTAGCGGGTGTGTGTGAAGTTATTCTGAATGACCCAATGTGCACCTTGAATATTATATACCCTTTTAGGGATAGATTTCAAATAGCTCTGATATAGCAGAAACCACTAAATTATGAAATTGCTAAATTAGGAATTGTATTTCAACCCAGAACAAAAAATGTGCTTTGACGGACACTAAATATCTTGCCCAGCAACAACAGTACAGCGGTAACGAGAGATTTAGCAGGATATAAATTTGAGGCCTAGTATTTAGGCGCTGGGTGACAGGTATGGGTTTAGTGACAGAATTAGACTTGGAAATACACAGTAGCGGGTGTGTGTGAAGTTATTCTGAATGACCCAATGTGCACCTTGAATATTATATACCCTTTTAGGGATAGATTTCAAATAGCTCTGATATAGCAGAAACCACTAAATTATGAAATTGCTAAATTGGGAATTGTATTTCAACCCAGAACAAAAAATGTGCTTTGACGGACACTAAATATCTTGCCCAGCAACAACAGTACAGCGGTAACGAGAGATTTAGCAGGATATAAATTTGAGGCCTAGTATTTAGGCGCTGGGTGACAGGTATGGGTTTAGTGACAGAATTAGACTTGGAAATACACAGTAGCGGGTGTGTGTGAAGTTATTCTGAATGACCCAATGTGCACCTTGAATATTATATACCCTTTTAGGGATAGATTTCAAATAGCTCTGATATAGCAGAAACCACTAAATTATGAAATTGCTAAATTGGGAATTGTATTTCAACCCAGAACAAAAAATGTGCTTTGACGGACACTAAATATCTTGCCCAGCAACAACAGTACAGCGGTAACGAGAGATTTAGCAGGATATAAATTTGAGGCCTAGTATTTAGGCGCTGGGTGACAGGTATGGGTTTAGTGACAGAATTAGACTTGAAAATACACAGTAGCGGGTGTGTGTGAAGTTATTCTGAATGACCCAATGTGCACCTTGAATATTATATACCCTTTTAGGGATAGATTTCAAATAGCTCTGATATAGCAGAAACCACTAAATTATGAAATTGCTAAATTGGGAATTGTACTTCAACCCAGAACAAAAAATGTGCTTTGACGGACACTAAATATCTTTCCAAGCAACAACAGTACAGCGGTAACGAGAGATTTAGCAGGATATAAATTTGAGGCCTAGTATTTAGGCGCTGGGTGACAGGTATGGGTTTAGTGACAGAATTAGACTTGGAAATACACAGTAGCGGGTGTGTGTGAAGTTATTCTGAATGACCCAATGTGCACCTTGAATATTATATACCCTTTTAGGGATAGATTTCAAATAGCTCTGATATAGCAGAAACCACTAAATTATGAAATTGCTAAATTGGGAATTGTACTTCAACCCAGAACAAAAAATGTGCTTTGACGGACACTAAATAACTTTCCCAGCTACAACAGGACAGCGGTAACGAGAGATTTAGCGGGATATAAATTTGAGGCCTAGTATTTAGGCGCTGGGTGACAGGTATGGGTTTAGTGACAGAATTAGACTTGGAAATACACAGTAGCGGGTGTGTGTGAAGTTATTCTGAATGACCCTATGTGCACCTTCAATATGATCTACCCTTTTAGGGATAGATTTCAAATAGCTCTGATATAGCAGAAACCACTAAATTATGAAATTGCTAAATTGGGAATTGTATTTCAACCCAGAAGAAAAAATGTGCTTTGACGGACACTAAATAACTTTCCCAGCTACAACAGGACAGCGGTAACGAGAGATTTAGCAGGATATAAATTTGAGGCCTAGTATTTAGGCGCTGGGTGACAGGTATGGGTTTAGTGACAGAATTAGACTTGAAAATACACAGTAGCGGGTGTGTGTGAAGTTATTCTGAATGACCCAATGTGCACCTTGAATATTATATACCCTTTTAGGGATAGATTTCAAATAGCTCTGATATAGCAGAAACCACTAAATTATGAAATTGCTAAATTGGGAATTGTACTTCAACCCAGAACAAAAAATGTGCTTTGACGGACACTAAATATCTTTCCAAGCAACAACAGTACAGCGGTAACGAGAGATTTAGCAGGATATAAATTTGAGGCCTAGTATTTAGGCGCTGGGTGACAGGTATGGGTTTAGTGACAGAATTAGACTTGGAAATACACAGTAGCGGGTGTGTGTGAAGTTATTCTGAATGACCCAATGTGCACCTTGAATATTATATACCCTTTTAGGGATAGATTTCAAATAGCTCTGATATAGCAGAAACCACTAAATTATGAAATTGCTAAATTGGGAATTGTACTTCAACCCAGAACAAAAAATGTGCTTTGACGGACACTAAATAACTTTCCCAGCTACAACAGGACAGCGGTAACGAGAGATTTAGCGGGATATAAATTTGAGGCCTAGTATTTAGGCGCTGGGTGACAGGTATGGGTTTAGTGACAGAATTAGACTTGGAAATACACAGTAGCGGGTGTGTGTGAAGTTATTCTGAATGACCCTATGTGCACCTTCAATATGATCTACCCTTTTAGGGATAGATTTCAAATAGCTCTGATATAGCAGAAACCACTAAATTATGAAATTGCTAAATTGGGAATTGTATTTCAACCCAGAACAAAAAATGTGCTTTGACGGACACTAAATAACTTTCCCAGCTACAACAGGACAGCGGTAACGAGAGATTTAGCAGGATATAAATTTGAGGCCTAGTATTTAGGCGCTGGGTGACAGGTATGGGTTTAGTGACAGAATTAGACTTGAAAATACACAGTAGCGGGTGTGTGTGAAGTTATTCTGAATGACCCAATGTGCACCTTGAATATTATATACCCTTTTAGGGATAGATTTCAAATAGCTCTGATATAGCAGAAACCACTAAATTATGAAATTGCTAAATTGGGAATTGTACTTCAACCCAGAACAAAAAATGTGCTTTGACGGACACTAAATAACTTTCCCAGCTACAACAGGACAGCGGTAACGAGAGATTTAGCAGGATATAAATTTGAGGCCTAGTATTTAGGCGCTGGGTGACAGGTATGGGTTTAGTGACAGAATTAGACTTGAAAATACACAGTAGCGGGTGTGTGTGAAGTTATTCTGAATGACCCAATGTGCACCTTGAATATTATATACCCTTTTAGGGATAGATTTCAAATAGCTCTGATATAGCAGAAACCACTAAATTATGAAATTGCTAAATTGGGAATTGTACTTCAACCCAGAACAAAAAATGTGCTTTGACGGACACTAAATAACTTTCCCAGCTACAACAGGACAGCGGTAACGAGAGATTTAGCGGGATATAAATTTGAGGCCTAGTATTTAGGCGCTGGGTGACCGGTATGGATTTAGTGACAGAATTAGACTGGGATATGGCCAAAAAATAACCACACTATTGCTGGTTAAATGCACTTGGTGACGGGCGCAGCTTGCCCCTGATGTAGTATATGGCCAAAAAATGAACAGACTATTGCTGGTTAAATGCACTTGGTGTCACAGCTTGACCAACCACACTACTGAGGGTTAAATGCACTTGGTGACGGGCGCAGCTTGCCCCTGATGTAGTATATGGCCAAAAAATAAACAGACTATTGCTGGTTAAATGCACTTGGTGTGACAGCTTCACCCTGATGTAGGCTTTAGCCAGAAAACAACCACACCATTGAGGGTTAAATGCACTTGGTGACAGGCGCAGCTTGCCCCTGATTTTGTATATGGCCAAAAAATGAACAGACTATTGCTGGTTAAATGCACTTGGTGTGACAGCTTCACCCTGATGTAGGCTTTAGCCAAAAAACAACCACACCATTGAGGGTTAAATGCACTTGGTGACAGGCGCAGCTTGCCCCTGATTTTGTATATGGCCAAAAAATGAACAGACTATTGCTGGTTAAATGCACTTGGTGTGACAGCTTCACCCTGATGTAGGCTTTAGCCAAAAAACAACCACACCATTGAGGGTTAAATGCACTTGGTGACAGGCGCAGCTTGCCCCTGATTTTGTATATGGCCAAAAAATGAACAGACTATTGCTGGTTAAATGCACTTGGTGTGACAGCTTCACCCTGATGTAGGCTTTAGCCAAAAAACAACCACACCATTGAGGGTTAAATGCACTTGGTGACAGGCGCAGCTTGCCCCTGATTTTGTATATGGCCAAAAAATGAACAGTCTATTGCTGGTTAAATGCACTTGGTGTGACAGCTTCACCCTGATGTAGGCTTTAGCCAAAAAACAACCACACCATTGAGGGTTAAATGCACTTGGTCGCAGCTTGTGCTGGCGCACCACAAGACACAAAATGGCCGCCGATCACCCCAGAAAAATGTGACTGACAAACGGTCTGGGCAGCCTAAAAACAGTGAGCAATTGAGGATCAGCAGCTCAATGATCCACAGCTGCAGATCGATCAGTTAATCAAGTCCTTTGGAGGAGTTAATCTGCCTAATCTCGCCCTACTGTCGCAGCCGCAACCTCTCCCTACGCTAATCAGAGCAGAGTGACGGGCGGCGCTATGTGACTCCAGCTTAAATAGAGGCTGGGTCACATGGTGCTCTGGCCAATCACAGCCATGCCAATAGTAGGCATGGCTGTGATGGCCTCTTGGGGCAAGTAGTATGACGCTTGTTGATTGGCTGCTTTGCAGCCTTTCAAAAAGCGCCAAGAAAGCGTCACAAAAGCGCCAAGAAAGCGACGAACACCGAACCCGAACCCGGACTTTTACGAAAATGTCCGGGTTCGGGTCCGTGTCACGGACACCCCAAAATTCGGTACGAACCCGAACTATACAGTTCGAGTTCGCTCATCCCTAGTTACTAGCTCAACAGTTGGCAGAACTTTCTTCCCTTAGGACTGAACTTAAAAACCTCCTGAATGAGCGCTCAGCCAAATACTTTCTGTCTGCACAACAAAAATTTTATGCCCATGGTAACAAAGCATCAAAATTTATGATGCAGAGAATCAAACAGAGGAGAGGCTCCCGCCTCGTCCAGAGCATCAGATCTCCCCAGGGGAACCTCCTATACAAGGCTGAAGAAATTGCTGAACAATTCAAAATTTACTATGAAGCCCTGTGTAATTTACCCACCCCTACGCCGCCTGACCCCACTAAGGGGAGAGAGGACAATATTAATGAGTTTCTGAGACGACTGCATCTCCCAACCCTCTCTAAGTCTCAACGAGACATATTAACTAAACCATTTACAATAAACGAACTGTCGCTAGCCATCAATTCCACCCCCAAAGGCAAGTGCCCAGGCCCTGACGGTCTTCCCATAACATATTATTCAGCATTCAAGAAACCCCTTCTCCCTTTCCTGCTTTCCGTATGTAATCTTTCCTTAGAGAACCACCCCATTTCCATAGATATGACTAGGGCCATGATCACTATCATCCCAAAAGAGGGCAAGGACCCTTCCCTATGCCCCAATTATCGCCCCATCTCGCTACTCAATGTGGACCTCAAATTGTTAGCCAAAATGCTTGCCTCTAGACTCCAGGGTTTATTACCCACACTGATCCATCCTGATCAGGTGGGTTTTGTCAAAGGCCGAGAAGGAAAGGATAACACTATGAAGGTCCTAAACGCCCTTTATTTTGCCTCCCACAAATCCATCCCTCTGGTCCTGATCGGCACGGACGCCGAAAAAGCATTTGATAGAGTGGATTGGTTATATATTAGACTGACCCTAACTAAATTTGGGGTATGTATACTTGCTCTTCGGCGTCCGTGTCAGTGAATGGAATCTTATCATCCCCCTTCCCAATCAGGAACGGAACCAGACAGGGATGCCCACTCTCCCCCCTACTCTTTGTTCTGGTAATGGAGACTCTCCTGCAAACCCTCAGGCAGGAGGAGAAGATTAGGGGTCTCCTAGTGGATGGTTGTGAGTTCAAACTTGCTGCTTTTGCAGATGACCTGCTAATAATCACTACAAATCCCTCTAAAGCCATGAACACTATCCTGTCAATCCTTGATCACTTTGGCTCTTTGTCCAATTTTAAAGTAAATCCCACCAAGTCGCAGGTCCTTCACATCGGGCTTTCACCTTTAACCCTCTCCTTGCTCCAGAAAAACTCTCCATTTAATTGGCATATGCAACAACTAACGTATTTGGGTATCAAGCTCACTCCCCACCTCCCTGACTTGTTTAACCTAAACTACAAACCCCTTCTCGCTTCCATGGTTGCTCAGCTCGACTCCTTGGATCTCCCTTACCTGACCTGGTTTGGGAGGAAAAATATCCTCATGTCCTTAGTTATCCCCAGATCGACCTACTTAATGCAGGTACTCCCTATTGAGATTCCCCAGACATTTTTTCAATCTCTGAATAAAAAAATTCGCACTTACATCTGGCAAGGGAAAAGCCCACTCATCTCCTTTAGCTCGCTCACCAAACCACGGACCCACGGAGGAATGGGTTTGCCTGACCCTGAAGTTTATATGAAGGCCATCCAATTATCTAGGGCAGTGGACTGGCTTAGAAGCCCTCCTCACAAAACATGGCTTAAGTTAGAGCACTCCTTTCTTAGCGCCCCAGCTCGAGCCCTCTTGTTGGCTGACAGCCCTCTTCCAGCTCCTAGCTCCATACCTAACTCCAAAGGTCTGGAAGTCGGTCTCGGCTGATAGGGAGATCTTGATGCTTCCCTCCCCTCTGCTGCTTGTTGAAGATATTGTAGCCCTCGCCGCTAAGGAATTAAGACAAAGCTGCCCCTCTGCTATAAGGTGCTCAAAACTCACTTTACCTAGCTTACTGGATTCAGAAGGTTGCTTTCCTACGGAAGTTGATCTTATAGGAAAACTAGGACTCTCTTCCCAAAACTATATGCTTACCCGATATCTGATAACAAAATTACCTCCCCTTGTCAAAAAAATACCCCCCACAAGACAGATTAGCTGGCTGGAGAAGTTGTTTAGCCAACTATTGCCCCCCCTTAAAACAATCTCTACCATATATAAATCTCTAAAGACCTCTCCCCACTGCCCCAAATTAGCGGCTCTAGGCCTTTGGGAACTAGACTTGGAGAAGACCTTCTCACCACCTGAAGTTGCAAAGATATTGCTAGCGCCACACAAAATTTCCAGATGCATCCGCATACAGGAGAATAGCTATAAAATTCTCCTCCGCTGGTATAATACTCCTGACAAAACCTGTCGCTTTAAGCCGGGGTCTCCAGATACTTGTTGGAGGTGCCTTAAAGATAAAGGGACGTACCTCCACATTTGGTGGTCCTGCGATCCTATCAAATTGTGGTGGCTTGAAATAATTAGGCTTAGCAACCAAATTTGTAATACCACACACCCATGTACCCCAGAATTAGTTCTTCTCTCCCTGGGAGTAACTGGATCTAAGGATCATAAGGCTTCTCTCTTCTCTTTCCTGTTGGCGGCCGCCAGAATGCTTATACCTACTCACTGGCTCTCCACCGAGATACCAAAGAGAGACCATTGGATCAACAGTTAATCAAATATATAGATTTGAGGAGATCTCTCATTGGGAAACAAGGTCGAGACCTACCTTCCTTAAAATATGGTCGCCCTGGAAGAATTACAGGAATTTTTCTTGATCAGTACAGATATCCCGGTCTCCTCCTACCTCCATGCAAAAAATTATGACTTGCCACATATGCGATTTAACATAGAACATTGTTAATATGCTAACCCACATCTAACTGTTGGTATAGTTACACTGTTTTACCCCATCAGGGTTTTGATTTACTGTTTATTGTCACCATTCAAGAATAATATTTAAAAATGCTCTATGATTATTGACTATACGCTTATGTTAGGCGTTTTGTGATACAATGATATGTACAATCTGCCCTTTAAGACAAAACAATAAAATTGTTAATAAAAAAAAAAAATGCATATAAAGCGGAGGGTCGCGGGAAAGGCAGCCTAACATGAAGTCAGCCATGTGTGCCAGAGTACCAACAGGCAAGACTTTGCTGTCATCATCAGAAGGTGAGCTGATCCTGAACGTGCAAAACATTATATGTGAGGGCCTGCAGATGAGCTGACTCTGTAAAACATTAGGGGCGAGGGCCTGTAGGTGAGCTGACCCTGTAAAACATTATATGTGAGGACTGTAGTTAAGCTGACCCATAAAACATTATATGCAAGGGCCTGCTACTGAGCTGACCCTCTTAGACATTATGGGCAAGGGCCTTGCTGGTGAGCTGATGTTCTAAAACATTTTATGCTAGTGCCTGCTGGTGAGCTAACGCTCTAAAACATTATATGTAAGTGCCTACTGGTAAGCTGACGCTCTAAAACATTATATCCTAGTGCCTGCAGGTGAGCAGACGCTGTAAAACATTACATGTGAGTACCTGCAGGTGAGCTGACGCTATATAAAAAATTGAGTTGAGAGCCTGCAGTTGAGTTGACTCTATTAACAAAATTAGAGTGGAGGGAATATATACAATCTGGATGAGGATGAAAAGGAGGAGGAGGAGGAGGAGGAAGATGAGGAGGAGGAGGAAGATGAGGAGGAGGAGGAGAAAACAAGATTCAACCATACTGTATACTCTTTTTTGTGTGGTGGAAAAGGTGCATGGGGATACACTACAGTAGATTGAGTACATTATAAATGATAGATTGAAATTGCCTTTATGTTCATCATCAGCTCAGCTCTCCTATGGTGGAGTTGAGAAGTCAGGGGCAAACCAGGCCTTGTTCATTTTTATCTGAGTCAACCTGTCAGCATTGCCAGTGGACAAGCGGATACGCTCATCTGTTATAATGCCACCAGCAGCACTAAATACCCACTCAGACAAAACGCTTGTGGCAGGGCAGGCCAGCTTGGACACTCAGTAGTTGTAAGGCACTGAGGGATCGTTTAGGATGCTGACACGGTCTGCTAGGAATTCCTTCACAATCTTCCAAAACTTTCCCTCTTTGTACCACTAGGCCACGTTTCAGGGTGAGGTTGCTGGCGGGGTGTCATGAAAGTGTCCTTTGCCTTGGAGATTGTTGCCCTGCCTCTGTTCAAACTGCTGTGTTTTCCCCTTGTCTCACTTCCTCGTTTGCCAACGGAAGTATGGACTCTGTAGCCAGCGTTGTCAGATGGAAAATTTTGGAGCAATCTCTCAACAAGTACCTTCTGGTATTGCACCGTTTTACTAATCCTCTCCACCACAAGAATGAGAGACGAGAAACTCTCTTTGTAGCGGGGGTCGAGAAGGGTGAACACCTGTTAATTTGTGTTATCTAAAATGCGTATAACGCAAGGTTCGCTGGAAAGGCAGCCTAACATGAAGTCAGCCATGTGTGCCAGAGTACCAACAGGCAAGACGTCGATGTCGACATCAGGATGACTCCCCATCTCCTCATCCTCCTCGTCCTTTTCCAGCCATCCACCCTGAACAGATGGAATTAAAGTTCTATGGGTACTACCCTCTGTAGCAGATGCAACTGTCTCCAGCTCTTCCTCCTCCCCTTCATGGTCCAATTTGTGCTGGGAAGATCAACTGAGGGTGGGCTCGCTATCACCGTGTGTAATGTCTTCTCCACCAGCGGAATGAGAGAAGAGAAGTTCTCTTTGTAGCGGGGGTCGGGTAGGGTGAACAACCAGCAATCCGTGTTGTCTAAAATGCATATAAAGCGCGGGTAGCGGGAAAGGCAGCTTAACATGAAGTCAGCCATGTGTGCCAGAGTACCAACAGGCAAGACTTCGCTTTCATCATCAGAAGGTGAGCTGATCCTGTAAAAGATTTTAGGTGAGGGCCTGCAGGTGAGCTGACCATGTAAAACATTATATGCGAGGGCCTGCAGTTGAGCTGGCCCTGTAAAACATTATATGCAAGGGCCTGCAGATGAGTTGACTCTGTAAAATATTAGGGGCGAGGGCCTGCTGGTGAGCTGACGCTCTAAAACATTATATGCGATTGCTTGCTGGTGAGCTGACGCTCTAAAACATTATATGCGAGGGCCTGTAGGTGAGCTGACCCTGTAAAACATTATATGCGAGGGCTGTAGTTAAGCTGACCCGTAAACACAAGGGTCTTTGGAAAGGCAGCCTAACATGAAGTCACCCATGTGTGTCAGAGTACCAACAGGCAAGACATTGATGTCGACATCAGGATGACTCTCCATCTCCTCCTCCTCCTTTTCCACCCATCCACGCTGAACAGATGGAATTAAAGTTCCATGGGTACTACCCTCTGTAGCAGCTCTTGCTCCTCCTCTTCGTGGTCCAATTCGCGCTGGGAAGATGAACTGAGGGTGGGCTCGCTATCACCCTGTGTAATGTCCTCCCCATTTCCTAGTCTGCCACATTCAGAGCGTCATCCTTAATTGTGAGCAGTGATAGTTTGAGTAGACACAGAAGTGGGATGGTTACGCTGATAATAGTGTTATTGCACTAACCATCTGTGTGGATTCATCAAAGTTTTTTAAAACCTGACACAGGTCTGACATCAATACCCACTCCTCGCTTGTGAATAGTGGCAGTTGATCGAAAGGCGATGACAATGTTGCAGCTGGTATTCCGCAACTGCCCTCAGCAACTCACAAACATGTAGAAAGTAGAGTTCCAGAACGTGCTCACGTCGCACAACAGTCAGTGAGCTGGACTGCTGCAGCATTCGCAGACCGGCTGAAGCTAGGGACGACTTGCAGAAATGGGCACACACGCGGCGCGCGTTCACTAGTAGCTCTGGCAAATTGGGGTAGGTTTTGACAAACCGCTGAACCACTAAGTTTAAGACGTGGGCTCGGCATGGGATGTGTGTCAGGTTTCCGAGCTCCAAAGCCACCACCAAGTTACGGCCATTGTCAGACACAACCATGCCTGGTTGGTCCCTTATACCCTGCCAAAGCTCTGCGGTGGTGTGCTGTTTGTCCCCTAAGCAGATCAGCTTAAGCACGGCCTGTTGATGCTTACCCACAGCTACACTGCTTCCAGCTAGTGACTGATGGCTGACTGCTGCTGGAGGTGGAAGTGGAGGAGGAGGAGGAGGCAGAGGAGGAGAAGTGGGGATTGAAACCAGTAACATAGCTGCTGGCGGTGACCCTAATGGACGTAGGGCCCGCAATCCTGGGAGTGGGTAGCACCTGTGCCTTCCCAGGGTACGACTCACTCCCGGCCTCCACAACATTCACCCAGTATGCGGTCAGGGAAATGTAGCATCCCTGGCCACCAGCACTTGTTCATGTGTCCATGGTTAAGTGGACCTTCTCAGTATCTGCGTTGGTACGGGCACAGGGGATGTTCTGGAACACATGCTGGTGTAAGACGGGCACGGCACACCATAAAAAAAAGTGGCGACTGGGGACTGCGTACCGAGGAACATCCGCCGACATCAGGCTGTGAAAGGCCACAGTGTCCACAATTAGGGTTGAGTTTGGTGTTCGGCAATTTAATCGTTCTTTTTGAAAGGCTGCAGGGCAGCCAATCAACTATTGTTTAACTTGTGTGCCCTTAGAAGCCATCACAGCCATGCCTACTAATGGCATGGCTGTGAGTGGCTAGTGCAGCATGTGACCCAGCCTCTATATGAGCTGGAGTCATGTAGCGCACGTCACATCAGCTCTTACTAGTGTAGGGAGAGGATGCTGCTGTTGTGAGGAAGAGAATAGGAAAGAATCTGATATCAGAACTTGTTGTTAACTCTGCAATCTATAGCAATTTTTTGTGGGAGCAATGTAACATTTTTGTACCCTGCCCTGAGCCCAGTGACACAGAAAAATACGTTTTATCTGTCCGTTAGTTAGGTGGGCGGCCATTTTTTGTAAGTGCAGTGCATCAGCACTGCATATGTGCCGGGGACAATAATTGAATCCTGTTCTTTTAGTTCAGTGGGCAACATATACCCATTTTTGCACTGCATATTTGCCAGGGGAAGGGAAAATAATATAGGTAATCCATCTGTGAGTTCAGGGACCCAGGGGGTACTGTAAAGTACCCCTATGCTGCATATGTTAGTGAAATCAGTTCAGTAAATCCATTTGTTAGATTTTGGGGGGACAAATACTTTTTTTTTTCTTTCTACATAGCAAGACAGGGAAATAATAAAATAAATAAAAATTGTCTGTTACATTGTTTGGTGACATTAACCATTTTGGCTGTTTTATACCCCTGCTCTAAATAGCAGATGGAAATAATAAATAAAAAAATTGTCTGTTACATTGTTGGCACCAATATGATAGCCGGATCAATAGTTTTAATACTGCGTAGAGGGAAAAAATATGTAAACTGAGCCACTGAGAAAGTGGTAAATACAAACTTTATTAATGGTAAAATATTACAATACAGTACATAGATAATTATTTTAGACAGCAGCCATAACAAAATGGAGGACACAAAACCAAGAAAGAGGCTGAGGGGACACTTCGAACAGCATGAAAAAAGCAGGCATCCACATTCACCTGTCTATAAGGTGCATAAAACTCCCAGACAAAACCAAGGAAAAAGGAAAGAGCAAAAGTGACATGTGGAGAAACATAAATGTAGTAAATATCCGCCGTGTGCTGGCTCCTCAGCCGCCGCCCCCAACGCCGTTTTATACCCCTGCTTTACATAGCAGACAGGGAAATAATTTTAAAAAATTTGCCTGTTACATTGTTAGGTGACATTAACCCATTTTTGCTGTTTAAAAACCCCTGCTCTGTATAGGTGACAAAGACTTAAAATAAAAAAAATGTGTCTGTTCCATTGGTGGGTGACATTAACCCATTTTTGCAGTTGAAAAACCCCTGCTCTGCATAGGTGACAGGGACCGAAATTTCTCAAAATCGCCTGTTCCATTGGTAAGTGACATTAACCAAATTTTGCTGTTGAAAGAACCCTGCTCTGCATTGCTCACAGGGAGCAAAATTTTGTAAAAATATCTGTTACTTCGGTGGGTGACCGCAAAAAATGAGGAGAGCGTCAAATAAGGGACGTGGCCCTGGTCGTCGTGCTGCTGGTGTTGGTGGAGCTCCTGTTGCAGGGACAGGACGTGGTCGATCTGTGCCAGTTACACAACGAAATGAAACACCTTCCTCAGGTGCACGTAGGCGACAGAGCCTTCAGCATTATTTAGTAGGCCCGAATGCCGCTCTACGGATGGTGAGGCCAGAACAAGTACAGGCGCTAGTAGATTAGGTGGCTGACAGTGCCCTCAGTTCCTTCTCATTGTCTACTACCCAGTCCACTGCTGAAAGCTCAGAGTTGGCATCTGCAGGCCATGGGCATCTAACTTGCACCTCACCCCCTTGCAAATCAGCCAAGCAGTCTGAGCCCCAAGTCATGCAGCAGTTTCTTATGCTTTTTGATGACCCTGCTGGCAGGGTTTCCCAGGGCCATCTACCTAGCCCTGCCCCTGAAGTAGCACCGAAGCCCAACCACTTATGTTTGAGGATGAGGGCATGGGAAGACCACTGCAGCATGTCTCTGATGATGACGAAACACAAATGCCAACTGCTGCGGCCTTTCTGCAGTGTGCAAACCGACAAGGAGGGCAGGGGTAAAGACTGGGTGGAAGATGATGTGGAGGTTGATGAAGTCCTAGACCCCACATGGAATCATGGTAATGCGAGTGATCTGTGCAGTTCGAAAGGAAGAGACGGTGGTCGCACAGAGCCACCAGCACAGCAAAAGGGGTGCAAAAGCAGAGCGGCTGTCCCCTAGACAGTACACCTGCTACTGCCCACCACACCCAGGGACCGAGCACACCAAAGCCAGCTCCAAGGAGTTCCCTGGCGTGGCAGTTCTTCAGACAATGTGTAGACAACAAGACACAAGTGGTTTGCATTCTGTGCAAACAGAGTTTGAAGCAATCCATAATTGTTCTAAACCTGAGCACAACTTGCACGACCAGGCATCTAAGTATAAAGCATGAGCTGCAGTGGAGTAAACACCTCCAAAACCAAGAAAGGTCTCAGGCTCCTCCTGCTCCCTCTTCTGCTGCAGTCTCAACCTCTTCCTCCACCTCTGAAGTGACCGTGACACCGGCCACCCCGGAAACAGAGGATATGGCAGCAACGCCACCACCTCGGTCACCAAGCATCTCCACAATGTCCAATGGAACCGTTCAGCTGTCTATATCCCAAACACTGGAGCAAAAGAGGAAGAACCCCCATACCCACCAGCGATCCCTGTCCCTGAATGCCAGGATTTCAAAATTCATGGCCTTTGAAATGCTGTCATCCGTCTGGTGGACACGGACAGTTTTAAGAATCTTATGGCGGTGGCTGTGCCACAGTACGTTGTGCCCAGCCGCCACTACTTTTCAAGGCGAGCCATTCCTTCCCTGTACAACCAAGTAGGGGACAAAATAAGGTGCGCACTGCGCAACGCCACCTGTGGGAAGGTGCACCTCACTACGGATACATGGACCAGTAAGCGCGGTCAATTAAATTATATCTCCATAAAAGCACACTGGGTAAATGCAGTGGCGGCCGGGCCTTAGGCGGATAGCAGTTTGGCGCATGTCCTTCCACCACAGAGGATTGCAGGGCGTTTCTCTTTGCCTCGTGTTGCTTCCTCCTCCTACTCCACTTCCTCATCCTCTACTGCCTCCTCATCCGGTCAGCGTAACACCTTCACCACCAACTTCAGCACAGCCAGGGGTAAACGACAGCAGGCAGTTTAGAAACTTATCTGTTTGGTGGATAGACCTGACAACGCGCAGGAGCTGTGGGAGGGCATGGAACAACAGACCGATGAGTGGTTTGTGACAGTGAGCCTCAAGCCCAGCCTGGCAGTGTGCGATAATGGGCAAAATCCCTTGCCTGGTGCTTGTGCTGTATTTAATTTAATAACTTGTACCACAATTCCACCCAATCAGATTTCAGCCATTGACCTCTCTTGGATGTGCTATCCCTTTCTCAGGCTCCCTCGACGGCATGGAACCCTGATTCTCCGGCATGGACCGTGATCACCATGGTAGGTGCATAAAAGAACATCGAAAGTTCATAGGGAAGATATCCAAATGGATTGTGAATGTCAAAGGGACGTGCGATCAGGCAGAAGTTATCTAGAGTCCACAAAGCGGCAGCAGGGCCTCTCCTGTATAGCATTTCCTAATCCAAAATACCGCAGTTACATTCCCTGTAATCTTTTATTACTTATTGCAATAACAGGGCATCTTAAGAGTCCTGTATTGTTATTTATCGTCACTACCTCCCCGAGTTGGGAGTGGGTAATTGCAGCGTGCCCCCTCCTTTTCATTGATTCTTCCGCTTTATTAAACTTGTTCCACATTTCCACCCGATCAGATTTCAGCCATTGTCCTCCCTTGGATGTGGTATGCCTTTCTCAAGCTCCCTCTCCGGCATGGAACCCTGATTTCCCGTTACCCTTTACCCGTGATCACCATGGTAGGCGCATAAAAGAACATCGAAAGTTAATAGAAAAAATATCCAATTGGATCATGGACGTCACAGGGACGTGCGACATCGTGGAGCAGTATGTGTGCACACGCTAAACGTACTGACTGATGGGTCTGCCCCTTTAACTTCTGGGTCTCCAAATTGGGCACATGGCCTGAGCTTGCCCTTTACGCCTTGGAGGTTCTGGCGTGCCCTGCAGCCAGTGTATTGTCTGAACGTTTGTTTAGCATGGTAGGAGGGGGCTATCACAGACAAACGCAGCCGCCTGTCCACAGCCAATGTGGACAAGCTCATGTTCATTAAAATTAACCAGGCAGGGATCCCACAGGACTTGTCCTTACCTCGTGCAGTATAGACATGTATAACGGCCTTACCCAGCCATTGTTGTACTCCAGCGCACTTTAAATTTTTTTATTTTTTTTATTTCCCAATGTTTTGGGGTCTACCCAAATTTAAACAAAAACAATAAAAAATAATAAAATAAAATAAAAAACAAAACAAAAAAACAATGTTGGCTACCTCCTCCTCCTCCACCGCTGCTTCGACCTACACTGCCACATCCACCGCCTCCTCAAACTTCTACTCCATATGGACCTCCTCCTCTTAGATCAAGATTATAATTATTTCATTTTTACGTATTTTATGTTATTTTAAGTCATTTCTCTATCCATATTTGTTTGCAGAGCACTTGCAATGCTCTTAACCACATTTTGCTGGCTTTCCGTGACTTTTTTTAGAGCCATTTTAGTGCTCCAAAGTTCGGGTCCCCATTGACTTCAATGGGGTTTGGGGTCAAGTTCGGGTCCCGAACTCAAAACTTTTTCGCGAAATTCAGCCGAACCCGGCGAACTTGGACATCCAGGTGTCTGCTCAACTCTATCCACAAGCCTAAATAGCAAACTTTCAAGGGCCATTAATTTCGAAAGTTGCGCATTTAGTGCTAATGCCTGTGGGTATTTACACTTGTGTTCAAATGAGTGTGTTATGGACATTTGGAAGCTGCGCCGGGACAGGGAAGTAGATGTTGTTGCTGATGGTTCATGAGAAGGTCCAGGTGCAGGGCGAGTGGCATCCGGGCCTGCGCCTTTGACAGGGGATTGGCCAGCAGTGCGTAACGCAGGGGAAGAAGAGGCAGTGGTGTGACCCGCAGACCCAGATTGTGGACCCAGGCATTCGGCCCACTTATTAGGGTGCTTGTAAGCCATCTAGCGGATCATGCTGGTGGTGGTGAAGTTGCTAGTGTTTACGCCCCGGCTCATTTTGGTAAGGCACAGGTTGCAAACTACCACTCTTTTGTCATTTGCACTTTCTTTAAAAAAGCACCATACTGCTTTTGCAACCCCACTACCTCTTCCAGCCTGTTGCGGTGCTGGAATTTCACGTCTGCGTCTGTAGGTTAACAGCGCTTGTGCTAGGACTTATAGAATTTCTGCACTCCGGTCTTAGATATTTTCGACTTCAATGATTGAGTGTGCATGCGTGAGAACTTAGAGAATTTCACGTCTGCGTCTGAGGGTTAAAAGCGCATGCGCTAAGACTTAGAGTATTTCAGTGCTCCGGTCCAGGTGGTCGTTGCGCATGCGCTCAGACTTTTATTTTGGGAATAGAGCTATCTCAGTGTGCCTGCATACGAGAAAATATGTGCGCATGCGCTCGAACTTAGAAAGTTTCAGCATTCCGATCAAAGTAGTCGGTACGCATGCGTTCGGACTTTATTCAAAGAACCAAGCAATCCCAATGTGCGCTAGCATCAGAAGATTTTCCCGATTACAATTGTTCAGGGCGCCTGCGCGGCTACTTAGCAATTTTTCCTTTCCTCCAAAGTGAATTTTCACGCCTGCATCCGAAAAAACCAGGCGCGCGTGCGCTGGGACTTAGAAAGTTTAAGCATTCTGATCCCAATAGTCAATGCACATGCGTTCGGACTTTGTTCAGGAGACTGAATAATCCCTATGTGAGCAAGTATCAGAAAGTTTCCTGATTACAATTGTTCGGGGCGCCTGTGCACCTACTTATATAGGACCAAGTACAATGATGACCAACACAAATACCAATCCATCTACAGGTATAACCTGTACCTCTACCTCTGCACAACCTTTTGCCTTCGGACAGCCAGTAAATGTGACAACCAATCTGGGTCTAAATCCATCTACTACCCAAATGCCAATAACACAGACGAGTACACAGATGAGTACACCTATAGCCCCCCTTTATTTAGGACAGGCGGGGATTCAATTGAGGGATCGGGAGAAATGGGGATGCAGAAAATAGAAATCACTTTACCAACGGATGATGTAAATGACAAACAAATTATTAATTTGTCTGGATATTCTTTGACAACATCACAGAGAACACTCCTGAGTAGAGGTCTCACTTTCTCACCAGTTCCACAGAGTGACAAATTCTTGTGGATTAAAGATATAAATCTTTTTGCGCGCAAACTGGCCTTACATAAAGTACACAAACAGGCCGAATGGGACCTAAGAAAAACCTATGAAAATGAAAAGAGATGTGTTCAAGCCCTGGAGGACCTGTAGAGAGAAAATGAATGACAATGTGTCATCCCAGACCACCCTCGACCCAAAAACCCAAATCTAAAATTACTCCATCATTTACACAGTTCAAGGAGATAGATACCTTTGTGAGTCTAGTGACACAGGATATAAAATCTCTAAAAATGAGAAAAGACCACATTGATTCTAACCTGAATACCTAGGAACTGGAAGCCTTGGAGGAACTTAAGAGAAATGAAAATATTATAATCAAACCCAGTGACAAAGGTGGCAACATAGTCATCCAAAACAGAGATGACTACGTTGACATGGTACAGAGACTGCTAAGGGACAAAAAGACCTATAAAATACTCCCTAATGATCCCACAAAGCACTATACCATGGAATTGAAAGTACTCCTATCTGATGCCAGATCTAGGGAGCTGATAACAAAAGATAAATTTTTGTACCTTCTAAAAAATACCCCATTATCTCCACCTTTTATGCAGTGCCAAAGGTGCATAAAAATAAAATACCAATCCCAGGGAGACCAATAGTATCCGGGAATGACAATTTAACACATGGCATTAGTGAGTATGTAGACCAGATAGTAAGACCTTTTGTCACTACTTTACCTTCCTATATTAAGGATACAAAAGACCTCCTCCTGAAAATTTACCAGCTCAGCTCCCCTAGCTTAAACCCCCTTAATGACCATACCACTTTTTACAATTCTGCCCTACACTACTTTCACGGTTTATTGCTTGGTCATACAACTTACCACCTAAATGAATTTTACCTCCTTTTATTCTCACTAATAGAGCTTTCATTCTGGTGGTATTTCATTGCTGCTGACATTTTAACTTTTTTTTATATTAATGTATTCCTCTTACAAATGATTTTGTAAGAGAAAACAAAAATAAAAAATCATTTTCCGCTAACTTGTGCCCAAAAAATATATATTCTAGGAACTCACCATGCCCCTCACGGAATACCTTGGGGTGTCTTCTTTCCAAAATGGGGTCACTTGTGGGGTATTTCTACTGCCCTGGCATTTTAGGGGCCCTAAAGCGTGAGAAGAAGTCTGGAATATAAATATCTAAAAAATGTTACGCATTTGGATTCCGTGAGGGGTACGGTGAGTTCATGTGAGATTTTACTTTTTGTCACAAGTTAGTGGAATATGAGACTTTGTTAGAAAAAAAATATAAAAATTTCCGCTAACTTGTGCCAAAAATAAATAAATCTTCTATGAACTTGCCATGCCCCTCAAAAGTGATCTTTATAGCGCCGCATCGATTTTACGGTGTTTTTGCAGTGATCAGGAAAAAAAATGCTGTCACTGTGGTGGCGCGGACTGAACGCAAGTGTGCGCACAAGATCAGGCCTGATCAGGCGAACACTGTGTTTTTTGTAGAGCCTATAGAACATGTCCTATTCTTGTCTGCAATTGCGGTCAAGAAAAGGCATTTTCTATATAGTTCTGGCAATGTGCGGATCCGCAAAATGCGGAAAGCACATTGCCGGTGTCTGTGTTTTGCAAATCCGCAGTGTCCGTGTTTTGCGGATCCGTAGATCCGCAAAACACATATGGACGTCTGAATGGAGCCTTACAGGGGGTGATCAGGGAGTCTATATGGGGTGATCAGGGGTTAATAAGAGGTTAATAAGTGACAGGGGGGTGATATAATGTAGTGTGGTGCTTAGTGCTACTTACAAAGCTGCCTGTGTCCTCTTCTGGTGGTCGATCCAAGCAAAAGGGACCACCAGAGGACCAGGTAGCAGGTATATCAGACACTGTTAACAAAACAGCTTCTGATATACCTTTCAAAGGTTAAAAAAAAATCACATCTATAGCCTGCCAGCGAATGATCGCTACTGGCAGGCTGTGGATCAACTAGTTTACCTTCCGATCCTGTGAGCGCGCGTTCACAGGAAATCTCGCGTCTCGCGAGATGACACAACGGTGCGTCAAGGAGGAACAGACCGTCCGCCCGCAGGACGCATCCCTGTGTTAGGCGGTCGGTAGCTGGTTAATGAGATGACAATAACACCAAACACTATCTTAGCAAGCTTGGATTTTGAATCCCTATATAGCAACATACAACACTCACTAGGCCTAAATGCACCAATTTCTTAGCACCAAAAGTAGTAATTTTCACCAACACAATCACTTAGTATTATCTATGTTAGAATTTGTTTTAGAGCACAACTTTTTTATTTTTCAAGGACAATTTTATAAACAGATTAACGGGACCGCTATGGGGACATCTTGTGCCCCCACTTACGCCAATTTATTTTTAGGGTGGTGGGAAAACAACACAGTATTCACGGAGGAGATGTTTTCATATACCTGCCACATTATATTTTGGGGCAGGTATATAGATGACATTCTCATCTTTTGGGATGGTGGACAATCACTTTCCAGGGAATTCACCCAAGTCTTAAATGACAACAATATAGGAATGAGATACACGTATGAAATACAGGAGCGAGAGATTGTCTTTTTGGATCTAAAAATTAAAATTATGGGAAATGGACATCTTGATACTGAGGCATACAGGAAACCAACCTCTACAAACAGTTACCTGCATTGGACGAGTTGGCATCCACCGCCACTCAAGAGGGGAATACCCATGGGTCAATATTTGAGGGCTCAGAGAAATTGCTCTGATGAGGCAACCTTCGAAAGAGAGAGTAGACAACCTCGAGAGATTCAAGAAGAGGGGTTATCCCTCAGCCCCTCTAAAAAGAGCCTATAACAGAGCGAAAATCACAAACAGAGAGGATCTACAGTACTTAAAACAACTCCCCCCAAAAAGAATGAGATTATCCGGTGTATAGGAACCTTTGATGGTTACAATAGAGAAATATATTGTATATTGGAAAGATATTTTAATAGAGAAATATATTGTATATTGGAAAGATATTGGCACATCATCCAGCCAGATAGAGATTTAAAAACAGTACTCACGGTTAATCCGAGTATAACCTATAGGAGAGGCCCAAATCTGAAAGATCAATTCGTGCATAGTCATCTGAAAGAGAAAGAAACAGAAAACATCTCAACTAGAGGAAAATATTGTGGGTCCACACCCTGTGGAGATTGCTCCTTCTGCAAATATATTCTGCGGATTAAAACATTTGTAAACCCTAATGATAAGAAAGAATATGAAATGGGCAAAACCGCACAGGAATTTAGACGTCGTATATCAGGCCATCTACGCTCAATAGAAACGGGTAAAGACACACCGATTGTGAGACATATAAAATATGTACATGAAAACAAAACATCAGTCCTGCGCTTCTGGGTTATTGAGAAGTTAAATATGGGTCCCAGAGGAGGCAATCTCGATAAGAGGCTCTTACAGAGTGAAGCACGATGGATCCAGAGACTCAATACATGAGTCCAACTGGTTTAAATGAAGGTTTTACCTTCACAGCATTTATATGATAGTCAAGTAGGAGAAGAACCCCCATGGTGTTGAGTCCCATGGACTCCTCCATAATAATTTTATAGTGCAACTGATCAGTTTGTTATTTCTCTCTCTATTTAAAGAAAATGAAATAAAAATATTACTAATAAATAGTAAAAGCTAAAATGCTTAGGAAAACATAGGGCAACAATATCCAGATGTACGATGAAGAATATGCATATAATTAATGATATGGGACCTCGGAACGACAAATATGCATGTGAAGAGAAAAAAAGAAAAATTAGCCTAAGTATAGGCATGATATGAAGTTAGACTGGAGCAAAAACTAAAAGTGGGCTAGCGATTGCATTCTGCCACTAGGATAAGTGGAGGTATTTTATACAAGTGATAGATGTATATATACATCTGTATCCTGTATACATGCAAGCCTCCAATATCATTCGAAAATCAGGATGTTTAGCGTATACGTTATGCAAATGTTAACTAAAGACCAATTTCAAACTTCTAAATAAAGGGATTAACTATATGCATGGAAAACAACTAATCTTACATATCTTGGTGGTCCATTTAGGCCCCAGTATATCCCCTGATTCAAACCAGACACTGTAATGCACAGATAAAATATCTAAGTGTAAGTGGAGATCTTGTAGAAGAAATTACTAAGTAGGTGTGCAGGCGCCCCGAACAATTGTAATCGGGATACTTTCTGATACTTGCGCACATAGGGATTATTCGGTCTCCTGAACAAAGTCCGAACGCATGCGCATTGACTATTGGGATCGGAATGCTTAAACTTACTAAGTTCCAGCGCACGTTCGCCTGTTTTTTTCGGATGCAGGCGCGAAAATTCACTTTGGAGGAAAGAAAAAATTACTAAGTAGCAGGTGCCCTGAACAATTGTAATCTGGAAAATCTTCTGATGCTAGCGCACATTGGGATTGCTTGGTTCTTTGAATAAAGTCTGAACACATGCATACCGACTACTTTGATCAGAATGCTGAAACTTTCTAAGTTCGAGTGCATGCGCGCCTATTTTCTCGTATGCAGGCATAGAAATTTATCATGTCTGACGCCTGCGCACACTGAGATAGTTCGATTCCCAAAATAAAATCTGAGCACATGCGCAACGACCACCTGGACTGGAGCGCTGAAATCCTCTAAGTCTTAGCGCATGCGCTATTAACCCTCAGACGCAGATGTGAAATTCTCTAAGTTTTCACGCATGCGCACTCAATCACTGAAGCCGAAAATACTTAAGTTTCGGACGCAGGCGCAAACTAAACTATCCGATTTGTCTAGAAACCGTACATCGTGATTCAAGAGATGGATATGATTGGCCCGAACGGATATCATTAAACACAAGATCGAATTGTTACAGGTTACTAGAAGGTGAGATCCGCCCCAAGGGTATGAAGCACCTCCCATAGGAAACGCTTGTGTTGATAGTAGCTCCATTTCCCCTGAAGATGCCGCATATAGCGGTGAAACATGTCGGAGGAGCTGCATCTCTAATACCTTTTTAAAAAATTATAGCAGTGTAAACAACCTAATAGGAATACGGCGAGCTGCAGGCGCCGACCATATATAGTTACATGATAGGGGTAGCGTAGATGGAATCGAAGTGCCAGTAGCACCACTACTGAGAGACCTCTAGAAAGGGTCAGATACAAATCAAAGAGCACTTCACGCAGGGTAATTAGCTAACAGAGTTTAGTCCAGATGATAGAGTGGCTGGTGTCGGTTGACATTGCAGACATAAAATTATAATGATATAGACTACACCCTATCCTCAGAGGGATATGCAGTAATATCCTTCTGATCTACCAATAAAGTAGACACACTATACCCTCAGCCCCAAACATAGTAGCCCACCATATGTATTTTTAAATTTTCACTTATGTTTTTCGTAGCAATGTATTGTTTAATAAAGTAAGAATAAAAGTTATATTTTAAACGATAAAACCAGAAACAGGAAATTATAGTCGCAGACTATTGAAACATTATCTTTGACCTCTTGGGTACAGTGGGTCATCTGAAACATTATAACAGTCAGGTATTCTCTTTAATTTATAAATTACACAGAGAACCACAGATACTCATGGACTATAGCATTTAAATTGTATTCAGCTAGTTATACCACAAACCTATCAAGGGGATTATACATCTATACTTGTCTATACTTAAAGGTCACATGTTTAAGTGGAAGTGATACCCTCCTTGTGGATTACTTAAACGCGCCCATTTCCTTGTTTCACTATTATGTATTTTTCACTGCACTATTGTCTTATAATTAAAAGCCCAATATTCTCTTATTTATGATGTACACAGAGAACCACTGATATCCCTGGACTATAGCATTTGTATCACTTCTATACGGACTATGTGTTTAGGTGGATGTGGCACCCTCCTTGTGGATTACAAAATACGTGTCCATTTCCCTATACCACTATTATGCATTAGGTCATTGCACTTTGTGTAAGGTCACTATTGTTTCAGGTGATTAGATTCTATCTGTCACTTGACGAGTTTGTTGGTCTTGATTGCTTCTAGACATTGTCTTATTATACTGATCACCATGGTTTACTTTTTGAAGTTCTAAAAGCCTGCTGTTTTTCTATATTCTGTTTTAGTTTGATAAAGGCTGTAATTGGCCGAAACGTAACATCAACATTTTTTCTGGAGTTTTCTCTTCATACAATTGCCAAGAAGTCAGAATGTTGGTGGCTGTAGTAATGGAAGAAGTAATAGTAATGGAAAAAGCAATAGCAGCACAAGCCATCTGACCAGTAATAGTAGTAGCAGCAGGGCATAGTTCTCCATCACTTTCAATAGTGGACACCAGATTATTATTGGGAACTGGATAACTCATTCATCTTCACATTCACAGCATGTTAATGTTGAGGTCATCTCTGAGTCTTAGTGCCAGGGGTCACTGCATTCCTCCTACTTCTCCTCCTTGCGGCACCAGAAAAGCCTTTCAGTTACATCATCTCTATTTTTACTGCCTCCTCCTAGTGGGGCACCTTTTTTTCTTCCTAAGAAGAGGCAACAAAAGCCTACATGTTGTGGAAGACACACAAGAGAATCTCCCATTTGAGGATGTGTGAGAACAGTGAGCGTTTGGACTGCCATGAGGAGGAAGCTCAGAGGCAGGTTGAGACCCCATGCACAGCTGTGTTGATGGTAGTAGTTGTAGTAGTGGCATGTGTATCCACAGTGGGGGTGGTGGTAGGCGTAATGTTAGTCATGTAAAGCAAAACGTTGCCATGCTTTGTTAAAGCTGCTCCCCCTAAAAAAAGAAAATAATTCAAGTCTTGTTCATAACAATCCACTGTCTCTTCCAACACTACCATTTGTGTGTGTAAACAGGGGTAGGCATCTGCTCCTATTTAGGCATACTTTTTGGATGCTTGTGCATAACAAGCCATAGGTTTTTCCAACACTACCATTTGTGTGTAAAAATATGGGCAGGCATCTGCCCCACTTATGGCATCATTTTTGGACCCTTTGCAGAACATTCCACAGTTTCTTCTGACATTAACAAATGTTAATGTGTGTATAAACAAGGGCAGGCATAGCCACCAGGTTTATGCAATAATGCTGACCACAGAATTTAGCTATTCAGATGCCATGGTCAAATTTGAGTTTAAAACCTAGGAGCACTGTGCTTCTGGAGTCAGAATGCCTCCCCATTGCTGGGATCCAGGAAAGAGTTCCGAAGTGGTAATAGGTTACACAGCTAACAGACATGAGAGGTGTATTTAAATGCAAGCCTGCATTAGAATATACAGTATTTTCTATTCAAAAATGCATTTGATCCCATTACCAAACAGATGACTGAATAGAGGTTTTAAAGACTGCATCTTGAGGTCCTCTCGGATGCCTAAAAAAAAAAGTAAAAAAAATATATAAAAATTCAAATCACTCCCCTTTCCACAAAATTAAAATGAAAATAAACAATAAAAAAAATTGGAATCGACATATCTGTATAGTATAGTCCGAGCACTCACATACAGGCATATGGAACGAAAATCATTAATAAAAACATTTAATATAAATAAGGTTGTGGGGCAGGTAAAATCTGGAAAAGCAACAGGATGTGATGGGCTCCCTTTTGAAATATATAAAACCTTCTCCCAGGTGTTAGTAGTACCTGAATTAAAAATAACATTGGACGAGGCTAAAAAAATTGGGGACCTACCAGACTCTATGAAAGAGGCAGTTATTACATTAATTCCAAAAAAGGGCAAAGAACAACTAGACCCGGGATCATATAGGCCAATATCACTTTTAAATACCGATGTTAAAATTTTGGCAAAAGTTTTAGCCGACAGACTATCAAAGGTAGTTAAAGGCGTAATAAACCCAGATCAAACAGGCTTCATACCTGGTAGAACGATATACTCAAACATAAGAAGGCTGTATTTAAATATTGAAGCTAATAGAACAGAAGCGGGGGAGAAAGCTGTATTATCATTGGATGCCCAAAAGGCATTCAACTGTATTGAATGGGAATATTTATGGGCAGTGTTAAAAAGGGTTGGTATAGGGGAAGGATTTATAAGATGGATACAGTTAATATACCACAATCCTCGGGCTAGAGTGATGGTGGATGGGAGCTTGTCCCTGCCCCTTTCCCTATATCGGGGCACTAGGCAGGGATGCCCTCTCTCTCCACTATTATTCGCTATTGCGATTGAACCTATGGCATGTATAATAAGAAACGACAGGGAGATTAAAGGCTTTCACTATGAGGGTGGGGAAGAAAAATTGTTAATGTACGCGGACGATATTTTGTTATTTATGCATAATAGTGGAGATCAGTTTAATAGAGTTATAGACATAATAGATAAGTTTGGTTGTTTTTCTGGATTACATATTAATTGGGGGAAATCATATATGTTGATGTTGGGAGATGCACAACCACAGGGGTTTTTAAAGGTGCAGGTGTTGGGAAAACAAGGAAACTTTAAATATTTAGGGATACAAATTTCGGGAAATATAGAAGAATATGAAAAATTAAATGTACTTCCCCTAATAAAAGAACTTAGGGCCAAAATACATGTCTGGCGTAGGTTACCAATTTCAATACAGGGCCGTGTAAATTTAATAAAAATGTTTTTTCTCCCTAAAATACTATATGTTCTTCAAAATGCCCCAGTTAGGTTGTCGCAGGATACTTTTAGAGTACTTGACAGTTTAATGGGAGATTTCCTCTGGAAAGGTAAGATTTCCAGAATAAAGAGAGAGATACTCCAGCTCCCTGTGAGAGAAGGTGGATTAGCAGTTCCGAACAGTTTTTTTTTATTATATAATCACACAATATGGTCAAATAAAGAGTAGTTTAGATGGTTTGGTGGGTAGGCAGGTAGTAAATAGATTGGGATGGAAAGAAGAATGGAATTTTTTAGAGGTGTTGGAATCGGGTACACTGGGGAGAAATAGTATAGGAAATAGAGTTTTAAACTCTCTGGAATACATATGGGTGGAAATTAAAAAAATATTAGAGATTAAAGGGTTTTTGCAATACACACCTATATGGAAAAATATTAACCTTAAGGAACTGCAGGGGATTAAGATGTATAAAAACTGGGAAAAAAATGGGATAAAAATACTTAAACCAGATATTTGAACAAGGTAAATTGAAAGACTTTAATACAATGATTAGAGAGTTTGGTATACCGCATAAGGACATATATAAATATTTTCAGCTTAGGAATGCATTGAGGTCAGCTACGCAAGAGGACAAATATAAGATGGAAAGATCTGAGTTATTGCATAAATTTACTAATGTAGGTGAAAGGGGAGGAATAACGGCAAAAAGATATAAGATATTGATGCAGGGAAAAAAGAAACGGGTTACAATATTAGCTAGGAAAAAATGGGAGAAAGAACTTCAATTCTTTACGGAGGAAAAATGGAATGATGCCTTAAAGAACTACTCTCGAGTCTCAAATAGGGGTTCACATAAGATTTCACCATTTTTTGTAGTCCATAGGTTGCATAGATCCCCATGGATATTGAAAAGAATGGGTGTTAGAGCTTCGGATGACTGTGTAAAATGTGGGGGAGAGAATGCTGATTTAATACATTGTTTTTGGAGATGTCCAAAATTGTTCAGATATTGGACAGAAATAACAGATACTATATACCGAATTTTGAAGGTTCAAATATCAGAAGATCCCATGACTTGTATTCTGGGGGCAACCGAACACCTGGGTCTAAATAGTGATATACGTATGGTCCTGAGTAAGGTGCTATTTCAAGCTAGACTCTTAATACTTAAGAAATGGGTAGGGGTCGATCCTCCAACAGTTCGGCAGTGGAGAAAAGCAGTCGATGATTTGATTAAAGAAGAACGGGTGATGGAGGGCCATAGTAGAAAAGAAAAAACTGTTGATGAAATATGGAAGAGGTGGTTACTTTAGGGCTGGTTAGATTGAGTATATATATATATATTTTTTTTTTTTATTACACGTCTCCCTCCCCCCCCCATAAGGGTGGTAGGAGGGTGGGTAATTGGGGAGTAAAAATAATTGGGTTTGCATAGAAAAAGATTTGATGTTTCAAAAATGTAACTTTTATCGAATCTATTGTTGACGAATTTTGAGATGATGAAAATAAAGAGATATAAAAAAATAAAAAAAATAAAAAAGACTGCATCTTGAGGTCCTCTCGGATGCCTAAAAAAAAAAAGTAAAAAAAAAATATAAAAATTTAAATCACTCCCCTTTCCACAAAATTAAAATGAAAATAAACAATAAAAAAAATTGGAATCGACATATCTGTATAGTATAGTCCGAGCACTCACATACAGGCATATGGAACGAAAATCATTAATAAAAACATTTAATAACAACATTTAATAAACATCAGAATGCAATACAACAAAAACTAAAAACAAAAATAAAAATAAAAACCCGGATAAGGGAACTCCAGTTGGGGATGTACTCTATATAAAGTGCTTTTGTTTGGGAGCGTATTTCCTAAGAGAAAAAAAATCCTGGGAAAGATAAATAAAGTTAATACAACTTTAAACGTGCTGATGCATATGAAACACCATGAATGTGCACAGATAGATACTGAAAAAACCTGCCAGTCAAAGGGACCCACAGCAATAGTTAAATTCAAACAAAATTTGGTAAATGTAGTGCGTTACTGATAACCAACTCGCCGAGGCGTCCCACGGCTGTGCGAGACCAACACCACTTGTTACCTGTCCCGAGGTCTTCAGATGGAAAAACATTCCTCACAGTAAGTAATGCGTCCTGCTGTTACGGGCCCAAACAAAAGCCACACCAAATGAAGGTAGAGAATGCTGGCTTGTCACGTGATGTATCACGTGGTCATGGTGATCCTGATATCCTCAATAGAGTATGAAGAAAGTGGATCCAATAAAATAACCATCCAATGGTGTAAAAATATACAACTGCCCCCTTCCTCAGTGGTCACCCAAATGGTGAACTTTCCCTGTTTATATAGCCAATCGCAGACAAACATAAAACATGAATACAACCTGGACTGAAATACACTAGAATAGAGTACTAAAATGAAATGAGAAATAAAATAAACAGCAATAAAAACTAAAGGTAAATACATACACATAAAAAAATACAGCAGTTATGATTTGAAAAAAATAATTAAATTGTAAACACAGATGCGGTTTTTAGGTAATAATGTGTTTTTTTTGTGTAAAATGCTGTTTTAGTACAATAAATAGATTCTATGAAGTATTTGGGCCTAGCAATTTCTGGATAACCCAGAAAATAAACTAAAATCGTATGAGAATCATATAAGACATATAAACCTATGAACAAACAGGACGAGCTCAAGAGGAAATGGAGATGAATGGAGGCACTTCGACAAGGGAGGACCAAAGCGGGTAGAAACAAACCGCCTCTGGTTGACCATCACTTGGGGGGCGCCCAAACTAAAGAAAACCAAAAAGTTCCCACTCCACATTGAGTCCGTCCGGTAAAAAAAAATACATAGCTCATGCATTTCCTTGCGGAGAGACCATCGCAGCCATCTTGATTGAAGAAAGTGAGCAAAATCATCACATTACAACTTACAATTTCTTCAATCAAGATGGCTGCAATGGCCTCTCCAGAAGCAAATGGTGGCTATCTATGATTAACCCCTGAAAGGCCTCCATTTTAACATCAGATGCTGCGATCAGCGATGAACGCGGCATCTGAGGGGGTTCGACTATGGGAGGTTGGCGCAACCACTAGTCCCTGTCATTGTACCCGCTACTTACAAAGGAATGCGATTCGTGACAAAGTAATTAGTAGCAAATCAAATTTATTTGTGAAACTTGACGAAACAGACAAATCAAATTTTTCATAACTCCACTCATTACTAAAAGTGGTCAAAATGTCATAAACACTCTGAAATCAAACAGCTCCGTAGATGGAACTATGAAAAAATGTGTTAGTGTAACATACAAGCTAGAAATACTTTTAATAATTTTCTGGTTTTTAAAAAAAACACCCATTTTTGGCAATACCCTACATCTGGTGCCTTTGCAGCATTTGTGAGTGTGAAAGACAAGCTTAAAATACTTCAATAATTTTCTCGGTTTAAAAAAACACCCATTTTGGACAAAAAACAAAACTTGCAGCCTTTGCTGCATCTGTCAGTGTGAGATACACGCGTTAGATACTAATGTTCTATTCTGTTATTTAAAAAAAAACACCCATTTTGGGCAAAATACTTAATTTTGCAGCCTATGCTGCATTTGTTAGTGTGACATACAAGCTTGAAATACTGCAATAATAATCTTGGTTTAAAAAAACACCAATTTTTGGCAATAACCTACATTTGGGGCCTATGCTTCATCTGTCAGTGTGAGATACACGCATTAGATACTGCTGTTCTATTCTGTTATTAAAAACAAAAAACTAATTTTGGGCAAAATAATAAATCTATGGCCTTTGCTGCATCTGTCAGTGTGAAATAAACGCATTAGATACTGGAAAGGGATTTAGGGGTCATTATTTCAGAAGAATTAAAGGTAGGCAGACAATGTCATAGAGCAGCAGGAAATGCTAGCAGAATGCTTGGGTGTATAGGGAGAGGCATTACTAGTAGAAAGAGGGAGGTGCTCATGCCGCTCTACAGAGCACTAGTGAGACCTCATTTGAAGTATTGTGCTCAGTACTGGAGACCATATCTCCAGAAGGATATTGATACTTTGGAGAGAGTTCAGACAAGAGCTACTAAACTGGTACATGGATTGCAGGATAAAACTTACCAGGAAAGATTAAAGGACCTTAATATGTATAGCTTGGAAGAAAGACAAGACAGAGGGGATATGATCGAAACTTTTAAATACATAAAGGGAATCAACAAGGTAAAAGAGAAGAGAATATTTAAAAGAAGAAAAACTTCTACAAGAGGACATAGTTTTAAATTAGCGGGGCAAAGGTTTAAAAGTAATACCAGGAAGTATTACTTTACTGAGAGAGTAGTGGATGCATGGAATAGCCTTCCTGCAGAAGTGGTAGCTGCAAATACAGTGAAGGAGTTTAAGCATGCATGGGATAGGCATAAGGCCATCCTTCATATAAGATAGGGCCAGGGGCTATCCAAAGTACTTAGTATATTGGGCAGACTAGATAGGCCAAATGGTTCTTATCTGCCGACACATTCTATGTTTCTATGGTGTTCTATTCTGTTATTAAAAAAACACCCATTTTGGGCAAAAAAAATAATTTGCAGCCTTTGGTGCATCTGTCAGTGTGAGATACACTGTTCTATACTGGTGTTCTATGAACGTGTCATTGGTAAGAACGGCCGGAGCAGCATGACGTAACCAATGTTGGTGTGCCGCGCCCCCTGCCTGCCGTCGTCGCCCGCATCCCATGCCCCCGTCTGTTGACCCAGCGCTTATCCGTACAGCGCTGGGGCACTGGGCGACGCTGCCTCCTCCGGTCGGGTGAATTGCCGGCGTCAACAGGCAGCGTTCGCTCTTTTGCTGTTTGCTGGAGGGTTAGGTTGGGCCGGCCTCTACCCTGACTAGCTGGACTCAGGTGTGTACAAATCTATCAGTGCATGGTACCTGGTCTACACGTTGGGTCGCAGATTCAACGCTGTGAAGTCGATCGGACAGGCTGGTTGGAGAAGGAGGTTTGATGCCGTTTACAGGGCTGATGACTTGGCGTTCCGTTCTGGAGTGCGCAGTTCCTGGTCTTGACGTTGGAACGAGCTGCAGAGTGCTGAACCACCTGAAAGCGCAGGAGAGAGGGTTCACTTCATTCCCCCACGTGAACTGCAGTAATCCGAATCCAGTATCTGAGAATTGGTGAGATCTGAAAATACATGCTATTGTATGCCTCTTGAATGACTGTTCCCGTTGAGGCAATTTTGGCTTTGTTAGGGGCTACTGTGTTGAACATCTGGCGGATAGGTTATGGAGGGATTATCCTCACCTATTGACCATCCAGTCAAAAAGAGTTAACTGTTATATTCCATATTATATTTTACGGAACTGGGTGCTTAATGGATAGCCCACTGGCCTAAAATGTAATCTAGGACTTTCTCTCCCCCTTCGAAGAGGATAAACTGTCAGTTGGGGATTAGCGGAGGTTGCGCCCTGGCATTGGGTGCACCTTATTGCCTTGGTGCCCCCCCCCCCCCATTTGGACAGCTGTTGCAATGGTGATTGCCACAGAAAAAAGACCTGTGTGTGTTTTTTTTTGTGTGTGACATATAGTAACTCTGGGCTTGTTCTGTGACTGTTCTTAAATTGTTGGAAATAACTTGTGACTTTTGGGAATCCCTCTTCTCCCTTTCTGTTTGTGAAGTAATCTCCCCCCCCCTCTTTATATATATATATATATATATATATTTTTTTTTTTTATGGCACCCAAATATAATAAGAGGTCAGGCGAGGTGGGGTCCCCAAAGAGAGTTACCCCCTCCAGCCTGCAGACAAAACTGGATACATTTTTTAAATCGCCGGGTGCAAAAACTAGAGGGGGTCAGAAAAACCCTCTTGGGTCAAGGGGAGTACATCCAAGTGTCACACAGGCCAGTTCAGAAAGTCATGGCGAGCTTGCTGTCAATAGTGATCGCATGGAGGTCATAGATGGCAGGCTAGCTGAGATTTTAGGGGCGGTACAATGTACAAATAAGGCCTCATGCACAAGCGGATTCGCAACAAACGAAGTCGCCCGTGTGCCTTCCGCAATTTGCAGAACGGAACGGCCCATTGTAGACATGCCTAGTTTTGTCCGCAAAACGGACAAGAATAGGACATGCTATATTTTTTTTTGTGGGGCCTCGGAACAGAGCACCGTATGTGGACAGCACACGGAGTGCTGTCCACATCTTTTGCAGCCCCATTGAAGTGAATGGGTCTGCATCCAAGCAGCAAAAAAACTGCGGCTCGGATGCGGACCATAACTACGGTCATGTACATGAGGCCTAAGGGTCCATTCACACGTCCGCAAACGGGTCCGCATCCGTTCTGCAATTTTGCGCAATGGGTGTGGACCCATTCATTCTCTATGGGGACGGAATGGATGCGGACAGCACACAGTGTGCTGTCCGCATCCGCATTTACGAAGCGTGGCCCCTATCTTCTGATCCGCAGCTCCGCAAAAGATAGAACATGTTCTATTCTTGTCCGCAGCTGCGGACAAGAATAGACATTTCTATAGGGGTGCCGGGCGGGTGTTTTGCGGATCCGCAATTTGCACTTCCACTGTGCCCCCGCTGTCAGGTGGGAATGCCACCAGCAGCGCATCTACCAGCGTGCGCTTGTACTCACAAATAGTACGATCACGCTACAGTGAGGGAATTAATGATGGTACGTTGTCCTTGTAACGGGGATCCAGCAGCGTGGCCACCCAGTAATCAGCACAAGTTAGAATGTAGGCAACTCGGCCGTCGTTGTGGAGACACTGCAGCATGGAATCGCTCATGTGTGCCAGGCTGCCCAGAGGCAACGAAAAGCTGTTCTCTGTGGGAGGTGTATCGTCTGTGTCCTGTGTATCCCCCCATCCATGCATCAGTGATGGCCATGAGCTGGTCTGGGTGCCACCCTGCTGTGAACATGGTTCCTTCTCCTCCTCATCCTCCGCCCTCTCATCCTCCAAAACTGTGCCCTGGCTGGACAATTGTGTACCTTGGGTTTGTAGGTGCAGGAACCCACCCTCAGAGCCACTCTTCCTCCTCCTCCTCCTGTGCCACATCCTCTTCCATCATCGCCCAAAGCATTTTTTTCAAGGAGGCATAGAAGTGGGATAGTATTGCTGAGAACGGTGTTATCGGCACTGGCCATGTTGGTGGAGTACTCGAAACAGCGCAACAAGGAACACAGGTCTCGCATGGAGGCCCATTCATTGGTGGTGAAGTGATGCTGTTCTGCTGAGCAACTCACCTGTGCGTGCTGCAGCTGAAACTTAACTATCGCCTGCTGCTGCTTGCACAGTCTAACCAGCATGTGCAAGGTGGAGTTCCACGTCGCATATGAGGTGGTGAGCGGGAAGGCTGAAGTTACACCGCAGCGCTGACAGGCGAGCAGCAGCAGGGTGAGAACACCGAAAACGTGCACAGATGGCACACACTTTATGCAGCAGATCTAACATATCGGGGTAATTTTTAAGGAATCTCTGCCCCACCAAATTCAGCACATGCGATAGGCAAGGAATGTGCGTCAAACCGGCTAGTCCCAGAGCTGCTACGAGATTTTCCCTCATTATCGCACACCACCAGGCCGGGCTTGAGGCTCACTGTCACCAACCACTCATTGGTCTGTTGTTCAAGGCCCGTCCACAATTCCTGCCCGGTGTGGGGTTTGTCCCCCAAACAGATAAGTTTTAAAACTGCCTGCTGTCATTTACCCCGGCTGTGCTGAAGTTGGTGGTGAAGGTGTTACGCTGACCGGATGAGAAGCCGGTAGAGGATGAGGAAGCAGAGTAGGAGGAGGAAGCAACAGGAGGCAAACTGAAGCACCCTGCAATCCTCGGTGGTGGAAGGACATGCGCCAAACTGCTATCTGCCTCAGGCCCAGCCGCCACTGCATTTACCCAGTGTGCTGTTATGGAGATATAACGTCCCTGACCGTGCTTACTGGTCCACTTATCCGTAGTCAGGTGCACCTTGCCACAGATAGCGTTGTGCAGTGCACACCTCATTTTGTCCCCTACTTGGTTGTGCAGGGAAGGGATGGGACTCATGGAAAAGTAGTGGTGGCTGGGCACGACGTACTGTAAAACAGTCACCGCCATAAGGCCTTTAAAACATTCCGTCTCCACCAGACGGAATGACAGCATTTCAAAGGACAGTCATTTAGAAATGCTGGCATTCAGGGCCAGGGTTCGCAGGTGGGTAGGGGGGTACTTCCTCTTCCTCTCCAGCGTTAGGGATATGGAGAGCTGAACGCTTCCGTGGGACATTGTGGAGATGCTAGGTGACCCAGGTATTGGTGTTGCTGGCAGATCCTCTGTTTGCGGGGTGGCAGGTGACACTGTCACTCCAGAGGTGGATGAAGAGGCCAAGACTGCAGCAGAAGAGGAAGCAGGAGGAGCCAGAGACCTTTCTTGGTTTTTGAGGTGTCTGCTCCACTGCAGCTCGTGGTCATGCAGGTTGTGCTCAGGTTAAGAACGTTTATGCCTCGCTTCAGGGTCTGATTGCACAGCATGCAAACTACTCGGCGGTATTTTAACCTGCTCAGGACCGCCGTACGCAGGATTGCGTCTTTGCGGCGGTCCTGTTCCTCTGGGTGGACGCGCCGGTGCGTCCTCTCGCGAGACACGAGATTTCGGGGAAAGCCAGCCCGCGCATGCGCATCGCGGGTCGGCAAAATTTAAAAGACAAGTTTGTCATCAACCTGCCAGCCAATGATCGTGGCTGGCAGGTTGTTGATTTTCAAAAAAACGAATCAGCAGCCAGATAACACATCATATTTAGTAAATATGATGTGGTTATATGGCTGCTGTGCTCCTCTGCTCCTTCTTTTGGTCGGTTGGTTCCAGCAGAGGAGCACACATCACTGTGAGTACCCACCAACACCACACTTAGCCCCCAGATCACCTCCCAGCACCCCAATTAACCCCTTGATCACCCCTTCTTGCCCCTGTCAATCACTAGTGAAAAGGAAAAAAGTGATCAGTGCAAACTGTCACTTTTTTTTTTTCACTGGTATTGACTGATAGGTTTTAGTATAGTTTAGGTCCCTTGGTTAGGTAGTTAGTGATCGGTTAGCGCCCAGCCCACCGCACCGCAGTCCCTTATTCGCTGATTAGCGTATCGCTAATCAGCATTTGTACTTTTATAGTATCTGGAAGTGATCAAAACTGATCACGGTCAGATCTATAATAGTATTAGTGTCACTTTAGTTTGCGCTCCACCCAAAACGCAGTGTTTGCCCGATCAGGCCTGATCGGTCGCCCACACGTGCGTTCACCCACGCCCGCCCCACCGCAGTGACAATTTTTATTTTTATCACTGCACATTCACTTTACACGCGCTGCGGCGATAAAATAATCAGTTTTGATATTTTTTATCAACCGCATCGGCCTCCAGTACTTCGCTAGCCTCCCCTTTGTAAGACAGGCTTGCTTTTTTTCTTGGGTAGTCTCAGGGAATACCCCTAAATTTAGTTGCCCAAATGTCAAACAGGGAGTATTCTTCTGAAGAGGCCTACAGGCTTCTGACCCAGTCGGATGAGGAATGGGAACCCTCATCTGATGAATCTAGCGGGTCAGAATACGAACCTGTAGAAAGCAGTGGCTCTCTGACCCAAAGTTCGGACGAGGAGGCTGAGGTCCCTGATAGCACCAGGCGTACCCGGCCCCGTGTCGCTAGACCGCAGGTTGCGCAGGATCCGTTTCAAGAGCAGCAGAGTGGGGCTGGTGCTGTCAGATTACGTGGTGAGTAGGGATGAGCGAACTCGAACTGTATAGTTCGGGTTCGTACCGAATTTTGGGGTGTCCGTGACACGGACCCGAACCCGGACATTTTCGTAAAAGTCCGGGTTCGGGTTCGGTGTTCGTCGCTTTCTTGGCGCTTTTGTGACGCTTTCTTGGCGCTTTTTGAAAGGCTGCAAAGCAGCCAATCAACAAGCGTCATACTACTTGCCCCAAGAGGCCATCACAGCCATGCCTACTATTGGCATGGCTGTGATTGGCCAGAGCACCATGTGACCCAGCCTCTATTTAAGCTGGAGTCACATAGCGCCGCCCGTCACTCTGCTCTGATTAGCGTAGGGAGAGGTTGCGGCTGCGACAGTAGGGCGAGATTAGGCAGATTAACTCCTCCAAAGGACTTGATTAACTGATCGATCTGCAGCTGTGGATCATTGAGCTGCTGATCCTCAATTGCTCACTGTTTTTAGGCTGCACAGACCGTTTGTCAGTCTCATTTTTCTGGGGTGATCGGCGGCCATTTTGTGTCTTGTGGTGCGCCAGCACAAGCTGCGACCAAGTGCATTTAACCCTCAATGGTGTGGTTGTTTTTTGGCTAAAGCCTACATCAGGGTGAAGCTGTCACACCAAGTGCATTTAACCAGCAATAGTCTGTTCATTTTTTGGCCATATACAAAATCAGGGGCAAGCTGCGCCTGTCACCAAGTGCATTTAACCCTCAATGGTGTGGTTGTTTTTTGGCTAAAGCCTACATCAGGGTGAAGCTGTGACACCAAGTGCATTTAACCAGCAATAGTCTGTTCATTTTTTGGCCATATACAAAATCAGGGGCAAGCTGCGCCTGTCACCAAGTGCATTTAACCCTCAATGGTGTGGTTGTTTTTTGGCTAAAGCCTACATCAGGGTGAAGCTGTCACACCAAGTGCATTTAACCAGCAATAGTCTGTTCATTTTTTGGCCATATACAAAATCAGGGGCAAGCTGCGCCTGTCACCAAGTGCATTTAACCCTCAATGGTGTGGTTGTTTTTTGGCTAAAGCCTACATCAGGGTGAAGCTGTCACACCAAGTGCATTTAACCAGCAATAGTCTGTTTATTTTTTGGCCATATCCCAGTCTAATTCTGTCACTAAATCCATACCGGTCACCCAGCGCCTAAATACTAGGCCTCAAATTTATATCCAGCTAAATCTGTCCCTAGTGCTGTAGCTGGGCGAGTTATTTAGTGTCCGTTCAAGCACATTTCTTGTTCTAGGTTGAAATACAATTCCCAATTTAGCAATTTCATAATTTAGTGGTTCCTGCTATATCAGAGCTATTTGAAATCTATCCCAAAAAGGGTATATAATATTGAAGGTGCACATTGGGTCATTCAGAATAACTTCACACACACCCGCTACTGTGTATTTCCAAGTCTAATTCTGTCACTAAACCCATACCTGTCACCCAGCGCCTAAATACTAGGCCTCAAATTTAAATCCCTCTAAATCTCTCGTTACCGCTGTACTGTTGTTGCTGGGCAAGATATTTAGTGTCCGTCAAAGCACATTTTTTGTTCTGGGTTGAAGTACAATTCCCAATTTAGCAATTTCATAATTTAGTGGTTCCTGCTATATCAGAGCTATTTGGAATCTATCCCTAAAAGGGTATATAATATTGAAGGTGCACATTGGGTCATTCAGAATAACTTCACACACACCCGCTACTGTGTATTTCCAAGTCTAATTCTGTCACTAAACCCATACCTGTCACCCAGCGCCTAAATACTAGGCCTCAAATTTAAATCCCTCTAAATCTCTCGTTACCGCTGTACTGTTGTTGCTGGGCAAGATATTTAGTGTCCGTCAAAGCACATTTTTTGTTCTGGGTTGAAGTACAATTCCCAATTTAGCAATTTCATAATTTAGTGGTTCCTGCTATATCAGAGCTATTTGGAATCTATCCCTAAAAGGGTATATAATATTGAAGGTGCACATTGGGTCATTCAGAATAACTTCACACACACCCGCTACTGTGTATTTCCAAGTCTAATTCTGTCACTAAACCCATACCTGTCACCCAGCGCCTAAATACTAGGCCTCAAATTTAAATCCCTCTAAATCTCTCGTTACCCACCGCTGTACTGTTGTTGCTGGGCAAGATATTTAGTGTCCGTCAAAGCACATTTTTTGTTCTGGGTTGAAGTACAATTCCCAATTTAGCAATTTCATAATTTAGTGGTTTCTGCTATATCAGAGCTATTTGAAATCTATCCCTAAAAGGGTATATAATATTGAAGGTGCACATAGGGTCATTCAGAATAACTTCACACACACGCTTCTGTGCATTTCCAAGTCTAATTCTGTCACTAAATCCATACCGGTGACCCAGCGCCTAAATACTAGGCCTCAAATTTAAATCCCTCTAAATCTCTCGTTACCCACCGCTGTACTGTTGTTGCTGGGCAAGATATTTAGTGTCCGTCAAAGCACATTTTTTGTTCTGGGTTGAAGTACAATTCCCAATTTAGCAATTTCATAATTTAGTGGTTTCTGCTATATCAGAGCTATTTGAAATCTATCCCTAAAAGGGTATATAATATTGAAGGTGCACATAGGGTCATTCAGAATAACTTCACACACACGCTTCTGTGCATTTCCAAGTCTAATTCTGTCACTAAATCCATACCGGTGACCCAGCGCCTAAATACTAGGCCTCAAATTTAAATCCCTCTAAATCTCTCGTTACCCACCGCTGTACTGTTGTTGCTGGGCAAGATATTTAGTGTCCGTCAAAGCACATTTTTTGTTCTGGGTTGAAGTACAATTCCCAATTTAGCAATTTCATAATTTAGTGGTTTCTGCTATATCAGAGCTATTTGAAATCTATCCCTAAAAGGGTATATAATATTGAAGGTGCACATAGGGTCATTCAGAATAACTTCACACACACGCTTCTGTGCATTTCCAAGTCTAATTCTGTCACTAAATCCATACCGGTGACCCAGCGCCTAAATACTAGGCCTCAAATTTAAATCCCTCTAAATCTCTCGTTACCCACCGCTGTACTGTTGTTGCTGGGCAAGATATTTAGTGTCCGTCAAAGCACATTTTTTGTTCTGGGTTGAAGTACAATTCCCAATTTAGCAATTTCATAATTTAGTGGTTTCTGCTATATCAGAGCTATTTGAAATCTATCCCTAAAAGGGTATATAATATTGAAGGTGCACATAGGGTCATTCAGAATAACTTCACACACACGCTTCTGTGCATTTCCAAGTCTAATTCTGTCACTAAATCCATACCGGTGACCCAGCGCCTAAATACTAGGCCTCAAATTTAAATCCCTCTAAATCTCTCGTTACCCACCGCTGTACTGTTGTTGCTGGGCAAGATATTTAGTGTCCGTCAAAGCACATTTTTTGTTCTGGGTTGAAGTACAATTCCCAATTTAGCAATTTCATAATTTAGTGGTTTCTGCTATATCAGAGCTATTTGAAATCTATCCCTAAAAGGGTATATAATATTGAAGGTGCACATAGGGTCATTCAGAATAACTTCACACACACGCTTCTGTGCATTTCCAAGTCTAATTCTGTCACTAAATCCATACCGGTGACCCAGCGCCTAAATACTAGGCCTCAAATTTAAATCCCTCTAAATCTCTCGTTACCCACCGCTGTACTGTTGTTGCTGGGCAAGATATTTAGTGTCCGTCAAAGCACATTTTTTGTTCTGGGTTGAAGTACAATTCCCAATTTAGCAATTTCATAATTTAGTGGTTTCTGCTATATCAGAGCTATTTGAAATCTATCCCTAAAAGGGTATATAATATTGAAGGTGCACATAGGGTCATTCAGAATAACTTCACACACACGCTTCTGTGCATTTCCAAGTCTAATTCTGTCACTAAATCCATACCGGTGACCCAGCGCCTAAATACTAGGCCTCAAATTTAAATCCCTCTAAATCTCTCGTTACCCACCGCTGTACTGTTGTTGCTGGGCAAGATATTTAGTGTCCGTCAAAGCACATTTTTTGTTCTGGGTTGAAGTACAATTCCCAATTTAGCAATTTCATAATTTAGTGGTTTCTGCTATATCAGAGCTATTTGAAATCTATCCCTAAAAGGGTATATAATATTGAAGGTGCACATAGGGTCATTCAGAATAACTTCACACACACGCTTCTGTGCATTTCCAAGTCTAATTCTGTCACTAAATCCATACCGGTGACCCAGCGCCTAAATACTAGGCCTCAAATTTAAATCCCTCTAAATCTCTCGTTACCCACCGCTGTACTGTTGTTGCTGGGCAAGATATTTAGTGCCCGTCAAAGCACATTTTTTGTTCTGGGTTGAAGTACAATTCCCAATTTAGCAATTTCATAATTTAGTGGTTTCTGCTATATCAGAGCTATTTGAAATCTATCCCTAAAAGGGTATATAATATTGAAGGTGCACATAGGGTCATTCAGAATAACTTCACACACACGCTTCTGTGCATTTCCAAGTCTAATTCTGTCACTAAATCCATACCGGTGACCCAGCGCCTAAATACTAGGCCTCAAATTTATATCCCGCTAAATCTCTCGTTACCGCTGTACTGTTGTTGCTGGGCAAGATATTTAGTGTCCGTCAAAGCACATTTTTTGTTCTGGGTTGAAGTACAATTCCCAATTTAGCAATTTCATAATTTAGTGGTTCCTGCTATATCAGAGCTATTTGAAATCTATCCCAAAAAGGGTATATAATATTGAAGGTGCACATTGGGTCATTCAGAATAACTTCACACACACCCGCTACTGTGTATTTCCAAGTCTAATTCTGTCACTAAACCCATACCTGTCACCCAGCGCCTAAATACTAGGCCTCAAATTTAAATCCCTCTAAATCTCTCGTTACCGCTGTCCTGTTGTAGCTGGGAAAGTTATTTAGTGCCCGTCAAAGCACATTTTTTGTTCTGGGTTGAAGTACAATTCCCAATTTAGCAATTTCATAATTTAGTGGTTCCTGCTATATCAGAGCTATTTGAAATCTATCCCAAAAAGGGTATATAATATTCAAGGTGCACATTGGGTCATTCAGAATAACTTCACACACACGCTTCTGTGCATTTCCAAGTCTAATTCTGTCACTAAATCCATACCGGTCACCCAGCGCCTAAATACTAGGCCTCAAATTTATATCCCGCTGAATTTGAATACAATACATTGGGCCAAATAATATATTTGTTGTTGTGGTGAACCATAACAATGAGAAAAACATCTAGTAAGGGACGCGGACGTGGACATGGTCGTGGTGGTGTTAGTGGACCCTCTGGTGCTGGGAGAGGACGTGGCCGTTCTGCCACATCCACACGTCCTAGTGTACCAACTACCTCAGGTCCCAGTAGCCGCCAGAATTTACAGCGATATATGGTGGGGCCCAATGCCGTTCTAAGGATGGTAAGGCCTGAGCAGGTACAGGCATTAGTCAATTGGGTGGCCGACAGTGGATCCAGCACGTTCACATTATCTCCCACCCAGTCTTCTGCAGAAAGCGCACAGATGGCGCCTGAAAACCAACCCCATCAGTCTGTCACATCACCCCCATGCATACCAGGGAAACTGTCTCAGCCTCAAGTTATGCAGCAGTCTCTTATGCTGTTTGAAGACTCCGCTGGCAGGGTTTCCCAAGGGCATCCACCTAGCCCTTCCCCAGCGGTGAAAGACATAGAATGCACTGACGCACAACCACTTATGTTTCCTGATGATGAGGACATGGGAATACCACCTCAGCATGTCTCTGATGATGACGAAACACAGGTGCCAACTGCTGCGTCTTTCTGCAGTGTGCAGACTGAACAGGAGGTCAGGGATCAAGACTGGGTGGAAGACGATGCAGGGGACGATGAGGTCCTAGACCCCACATGGAATGAAGGTCGTGCCACTGACTTTCACAGTTCGGAGGAAGAGGCAGTGGTGAGACCGAGCCAACAGCGTAGCAAAAGAGGGAGCAGTGGGCAAAAGCAGAACACCCGCCGCCAAGAGACTCCGCCTGCTACTGACCGCCGCCATCTGGGACCGAGCACCCCAAAGGCAGCTTCAAGGAGTTCCCTGGCATGGCACTTCTTCAAACAATGTGCTGACGACAAGACCCGAGTGGTTTGCACGCTGTGCCATCAGAGCCTGAAGCGAGGCATTAACGTTCTGAACCTGAGCACAACCTGCATGACCAGGCACCTGCATGCAAAGCATGAACTGCAGTGGAGTAAACACCTTAAAACCAAGGAAGTCACTCAGGCTCCCCCTGCTACCTCTTCTGCTGCTGCCGCCTCGGCCTATTCTGCTGCTGCCGCCTCGGCCTCTTCCTCCGCCTCTGGAGGAACGTTGGCACCTGCCGCCCAGCAAACAGGGGATGTACCACCAACACCACCACCACCACCTCCGTCACCAAGCGTCTCAACCATGTCACACGCCAGCGTTCAGCTCTCCATCTCACAAACATTTGATAGAAAGCGTAAATTCCCACCTAGCCACCCTCGATCCCTGGCCCTGAATGCCAGCATTTCTAAACTACTGGCCTATGAAATGCTGTCATTTAGGCTGGTGGACACAGACAGCTTCAAACAGCTCATGTCGCTTGCTGTCCCACAGTATGTTGTTCCCAGCCGGCACTACTTCTCCAAGAGAGCCGTGCCTTCCCTGCACAACCAAGTATCCGATAAAATCAAGTGTGCACTGCGCAACGCCATCTGTAGCAAGGTCCACCTAACCACAGATACGTGGACCAGTAAGCACGGCCAGGGACGCTATATCTCCCTAACTGCACACTGGGTAAATGTAGTGGCAGCTGGGCCCCAGGCGGAGAGCTGTTTGGCGCACGTCCTGCCGCCGCCAAGGATCGCAGGGCAACATTCTTTGCCTCCTGTTGCCACCTCCTCCTTCTCGGCTTCCTCCTCCTCTTCTTCCACCTGCTCATCCAGTCAGCCACACACCTTCACCACCAACTTCAGCACAGCCCGGGGTAAACGTCAGCAGGCCATTCTGAAACTCATATGTTTGGGGGACAGGCCCCACACCGCACAGGAGTTGTGGCGGGGTATTGAACAACAGACCGACGAGTGGTTGCTGCCGGTGAGCCTCAAGCCCGGCCTGGTGGTGTGTGATAATGGGCGAAATCTCGTTGCAGCTCTGGGACTAGCCAATTTGACGCACATCCCTTGCTTGGCGCATGTGCTGAATTTGGTGGTGCAGAAGTTCATTCACAACTACCCCGACATGTCAGAGCTGCTGCATAAAGTGCGGGCCGTCTGTTCGCGCTTCCGGCGTTCACATCCTGCCGCTGCTCGCCTGTCTGCGCTACAGCGTAACTTCGGCCTTCCCGCTCACCGCCTCATATGCGACGTGCCCACCAGGTGGAACTCCACCTTGCACATGCTGGACAGACTGTGCGAGCAGCAGCAGGCCATAGTGGAGTTTCAGCTGCAGCACGCACGGGTCAGTCGCACTACAGAACAGCACCACTTCACCACCAATGACTGGGCCTCCATGCGAGACCTGTGTGCCCTGTTGCGCTGTTTCGAGTACTCCACCAACATGGCCAGTGGCGATGACACCGTTATCAGCGTTACAATACCACTTCTATGTCTCCTTGAGAAAACACTTAGGGCGATGATGGAACAGGAGGTGGCCCAGGAGGAGGAGGAGGAGGATGAGGAAGAGGGGTCATTTTTAGCACTTTCAGGCCAGTCTCTTCGAAGTGACTCAGAGGGAGGTTTTTTGCAACAGCAGAGGCCAGGTACAAATGTGGCCAGCCAGGGCCCACTACTGGAGGACGAGGAGGACGAGGATGAGGAGGAGGTGGAGGAGGATGAGGATGAAGCATGGTCACAGCGGGGTGGCACCCAACGCAGCTCGGGTCCATCACTGGTGCGTGGCTGGGGGGAAAGGCAGGACGATGACGATACGCCTCCCACAGAGGACAGCTTGTCCTTACCCCTGGGCAGCCTGGCACACATGAGCGACTACATGCTGCAGTGCCTGCGCAACGACAGCAGAGTTGCCCACATTTTAACCTGTGCGGACTACTGGGTTGCCACCCTGCTGGATCCACGCTACAAAGACAATGTGCCCACCTTACTTCCTGCACTGGAGCGTGATAGGAAGATGCGCGAGTACAAGCGCACGTTGGTAGACGCGCTACTGAGAGCATTCCCAAATGTCACAGGGGAACAAGTGGAAGCCCAAGGCCAAGGCAGAGGAGGAGCAAGAGGTCGCCAAGGCAGCTGTGTCACGGCCAGCTCCTCTGAGGGCAGGGTTAGCATGGCAGAGATGTGGAAAACTTTTGTCAACACGCCACAGCTAACTGCACCACCACCTGATACGCAACGTGTTAGCAGGAGGCAACATTTCACTAACATGGTGGAACAGTACGTGTGCACACCCCTCCACGTACTGACTGATGGTTCGGCCCCATTCAACTTCTGGGTCTCTAAATTGTCCACGTGGCCAGAGCTAGCCTTTTATGCCTTGGAGGTGCTGGCCTGCCCGGCAGCCAGCGTTTTGTCTGAACGTGTATTCAGCACGGCAGGGGGCGTCATTACAGACAAACGCAGCCGCCTGTCTACAGCCAATGTGGACAAGCTGACGTTCATAAAAATGAACCAGGCATGGATCCCACAGGACCTGTCCGTCCCTTGTCCAGATTAGACATTAACTACCTCCCCATAACCATATATTATTGGACTCCAGGGCACTTCCTCATTCAATCCTATTTTTATTTTCATTTTACCATTATATTGCGATGCTACCCAAAGTTGAATGAACCTCTCCTCTGCCTGTGTGCTAGGCCTAAATATATGCCAATGGACTGTTGCAGTGGTGGCTGACATGAAGCCTGATTCTCTGCTATGACATGCAGACTAATTCTCTGCTGACATGAAGCCAGATTGTCTGTTACGGGACCTCTCTCCTCTGCCTGGGTGCTGGGCCTAAATTTATGACAATGGACTGTTGCAGTGGTGGCTGACGTGAAGCCTGATTCTCTGCTATGACATGCAGACTGATTCTCTGCTGACATGAAGCCAGATCCTCTGTTACGGGACCTCTCTCCTCTGCCTGGGTGCTGGGCCTAAATTTATGACAATGGACTGTTGCAGTGGTGGCTGACGTGAAGCCTGATTCTCTGCTATGACATGCAGACTGATTCTCTGCTGACATGAAGCCAGATCCTCTTTTACGGGACCTCTCTCCTCTGCCTGGGTGCTGGGCCTAAATTTATGACAATGGACTGTTGCAGTGGTGGCTGACGTGAAGCCTGATTCTCTGCTATGACATGCAGACTGATTCTCTGCTGTCATGAAGCCAGATTGTCTGTTACGGGACCTTTCTCCTCTACCTGGGTTCTGGGCCTAAATTTATGAAAATTGACTCTTACAGTGGTGGGTGACGTGAAGCCTGATTCTCTGCTATGATATGAAGACTGATTCTCTGCTGACATGAAGCCAGATTGTCTGTTACGGGACCTTTCTCCTCTGCCTGGGTTCTGGGCCTAAATTTATGAAAATTGACTCTTACAGTGGTGGGTGACGTGAAGCCTGATTCTCTGCTATGATATGAAGACTGATTCTCTGCTGACATGAAGCCAGATTGTCTGTTACGGGACCTTTCTCCTCTGCCTGGGTTCTGGGCCTAAATTTATGAAAATTGACTCTTACAGTGGTGGGTGACGTGAAGCCTGATTCTCTGCTATGATATGAAGACTGATTCTCTGCTGACATGAAGCCAGATTGTCTGTTACGGGACCTTTCTCCTCTGCCTGGGTTCTGGGCCTAAATTTATGAAAATTGACTCTTACAGTGGTGGGTGACGTGAAGCCTGATTCTCTGCTATGATATGAAGACTGATTCTCTGCTGACATGAAGCCAGATTGTCTGTTACGGGACCTTTCTCCTCTGCCTGGGTTCTGGGCCTAAATTTATGAAAATTGACTCTTACAGTGGTGGGTGACGTGAAGCCTGATTCTCTGCTATGATATGAAGACTGATTCTCTGCTGACATGAAGCCAGATTGTCTGTTACGGGACCTTTCTCCTCTGCCTGGGTTCTGGGCCTAAATTTATGAAAATTGACTCTTACAGTGGTGGGTGACGTGAAGCCTGATTCTCTGCTATGATATGAAGACTGATTCTCTGCTGACATGAAGCCAGATTGTCTGTTACGGGACCTTTCTCCTCTGCCTGGGTTCTGGGCCTAAATTTATGAAAATTGACTCTTACAGTGGTGGGTGACGTGAAGCCTGATTCTCTGCTATGATATGAAGACTGATTCTCTGCTGACATGAAGCCAGATTCTCTGTTACGGGACCTCTCTCCTCTGCCTGGGTGCTGGGCCTAAATTTATGACAATGGACTGTTGCAGTGGTGGCTGACGTGAAGCCTGATTCTCTGCTATGACATGCAGACTGATTCTCTGCTGACATGAAGCCAGATTCTCTGTTACGGGACCTCTCTCCTCTGCCTGTGTGTGTGCTGGGCCTAAATATATGCCAATGGACTGTTGCAGTGGTGGCTGACGTGAAGCCTCATTCTCTGCTATGACATGCAGACTAATTCTCTGCTGACATGAAGACAGATTCTCTGTTACGGGACCTCTCTCCTCTGCCTGGGTGCCGGGGCCTAAATATCTGAGAATGGACTGTTCCAGTGGTGGGTGACGGGAAGCCAGATTCTCTGCTATGGAACCTCTCTCCAATTGATTTTGGTTAATTTTTATTTATTTAATTTTTATTTTAATTCATTTCCCTATCCACATTTGTTTGCAGGGGATTTACCTACATGTTGCTGCCTTTTGCAGCCCTCTAGCTCTTTCCTGGGCTGTTTTACAGCCTTTTTAGTGCCGAAAAGTTCGGGTCCCCATTGACTTCAATGGGGTTCGGGTTCGGGACGAAGTTCGGATCGGGTTCGGATCCCGAACCCGAACATTTCCGGGATGTTCGGCCGAACTTCTCGAACCCGAACATCCAGGTGTTCGCTCAACTCTAGTGGTGAGGCATACACCAGCAGCGCAGCCCTTCCTGGACCTAGTACCAGCACTGCCGTACAACCTGGTGAAGTGGCGAGCACCAGAAGGGCAGTTGAAGCTGGTACGGTGGCACGAGCAGTAGTGACCCCGTCGCAGCCACCGCAAAGACGTGCCCGTAGAGCCCCTAGTATCCCTGAGGTGCTGGCAAACCCTGATTGGCAGTCCCCAACTTCAGCCGCACCTGTAGTTCCCCCTTTCACCGCCCAGTCTGGAGTTCGGGTTGAGACAGCTCAGATCGGTTCGTCCCTGGGATTTTTTGAGCTGTTCTTGACTGCAGAGCTCTTGGACTTAGTCGTGGCCGAAACAAATCGGTATGCCACACAATTTATATCCGCCAACCCGGGAAGCTCTTATGCCCAGTCTTTCCGGTGGAAACCAGTCCAAGTTTCCGAAATTAAAACTTTTCTGGGCCTTCTCCTCAACATGGGTCTAACTAAAAGCATGAATTGCGGTCATATTGGTCCACGAACCCAATTCATCACATGCCCATTTTCTCTGCTGCTATGTCCAGGACACGATTTGAGACCATCCTGCGTTTCCTGCACTTTAGCGACAACACCACCTCCCGTCCCAGAGGCCACCCAGCTTTTGACCAGCTCCACAAAATTCGGCGCCTCATAGACCATTTCAACCTGAAATTTGCAGATTTGTATACCCCTGAGCAAAACATCTGCGTAGACGAGTCCCTTATACATTTTACCGGGCACCTTGGCTTCAAACAATACATCCCAAGCAAGCGCGCCAAATTGGGGTCAAATTGTATAAGCTCCGTGAAAGGGCCACAGGTTATACCCACAAATTTCGGATCTATGAGAGAAAAGATCAGACCCTGGAGCCGGTTGGTTGCCCTGACTACCTGGGGAGCAGTGGGAAGACAGTCTGGGACTTGGTGTCACCCTTATTCGGCAAGGGGTACCATCTTTATGTGGACAATTTTTACACAAGTGTGGCCCTCTTTAGGCATTTGTTTCTAGAACGGATTGGCGCCTGTGGCACCACGCGAACTAGTCGCGCGAGCTTCCCCCAACGGCTCGTTACCACCCGTCTTGCAAGGGGGCAGAGGGCCGCATTGTGTAACGAAGAACTGCTCGCGGTGAAATGGAGAGACAAGCGTGACGTTTACATGCTCTCCTCCATTCATGCAGACACGACAATCCAAATTGAGCGAGCAACCCGTGTCATTGAAAAGCCCCTCTCAGTCCACGACTATAACCTTCACATGGGAGGGGTGGACTTCAATGACCAGATGTTGGCTCCGTATTTAGTGTCCCGCAGAACCAGACGCTGGTATAAGAAGGTGTCTGTATATTTAATTCAATTGGCTCTGTATAATAGTTTTGTTCTCTACAGTAAGGCTGGGAGAACTGGATGCTTCCTCAAATTTCAGGAAGAGATCATCGCGAACCTCCTGTACCCAGGAGGTTCCGTGGCCCCATCCACCAGTGTAGTTAGCCGTCTACACGAGCGACAATTCCCCAGTGTCGTTCCTGGTACCTCAAACTGACCGCCACCCCGAAAAAAATGTTGTGTCTGTAGCAGGAGTGGAATAAGGCGTGACACCCGCTATTTCTGTCCTGACTGTCCTGACCACCCTGCCCTATGCTTTGGAGAGTGTTTCCGGAAGTACCACACACAGGTACACTTAGCATAGGGATCACATCTCACCAGGACAGCAAAAAGGTTAATGTTTAGTTCAAAAAGTTAAAGTTTATATGTTCTGTTCCAAAGTTAATAAAATTATTGCGTTGCGGCCTGTTTTTTTTTTTTTTTTTTACCTTTCAGGTGGACCAACCGATCGACTAGCTGCAGCACTGATGTACATTCTGACAGAAGCATTGCGCTGCTGTCAGATTACACGCAAGTTGGTGTATGCGGCGCTGCAAGACGAGATTTCTACTCTGCAGTAAAAGATACGTTTGCCAAGGCATAGGAGCTGAGGAGGAGGCGGCGTTCCTATGCTTTGGCAAACACTTTGTATATAAAAAAAATATATATAAATCCCGGCAATGATTTATTCATCCACATCGATTGATGTGAATGGAGAAATCTGGTTTGCCAGGGCATACGAGCTAAGTGGGTATGGATGTTGGGCGGAGCTCCTATGTCCTGGCAAACGCCTTTCCCCTCCTTTTTTTTTTTGGCAGAGATTTTTCCATCCACATTGATCGATGCGAATGAATAAATCTGTGCCGTTCATTTTTTTCTTTCAGCCCAGAGGCTGAACGGAAAAAAAAATCTCATTACCTGTATGCTCAATATAAGGAGAATAGCATAAACTCCTAATGCTGGCCATACATGTAATGATTGCGGAGACCCTCAAATGCCAGGGCAGTACAAACACCCCACAACTGACCCCATTTTGGAAAGAAGACACCCCAAGGTATTCGCTGAGGGGCATATTGAGTCCATGAAAGATTTAAATTGTTGTCCTAAGTTAGCGGAAAGTGAGACTTTGTGAGAAAAAACAAAAAAAAAATCAATTTCCGCTAACTTATGCCAAAAAAATAAATTTCTATGAACTCGCCATGCCCCTCATTGAATACCTTGGGGTGTCTTCTTTCCAAAGTGGGGTCACATGTGGGGTATTTATACTGCCCTGGCTTTTTAGGGGGCCTAAAGCGTGAGAAGAAGTCTGGGATCCAAATGTCTAAAAATGCCCTCCTAAAAGGAATTTAGGCACCTTTGCGCATCTAGGCTGCAAAAAAGTGTCACACATGTGGTATCGCCGTACTCAGGAGAAGCTGAGGAATGTGTTTTGGGGTGTCATTTTACATATACCCATGCTGGGTGAGATAAATATCTTGGTCAAATGCCAACTTTGTATAAAAAAAATGGGAAAAGTTGTCTTTTGCCAAGATATTTCTCTCACTCAGCATGGGTATATGTAAAATGACACCCCAAAACACATTCCCCAACTTCTCCTGAGTACGGCGATACCAGATGTGTGACACTTTTTTGCAGCCAAGGTGGGCAAAGGGGCACACATTCCAAAGTGCACCTTTCGGATTTCACAGGCCATTTTTTACACATTTTGATTGCAAAGTACTTCTCACACATTTGGGCCCCTAAATTGCCAGGGCAGTATAACTACCCCACAAGTGACCCCATTTTGGAAAGAAGACACCCCAAGGTATTCCGTGAGGGGCATGGCGAGTTCCTAGAATTTTTTATTTTTTGTCGCAAGTTAGTGGAATATGAGACTTTGTAAGAAAAAAATAAATCATCATTTTCCGCTAACTTGTGACAAAAAATAAAAAGTTCTATGAACTCACTATGCCCATCAGCGAATAGCTTAGGGTGTCTACTTTCCGAAATGTGGTCATTTGTGGGGTTTTTCTACTGTTTGGGCATTGTAGAACCTCAGGAAACATGACAGGTGCTCAGAAAGTCAGAGCTGCTTCAAAAAGCGGAAATTCACATTTTTGTACCATAGTTTGTAAATGCTATAACTTTTACCCAAACCATTTTTTTTTGCCCAAACATATTTTTTTTATCAAAGACATGTAGAACAATAAACTTAACGAAAAATGTATATATGGATGTCGTTTTTTTTGCAAAATTTTACAGCTGAAAGTGAAAAATGTCATTTTTTGCAAAAAAATCGTTACATTTTGATTAATAACAAAACCACCAAATGACAGCTCTATTAGTGAGAAGAAAAGGAGGTAAAATTCATTTGCGTGGTAAGTTGCATGACCGAGCGATAAACGGTGAAAGTAGTGTAGTGCAGAAGTGTAAAAAGTGGCCTGGTCATTAAGGGGGTTTCAGCTAGCGGGGTTGAAGTTGTTAAATATCTGAATATAACCCAAATATATAAAGGGTGCATCTCACAATCACATATGCAGCAAAGGCTGCCAAATAAACTTTTTTTTGCCCAAACTGGTGTTTGTTTAATAACTGAATTTGGCAGCAGTATATAACCCTGGAATTTCAAACATCTTGATGCTGCAAGGCCTGAAAAATTGTGTATTTTGCCCCAAAAAGTGTGTTTTATTAATAGAAGAATATAAGCCCTGTATATACAGGGTGTATATCACACGGTCTGACCCACAGTAGGCCTCAATTAAAGATTTGTGCACCAAATGGCAGTATTTCAAATACCTGAATATAACCATACTATGTAAAGGCTTTATCTCAAAATAACATATGTAGCAAAGGCTGCAAAATAAACTTATTTTTTGCCCAAACGGGCGTTAGTTTAATAAGTGAATATGGCAGCAGTATATAACCATGGAATTTCAAATGTGCTGATGCTGCAAGGCCTGAAAATTTGTGTATTTTGCCCAAAATAGGGTGTTTTTTTAATAGAAGAATCAAACCCCTATATTTAAAAGGTATATCTCACACGCCCTGAACCAGACTAGGCCTTCTTTTAATTTTGTTTGCCCAAAATGTCTGTATTTCAAATACCTGAATAGAACCCCTGTATATACAGGGTGTATCTCACACGCCCTGATCCACACTAGGCCTCAATTAAATTTGTTTGCCCAAAATGGCTGTATTTCGAATACCTTAATAGAACTGCTGTATTTGAAGGGTGCATCACACACACCCTGATCCACACTAGAACGCTATCAAAGAATTGTGCCCAAAATGGCGGTATTTCAAATAACTGAATAGAAAGACAGTATGTAAAGGCGGCATCTCACAATGACATCTGCAGCAAAGGCTGCCAACAAATTTTTTTTTGCCCAAATGGGTGTTTGTTTAATAACTGAATTTGACAGCAGTATATAACCCTGGAATTTCACACGGGCTGATGCTGCAAGGCCAGAAAAATAGTGGAATCTGGCAAAAAAGTGTGTTCTTAAAAACCCAGAAAATTATGGCTGTATTTCTAGCTTAAATTGCACACTGACTAAGCTTGCAAATGCACCAAATGTTGTAGAACCAAATGTTGTAAATTGCCTAAATTTTTTTTATTTTTTTTAAAAACTGATTATTTGTGCTGTTGGGTTTCAATGTCCCAAAATCTCAGATGCATTATTGGTGCACCCCATCGCCCACCTAACTGACTTATAAAAAAAAAAAAAATTCGGTCACTGGGCTCAGGGCAGGATAAAAAAAATTGTGCCCTGCACCCACACAACACAATGTATGTAGTATGTAGATTGCTTAGTTAGATTCACGTTTTGAGCAAAGATTCTCTCCTATTCTCTCCCTGAAATCACCAGCAGCATCCTCTCCCTACGCTAAGCACAGCAAAGTGACGTGCAGCGCTACGCAACTCCAGCTTATATAGAGAATGGTTCACATGCTACACTGGCCAATCACAGCCATGCCATTAGTAGGCATGGCTGTGATGGCATCTAAGGGCACAGAGTTAAACACTTGTTGATTGGCTGCTCTGCAGCCTTTCAAAAAGTGCAGAGAAATCACTGAACACCGAACACAAACTTTTACTGAAATGTTCTGGTTCGGGTCCGGGGTCCAAAAATCCTAAAGTTCAGTATGAACCCGAACTTTACAGTTCGCGTTCGCTTAACCCTACTCTCCTCCCATCCATTCTGTATGTCTTGACAGTCTCCCCTATATGGATTGATGACTCTTTCTTTTCTGCTCTGGATAGGATAATTAATTATCTGATCTGGGTCAGAAAGAGGGTTTGGATTAAGCTAAGATACTGAGTCTTGGACACAGGGATGGGGGGCTGTCTCTTCCTTTTTTCCAGGGCTATTATCTCTGTGCACAAACACACATGAGAATGGGGTGCTCTGATATCTTTGCAGAGTGAATCATGGCACATGGGACAATTTGTTCTGTCTCTTGGAGACGGGGAAATTGGGTACTAAACGTATTGTCTGTCCGATCGCTCAAATGCTCCAAAGAGTTTGGAATAAAATAAAGACCATTCTTGAAATCACGCACTTACTAAATGTTTCTCCTCTAGGATACCTTACGTCTTGGTGAGTTTTATAAGTTAAGGGACACTCACTTTTGAATCAATAAAGGTATCACAAGAATTGCTCACTTATTTCAGACTGGAAAGATAAAATCCTTAACTGACATCTTATTAGAAGAAGATATTACTTTTATGTCTCAGTTTAGATATGCACAATTATTACACGCCGTGATATCCACCACAGATAAGCATTTATTTTTGGTACAAGAGCAACCTTTTTTAGATTTCTGCTTTCTTTCTTCGGGTACTAATATTAAACTTTCACAAATTTACATTAGACTACAACACGAAATTGCCACGTTTACCAAGTTTAAGAGCGAAAGGAAATGGAATGACGAATTGGGGGGTACGGTTAGTAACTGGGCTAGGGTATATAAAAATATACAATTAGTTTTAGTTGCTACTCAACACAGATGAATTCAATTTAAAATTGTTCACAGGTTGTATTATACCCCTACTTTGTTGGCTAAAGTTTATCATGATTCATTAAGGGTCTTTCTATGTAGTAAGTGCAAGAGTGAAGATGCAGAGTTTCTTAATATGTTATGGGGATGCCCTCTTTTATGGCAATTCTGGGAGCCCATATTTGAAAGTCTGTGGATAACCAGAATATCAACTGTAGACCCGACTTTTGAGCTGGTAGTTTTTGGTCTAGTCTCAGTCGATACTGATCCAAAAATTCATATTTCTCTATTTCAATTATGGATGAAAGGTTTAATGATTGCGAAGGCCCTGATTGTTCCGGAATGGGGCTCCCAGAAAGTGCCGACATTCATTAAGTGGAAAAATTGCATGCTTAGATTAAAGCAGGATGAACAGTAGAGCTGCAGTGGGAAAAGACAGGAGTATAAATGGAAATCAGTTTGGACAAAGTGGGCAGTAACATCATGACCATATGTTGAGGATTATAATTCAGCACAAAAGTTTTGGAATGGTTGGAATGGGGCTCTGGAGGCCCAGTGTGCACACCCATGTAGGGATAGGGGGGTCCAGGGATGGGGTGGGGTAATAAAAAAAAATCTGGACAGTGAAACGCGGGTTGGGGAAGTTGTGGTGGTGCTTCAGTGCCGCGAACTGTACTTTTTCTCTTTTGTTATTTTTTATTTTCTTTGCTCTCGTTTTGCCTCCCTATCATGATCTGTATAGGAAGGAGGGGTTTGGGTTCCTGGAGAACTGGGCCGACTTCTCTATCGGCTACAGGCTCTATCGTAGGGACGGGCTGCACCTCAATGGGGAAGGGGCAGCTGTGTTGGGGAAGAAGATGGCTAGAAGGTTGGAGGAGTGTTTAAACTAGGGACTGGGGGAGGGTAATTATGTTATAGAATGGGAAGATAGTGCAGATAGAGACCGGGCGCAAGGTAGTGAGACTGGGGGAGGAATGGAAGGAGGGACTAGAACAGTTCAGAAGGAAAGGTGTAGAGTAAAAAATATACATAAACCTCTCAAATGTATGTATACTAATGCCAGAAGCCTGACTAATAAAACTGTTGAACTGGAATTAGTGATGTGTGAGGAGGACTATAACATAGTGGGAATAACTGAGACATGGCTGGATAATAGCTATGACTGGGCGGTTAATGTACAAGGTTACAGTCTGTTTACAAAGGATCGTCAAAACCGGAGAGGGGGAGGGGTCTGCCTTTATGTAAAGTCCAGTCTAAAGACCACACTCCGTGAAGATATAAGTGAGGGACATGAACATGTGGAGTCACTGTGGGTAGAGATACATGGCGCTAAAAACAATAATAAATTACTAATAGGAGTTTACAGAAAATCTACTTCTAAACGAGATAGACGAGGCGGCAAATCATAATGAGGTGGTTATTATGGGGGACTTCAACTACCCAGATATAGACTGGGAAACTGAAACTTGTATATCTCATAAAGGAAACAGGTTCTTGGCAATAACCAAAGACAATTACCTCGCCCAACTGGTTCAGGACCCGACTAGAGGGACGGCCATACTGGACTTAGTATTAACCAATAGGCATGACAGAACAACAGACGTGCAGGTTGGGGGACACCTGGGAAATAGTGACCACAAAGTAATAACCTTCCAATTATCATTCAAAAGAGCGTTTCTACAGGGAGAAACAAAAATACCAAACTTCAAAAAAGCTAAATTTAGCCAACTAAGAGAGGCCATAGGCCTAACTAAATGGGATAAAGTCCTCACAAATAAAAATACAGCCACAAAATGGGATTTCTTTAAAAGCATCCTAAAATCTCATTGTGAGAGGTACATACCGTATGGGAATAAAAGGTTAAGAAACAAAAAGAAACCAATGTGAATAAACAGAACTGTAAAGAAAGCAATAAATGACAAAAAGAAAGCATATAAAACACTAAAACAGGAAGGTAGCACGGAAGCACTGAAAAACTATAAGGAAAAAAATAGAACATGTAAAAAACAAATAAAAGCGGCCAAACTAGAGACCGAGAGTAAAACTAACCCTAAAATGTTCTTAAATTATATAAATGTTAAAAAGTATAAATCTGAAGGTGTCGGCCCGTTAAAGAGTAATGAGGGGGGAGTCGCAGAGAGCGACGAAGAGAAAGCAAAGCTGTTAAATATTTTTTTCTCCAATGTATTCACTGAGGAAAATAAACTGTCAGATGACATGCCGAATGTTGAAATAAATTCCCCATTAAAAGTGTCCTGTCTGACCCAGGAAGAAGTGCAACAGCGACTTAAAAATTAAAATAGACAAATCGCCAGGACCGGATGGCATACACCCCCATATCCTAAGGGAATTAAGTAATGTCATAGCCAGACCCTTATTTCTGATATTTGCAGATTCTATACTGACAGGGAATGTCCCACAGGATTGGCGCATGGCAAATGTGGTGCCAATATTCAAAAAGGGTCCAAAAACTGAGCCTGGAAACTATAGGCCGGTAAGTTTAACATCTGTTGTGGGTAAACTGTTTGAAGGTTTTCTGAGAGATGCTATGTTAGAGCATCTTAACGGAAATAAGCAAATAACGCCATATCAGCATGGCTTTGTGAGGGATCGATCATGTCAAACAAATTTAATCAGTTTCTATGAGGAGGTAAGTTCTAGACTTGACAGCGGCAAATCAATGGATGTCGTGTATCTGGACTTCTCCAAAGCATTTGACACTGTACCACATAAAAGGTTAGTATATAAAATGAGAATGCTCGGACTGGGAGAAAACGTCTGTAAGTGGGTAAGTAACTGGCTTAATGATAGAAAGCAGAGGGTGGTTATTAATGGTAAATACTCAGATTGGGTCACTGTCACTAGTGGCGTACCTCAGGGGTCAGTATTGGGCCCTATTCTCTTCAATATATTTATTAATGATCTTGTAGAAGGCTTGCATAGTAAAATATCAATTTTCGCAGATGACACCAAACTGTGTAAAGTAATTAACACTGAAGAGGACAGTATACTACTACAGAGGAATCTGGATAGATTGGAGGCTTGAGCAGATAAGTGGCAGATGAGGTTTAACACTGACAAATGTAAAGTTATGCACATGGGAAGGAATAATGCAAGTCACCCGTACTTATTAAATGGTAAAACACTCGGTAGCACTGACATGGAAAAAGATCTAGGAATTTTAATAAACAGCAAACTAAGCTGCAAAAACCAGTGTCAGGCAGCTGCTGCCAAGGCCAATAAGATAATGGGTTGCATCAAAAGGGGCATAGATGCCCGTGATGAGAACATAGTCCTACCACTTTACAAATCATTAGTCAGACCACACATGGAGTACTGTGTACAGTTCTGGGCTCTAGTGAACAAAGCAGACATAGCAGAGCTGGAGAGGGTCCAGAGGAGGGCAACTAAAGTAATAACTGGAATGGGGCAACTACAGTACCCTGAAATATTATCAAAATTAGGGTTATTCACTTTAGAAAAAAGACGACTGAGAGGAGATCTAATTAATATGTACAGTGGTCAGTAACATAGAAACATAGAAACATAGAATGTGTCGGCAGATAAGAACCATTTGGCCTATCTAGTCTGCCCAATATATCTGAATCCTATGAATAGTCCCTGGCCCTATCTTATATGAAGGATAGCCTTATGCCTATCCCATGCATGCTTAAACTCCTTCACTGTATTTGCAGCTACCACTTCTGCAGGAAGGCTATTCCATGCATCCACTACTCTCTCAGTAAAGTAATACTTCCTTATATTACTTTTAAACCTTTGCCCCTCTAATTTAAAACTGTGTCCTCTTGTGGTAGTTTTTCTTCTTTTAAATATGCTCTCCTCCGTTACCGAGTTGATTCCCTTTATGTATTTAAAAGTTTCTATCATATCCCCTCTGTCTCTTCTTTCTTCCAAGCTATACATATTAAGGTCTTTTAACCTTTCCTGGTAAGTTTTATCCTGCAATCCATGTACTAGTTTAGTAGCTCTTCTCTGAACTCTCTCTAGAGTATCTATATCCTTCTGGAGATATGGCCTCCAGTACTGCGCACAATACTCCAAGGTGAGGTCTCACCAGTGTTCTGTACAGCGACATAAGCACTTCACTCTTTCTACTGCTTATACCTCTCCCTATACATCCAAGCATTCTGCTGGCATTTCGTGCTGCTTTATTACATTGTCTTCCCACCTTTAAGTCTTCTGAAATAATTACTCCTAAATCCCTTTCCTCAGATACTGAGGTCAGGACTGTGTCAAATATTCTATATTCTGCCCTTGGGTTTTTACGCCCCAGGTGCATTATCTTGCACTTATCCACATTAAATTTCAGTTGCCAGAGTTCTGACCATTCTTCTAGTTTTCCTAAATCCTTTTCCATTTGGCGTTTCCCTCCAGGAACATCAACCCTGTTACATATCTTTGTGTCATCAGCAAAAAGACAAACCTTACCATCGAGGCCTTTTGCAATATCACTTATGAAGATATTAAACAAAATTGGTCCCAGTACAGATCCCTGTGGAATCCCACTGGTAACATGACCTTGTTTTGAATGTTCTCCATTGACTACAACCCTCTGTTGTCTGTCACTCAGCCACTGCCTAATCCACTCAACAATATGGGAGTCCATGCTCAATGACTGCAGTTTATTGATAAGTCTTCTATGTGGGACAGTGTCAAAAGCCTTACTAAAATCTAGATATGCGATGTCTACTGCACCTCCACCGTCTATTATTTTAGTCACCCAGTCAAAAAAATCTATAAGATTTGTTTGACATGATCTCCCTGAAGTAAACCCATGCTGTTTTTCATCTTGCAATCCATGGGATTTTAGATGTTCCACAATCCTATCCTTTAATAGGGTTTCCATTAATTTGCCTACTATTGATGTCAGACTCACTGGTCTATAGTTGCTCGATTCCTCCTTACTACCTTTCTTGTGAATGGGCACGACATTTGCCAATTTCCAATCTTCCGGGACGACTCCTGTTACTAATGATTGGTTAAATAAATCTGTTAACGGTTTTGCCAGCTCACCACTAAGCTCTTTTAATAATTTTGGGTGTATCTCATCAGGCCCCTGTGACTTATTTGTCTTCACTTTAGACAGCAAACTTAGAACATCTTCCTCTGTAAAAACACATGCATCAAACGATTTAATAGTCATCCTTTCTAGTGGAGGTCCTTCTCCTTCTTTTTCTTTTGTAAAAACTGAACAGAAGTATTCATTAAGGCAGTCGGCTAGCTGTCACAACCAGACAGCTGAGAAGCTCTGACAGAGGCCTTTCAGAACCTCCTCCTTGAATTTCTGTGTTGTGGTATTCAGCTCCTCCTCTCGTCAGCCTCTCTCAGCTGTCATGTCTTAATTGCTTCCCTTTAAATGCCTCCTCAGAATGCTTTTCTGAGCGGCTTATATTTCCTCCTGGAGTGTGTGTGCACGCTGATCTGTCCTCCTGTTTGCTTCAAAGCTAAGTGTACCTTTATATGTTTATATCTGTTTGCTGGATCCCAGATGACCCTGACTCCCTCCGTGTCTTGTGTAGGGAGCCGGTGGTCGTGTCCCCTCACTATTGTAGGGTGCTCAGGGCTTTATAGTCAAGGTTCGTGGATATGCAAACCTCCACCATTAGGATCTTTGCATAGGCTGAGCAGCCAGGGAAAGTGCCAGGTCTTCTGCAGGGGTCTCCCTTGGTTCCTTAGTTTTTGGATCCAGCGAGTCGTTTATACATGTTGCTTTGCCTTGTTACCTGTACACATTCCGTGACATTATAAGCCGCCAAAACCGTCTTAAGCATGGATCCGGTTTCACTTTTGGCTGAACGCTTCCAGGGTCTTTCATTGGAGGTAGCTGACCTCCGTAAGGACTTTGTCTCAGCTTCAAGTGACCGGTTCAGCTTGCGTTCATGGAGCTTGCTTCTGAGCCTAAGATCTCGCTCCCGGATACGTTCTCCGGGGGTAGTGAGAATTTTGTGCGTTTTAGAGAGGCTTGCAAACTCCATTTTCGCCTTCTTCCCCATTCTTCTGGTGATGAGGAACGGAGGGTGGGGATCATTATATCGCTGCTCAGGGGTAACGCTCAGTCCTGGGCCTTTTCGCTGCCGGAGGGGGCACGGCCCCTCCGTTCAGTGGATGAATTCTTTTTAGCCCTGGGTCAGATATATGATGATCCGGATCGTATTGCTCTGGCGGAGTCTAGACTACGTCTCCTATGCCAGGGTAAACAATCCGCAGAAATATACTGCTCAGAATTTCGGAGATTGGGCAGCTGATACTGGTTGGAATGATGCTGCACTCCGAAGTCAATTTTGCCATGGTCTTTCAGAGGGATTGAAAGATGCATTCGCCTTTCATGAAAGGCCTATTTCTTTGGACTCTGCTATGTCTCAGGCCGTTCGTATTGACAGGCGTCTTAGAGAGAGAGGAGAGATCTCTCCTTCCTGTCATACTCGGTCCCAGGACTGTGCAGCGGTCCCATTCTCTGCGCAGGGGTCTCAGTCGCTGTCAGCCCCTTCTGAGCAGGAGCCCATGCAGCTGGGGTTGATTGCTTCTGACAATAGAAGATTCAGCCCGCATGAGAGGGTTTGTTTTTGTTGTGGAGGTATTAATCATTTGGCAAATATTTGTCCCTCTAGGAGATTCAGGCAGTTCTCTGGGTATAATAAAGAAACAAAGAGGAAAAAATCTTTGAAAAATGTTCCGTCTGTTACTATTGGCAGGATTGAGGCGGAAATTGAAGATTTTCCGTTTGCTTGTAGTTCCCGTTTTGTCCTGCCGGCTAGGGTGGCGCTAGAGAGCAAGAACATTTTTTGTGAGATTTTTGTGGATAGTGGAGCAGCGGTTAATCTCATTGATAATCACTTTGCGATAACTCATGGTTTCCAGGTGTGCGCTTTGAGAAAGGATATTCCTGTGTTTGCTATCGATTCCGCTCCACTTTCTCAGAAGTCATTAAAGGGCATAGTTCACAATATCCGTTTAATTGTGAGTGATGCTCATGTTGAGGATGTGTCATGTTTCGTCCTTAGCGGTTTGCCGACTCCTCTAGTGTTGGGGCTACCCTGGCTCACTAAACATAACCCCACCATTGATTGGCAAGCGAGGCAAATAAATGGTTGGAGTGACTTTTGCAGAGAGAATTGCCTCACTGACATCTGTTTCTGAGGTTGCTACTAAGACTGTACCATCTTTTCTCTCTGAATTTTCGGATGTCTTCTCTGAGAGTGGAGTTCAGGATTTGCCCCCGCACAGGGAGTACGATTGCCCTATTAATCTCATCCCAGACGCCAAGCTGCCTAAATCTCGTTTATACAATCTTTCCCAACCTGAGAGGATCGCTATGCGTGCTTATATCTCTGAGAGTCTGAGAAAGGGACACATACGACCCTCAAAGTCACCTGTTGCCGCTGGTTTTTTCTTTGTTAAGAAAAAAGATGGTTCTTTAAGACCTTGTCTGGATTTCAGGGAGCTGAACAATATCACAATTCGTGACCCTTATCCGCTTCCTCTGATCCCGGACCTGTTTAACCAGGTTGTTGGGGCTAAAGTCTTTTCCAAATTAGATTTAAGAGGGGCATACAACCTGGTCAGGGTCAGAGAAGGGGACGAATGGAAGACGGCCTTCAATACCCCTGAGGGCCATTTTGAGAATTTGGTTATGCCTTTTGGGTTGATGAATGCCCCAGCCGTTTTTCAGCATTTCGTGAACAGCATTTTTTATCATTTGATGGGAAAATTTGTATTGGTGTATTTGGATGACATTTTGATTTTTTCTCCCGATTTCAAAACTCATAAGGAACATTTACGTCAGGTCTTGCTCATCCTGCGGGAGAATAAACTATATGCGAAACTGGAAAAATGTGTGTTTGCGGTTCCAGAAATTCAATTTCTGGGGTTTCTTCTCTCCGCTTCTGGTTTTCGCATGGACCCCGAGAAGGTCCGCGCTGTGCTTGAGTGGGAGCTTCCTGAGAATCAAAAGGCGCTGATGCGTTTTTTGGGCTTTGCCAATTATTACAGGAAGTTCATTTTGAATTATTCTTCTATTGTTAAACCACTCACTGATATGACCAGAAAGGGGGTAGATTTTTCTTCTTGGTCAGTAGAGGCGCGTAAGGCCTTTTCTGATATCAAGGAGAGTTTTGCTTCCGCTCCCATCTTGGTGCAACCTGATGTTTCATTACCCTTCATAGTTGAGGTTGATGCTTCTGAGGTGGGTGTGGGGGCGGTCTTGTCTCAGGGTTCCTCTCCTGCCAATTGGCGACCGTGTGCCTTTTTCTCAAGAAAACTCTCCTCCGCAGAGAGAAATTACGATGTGGGAGATAGGGAATTGTTGGCCATCAAGTTGGCTTTTGAGGAATGGCGCCATTGGCTAGAGGGAGCCAGACACCCTATTACCGTATTTACTGACCATAAAAATCTGGCCTACTTGGAGTCAGCCAAGCGTCTGAACCCGAGACAGGCCAGATGGTCGTTGTTCTTTTCTAGGTTTAATTTTGTTGTCACGTTCCGCCCTGGAGTTAAGAATGTGAAGGCAGATGCCCTGTCACGTTGTTTTCCGGGAGGCGGGAATTTTGAAGACCCGGGTCCCATTTTGGCTGAAGGTGTGGTGGTCTCTGCTCTTTTTCCTGAATTGGAGGCAGAGGTGCAGGCAGCCCAGTCAGAGGCTCCTGATCTTTGTCCTCCTGGGAGGTTGTTTGTGCCTCTCGCTTTAAGACACAAGATTTTTAAAGAACACCACGATACGGTCCTTGCTGGGCACCCGGGGGTAAGAGCCACACTGGATCTCATCGCTCGGAGATTCTGGTGGCCTGCGCTTCGTAAGTCGGTTGAGGGTTTTGTGGCAGCCTGCGAGACTTGCGCTCGTGCCAAGGTCCCTCATTCACGGCCATCAGGTCCTCTCCTTCCCTTACCCATTCCTTCCCGTCCTTGGACACATCTGTCCATGGACTTTATCACGGACCTGCCTCGTTCCTCGGGGAAGACTGTGATTCTGGTGGTGGTGGACCGTTTTAGCAAAATGGTGCATTTCATCCCTTTTCCTGGTTTGCCCAATGCTAAGACGCTGGCGCAGGCATTTGTTGATCACATTGTCAAGTTGCACGGTATTCCTTCAGACATAGTCTCTGATAGGGGCACGCAGTTTGTTTCCAGATTCTGGAAGGCTTTCTGTTCTCGCTTGGGGGTTCGGTTGTCATTCTCTTCTGCTTTCCACCCGCAGTCGAATGGCCAGACAGAGCGCGTCAATCAGAATCTGGAGACATATCTGCGTTGTTTTGTGGCGGAGAATCAAGAGGATTGGTGTTCTTTTTTGTCCCTTGCTGAGTTTGCTTTAAATAACCGTCGTCAGGAGTCCTCTGATAAGTCACCATTTTTTGGTGCATATGGGTTTCATCCACAGTTTGGGACTTTCTCGGGAGAGGGGTCTTCTGGTTTACCTGATGAGGACAGATTCTCCTCGTCTTTGTCATCTATTTGGCAAAAGATTCAAGATAATCTAAAGAGCATGAGTGAGAGATATAAGCGTGTGGCTGATAAGAGACGTGTGCTTGGTCCGGACCTGAATGTTGGTGATCTGGTGTGGTTGTCTACCAAGAATATCAAATTGAAGGTTCCCTCCTGGAAGTTGGGTCCTAGGTTTATTGGGCCTTACAAAATCCTGTCTGTCATCAATCCTGTTGCATACCGTCTTGATCTTCCTCAGACTTGGAAGATCCATAATGTTTTTCATAAGTCCTTATTGAAACCTTATGTTCAACCCATTGTACCCTCGCCTTTGCCTCCTCCTCCGATTATGGTTGATGGGAATCTTGAATTCCAGGTCTCTAGGATTGTGGATTCTCGTCTTGTCCGCGGTTCTCTTCAGTACCTTGTTCAGTGGGAGGGGTATGGTCCTGAGGAGAGGATGTGGGTCCCAGTGACGGACATTAAGGCCTCTCGTCTCATCAGGGCATTCCATAGGTCCCATCCTGAGAAGGTGGGCTCTGAGTGTCCGGAGTCCACTCGTAGAGGGAGGGGTACTGTCACAACCAGACAGCTGAGAAGCTCTGACAGAGGCCTTTCAGAACCTCCTCCTTGAATTTCTGTGTTGTGGTATTCAGCTCCTCCTCTCGTCAGCCTCTCTCAGCTGTCATGTCTTAATTGCTTCCCTTTAAATGCCTCCTCAGAATGCTTTTCTGGGCGGCTTATATTTCCTCCTGGAGTGTGTGTGCACGCTGATCTGTCCTCCTGTTTGCTTCAAAGCTAAGTGTACTTTTATATGTTTATATCTGTTTGCTGGATCCCAGATGACCCTGACTCCCTCCGTGTCTTGTGTAGGGAGCCGGTGGTCGTGTCCCCTCACTATAGTAGGGTGCTCAGGGCTTTATAGTCAAGGTTCGTGGATATGCAAACCTCCACCATTAGGATCTTTGCATAGGCTGAGCAGCCAGGGAAAGTGCCAGGTCTTCTGCAGGGGTCTCCCTTGGTTCCTTAGTTTTTGGATCCAGCGAGTCGTTTATACATGTTGCTTTGCCTTGTTACCTGTACACATTCCGTGACACTTGCTTGGCCTCTTTCTGCCTACTCTTGTAGATTTCCTTTTCTTCATTGCTCTGTTTTTTTATATAATTACAAAATGCTAGCTTTTTATTTTTAATGATTTGGGCCACTTCTGCTGAGTACCACAGTGGTCTCTTCCTTTTTTTGCTTTTACTGACAAGTCTAATGCAATTTTCTGTTGCCTTCAATAATGCACCTTTTAAGTAGTCCCATTTCAGAGATCTATCCCATCATCTATTCATTCCCAGGACGGTGACTGTGACGAGGGGACATCCTCTGCGTCTGGAGGAAAGAAGGTTTGTACACAAACATAGAAGATGATTCTTTACGGTAAGAGCAGTGAGACTATGGAACTCTCTGCCGGAGGAGGTGGTGATGGTGAGTACAATAAAGGAATTCAAGAGAGGCCAGGATGTATTTCTGGAGCGTAATAATATTACAGGCTATAGCTACTAGAGAGGGGTCGTTGATCCAGGGATTTATTCTGATTGCCTGATTGGAGTCGGGAAGGAATTTTTATTCCCCTAAAGTGAGGAAAATTGGGGGCGGAGCTAGCCGCAAGCCGAGATGGAAGCTTGATCTCAGAGCTCCACACAGATGCTGCTGCAGCTTTGGTTTAGCGGGTGACAGACTCTCCTAAGATGGTGAAAACGAACAAAGAAAGGAGCGATACCATACAGGGCGCTCAAAAATCGTGCCAAACGCAATCAGAAATGGATCGTTTTCTCAAAAAAACTGAGTTTCTCGCCAGCCCACAGATCCAAGATGGCGCCGGAGGGAGCCAGAGCCGCCGCGCCACCAGAAGATTCCGATGGTGAAAGTTCCTGCGCCATGTCAGAAGGTACGGAGCCTGCAGATCTACCCCTGTCCAGAGCCTTCTTTAAGAAGACACTTTATAAGGCGCTGCAGCCCCTGCACAGGGACATATCCGATATCAAGACGGAGGTAAAGCAGATTGGGGGACGCGTTGTATCTTTGGAGGAGACGCAGGCGGCCATAATTAATCATGGAGAAGCCGTTAAAAAGGCCATGCAGGGCCATAATGCGTTACTTACCTCAACGATCCTACACCTGGAAGACCAGGAAAATAGAAGTAGGCAGAATAATGTCCGCATAAGAGGAGTACCGGAGGATGTCCCTCCTGGAGAAATCACAGCCGCGGTCACCGCCATATTTGCCTCACTTGTTGGGGAAGACAGGGCTGCGCAGATAGTAATTGAGAGGGCCCACAGAGCCCTAAGGCCTAAGCCACAGGAGAACGGTCCACCCAGAGATATTATATGCGGCTTGCTAAATTTTCTGGACACTGCCTCCATCTTAAGATCTGCAAGAGAAGCCAAGAATATTTCATATAACGGAGCGCGCATCCAATTTTTTCAGGACCTAGCATTTAGTACCCTGGCGAAACGCAGAGCACTGAAGCCAGTTACAGAAGCTCTTAGAGCCCACAAGTTGCCAGTGAGATGGCTATTTCCATTTGGCCTTGCGACCTTTAAAGAGGGCCGACAGATCATTATCAGAACACCGCAAGACTTAACTGATGCCTGGGATAAGCTGGGTATAGCTCCTGTGGAAGTTCAACCATGGATGCCGGTACCAGAAGATCTGGGCTTGCCTGACCTGCCAGAGATTCCTACATGGCAGGTGATAAAAAAGCCAAAATCACCAAAGAACAGGAAGATTACATGAAATTTCATGGGAACTGTATGTCTCCATTTTCACTCCTTTCTTCACAGCAGTTCTTTGTAGGAGCACTCAAATACCATCATAGAGGGTGCTTGTAAGTTGGAAGTTGTTAGATGATATGTGTTATCAATATCAGAGGGCATGAGTTTAAGCTGTACTGCTGATCTTATTTCATCTCTACATAGTAGAGAAGTATTTAGTGCCTCTTCTGAGTGAAAGATTCTAGTGCAGTTGTTAATGCCTTTTCACCACCTTGGGATCATATATTATCTTATTTTGTTGTATGGAAAATATTATAGGTTTTTCACCCGTTACACGATAAGGTGTAAATCATTCTGTTTATGATAGGGCAGTTAGTCTTGATGACAAAGGCTTTCCTCCCTTCCAAGCAGAGTTGGGGTGTTGCGCCGGGCCTGACCTACCCTTCCTACTCATTTGGTGGGGATGGCGGGTTGGGGCTGGGTGGAACGCCGCCAACTCCTTTACTGCTTATATCAACGTTAGTTGACAAATGTTTGTTCACAACTATGATTCACTGTACAATGTGTTTTTCCCCAGTTCTTTACCTGTTTAAGGCTCTTGACAGCTCAATACTCACGTCTTCATTTAGGTATGGCTAATCTAAACATATTGTCACATAATGTGAACGGAATTAACATCCCTCAAAAAAGACGTCAGTTATTTAACCTGCTTTTTAAAAAAAAAGCAGACATTGTCCTTTGGCAAGAAACCCACTTTCGTCATGATCATATTCCCACATTGCCCACGACAAAGTACTCGCAGTGGTTCCATGCAACACACTCATCTGCTTCTAGAGGGGTATCCATCGCAATAAGCTCTTCTATTCCATTTAAACTGATTAAATCCTTTATTGACCCAGGGGGACGCATGCTTATTATTCAAGGTACCATTTTTAACTTTAAAATTACAATAGCCAACATGTATTTTCCAAATACAGCTCAAATTCCCTGGTTGACTAAGGCCCTTAAGAAAATTAAGGAATTTTCAGAAGGTATGTTAGTAGTGGGGGGGGGACTTTAATGTTTCATTAGACATCACTACACCAAAATCTCATAACATCACTAAGAAACAAATGGGGAAATTAATGTTGTCACTTGCAGAATTGCGTCTGTTGGACGTTTGGAGGACCATTCATCCATCAGAAAAAGATTTCACATATTTTTCCCATGTTCATAATTCATACAGTAGGATAGATTATCTTTTCTTGCCTGATGCATATTTAACATGTGTAAAAAGTGTGGAAATAGGGAATCTAGTGATTTCCGATCATGCACCCGTTGCAATGTCGCTTTCTCTCCAATGTCTCCCACATAGAGCATGGTCATGGAGGTTGAACACCACACTTTTAGAGACAAAATCTCATGTGGACACGTTGGCAGACAAATTGGACAACTACTTTAAAACCAATGCCACCCCGGAGAACTCTCCCCCAATGCTATGGGAGGCCCATAAGGCGTATATAAGGGGGGAATTGATAGGACTAGGTTCATATGTTAAGAAGAAATCTACAAAGGAATTGATGTCCCTTCTTTTCCAGATTCAAACACAGGAGAAATTACATAAACTAACACACTCTGAATCCCATAAAGAGGCCTTAGTTACACTTAGACGTAAAGTTAAGGATCTTCTTAATATTAAAGGTGCCAAATCACTGCTGAATCTGAAAAGTAGAATATATGAACATGGGGACAAGGGAAATAAGATGATGTCTTACTTAATCAAAAAGAGAAGGGAAAAACCTTTGTCTCCTCAATAATGTCTAGTCCAACACAAAGGACGACCTCAACCCCTCTCATAGCTAAGGCCTTTCAGACATTTTATTCTAAACTTTACAATCTGCCAGCACCTGAGATACCTTCAGAGGCTGGTGAAAAAACGAGGGCTTCTCTGATTGGGGAATTTCTTGCCTCGATTAGAGCACCCTCGTTATCAGAAGACGAAAATGAAAGCCTCCTCAGACCCTTCTCCACAACAGAAGTAGAGAAAGTCCTCAATTCTATCCCTATAGGGAAGAGCCCTGGTCCAGACGGGCTCCCTATTATTTATTTTAAAAAAATTAAAAAGATTTTGCTCCCTCACTTTACAGATCTCTGCAATTCGTTGCTGGGAGGGATGTCTTTGGCTCCCCAGGCCTTGAGGGCGCATATCACCATCCTACATAAAGAAGGGAAAGACCCAGAGGACTGTGGGAGCTACAGACCTATATCCCTTCTCAACTGCGACTTGAAATGGTGGTCCAAGTTGTTAGCGTCTAGAATTTCCCCCATGCTAAATAGACTCATAGACCCCGAACAAGTAGGGTTTGTACCTGGGAGAGAGGGGAAACACAATATCTGGAGAGTGATCCACTTGATCCATAACGCCCGTGTCAAGAAAACACCTTTGCTGCTGCTGGGAACTGATGCGGAGAAGGCATTCGACAGGGTTAGCTGGGATTTCATGAGAGCCTCTTTATTGAAATTTGGTTTTCCTCCTACATTTGTCTCAGCTATTTTCTCATTATATTCCTGTCCTATGGCACAGGTTTTGGTTAATGGTGCCCTGTCGGATGCCTTCTCCATCAGGAACGGTACTAGACAAGGTTGCCCCCTCTCGCCCACCCTCTTTATTTTATGTTTGGAGATGTTCCTTCTTAAGATTCGACAGTCAGACAAAATTCAGGGTGTTTCTCTGGGTCAATACCAGCATAGAACTGCAGCCTTTGCAGATGACCTTTTAATTGTCATTTCTAACCCTGAAGAAGCCCTTCCCACGGTTATGTCCTTATATATGACCAATATAGTTTAGTCTCCAATTTTAAAATTAATTTTTCCAAATCGGAAGCACTACAAGTCAATATCCCAAATAAGATTCTTGACTCTCTCCAACGCGCATCATTGTTCAAATGGCCAACAACAGCAATCAAATTCCTGGGGGTTAATATCCCGATAGATTTGAATCTACTATTCAAATTAAATTACACCCCGTTACTTACAAAAGCCAAATCCTTCATCTCTTCATTAAAGGTGCCATATATGTCAGGGTTCGGTAGGAAAAACTTGTTGGCCACGTTCGTCCTACCCCAATTTTTGTATGTGTTCCAAGCCCTTCCGTTACATATACCCACCTTCTTTCTAACACAAATTAGAAGAATATTCACTTCATTTCTGTGGAAATCTAAAAGGCCTAGATTGGCTTACTCGCTTCTTTCTCAGAAGAAGCACAAAGGTGGCATATCGTTACCAGATATGTCTCTTTATAATAAAGCTATCCACTTAGCTAGATGGGCACTTTTAGCGAATGAAAAACTACAAGCTCCCTTTCTAGACATAGAGAGGATTCTTCTAGGTACACATAGGCATGCCCTAATGTGGCTTCCAGAGGCCCCTCTTTCTCTCTGTTGGGAAATGTGCACGCTGACAAAGAGTATGCTGATCTGTTACCGTAACTCTAAGATTGCTTTATTAAGAGGAAAGTTGATCTCCAAAATAGCTCCACTAGATGTCCTTCCTTATCTGGTAGATAAAATGGGAGGAGATGACAAGAGCTGGTGGCATTCATGGGGTAATGTGAGGATAGGGGAAGTTATAGAAAACAATTGCTTTTTGTCATTAGATGAAGCATATCATAAATTGGACAGAGGACCTCCTGCCCTAATACATAGCTGGGACTTCAAAAATATATGCAAGAAATATGAGAAAGAATCAGGTCACACGTTTTTGGAGCCTACTTGGCTCGAAAATTTCATGGCCCTACCCACTATTTTAAAGAAGTCACTTTCGATTACATATAATAACCTACTATCTGATCTTAGCATTCCCAAGCCATATTATTTGCATCAATGGGAGAGAGACCTGGGCAAGATCCTTTCAGATACTGAATCTAATTATATTCTATCCCATGCACAAGGTTTTTCCTCTTGCGTTCGTTATCAGGAGAACTCATATAAAACCATTACCAGGTGGTACAGAACCCCTGAATATTTACACTCTATAGGCCTTTCACCCACAGATCAGTGTTGGAGATGCCAGTCCGGGGTAGGATCTATGATCCATATTTGGTGGTCATGTCCCAGAGTTAAACAATTTTGGAAAGATGTCGAACAGAACATAAATTCTATATGTGCAATAGATATAACGTTAACCCCTGAGCTGGTGCTTTTGTGGATCCCTATCCCCAACTTTAAGCCATCAAAAGCGGATCTAATTACGCATATGATCGCCACAGCTAAATTACTTATCCCAACAAAGTGGAGAGATTCCTCCCCGCCAGATTTGAAGATGTGGTTCAACAAAATGCACCAACTCCACAGAATGGAGGAGATGTTAGGATGGATTCATGGTAATAGGTCCAGATATTTAAAGACTTGGCTTCCCTGGAAACAGTCTCAGGAAGCTAGAGATGTGGAAGTTCTTGACGAGCTGGGGGTAGTAATCTCGTAGGCGTCATTGGCCCACGAATAAGTTTAAGTTCTCATTGTGTGAATTTGCCGAGTTCATTCATAAGCAAGCCTAACTCATTATATAGTGGCAATATAGTGAGTGGTTCGTAATCTTTACATTATCCGTGACTTAACAGATACCAGAGTATTGACTAATTGAAACCAAAGAGCCAACCTGTTCATTTACCCTTATATTATTTTGTCCCCTTTTTTCAATTTTATGTTTTTTCTTATTCCCCTACCTCTTCTTCCCGTACTTGTTAAACATTTGCATTGAAAATGTACTTGAATATGGATATATACTGTACTGCATACTGTATTACAATGTGGAAATGTAATCTTATGTTCTTGTAAACTCTGAAACAATAAAAAGAGATTTGCAAAAAAAAAAAAAAAAAAGTGAGGAAAATTGGCTTCTACCTCACAGTGGTTTTTTGACTTCCTCTGGATCAACTTGCAGGATGACAGGCCGAACTCGATGGACAAATGTCTTTTTTCGGCCTTATGTACTATGTTACTATGTATATGATCCTCTGTATATCAGCCATTGATGTATTACACTGTGGGGCTTCACAATGAATACTTTATGCTTTATATTTCCTAGAGACAAGTGGGAGGTGTGTTGAGCTAAACCCCCCTCATCATACTTGCTGTTTCTTGTGATAGCCCACACAGTGTTTCAGGCAATTAATATGCAGATGCATATGTGCAGATATCCCACCATATCCCTCCTTGTTTGGTTATGTCATCTTATTGTGGCTGGTGTATATTACTATTTATATAATGGAGTTGTGAGGCTTTAAAGGGGATATTGAATATACTGCATGTTTGCAAGTGTAAGAAATTATCATCCCTTGTTTTCTCTTGTATTTGATTATCTGAACCAGTGGTCGGCAAAGTGCGGCTCGCGAGCCACAAGCGGCTCTTTAGACACTTCTATGCGGCTCTTTGGTGAGCAATAATCGAATTGCGAATAATCGAATCACGAATAATCGATAAATGCAATTTTGCGGACCCGAAAATTATATATGAAGGGGCACATAACTGGCTTTGTGTGTGAAGTTTTTTTACTACTGTCTGAACTCTGAAACAAGCTCTCTCCTATTGATAATATGGCCAGCCTCTGTTCTCACTGTCATTATGAATGCACTGCAGCGAGCGGCTTCCGGTGCAGCTACATCACTTCCGGGTATAGACTTTTGTCCAGGTATAGAAAAGTGGCAGAACACCGGCCTGCTCGCTGCAGTGCATTCAAAGTGAAAGTGAGTACAGAGGCTGGCCATTTTATCAGTAGGAGAGAGCTTGTTTCAGAGTTCAGACAGTAGTAAAAAACTTTACACACAAAGCCAGTTATGTGCGCAGTTTAGGACACATGAGGGGACACATAGGGCCATGAGGGGGACCAGCATAAGATGTGTGTCTTATGCTGGCCCCCCTCATGGCCCTATGTGTCATAGCACACATCCCCTGCCTATAACAGTGCCATCCACAGATCCACCCCATAACAGTGCCATCCACAGATCCCCCCATAACAGCGTCATCCACTGGTTCCCCATAAGTGTCCTTCACAGATCCCCCATAACAGTGTCCTCCACGGATCCCCCATAACAGTGTCCTCCACAGATCCCCCATAACAGTGTCCTCCACAGATCCCCATAACAGTGTCCTCCACAGATCCCCAATAACAGTGTCCTCCACAGATCCCCCATAACAGTGTCCTCCACAGATCCCCCATAACAGTGTCCTCCACAGATCCCCCACATAAGAGCGTCTTCCACAGATCCCACACATAACAGCGTCATCCACAGATCCCCCACATAACAGCATCATCCACAGATCCTTCACATAACAGCGTCCTCCACAGATCCTTCACATTACAGCGTCATCCACAGATCCTTCACATAACAGCGTCATCCACAGATCCCCCACATAACAGCGTCATCAACAGATCCCCCACATAACAGCGCCATCCACAGATCCCCCACATAACAGCACCATCCACAGATCCCCCATAACAGTGCATCATCCACAGAAGCTTTACAGTGGGTCATCCACAGATGCTTAGCAGTGTGTCATCCACATATGCTTAACAGTGCGTCATCCACAGATGCTTAACAGTGCATCATCCACAGACGCTGAACAGCAGGTCATCCACAGAAGCTGAACAGTGGGTCATCTACAGATACACAACAGTGCGTCATCCACAGATACATAACAGTGCATCATCCACAGGAGCTTAACACCACAGGAGCTTAACAGTGGGTCATCCACAGATGCTGAACAGCGCATGCACTACTGTTTTGCATTGCAGAGGCACAGCCAGAAGCACCACGGAAGCACTCTGTAGCACTCATATCCCGGATCCTGGACCCATTGAAGTGAATGGGTCCATGACGTGGTGTGCAGCCCGCATCATGGACCCATTCACTTCAGCATGCGCTACTTTTTTGCGGTGCGGAGGCACAACCAGAAGCACCACGGAAGCACTCTGTAGCAGTCATATCCCAGATCCTGGACCCATTGAAGTGAATGGGTCCATGATGCGGGCTGCGCATCATGGACCCATTCACTTTAGCATGCGCTTCCTTCCTATATATTTTAGGTTTTAAATATGTGGCTCTCAAAAGAAATTTCAATCGTGGTTTTGGCGATATTTGGCTCAGTTGACAAAAAAGTTTGCCGACCACTGATCTAACCGAACTGCTGCAGCTCCGCCACTTATTGCCACATACGTATCTAATTTTATTAATTAATTATTTCATGTATTGTGATTTTTTTAAATAAAGATGTTGTTTAAAAAAATTACATACTTGTGTTCTATTCTGTAAAAAAAACATCCATTTTGTCCAAAATACTACATTTGCAGCCTTTGCTGCATCTGTCAGTGTGACATATGTAACATCCCAGAGTATGTTACTAAACTCTGTTTCCCTGCTGCAACATGTCAGGTGTATATTTATTGTCATCTTGTGTAATCAAACACTGCATTCTCCATTATGTGCATTTTCTATACCTGTTTCATAGGTTTGCTGTGATTTTCATGTTCACCAGCAGGTGGCAGCAATATGTTTAGTTCAGTTTGGCATGTCTGGACTGGAATGGTGCATTCCAGTCTGGCTCCCCCCCCTCTTTGAGGAGGTGTGGAGTGTTCCCACTTCCTGCCTCATGGGGAGGAAAGAAAGTTCTAGTTAGTGTACCAGCCCCCTGGCTTGGGGCAGGCTGTGTTGGTAGGAGCTCCCAGTTACAGGAATCCCAACCTAGGATCCAGCCTCGGCTGAGGCCGAGGATCACTCTTCCCAGCCTGAGTCATCTACCTCAGCTGGTGACAAGCAAGCAACACCTCCAGAACTACAGATCTCCAGGAAGGAACCATTCCCTGCGAGCAGTCCTGTGAGTACTTATCCAGAGTCCAGGAGAAGCCAAATTCCTCCTCAGCTAGTCAGGCCCACATCAAGCAGAAGACAGAAAGAGCAGAAGATAGATACATGCCATCTTCACTAGGCATATGATAAGAAGCAGAATATATATAGATTGCTGCCACATGTTGCCCATACCTGCTGGGACCTAAAGTCTACTGCTGTAACTCGTATGGATTTCTGTTGCCATCCAGTAAAGACAAGTTGCATTATACTTCAAGTCTGGATCTCATTCATTCCTTGATTGCGCCTATTAGCAACACTCAAGTGAGCCAGGATCCAGGAGTCCAGCCGTACCAAGGTAGGAGACACCGTTGACACTGCACAGAGACATTGTCCCCCTCTGGCATTCCTCACCTGGTACGTGAGTTGCAACAACTTAAAGGGCCCTGAGACTATAACCTGCGCACATTGCAATTGGCATCACAAACTAAAAACTATTAATTTTGCGCCAGTGTGCATTAGTCACCAATCCGGCTTACTGCATATACAAGCTAGAAATACTGCAATAATATTCTGGGTTTAAAATAAAAACACCCAGTTTGTAGCCTTTGCTGCATCTATCAGTGTGAGATACATGCGTTAGATACTGGTTTTCTATTCTGTTATAAAAAAAAACACCCATTTTGGGCAAAATAATACATCTGCGGTCTTTGTTGCATCTGTCAGTGTGAGATACATGTGATAGATACTGCTGTTATATTCTGTTATAAAAAAAATACCCACTTTGGGCAAGATCCTACATTTGAGAAATATGAGGTGAGCGTCAAATAAGGGACATGGCCCCGGTCGTGGTGCTGCTGGTGGAGCTCCTGTTGCAGGGAGAGGACGTGATCGGTCTGTGACAGCTAAACGCACAAGTAAAACACCTTCCTCAGGTGCGAGTAGGCGACAGAACCTTCTGCATTAATTGCTCGGGACTAATGTGGCTCAACGAATGGTGAGGACAGAACAAGTACAGGCGATAGTAGATTGGGTTGCTGACAGTGCCTTCAGTTCCTTTACATTGTCTCCCACCCAGTCTCCTGCTGAAAGATCAGAGTTGGCACCTGCAGCCGATGTCCATCATTCTTTCACCTCCCCCCCTTGCAAATCAGCCAAGCAGTCTGAGCCCCAAGCCATGCAGCACTCTCTTCTGCTTTTTGATGACTCTGCTAGCAAGGTTTCCCACGGCCATCCACCTAGCCCTGCCCCAGAAGTGGAAAAGATTGAGCGCACCGATGCCCAACAACTTATGTTTCAAGATGAGTACATGGGAGTCCCACTGCAGCACGTCTTGGATGATGATAAGAGACACAAATGCCAACTGCTGTGGCTTTAGAAAGTGTGCAGACCGACAAGGAGAGCAGGAGTGAACACTGGGTGGAAGATGATATGGAGGACGATGAGTTCGTCGACCCCACATGGAATAAAGGTCACGCGAGTGACCTGTGTAGTTCGGAGGAAGAGGCAGTGGTTGCACAGAACCACCAGCACAGCAGAAGAGGGATCAGGGTGCAAAAGCGGAGTGGCCGTCCTCTAAGCAGTAAGCCTGCTACTGCCCACCGCACCAAGGGACCAAGCACACCAAAGTCAGCTCCAAGGAGTTCCCTGGCATGGCAGTTCTTCAGACAATGTGCTGATGACAAGACACGAGTGGTTTGCACGCTGTGCAATCAGAGCCTGAAGCGAGACATAAACATTCTAAACCTGAGCACAACCTGCATGACCAGGCATCTAAATGCAAAGCAGGAGCTGCAGTGGAGTAGACACCTCAACAACCAAGAAAAGTCTCTGGCTCCTCCTGTTTCCTCTTCTGCTGCAGTCTTGGCCTCTTCATCCACCTCTGGAGTGACAGTGGCACTTGCCACCCCGCAAACAGAGGATCTGCCAGCAACACCACCACCTGGGTCACCAAGCATCTCCACAATGTCCCATGGAATCGTTCAGCTGTCTTTCTCCCAAACACTGGAGCGAAAATGGAAGTACCCACCGCGATCCTTGGCCCTGAATGCCAGCATTTCAAAATTACTGGCCTTTGAAATGCTGTCATTCATCTGGTGGAGATGGAGAGTTTTAAAAGCCTTTTGGCGATGGCTGTCCCACAGTACATCATGCCCAGCCACCACTACTTTTCCAGGCGAACCATTCCTTCCCTGCATAACCAAGTGGGGGACAAAATCAGGTGTGCACTGCGCAACGCAATCTGTGGAAAGGTCCACCTAACTACGAATAGGTGGACCAGTAACCACTGTCAGGGACGTTATATCTCCCCAACAGCACACTGGGTAAATGCACTGGCAGCTGGGCCTGAGGCGGATAGCAGTTTGGCACATGTTCTTCCACCACCGAGGATTGCAGAGAGCTTCAGTTTGCCTCCTGTTGCTTCCTCCTCCTACTCCGCTTCCTCATTCTCTACCGCCTCCTCATCCTGTCAGCGTAACACCTTCACCACCAACTTCAGCACAGCCAGGGGTAAACGACAGCAGGAAGTTTTGAAAATGATCTATTTTGGGGACAGACCTGACAACGCGCAGGAGCTGTGGACAGGCCTTGAACAACAGACCGATGAGTGGTTGGTGCCAGTGAGCCTCAAGCCCGGTGGAGTGCGACAATGGGCGAAATCTCATAGCAGCTCTGGGCCTAGCCAGCTTGACACACATCCCTTGCCTGGCGCATGTGCTGAATTTGGTGGTGCAGAGGTTCTTTAAAAATTACCCCGGTATGTCAGAGCTGCTGCATAAAGTGCGGGCCGTCTGTGCGCGTTTTCTATGTTCTCACCCTGCTGCTGCTCAAGTCAGTGCTGCAGCATAACTTCAGCCTTTCAGCTCACCGCCTCATATGCAACGTGCCAACAAGGTAGAACGCCACCTTGCACATGCTGGTCAGACTGTGCGAGCAGCAGCAGGCAATAGTGGAGTTTCAGCTGCAGCACACATGGGTGATTCGCTCTGCGCAACAGCACCACTTCACCACCTATGACTAGGCCTCCATGCGAGACCTGTGTTCCCTGTTGAGCTGTTTCGAGTACTCCACCAACATGGCCAGTGCCGCTAATGCCGTTCTCAGTGTTAATATCCCACTTCTATGCCTCCTTGAAAAAACTCTTCTGGCGTTGATGGAAGAGGATGTGGCACAGGAGGAGGAGGAGGAGGAAGAGGGATAATTTCATAGGGTTTACGGCCAGTCATTCACAAGTGGCTCCGAGGGTGGGTTCCTGCACCCACAAATGCCAGGTACACAATTGTCCAGCCAGGGCACAGTTCTGGAGGATGACGAGGTGGAGGAGAAGGAGAAGGGAGATCAAGGAGGAGGAACCGTATTCACAGCGAGGGCACAGTGGAAGCACAAGGCGAAAGCAGAGGAGGATGAAGAGGTCGCCAACACAGCTGGGGCACCACCAGCACCTCAGAAGGCAGGGTTAGAATGGCTGGAATGTGGAAAAGCTTTGTCAGCACGCCACAACAACCAGCACCACCAGCTGATATGGAATGTCTTAGCAGGAGGCAGCATTTCAGCAACATGGTGGAGCAGTATGTATGTGTGCACACGCCTACACGTACTGAATCATGGGTCTGCCCCCTTCAACTTCTAGGTCTCCAAATTGGGCACATGGCCTGAGCTTGCCCTTTTCACCTTGGAGGTGCTGGCCTGCCCTGCAGACAGTGTATTGTCTGAACGTGTGTTTAGCACGGCAGGGGCGTTATCACAGACAAGCGCAGCCGCCTGTTCACAGGCAATTTGGACAAGCTCATGTTTATTAACATTAACCAAGGATGGATCCCACAGGACTTTTCTGTACCCTGAACAGACATGTATAACGGCCTTACCCAGCCATTGTTATACTACCGCACAATTGCTCATTCTTGTATTTTGGATATTTCTTACTCTTTTGGAGTGTAACCTAATAAAAAAAAATATATAAAACCAGTGTTGGCTACCTCGTCCTCCTCCACATCCGCTTCCCCCTATACCGCTACATCCACCGCCCCCTTAAACTCCTACTCCATATGGACCTCCACCTCATAAATCAATTTTTTATTTTTTGGGGACATATTTTATCTTATGTAATTTCAGTAATTTGTTTGTTACATTTTTGAGTGAAATTCACCAATTTTGGGTGTGATATACCACTGCTATACCTAGTAGACAGGTAAAAAAAAATCACTAATTTGTCTGTTACATATTCAGGTAAAATTCACCAATTTTTGGGTGTGATATACCCCTGCTCTACTTAGTAGACAGGTAAACACATTTAACTACTTTGTCTGTTACATATTCTGGTAAAATTCACATTTTTTTGGGTGTGATATATTACTGCTATACCTAGTAGACAGGTAAAAAAAAAAAACACTAATTTGTCTGTTACATATTCAGGTGAAATTAACCAATTTTTCGCTGTGATATAACCCTGCCCTACCTAGTAGACAGTTAAAAAAAAATCACAAATTTGTTGCATTTTCAGTTGAAATTCACAAATTTTGGGCTGTGATATACCATTGCTATCCCTAGTAGACAGGTAAAAAAAAAATCACTAATTTGTCTGTTACATATTCGGTTGAAATTCTCAATTTTTGGGCTGTGATATACCCCTTCTATACCCAGTAGACAGGTAAATACATTTTACTAATTTGTCTCTTCCATTATCAGGTGAAATTCACAAATTTTTTGCCGTGATATAGCCCTGCTATACCTTGTATACAGGTAAAAACATTTCACTAATTTATCTGTTACATTCTTGGGAGACATTTGACCATTTTTGCCGTGATTAAACCCCTACTCTGCATAGGTGACAGGGACATAAATAAATAAAAATTGTCTGTTACATTGTCAGGTGACATTTTGCCAATTTTGCCGTATACAAACCCTTGCTCTTCATAGGTGACAGGGAATTACATTTTAAAAATTCTTCTTTAATTGACGCGTGACCCCTCCTTTTATTCAATGCTTAAACTTTAACAACTTATCCTACATTTGCGCTTCAATAATTTGTCCCACTTTTCTGCTCGATCAGATTTCATTTCAAACAATTAACCTCCCTTGAATGTGGTATCCCTTCCTCACGCTCCCTCTCCGGCATGGAACCCTGATTCGCTGCTCACAGTGATCAACATGGTAGGCACAGAAAATAATATCGAAAGTTGATAGAGAAGATCTCCAATTGGATCGTGAACATCATGGGGAATGTGTGACACGGTGGGGCAGTATGTGTGCACACGCCTACACGTACTGACTGATGGGTTTACCCACTTCAACTTCTGGGTCTCCAAATTGGGCACATGGCCTGAGCTTGCCCTTTTTGCCTTGGAGGTGCTGGCCTGCCCTGCAGCCAGTGTATTGTATGAATGTTTGTTTAGCATGGCTGCAGGGGGTTATCACAGGTTATATTACCCAATGTTTGGGGTGTACCCTTATTTAAACAATTAAAAATAAAACCAAAAAGCAGTGTAGGCTACCTCCTCATCATCCACCGCCGCTTCCACCTACACTGCCACATCCGTCGCCTCCTTCACCTCCTACTCCATATGGACCTCGTCCTCCAAGATCAACATTATTATTTTTTATTTCTACGTATTTCAAGTTTTTTTTTAAAGTCATTTCCCTATCCACATTTGTTTTCAGAGCACTTGACATGCTCTTAACCACATTTTTATGCCATTTGCAGCCCTCTAGCCCTTTCTATCTCTTTTACAGCCATTTTAGTGCTCAAAAGTTCGGGTCCCCTTTGACTTCAATGAGGTTCGGGCTCGGGGTCAAGTTCGGGTTTCGAACTTTTTTGTGAAGTTCGGCCGAACCTGTCGAACCTGAACATCCAGGTGTCTGCTCAACTATAATATATGTAAATTAATTATGGCTAAAACATCAGTAGTAGTAGTTTCCCACATATTATGCATTCATATATATCAGAAGTATTATTTTTATATATATATACATATATATATATATATATATATATATATATATATATATATATATATATATATATATATTAGTAATTGCACATTTATTTTGTGCCATACATTTTTTGCAATTACTTAAAAAAAAAATATATATATATTAATCTTTATTTCTGAAAAGTTTGTGATAGGATTTGAACTCACAGTTTCTGCATCACAGTCTAGAACTACACCACTACACTATATAGCTACTTAACCAGTCCCATTAAAAAAAAAAAAAAAAAATGAGACTTCTACTGTAGAGGAATACTTAGCACAAAAATCACTCCAATAACTCAACCCAAAATCATTGTAGCTAATATTTTGTTTTAGACAGTGTTTGGTCAGTGTTTTGCATCAGTATCTGATCAGAATTGGTGAACCAAAAGCAGGGGCTGGTCCAAAAAACAGATGAGATGCAAATAATTCCATTCTATTTTATCTCTGTTTTCAACAGACTCCTGTTTTTCACTTAGAATTGTCATTGTTTTATTCCGGCCACCTCGCTGCATGTTTGTCATGCTACCACCGGAATTCCTGCCAGCCCCCATTATAGTCAATGGGGCTGGAGCGAACCTCCGGCGGCACGTGTGCACTAGCGGCAGCACGGATTCAGCATGCTGTTCACCCGCCAGAACAATCTGTGGGAGAAGGCTGCCACTAGTGTGAAAGTAGCCCGAAAGAGGCTTTATGGATGCTCAAACCACAGGATTGTTTTCTTTGCTGTTGTTTTATGTTCTTCTTATGGATCAGAAGAACAGAAAAATAAAAGTCATGTTAGCACAGCCTTAGTTGCCACTGCTGCTGTCCCCCTTCCCACTCTGTCATGGAGCTTCTATTGTCACAGTTACCGCCACTGCTACTGCTGCCACCACCGTCCCCACTCTGTCATGGGGCTTCTACTTGAATCTTGGGGCACTACACGGTTAAGTCCATGGCAATAAATTAGACCTGACTCTCTTATTGACCTGTAATACTGACGCAGAGTAATTCCACAGCTAACAGAAGGGATGAGCTTTAAATCTTAGTGACCTGCACAGTAATGTAGACAATGATAAATTACAATTGCCTGTAATACTGATGGCACTGTACCCCAAATGGATTAATTATGATTGTGGGTGCACTAGAACGTAATGCACTGCGATACACTGTCCCTGCACTTTAAGTTCCAAGCCTTAAGGGTGAGATTGGGCCACCAAGCAGGATGCATATGATTAGGCAGAGTGGCCTAGGTATACCATATTTATTGCACTTCATGACAAATACATTCAGAACTAATCAAATTTCTTGAAGAGCTTTGTCAAAACGTCCAAATCGAGATTTTGAAAACTTCGCTCATATCTAAATGTACACTTTCCCAAATTCTTCTCTCTTTATGTAATTCCAGAAAGAGTAAATTATATTGATATCATGACTCTGTGGAGACCATATCATCACTTCCAGGACTCCTTGTTCTTCTTTACGCTGAAGATAGTTCTGAATGGCATTGGCTGCATGTTTGGGGCTGCTGTCCTGCTACAGAATGAATTTGGTTCCAATCGGACACCTCTTGATGGCACTGCACGACAGATAAGTTTCTACCTGTATTCATCAACATTGAGAAAACCATTGATCCTGACTAAAGCCACAACTTCATATGCTGAAATGAAGTCCCAAACTTGCAAGGAATCTCCACCATGCTTCATTGTTGCCTGTAAACACTGATTATTGTAGCCCTTCTGAACATAGACTGCTTTCTACTAAAACCAAATATTTAAAATGTTGACTTACCATTCCAGAGCACCTGCTGCCATTTTTTTGTACCATTTTCCTATGTTTTCTTCAATAGTTGAGTGAATACAAGACCAAATGAACTATGATCGAAAACATAGGAACTGGAATGCAGATTTGCTCCTCTGCCTTCCTCTGTCAGCATTTTTGTTTCCTTTTTGGTTAAAAGACCCAGGTTCATGCATAGCCAGCTTATCTGACCCTGTCATTCAAGAAGCTTGGAATAAATAAATTGTCCGACCCAACAGTAATTTTTTATTTAGGGAGAGGACAGCTTTTACAACTTGTTGTAATAGCCCCAATGATCCAGAGGATTTTTCTTACTAAAATAAATACTATTTTGTGAAACTTGTCTGTACAAGAGCTTTTTGTACCTGCTTCATGTTTTCTATTAGACCTTCTGTTTTGTTATCATTATGTCTTTGTTTTTACCCTAAAGGTAGGTGTTCAATATTAAAAGATTGTTTCTCTTAAACTGCTGTTTTCTAATTCCCACTCTTGCCTTGGGCTGGGCTCAAAATAATTCAGCTTTACCCCTAAGCCCCAAAGGTTACCATTTTGTTTTAATACTTCAATTACTTTTGATTCTCATAAAAGTCTTTTCTACAGTCCACTATTACCGAAATAGATATTCTCTTCCCAGACATAGACTTCTGTACATTAACCTCCCTCCTCTATGTGGTCCCTTTCAGACATTTCTCATCCATCTCTTGCTGTTTCATATTATGTACAATACATCCCTTGGGAAGATCTAAGTGGTGCTTAACACAACTCATCAGACAGTATTAATGCAATGGTCTAAACATTCTGTTTTATTTATTATGTTGTTTTTTGTGTGTTCTCTTAGTTGTTCATGCTCTGGGGAACTATTTCTAGAACAAAAATGGTCATCAAGGCTGAAATGTACTATCTCTCCATTTAATTTTTTTCATGTTCTCAGGCCTAATGCTTGCAATAGCTTTTTAATACAGGATACTGTAAAAGACAAGTATGTGATATTTTTATCATGTTGTATCAACTAGAAAACCTCAAAAGAAATATTATTATTATTATTATTATTATTAATAACAATAATAATAATAATAATAATAATACACTTTCTTTTCTCCTTGGCTCAGTCAATTTATGTACCTTGCGCTAGCTGTGGCACATTTGACTCACTATATATAGTAGACAATTTCCTGTGTCAATGTGTAACTTGGAAAAAATATGTATTGCATAGCTGTGGTGGCTAATAATAGTAATGATAATAATAATAACTGAAAGGCTAATTAGGACAGTAATTTGGGGATTGAACAGGGACTATCACCATCCTTCCCCATCATTCATTGCTGTCAGTAAGCAGCTGTGTTGCTTTTAGGCTTTCACTTTATTGATTTTCAGGAAACAAACTTCACTCTCACTTCCTTATTTATTTGTTCTCTTATCATATCAAACTTTTGTATATAATTATTAATATTTCTACCTTTTGAATCCATTCTGTTTATGGTGGCAGTGGGTTTTTAGCCTTCTGGAGCCTTGGTGCCGTTGTATTGTTAGAGAGCACGCAATTCGAAGGAACATGTCTCATAAAATGAGAAGCAGTTGTAGGTACTGTATGAGCCTATGGCACCATTTAATGGATCCATACAATATAGATTAATAATATAGCAGTATGCATCGATCCATAAAGCAAGTGTTGCAAGCAACATCTGGTTCTGAACATTCAGTCAATTTTTTATGTATTCAGATGTAAAAAGAGATGTAAAACTTGTCCATATTTTATCCGCTATCTTCTGTGTTCAATTAGTTTTGTCCTCCACTGCATTCAATTTTTCTGTTTTCTATTTTATTCCCCATCTGTATGGCATCAGAATGTTCAGGTCTGTAAAAAATTAAGAATGCCAACCCAGTGTTTCCTAGAAACAATGCATGAAAAATGGACCATACATGCTTGGCATTTGTGTGCTGTTCTTTTTCTCTTAGATCCAGTGACTTGAATGGGTGAGTTTAGCAGGATAATTGGACAAAATTGCACATGCTGCGATTTACTCTGCTCCGATAGTCCATGAAGATTCTTGGATATGTAAACTTGCCTATTGACTATAATGGGTCAGTTTCAATCCTTTCTACACTCAGACGGCACACAGATGTAAAAAACCATTGCCTGAATTAGCCCTTAAGGACTGATGCACACAAACATGGTTTGGGTCTGCATCCGATCCACATCTTTTGCGGGTTGGATGAGGACCCATTCACTTTAGTGGAGCTGCAAAAGATGTGCACATCCATTTCGTGCCTTCCACAAAATTATATAACATGTCCTATTCTTGTCTGCTTTAGGGAAAAGGATAGGACTGTATCCAGTACCCTTGTTTTGCCGATCCACAATTTTCAGACCACAAAGCAGCCAATGTTCGTGTGCATGAGCCCTCAAGGGATTATCCCTCAATTTTAGAACTTTTTTTACTCACTTATCTGGATGAAATTCTTTCCTTTCTGTGGATGGACAGCAGCTTACCTGAGACAATCAAGCACCTGCATTAACCAGGATACATTGAAATTGTCTCCTATTAACCCCTTCCTCACCTGCATAGCATTATGTCTACATATATCTACAGAACCTGTTCTATTAAACGCTTATACAAGTAGAGCCCCCCTGGATAGAGTGGAGAGGTTGTCAGCAGTAAGTTTGTGTTTACGTCAATGATTAATTTGCCCTTACCATCAGAACAATAACCCACAAAAAACGAATCCTGTCTGTGGAGCATACGCCTTCACTCGATCAGAATTTGCTCAATAATCCATCAGTATTGCAAATGCAAAAAAAAAAAAAACAGGAGTGGATCGAAAACAGAGATGATCCGTGAATGGAATATTTGCATGTCTTCTGTGTTTTGTACCCACTCCTGCTTTTGGCTACCAAATCATAAGCTAATTCTGATGGGACCATACAGGCCTTACAACTGCTACACAGACATGATCCGTTGTGCGTATAATTTTTCTTTCCTTCTGACAGATCAAAAGAAAGGTCAAATAAATGATTATGTCAGCCAGGCCGAAAGGCAAAATAGTGGCCCAGTAATAAAGTGGGGAGCGTGAAAACAACATTAAAATTCCACAGAGTAGACCTATGATATAGTGGTGAGGTGGAATCAGCATGAGGAAACCATAGAGAGACCCAATGACAGAGTCTGGAGGTAGCGGCAGCAGTAGGAGGCCACAGAGTGGCACAACGACAAAAGATTGTAGAGGTGGCAGCAGCATGAGGAGGCCACAGAGTAGCATGACAACAAAAGATTGTTGAGGTGGCAACAGCATGAGAAGGCCACAGAGTGGCACGAAGACAAAGTGTGGAGGTGTCATCAGCATGAGGAGGCCAGAGTAGCACGATGACGATACATTGTGTAGATGGCAGCAGCATGAGGAGGCCACAGAGTTCCACCAAGACAAAGTGTGGAGTTGGCCATCAGGTGGCACAATGACAAAATCTGGAGTTGGTAGCAGTATAATGAGGCCACTGAGTTGCACAATGACCGAGTCTGGAGTTGGCAGCAGCATGAGGAGGCCACAGTGTGGAACCACAAAAAAGTGTGGAGGTGACAGCTGTATGAAAAGGCCATCGAGGGGCATGACAACAAAAGATTATGGAGGTGGCAGCAGCATGAAAAGGCCACAGAGTAGCACAACAACATGAAATTGTGGAGGTGGGGGCAGCAGCAGTATGAGGAGGCCACTGAGTGATACAATGACAAAGTATTGAGTTGGCAGTGGCATGAGGAGGCCACAGAGTGGCACTACAAAAAAGTTTAAAGGGGTCAGCAGTATGAGAAAGCCACAAAGTAGCATGACGACGAGAGATTGTGGAAATGGTGGCAGCATGAGGAGGCCACAGAGTGGCACGAAGACAAAGTGTGGAGGTGTCAGCAGCCTGAGGAGACCAGAGTAGCATGACTTCAAGAGATTGTGGAGGTGGCAGCAGGTGGAGGCCACAGAGTGGCACCATGGCTAAGTGTGGAGTTGGCAGCAGTATAAGGAGGTCACTGAGTGGCCCAATGACAGAGAGTGGAGGTGGCAGCATGAGGAAGAGGCCACTGAGTGGCACAATGACCGAGTCTGTAGTTGGCAGCAGTATGATGAGGCCAACAAGTGGCACAATGACTGAGTCTGGAGGAGGTGGCAGTAAGAGGAGAACACAGAGTGGCCCAATGACAAAGTGTGGAGGTGGCAGCAGTATGAGGGATCCCCAAGTGGCACAATGACCAAGTCTGGAGGTGGCGGCAGCAAGAGTAGAGCACAGAGTTGACTAAGGACAGATTGTGGAGGTGGTAGAAGCATGAGGAGGCCACAGAGTAGCATGACAACAAGAGATTGTGGAGGTGGAAGCAGCATGAGGAGGCCAGAGTAGAATGATGACGAGAGATTGTGGAGGTGGCAGCGGCATGAGGGAGCCACAGAGTGGCCCAATGACAGAATGTGGAGGTGACGGCAGCAGCAGCATCAAGAGTCGGCCACCGAGTGGCACAATGACAGAGTCTGGAGTTGGTAGCAGTATGATGAGGCCTCTGAGTGGCACAATGACCAAGTCTGGAGTTGGCAGAAGTATGAAGAGGCCACTGAGGGGTACAATGTCCAAGTCTGGAGTTGGCAGCAGTATGAGGAGGCCACTAAGTGGTCACAATAACAAAGTCTAAAGTGGGCAGTAGCTTGAGGAGGCCACGGAATGGCACCAGGAAAAGTGGGAAGGTGTCAGCTGTATGAGAAGGCCACCGAGTGGCACAACAACAAAAGATTGTGGAGGTCGCAGCAGCATGAGGAGGCCATAGAGTAGCACAACGACAAGAGATTGTGGAGGTGGCGGCAGCTACATCAGGAGGAGGCCACAGAGTGGCACAATGACATAGTCTGGAGGTGACAGCAGTAGGAGGAGGCCACTAAGTGGCAAAAAGAAAGAGTCTGTAGTTGGCAGCATAATGAGGAGACTACAGAGTGGCCAAATGACAGAGTGTGGAGGTGGCGGCAGCAGCATCAGGAGTCGGCCACCGAATGGCACAATGACAGAGTCTGGAAGTGGCAGCAGTATGAGGAGTTCACCGAGTGGCATAACGACCGAGTATGGAGGTGGCGACAGCAAGAGTAGAACACAGAGTTTACCAAGGACAGATTGTGGAGGTGGTAGCAGCATGAGGAGGCCACAGAGAAGCATGACAACAAGAGATTGTGGAGGTAGAAGCAGCATGAGGAGGCCAGAGAAGCATGACGACAGGAGATTGTGGAGGTGGCAGCAGCATGAGGAAGCCACAGAGTGGCACCATGACAACGTGTGGAGTTGTCGGCAGTATGAGTAGTTCACTGAGTGGCCCAATGAGTGTGGAGGTGGCAGCAGCAAGCATAGAGCACAGAGTGGCCCAAGGACTGAGTATGGAGGTGGCAGCAGCACGAGGATACCATAGAGAAGATCAATGACAAAGTGTGGAGGTTCTGGCAGCAGCATAAAGTGGCAAGGTGACATAGTGTGGAGATGGCAGTAGCAGCAGCATTAGGAGGATATCACAGAGTATCAAGATGACATAGTGTGGAGATGGCAGTAGCAGCAGCAGGATCAGAATACCACAGAGTGGCAAGTTGACATAGTGTGGAGATGGCAGTAGTAGCAGCAGCAGAATCAGGATACCACATATGGTGACGCTGCATATTTTGATGCAGGGTTGTGGTGCCAATATTGGCAACCTGGCCACGCTTCACCTTCTGCCCACATATTCTACATATGGCCATGTTAACCTCCTCTGGTGGCTTAGCAAAAAACTGCCACACCACCGAGTAGGTGATTTTCCCCTCCAACAGTCCGCACTGACTGACTGCTACCGCCGCTGCTTCCATGAACCCCTGTACCACTACTTCCTGGGCAAGTAGGCTGCTGTATAGAAGGTGGTCTACCCCGGGCACGTTTGGCTCCCGATCTTCCACTGCTGCCACTCTGCTGACTCCCAGACATGCTTTAAACACATATAACCGCCGTAGTGAACTGAGATTATATTTTTCTTTTTGTACTGAAATAGGCCACTAAACGCTTTTGCCACAAATAAGTGCACCAGTGAAGTACGTATATTTTTTTCTTTCTATACTGAAATAGGCCACTAAACGCTTTTGCCACAAAAAAGTGCACCAGTGAAGTGCGTATACTTTTTCTTTCTGTACTAAAATAGGCCATTAAACGCTTTCACCACAAATAACTGCAACAGTGAAGTGCATATATTTTGATCTTTATGTACTGAAATAGACCACTAAATGCTTTCACCACAAATAAGCGCACCAGTGCAGTGCATATATATTTTTCCTTTCTGTACTGAAATAGACCACTAAACGCTTTTGCTAGAAATAAATGCACCAGTTTAATTTGTATATATTTTTCTTTCTATATTGAAATAGGCCACTAAAAGCTTTTGCCACTAAAAAGTGCACCAGTGAAGTGCGTATACTTTTTCTTTCTGTACTAAAATAGGCCATTAAATGCTTTCACCACAAATAACTGCAACAGTGAAGTGTGTACATATTTATCTTTCTGTACTGAAATAGGCCACTAAATGCTTTTGTCACAAATAAATGCACCAGCAAAGTTTGTATATATTTTTCTTTCTGTACTGAAATAGACCACTAAACGCTTTTAAGTGCACTAGTATAGTGAGTATATATTTTTTTGGTCTGAAATAGGCCACTAAATGCTTTAGCCACAAATAACTGCATATACAGTACAGCCACAATAAGTGCATATACAGTACAGACCAAAAGTTTAGATACACCTTCTCATTCAAAGAGTTTTCCTTATTTTTATGACTATGAAAATTGTAGATTCACACTGAAGGCATCAAAACTATGAATTAACACATGTGGAATTATATACATAACAAAAAAGTGTGAAACAACTGAAAATATGTCATATTCTAGGTTCTTCAAAGAAGCCACCTTTGATTACTGCTTTGCACACTCTTGGCATTCTCTTGATGAGCTTCAAGAGGTAGTCACCTGAAATGGTCTTCCAACAGTCTTGAAGGAGTTCCCAGAGATGCTTAGCACTTGTTGGCCCTTTTGCCTTCACTCTGCGGTCCAGCTCACCCAAAACCATCTTGATTGGGTACAGGTCCGGTGACTGTGGAGGCCAGGTCATCTGGCGCAGCACCCCATCATTCTCCTTTATGGTCAAATAGCCCTTAAAAAGCCTGGAGGTGTGTTTGGGGTCATTGTCCTGTTGAAAAATAAATGATGGTCTAACTAAACGCAAACCGGATGGAATAGCATGCCGCTGCAAGATGCTGTGGTAGCCATGCTGGTACAGTATACCTTAAATTTTGATTAAATCCCCAACAGTGTCACCAGCAAAGCACCCCCACACCATCACACCTCCTCCTCCATGTTTCCCGGTGGGAACCAGGCATGTAGAGTCCATCCGTTCACCTTTTCTGCGTCGCACAAAGACACGGTGGTTGGAACCAAAGATCTCAAATTTGGACTCACCGGACCAAAGCACAGATTTCCACTGGTCTAATGTCCATTCCTTGTGTTCTTTAGCCCAAACAAGTCTCTTCTGCTTGTTGCCTGTCCTTAGCAGTGGTTTCCTAGCAGATATTCTACCATGAAGGTTTGATTCACACAGTCTCCTCTTAACAGTTGTTCTAGAGATGTGTCTGCTGCTAGAACTCTGTGTGGCATTGACCTGGTCTTTAATTTGAGCTGCTTTTAACCTGCGACTTCTGAGGTTGGGGACTCGGATGAACTTATCCTCCACAGCAGAGGTGACTCTTGGTCTTCCTTTCCTGGGGCGGTCCGCATGTGAGCCAGTTTCTTTGTAGCGCTTGATGGTTTTTATGACTGCACTTGGGGACACTTTCAAAGTTTTCCCAATTTTTCGGACTGACTGACCTTCATTTCCTAAAGTAATGATGGCCACTCGTTTTTCTTTACTTAGCTGCTTTTTTCTTGCCATAATACAAATTTTAACAGTCTATTCAGTTGGACTATCAGCTGTATATCCACCTGACTTCTCCACAACGCAACTGATGGTCCCAACCCCATTTATAAGGCAAGAAATCCCACTTATTAAACCTGACAGGGCACACCTGTGAAGTGAAAACCATTTCAGGTGACTACCTCTTGAAGCTCATCAAGAAAATGCCAAGAGTGTGCAAAGCAGTAATCAAAGCAAAAGGTGGCTACTTTGAAGAACCTAGAATATGACATATTTTCAGTTGTTTCACACTTTGTTTGTTATGTATATAATTCCACATGTGTTAATTCATAGTTTTGATGTCTTCAGTGTGACTCTACAATTTTCATAGTCATGAAAATAAAGAAAACTCTTTGAATGAGAAGGTGTGTCCAAACTTTTGGTCTGTACTATATATATATATATATATATATATATATATAAAAAAGCTATTTATCTATCTAATATAATGAGTGGAAAGCACAGAGCACAGCAATGACGCTGCTGTCTCTCTCAGAACTCCATAAAACTACAGAAAATGGCTGCTGGGGAGGTTCTTATATAGTAAGGAGCAGGAAACTTTCCTATTGGTTGCTACTGATGTTGCTAAGCTCAGACAATTCTCGAAGTGCCGAAATTCGCAATTAATATTACTGATTCGAATATTCGCACCCAACACTACTTTCATCATCCATCCCATACATAGCGGAACAATTGCGTTTGTACTATGAGTACCTATACAACCTCAAAGAATCCACAGCATTGCCAGAAAACTACAAGGCCTTGGCCCAAGATTTCTTAGCTAAGGACCGGCTGCCATCTCTTTCCCCTCCCAGCTAGAATCCTTGAATGCTTCAATTTCTGAACTGGAACTGAGGAAACTGGTTCTTTCCCTCCCCTCTGGAAAGTCCTCAGACCCCAATGGGCTATAGAATAAATATTATAAACAATTCTGTACCCCCCTAGCTCCCTATTTACTAACTATGTTTTAAAATATTATGTCAGGCATCGTTTTCCTGCCAGACATGCTGATGGCATAAATAGTAACCCTTCCCAAGCCAGGCAAACCTACAGACTCTCCCAAAAATTTCAGACCCATTTGCCTACTCAATTCACACGTTAAAATATTTGCTAAATTTGGGGGCGGAGCCTGGCCTTTGATGCAGATGGCTGTGTGAAACCTCGGCTGCTCCATTCCTAAGCGATTATAACCATTTCTACAGAGGTGACCCACTCCAAAATGGTCAAGTACGGTAGAGAAAGCGGACCTGACCCCCTCAGACACACGAGAACCTAAAAGAGCCAACAAGCTATGCAGCGTTTCCTTAAAAAGAATGCCCTTCACTCACCAGGTGCGGGCCCTAAGATTATGGCGGCAGCAGCATGTACTGAGGAAGGAGGGGAATCTGATGTGGACAGCTCACAGGGGGAAATAGTGAAAACTCTTGAAAAAGCCATAAAGCCAGTACTGGCCGAACTGTCTGATATAAAATCGGAACTTACACAAATGGGGCACAGAGTGGAGACGCTGGAAACTGCGGCTCTGGAGCTGGTAACACACTCCACAGGAATGGTGGAATACCTTGACATGCATACTGCAGAGCTTAGTAGAGCTATGTTAATGATTGAGGACCAATAAAATCACAACAGAAGGCGAAACATTTGCATTAAAGGACTGCCAGAGTCCTGGGCCTCTGAGACGCTGCGCAAAGTAGCCATGGAAATATTTGCTGACTTACTAGGTCAGGAACCAGCTGCCTCGATAGCAATCAAACGTATACACAGGGCATTGAGACCCATACCGAAGCCAAACGAAAGACCCAGGGATGTGGTCTGTGGTTTGCTTTCCTTTGTGGACACTGCACGCATCATGTTTTCAGCTAGAGACAGAAGGCAGATTACATATGATGGCGTGGACATTGCACTATATCAAGATATTGCACCCTCCACGCTAGCTCAAAGGCGCATCATGAAACCTCTACTAGATGTGCTGAGGGCGCAAAAAATTCCATATATGTGGCTCTACCCCTTTGGCATCTCGATCCTGAAAAACGGGAGACGTATAGCGATCCACATCCCGGAAGATCTGGAGAAAGCTTGGGAGGCCATAGGAATCCATCCAATTGAATTCCCTTTGTGGATGCCGATAGTTCAGCCAGCAAACCTCCCGCAACTTACACAAGTGGAGCCTTGGAAGATGGTCCTGAGGGCAAAGTCCAGGACGAACAAGTCGGCACCCAGAGCACACTCTCCTCCACCCTGAAGATGGAACAAGGAGTTAAAAATCTCAGGATAACAGGACAGTCATATTTGTCCCCTGTTTTTCACCAAACCATGCGGTGATTACCCACATTGATGGTCTGGGCTTTGAACTCTGAGCCTTCACTTTACAGTTTCCCAGTTTTTATTACTAGTTTTGAAAATTGGTTCCAGTTTACTGCTGAAATGTCACGTGTACCTCCTGTATACGCTTTCAGCTGTCCTTCCTAATTGTATGTCTAGCTAGAAACAGACCCCTTCCCCTCCATTTTTTACATCCTATTTTAGGCTTAAGAATATCACTTCCTCATCTATATGAGGGTTTGTCCCTGCTTTGGCTTCCTCCTCCACTCTCCTTCCAACATTAATTCTGACATCAGAAGACTATTCCAAAATCCATCCCTGAATTATATGGATTTCTGCACAAATTGGTCATAAAATGTGATCTGATCTTCATCTAAGTCACAACAATAGACAATCACAGTCTGCTTAAACTAATAACGCACAAAGAATTAAATGTTACCATGTTTTTATTGAACACACCATGTAAACATTCACAATGTAGGTTGAAATAGTATGTGACCCCCTAGACTAATGACATCTCCAAGAGCTAATTTGAGTGAGGTTTCAGCCAACTCGAGTCCAATCAATGAGATAAGATTGGAGGTGTTGGTTACAGCTGCCCTGCCCTATAAAAAACACACACCAGTTCTGGGTTTGCTTTTCACAAGAACATTTGCCTGATGTGAATGATGCCTCACACAAAAGAGCTCTCAGAAGACCTACAATTAAGAATTGTTGACTTAGGGCTCTTTCACACTTGCGTTGTCCGGATCCAGCGTGTACTCTACTTGCCGGAATTACACGCCGGATCCGGAAAAATGCAAATGTACTGAAAGCATTTGAAGACGGATCCGTCTTCAAAATGCTTTCAGTGTTACTATGGCACCCAGGACGCTATTAAAGTCCTGGCTGTCATAGTAGGAGCGGGGAGCGGGGGAGCGGTATACTTACCATCCGTGCGGCTCCCGGGGCGCTCCAGAATGACGTCAGAGAGCCCCAGGCGCATGGATGACGTGCCATGCGATCACGTCATCCATGCGCCTGGGGCGCCCTGACGTCACTCTGGAGCGCCCCGGGAGCCGCACGGATGGTAAGTATGCTGCTCCCCCGCTCCCCGCTACACTTTACCATGGCTGCCAGGACTTTAGCGTCCCGGCAGCCATGGTAACCACTCTAAAAAAGCTAAACGTCGTATCCGGCAATACGCCGAAACGACGTTTAGCTTAAGGCCGGATCCGGATCAATGCCTTTCAATAGGCATTCATTCCGGATCCGGCCTTGCGGCAAGTCTTCAGTTTTTTTGGCCGGAGCAAAAAGCGCAGCATGCTGCAGTATTTTCTCCAGCCAAAAAAAGACATCCTGATGCATCCTGAACAGATTTCACTCCATTCAGAATGCATTAGGATAATTCTGATCAGGATTCTTCCGGCATAGAGTGTGAAAGAGCCCTTACATAAAGATGGAAAGGGTTAGAAAAGTATCTCCAAAAGCATTGCTGTTCATCAGTCCACGGTAAGACAAATTGTCTATAAATAGAGAAAGTTCAGCACTGCTGCTACTCTCCCTAGGAGTGTCTGACCTGTAACGATGACTGCAAGAGCACAGTGCAGACTGCTCAATGAGGTGAAGAAGAATCCTAGTGTCAGCTAAAGATTTACAAAAGTCTCTGGAATATGCTAATATCCCTGTTAGCGAATCTACAATACGTAAAACACTAAACAAGAATGGATTTCATGGGAGGATACCACAGAGTAAGCCACTGTTGTCCAAAAAAAAAAACATTGCACACCTTTACAGTTTGCACAAGAGCACCTTGATGTTCCACAGCAGTACTGGCAAAATATTCTGTGGACAGATGAAACCATAGTTGAGTTGTTTGAAAGAAACACACAACACTAGGTGTGGAGAAAAAGAGGCACAGCACACCAACATCAAAACCTCATCCCAACTGTGAAGTATGGTGGTGGGTCATCATGGTTTGGGCTGCTTTATTGTGTCAGGGCCTGGATGGATTGCTATTATTGAAGGAAAAATTAATTATCAAGACATTTTGCAGGAGGACTTAAGGCCATCTGTCCACCAGCTGAAGCTCAACAGAAGATGGGTGTTGCAACAGGACAACGACCCAAAGCATAGAAATAAATTAACAGAATGGCTTAAACAGAAGAAAATACTCCTTCTGGAGTGGCCCAGTCAGAGTCCTGACCTCAAGCTGATTGAGATGCTGTGGCATGACCTCAAGAAAGCGATTCACACCAGACATCCCAAGAATATTGCTGAACTGAAACAGTTCTGTAAAGAGGAATGGTCAAGAATTACTCCTGACCGTTATGCACATCTGATCTGCAACTACAGGAAACGTTTGGTTTAAGTTATTGCTGCCAAAGGAGGTTCAACCAATTATTAAATCCAAGGGTTCACATACTTTTTTCACCTGCACTGTGAATGTTTACATGGTGTGTTCAATAGAAACATAGTAACATTTAATTCTTTGTGCTTTATTAGTTTAAGCAGACTGTGATTGTCTATTGTTGTGACTTAGATGAAGATCAGATCACATTTTATGACCAATTTGTGCAGAAATTCATATCATTCCAAAGGGTTCACATATTTTTCTTGCAACTGTATATGACTTAGGGCTCGTTCACACAAATGTTTTTTGCGTGCTGTATACGAGCCGCATTTGGCGTTCCTTATATGGTCCGTATACTAAACCATTCATTTCAATGGGTCCGCAAAGGATGCGGACAGCACTCCGTGTGCAGTCCACATCTGTTGCTCCGTTCCGTGCCCTGCAAAAATTATGAAGCATGTCCTATTCTTGTCCATTTTGCGGACAAGACTAGGCATTTCTATAATGGACCTGCTGTTCCGTTCTGCAAATTGTGGCAGGCACACGGGCGGCATCCGTTTCTTGCGGATCCGCAATTTGCGGACTGCAAAAAACGGCATGGTCGTTTGAACGAGCCCTTAATGGCAGATAAATCCAGGTTCATCAAATCTCCTCCCATGGTGAAATGGGAATAAGACCTGCAGGGGACCTTTTCAGTGGAGGAGTGGGCCAATGCGGTCAGCTTTATGGTGTCCACTTTCAAATGTATTTCTCAGTATGAAGCAGGGATGAAAACCTTGCTCAGGTGATACTTCACCCCCCACAGACTGAGCCTTATATATCCGGGTACATCTGCTTGCTGCTTAAGAAACTGCAGGACAACCGGATCATTATATCATATTCTATGGTCCTGCACAAAGCTTGCTAACTACTGGCAACAAACCTTTGCTTTAGTTTCGCCTGCCTCTGGGATACAGATTACTCCCTCACCTTCCCTTGCGCTCTTATTTATAGGCATGGCTCCTATGGGTGTAGACAAATTATTGGCCATATCCTATTTTACACCAAGCTAATAATCACCAGGCATTGGAAATCTGTAGATCCCCCAGCCCTATCAGAGACCATTCAAGCACTAAACATCTCTTGAAGATATGAGAAACTGCTACCTGTCACCATGATTAATCCAGCCGTCAGAGATAGTACATGGGCTCCCTGAATGTTACATTCAGATTACTCTCCATGATACATAAAACCTGAATTACTCATGTTGCTGTCTTGCATGAGTGACCCCCTCCTCACAATTTTTTGGGGAGTTTTGGTGAGGTTTACTTTCATTTGTTCAAGATGTATGTGTCCTTCCTGCTAATGTGAATGCCAACAGGCAGAGGGACACACAGCGTACATCGGCCCTCAAGCCCTTGATTGTACGTCACATTATCATATGACTTATTATTGTCATTGTTCCATTATATGCTAATAAGGGCTATTGGCTTGTTTTGTACCTTTAGTATTTGAAAACTAATAAAGATTATTTCTAGTTATATCTACTGAGCTGTGTGGTGGGTCATTTTTTGCAGGAAAATCTGTAGTTTTTATTGATACCATTTTGGAGTGTGTGTTACTTTTTGATCACATTTTATGACATTTTTGCAGGTAGGAGAAGCAATGAAAAAAATTGCAATTTTTTTTCCAGCCATATTTGGCGTATTGAAAAATATTTTTATATTTTAATGTTATGGGCATTTTTGGATGTGGTGATGCCCATGATGTTTATATTTTTTGTTATTTATGTATTTAATTTCTACTTTCTGTGATTTAAATTTTTAATATGTTTTTTAAACTTTTTTTTTTACTTTTTTTACTTTTTTAATGGTTTTGTAGCTCGTGTTTGAGGATAGCTATTATTATTATTTTTTATTCAATATTACCACACTCCATACAGGAGCATGGTAATATGTGAATTGCTGATTTCTTATATTGGCTTGCCACCTGCTGGCCAAAATAAGAATTTCAGTTCCAATACCCTGGGTCTCTTCAGAGAGACCCAGCGTATTGAATTCAATTACCTGCATCCTCATGCTAGTAAGAAGGCCAGTTTTTAGGCTTTAATAATCGCGATTGGCTTAATTGCCGGTCACAGTAAATAGCACGGGTCTCTGCTGTTTGATGTGAGTGGGTACCATGTTCACCTATCGTTCCAGCACCGTACATGTTAAAACCCACTGCCATCCGTTTACCCATAGCCATATATGCAATGGTCATGGTGACATCCCTAATGCTGTCTTATGGAGCTTGAAAGCAGACCAAATCAAATGTGATGGCTGATTCAATAGAATTAAATTAATTTTGGGAAATTTGGTTAACTTTAATATGGGGTAATTTATCATGAGGGAATTTATTTTCTGCATTTTTTTTTCCATCTGCATGAAATTTATCAAATGCAGATGTGTCTTTAAAGGAAACCTGTCACTTTGAACATTGTGTTTAAGCTGAGGGCAGCATGTTATAGAGCAGGAGGAGCTGAGCAGATTGATATATATATATATATATATATATATATATATATATATATATATATACATTTATGGGAAAAGATAAATTAAAACTTCTTTAGGGAATCTGTCAGCCAGATATTGGACTATTATTTACAGTAATGCATGGTAGTAATGCAGATAAGGAGTCCAGATCACAATTTTTTATTTACCTACTCCCCCTAGTTCCCCTGCTGTCAGTGATGATGTTTTCACTGCCTGACCCTGTCAATCAAAATGGAAAGGGAACGGCAGCTGCAGAGAGAGCAGAGCCTCTAGGTGTAACAGCAATGCCCCTGTTGGTCCTAGAGGCTAATTTGCATATATTCCAACTTAATTTTTCTCAGCAATGCAGGCCCATATGAACATGGGACCAACACAGATGCCTTCAGCTGCCAAGTGCACATGCAACAGGTCAGCCAGTTTCATAGGTACAAATATGTTGACAGATGGCCATTAATACCTCAATTTAATTTAGTGTTAATTAGACTCATACATTTGATTGTTTGGGGTTTTGCAAGATATACATTTTTGTTCACTCTGTACTGTATATTAAATTGTAGTTATTTCACAAATTTTTAACTGCATTTAATCATTGTCAGTTTCTATTTGATCATCCTGTGCTTATATTGTAAATCCCCTTTTCTCAAGCTTATCTATTAACTGCAGCTATAATGATCAGTTATGCACCAACTATATAATTTACATACTTCCTTCCAAATTCCTTCTTCATAAAAAATGTGTTAACTTGTGATTGCAATAATGGTGGTAGCTATAATAGTGCATATACACCCTTTTAAAAGTATTTAGTGAGGACTTGTCATCTCTCCTGATGTGTCTGTGTTTGTAACAATATGCATTACACATGCTTGTGTTGTTCCTCTATTATTTCTATTTGAAGTTTATAAATTAATTGCCAACAGTATGCAATAAAGGTCCAAAAGGGTGTTGCCAGTTGTTCTCTACAGAGTTTAACACTATCCATACTGTGCTGTCAGACTCTTTTCAAAGTGTAACTGCTTACATATTTCTATGCAAAAACTTTAGCTTTATTGGTTTTGCATTTATTATTTTTATACTTATTTTTCTCTTGGTTTTGCACTTTTACAACTGAAAAACAAAGAAAACCAGAAGAAATTAAACTGTATAGCATTGTAAAAAAAAAAGGTGGTTGCCTTGCCCTAATAGAGGACCAGTGCCAGGAAGTTTTACCAATGCCCTGAACCTCCCTTGTGGCTCGGTCAAATCAGCCTCTACACCTTTGAAAACACTAAAACAGAGATAAAAAGCCAAATGAATATGTACAAATATATGAAAACATCAAATAAAACAACACAAGTGCATGGAAACTAAAATGACAACATATTCAAAGGTATATACACAATAAAATAGGAATTATTCACTATTAGAGAATTTATAACGTATCTGTGAGCAGTCAAATAAATAATGTATTGAACATAATGAAGGAGAGTCATTTTTGCAGAATACATTTGTTTTTTGTTTGTTTTTTTTTACAATTTTTGATATATACAGTACAGATCAAAAGTTTGGACACACCTTCTCATTCAAAGAGTTTTCTTTATTTTCATGACTATGAAAATTATAGATGCACACTGAAGGCATCAAAACTATGATTTAACAGTAGAGTTGAGCGAACACCTGGATGTTCGGGTTCGAGAAGTTCGGCCGAACATCCCGGAAATGTTCGGGTTCGGGATCCGAACCCGATCCGAACTTCGTCCCGAACCCGAACCCCATTGAAGTCAATGGGGACCCGAACTTTTCGGCACTAAAAAGGCTGTAAAACAGCCCAGGAAAGAGCTAGAGGGCTGCAAAAGGCAGCAACATGTAGGTAAATCCCCTGCAAACAAATGTGGATAGGGAAATGAATTAAAATAAAAATTAAATAAATAAAAATTAACCAAAATCAATTGGAGAGAGGTTCCATAGCAGAGAATCTGGCTTCCCGTCACCCACCACTGGAACAGTCCATTCTCAGATATTTAGGCCCCGGCACCCAGGCAGAGGAGAGAGGTCCCGTAACAGAGAATCTGTCTTCATGTCAGCAGAGAATTAGTCTGCATGTCATAGCAGAGAATGAGGCTTCACGTCAGCCACCACTGCAACAGTCCATTGGCATATATTTAGGCCCAGCACCCAGGCAGAGGAGGGAGGTCCCGTAACAGAGAATCTGTCTTCATGTCAGCAGAGAATTAGTCTGCATGTCATAGCAGAGAATGAGGCTTCACGTCAGCCACCACTGCAACAGTCCATTGGCATATATTTAGGCCCAGCACACACACAGGCAGAGGAGAGAGGTCCCGTAACAGAGAATCTGGCTTCATGTCAGCAGAGAATCAGTCTGCATGTCATAGCAGAGAATGAGGCTTCACGTCAGCCACCACTGCAACAGTCCATTGGCATATATTTAGGCCCAGCACACACACAGGCAGAGGAGAGAGGTCCCGTAACAGAGGATCTGGCTTCATGTCAGCAGAGAATCAGTCTGCATGTCATAGCAGAGAATCAGGCTTCACGTCAGCCACCACTGCAACAGTCCATTGTCATAAATTTAGGCCCAGCACCCAGGCAGAGGAGAGAGGTCCCGTAACAGACAATCTGGCTTCATGTCAGCAGAGAATTAGTCTGCATGTCATAGCAGAGAATGAGGCTTCACGTCAGCCACCACTGCAACAGTCCATTGGCATATATTTAGGCCTAGCACACAGGCAGAGGAGAGGTTCATTCAACTTTGGGTAGCCTCGCAATATAATGGTAAAATGAAAATAAAAATAGGATTGAATGAGGAAGTGCCCTGGAGTCCAATAATATATGGTTATGGGGAGGTAGTTAATGTCTAATGTGGACAAGGGACGGACAGGTCCTGTGGGATCCATGCCTGGTTCATTTTTATGAACGTCAGCTTGTCCACATTGGCTGTAGACAGGCGGCTGCGTTTGTCTGTAATGACGCCCCCTGCCGTGCTGAATACACGTTCAGACAAAACGCTGGCTGCCGGGCAGGCCAGCACCTCCAAGTCATAAAAGGCTAGCTCTGGCCACGTGGACAATTTAGAGACCCAGAAGTTGAATGGGGCCGAACCATCAGTCAGTACGTGGAGGGGTGTGCACACGTACTGTTCCACCATGTTAGTGAAATGTTGCCTCCTGCTAACACGTTGCGTATCAGGTGGTGGTGCAGTTAGCTGTGGCGTGTTGACAAAAGTTTTCCACATCTCTGCCATGCTAACCCTGCCCTCAGAGGAGCTGGCCGTGACACAGCTGCCTTGGCGACCTCTTGCTCCTCCTCTGCCTTGGCCTTGGGCTTCCACTTGTTCCCCTGTGACATTTGGGAATGCTCTCAGTAGCGCGTCTACCAACGTGCGCTTGTACTCGCGCATCTTCCTATCACGCTCCAGTGCAGGAAGTAAGGTGGGCACATTGTCTTTGTAGCGTGGATCCAGCAGGGTGGCAACCCAGTAGTCCGCACAGGTTAAAATGTGGGCAACTCTGCTGTCGTTGCGCAGGCACTGCAGCATGTAGTCGCTCATGTGTGCCAGGCTGCCCAGGGGTAAGGACAAGCTGTCCTCTGTGGGAGGCGTATCGTCATCGTCCTGCCTTTCCCCCCAGCCACGCACCAGTGATGGACCCGAGCTGCGTTGGGTGCCACCCCGCTGTGACCATGCTTCATCCTCATCCTCCTCCACCTCCTCCTCATCCTCGTCCTCCTCGTCCTCCAGTAGTGGGCCCTGGCTGGCCACATTTGTACCTGGCCTCTGCTGTTGCCAAAAACCTCCCTCTGAGTCACTTCGAAGAGACTGGCCTGAAAGTGCTAAAAATGACCCCTCTTCCTCCTCCTCCTCCTCCTCCTCCTGGGCCACCTCCTCTTCCATCATCGCCCTAAGTGTTTTCTCAAGGAGACATAGAAGTGGTATTGTAACGCTGATAACGGTGTCATCGCCACTGGCCATGTTGGTGGAGTACTCGAAACAGCGCAACAGGGCACACAGGTCTCGCATGGAGGCCCAGTCATTGGTGGTGAAGTGGTGCTGTTCTGTAGTGCGACTGACCCGTGCGTGCTGCAGCTGAAACTCCACTATGGCCTGCTGCTGCTCGCACAGTCTGTCCAGCATGTGCAAGGTGGAGTTCCACCTGGTGGGCACGTCGCATATGAGGCGGTGAGCGGGAAGGCCGAAGTTACGCTGTAGCGCAGACAGGCGAGCAGCAGCAGGATGTGAACGCCGGAAGCGCGAACAGACGGCCCGCACTTTATGCAGCAGCTCTGACATGTCGGGGTAGTTGTGAATGAACTTCTGCACCACCAAATTCAGCACATGCGCCAAGCAAGGGATGTGCGTCAAATTGGCTAGTCCCAGAGCTGCAACGAGATTTCGCCCATTATCACACACCACCAGGCCGGGCTTGAGGCTCACCGGCAGCAACCACTCGTCGGTCTGTTGTTCTATACCCCGCCACAACTCCTGTGCGGTGTGGGGCCTGTCCCCCAAACATATGAGTTTCAGAATGGCCTGCTGACGTTTACCCCGGGCTGTGCTGAAGTTGGTGGTGAAGGTGTGTGGCTGACTGGATGAGCAGGTGGAAGAAGAGGAGGAGGAAGCCGAGAAGGAGGAGGTGGCAACAGGAGGCAAAGAATGTTGCCCTGCGATCCTTGGCGGCGGAAGGACGTGCGCCAAACAGCTCTCCGCCTGGGGCCCAGCTGCCACTACATTTACCCAGTGTGCAGTGAGGGAGATATAGCGTCCCTGGCCGTGCTTACTGGTCCACGTATCTGTGGTTAGGTGGACCTTGCCACAGATGGCGTTGCGCAGTGCACACTTGATTTTATCGGATACTTGGTTGTGCAGGGAAGGCACGGCTCTCTTGGAGAAGTAGTGCCGGCTGGGAACAACATACTGTGGGACAGCAAGCGACATGAGCTGTTTGAAGCTGTCTGTGTCCACCAGCCTAAATGACAGCATTTCATAGGCCAGTAGTTTAGAAATGCTGGCATTCAGGGCCAGGGATCGAGGGTGGCTAGGTGGGAATTTACGCTTTCTATCAAATGTTTGTGAGATGGAGAGCTGAACGCTGGCGTGTGACATGGTTGAGACGCTTGGTGACGGAGGTGGTGGTGGTGGTGTTGGTGGTACATCCCCTGTTTGCTGGGCGGCAGGTGCCAACGTTCCTCCAGAGGCGGAGGAAAAAGCCGAGGCGGCAGCAGCAGAAGAGGTAGCAGGGGGAGCCTGAGTGACTTCCTTGGTTTTAAGGTGTTTACTCCACTGCATTTCATGCTTTGCATGCAGGTGCCTGGTCATGCAGGTTGTGCTCAGGTTCAGAACGTTAATGCCTCGCTTCAGGCTCTGATGGCACAGCGTGCAAACCACTCGGGTCTTGTCGTCAGCACATTGTTTGAAGAAGTGCCATGCCAGGGAACTCCTTGAAGCTGCCTTTGGGGTGCTCGGTCCCAGATGGCGGCGGTCAGTAGCAGGCGGAGTCTCTTGGCGGCGGGTGTTCTGCTTTTGCCCACTGCTCCCTCTTTTGCTACGCTGTTGGCTCGGTCTCACCACTGCCTCTTCCTCCGAACTGTGAAAGTCAGTGGCACGACCTTCATTCCATGTGGGGTCTAGGACCTCATCGTCCCCTGCATCGTCTTCCACCCAGTCTTGATCCCTGACCTCCTGTTCAGTCTGCACACTGCAGAAAGACGCAGCAGTTGGCACCTGTGTTTCGTCATCATCAGAGACATGCTGAGGTGGTATTCCCATGTCCTCATCATCAGGAAACATAAGTGGTTGTGCGTCAGTGCATTCTATGTCTTTCACCGCTGGGGAAGGGCTAGGTGGATGCCCTTGGGAAACCCTGCCAGCGGAGTCTTCAAACAGCATAAGAGACTGCTGCATAACTTGAGGCTGAGACAGTTTCCCTGGTATGCATGGGGGTGATGTGACAGACTGATGGGGTTGGTTTTCAGGCGCCATCTGTGCGCTTTCTGCAGAAGACTGGGTGGGAGATAATGTGAACGTGCTGGATCCACTGTCGGCCACCCAATTGACTAATGCCTGTACCTGCTCAGGCCTTACCATCCTTAGAACGGCATTGGGCCCCACCATATATCGCTGTAAATTCTGGCGGCTACTGGGACCTGAGGTAGTTGGTACACTAGGACGTGTGGATGTGGCAGAACGGCCACGTCCTCTCCCAGCACCAGAGGGTCCACTAACACCACCACGACCATGTCCACGTCCGCGTCCCTTACTAGATGTTTTTCTCATTGTTATGGTTCACCACAACAACAAATATATTATTTGGCCCAATGTATTGTATTCAAATTCAGCGGGATATAAATTTGAGGCCTAGTATTTAGGCGCTGGGTGACCGGTATGGATTTAGTGACAGAATTAGACTTGGAAATGCACAGAAGCGTGTGTGTGAAGTTATTCTGAATGACCCTATGTGCACCTTCAATATGATCTACCCTTTTAGGGATAGATTTCAAATAGCTCTAATATAGCAGAAACGACTAAATTATGAAATTGCTAAATTGGGAATTGTATTTCAACCCAGAACAAAAAATGTGCTTTGACGGACACTAAATAACTTTCCCAGCCACAACAGGACAGCGGTAACGAGAGATTTAGCGGGATATAAATTTGAGGCCTAGTATTTAGGCGCTGGGTGACAGGTATGGGTTTAGTGACAGAATTAGATTTGGAAATGCACAGTAGCGGGTGTGTGAAGTTATTCTGAATGACCCTATGTGCACCTTGAATATTATATACCCTTTTAGGGATAGATTTCAAATAGCTCTGATATAGCAGAAACCACTAAATTATGAAATTGCTAAATTGGGAATTGTATTTCAACCCAGAACAAGAAATGTGCTTGAACGGACACTAAATAACTCGCCCAGCTACAGCACTAGGGACAGATTTAGCGGGATATAAATTTGAGGCCTAGTATTTAGGCGCTGGGTGACAGGTATGGGTTTAGTGCCAGAATTAGACTTGGAAATACACAGTAGCGGGTGTGTGTGAAGTTATTCTGAATGACCCAATGTGCACCTTGAATATTATATACCCTTTTAGGGATAGATTTCAAATAGCTCTGATATAGCAGAAACCACTAAATTATGAAATTGCTAAATTGGGAATTGTATTTCAACCCAGAACAAGAAATGTGCTTGAACGGACACTAAATAACTCGCCCAGCTACAGCACTAGGGACAGATTTAGCGGGATATAAATTTGAGGCCTAGTATTTAGGCGCTGGGTGACAGGTATGGGTTTAGTGCCAGAATTAGACTTGGAAATACACAGTAGCGGGTGTGTGTGAAGTTATTCTGAATGACCCAATGTGCACCTTGAATATTATATACCCTTTTAGGGATAGATTTCAAATAGCTCTGATATAGCAGAAACCACTAAATTATGAAATTGCTAAATTGGGAATTGTATTTCAACCCAGAACAAGAAATGTGCTTGAACGGACACTAAATAACTCGCCCAGCTACAGCACTAAGGACAGATTTAGCGGGATATAAATTTGAGGCCTAGTATTTAGGCGCTGGGTGACAGGTATGGGTTTAGTGACAGAATTAGATTTGGAAATGCACAGTAGCGGGTGTGTGAAGTTATTCTGAATGACCCTATGTGCACCTTGAATATTATATACCCTTTTAGGGATAGATTTCAAATAGCTCTGATATAGCAGAAACCACTAAATTATGAAATTGCTAAATTGGGAATTGTATTTCAACCCAGAACAAGAAATGTGCTTGAACGGACACTAAATAACTCGCCCAGCTACAGCACTAGGGACAGATTTAGCGGGATATAAATTTGAGGCCTAGTATTTAGGCGCTGGGTGACAGGTATGGGTTTAGTGCCAGAATTAGACTTGGAAATACACAGTAGCGGGTGTGTGTGAAGTTATTCTGAATGACCCAATGTGCACCTTGAATATTATATACCCTTTTAGGGATAGATTTCAAATAGCTCTGATATAGCAGAAACCACTAAATTATGAAATTGCTAAATTGGGAATTGTATTTCAACCCAGAACAAGAAATGTGCTTGAACGGACACTAAATAACTCGCCCAGCTACAGCACTAAGGACAGATTTAGCGGGATATAAATTTGAGGCCTAGTATTTAGGCGCTGGGTGACAGGTATGGGTTTAGTGACAGAATTAGATTTGGAAATGCACAGTAGCGGGTGTGTGAAGTTATTCTGAATGACCCTATGTGCACCTTGAATATTATATACCCTTTTAGGGATAGATTTCAAATAGCTCTGATATAGCAGAAACCACTAAATTATGAAATTGCTAAATTGGGAATTGTATTTCAACCCAGAACAAGAAATGTGCTTGAACGGACACTAAATAACTCGCCCAGCTACAGCACTAGGGACAGATTTAGCGGGATATAAATTTGAGGCCTAGTATTTAGGCGCTGGGTGACAGGTATGGGTTTAGTGCCAGAATTAGACTTGGAAATACACAGTAGCGGGTGTGTGTGAAGTTATTCTGAATGACCCAATGTGCACCTTGAATATTATATACCCTTTTAGGGATAGATTTCAAATAGCTCTGATATAGCAGAAACCACTAAATTATGAAATTGCTAAATTGGGAATTGTATTTCAACCCAGAACAAGAAATGTGCTTGAACGGACACTAAATAACTCGCCCAGCTACAGCACTAGGGACAGATTTAGCGGGATATAAATTTGAGGCCTAGTATTTAGGCGCTGGGTGACAGGTATGGGTTTAGTGCCAGAATTAGACTTGGAAATACACAGTAGCGGGTGTGTGTGAAGTTATTCTGAATGACCCAATGTGCACCTTGAATATTATATACCCTTTTAGGGATAGATTTCAAATAGCTCTGATATAGCAGAAACCACTAAATTATGAAATTGCTAAATTGGGAATTGTATTTCAACCCAGAACAAGAAATGTGCTTGAACGGACACTAAATAACTCGCCCAGCTACAGCACTAAGGACAGATTTAGCGGGATATAAATTTGAGGCCTAGTATTTAGGCGCTGGATGACAGGTATGGGTTTAGTGACAGAATTAGATTTGGAAATGCACAGTAGCGGGTGTGTGAAGTTATTCTGAATGACCCTATGTGCACCTTGAATATTATATACCCTTTTAGGGATAGATTTCAAATAGCTCTGATATAGCAGAAACCACTAAATTATGAAATTGCTAAATTGGGAATTGTATTTCAACCCAGAACAAGAAATGTGCTTGAACGGACACTAAATAACTCGCCCAGCTACAGCACTAGGGACAGATTTAGCGGGATATAAATTTGAGGCCTAGTATTTAGGCGCTTGGTGACAGGTATGGGTTTAGTGCCAGAATTAGACTTGGAAATACACAGTAGCGGGTGTGTGTGAAGTTATTCTGAATGACCCAATGTGCACCTTGAATATTATATACCCTTTTAGGGATAGATTTCAAATAGCTCTGATATAGCAGAAACCACTAAATTATGAAATTGCTAAATTGGGAATTGTATTTCAACCCAGAACAAGAAATGTGCTTGAACGGACACTAAATAACTCGCCCAGCTACAGCACTAAGGACAGATTTAGCGGGATATAAATTTGAGGCCTAGTATTTAGGCGCTGGGTGACAGGTATGGGTTTAGTGACAGAATTAGATTTGGAAATGCACAGTAGCGGGTGTGTGAAGTTATTCTGAATGACCCCATGTGCACCTTGAATATTATATACCCTTTTAGGGATAGATTTCAAATAGCTCTGATATAGCAGAAACCACTAAATTATGAAATTGCTAAATTGGGAATTGTATTTCAACCCAGAACAAGAAATGTGCTTGAACGGACACTAAATAACTCGCCCAGCTACAGCACTAGGGACAGATTTAGCGGGATATAAATTTGAGGCCTAGTATTTAGGCGCTTGGTGACAGGTATGGGTTTAGTGCCAGAATTAGACTTGGAAATACACAGTAGCGGGTGTGTGTGAAGTTATTCTGAATGACCCAATGTGCACCTTGAATATTATATACCCTTTTAGGGATAGATTTCAAATAGCTCTGATATAGCAGAAACCACTAAATTATGAAATTGCTAAATTGGGAATTGTATTTCAACCCAGAACAAGAAATGTGCTTGAACGGACACTAAATAACTCGCCCAGCTACAGCACTAAGGACAGATTTAGCGGGATATAAATTTGAGGCCTAGTATTTAGGCGCTGGGTGACAGGTATGGGTTTAGTGACAGAATTAGATTTGGAAATGCACAGTAGCGGGTGTGTGAAGTTATTCTGAATGACCCTATGTGCACCTTGAATATTATATACCCTTTTAGGGATAGATTTCAAATAGCTCTGATATAGCAGAAACCACTAAATTATGAAATTGCTAAATTGGGAATTGTATTTCAACCCAGAACAAGAAATGTGCTTGAACGGACACTAAATAACTCGCCCAGCTACAGCACTAGGGACAGATTTAGCGGGATATAAATTTGAGGCCTAGTATTTAGGCGCTGGGTGACAGGTATGGGTTTAGTGCCAGAATTAGACTTGGAAATACACAGTAGCGGGTGTGTGTGAAGTTATTCTGAATGACCCAATGTGCACCTTGAATATTATATACCCTTTTAGGGATAGATTTCAAATAGCTCTGATATAGCAGAAACCACTAAATTATGAAATTGCTAAATTGGGAATTGTATTTCAACCCAGAACAAGAAATGTGCTTGAACGGACACTAAATAACTCGCCCAGCTACAGCACTAGGGACAGATTTAGCGGGATATAAATTTGAGGCCTAGTATTTAGGCGCTGGGTGACAGGTATGGGTTTAGTGCCAGAATTAGACTTGGAAATACACAGTAGCGGGTGTGTGTGAAGTTATTCTGAATGACCCAATGTGCACCTTGAATATTATATACCCTTTTAGGGATAGATTTCAAATAGCTCTGATATAGCAGAAACCACTAAATTATGAAATTGCTAAATTGGGAATTGTATTTCAACCCAGAACAAGAAATGTGCTTGAACGGACACTAAATAACTCGCCCAGCTACAGCACTAAGGACAGATTTAGCGGGATATAAATTTGAGGCCTAGTATTTAGGCGCTGGGTGACAGGTATGGGTTTAGTGACAGAATTAGATTTGGAAATGCACAGTAGCGGGTGTGTGAAGTTATTCTGAATGACCCTATGTGCACCTTGAATATTATATACCCTTTTAGGGATAGATTTCAAATAGCTCTGATATAGCAGAAACCACTAAATTATGAAATTGCTAAATTGGGAATTGTATTTCAACCCAGAACAAGAAATGTGCTTGAACGGACACTAAATAACTCGCCCAGCTACAGCACTAGGGACAGATTTAGCGGGATATAAATTTGAGGCCTAGTATTTAGGCGCTTGGTGACAGGTATGGGTTTAGTGCCAGAATTAGACTTGGAAATACACAGTAGCGGGTGTGTGTGAAGTTATTCTGAATGACCCAATGTGCACCTTGAATATTATATACCCTTTTAGGGATAGATTTCAAATAGCTCTGATATAGCAGAAACCACTAAATTATGAAATTGCTAAATTGGGAATTGTATTTCAACCCAGAACAAGAAATGTGCTTGAACGGACACTAAATAACTCGCCCAGCTACAGCACTAAGGACAGATTTAGCGGGATATAAATTTGAGGCCTAGTATTTAGGCGCTGGGTGACAGGTATGGGTTTAGTGACAGAATTAGATTTGGAAATGCACAGTAGCGGGTGTGTGAAGTTATTCTGAATGACCCTATGTGCACCTTGAATATTATATACCCTTTTAGGGATAGATTTCAAATAGCTCTGATATAGCAGAAACCACTAAATTATGAAATTGCTAAATTGGGAATTGTATTTCAACCCAGAACAAGAAATGTGCTTGAACGGACACTAAATAACTCGCCCAGCTACAGCACTAGGGACAGATTTAGCGGGATATAAATTTGAGGCCTAGTATTTAGGCGCTTGGTGACAGGTATGGGTTTAGTGCCAGAATTAGACTTGGAAATACACAGTAGCGGGTGTGTGTGAAGTTATTCTGAATGACCCAATGTGCACCTTGAATATTATATACCCTTTTAGGGATAGATTTCAAATAGCTCTGATATAGCAGAAACCACTAAATTATGAAATTGCTAAATTGGGAATTGTATTTCAACCCAGAACAAGAAATGTGCTTGAACGGACACTAAATAACTCGCCCAGCTACAGCACTAAGGACAGATTTAGCGGGATATAAATTTGAGGCCTAGTATTTAGGCGCTGGGTGACAGGTATGGGTTTAGTGACAGAATTAGATTTGGAAATGCACAGTAGCGGGTGTGTGAAGTTATTCTGAATGACCCTATGTGCACCTTGAATATTATATACCCTTTTAGGGATAGATTTCAAATAGCTCTGATATAGCAGAAACCACTAAATTATGAAATTGCTAAATTGGGAATTGTATTTCAACCCAGAACAAGAAATGTGCTTGAACGGACACTAAATAACTCGCCCAGCTACAGCACTAGGGACAGATTTAGCGGGATATAAATTTGAGGCCTAGTATTTAGGCGCTGGGTGACAGGTATGGGTTTAGTGCCAGAATTAGACTTGGAAATACACAGTAGCGGGTGTGTGTGAAGTTATTCTGAATGACCCAATGTGCACCTTGAATATTATATACCCTTTTAGGGATAGATTTCAAATAGCTCTGATATAGCAGAAACCACTAAATTATGAAATTGCTAAATTGGGAATTGTATTTCAACCCAGAACAAGAAATGTGCTTGAACGGACACTAAATAACTCGCCCAGCTACAGCACTAGGGACAGATTTAGCGGGATATAAATTTGAGGCCTAGTATTTAGGCGCTGGGTGACAGGTATGGGTTTAGTGCCAGAATTAGACTTGGAAATACACAGTAGCGGGTGTGTGTGAAGTTATTCTGAATGACCCAATGTGCACCTTGAATATTATATACCCTTTTAGGGATAGATTTCAAATAGCTCTGATATAGCAGAAACCACTAAATTATGAAATTGCTAAATTGGGAATTGTATTTCAACCCAGAACAAGAAATGTGCTTGAACGGACACTAAATAACTCGCCCAGCTACAGCACTAAGGACAGATTTAGCGGGATATAAATTTGAGGCCTAGTATTTAGGCGCTGGGTGACAGGTATGGGTTTAGTGCCAGAATTAGACTTGGAAATACACAGTAGCGGGTGTGTGTGAAGTTATTCTGAATGACCCAATGTGCACCTTGAATATTATATACCCTTTTAGGGATAGATTTCAAATAGCTCTGATATAGCAGAAACCACTAAATTATGAAATTGCTAAATTGGGAATTGTATTTCAACCCAGAACAAGAAATGTGCTTGAACGGACACTAAATAACTCGCCCAGCTACAGCACTAAGGACAGATTTAGCGGGATATAAATTTGAGGCCTAGTATTTAGGCGCTGGGTGACAGGTATGGGTTTAGTGACAGAATTAGATTTGGAAATGCACAGTAGCGGGTGTGTGAAGTTATTCTGAATGACCCTATGTGCACCTTGAATATTATATACCCTTTTAGGGATAGATTTCAAATAGCTCTGATATAGCAGAAACCACTAAATTATGAAATTGCTAAATTGGGAATTGTATTTCAACCCAGAACAAGAAATGTGCTTGAACGGACACTAAATAACTCGCCCAGCTACAGCACTAGGGACAGATTTAGCGGGATATAAATTTGAGGCCTAGTATTTAGGCGCTGGGTGACAGGTATGGGTTTAGTGCCAGAATTAGACTTGGAAATACACAGTAGCGGGTGTGTGTGAAGTTATTCTGAATGACCCAATGTGCACCTTGAATATTATATACCCTTTTAGGGATAGATTTCAAATAGCTCTGATATAGCAGAAACCACTAAATTATGAAATTGCTAAATTGGGAATTGTATTTCAACCCAGAACAAGAAATGTGCTTGAACGGACACTAAATAACTCGCCCAGCTACAGCACTAAGGACAGATTTAGCGGGATATAAATTTGAGGCCTAGTATTTAGGCGCTGGGTGACCGGTATGGATTTAGTGACAGAATTAGACTGGGATATGGCCAAAAAATAAACAGACTATTGCTGGTTAAATGCACTTGGTGTGACAGCTTCACCCTGATGTAGGCTTTAGCCAAAAAACAACCACACCATTGAGGGTTAAATGCACTTGGTGACAGGCGCAGCTTGCCCCTGATTTAGTATATGGCCAAAAAATGAACAGACTATTGCTGGTTAAATGCACTTGGTGTGACAGCTTCACCCTGATGTAGGCTTTAGCCAAAAAACAACCACACCATTGAGGGTTAAATGCACTTGGTGACAGGCGCAGCTTGCCCCTGATTTTGTATATGGCCAAAAAATGAACAGACTATTCCTGGTTAAATGCACTTGGTGTGACAGCTTCACCCTGATGTAGGCTTTAGCCAAAAAACAACCACACCATTGAGGGTTAAATGCTGGCGCACCACAAGACACAAAATGGCCGCCGATCACCCCAGAAAAATGTGACTGACAAACGGTCTGGGCAGCCTAAAAACAGTGAGCAATTGAGGATCAGCAGCTCAATGATCCACAGCTGCAGATCGATCAGTTAATCAAGTCCTTTGGAGGAGTTAATCTGCCTAATCTCGCCCTACTGTCGCAGCCGCAACCTCTCCCTACGCTAATCAGAGCAGAGTGACGGGCGGCGCTATGTGACTCCAGCTTAAATAGAGGCTGGGTCACATGGTGCTCTGGCCAATCACAGCCATGCCAATAGTAGGCATGGCTGTGATGGCCTCTTGGGGCAAGTAGTATGACGCTTGTTGATTGGCTGCTTTGCAGCCTTTCAAAAAGCGCCAAGAAAGCGTCACAAAAGCGCGAAGAAAGCGACGAACACCGAACCCGAACCCGGACTTTTACGAAAATGTCCGGGTTCGGGTCCGTGTCACGGACACCCCAAAATTCGGTACGAACCCGAACTATACAGTTCGAGTTCGCTCATCCCTATTTAACAGATATGGAATTTTGTACATAACAAAAAAGTGTGAAACAACTGAAAATATGTAATATTCTAGGTTCTTCAAAGTAGCCACCTTTTGCTTTGATTACTGCTTTGCACACTCTTGGCATTCTCTTGATGAGCTTCAAGAGGTAGTCACCTGAAATGGTTTTCACTTCACAGGTGTGCCCTGTCAGGTTTAATAAGTGGGATTATAAATGTGCCTTATAAATGGGGTTGGGACCATCAATAGCGTTGTGCAGAAGTCAGGTGGATACACAGCTGATAGTCCTACTGAATAGACTGTTAGCTGCTTTTTTCTTGCCATAATTCAACATGTGTTAATTCATAGTTTTCATGCCTTCAGTGTGAATCTACAATTTTCATAGTCATGAAAATAAAGAAAACTTTTTGAATGAGAAGGTGTGTCCAAACTTTTGAAGTGTACTGTATATATATTTTATTATTATTATTTTTTTTATTATTTTTCACATAACTTCATCTTTTACATACAATAGAATCATATAATAATATATTAATACAATAAAGTAAATTTAAATGATCCAGATAATAAATTAGGGGAAAATGATAAAATGTTGATATCGTATACAAGATTTAACTAAAGAATGAAATGTATTAGCTTTTATATATTTCTCTTATTTCTTTATATTTATACCTTTGTCTTTTTAGTGATATATACTTTTGTCAATCCATTCCTACTTTGCCTCTCATTTTGTCAATCTGTCAAATTTTTTCTAATTAATCCATGAACTATTTGTATATTTTACTCACTTATATATCGTTGACATATTCTGCAGCACTTTACAGACATTATCATCACTTGCTGTCCCCAACCGTGCACATAATATAAGTTCCGTATTAGTACAGTATGTATTTAGAGTGCGGTAGAAAGTGGAGTACTCTTAAGCCTACACGGGGAGAATATACAAACGCCATGCAGAAGATGTTGTTGGTTGGATTCAAACCTAGGACCTCAGCTCTAGCAAGGCACCAGTGCTAACCACTGAGCCACTGTTATGCCCACCACTGACTAATCCTATTAGAGATGAGCAAATTTTTTGAAAAAATTTAGTTTGATTCAAATTTATTCGTGGAAAATCGTTATTTCCTGGTTGCAGAGAGCCTTTATAGTAGTGTAGTACACTGTGCCTTGCAGTAACACGCATAGGGAGTCTGCTGTGGTAGTGAAATAATGACATGCAGATGACAGGCATCACTCTTAGAATCACTGCAAACTTCACTTATTTGGGCAGTCACGGGCCAAAACTGACCATATAACTCAACTATGAACTCAGCCTTACAGGTTGTTAGCGCCAAGAAGAAGCACACTGCTTATACAACGTCGTCAGATGATTCCACATAGATGTCTACAGAACCTGTTCTATTAAATGCTTATACAAGTCGAGCCCCACGACAGAGTGGAGAGGGTGTCAGCAGTACATTTGTGTTGATATCACTGATTATTTTTCCCTTCCTCTGATCCATCAGAACAATAAGCCCCAAAAAACGGATCCTGTCTGTTGAGCATCCACCATCACTCGGACAGCATTTGGTCAGTAATCCGTCAGTATTGCTAATGCCCCCCCAAAAAAACAATAGTGGCTCTAAAACAGAGATGACAGAGTCAATAGTTGGGCTGCTGGTCAAGACACGACCGCTAGATGACACCGGGAGCTCAGGCCTCTCGCTTCGGCTCCTGCTGCCACGCCCCTTATTCTGCTGCAACATGTGCCTGTGCCATAAACATTCATGCCTCTGCCCCTCCCCTGTGCAGCGCCTGGGACTTCTCTGTCTGACATACTGTTAGATCAAATAAATAAATAAAAAGGAAATTAAAACACCCCCAAAAAGTCTGCAATTTTCTCACTTCACCAAATAACGGCTAATAAGCCATTTTTCTCCACTAATACACACAAAAAAAGTGCTTTAGAACAGGGATGCTCAACTTGCGGCCCTCCAGCTGTTGTAAAACTACAGCTCCCCCCATGCCCTTATGTAAGCTTATAGCTGTAGGCTGTCTGGGAATGATGGGAGTTGTCGTTTTCTAACAGCTGGAGTGCCGCAGGTTGAGCATGCCTGCTTTAGAACATATAACTGCACAGCTGAATGGCAAATAGGCCTTTATTTTTTTCCTACTTATACACGCCACAGAAGGCTTTACAACATATAACTGCACCGCTGAACAGCAAATATATTTTTATTTTGCCACCATTACATGACAAAAAGAGCTTTAGAAGATATAACTGCACCGCTAAACACCAAATATATATTTGTTTGCCACTAATACATGCCACAAAAGGCTTTAGGACATATGACTGAACAGCAAATATATTTTTCTTTTGCCACTAATACACACCACAATAGGCTTTAGAACATACAGTAAAACGGAACCGCTGAACGGCAAATATATTTTACTTTTGCCACTAATACACGCCACAAAAGGGCTTTAGAACATATAACTGCACCACTGAATGGCAAATATATTTTTCTTTTGCCACTAATACACACCAAAAAGGGCTTTAATTTTTCACACTTCACCACACAACAGCTAATAATCAATTTTTTCCCACTAAAAGCCAAAAAATGCTTTAGAACATATAACTGCACCGCACAAGGGCAAATAAGACATAGAAATATTTCCTTGAATAAACCCTGTTAATACCTGTATCAAACAGCACTTGCACCCAAATAAGCACAGTTAGCTGGAATTACAGAGCTGTATAATGGCAATTTGGGTCCCCAGTCAGTGTAGCAAAGTGCAACAGGATTGTTCCTATTACCCAGGCTGTAACCTCCCCTAATGAACCATGTTCTACATAAATGCTGTGGAATGATTTCTCCCTATCCTTTCCCTACACCTTGAATAATCTTTTCCTGAACTTGTAAATCATTTTTACAATTAAGTTTTTTTCTAGCACTGTCCCTAGCACCGGCTGACGTCTCTCCCTACACTAAGTACACTGGAAAATGGCAGAATCCAAGACGACCGAGGCTATTTATAGGGCTATGACATTACAGGGCTGGCTGCTGATTGGCTGCATGCATGGCATTATGGGTGATCCCGCCTTCCCAGAGTTTGAAGGTGCAAATCGAATTTTCCCTGAAATTCGAATCGAATTCCACTTCGTCATCTTTGATTTGCTCATCTCTAAACCCTATATAAAGAAAAAAGAGAAACACTGCCATATCTATTCCATTGAGGAAGGTGTTGAGAAAACACCAAAATGTGCCTGGGTGACATATATGGAAATTGTATTAGTTCTTGTACCCGCCAAACCAAGATATTGCTAATATAGCAAACATTGGGAGGAGGATATTGTTTAAATGTGTGAGTCACAGGAGCATGCTAGAACTGTACAAGACCAGGAAGGCTCAGAACACAAGGTATAATTTTTTTACTTTTTAATTTCACCAGGAATATTTTGTTATTATATGACTATAATTTCTGCATTGGCTCTGCAACATTTACAATTATCTTTAATGCAGGATTGACAATATTACTTATATCATGTTTTTTTCAAATTCTTTGGATGATTTACTGTTATTGATAATTACATATAGTCATGAGCAAAGGTCTCAAAAATTAGATTCGACTACTTCACCAAATTTCACCCAAAAATTTGCTTTGTGACAAATTACTTCATCACGCAGCACATTTCTTTATGAGTAACAGGCCCAATGATGAGGAATGAGGGTTGTGCCGCCCCCCCTCCCCCATCATTGAACCCCTCAGATGCCCCATTCATTGCTGATCATGGCATCTGAGATTAATCTGAACCTCCATCAGAGGTTAATCTGTTAAAAAACAAATATAATAGTCATCTTGATTGAAGATCCAGCCTGAAATCTCGTGTGGTGCCTAATGACAGGATTTTGCACAGGGATTTTCAATCAAGATGGCCGCGGCAGACTATTCGCATGCAAATGAGTGAAGTACCGTAAGTATGAATTTTTTTTACTGCTATTTAAGGGAAAATGTATTTGTTACCACGAAGCACGAGGAAATCCGGCTTTGCAGCAAATTTTTCCTGCAATTCGGATCGAAGTCCACTTCAGGAAAATCTAATCGCTCAACACTAATTACACTGTCAGACCCATAAATCAGTAATGGTCAATTTAATTTATTGTCTATCACATTTTATTTTATTATTGTCTATCATATTATATTAACCTCTTTGTATTTCTGGACCTTTTTCTAAATAAGTGTATTTTTCTATATTACTATAATTTACCTATCAATATATTGCTTGACTGGATAGAGTGCCGGCTTTAATACCCATTTATTGACTCACTCTGTTCTCTTTGTTTTTTTCAGATAGCCAATTAGCTTGAGCACCCAGGCTATCCATATTCAAAAATCGCTACCAAGTGCAAATATATTTAGACTTGTGCTCATATAGAAAAATGCAAGCTTTGTTTATTCTTAGATCTTTTTCTGCAAAAAAATTTAAAACCGAAAAATATTTTTACCCGCTGTAAATGAGTATAGGTCACAAAGGTAAATTACTTAATGCCTCTTTGTTCAATTAATCACCTGAGATTAATCACTTCAAAAGATTCCTCCAGACTCAGTGATTAATGGCCCATTTATTATATTCAATGGAGGCGATTAGTCGCTTTATGTTCATGCTAAGAGTATGTGATTAAACTGGGCCACAAAACGATCAAAGGAGATGATCTCTGCACACAGAGATTAAAAATTACCAAGCAGCATGTATAATTGAATCCAATGTGTTGAAAATGGGGCGTTTGCTCTTAGGAGATTAATCTCATGCGATTGAGCAATTAAAAATCCCCCATGTACAAATGCTAGCACAAGTCTTGGTATGTGGGAGAAGTAAACTTGTGTTTCTATCACTCCTTAATCTGAAATATTCGTTCCCCCATTAATATATTCAATGCCTTCATGTCACATGCCCGGCAAAGATACATTTGCTTTGATGCAACATTGTGATACAGATCTACGAATGGTTTTAATTACTGACTGTTTATATAGGACACTCTGAAGTCTGAAAAGTCAAAGTTAACTCCTTGGCAAAGATCCAGAGCTATTTCCAACATTGACAATGAATATAGAATTATCTCAAATGATATTGAAAAATTAGATTCATTCACTGCTGTGATAACTGATCTTCCAATCTGTCTCAAAGCCTAAGCAGCTGGTGTGGAAATAAAATGTGATTTAAAAAGAAAGAGAGAGAGAAATGGAGCTTGTGTCTGGCAGAGAACGGTCATTAATGAGGGTTCGAGGCAGGTGTGCGCACAGATTAACTCTTTACTTGACAGAGGTATAAAAAATATTTTACAATTATAGATTATAAATTACAATCTATTTCATAGTATGCATTTTTTTAGCGGGCAAATTGCATTCCATTGTGCTTTTGCATGGAAATCATAAAGGCCTCATCAAGAACTTAAATTATTTTTACAGTAAAATAATAACCACATAGTGTATTAATAATATTGCCACTAGTGTTGAGCGAAGCAAAGCATTCAAAGAGTTATTCTGTCTGAAGTATAGTAAAATATTTCCTTCAACTTCTTGGTAACAAATCAGTCTTTCTTGAAATGGCAGCTGCACATGTTAGAAAGCGAAAGTAAAAAGCTCAGGAACATAAAACCATCCTCATCTTTTGCTAGCTTTACTTCTTCCAAATCAAAATTCAAAGTCTCCATATCCTAGAAAAGACAGCAAGATGCAGAGAGTAGGAGCTAGATGTTCCTGATAACATATTCTCATCTACAGGTCCTTCTAAAAAAATTAGCATATTGTGATAAAGTTCATTATTTTCTGTAATGTACTGATAAACATTAGACTTTCATATATTTTAGATTCATTACACACAACTGAAATAGTTCAAGCCTTTCATTGTTTTAATATTGATGATTTTGGCATACAGCTCATGAAAACCCCAAATTCCTATCTCAAAAAATTAGCATATCATGAAAAGGTTCTCTAAACAAGCTATTAACCTGAATCAACTAATTAACTCTAAACACCTGCAAAAGATTCCTGAGGCTTTTAAAAACTCCCAGCCTGGTTCATTACTAAAAACCGCAATCATGGGTAAGACTGCCGACCTGACTGCTGTCCAGAAGGCCATCATTGACACCCTCAAGCAAGAGGGTAAGACACAGAAAGAAATTTTTGAACCAATAGGTTGTTCCCAGAGTGCTGTATCAAGGCACCTCAGTGGGAAGTCTGTGGGAAGGAAAAAGTGTGGCAGAAAACGCTGCACAACGAGAAGAGGTGACCGGACCCTGAGGAATATTGTGGAGAAGGACCGATTCCAGACCTTGGGGGACCTGCGGAAGCAGTGGACTGAGTCTGGAGTAGAAACATCCAGAGCCACCGTGTACAGGCGTGTGCAGGAAATGGGCTATAGGTGCCGCATTCCCCAGGTCAAGCCACTTTTGAACCAGAAACAGCAGCAGAAGCGCCTGACCTGGGCTACAGAGAAGCAGCACTGGACTGTTGCTCAGTGGTCCGAAGTAATTTTTTCGGATGAAAGCAAATTTTGCATGTCATTCGGAAATCAAGGTGCCAGAGTCTGGAGGAAAACTGGGGAGAGGGAAATGCCAAAATGCCTGAAGTCCAGTGTCAAGTACCCACAGTCAGTGATGGTCTGGGGTGCCATGTCAGCTGCTGGTGTTGGTCCACTGTGTTTTATCAAGGGCAGGGTCAATGCAGCTAGCTATCAGGAGAATTTGGAGAACTTCATGCTTCCATCTGCTGAAAAGCTTTATGGAGATGAAGATTTCATTTTTCAGCACGACCTGGCACCTGCTCACAGTGCCAAAACCACTGGTAAATGGTTTACTGACTATTGTATTACTGTGCTCAATTGGCCTGCCAACTCTCCTGACCTGAACCCCATAGAGAATCTGTGGGATATTGGGAAGAGAAAGTTGAGAGACGCAAGACCCAACACTCTGGATGAGCTTAAGGCCGCTATCGAAGCATCCTGGGCCTCCATAACACCTCAGCAGTGCCACAGGCTGATTGCCTCCATGCCACGCCGCATTGAAGCAGTCATTTCTGCAAAAGGATTCCCGACCAAGTATTGAGAGCATAACTGAACATAATTATTTGAAGGTTGACTTTTTTTGTATTAAAAACACTTTTCTTTTATTGGTCGGATAAAATATGCTAATTTTTTTAGATTGGTAGATAGGTTTTTATGAACATACAGCCAAAATCATCAATATTAAAACAATAAAAGGCTTGAACTACTTCAGTTGTGTTTAATGAATCTAAAATATATGAAAGTCTAATGTTTATCAGTACATTACAGAAAATAATGAACTTTATCACAATACAGGACTCCCACCTGTAGCGCAGGAGAGCGCTGGGGTTTGTAAGGGATCGTCTACTCTTAGGTGGTCGCCATCACAGACTTCCTTACAGACCACAGGATTTAGGGGTCAAACTGTACTTTATTGTGGCACGTCAGCAAAACAAACAAAGAAATCATAAACCTCAGCCGTCTGGCCACTGACTACACAGTATAATCAGCCTCTCTAGCGGGATCTGGGTCTACCACCCAGATCCCCAAAACACAGCAGTACTTACCCCACAGAGGGTTCCAGCTCCTACAGGCCTGTTCCTTCATCAGACTGGGAGCCCTGATTGAGGAGCTCAGCTCACATTTATCTGAACTCCTCAGCTGGCTGACAATTACATTCATTACCAGCCTAACTGCTGCAGACAGTGGGAAAAAACTATTTTCCCAGCCATTCTTTTTCTCACCCAGCTTCCTCTGGGTGAGATACACCATTTTAATGGCCCTCATATGGCCTCTGGCAGCTCCACTGTCACATATCCCGCCCCCCTGATAAAGGCCATAGGACTTTTCACATTACCTAAACCCCCTCCCGTGTCAAAACTCCTACGTTGGGAAACATCTGGGGTCACCTCAGCAGTAAACATTACATGTACATCACCTTCCAGAGGTGTACAAGACACTTGCTCAGACATGGACTTAATCCTCCATTTGCTTACTAGCCTCACACGTACATTGATTTTGTGATTTTTCTTGTTACATACAGTGCTGCCCATAATTATTCATATCCCTGGCAAATTTGGACTTAAAGTTACTTTTATTCAACCAGCAAATACTTTTTTGATGGGAAATGACATAGGTGTCTCCCAAAAGATAAGATGATGTACAAGAGGCATTATTGTGATAAAAAAAAAAAAAAAAAACATTTCTCAGCTTTTATTTACATTTGAGCAAAAAATACAAGATGTTCCGCACTGTTGAAAATCTCAGAGGACGTGGTCGGAAGCCAAAAGTGACACCTGTGCTGGCCAGGAGGATAGTTAGATATCTGGGCTCTGCTGGTGGCAATGTCTCAATGCAGACAATCCAGCGGACACTGCACACGGCTGGATTCCACTTTTCAAGATAAGGCACACAAAAGCTTGCTTGGCCTTTGCAAAAGCTCATCTGGACAAAGAAGAAGACTTCTAGTCTTCTGTGTTATGGTCAGATGAAACCAAAATTTAATTGTTTGGTCGCAATGATGTTTCCTTCATTTGGCATACAAAAAGAGAAGCCTTCAACCCAAAGAACACCATCCCCACTGTCAAACATGGTGGTGGGAACCAAATGCTTTGGGGGTGTTTTTCAGCCAATGGACCAGGGAACCTAATCACAGTAAACGGCACAGTAAAAAAAAAGAGCAATACATGAGGATTCTCAACGACAACATCAGGCAGTCTGCAGAGAAACTTGGCCTTGCATTACAGCATGACAATGACCCAAAGCACACAGCAAAAATGGCGAAGAAATGGTTAGCAGACAACAACATTAACGTTTTTGGAGTAGCCCAGCCAGAGTCCAGACTTGAATCCAATTGAGAATCTGTGGAGGGAGCTAAAGATCAGGGTGATTGCAAGAAGACCCTCCAACCTGAAAGATTTGGAGCTCATTGCTAAAGATGAATGGGCAAAAATACCTGTGGAGACATGCTGGTCTGAAATTACAGGAAAGATTAAATTGCTGTAATAGCCAATAAAGGCTTTTCTATTGATTATTGAGAAGGGTATGAATAATTTTGGACTGGACACTTTTTGCTCAAATGTAAATAAAAGCTGAGAAATGTTTTTTTTCCCCACAATAATGCCTCTTGTACCTCCTATTATTATCTTTTGGGAGACACCCATATCATTTCCCGTCAAAAAATTGCTTGCTGGTTGAATAAAAGTAACATTAAGTCAAAATTTGCCTGGGGTATGAATAATTATGGGCAGCACTGTACATGGTATAATTCCAGCTGAGAATTTGTTTTAACACCAACACAAATACCCATCCATGTTGATGGCCTAACAAACTTCTGTACATAGTCTTCTATCACCATGCTGGGACTTGTCATCTTGATCTCACTATTATATGCAAACTGGTTGATAATTAGCTTTTCAGAACCTACACCTGGACCAATTAACAGAGTTTTATTGGCCCTCTTAGACCCACCATTTGAGGACACTCTCTGACCGGTCACCGCTGTGCCTTGTGAACAAGGGTCACAAAGTACATCCTCCCAATATTGGCCTTCTAGTTGGCAGCACAATAATCCTTAACCTTCTCTGCATTTGTCTCATCTTTCTATTGTACACCCTCCTGGGGCATTACCCTCAATTCATCTCCATGCTGGGTGCATGCTTTAACCTGCAGGCTACTCAGCAGATCAGAACAGTGTGGTTCTTCCCCAGTATCAGGCATATCACCTACGAGCCTCCCCTCTACATGAGGCTATTGACCTTTCTCTGTAAGGTCCATCATCTGTTCTCTCTCCATCACTATCCCACAGCTCATCACCCTGGGCTTGTGTAAGGTCTACTTCAGCGATTCCAGACAGACATTCAGTCATTAACTCTCTCACTACTGACAGTGCTGAGCCTCTATCCTCACTTGGCTCTTTACACTCAGTATGACTCATCCCGAGCTCTGCTACCTGAGAGTCCTCACATATAAGCTCATATGTTGGGGCCTCAATCGCAACATGTACCACATCACTCTTCATAACCTCATCCTCGTTGTTACCACTGGCAGCCTGGTCTACATCGCCTGTAACATCAGTGACCGGGACACACATTACATCTGCACCCACAGGACCAGTCTTGCCATCCCCTTTGGTGGCTTCACTCTCAACCTGGGAATAAGTGAGCTTTCACATTCCACTCACAACCTGCAGGGGGTAGCATTTCTACTAAACACACTTCTTTATCATAGACATCTTCCTTGTCGGTGTTATTCTTCAGGTTACTACTGACAACTGACACCTGTAAGGAATTTTACACAAATATCTCTGGCTCATTACCTGTGAACACCACATCTATTAGCATGCAGACCTTACTGATTTTATCATCCAGGCACTCAAATGTATTATCTTGAGCTACATTCACCCCAGTATGATCCTCCATATTCTGCAACATTTCATTGTTTAACTTAACTGGCTCTGTGTCAGTACATAGTACACCAGCAGACATATAGGGTTCAGCATCACACACCTCCCTATCACACAACAGAGATCCCATGCCCTTTTTAGCATTGACACCTGCTGCACACACAGTCACCTTATCAGCAGCCTCCAAGAAGGTCCCTCCATGATCCACCACTGGCTCTGTACACCCTTCCAGCATACAGTCACTACCAGATATTTTCTCTTCCCACATCAAGCTCACCGACTTGACACTCATGTTGTCAGATACACCTGACTCCCGATTGCCACTCGCAATCACCTTAGTTTTACCAGAAACTGACATGGTAGCCTCACTCTCTGAGCTGCTATCAGTCACAGCACATACAGTGGATATAAAAAGTCTACACACCTCTGTTAAAATGTCAGGTTTCTGTGATGTAAAAAAATGAGACAAAGATAAATAATTTCAGAACTTTTTTCACCTTTAATGTAACTTATAAACTGTACACCTTAAGGCCTCGTTCACACTTCAGTGTTTGGTCAGTGATTTCCATCAGTGATTTGTGAGCCAAAACCAGGTGCAACTCTAAACACAGAACAGGAGCAGATCTTTCCCTTCTACCTCATGTCTGTGGAGGCTCCACTTCTGGTTTTGGCTCACAAATCACTGATTGAAATCACTGACCAAACACTGAAGTGTGAACGAGGCCTAATTGAAAATCCAACTGAAATCTTTTAGGTAGAGAGAAGAAAAAATAAAAAATAAAATAATATGGTTGCATAAGTGTGCACACCCTTAAACTACTACACCTTTTGATTTTATTACAGCACTCAGTCTTTTTGGGTATGAGTCTATCAGCATGGCACATTTTGACTTGGCAAGATTTGCCCACTCTTCTTTGCAAAAATACTCAAAATCTGTCAGATTGCAAGGGCATCTCCTGTGCACAGCCCTCTTCAGATCACCCCATGGATTTTCAATCTGATTCAGGTGTGGGCTCAGGCTGGGCCATTCCAAAACTTTAATCTTATTCTGGTGAAGCCATTTAGGGTTGAGCGAACCCGAACTGTAAAGTTCGGGTTCGTACCGAACTTTAAAAATTTTTGACCCTGGACCCGAACCTGAATATTTCAGTAAAAGTTCGGGTTCGAGTTCGGTGTTCGGCGATTTAATTGCGCGCGTTAAAAAGCTGCAGGGCAGCCAATCAACAAGCGTTTAACTCGTGTGCCCTTAGAAGCCATCACAGCTATGCCTACTAATGGCATGGCTGTGATTGGCCAGTGCAGCATGTGACTCAGCCTCTTTATAAGCTGGAGTCACATAGCGCCGCACGTCATTACTCTTACTAGCGTAGGGATAGGATGCTGCTGCTGTGAGGGAGAGAATAGGAAAGAATCTAATATCAGAACTTGTTGTTAACTCTGTGATCTACAGCGATTTTTTTTTGTGGGTGCAATGTAACATTTTTGTACCAAGCCCTGAGCCCAGTGACACAGAAAAATAAGTTTTATCCGTCTGTTAGTTAGGTGGGCGTTGGCGGCCATTTTGTGCAAGTGCAGTCTACCACTTTTAGTTCAGTGGGCAACATATACCAATTTTTTAAGTGCACCTGCACTGCATATGTGCCAGGGGAAGAGAAAATAATATAGGTAATCTGTCTGTGAGTTCAGGGACCCGGGGGGTGACATATTCACATTTTTTTCTGTAAAATACCCCTGTGCTGCATATGTGAGTGTAATAAATTCAGTAAATCCATCTGTTAGGGGTAACAGATTCTGGGGGAACAAATAATTATTATTTTTTTGCACTGCAAACCTGATCTAAATCCATCTGTTGTACTGTGGGTGAAAACATTATATATTTTTTTCCATAAAGTTCCTTTGCAGCACTGCATTTGTGATAGTGAAAGAAAGTCAGTTAAATCCATCTGTTTCACTGTGTGTGAAAAAAATCATCTTTTTTCCCCCAAAAAAATTACCTTTGCAGCCTGCACTGCATTTGTGATAGTGAAAGAAAATCAGTTAAATCAATCTTTTTCACTGTGGGTGAAAGAATCTTTTTTCTCCCATAAAGTACTTTTGCGGACTGCACTGCAAATCTGATCGTGAAATAAAATCAGTAAATCCATCTGTTTCACTGTGGGTGAAAAAAACATTTTTTTTTTACCAATAAAGTTACTTTGCTTCCTGCGCTACATTTCTGACAGTCCAATAAAACCGTTAAATACTGCTGTTACATTGTTGGTTGAAAAAAAACCTCACTTTTTGTGCTAGATAGTACATTTGCGGCCTGCGCTGCATTCCTAACAGTCCAATAAAACCGTTAAATACTGCTGTTATATTGTTTTTTGAAAAAAACACCCTTTTTGTGCTAGATAGTACATTTGTGGCCTGCACTGCATTTCTGACAGTCCAATAAAACCAGTCAATACTGCTGTTACATTGTTGATTGACAAATTCACATTTTTTGTGACTGTAAAGTAATTGTATTAAATTCGCCTGTCACACTGTTCTGTGACCTCAAGAAATGTTTTCTATTTATGACACCGGCACAGCCTTACTGTCATTGAACGTAATTGTTGACTATTGGCGGTTACATTGGCGCCTGATATAAACCATCTGTTAGTTTGGTGGGTGAACGCAAATAATGAGGAGAGCATCAAATAAGAATCATGGCCCTGGTCGTGGTGTTGCTGGTGTTGGTGGATCTCCTGTTGCAGGGAGAGGATGTGGTCGATCTGTGCCAGCTACACACACAAGTAAAACACCTTCATCAGATGCGAGTAGGTGACAGAACCTTCAGTGTTATTTGGCAGGCCAGAATGCCGCTCTACAAATGGTGAGGCCAGAAAAAGTACAGACGATAGTAGATTGGGTGGCTGTCAGTGCCTCCAATTCCTTCACATTGTCTCCCACCCAGTCCCCTGCTGAAAGATCACAGTTGATACCTTCAGCCTATGGCCATCAATCTTTCACCTCACCCCCTTACCAATCAGCCAAGCAGTCTGAGCCCCAAGTCATGCAGCAGTCTTTTCAGCTTTTTGATGACTCTGCTAGCAGTGTATCCCAGGGCCATCCACATAGCCCTGCCCCAGAAGTGGAAGAGATTGAGTGCACCGATGCCTAACCACTTATGTTTCAGGATGAGTAAATAGGAGGACCACCGCAGCACGTCTAGGATAATGACGAACACAGATGCCAACTGCTGTGGCTTTCTGCAGTGTGCAGACTGACAAGGATGGTAGGGGTGAAGACTGGGTTGAAGATGATGTGGAGGATGATGAGGTCCTCAATCTCACATGGAATCAAGGTCATGCGAGTGACCTGTCTAGTTCGGAGGAAGAGGCGGTCGTCGCACAGAGCCACCAGCACAGCAAAAGAGGGAGCAGGGTGCGAAAGCGGAGCGGCCGCCCCCTAGACAGTACGCCTGCTACTGCCCACTGCACCAAGGGACCGTGCACACCAAAGCCAGCTCCAAGGAGTTCCCTGCATGGCAGTTCTTCAGACAATGTGCTGATGACAAGACACAAGTAGTTTGCACGCTGTGCAATGAAAGCCTGAAGCGAGGCATAAACGTTCTAAACCTGAGCACAACCTGCATGACCAGGCATCTAAGTGCAAAGCACGAGCTGCAGTGGAGTAGACACCTCAAAATCAAGAAAGGTCTCTGGCTCCTCCTGCTTCCCCTTCTACTGCAGTCTTGGCCTCTTCATCCCCCTCTGGAGTAACAGTGGCTCCTGCCACCCCGCAAACAAAGGATCTCCACAATGTCCCATGGAATCATTAAGCTGTTTATCTCCCAAACACTAGAGCGAAAGAGGAAGTACCACCCTACCCACCACGATCGCTGGCCCTGAATGCCAGCATTTTAATATTCCTGGCGTTTGAAATGCTGCCATTCCGTCTGGTGGACACAGACAGTTTTAAGAATCTGATGGCGGTGGCTGACCCACAGTACGTTGTGCCCAGCCGCCACTATTTTTCCAGGCGAGCCATCCCTTCTTTGAACAACTAAGTGGGGGCAAAATCCGGTGTGCACTGCGCAATGCCATCTGTGGCAAGGTCCACCTAAATACTGATACGTGGACCAGTAAGCACAGTCAGGAACGTTATATCTCCCTAACAGCACACTGGGTAAATGCAGTGGGCCTGAGACGGATAGCAGTTTGGCGCATGTCCTTCCACCACCGAGGATTTCAGGGCATTTCAATTTGCCTCCTGTTGCTTCCTCCTTCTACTAGGCTTCCTCATCCTTTACTGCCTCCTTATCCGGTCAGCGTAACATCTTCACCACCAAATTCAGCACAGCAAGGGGGAAACAACAGCAGGCAGTTTTGAAACGTATCTGTTTGGGGGACAAACCCTACACCGCGCAGGAGCTGTGGACGGGCCTTGAACAACAGACCAATGAGTAGTTGGTGCCAGTGAGGTTCAAGCCCGGCCTGGTGGTGTGCGATGGGCTGGGCTTGAGCCTCACTGGCACCAACCACTCATTGGTCTGTTGTTCAAGGCCCATCCACAGCTCCTGCACGGTGTAGGGTTTGTCCCCCAAACAGATATGGGCAAAATCTCGTAGCAGCTCTGGGACTAGCCGGTTTGACACACATCCCTTTCCTGGCGCATGTGCTGAATTTGGTCGTGCAGTGCAGAGATTCCTTAAAAATTACCCCAATATGTCAGAGCTGCTGAATAGTGATGAGCGGCAGGGGTCATATTCGAATTCGCGATATTTCGCGAATATTTTTTAGAATATTCGTCGAATATTCGAAAATTCACAATTTTTCTTTTACTTGAAAAATCGGCAAGGTAATGATTGTGTAATATGCAATTTTTCGGATTTGAATTTTCAGATTCGATTTTTTATTGCAAATTTTTCAACTTACAACTATTAGACAAAGAAGATTATAGCACTGTATTAGCTAAATTGCTCTATATTCGATTTTTTGGGGAATATTCACCATATTGCTATAACAGTTTTTTCGAATATTCGTAATATTCTAAAACAAGAATATATAGCAATATAGCGAATATTCGAAAAAAAAACTAATATAGAGCAATTTAGCCAATATAGTGCTATAATCTTTTTTTTTATAGTTGTAATTTTTTTCCAATCTGAACTTCAGATGAGAAAAAAATTACAACTATTAGAGAAAGAAGATTATAGCACTATATTAGCTAAATTGCTCTATATTTGTTTTTTTTGAATATTCGCTATATTGCTATAACTTCGTTTTTTCGAATATTCGTAATATTCTAAAAAGAATATATAGCAATATAGTGAATATTCGAAAAAACGAATATAGAGCAAAATTCGCAAACACTACTACTCCTAAAGTCAAGTAGATTGCCCACAAGCTAAAAGCAGGAAGGGATCATGTGTACTGATTTAAAAAAACAAAAAGGAAAAAAAAAAATCGGAAAAAAATTGAAAATTCGAATTTACAAATATATAACTATAGTTATAATATATAACTATATATAACTTCACACATAAAATTATTAAATAAAGGATTAAAATTCGCACCATCTAATCAACTAAATAAGTTTGATACAATGATTGGTATAGAAAAGTACATTAGAAAACTATGCCTAAAGAAATATTTCATTAAAAACCCTATATTAAATGGAGGCACCCCAATAGAAGGTCGAAAGTATGTCCATACAGATGTGAAAACTAAATCGACTAAGTTCCCACGTCAAGAAATTAGTGAGGAGATGACGGCCTTTAGACAGGCGGTAGAATTTGATATTAGGAAGATAAAAACGAACAAAAGTAGAGATAATAATCTATCAAAAGCTGAAATACAGGCGGTAAAACAACTACAGAAGGATCATCAAATAATAATATGTCCAGCAGATAAAGGGGGATCAATAGTGATATGGGATAAAGATAATTATAATAAAGAGTGTATTAGACAGTTGTCCGACACAATTACATATAAGCGGTTACGCACTGACCCCACTATAGAATTCCATAAACAACTGGCAACATTATGTGAACAGGGTCAAAAATTGGGCATTTTATCCCAGCAAGAATACCAATATATCACTAATAGCCAATGCAGAATGCCAGTATTTTACTGCATTCCCAAATTACACAAGGACCCTATAAACCCGCCAGGGCGTCCAATAATTTCAGGTATAGGTTCGTTGACATCAAACCTGTCTCATTATATAGACAAATTATTGCAACCAGTAGTTAAAACAACTAAATCATATATAAAAGACACCACCGCAATAATAGATATGGTTGAGAAAATACAGTACAGGCCTGGATGGATTATGGGAACATTGGACGTGCAGTCCCTATATACTGTAATAAACCATCAACAAGGAATAAAAGCTATGGGACAGCAATTGCAACAAAATAGTCAGGTGCCTATAGAACAGATTGAATATCTGCAGACAGTTACCCAGTATATTCTGGATCACAACTATTTTTGGCTTGACTCGAATATATATCTGCAGATATGTGGGACTGCAATGGGCACCAGGTTTGCCCCCAGCTACGCCAATCTTTTTATGGCGAATTGGGAACAAGAAGTTATCGATCCGAGGCTGGGGACAGACCTGGTGCTCTGGAAGAGGTACATCGACGATGTCCTCTTCATATGGAAAAATGACCAGGAATCACTTGATAGATTTTTAGAAAATATAAATAAAAATGACTATAATCTACGGTTTGCAGGAAAAACCAGTCAAAAAATTGTGGAATTCCTAGATCTAGAAATTAAAATAGAAGAATCCAAAGTAATCTGCAATACATTTCGGAAGCCAACATCAAAAAATAGCTATATCCTGTATAATAGCTGTCATCTGCCACAATGGCTCCTAAACATACCGACAGGACAATTTAGAAGAATTAGGAGAAACTGTTCAAAATTGGAGGCCTTTGAAAAAGAAGCTGAAATTATGAAAAACCAATTTTTGGAGAAACAATACCCCACAGAAATTTTGGAAACAGCACTAAATAAGGTTAGACAATTAGATCGGCAGTCCTTCTTTGATACAAAAATAAGGGAACAGAAAGATGAAAATATAAGAATAATTGTCCCATTTAACACTCAACATAAAAAAGTAAAATATATATTAAATAAACACTGGCACTTTTTAAATAAAGACAAAATAATAGGCCAATTAATTCCAGAATTTCCACAAGTTATCTTTACTAAGGCTCCAAATTTAGCACTTATGGTAGTGCCCACTATCCCAAAAACCAACAAAAATAAAGTAGATCCGTCCATACAAAAATGGACGAATACTACAGGTTTTTTTCGATGTGGAAAGTGTATGGGGTGTAAAAATACTATGTTCCCTAAAAAAACAGTGGTAGTAAAATCTACAACAAATAATCACCAACATACAATTAAAGATTTCCTTACATGCAATACCAATAGTGTTATTTATGTTATACAATGCCCTTGTAAGAGACAATATGTGGGAAGAACAAAGAGACAACTAAAGGTCCGTATAGCAGAACATATTTCTAACATTAAAAAAGGTTATGTAAAACATACTTTGTCAAACCATTTTAAACTCAAACATAACCAAGACCCTAGGGGACTTGTTTTTTCGGCTCTTGAAAAAGTAGAAGCAGACTGGAGGGGTGGAGACCATATTAAAAAAATGTCAAGGATTGAATCACGATTCATCTTTGACTTTAATACATTATTACCGGCAGGATTAAATGCTGAAATTGAAATATATGGATTCTTATAGCCATATTTCAAGGAGGGGGTCCTTGACCGGGGAGAGACCCGTGAGTATTTGGATCTCCGGGTCTTCCCCCGGTGATGGACTCCCTCCTCATTGTCCGAAGCTCCTCCCCGTCTAAATAAATAAATCCAATCCAAAATAAATTAGAATTAATACTAAATAAATGGAATATCTATCTGTCTTTTTATCCATGGTGATATATACAGTTATTTTTTATATATATGATTTTATATGTATTTTTACGTATTTTTATGAACATAGTAACTATTTTACACATTTTTAAGACAATATATTTGTTTTACTATACATTGAAATGTCAATATAAGCTTGGGAAAGTTTGATACCGAAATTATATTGAATTAAAATAAAAACGCAATGAAACCGCAACATATAAAAAATTATAACATTAACCGCATAAATATTGCGTGGTATTTAGTAATGTCTAATGTCTTTTTGTGTATTTATTCCCATCAGTATAAACGAACAGTACGAAATGAATAATACAAAACAGATTAGCTGATGTAGAACAACTAAGTAGAGTATATTCTATGTTGCGGTGTATATATATATATATATATATATATATAAGCATATGCGAATGTTTTAAATATATACTACTATAATTTGTAGTCTGATAGTGATATACATATATAGCGATACACATACATTATATATTTAATCTATTTTTATTGGTTTTATACTGAAGTGTGTAAACGATATATTTGCCCTTCTGACTTGAGAAAGAATGTACGTCACTTCCGATTTAAAGTCAATTAATTTAATCCGCACCTGCTTTAGGTGTATAAAAGCTAGTCATTTCCATGGATAGGTTAGCCACTGAAGAAGGAGTCGTAGTTAACTCCGAAACGCATTTGGTAACTATCCTATGGAACAGAATATAATACCGGAGGACTGAAAGCGCTAAAGGAAAGTAAAGATGCAAGGGATCGGTGATTTCCTCTATCTTAAAAAAGTAAAGATAAGGTGGAAATTGGCGTATTGGGAGAGTCGACTTTGTGTTTAAATCCACTCTTGCAAAATATCTGCTTAAATGCTTATCGACTGATCTCCAACACAGTACGGCCATATAAGAACACTGAAGATCCCGAAGCCGCATCATCTTTGTTTGCTGTAACCTGTATCATCACTGCTTGCCACACGTGGGACGCCACCTGTGACGCAGCAAGCCAACATTATTTCACTACAAACTGTGAGTACAACAGCTTCGGCTCTCTTTATTAACAGGCAGCAACAGTGTAGCGCTCACATATGCGGTGCGACTATTGAGTCGCAACATTTGTTACAAGTGACTAAATAAAAAAAGACTTTATTCAAACAGCGGACTTATTCCCCACTCCATCTATTGGGGCACTGATTGGGTTAAATAACCCACCTGGAAGGATACCAACCACCATTTAATTAACTTTAGGGCAAATATCAGCAAATCTATTGCGAATATCTATATATATAAGATCATTGATTTGTATGCATATTGTGTTTTATTGTTTTATTGTATTTAAAGGTTTTATTATTTTTTTAAAATATTCTTTTATGTGTGTTTATTCAACAGTGTATGTCACTTAATAATAAAATATTGATATATTAACTATCCTTGTAGTTCCGAATATTGGTGTGCCCTACCATTCTTTCTTTTGATCCTGCAAATATATAACTATATTCGAAATATTCGCAAATTTTCGAAGTACCTATATTCGTGATAAAAATTCGAAATTCGAATATTCGTGATCAACACTACTGCTGAATAAAGTGCGGGCCGTCTGTGCGCGCTTTCTGCATTCTCACCCTGCTGCTGCTCGCTGTGGGCACGTCGCTCACTGCCTCATATGCGACGTGCCCACAAGGTGGAACTCCACCTTGCACATGCTGACCAGACTGTTCGAGCAGCAGCAGGCTATAGTGGAGTTTCAGCTGGAGCACGCATGGGTGAGTCGCTCTACGGAACAGCACCACTTCACCACCAATGACTGGGCCTCTATGAGAGACCTGTGTTCCTTGTTGCGCTGTTTCGAGTACTACACCAATATGACCAGTGCTGATAACGCCGTTCTCAACATTACTATACCACTTCTATGCCTCCTTGAAATAATGCTGCTGGCAATGATGGAAGCGGATGTGACACATGAGGAGGAGGAGGAGGAAGAGGGATCATTTACAAGGGTTTTCTAGCCAGTCATTCACAAGTGGCTCCGGGGTGGGTTCCTGCATCCACAAACACCAGTTACACAATTGTCCCACCAGGGCACAGTTCTGGAGGATGACAAGGTGGAGGATGAGGAGATGGAGAAGGAGGAACCGTGTTCACAGCATAGTGGCACCCAAACCAGCTCATGGCCATCACTAGTGCGTGGCTGGGGGGATACAGAGGACACAGACGATACACCTCCCAAAGAGGACAGCTTTTTGTTGCCTCTGGGCAGCCTGGCACACATGAGCGATTACATGCTGCAGTGTCTCCGCAACAACCGCTGAGTTGCCCATATTCTAACGTGTGCTGGTTACTGGGTGGCCATGCTGCTGGATCCCCGTTAAAAGGACAACGTACCGTCCTTAATTCCGTCAATGAAGCATGATTATAAGATGCGTGAGTACAAGCGCACGCTGGTAGATGCACTGCTGGTAGATGCACTGCTGGTGGCATTCCCACCTGACAGCGGGGGCACAGTGGAAGCACAAGGCAAAGGAAGAGGAGGAGGAAAAGGTCGCCAACGTAGCTGGGGCACCACCAGCACCTCAGAAGGCAGGGTTAGCATGGCCAAAATGTGGAAAAGCTTTGTCAGCACACCACAACAACCAGCACCACCAGCTGATATGGAACGATGGAACGTCTTAGCAGGAGACAGCATTTCAGCAACATGGTGGAGCAGTATGTGTGCACATGCCTACACGTACTGAATCATGGGTCTGCCCCCTTCAACTTCTGGGTCTCCAAATTGGGCATATGGCCTGAGCTTGCCCTTTACACTTTGGAGGTGCTGCCCTGCAGCCAATGTATTATCTTAACGTGTGGGGGGTGTTATCACAGACAAGCGCAGCCGTCTGTGGACAAGCTCACGTTCATTAAAATGAACCAGGCATGGGTCCCACAGGATTTGTCCGTACCTTGTGTAGAATAGACATGTATGCCGGCCTTAACCAGCCATTGTTATACTACAGCTCAATTGCTCCTTGTTGTATTTTGTATATTTCACACTCTTTGCAGTGTACCCTAATAAAAAAATAAAAAATTAAACCAAAAACCAGTGTTTGCTACCTCGTCCTCCTCCACAGCCGCTTCCACCTACACCGCTACGTCCACCGCCTACTCAAACTCCTACTCCATATGGACCTCCACCTCATAAATAAAGTTTATTTTAATTATTTATTTGAACGTATTTTATTTTATTTCATTTTATTTTATGTCATTTCACTACATTGTCTGTTACATTTTCTGGTGAAATTCACCAATTTTTAGGTGTTATTTACCACTGCTATATCTACACCCAAATCGCGAAGCGAATGAACGCCCGGTATTGTTGCTGTCCAGACTAACTATACGTATTTACCCAAAACTTGACTCAGAACAGCATAAATTATAGAAATACAAAATCTTTTATGGGACATTCACTTGTATAAAACATAGAAATCCATATACATAAGCAGCATTAAATCACACAGGATGATCTCCACAGGTCTGTTACATTATAGTACATATAACTTTGCAATAAAAATCCCAAGCTGTGCGGAATAGTAATCAGTCACAGCCCTCAGTCAGTATACATAAAGTGCATAGTGCTTCAGCTAAAGAATGACACAGGGAAAATATATGCAATAAAGGTAAATACAGACCAAACAGTCCTGGATCCCAACACGTGTTTCGTAGTCGCTTTCTCAAGGGATCACTTGAGAAAGCGACCGCGAAACACGTGTTGGGATCCAGGACTGTTTAGTCTGTATTTACCTTTATTGCATATATTTTCCCCGTGTCATCCTTTAGCTGAAGCACTATGCACTTTATGTATACTGACTGAGGGCTGTGACTGATTACTATTCCGCACAGCTTGGGATTTTTATTGCAAAGTTATATGTACTATAATGTAACAGACCTGTGGAGATCATCCTGTGTGATTTAATGCTGCTTATTTATATGGATTTCTATGTTTTATACAAGTGTATGTCCAATAAAAGATTTTGTATTTCTATAATTTATGCTGTTCTGAGTCTAGTTTTGGGTAAACCACTGCTATATCTAGTAGAGAGGTAAAAAAAAAATAATCACTAATTTGTCTATTACATATTCGGGTGAAATTTGCCAATTTTTGACTGTGCTATACCTCTGATCTACCTAGTAGACAGGTTACATTTCACTAATTTGTCTGTTACATATTCAAGTGAAATTCACCCATTTTTGGGAGTGATATACCACTGCTATACCTAGTAGACAGGTAAAAAAAAATATCACTAATTTGTCTGTTACATATTCGGGTGAAATTCACCAATTTTTGACTGTGATATATTCCTGCTATACCTAAACAACGAACTACAAATAGGGAAGCCAAAAGGTACAGATGCAAAAAATATATACTTTATTAAATAACATGATTTCATACATAAAAGTCGTTATAATACAAAGATGTAGCAGCAGAAAAGAACCACCATCCCTGTAGTACACTACACTAAAAATAATAGCATAATAAATATTGCAAATTAATCTCTATAGTATATGGCAGAGTCTCCTATGTTGTGTGCAATCAATATCACTCTGTGGGTGTCACTATAGGAGATGGTGACAGCAGTCAGGCCTGCAGATGTGACCAAAACTTGTGAAGCCTAAATGGAGCCGTGGCATCTTGCAGACTAATGACCATGAAAAACAAGTATAAGTCATGTATAGAGGAGACTCACCAGCAAGGTAGTGTATCCAAACCGGGATGGCGTTACCCCAAAGCGCGTTTCGGTGTGCCTTCGTCAAGGGGTGGCGCCATCACCATAGATCATAGGTTTTAAAGGTCTCTCCTCCAATCAGGTTGCATTCAAAAGTATCTTCAATCAAAGAGGTATTTTAGTCACCTGGATGTTCGGCCGCAAGGATCTGAGCATGTGATCCTCCCCCCAGCCGGCGTCACCTCAGTACCACCCATGACATGTGACGTCTCACGCCATGTGGCTGGCAGACGTCAAGACGCCAGGTGGGAGGTGCCACGCACTGTCTGGTGCATCATCTGCACACATCACAGGGGAAGAAAATCGGAGCGAACAAGCGCTCTATGGTGCTCCCAAATAGGTTATCTCTCATATACACTTCCTTGGCATATTGTACCACCTCTCATTTATACATAATTACAGTGTGTGCATTATTTATAGCACATAAAATAGCCCAATATTATGAAGTATAAAGGTTCATTCTGTACATGGGTTCGTATAAAATTCCATACAGATAAAAAAATATTGTACAGGATCTCATAATACCTAACATAAATAATGACAACAATGTATAAAATAGTGCAACCCATTATTATATAATCTAATATATGCATAATTATTCTATACACCAATTGATACTAAAATACATACAGATCGACATATTATATAAAATCACAAAATACATAATTATAAGAGAGCTTCATAATACATAATTGCACATGATAATAAATATAAGGTGCACAGGGGACACTTAATAAATATAAGGTGCACAGGGAATATATTTCATTATGAAATGTAACAATTATTGGGGCAAAAAACATATTTCATTAGAAAAATATTGAATTAAAAATATATATGCATATATAATAATTAAGTAAACTAAAATTAGTACTCTCCATTATAGGTGGTAAAAACAATGTGAGTGTATTAATGTGACATGAACCTCAAAAATCAGTGATCTGGAAATCCCACAGGTTAAAAATCTATGCTAAATGTAGATGGTTGTGAATGAATAAATGTGTAACATTTTACACCCAAAGGCATTGTGGGTGAAGAAAGGGTGATGTGTTTAAAAACTTTCTGGTAGTTGACCCGCTTTATTTTGCTGCAATATGTGTTGTATTGACTCATTGTAGTTTTGGAGGGGGGCTAACGTTGGTCTTTTATCGGTATTAACCCTGCTATACCTAGTAGACAGGCAAAAACATTTCACTAATTTGTCTGTTACATTCTTGGGTGACATTTGACCATTTTTGCAGTGATTAAACCCCTGCTCTGCATAGGTGATATGGACATAAATTTCAATAAATCGGATGTTGCATTGTCAGGTGCAATTTTACAATTTTGCCATATACAAACCCCTGCTCTGCATAGGTGACAGGGAATAACATTTCAAAATTTCTTCTTTAATTGATGCACGCCCCCTTCAATGCTTAAACTTTAACAACTTTTCCCACATTTGCGCTTCAATAATTTGTCCCACTTTTCCACTCGATCATATTTAATTGAATACAATTAACCTCCCTTGGATGTGGTCTCTCTTTCTCACGCTCCCTCTCCGGCTTGGAACCCTAATTCACCGATAAACATGATCAACATTGTAGGTTTAGAAAAGAACATCGAAAGTTGATAGAGAAGATATCCAAATGGATCGTAGACGATCAGGCAGAAGTTATCTAGAATCAACAAAGCGGCAGCAGGCCTTTTCTGTCTAACTTTTCCAAATTCTAAATACCCCAGTGACATTCCCTATATTTTTTTATTAATCATTCCAATAACAGGGCATCTTGCGAGTCCTGTATTGTTATTTATAGTCACTACCTCTCCGAGTCTGGAGTGGGTACCGTAATTGCTGTGCGCACCCTCCTTTCCTTCGATTCTTCCGTTTTAATAGCTTCTCCCACATTTCTGCTCCATCACAATTAAATTTTATCCATTGATCTCCCTTGGAAGTGCTATCCCTTTCTCACGCTCCCTATCCGGCGTGGAACCCTAATTCGCCACTAACCTCGATCAACATGGTAGGTGCAGAAAAGAACATCTAAAGTTGATAGAGCAGATATCCAATTGTATTGTGAACATCACAGGGATGTGCAACATGGTGGGGCAGTATTTGTACACACGCCTACACAAACTGACTGATTGGTCTGCCCCCTGCAACTTCTGGGTCTCAAAATTGGGCACATAGCCTGAGCTTGCCCTTTACACCTTGGAGGTACTGGCCTGCCTGCAGCTAGTGTATTGTCTAAATGTGTGTTTAGCATGACTGGAGGGGGGGGTATCACAGGTTAAATTTCCCAATGTTTTGGGGTGTACCCTAATTTAAAAAAATAAAAATAAATTTAAAACCAAAAAACTGTGTAGGCTACCTCCTCCTCCACCGCAACTTCCACTTACACCACCACATCCACTGCCTCCTCAACCTCTTACTCCATATGGACCTCGTCCTCCTAGATCAAGATTATTATTTTTAATTTTTAAGTATTGTATGTTATTTAAAGTCATTTCCCTATCCACATTTGTTTGCAGAGCACTTGCCATGCTCTTGACATTTTGCTGGCATTTGCAGCTCTCTAGCCCTTTCCATTACATTTTTAGAGCCATTTTAGTGCTCAAAGGTTCTGGTCTCTATTGACTTCAATGGGGTTCGGGGTCAAGTTCGGGTCCCGAACTAAAACTTTTTTGTGAAGTTCGGCCGAATTCGTCGAACATCCATGTGTCCGCTCAACTCTAATCTTGATCTAGGAGGAGGAGGTTTAAATGTAGTAGAAGGTTGAGGAGGCGGTGGATGTGGTGGTGTAGGTGGAAGCAGCGGTGGAGGAGGAGGTAGCCAACACTGTTTTATTTTTTATTTTATTTTTCTAATTTGGATAGACCTCAAAACATTGGGAAATATAAAAAATAAAACAAACAAAAAGTGTGCTGGAGTACAACAATGGCTGGGTCAGGCCGGTATACATGTATATTCTGCACAAGGTATGGACAAGTCCTGTAGGATCCCTGCCTGGTTCATTTGAATGAATGTGAGTTTGTCCACATTGGCTGTGGACATGCGGCTGCACTTCTCTTTGATAACCCCCTCCTGCCGTGCTAAACAAACATTCAGACAATACACTGGCTGCAGGGCAGGCCAGCACCTCCAAGGCGTAAAGGGCAAGTTCAGGCCATGTGCCCAATTTGGAGGACAAGAAGTTGAAGGGGGCAGACCCATCAGTCAGTACGTGTAGGCGTGTGCACACATACTGCTCCACCATGTCGCACGTCCCGGTGATGTCCACGATCTAAATGGACGTCTTCTCTATCAACTTTCGATGTTCTTTTATGCACCTACCATGGTGATCACGGTTAACGGGGAATCAGGGTTCAATGCCAGAGAGGAAGTGTGAGAAAGGGATACCACATCCAAGGGAGATCAATGGATGAAATTAAATGTGACGGCAATTGCCTACTCCCGACTGGGAGAGGTAGTGTTGATAAATAACAATACAGGAATCTTAAGATGCCCTGTTATTTGAATGATTAATATACAGGGAATGTCACTGAGGTATTTTAGATTTTTATACGTTAGACAATAGAGGCCCTGCTGCGGCTTTGTTGGCTCTAGATAACTTCTGCCTGATCGTACTTCCCTGTGATGTTCACAAACCAATTGGATATCTTCTCTATCAACTTTCAATCTTATTTTCTGCGCCTACCATGTTGATCACGGTTAGCGGAGAATCAGGGTTCAACGTCGGAGAGGGAGTGTGAGAAAGAGATACCACATCCAAGGGAGGTCAATGGCTGCCATGTGATCGATCTGAAATGTGTGACAAGTTATTAAAGCGGAATGATCGAATGAAAGGGCCAATTAAAGGCAAATTTTAGAAATTTAAGTCCCTGTGACCTAAGCAGAGCAGGGGTTTTTCATCGGCAAAAATGGGTTAATGTCACCCATGAATGGAACAGACGATTTTTTAAAATTTTGGGCCCTGGTTTATTCAATGCAAAAATTCTAAAATGTCACCCACCAATTGAACAGACGATTTTACAAAATTAGGTCAGCTATGCCGAGCAGGGGTTTGTATACGGCAAAAAATGGTAAGATGTCACCTGAGAATGTAACAGACAATTTTTTTTTATTTACGTCCCTGTCACCTATGCAGATCAGTGGTTTATTCACTGCAAAAATTCTAAAATGTCACCCAAGAATGTAACAGACACTTTTGCATCCTGCTTCCTCTTTTGCTGTGCTGGTGCCTCTGTGCGACCACCACCTCTTCATCCAAACTAGACAGGTCACTCGCATGACCTTGATTCCATGTGGGGTCTATTACCTAATCATCCTCCACATCATCTTCCACCCACTCTTTGCCCCTGCCCTCCTTGTCGGTCTGCAGACTGCAGAAAGCCGCAGCGGTTGGCACCTGTGTTTCATCATCATCAGAGACGTGCTGCGGTGGTATTCCCATGTCCTCATCCGGAAACATAAGTGGTTGGGCAACAGTGCATTCAATCTCTTCCACTTCTGGTGCAGGGCTATGTGGATACCCACGGAAATCCTTCCAGCAGAGTCATCAAAAAGCATAAGAGACTGCTGCATGAATTGGGGCTCAGACTGCTTGCCTGATTTGCAAGGGGCTGAGTCGACAGACAGATGGCCATGGGCTGTAGGCGCAAACTCTGATCTTTCAGCAGGGGACTGGGTGGTAGACAATGTGAAGAAACTGGAGGCACTGTCAGCCACCCAATCTACTATCGTCTGTACTTGTTCTGGTTTCACCATTCGTACTGTCCTAAATGCAGTGTAGGCCGCAAATGTACTTTCTAGCGCAAAAGATGACCATTTGTCACCCAACAATTTAACAGATGAATTTGTGAAATGTATTTCCCTTTCCACTAGGTAGAGCAGGGGTATATCACAGCCAAGAATGTGGGAATGTAACCCAACAATGTAACAGACAAATTTGTAAAAAGGTTTTTCCCTGTCCACAATGTAGAGCAGGGGTATATCACAGCCAAAAATTGGGATCTGTCACCCAACAATGTATCAGACAAAACAGTGAAATGACTTTAAATAAAATAAAATACTTAAAAATCATAATCTTTATTATGGAGTAGTAGGCTGAGGAGGCGGTGGACGTAGCAGTGTAGGTGGCGGTGGAGGAGGAGGTAGCCAACAGTTTTTTTGTTTTAATTTTTATAATTTTTTTTTTTTTTTGTTTAAATTAGGGTACACCCTAAAAGAGTAGGAAATATCAAAAATACAACAATGAGCAAGTGTGCTGGAGTATAACAATGGCTGGTTATGGCCGGTATACATGTCTATTCTGCACAAGGTAAGGACAAATCCTGTGGGATCCATGCCTGGTTCAATTTAATGAATGTGAGCTTGGTGGCTGTGCTTGTCTGTGATAACGCCCCCTGCAGTGCTAAACACACGTTCAGACAAAACACTGGCTGCAGGGCAGGCCAGCACCCCCAAGGCATAAAGGGCAAGCTCAGGCCATATGCCCAATTTGGAGACCCAAAAGTTGTAGGGGGCAGACCCGTCATTCAGTACGTGTAGGTGTGTGTACACATACTGCTCCACCATGTTGCTGAAATGCTGCCTCCTGCTAAGACGTTCCATATCAGCTGTTGGTGCTGGTTGTTGTGGTGTGCTGAAAAAGCTTTTCCACAGTTCGGCCATGCTAACCTTGCCTTCTGAGGTGCTGGTCGTATCCCAACTGCGTTGGCGACCTCTTCCTCGTCCTCTGCCTTCGCCTTGTGCTTCCACTGTGCCCCCACTGTCAGGTGAGAATGCCATCAGCAGCTCGTCTACCAGCGTGTGCTTGTACTCTCGCATCTTAAGATCACGCTCCAGTGAGGGAATTAAGGACGGTACATTGTCCTTGGAATGGGGATCCAGCAGTGTGGCCACCCAATAATCAGCACAAGTTAGAATGTGGGCAACTCAGCTGTCGTTGCGGAGACACTGCAGCATGTAATCGCTCATGTGTGCCAGGCTGCCCAGAGGCAATGACAAGCTGTACTCTGTGGGTGGTATATCGTCTGTATAACCCCAGCCAAACAACAGTGATGGCCATGAGCTGGATTGGGTGCCACCCTGCTGTGAACACGTACCTCCTCCTTCATCTCCTCCATCTCCTCATCCTCCACCTCGTCATCCTCCAGAACTGTGCCCTGGCGGGACAATTGTGTAAGTAGCGTATGTGGGTGCAGGAACCCACCCTCGGAGCCAATTGTGAATGACTGGCCTAAAATCCTTGTAAATGATCCCTCTTCCTCCTTCTCCTGTGCCACATCCTCTTTCACCATCGCTCGAAGGGTCTTTTCAAGGAGGCATAGAAGTGGGATAGTAACGCTGAGAACGGTGTCATCGGCACTGGCCATGTTGGTGGAGTACTCGAAACAGCGCAACAAAGCACACAGATCTCTCATAGAGGCCCAGTCATTGGTGGTGAAGTGGTGCGATTCTGCAGAGCGACTCACCTATGCGTGCTGCAGCTGAAACTCCACTATCGCCTGCTGCTGCTCGCACAGTCTGGCCAGCATGTGCAAGGTGGAGTTCCAACTTGTGGGCACGTCGCATATGAGGCGGTGAGTAGGCAGCCTGAAGTAACGCTGCAATGTTGACAGGCGAGCAGCAGCAGAGTAATGACGCCAAAAGTGCGCACAGACAGCTCGCACTTTCTGCAGCAGCTCTAACATATTTGTTAATTTTTAAGGAACTTCTGCACCACCAAATTAAGCACATGCGCCAGGCAAGGGATGTGCATCAAACCGGCTAGGCCCAGAGCTGCTACAAGATTTTGCCCATTATCACATACCACCAGGCCGGGCTTGAGGCTCACTGGGACCAACCACTCATCGTTTGTTGTTCTATGCCCGTCCACAGCTCCTGCGCTGTGTGGCGTTTGTCCCCCAAACAGATACGTTTTAAAACTGCTTGCTATTCTTTACCCCTGGCTGTGCTAAAGTTGGCGGTGAACGTTTTATGCTGACCGGGTGAGTAGGCGGTAAAGGACGCGGAAGCTGTGTAGGAGGAGGAAGCAACAGAAGGCAAAGAGAAGCGCCCTGCAATCCTTGGTGGTGGAAGGACATGCTCCAATCTGCTATCCGCCTCAGGCCCAGCCGCCACTGCAATTACCCAGTGTGCTGTTATGGAGATATAAAGTCCCTGACCGTGCTTACTGGTCCACGTATCCGTAGTTAGGTGGATCTTGCCACAGATGGCGTTGCACAGTGCACACCTGATTTTGTCCCCCACTTGGTTGTGTAGGGAAGGGATGGCTCGCCTGGAAAAGTAGTGGTGGCTGGGCACGACCTACTGTGGGACAGACACTGCCATAAGGCTTTTAAAACTCTCCGTTTCCACCAGACGGAATCACAGCATTTCAAAGGCCGGTAATTTTGAAATGCTGGAATTCAGGGCCAGGGATCGCGGGTGGGTTGGGGGGTACTTACTCTTTCGCTCCTGTGTTTGGGAGAAAGACAGCTAAATGATAACATGGGACATTGTGGAGATGCTTGGTGACCCAGGTGGTGGCGTTGCTGGCACATCCTCTGTTTGCGGGGTGGCAAGTGCCACCGTCACTCCAGAGGGGGGTAAAGAGGCCAAGACTGCAGCAGAAGAGGAAGCGGGAGGATCCAGAGACCTTTCTTTGTTTTTGAGGTGTCTACTCCACTGCAGCTCGTGCTTTGAACTTAGATGCCTGGTCATGCAGGTTGTGCTCAAGATGATAACGTTTATGCCTTGCTTCAGGCGCTGATTGCACAGCGTGCAAACCACTCGTGTCTTGTTGTCAACACATTGTCTGAAGAACTGCCACGCCAGCGAACTCCTTGGAGCTGGCTTTGGTGTGTTAGTTCCCTTGGTGCGGTGGGCAATAGCAGGCCGCTTCGCTTTTGCACCCTGCTCCCTCTTCTGCTGCTGCTGTTCTCCCTCTTCAAAGTATGTAATTACAACCTATATTACAAGCTGGTCATACTTATATATAATGACGCCCAAACTAAATAGAAACTAAATTGGATAATGGTACATCTTAAAAAGATATGTCTTTAATGGTTAAATTTAAAATAATTGGCTCAACAAATACATAGTATCAAGAAACCTCTCTCAGAGGACAAAAATTATTCCCTGCCAACCTCGATGAACTGGTCAGGTTTTGAAAAAATTGTGGAGCCAGGCGGTGTGAACACTGGCCCACTCGGAGGATTGAGTTATGAAAAAAAGTGATAGAGATAGGGAGAGGTGGACAGGTACTGGGTCTCAACCCCTATATGTATCCCTATACTCTATGTGTGAACTCCCTCCGTCTGACCCTAGATGGCCCTCAGACCTATTTTTTGACTGCCCAGCTTCGTCGAAGTTAAAGGACCAGTCACCTCTAGGATCAGCTAATAAACGTAGAAAAAAGAAAAGAAAAAGAAAACAATCCCAACGCGTTTCACTGGTAGGCACCAGATCAGCAGGGGACTCAAGTATAAACTGGACCACAAGTAAGTAACGACAGGCAGTATGTGCCTATATCAGCATTTCATGTAAGGCTGAAGCAGCATGAGACACAATCCTATATGGTATACAATAGGCAGTACTTAGCTTGCTGGAACTTCAAATTGGGTCCATGGTCCGCACCTATACTGCGTATGGCAGTGGCAGCGGGTTATTCGCGCTGGCGTCCTTTTTAAAGGCGCGCGCGTCAAGTAGACTCCTCCCCCCCCGTTCCATGTGATCCGTCACGTGACCTGTGACGCATCAGGTCGCGTCACTCGCTACCGTCACGTGATCAAAGGCGGTCCATGCAAATGCGGCCATAGCACTCTCAGTGATTGGTCGCATAATCGGAGGGGGCTGAGTCATCTGGGTAAACTATAGGTGGCGATACGGAGGTGAGCCACTCCTACTCCCCACCTTACACCCACGTTCCTGACAAGTCAGGTAAAGGTGCGTCACTCCTTAATGTCCTGGGAGGCGCAACCCATGGTATTTAAAAACAGGAAACATGTTGTGATTTGAATGGCCAATAAGTGGGTGGTATAGAGATGCTTGACCCAAACATACAGTGTGAACAGAAACATAACGGTATATTTAGACAGCTCTACAGCTGTAATTAAGAGTCGCAATAATAAAAGTCCCCATGTGTACTTTCAATATGTCGCACAGATGGAGAATTATGAGAACTGCAAATGTGTAATTGAGATTCCAGTATGAGGGGTAACGATGGATTAATACTACAAGCGCTCGACTAGACCTATTACCCAATTAAATATGTCTGTACACTAAGTGGACTACAAGTATCATACTTATAGACATAGTGGGTATATAGTGAATATAATGGGTATGTGATTAGGGGTTCTGGAGATAGTTACAGATTAGTGCGTGGATCTAGATTCCTCAATGAACGAGCTAAGTTTCTATTTAGTTTGGGCGTCATTATATATAAGTATGACCAGCTTGTAATATAGGTTGTAATTACATACTTTTCAGATTTTTTATGGTATGGCAGGATTCTTGGCGACCGGTTTGGATAGGAATTCTTGGTTGAATGAGGCTAGTGATGTATTTTCCGAAAAAACATTGACTTTGAAAAGATATACTCCCTCCTTTAAAACAGCCTTCAAAGAACTGACAAAAACCTTCAAGGAACAGATAAGCTCTTGGTGGGAGATTCAATCCCTGGAGAATTACCTGAAACATGAGATAGTTCCCAGGGGGCTTAGAATCTCGCTCACTCCAGCCAATAGATGCAGGAGTTCGGCACTAATGGCTAAATGGGAGGAGGAAGCCACCAAGAGCTCTTTGAGGTTTATGACACTCCTATTGGAGGAAGAGCGTATCAATCTGAACCAACTAGATAATAAGCTTAAAGAACAGATTGAAGTGACCAATAAACTCAAACAAGAACCAGAGTTTGCGAATAAGGAGGCACAACTGAAGACCACGTTAGAGAAATTTCAGTTTCACCTAAAAGAAAGAAAGCACCGTCAGTTCAATAGGGATTTGCAAGACTTTCGTGAAAACAGGGTCTATATCACTATTGAACGCGGTCCCCAAAAAGGAACAGGAAAACTAGATTCTGATATCTCTTCCAGTGAAACTGACATTTCTGAAGGTGAAAAGGAGGGTGGTCAACCAAATCGAGGGAGAGGTCGCGGACGCAGAAGGGGTAGAGGACCACGGGGTACCTATGAAAATAGTGGGTCACGTGGTTCATATGACAACAGCGGGGCACGTTTTTTAGACCAAGGAATTCCCTATTACCTGCGAAACCGCAAAGAACCTGTAACCCCAACGACATCAAGCCAAAACAGTGTGGGCAGATATAGAATTTATCATCACGCAAACTTGAACAAGCAGAGATGGCAATTCTCTGCAAAGGTTTATCATTTGTACCCACTTCTTTCTTTAATTTGTTCAATTGGATCAAGGATTTGAGTTTGTTTACCAGAAAACTCAAATGGCATAAACACTTTTCCTTGATCGGTAGACGGGAGAGTAAAGAATTGGGAATTCCCTCTGATATTCTACAGGATGTCAAATTACTGTTTAATCTGAGTGACTGCACTATGCAGGAGGGTAAAGGACCCTTCACTACTTTAAAAAATAGAAGTACTAGAATACCACCAACTGGGGACCCTTCCTGCATTGATGTATTTCTTAACCAAGTGTCGCGAGATTTGGAGACAATGACTCTGGAGAAACCCAGATTTAATTGCTCCAAAGAGGAATACAAGGCGATAGAAAATCTGGCTAGTGACAAGACCATCACAATTAAATCCTCTGACAAAGGGGGCAATGTGGTGGTTCTGGACACTTCAGACTACAAAAATCTATGCCTTGATTTGCTCAAGGATAAAGACACATACGAAAAACTTAAAGGTGATCCCACAATTGGTTATCAAACAACACTTAAAAAGATCCTGGGGGAGGCCAAATCTGCTGGCTTGATCTCAGGAGAAGAGTTTGATTTTTTATTCAAAAAGTATCCCACAATCCCGACCTTCTATAGTCTTCCCAAGGTCCACAAGGGAACAACACCTCTCAAGGGGAGACCTATAGTAGCTGGAGTGAATAGCTTGGGACAAAATGTGGGTATCTACCTTGATTTCATCCTGGCCCCTTTTGTGAAGACTTTACCGTCCTACATTAGGGACACTAGCGACCTTCTCGGGCGCCTGGAGGGTGTGTGCATTGATGCCAACACTTGGTTGGCCTCTATAGACGTAGAGGCGTTGTACTCCTCAATCCCACATCATCTGGGTGTGAGAGCAGTTGAGACTAGGGATGAGCGAACTCGAACTGTATAGTTCGGGTTCGTACCGAATTTTGGGGTGTCCGTGACACGGACCCGAACCCGGACATTTTCGTAAAAGTCCGGGTTCGGGTTCGGTGTTCGTCGCTTTCTTCGCGCTTTTGTGACGCTTTCTTGGCGCTTTTTGAAAGGCTGCAAAGCAGCCAATCAACAAGCGTCATACTACTTGCCCCAAGAGGCCATCACAGCCATGCCTACTATTGGCATGGCTGTGATTGGCCAGAGCACCATGTGACCCAGCCTCTATTTAAGCTGGAGTCACATAGCGCCGCCCGTCACTCTGCTCTGATTAGCGTAGGGAGAGGTTGCGGCTGCGACAGTAGGGCGAGATTAGGCAGATTAACTCCTCCAAAGGACTTGATTAACTGATCGATCTGCAGCTGTGGATCATTGAGCTGCTGATCCTCAATTGCTCACTGTTTTTAGGCTGCCCAGACCGTTTGTCAGTCACATTTTTCTGGGGTGATCGGCGGCCATTTTGTGTCTTGTGGTGCGCCAGCACAAGCTGCGACCAAGTGCATTTAACCCTCAATGGTGTGGTTGTTTTTTGGCTAAAGCCTACATCAGGGTGAAGCTGTCACACCAAGTGCATTTAACCAGCAATAGTCTGTTCATTTTTTGGCCATATACAAAATCAGGGGCAAGCTGCGCCTGTCACCAAGTGCATTTAACCCTCAATGGTGTGGTTGTTTTTTGGCTAAAGCCTACATCAGGGTGAAGCTGTCACACCAAGTGCATTTAACCAGCAATAGTCTGTTCATTTTTTGGCCATATACTAAATCAGGGGCAAGCTGCGCCTGTCACCAAGTGCATTTAACCCTCAATGGTGTGGTTGTTTTTTGGCTAAAGCCTACATCAGGGTGAAGCTGTCACACCAAGTGCATTTAACCAGCAATAGTCTGTTTATTTTTTGGCCATATCCCAGTCTAATTCTGTCACTAAATCCATACCGGTCACCCAGCGCCTAAATACTAGGCCTCAAATTTATATCCCGCTAAATCTGTCCTTAGTGCTGTAGCTGGGCGAGTTATTTAGTGTCCGTTCAAGCACATTTCTTGTTCTGGGTTGAAATACAATTCCCAATTTAGCAATTTCATAATTTAGTGGTTTCTGCTATATCAGAGCTATTTGAAATCTATCCCTAAAAGGGTATATAATATTCAAGGTGCACATTGGGTCATTCAGAATAACTTCACACACACCCGCTACTGTGTATTTCCAAGTCTAATTCTGGCACTAAACCCATACCTGTCACCCAGCGCCTAAATACTAGGCCTCAAATTTATATCCAGCTAAATCTGTCCCTAGTGCTGTAGCTGGGCGAGTTATTTAGTGTCCGTTCAAGCACATTTCTTGTTCTGGGTTAAAATACAATTCCCAATTTAGCAATTTCATAATTTAGTGGTTTCTGCTATATCAGAGCTATTTGAAATCTATCCCTAAAAGGGTATATAATATTCAAGGTGCACATTGGGTCATTCAGAATAACTTCACACACACCCGCTACTGTGTATTTCCAAGTCTAATTCTGGCACTAAACCCATACCTGTCACCCAGCGCCTAAATACTAGGCCTCAAATTTATATCCCGCTAAATCTGTCCTTAGTGCTGTAGCTGGGCGAGTTATTTAGTGTCCGTTCAAGCACATTTCTTGTTCTGGGTTGAAATACAATTCCCAATTTAGCAATTTCATAATTTAGTGGTTTCTGCTATATCAGAGCTATTTGAAATCTATCCCTAAAAGGGTATATAATATTCAAGGTGCACATTGGGTCATTCAGAATAACTTCACACACACCCGCTACTGTGTATTTCCAAGTCTAATTCTGGCACTAAACCCATACCTGTCACCAAGCGCCTAAATACTAGGCCTCAAATTTATATCCCGCTAAATCTGTCCTTAGTGCTGTAGCTGGGCGAGTTATTTAGTGTCCGTTCAAGCACATTTCTTGTTCTGGGTTGAAATACAATTCCCAATTTAGCAATTTCATAATTTAGTGGTTTCTGCTATATCAGAGCTATTTGAAATCTATCCCTAAAAGGGTATATAATATTCAAGGTGCACATTGGGTCATTCAGAATAACTTCACACACACCCGCTACTGTGTATTTCCAAGTCTAATTCTGGCACTAAACCCATACCTGTCACCCAGCGCCTAAATACTAGGCCTCAAATTTATATCCCGCTAAATCTGTCCTTAGTGCTGTAGCTGGGCGAGTTATTTAGTGTCCGCTCAAGCACATTTCTTGTTCTGGGTTGAAATACAATTCCCAATTTAGCAATTTCATAATTTAGTGGTTTCTGCTATATCAGAGCTATTTGAAATCTATCCCTAAAAGGGTATATAATATTCAAGGTGCACATTGGGTCATTCAGAATAACTTCACACACACCCGCTACTGTGTATTTCCAAGTCTAATTCTGGCACTAAACCCATACCTGTCACCCAGCGCCTAAATACTAGGCCTCAAATTTATATCCCGCTAAATCTGTCCCTAGTGCTGTAGCTGGGCGAGTTATTTAGTGTCCGTTCAAGCACATTTCTTGTTCTGGGTTGAAATACAATTCCCAATTTAGCAATTTCATAATTTAGTGGTTTCTGCTATATCAGAGCTATTTGAAATCTATCCCTAAAAGGGTATATAATATTCAAGGTGCACATTGGGTCATTCAGAATAACTTCACACACACCCGCTACTGTGTATTTCCAAGTCTAATTCTGGCACTAAACCCATACCTGTCACCCAGCGCCTAAATACTAGGCCTCAAATTTATATCCCGCTAAATCTGTCCCTAGTGCTGTAGCTGGGCGAGTTATTTAGTGTCCGTTCAAGCACATTTCTTGTTCTGGGTTGAAATACAATTCCCAATTTAGCAATTTCATAATTTAGTGGTTTCTGCTATATCAGAGCTATTTGAAATCTATCCCTAAAAGGGTATATAATATTCAAGGTGCACATTGGGTCATTCAGAATAACTTCACACACACCCGCTACTGTGTATTTCCAAGTCTAATTCTGGCACTAAACCCATACCTGTCACCCAGCGCCTAAATACTAGGCCTCAAATTTATATCCCGCTAAATCTGTCCTTAGTGCTGTAGCTGGGCGAGTTATTTAGTGTCCGTTCAAGCACATTTCTTGTTCTGGGTTGAAATACAATTCCCAATTTAGCAATTTCATAATTTAGTGGTTTCTGCTATATCAGAGCTATTTGAAATCTATCCCTAAAAGGGTATATAATATTCAAGGTGCACATTGGGTCATTCAGAATAACTTCACACACACCCGCTACTGTGTATTTCCAAGTCTAATTCTGGCACTAAACCCATACCTGTCACCCAGCGCCTAAATACTAGGCCTCAAATTTATATCCCGCTAAATCTGTCCCTAGTGCTGTAGCTGGGCGAGTTATTTAGTGTCCGTTCAAGCACATTTCTTGTTCTGGGTTGAAATACAATTCCCAATTTAGCAATTTCATAATTTAGTGGTTTCTGCTATATCAGAGCTATTTGAAATCTATCCCTAAAAGGGTATATAATATTCAAGGTGCACATAGGGTCATTCAGAATAACTTCACACACCCGCTACTGTGCATTTCCAAATCTAATTCTGTCACTAAACCCATACCTGTCACCCAGCGCCTAAATACTAGGCCTCAAATTTATATCCCGCTAAATCTCTCGTTACCGCTGTCCTGTTGTGGCTGGGAAAGTTATTTAGTGTCCGTCAAAGCACATTTTTTGTTCTGGGTTGAAATACAATTCCCAATTTAGCAATTTCATAATTTAGTCGTTTCTGCTATATCAGAGCTATTTGAAATCTATCCCTAAAAGGGTAGATCATATTGAAGGTGCACATAGGGTCATTCAGAATAACTTCACACACACGCTTCTGTGCATTTCCAAGTCTAATTCTGTCACTAAATCCATACCGGTCACCCAGCGCCTAAATACTAGGCCTCAAATTTATATCCCGCTGAATTTGAATACAATACATTGGGCCAAATAATATATTTGTTGTTGTGGTGAACCATAACAATGAGAAAAACATCTAGTAAGGGACGCGGACGTGGACATGGTCGTGGTGGTGTTAGTGGACCCTCTGGTGCTGGGAGAGGACGTGGCCGTTCTGCCACATCCACACGTCCTAGTGTACCAACTACCTCAGGTCCCAGTAGCCGCCAGAATTTACAGCGATATATGGTGGGGCCCAATGCCGTTCTAAGGATGGTAAGGCCTGAGCAGGTACAGGCATTAGTCAATTGGGTGGCCGACAGTGGATCCAGCACGTTCACATTATCTCCCACCCAGTCTTCTGCAGAAAGCGCACAGATGGCGCCTGAAAACCAACCCCATCAGTCTGTCACATCACCCCCATGCATACCAGGGAAACTGTCTCAGCCTCAAGTTATGCAGCAGTCTCTTATGCTGTTTGAAGACTCCGCTGGCAGGGTTTCCCAAGGGCATCCACCTAGCCCTTCCCCAGCGGTGAAAGACATAGAATGCACTGACGCACAACCACTTATGTTTCCTGATGATGAGGACATGGGAATACCACCTCAGCATGTCTCTGATGATGACGAAACACAGGTGCCAACTGCTGCGTCTTTCTGCAGTGTGCAGACTGAACAGGAGGTCAGGGATCAAGACTGGGTGGAAGACGATGCAGGGGACGATGAGGTCCTAGACCCCACATGGAATGAAGGTCGTGCCACTGACTTTCACAGTTCGGAGGAAGAGGCAGTGGTGAGACCGAGCCAACAGCGTAGCAAAAGAGGGAGCAGTGGGCAAAAGCAGAACACCCGCCGCCAAGAGACTCCGCCTGCTACTGACCGCCGCCATCTGGGACCGAGCACCCCAAAGGCAGCTTCAAGGAGTTCCCTGGCATGGCACTTCTTCAAACAATGTGCTGACGACAAGACCCGAGTGGTTTGCACGCTGTGCCATCAGAGCCTGAAGCGAGGCATTAACGTTCTGAACCTGAGCACAACCTGCATGACCAGGCACCTGCATGCAAAGCATGAACTGCAGTGGAGTAAACACCTTAAAACCAAGGAAGTCACTCAGGCTCCCCCTGCTACCTCTTCTGCTGCTGCCGCCTCGGCCTATTCTGCTGCTGCCGCCTCGGCCTCTTCCTCCGCCTCTGGAGGAACGTTGGCACCTGCCGCCCAGCAAACAGGGGTTGTACCACCAACACCACCACCACCACCTCCGTCACCAAGCGTCTCAACCATGTCACACGCCAGCGTTCAGCTCTCCATCTCACAAACATTTGATAGAAAGCGTAAATTCCCACCTAGCCACCCTCGATCCCTGGCCCTGAATGCCAGCATTTCTAAACTACTGGCCTATGAAATGCTGTCATTTAGGCTGGTGGACACAGACAGCTTCAAACAGCTCATGTCGCTTGCTGTCCCACAGTATGTTGTTCCCAGCCGGCACTACTTCTCCAAGAGAGCCGTGCCTTCCCTGCACAACCAAGTATCCGATAAAATCAAGTGTGCACTGCGCAACGCCATCTGTGGCAAGGTCCACCTAACCACAGATACGTGGACCAGTAAGCACGGCCAGGGACGCTATATCTCCCTAACTGCACACTGGGTAAATGTAGTGGCAGCTGGGCCCCAGGCGGAGAGCTGTTTGGCGCACGTCCTTCCGCCGCCAAGGATCGCAGGGCAACATTCTTTGCCTCCTGTTGCCACCTCCTCCTTCTCGGCTTCCTCCTCCTCTTCTTCCACCTGCTCATCCAGTCAGCCACACACCTTCACCACCAACTTCAGCACAGCCCGGGGTAAACGTCAGCAGGCCATTCTGAAACTCATATGTTTGGGGGACAGGCCCCACACCGCACAGGAGTTGTGGCGGGGTATAGAACAACAGACCGACGAGTGGTTGCTGCCGGTGAGCCTCAAGCCCGGCCTGGTGGTGTGTGATAATGGGCGAAATCTCGTTGCAGCTCTGGGACTAGCCAATTTGACGCACATCCCTTGCTTGGCGCATGTGCTGAATTTGGTGGTGCAGAAGTTCATTCACAACTACCCCGACATGTCAGAGCTGCTGCATAAAGTGCGGGCCGTCTGTTCGCGCTTCCGGCGTTCACATCCTGCTGCTGCTCGCCTGTCTGCGCTACAGCGTAACTTCGGCCTTCCCGCTCACCGCCTCATATGCGACGTGCCCACCAGGTGGAACTCCACCTTGCACATGCTGGACAGACTGTGCGAGCAGCAGCAGGCCATAGTGGAGTTTCAGCTGCAGCACGCACGGGTCAGTCGCACTACAGAACAGCACCACTTCACCACCAATGACTGGGCCTCCATGCGAGACCTGTGTGCCCTGTTGCGCTGTTTCGAGTACTCCACCAACATGGCCAGTGGCGATGACACCGTTATCAGCGTTACAATACCACTTCTATGTCTCCTTGAGAAAACACTTAGGGCGATGATGGAAGAGGAGGTGGCCCAGGAGGAGGAGGAGGAGGAGGAAGAGGGGTCATTTTTAGCACTTTCAGGCCAGTCTCTTCGAAGTGACTCAGAGGGAGGTTTTTGGCAACAGCAGAGGCCAGGTACAAATGTGGCCAGCCAGGGCCCACTACTGGAGGACGAGGAGGACGAGGATGAGGAGGAGGTGGAGGAGGATGAGGATGAAGCATGGTCACAGCGGGGTGGCACCCAACGCAGCTCGGGTCCATCACTGGTGCGTGGCTGGGGGGAAAGGCAGGACGATGACGATACGCCTCCCACAGAGGACAGCTTGTCCTTACCCCTGGGCAGCCTGGCACACATGAGCGACTACATGCTGCAGTGCCTGCGCAACGACAGCAGAGTTGCCCACATTTTAACCTGTGCGGACTACTGGGTTGCCACCCTGCTGGATCCACGCTACAAAGACAATGTGCCCACCTTACTTCCTGCACTGGAGCGTGATAGGAAGATGCGCGAGTACAAGCGCACGTTGGTAGACGCGCTACTGAGAGCATTCCCAAATGTCACAGGGGAACAAGTGGAAGCCCAAGGCCAAGGCAGAGGAGGAGCAAGAGGTCGCCAAGGCAGCTGTGTCACGGCCAGCTCCTCTGAGGGCAGGGTTAGCATGGCAGAGATGTGGAAAACTTTTGTCAACACGCCACAGCTAACTGCACCACCACCTGATACGCAACGTGTTAGCAGGAGGCAACATTTCACTAACATGGTGGAACAGTACGTGTGCACACCCCTCCACGTACTGACTGATGGTTCGGCCCCATTCAACTTCTGGGTCTCTAAATTGTCCACGTGGCCAGAGCTAGCCTTTTATGCCTTGGAGGTGCTGGCCTGCCCGGCAGCCAGCGTTTTGTCTGAACGTGTATTCAGCACGGCAGGGGGCGTCATTACAGACAAACGCAGCCGCCTGTCTACAGCCAATGTGGACAAGCTGACGTTCATAAAAATGAACCAGGCATGGATCCCACAGGACCTGTCCGTCCCTTGTCCAGATTAGACATTAACTACTTCCCCATAACCATATATTATTGGACTCCAGGGCACTTCCTCATTCAATCCTATTTTTATTTTCATTTTACCATTATATTGCGAGGCTACCCAAAGTTGAATGAACCTCTCCTCTGCCTGTGTGCTAGGCCTAAATATATGCCAATGGACTGTTGCAGTGGTGGGTGACGTGAAGCCTCATTCTCTGCTATGACATGCAGACTAATTCTCTGCTGACATGAAGACAGATTCTCTGTTACGGGACCTCCCTCCTCTGCCTGGGTGCTGGGCCTAAATATATGCCAATGGACTGTTGCAGTGGTGGGTGACGTGAAGCCTGATTCTCTGCTATGACATGCAGACTAATTCTCTGCTGACATGAAGACAGATTCTCTGTTACGGGACCTCTCTCCTCTGCCTGTGTGTGTGCTGGGCCTAAATATATGCCAATGGACTGTTGCAGTGGTGGCTGACGTGAAGCCTCATTCTCTGCTATGACATGCAGACTAATTCTCTGCTGACATGAAGCCAGATTGTCTGTTACGGGACCTCTCTCCTCTGCCTGTGTGTGTGCTGGGCCTAAATATATGCCAATGGACTGTTGCAGTGGTGGCTGACGTGAAGCCTCATTCTCTGCTATGACATGCAGACTAATTCTCTGCTGACATGAAGACAGATTCTCTGTTACGGGACCATTCTCCTCTGCCTGTGTGTGTGCTGGGCCTAAATATATGCCAATGGACTGTTGCAGTGGTGGCTGACGTGAAGCCTCATTCTCTGCTATGACATGCAGACTAATTCTCTGCTGACATGAAGACAGATTCTCTGTTACGGGACCTCCCTCCTCTGCCTGGGTGCTGGGCCTAAATATATGCCAATGGACTGTTGCAGTGGTGGCTGACGTGAAGCCTCATTCTCTGCTATGACATGCAGACTAATTCTCTGCTGACATGAAGACAGATTCTCTGTTACGGGACCTCCCTCCTCTGCCTGGGTGCTGGGCCTAAATATATGCCAATGGACTGTTGCAGTGGTGGGTGACGTGAAGCCTCATTCTCTGCTATGACATGCAGACTGATTCTCTGCTGACATGAAGCCAGATTGTCTGTTACGGGACCTCCCTCCTCTGCCTGGGTGCTGGGCCTAAATATATGCCAATGGACTGTTGCAGTGGTGGCTGACGTGAAGCCTCATTCTCTGCTATGACATGCAGACTAATTCTCTGCTGACATGAAGACAAATTCTCTGTTACGGGACCTCCCTCCTCTGCCTGGGTGCTGGGCCTAAATATATGCCAATGGACTGTTGCAGTGGTGGCTGACGTGAAGCCTCATTCTCTGCTATGACATGCAGACTAATTCTCTGCTGACATGAAGACAGATTCTCTGTTACGGGACCTCCCTCCTCTGCCTGGGTGCTGGGCCTAAATATATGCCAATGGACTGTTGCAGTGGTGGGTGACGTGAAGCCTCATTCTCTGCTATGACATGCAGACTGATTCTCTGCTGACATGAAGCCAGATTGTCTGTTACGGGACCTCTCTCCTCTGCCTGTGTGCTAGGCCTAAATATATGCCAATGGACTGTTGCAGTGGTGGCTGACGTGAAGCCTCATTCTCTGCTATGACATGCAGACTGATTCTCTGCTGACATGAAGCCAGATCGTCTGTTACGGGACCTCTCTGCTCTGCCTGTGTGCTAGGCCTAAATATATGCCAATGGACTGTTGCAGTGGTGGGTGACGTGAAGCCTCATTCTCTGCTATGACATGCAGACTGATTCTCTGCTGTCATGAAGCCAGATTGTCTGTTACGGGACCTCTCTGCTCTGCCTGTGTGCTAGGCCTAAATATATGCCAATGGACTGTTGCAGTGGTGGGTGACGTGAAGCCTCATTCTCTGCTATGACATGCAGACTGATTCTCTGCTGACATGAAGCCAGATTGTCTGTTACGGGACCTCTCTCCTCTGCCTGTGTGCTAGGCCTAAATATATGCCAATGGACTGTTGCAGTGGTGGCTGACGTGAAGCCTCATTCTCTGCTATGACATGCAGACTAATTCTCTGCTGACATGAAGCCAGATTGTCTGTTACGGGACCTCTCTCCTCTGCCTGGGTGCTGGGCCTAAATTTATGACAATGGACTGTTGCAGTGGTGGCTGACGTGAAGCCTGATTCTCTGCTATGACATGCAGACTGATTCTCTGCTGACATGAAGCCAGATCCTCTGTTACGGGACCTCTCTCCTCTGCCTGTGTGTGTGCTGGGCCTAAATATATGCCAATGGACTGTTGCAGTGGTGGCTGACGTGAAGCCTCATTCTCTGCTATGACATGCAGACTGATTCTCTGCTGACATGAAGCCAGATTCTCTGTTACGGGACCTCTCTCCTCTGCCTGTGTGCTAGGCCTAAATATATGCCAATGGACTGTTGCAGTGGTGGCTGACGTGAAGCCTCATTCTCTGCTATGACATGCAGACTAATTCTCTGCTGACATGAAGCCAGATTGTCTGTTACGGGACCTCTCTCCTCTGCCTGGGTGCTGGGCCTAAATTTATGACAATGGACTGTTGCAGTGGTGGCTGACGTGAAGCCTGATTCTCTGCTATGACATGCAGACTGATTCTCTGCTGACATGAAGCCAGATCCTCTGTTACGGGACCTCTCTCCTCTGCCTGTGTGTGTGCTGGGCCTAAATATATGCCAATGGACTGTTGCAGTGGTGGCTGACGTGAAGCCTCATTCTCTGCTATGACATGCAGACTGATTCTCTGCTGACATGAAGCCAGATTCTCTGTTACGGGACCTCTCTCCTCTGCCTGTGTGTGTGCTGGGCCTAAATATATGCCAATGGACTGTTGCAGTGGTGGCTGACGTGAAGCCTCATTCTCTGCTATGACATGCAGACTAATTCTCTGCTGACATGAAGACAGATTCTCTGTTACGGGACCTCCCTCCTCTGCCTGGGTGCTGGGCCTAAATATATGCCAATGGACTGTTGCAGTGGTGGCTGACGTGAAGCCTCATTCTCTGCTATGACATGCAGACTAATTCTCTGCTGACATGAAGACAGATTCTCTGTTACGGGACCTCTCTCCTCTGCCTGGGTGCCGGGGCCTAAATATCTGAGAATGGACTGTTCCAGTGGTGGGTGACGGGAAGCCAGATTCTCTGCTATGGAACCTCTCTCCAATTGATTTTGGTTAATTTTTATTTATTTAATTTTTATTTTAATTCATTTCCCTATCCACATTTGTTTGCAGGGGATTTACCTACATGTTGCTGCCTTTTGCAGCCCTCTAGCTCTTTCCTGGGCTGTTTTACAGCCTTTTTAGTGCCGAAAAGTTCGGGTCCCCATTGACTTCAATGGGGTTCGGGTTCGGGACGAAGTTCGGATCGGGTTCGGATCCCGAACCCGAACATTTCCGGGATGTTCGGCCGAACTTCTCGAACCCGAACATCCAGGTGTTCGCTCAACTCTAGTTGAGACCTTTCTTATGACTAGGGGCCGACAATTTTATGCTCATAATGATTTGGTCATCAAACTCTTGGAATTCACATTGACATCGAATTACTTCCTGTTTAATGGGACATTCTACCACCAGCTCAGGGGCACGGCGATGGGGAGTCCGTGTGCCCCATCGTACGCCAACTTGTTCCTGGGCTGGTGGGAGGAGAATGTTGTCTTCGGTGATTCGCTGGCCCACGTCGTCACACAGTTGGGGACGTGGGTCAGGTTCATCGATGATATATTCCTACTATGGAATGGGGAGGCTGGTCAACTACAACACTTTGTTGACAGCCTCAACATTAATGAAGTGGGATTACGATTTACGTCAGAGGTCCAAAAGGACACTTTACCTTTTTTGGATGTGGTTATCATGAGAGGGAGAGGAGGGGAGATTCATACGAAAACCTACAGAAAACCTACCTCCACCAATGCTCTTCTCAATTGGAATAGTCATCATCCTCTCCCCCTTAAAAAAGGTATCCCCACAGGACAGTATTTAAGAATGAGGAGGAACTGTTCCAGTATGAGAGATTTTAAAATACAAGCCGACGACCTACGGACAAGGTTCAAGGAAAAGGGTTATCCTGACTCGACCCTGAGGGCAGCATATCAAAAGGCATGCTCCAGGAGTAGATGTGAATTGCTGCATCCCAATAAGACAGACAAAGGTGACAAACAGATACGTCTGATTGGAACCTTTGATGGGGCAGCCAAAGAGGTACGAGATGTTATTTCAAAACATTGGAACATCTTGTTACTTGATCCAGATGTTAAGGATGTGGTTGCACCCCGTGCCAACATTACGTATCGAAGGGGTCGGTCGATACGTGACAGAATTATACGCAGCCACTTCAGCGAGACCGACGACCACACAGACGGCTGGCTAAAACGGCCGGTGGGTTGCTTTCGCTGTAGTGGTTGCGTAGCTTGCCCGTTCATTAAAAAAGGAGGCACCTTCAAAAGCAATACCACCAATAAGACCTACAGTATCAGGAATTTCTTGAACTGTAGATCTCAGGGTGTCATCTATAAGGCGACCTGCCATTGTGGATTAGAGTACGTGGGTAAAACCACAAGGGAACTTCGTAGGAGGGTGGAGGAACACCTCGGAGACATTAGGAACAAAAGGGATACCCCCCTCGCCAAACACGTTGAAATCAGCCACAATGGCAACCCGCGAGGTATCACCTTTATGGGTATTGAATCAGTCCCTCGGCCAAAGAGAGGAGGCAACTGGGACAGGAGGATACTACAGCGGGAGACGTGGTGGATCTTTGAGCTAAAGACTTTCCATCCTACAGGGCTCAATGAGCAGCTTTCATTTAGCTCGTTCATTGAGGAATCTAGATCCACGCACTAATCTGTAACTATCTCCAGAACCCCTAATCACATACCCATTATATTCACTATATACCCACTATGTTTATAAGTATGATACTTGTAGTCCACTTAGTGTACAGACATATTTAATTGGGTAATAGGTCTAGTCGAGCGCTTGTAGTATTAATCCATCGTTACCCCTCATACTGGAATCTCAATTACACATTTGCAGTTCTCATAATTCTCCATCTGTGCGACATATTGAAAGTACACATGGGGACTTTTATTATTGCGACTCTTAATTACAGCTGTAGAGCTGTCTAAATATACCGTTATGTTTCTGTTCACACTGTATGTTTGGGTCAAGCATCTCTATACCACCCACTTATTGGCCATTCAAATCACAACATGTTTCCTGTTTTTAAATACCATGGGTTGCGCCTCCCAGGACATTAAGGAGTGACGCACCTTTACCTGACTTGTCAGGAACGTGGGTGTAAGGTGGGGAGTAGGAGTGGCTCACCTCCGTATCGCCACCTATAGTTTACCCAGATGACTCAGCCCCCTCCGATTATGCGACCAATCACTGAGAGTGCTATGGCCGCATTTGCATGGACCGCCTTTGATCACGTGACGGTAGCGAGTGACGCGACCTGATGCGTCACAGGTCACGTGACGGATCACATGGAACGGGGGGGAGGAGTCTACTTGACGCGCGCGCCTTTAAAAAGGACGCCAGTGCGAATAACCCGCTGCCACTGCCATACGCAGGATAGGTGCGGACCATGGACCCAATTTGAAGTTCCAGCAAGCTAAGTAATGCCTATTGTATACCATATAGGATTGTGTCTCATGCTGCTTCAGCCTTACATGAAATGCTGATATAGGCGCATACTGCCTGTCGTTACTTACTTGTGGTCCAGTTTATACTTGAGTCCCCTGATGATCTGGTGCCTACCAGTGAAACGCGTTGGGATTGTTTTCTTTTTCTTTTCTTTTTTCTACGTTTATTAGCTGATCCTAGAGGTGACTGGTCCTTTAACTTCGACGAAGCTGGGCAGTCAAAAAATAGGTCTGAGGGCCATCTAGGGTCAGACGGAGGGAGTTCACACATAGAGTATAGGGATACATATAGGGGTTGAGACCCAGTACCTGTCCACCTCTTCCTATCTCTATCACTTTTTTTCATAACTCAATCCTCCGAGTGGGCCAGTGTTCACACCGCCTGGCTCCACAATTTTTTCAAAACCTGACCAGTTCATCGAGGTTGGCAGGGAATAATTTTTGTCCTCTGAGAGAGGTTTCTTGATACTATGTATTTGTTGAGCCAATTATTTTAAATTTAACCATTAAAGACATATCTTTTTAAGATGTACCATTATCCAATTTAGTTTCTGTTCTCCCTCTTCCTCTAAACTAGACAGGTCACTCGCATGACCTTGATTTCATGTGGGGTCAAGGACCTCATTGTCCTTTGCATCATCTTCCACCCAGTCTTTACCCCTGCCCTTCTTGTCGGTCTTCACAGTGCAGAAAGCCACAGCAGTTGGCACATGTGTTTCATCAACATCCGAGATGTGCTGTGGTGGTCCTCCCATGTACTCATCCTGAAACATAAGTGGTTGGGCATCGATGCACTCAATCTCTTCCACTTCTGGGGCAGGGCTAGGTGGATGCCCCTGGGAAACCCTGCTAACAGAGTCATAAAAAAGCAGAAGAGACTGCTGCATGACTTGGGGCTCAGACTGCCAACTCTGATCTTTCAGCAGGAGACTGGGTGGGAGACAATGTGAAGGAACTGGAGGCACTGTCAGCCACCCAATCTGATATCGCCTGTACTTGTTCTGGCCTCACCATTGGTAAAGCCGCATTAGGCCAGACCAACTAAAGCTGAAGGTTCTGTTGCCTACTCGCACCTGAGTAAGGTGTTTCACTTGTGCGTGTAGCTGGCACAGATCTACCACATCCTCTCCCTTCAAAAGGAGCTCCACCAACACCATCAGCACCACGACCGGGGCCACGTCCCTTATTTGACGCTCTCCTCTTTCTTTGCGTTCACCAACAGATGGTTTATTTCAGGCGACTATGTAACTGCCTATAGTCAACAATTTAGTTCACTGACAGTAAGGCAGTGCCGGTGTCATAAAGAGGAAAAATGTATTGAGGTCACACAATAGTGCGACAGGCAAATTTTATACAATTACTTCACGGTAACAACAAATGTTAATTTGTCAACCAACAATATAACTGCAGTATTTTAAGCTTTTATTTGACACTCAGAAATGCAGCAAAGGACGAAAATGTAGTGTATTGCACAAAATGGGTGTTTTTTCAAACAAGAATATAACAGCAGTATCTAGCGCTTGTATTGGAATGACAGAAATGCAGCAAAGGCCCCAAATGTAGTGTTTTGCACAAAATGGGTGTATTTTTAAACCCAGAATATTACTGCAGTATTTAAAGCTTGTATTAGACTGTCACAAATGCAGGAAAGGCCCCAAATGTAGGGTCTTGCACAAAATGGGTGTTTTTTTTTAAACCCATAATATTACTGGAACATTTAAAGCTTGTATTGGACTGCCAAAAATGCAGCAAAGGCCCCAAAAGTAGTTGTCTTGCGCAAAATGTTTTTATTTTTATTTTTTTTTTACCCAGAAAATAATTGCAGTATTTAAAGCTTGTATTTGACTGTCACAAATGCAGGAAAGGCCCCAAATATAGTGTCTTGCACAAAATGGGTGTTTTTTTTTTTTTTTTTAACCGGACTATAACAGCAGTATCTAATGCTTGTATTTGGCTGCGACAAATGCAGCAAAGGCCAAAGATGTAGGGTCTTGCACAAAATGGGCATTTGTTTAAACCCAGAATATAATTGCAGTATGTAAAGCTTGTATTGGACTGTCAGAAATGCAGCAAAGGCGCCAAATATAGTGTCTTACACAAGATGGGTGTTGTTTTAAAACCAGAATATAACAGCATTATCTAACGCTTGTATTTGACTGTCAGAAATGCAGCAAAGGCCACAAATGTATTATCTTGCCCAAAATGGGTGTTTTTTTAATACCAGAATATAACAGCAGTATCAAACGCTTGTATTTGACTGTCACAAATGCAGCAAAGGCCCACAATGTATTATCTTGTACAAAATGGGTGTTTTTTTTAAAGTCAGAATAAAACTGCAGCATTTAAAGCTTGTATTTGACTGTCACAAATGCAACAAAGGCCGCAAATGTTTTAACTTGCCCAAAATGGGTGTTTTTTTAATACCAGAATATAACAGCAGTATCTAACGCTTGTATTGGACTGTAATAATAATATAATATAATTTAAAAAATGTAATAATGTAATAATACATACAAAGGTGAAGGAAGCTTTTCACACACTTGGTAATGATATACGGGAGGTTACATTGACTGTTTCATTCTCTGCAGTTTTGCCTGTGCATAACCTTCAGCATGACAGGAAGATGCGTAAAAGTATCCTTTCCTTCTCAATACACTTTGATTCCTTTCTTTGTCTCCGAAGACAGGCCTGGAGAACTATCAATGACACACAGTCTGATGTCAGAAACAGCTCTGAGTTTATTCTTGACCATACAGGACTTTTATACATCCATACATCCATACAAGATCAGCTGTGGCTCTCATTACAATAGTGCTGACTAGGAACCATTCCTTATAAAGACAGAAGGTCAATGTAAATATATATTCACCCTCTAGTATGATGTCACCCAACCACCTGTCTTTCATACAGATCATATAGCTTATTTTTTTAACCCTTCAATCCCCTCTTAAGTCATGCATATGACTTATCTTTTTTCTTTCATAGAGAGGTAAGTAGCATATGATGTTCCTGGTTCTGTGGGTTTTGGACACATTACACAAAATATCTCACTGTAATTGTAAGTGTTGTTACCACAAGACAAAAAACATCCCTTAGGGAGCATTATATTATAGATAAAACTGAGAGTCACAATGGTCTTATTACAACTCATGGAATTATCCTGGGAGCTAGAAAGCCTACTATTCTTTTTACAAGTATCATCAATATAATCATATACACTATTCTTAGGTAATCCATTTTTTATGTCTCTACCATCACAATATAAAGACATATCCTGGGAAAAAGTAAAACAAGTCTCTGCTGCAGTCACATTAATAGTATTTATTCTAATATTATCCCTGCTATTTCCTAATTTCTGACACTCCCCACAGAAGTCATACAAGGGAATAAAAGATTGTGTATTGTTAGCCATCGACCAAACTTCAAGGAGGGATTCATCGGGTGTAGGCACAGCACTGTTTGTTTTTAAGGCACAATAAACTAACATTTAGGGCATTTGCCATTCTGACTATGCTATTCTGTTCAAAATAAAAAGGGACGGGAGCAAAGGGATCTTGCTCCCAAGCTCTTTTATATACTGGCCGATTATTTGGTGCACCGCAGAAGAAACTCATCTCCTCTGGGTGATAAATACATGTAGTAATAAGCCAGACTGGCATGAAAACACAAAGATTAATAATTATCAACAGACAAACAAATCTCCCAGAATATTGTGGGGTCATCATTTTCAGCATGTGGCAAGGCACTTTTCAGGGAAACTTCTTCTGAGCTCCCCTCTTTGTTCAGGGAATTCACACCTGCTTCACCCTCTTTGTCTTTGTCTGTCACCGGAGAAGAAGCCTCAGGGACCCTTTTCACTCTGCTAGCGTGAATCCAGATTGGAGCCTCTTCTGTGAGAATCGCTGTTCTAGTAACTGCTACCACTCGGGTGGGTGGTCCAAACGGGAACTCAGTCTGTTTTTTGTCCTTTTGCCAGGCGCTAGACTATCACCACGTCTCCTGGTTGGAAAGGATGTGTAGGTTCCTGTGGAGAGAAAGGAGAACAACGAGCAACATCTCGTTCAATTTGATCTAAAGTTTCTACAAGTTTCCTCACATATTCTGCCTGTACTACTTCTAGATCCCCTTTTTATATCACAGGGGCCTTTGGACCCCAAGGGGTGGGGAAGGGTCTCCCCATTAGGACCTTAAATGGTGAGTAACCAGTATTCCTATTAGGCTGCATCCTAATTTCTGCTAGGGCTATAGGCAAGAACTTTTTCCAATTAGTGAATGTGCCTCCAGTAATTTTCCTTATTTTCTCTTTAATTGTTCTATTTATTCTTTCTACTACCCCTGAACTCTGCGGTTGATAAGGAAGATGAAACTTCCAGTCAATCCTAAGGGCTTTGGAAAGCACCTTACATACCCTGGATGCAAAAGCTGGGCCATTATCTCAGTCAATTCAAACAGGACACCCCCATATGGGGATGATCTCCTGTAACAAACATTTTACCACAATTTGTGTGGTTTCATTGGTGGTAGGAAAGACCTCCGGCCATCTAGAGAACATATCCACAATTACAAGGGAATACTCCTGCTTTCTTACTGTCTTTGGGATATGTGTGAAGTCAATTTGTAAGTGAGTGAATGGCGAAGAGGGGTAATTCAGATGCTGATGTTGGGCCTTCTTTGAATTATTTGGGTTGTTTCTAAGACATATAATACACCGCGAAACATAAGATCGTACCTTTGATCTAAGACCTGGTATAAAAAAATCTCTCTCCGAATGAGGTCAGTGGTTGCCTGTGCTCCCCTATGGCCAAGACCATGATATTGTGCAATTAAAATCGGGGCGCTTGCAACTGGGATACATGGTTTCCCCTCTTTGCAGATAAGACCCGTATTAGGGTCTTGTACTGCACCTACCGACTGCCATTCTATTTTTTCACTACTGGTAGCCAAATCCTGGAGGCTTAGCAATAGATTTTCAGTAAGGGTAATGTCTGGAACTAGGGAGGGCATTTGAACTGTTGCTGCCGTTCTAATAGCAGCCTCTTTTGCTGCCTGATCAGCTAGGGCATTCCCTTTAGCTATGTGCGTTTGGAGACCAGTATGTGCCTTACAATGGATAATAGAAACTTTGCTTGGCAATTGGATGGCGGCCAGGAGATCATGTACTAGGGTGGAATGTGAGATTTGTCTCCCATCTGCAGCTATGAAGCCTCTCCTCTGCCTGATTACCCCATGATCATGCACAACCCCAAAGGCATACTTGGAATCAGTGTAAACATTTACATCTCTCCCCTCAAAAAGACAACAAGCTCTAGTGAGGGCAATCAGTTCAGCTGCTTGGGCTGACTGAAAAGGTATAGGATTCGATTCCAGTATAACATCAGGGAGTTGAACCACAGCGTATCCTGCATGATAAGTGTTGTCATTAGGGCGGGAACAGGATCCATCCACAAAAATATCAGGTGCTCCTTCAATTGGTGTGGACTGTAAGTCAGGCCTAGGTGAGGTATGTTCATGTATTAGTTCAGTACATGCATGGGGAGGAGGCAAATCATCCTGCTCTCCCTTGTAGTCATGTAAGGCATTCAGTATAGCCATTGGACTGAATGTGGGTGCTGAGTATTTGATGTGAAGTTCAGGATTAGATAGCAACAAAACTTCATATCCACTCAGTCTTTGTGCTGACATATGTTGCGTATGTATGTTCCTCAATAGGGCCTGAACATTGTGTGAGGTATGCAGAGTGGTGGGATGACCTAGGGTGATAGGCGTGGCCATCTCAGCGACCATAGCACAGGCTGCCAAACTCCGGAGACACGCAGGCATGCCCTGAACCTGTACGGGAACCACTTTTGAGAAAAAAGCAACAGGGCGGAATTTGCCTCCATGATCTTACGCCAGGTCTCCCACCATGGTTTTACAATTGTCCCTGGCAAATAAGTGAAACATCACACCATAGCCGGGTAGGCCCAAACCAGGACTTGAAACCATTGCACATTTCAAATGACTAAAAGCTTGGAACATTTCATCAGACCATTTAATGAAGTCAGGCATCTCAGTATTAGTGGCTTGTCTCAGAATATTATCATAGTATGAACAATCAGCAATCCATTGGCGGCAGTAACCAATCGTGCCAAGAAAGGTCAACATGTCTTTCTTGGTTTGTGGGCGGGGCAGACCCAGTACGGAGGTAATTCTGGCATGGCTGATTTTCCTCTAACCTTTACTGAGAACAAAGCCCAAATACTCAACACTTTCCATTCTCATAACCACAGTAATAAACTAACACAGTCTGCCTGGCAGGCCTCTCGAGTAGAACTACAGGGAGTACAGAATTATTAGGCAAGTTGTATTTTTGAGGATTAATTTTATTATTGAACAACAACCATGTTCTCAATGAACCCAACAAAACTCATTAATATCAAAGCTGAATATTTTTGGAAGTAGTTTTTAGTTTGTTTTTAGTTTTAGCTATTTTAGGGGGATATCTGTGTGTGCAGGTGACTATTACTGTGCATAATTATTAGGCAACTTAACAAAAAACAAATATATACCCATTTCAATTATTTATTTTTACCAGTGAAACCAATATAACATCTCAACATTCACAAATATACATTTCTGACATTCAAAAACAAAACAAAAACAAATCAGTGACCAATATAGCCACCTTTCTTTGCAAGGACACTCAAAAGCCTGCCATCCATGGATTCTGTCAGTGTTTTGATCTGTTCACCATCAACATTGCGTGCAGCAGCAACCACGGCCTCCCAGACACTGTTCAGAGAGGTGTACTGTTTTCCCTCCTTGTAAATCTCACATTTGATGATGGACCACAGGTTCTCAATGAGGTTCAGATCAGGTGAACAAGGAGGCCATGTCATTAGATTTTCTTCTTTTATACCCTTTCTTGCCAGCCACGCTGTGGAGTACTTGGACGCGTGTGATGGAGCATTGTCCTGCATGAAAATCATGTTTTTCTTACCTTGCAGACTTCTTCCTGTACCACTGCTTTAAGAAGGTGTCTTCCAGAAACTGGCAGTAGGACTGGGAGTTGAGCTTGACTCCATCCTCAACCCGAAAAGGCTCCACAAGCTCATCTATGATGATACCAGCCCAAGCCAGTACTCCACCTCCACCTTGCTGGCGTCTGAGTCGGACTGGAGCTCTCTGCCCTTTACCAATCCAGCCACGGGCCCATCCATCTGGCCCATCAAGACTCACTCTCATTTCATCAGTCCATAAAACCTTAGAAAAATCAGTCTTGAGATATTTCTTGGCCCAGTCTTGACGTTTCAGCTTGTGTGTCTTGTTCAGTGGTGGTCGTCTTTCAGCCTTTCTTACCTTGGCCATGTCTCTGAGTATTGCACACCTTGTGCTTTTGGGCACTCCAGTGATGTCGCAGCTCTGAAATATGGCCAAACTGGTGGCAAGTGGCATCTTGGCAGCTGCACGCTTGACTTTTCTCAGTTCATGGGCAGTTATTTTGCGCCTTGGTTTTTCCACACGCTTCTTGCGACCCTGTTGACTATTTTGAATGAAACGCTTGATTGTTCGATGATCACGCTTCAGAAGCTTTGCAATTTTAAGAGTGCTGCATCCCTCTGCAAGATATCTCACTATTTTTGACTTTTCTGAGCCTGTCAAGTCCTTCTTTTGACCCATTTTGCCAAAGGAAAGGAAGTTGCCTAATAATTATGCACACCTGATATAGGGTGTTGATGTCATTAGACCACACCCCTTCTCATTACAGAGATGCACATCACCTAATATGCTTAATTGGTAGTAGGCTTTCGAGCCTATACAGCTTGGAGTAAGACAACATGCATAAAGAGGATGATGTGGTCAAAATACTCATTTGCCTAATAATTCTGCACTCCCTGTACATATGAGGAGATTGTCCACATATTGTAGAAGGACAGAACCATGAGGGGCAGTCGAAGGGCACAGTGTAGCTTGGAAGACAATGGAGTAGACTACTGGGGAGTCTACATAACCCTGAGGCATTCTACACCACGTATACTGGCAAAATTTAAATGTGAAGGCAAAAAGTGGCCATGTCTCTTTGTCAACTGGGACAGAAAAAAATGCATTCTTTAAATCATTAATCATAAGAGAAAAACTCTGCATGGGCAGGAATAGCTGATAGCAGAGATGGTACATCTGGAACCACATGGACTATAGGTATGATCTGCACATTTACCGCTCTAAGATCCTGGACAAACCTAAAGGTATTATCTGCCTTTCTCACTAGGTTGATAGGTGTATTATAGGGGGAGATAATTTCCTCAATAACCCCTGCATCTAGGAATTCCATCAACATAGACTCAATCCCCTTTTCTTTTTCTGTGGAAAGGGGTATTGTTTAATGTAAACAGGTGCAGCGCCAGGCTTAAGCATTGCCTTATATGGTGTACAAGAGATAAGGCCAACATCTTGGTCAGTATTTGCCCAAACCTCAGGAGGTACCTGATCAAGTAGCGGATCCTGAGGTTGGCATTCCAAATATAAAAAACAATTATCCTTTGGAACATAAATGGGCATAACTGAGGATGTGACATGTAGATGTCCCGTCTTGCTAATTCCCAACTGCAACTTTAACAGAACAAGCAAATCTCTCCCTAATAAATTCGCAGGACAATTTGAATTGGTACTGTGAACAAACAACAAACTGTGTGTGAACATTGATTGGTACTGGTATGGATGTTGGATCGAGAGGGGAGGAGTTTTAAAAGATCTGGTCAGTATCCCATTAATTCCCACAGAGGGCTCAGCATTCTCTCTTGGACCACTATAATAATCCTCACATATAGTACTACTAGTAGCACCAGAATCCACAAGAAAAAGGAGAGGACGTCCCTGTATGGTTAACACAATCAGTGGTGATTCCTTAGAGTGGTTTGTGATGAGAGAGAATGCTGGGATACTGTCCCCCGGGCATCCTCATTGCAATGTCTGCTGCCCCCAGGCTACGGGAAAACAAGGTGTATTATTCTGGGGCTGTGGCAGTGGTGGGGGATGATCTCGGATCTGAGCTTGTGGGTAAGGTTGGGTGCCTTGAGCTTCGGTATCATTTGGGGCATGTTGCTTGGGTGGGTAAGGGTATCGACTGATCCAGTGGTCAGTTTTACCACAATTAAAGCAACCTGCAGGACGATTTATATTATTCCCTCCTCTCCCAGAGCATGGCCCTCTACCCCTTCTTCTGCCACTTTCCCTATTGAGCTGATTTGAGGGACAATTCCTATCCTGAGGTTGGTAATGGGCCTCTTTAGGTCTTACTATTTCAAAACAACCCGCCGTATCTTTCTCCAGCAACTTATTTTAGAATTGATCCTTATTAAGTCTAGGCAATTCGGAGATCATTTGTTTAACAGTAAGCTGGAGATGTGGCTGTAGATTGGTAAGGAAAGTCTGAATGAGCATAGAATGCATATTATCCTGAATACTCATTCCTGCCTCCATAGTCCAAACTTCATTGAACCTCTTCCAAAAGTCTATAACAGACTCTTCAGATTTTTGTTTACAGGCTACAGCAGTTGGCAATGAGGACCTAGTCTGAAAACACCTCTCCATTTAACACTTAATCTCTTCCCACATTATGTATATGCCTGCCTCAGTATTTAATTTATAATTTCCAGACAGCGTATTCGGGGTCTCTATAGTGCTTAGGGGACCTTACTCCAATACCAGGGGGAATTGTGTCCAACTATCCCATCTATTATAAGGCGCATATCCTCCTGAGTCAGACATCTCCCTTTACAATCTCTCTTCAAATAATGAAATGTAAAATGTCCTAGATGAAGATGAAGAGGGTTTAGGGCAGTGTTTAACAATCTTATTAATATCATCTACTTCAATAGGTTTCTTTAACAAGGTGTCCCCTACAGTCATAAAAGGGAACTGTTCCTCAAGGTCACTGTCCTCATCATGATGTTCAAATTTGGGAAAATTATTTTGTGATCTAAGGCTCATGGGAGCTATGACATCCTCAGCACCAACAGCACCAGCTGTGGATCCTAACCACTCTGTTCAGGCATAGGTTGTGGTAACTGCGTAGGTGGCTGCGGAAGCTGGGGAGCTGTAGGTGGTTGGATGTTGGTAGCAGTATATGCAGCCAGTAAATCTAAGTCATCTTTTGAAAGGGATGGATATATTTGTGGGATATTTCCTAAATAGGGAGGAGGGGCTTCTGGAGTGAACCCCTTGTCAATTCTTTTTCTAACTCATGTTTCTTTTTATATCCCTCCTGGTTCTCTGCCTTCTGTTTGTTAACCTTTTTATTTGGTCTATCATACCAATATGGTGCATAAGTAAGCCAATTTTTCCCTCCCGACTTCATATACTGCATGTCCCACTGGAGGTCTGGACCATAATATGGGTAAGCTTCAGTGTCACCCAAACATAACCCATTTACCATATCCATATGGAGGGTATCATTAGCCCCTTCAAGAGTGCACAAATTTATACTCTCCATCCCCTCTGTCCATCCTGCCATATTATCCACCCAGGGAGTAACTAAATAATAATCAGTCCCACAGACCAGGGCTACATAATCCTTACATGTTCTTCTACATTTGGAGGGTGTAGACTGACCTTTCCTTGCTTTGCACCCATTTCTTATAACTTAATTGAGACGGAGGCAGAGCAAAACTCTCTCAACAATTCCTGTCAACTGGGTCAGAGGACTTATGTCTATGCTCAACTTCCTTCTCAATGGACTGTTAGTATTATCCCTTCAAACCGTCAATTGCGTTTACAAATTTCTGGGTTAGCGGGTTTAACATCGCCAGCAAAGTGGGACGTCTTACGGTTATCCAGGATACACACAATAAAGTTAGTACAGTTTAAACAGTATCATTTGCTGCTTACCTTCAGCATAAAAATTACTTAATGCTTCATAACATAGCAAAAAGCAGACGAAAGCGACAGAAAAGAAGCGATAGAAATTGGGTGACAAGAGAAATCAAGGTGCAGACACTATTTGAATTCTTCCCAAAAAAATTCCTCTTTTAAATCCTTCCCTAAATAATGTATCTGTTAGACTTGGCCAGTAGTCTATTTATAGTCTATCTTGCCTAAAGATAGATACTATTCCTTTCAGTGTGTCTAAAGATTCAAAATAGAAGCAACAGAAATTTTTTCGGAAAGCATCGGAATGTCCCCAGTCTTTAAAGACAGAAAACCTCCGTACTTACAGAATTCCTGTATTTTCTATCCTGGACAGAGCTCCCAGCTGAAAGTATACTTTCCTTTTCAATGCACCTTGATTTCTTTCTTTGTCTCCAAAGACAGGCCTGGAGAACTATCAATAACACACAGTCTGATGTCAGAAACAGCTCTGAGTTTATTCTTGACCATATGGACCTTTTATACATCCATCCATACATACAAGAACAGCTGCGGCTCTCATTACAATAGTGCTGACTGGGAACAGTTCCTTATACAGACAGAAGATCAATGTAAATATATATTCACCCTCTAGTATGATGTCACCCAACCTCCTGCCCTTTATACAGATCATATAGCTTATTCTATTTAACCCTTCAATGCGCATTTAGGAATTCAATGTATGTCTTGTTGAATGGTGTCTGAACCAAGGGTTTGGCTTTGTGTTTCATGTTAGCTCTCGTTGGAATGGAAAAGAACTGTACAAGAAAGATGGTTTGCATCTTTCTCTCAAGGGAACAAATGTCCTCAGTGAGCAGTTCAAAGTATTTGCTAAGGAGCATTGAAACTAGGAAAGGGGGGCAAAAGAGTGATAATCCAGCAGTCAGACTCCCCCCCTGAAACAATGCCAGAAGATGCCTGTAGCACATGGGTTAAGAAATGGCAAACTCAGAGTCTTGTCTACAAATGCTCACAGTTTAGGGAATAAGATCAATGATCTTGAGTCTATAATGGCATCTGAGAATATATATTTAGTGGCTGTTACTGAGACATGGTTCAATAAGAGTAACGACTGGGATATAACAATACCAGAGTTCTCTTTATATAGGAAAGACAGAGAAGGAAAAAAAGGGGAGGGATGGGCCTGTATGTGAAAGATAGCATAAAATCTAATTTATTACAAGTTAGCGAGACCAATTTAGAGTCAGTTTGGGTTATGCTGCTGCTTGATAATCATAAGGTAATGTGTGATATGTAGACCACCTAGCCAAGTCAAACAATTAGATGATCTACTAGGTGAAAAAATAGCTAAAATGACATTGAAAGGGGAAGTTATCACTATTGGAGACTTTAATCTTCCTGATGTAAACTGGGAAACCAAAATAGCTAGTTCTGCCAGGAGTACAGATATTCTAAATTCCCTGCTGGGATTATCTCTACAGCAAGTAGTGGAGGAGCCAACCAGGAAGGAGGCAATTTTAAATTTAGTATTCACAAATGGGAATTTGGTATCTGATATTACTGTATGGGAAAGCTTGGGATCTAGTGATCACCAGTCAGTTTGCTTTACTTTAAGTAGAGTGACTGAGTCACATTACACAAAAACAACATTTTAGATTAAAAAAAAATGGACTTTTCTAAAATTAGATTAGTGGTATACGAGTCCCTATCAGATTGGAACTGTTTCAATGGAGTCTAGGAGAAATGGGACTACTTAAAAATGGCACTATTGAAGGCAACAGATTATTGCATTAGGCTTGTCAGTAAAAGCGGAAAAAAGAGGAAGAGACCACTGTGGCACTCAGCAGAGGTGGCCAAAATCATTAAAAACAAAAAGATAGCATTTATTAATTATAAAAAAAAAATAGGATGACAGGCAAATTTGAAAAAATTTGGCAGAGTGAGGCCAAGCAAGTTATAAGAGCTTCTAAAGCGCAGTGAGAAGAGAAATTAGCTGTCAGTGAAAAAGGGGATAAGACATTCTTCAGATACATGAATTAAAAAAGGAAACTAAAACAAGGAATTACCAAATTAAAAACTAAAATGGGTGTTTTTTTTAAACCCTAAATATATCTGCAGTATTTAAAGTTTGTATTTGACTGTAACAAATGCAGCAAAGGTCCCAAATGTAGTGTCTTGCACTAAATGGGTGTTGTTTTAAAACCAGAATATAACAGCAGTATCTAACGCTTGTATTTGACTGTGAGAAATGCAACAAAGGCCCCCAGATGCAGGGTCTTGCACAAATTGGGTGTTTTTTTAAACCCAGAATATAACTGCAGTATTTAAAGCTTGTATTTGACTGTCACAAATGCAACAAAGGCCCACAAATTATTATCTTGCCCAAAATGGGTGTTTTAATACCAGAATATTACAGCAGTATTTAAAGCTTGCATTTGACTGTCACAATGCTGGTGCACTGAACATGCAAAGTTGCCACCAACACCCACCTAACTAACAGACGGATCAAAGTTATTTTTCTGTGTCACTTGGCTCATGGCAGGGTAGAAAAAATGGTGCACTGCACCCACAAAACAAAATCACTGTAGATCGCAGAGTTAACAAGCACTTCTGATTTATTTATTGTATGCACATATATAATGCTACTATATTCCAGAGCACTTTACAGACATTATCATCTAACTGTCCCCAATGGTGCTCACAATCTAAGGTCCCTATCAGTATGTCTTTGGAGTGTGGGAGGAAACTGGAGTACCCGAAAGGAAACCCACGCAAACACAGGGAGAACATACAAACTCCATGCAAATGTTGTCCTTGCTCAGATTTGAACCTACAATCCCAGCGCTGCAAGACACCACTGAGCCACCGTGCTTCCCAACAGATAACAGATTATTTTCTATTTTCTCCCTCAAAGCAGCAGCATCCTTTCCCTACACTAGTAAGAGCAGAGTGATGTGCAGCGCTACTTGACCCAAGCTTATATAGAGGCTGGGTCACATGCTGCACTGGCCAATCACAGCCATCCTTAGTGGCCATGGCTGTGATGGCTTCTAAGTGCACAAGAGTTAAACGCTTGTTGATTGGCTGCTTTGCAGCCTTTCAAAAAGTACCATTAAAACACCGAACTCGAACCCAAACTTTTACTGAAAAGTTCGGGTTTGGGGTCCAAAAATCCTAAAGTTCGTTCGCTCAACCCTACTTAGGACTCTTTCCTCGCAACTTCTCTGGTTGCACTTTTGTCTGGTCACAATTCAGACTGTCCGATAGTGAGACTCCATCCGCCATTACCTCACAGACTTTGAGCTGAGAGTCCTCTGGCTTTTCCCATTTAGGTAGCGGAACAGCAGGCTCTGCAGCCTGATCTGGGACCTTGTCTCCCTTCCACAACTGCCAGAAATATGTGAAGTCTCTGCCCAGCATGAACTCCACCTTAAGCTCAGCACAATTTAACAGTTCATGTTGTACAGTTCCATAATCAGCCACAAAAGTAAGAAATACAGTCTTAAGAGTACTTTTACACTTGCGGCAAAACGGATCCGTCCTTCCGCTATTTCACTGTGCCGTCGGACCACCACTCTGTCCCCATTGACTATAATGGGGACAAGACGGAGCTTTGGCACAGTACGGCAGTTCGCGGTGAGAGGCCGCCGGACTAAAAAGTCGGACATACAGGACTTTTAGTCTGGCGGTCTTTCGCCGTGCACTGCCGTGCTGCACAAGAGCTCCGCCCCCGTTCCTAATATAGTCAATGGGGACGGAGCGGCGGTCCGGCGGCACGGCGAAATAGCGGAGGCACGGATCCGACAGGGCGAACAGCCTGTCGGATCAGTCCTGCCGCAAGTATGAAAGTACCCTTATCAGTTTCTGGACCCGTCTGAAGGAACATCAGTACCTCTGGAAGTACCTGAGACACTCTTTGGTGACAATCCAGCTCCACCAATAGTGGGATTCCACCCACCAACAATTTGCACGTCTTGCTCAGCAATTCCTCTGGTCTCCTGATGAAAGGACAATCCGGTGCACACTTTCTCACTTGGCGGCATCTCCAGCAGCCCTCCCTCTGGTGCTGGACAGCTGCATGCTGCAGTAGTAGGCTGCTCCTAGCAACGGTATTGAGACAAGTCCACACATCCTCTCTAGGACTCTGTATACATTTGCAGGGAACATATGAACTCCTAAGAGCAAAGCCACTCTCCATCTCACTTTGCTCCCATTGGTTGCCCTTAGCAACGGCACACATCACCTTTTTCTCTGGAATTCCCGATACATCACCAACACCTTGGACCTTTACACGCGTCCACTCAGCGTTAAAGACTTATTCTCCAGGGCCAACTGCAGTTGCGCCTCCATAGCCTCCCGCTATTCATCAAACTGCACTATTTCAGCTTGGTAACATCCCATCTGTGTGGCCAGGTTTTCCTGCTGTTTTATCTGCCACAACCTTATGACATATTCTTCCATGAGACCCATGGTAGCGGACTTTTCAGCAAGCAAGTCCACTTTATCAGAGACCACAGCCTCCAGGTGTCTCTTACTTTCTAGAAACAGAAGGGATGAAAAAAAAATAAAAGTAGATCCGCTCAGGACTTGCCCTGTCAATAAATAGCATCCTATGGAAACGGGAAGAAAAATGGATAGGGATTAAAATTTTAATAAACATAAAAAACATATATAGAAGATCCACAGTCGTGGCCATGATGATCAAAGGCACAATGAGAAACCCAGATTCTCATTTAGCCCATGGGACAAAAAGACCCAAGGGTCCAAATCCAGCTATTTTCTTTTTGGGCCAATTTCTTTGATACAGTATATTTCCTGCTCTTAGATCAACCTTAATGCAATCAATTCCTCTTACCTTTAAGGCAATTATGGCAAGAGAAAATAGGGAGAGGCGCTCATAGGGTGGCAGGCAATAATAGTCAGCTAAGCGTAATAGATGGAATATGCTCACCTTTGGGTGTTGTGCGTGTGTGAGCACAACTTCCGTAAGGGTAGACACACAATGGGAGGGGGTGGGGGGGGCAGTCGATGCTGCCACTACCCGTTCAATCCTTTTGGATGGAGTTGCCAAAACTCCTAGGGACTGTTGAGAGCGTGATTAATGGTTTGTGTGCGAACACACAATAGGGTACCTCTTTGGCGCACAGGAACGACCACAAACCGCACACAAACAATTCATCTTACCTTTAATCTTGGATTGAATGCATGAAATTCTTTAAAATGTTTGGGAATCAGTTTCAGTTCATCTTTCCTCTCTGTGTCTTTTGCAGCGATGATGTCCTTCACATTTTTTTGAACCTGAATCTTTAATTCAAGGGTAGTTAAGCCAACGTATATTTTGGAGCATGGGCAGGAAGCGTAGTAGATCACCCTGGAACTAGAGCAGGTGAGGTAATATGGGATTTTTACTTTTTTTTTGTCCCCGAGAGTTTGCAAAATCACATGCCCGCTTCATATTAGGGCATGCCACACATTTATCACAGGGTCTAATACCCCATTGTGGTCTGCTCTGTCCAGGAAAAATCTGTGGAGGCATTAGTTCAAAATAACTCCTTACGAAAACATCACGTAAAGAGCTCTATGAGCCGTGGAGGTAGGAGTTTCTCCAAAGTTGGATCAGTTAAGAGAATAGACCAATGTTTAGCTAGAGACCTTCTCATCTTCTCCCACTGTGAATGGTAGGTAGTTACATACCTGATTTTGTTGTCAGCAATTCTGTCTTTTTTTGTCTATAACAAATTTGATTGTGTCTTTGCTCTCAGGTATGCCTTCTTAATAAAGCCTCTTCTAAGAAAGCGATCTTTCAGGTCATTGGCCTGTTTTTCAAAGGTTGTGTGGTCTGAACAGCTTCTCCGTATGGTGTTTCTAGGTGGTAGAGAGGATGCATATAAATATGCATTCACAGCAGTATCTTTTCGATAAACATTGGTTTGTATCTAAACCCCTGTGGCTCTAGCCACAGACACATCCAATAAGTAAATTTTGTCCCTGTAATATGCATAAGAGAGTTTATTGTTCTGAGAGTTGTTATTAAGAAAACAAAAAAAAATCACGTAGTTGTTCTTCTGTACCCTGCCAAATCATGAAGAGATTATCAATGCGCCATGCCCAAAACACTTTGTCACATTTTTTTATATAATTACTCACTTCACTTGCAGGATAACAGGCCAAACTGGATGGACAAATGTATTTTTTAGGCCTTATGTACTATGTTACTATGTTACTTCACCTATGTACATCAATTTTTTTGTATACATACACCCATCTCATTTTGTTTGATACACAAACATCAGATTATCACATTAATATGTTTTACTTTTGAGATTGTACACCTTTGTGTATTCTTATGTATTTATTGAATATATTTTTTGTATTATGTGCTGTATACATTTTAATAGGGGATTAGTTTTTTTATATGTTGATTTTATTTATTATATATTTCCATGATCTGTGTTTTTGCAAAACATGTGATAATTAGTGTTGATCGAGCACGGTAGTGCTCGGGTGCTCGGACCGAAAACATCGTAATATTCGGGTGCTTGACCGAGCACCCGAGTATAATGGAAGTCAATAGGAGAACCCGAGCATTAAACCAGCTACCCCCTGTTCTGAAGAGGGAAGGGTGCCTGGTTCATAAGAAAATTTCAGAAATTGTTGGTAACACCACCAAAATGGTTCTGTAACAGCATGGGGATGATGTATGGATGCATCTTGGACTCGCTGGTCGCTGCTGGGAACTACGTTGTCTGAATAGTATGCCACTTTTACATAATGACAATGATACGCACAAAGCCAAGGAAATAAAAGCTATTTTAGAGGAAAAATTGTTGTTAACATTAACATTTTATGGGGGTGGATCATTCTCTTTACAAATCTCATATAAAGATAATATAAACATTCTTGACAAGTCCTGATAATTATCAATGTTTTAGAAAAGACTAGAAGATAACACTAACTGACCTTTTTATAGAAGGAAACTATTGCAGAATGCTATTTTAAGAGGCTAAAACTAAAATTAGCATTGACAGCTTTGGTTCCATATACGTTTCTTGGCAAATGATCCTCTAGCAGCAGGAAATTGGTAGACATTTTTGGCTTCGCAATTGTTTCCAGCCAAGATGCAATGCAGTTATTCACCTTAAATATAGTTTCTATTTACTGGAACATGCTGTCCAACTGTCTCTCTTTTAGAAGCATTGATCCTCTGTAGAGCCCAGCTGTCCTTTGAAACTCTCCCTGCTTTTGGATAAAAATATTGTGGATTAACCTTTGCATCCTTTCATACATAAAAAAAACATACATAGCACACTTAAAGACTGTATAATAATTTTACCAGTGTACGAAAATATATTACAATGTATTTCCAATGTGTCTTGCTGTATCCTGTCACTTTATATAATAGTGTGTGCACAATAAAGCAAAATAAATAGAATAACAAAGGAATCATTTTGTATCTGTCATTAATGATTTTATTCATTTTCAGAGGCCTATTATTTACACTACTCACTAATTAAAAGCATATCTTAGCTAAGTGCAGTATATAGAGAAAATATTTGCCATAGGTCTAGTCACTGAGTGACTGAGTGGCTTATAAAATGACTCTGTCATAGGATGACAGCCTGTACTGAGAGTGGGAACATTTAATAGCAAACACCATCAGTTTATCTAAAAAGGTAGATCACTCAAGCATATGAAATGCCAATCATCACCCTGAGTGGTATAAAGCAACATTACCATTCAACTCTATAGCAACGGACATGCATACATTGAAGTTATGAATCACCCTTTACCACTTGGCAGGCTGACAGGTGCATTTGTGTTTTACGGCTGCTAAGAAAGCCAAGTACAATTTGGTGGAGGAGTACAGTAAGAACAGTCCTGGACCTTTTGTGGCTAAATTTGGGTTCTTATGGGGTCATTTATTAAGACTGGCACTTACCACTCCGGTCTTAATAACCCTGTGTTGGCGGTGGATTGAAGTTATGAGTAGAGGAATAAAGGCTCCGGCCTCTACATAACTTTGGCGTATCCACCACCTGTATAAATGTATTCCAGCTCCCTTGCTGGCATTGATTTAGAAAATTTTCTACACCTAAAACAGGCGTAGAAAATGATAAATAAGACGGGCCGACCATGCCACTCCCCCTTTTTTGAGACCAGGTATGAGCGGGAGAAAAAAAATAACTTTTGTGCCACAATCTTCGCCAGAAATACACCAAAAACAGGCAAATTTTTCTTAGTAAATGACCCCTTTAGTTTTAAAGTCCATGTTTTAACACAATAAGGCTTTTAGATCCAATATCTTGTAGACATTGAAGTTCTGCTTTTCTGTTGCAGAGCTCCAAATTCCCCATATTTCTGCAAAGTCAAAGGTCTGTCATCATCCTTGGCATGTCTGTTTTAGTAAATAACTGTAATCCACATGTAATGACAATTCTGGAATGAGCAATACCTGGAGTTTATAAAGTACAACTGGGTATTAGCAGATGAGGGTGTGCCACCGCAGACTGTGCAGGAACACTCCTTTAAATGGTACCACCCAATTGTATCTTTAGTCATAAACTTCTAGCAGTAATAATAGGAAGAACATTGCAAAATAAATTCATAAGAATACTGAATTGTTCTTACATAGAGATTGCAATTAGCTATTAAAGCAGACATGTCATTAGAGGTGACAACAAGTCCTCTTGAAAAGTTAACATTTTATTGAAAAAAAAAGGTTTGAACCTTATCCTAGCTCTATTTGTCTGTTGCATTGTTCCAAATCCCCTGCATAGATGTGGAGTAAGTGATAAAATTCTGCCACCACTAAAGGGAGATTATAAGCTTACGGCATACTGTGTCATTATGCAGTAAGCAGCTAAACTCCCTCTAGAGGTGACAGAATTTTAGCATTTAACTGTAAAGCTATGCATGGGTTTGGAGCTTTGTAAGAGCGCATTAGAGCTCCAACTATTATGAAGATGTAATTTTACTTACTTATTTACAAAAGTGGTGTTCATATTTGGACATTTATGTGTCCAAGTAATGTCACATCATGACTATATATGCATCCATACCCCTCTATCTCTATTCTGTATGTTCTGAATCCAGGAACCAGGACTTGACAGTAGAAATGTCCTGTATGCAGTGATAGTCCACTATCTCACCCTCCATTTTGTTTCCAGACACGTTTGGTGAGTTGACCTTGGGGAAGAAGCTGCTTGGGGTGGGTACTTCAGTTTCAAACACAACTCTCACAGTGGCCAAATCTAAGCTTTTTTTTTCTAGGATGCTGCTGCAAGAAAAGTAAAATAGAGGCTCTGAATATGTTACTGATCCTTGGAATAAGAAGTTGTAGATGTGGAAATAGAGTGCAGTCCCTTGATATTATTTAATTGTCTCAGAGAGGAAGAGGAAGAAGGAATAATAAATACTGAAGTTGGAGCAGATTTAGCCCCTTCCCAACATCCACCATACATGTGCAGCGAATGTCAGATCTTTAAAGATGGTGCCCACTCTGGAGCGGAGCAAGCATCATGGTTACTGGATGCCTGCTGTTTCACATAGCAGACACCTGAGGCTAATGTCTGTGATTAGTGATGCTGCCAATTGCAGACATTTAACCGCTCAGATCTCATGGTCAAATGTGACCACAGCATCTGAAATGCAATTACAAATAAGACCTCTCAGCACTAGAGTTGAGCGAACACCTGGATGTTCGGGTTCGAGAAGTTCGGCCGAACATCCCGGAAATGTTCGGGTTCGGGATCCGAACCCGATCCGAACTTCGTCCCGAACCCGAACCCCATTGAAGTCAATGGGGACCCGAACTTTTCGGCACTAAAAAGGCTGTAAAACAGCCCAGGAAAGAGCTAGAGGGCTGCAAAAGGCAGCAACATGTAGGTAAATCCCCTGCAAACAAATGTGGATAGGGAAATGAATTAAAATAAAAATTAAATAAATAAAAATTAACCAAAATCAATTGGAGAGAGGTTCCATAGCAGAGAATCTGGCTTCCCGTCACCCACCACTGGAACAGTCCATTCTCAGATATTTAGGCCCCGGCACCCAGGCAGAGGAGAGAGGTCCCGTAACAGAGAATCTGTCTTCATGTCAGCAGAGAATTAGTCTGCATGTCATAGCAGAGAATGAGGCTTCACGTCAGCCACCACTGCAACAGTCCATTGGCATATATTTAGGCCCAGCACCCAGGCAGAGGAGGGAGGTCCCGTAACAGAGAATCTGTCTTCATGTCAGCAGAGAATTAGTCTGCATGTCATAGCAGAGAATGAGGCTTCACGTCAGCCACCACTGCAACAGTCCATTGGCATATATTTAGGCCCAGCACACACACAGGCAGAGGAGAGAAGTCCCGTAACAGAGAATCTGGCTTCATGTCAGCAGAGAATCAGTCTGCATGTCATAGCAGAGAATGAGGCTTCACGTCAGCCACCACTGCAACAGTCCATTGGCATATATTTAGGCCCAGCACACACACAGGCAGAGGAGAGAGGTCCCGTAACAGAGAATCTGGCTTCATGTCAGCAGAGAATCAGTCTGCATGTCATAGCAGAGAATGAGGCTTCACGTCAGCCACCACTGCAACAGTCCATTGGCATATATTTAGGCCCAGCACACACACAGGCAGAGGAGAGAGGTCCCGTAACAGAGGATCTGGCTTCATGTCAGCAGAGAATCAGTCTGCATGTCATAGCAGAGAATCAGGCTTCACGTCAGCCACCACTGCAACAGTCCATTGTCATAAATTTAGGCCCAGCACCCAGGCAGAGGAGAGAGGTCCCGTAACAGACAATCTGGCTTCATGTCAGCAGAGAATTAGTCTGCATGTCATAGCAGAGAATGAGGCTTCACGTCAGCCACCACTGCAACAGTCCATTGGCATATATTTAGGCCTAGCACACAGGCAGAGGAGAGAGGTCCCGTAACAGACAATCTGGCTTCATGTCAGCAGAGAATCAGTCTGCATGTCATAGCAGAGAATGAGGCTTCACGTCACCCACCACTGCAACAGTCCATTGGCATATATTTAGGCCTAGCACACAGGCAGAGCAGAGAGGTCCCGTAACAGACAATCTGGCTTCATGACAGCAGAGAATCAGTCTGCATGTCATAGCAGAGAATGAGGCTTCACGTCACCCACCACTGCAACAGTCCATTGGCATATATTTAGGCCTAGCACACAGGCAGAGCAGAGAGGTCCCGTAACAGACGATCTGGCTTCATGTCAGCAGAGAATCAGTCTGCATGTCATAGCAGAGAATGAGGCTTCACGTCAGCCACCACTGCAACAGTCCATTGGCATATATTTAGGCCTAGCACACAGGCAGAGGAGAGAGGTCCCGTAACAGACAATCTGGCTTCATGTCAGCAGAGAATTAGTCTGCATGTCATAGCAGAGAATGAGGCTTCACGTCAGCCACCACTGCAACAGTCCATTGGCATATATTTAGGCCCAGCACCCAGGCAGAGGAGGGAGGTCCCGTAACAGAGAATCTGTCTTCATGTCAGCAGAGAATTAGTCTGCATGTCATAGCAGAGAATGAGGCTTCACGTCAGCCACCACTGCAACAGTCCATTGGCATATATTTAGGCCCAGCACCCAGGCAGAGGAGGGAGGTCCCGTAACAGACAATCTGGCTTCATGTCAGCAGAGAATCAGTCTGCATGTCATAGCAGAGAATGAGGCTTCACGTCAGCCACCACTGCAACAGTCCATTGGCATATATTTAGGCCCAGCACACACACAGGCAGAGGAGAGAGGTCCCGTAACAGAGAATCTGGCTTCATGTCAGCAGAGAATCAGTCTGCATGTCATAGCAGAGAATGAGGCTTCACGTCAGCCACCACTGCAACAGTCCATTGGCATATATTTAGGCCCAGCACACACACAGGCAGAGGAGAGAGGTCCCGTAACAGAGGATCTGGCTTCATGTCAGCAGAGAATCAGTCTGCATGTCATAGCAGAGAATCAGGCTTCACGTCAGCCACCACTGCAACAGTCCATTGTCATAAATTTAGGCCCAGCACCCAGGCAGAGGAGAGAGGTCCCGTAACAGACAATCTGGCTTCATGTCAGCAGAGAATTAGTCTGCATGTCATAGCAGAGAATGAGGCTTCACGTCAGCCACCACTGCAACAGTCCATTGGCATATATTTAGGCCTAGCACACAGGCAGAGGATAGAGGTCCCGTAACAGACAATCTGGCTTCATGTCAGCAGAGAATCAGTCTGCATGTCATAGCAGAGAATGAGGCTTCACGTCACCCACCACTGCAACAGTCCATTGGCATATATTTAGGTCTAGCACACAGGCAGAGCAGAGAGGTCCCGTAACAGACAATCTGGCTTCATGACAGCAGAGAATCAGTCTGCATGTCATAGCAGAGAATGAGGCTTCACGTCACCCACCACTGCAACAGTCCATTGGCATATATTTAGGCCTAGCACACAGGCAGAGCAGAGAGGTCCCGTAACAGACGATCTGGCTTCATGTCAGCAGAGAATCAGTCTGCATGTCATAGCAGAGAATGAGGCTTCACGTCAGCCACCACTGCAACAGTCCATTGGCATATATTTAGGCCTAGCACACAGGCAGAGGAGAGAGGTCCCGTAACAGACAATCTGGCTTCATGTCAGCAGAGAATCAGTCTGCATGTCATAGCAGAGAATGAGGCTTCACGTCAGCCACCACTGCAACAGTCCATTGGCATATATTTAGGCCCAGCACCCAGGCAGAGGAGGGAGGTCCCGTAACAGACAATCTGGCTTCATGTCAGCAGAGAATCAGTCTGCATGTCATAGCAGAGAATGAGGCTTCACGTCACCCACCACTGCAACAGTCCATTGGCATATATTTAGGCCCAGCACCCAGGCAGAGGAGGGAGGTCCCGTAACAGAGAATCTGTCTTCATGTCAGCAGAGAATTAGTCTGCATGTCATAGCAGAGAATGAGGCTTCACGTCAGCCACCACTGCAACAGTCCATTGGCATATATTTAGGCCCAGCACCCAGGCAGAGGAGGGAGGTCCCGTAACAGAGAATCTGTCTTCATGTCAGCAGAGAATTAGTCTGCATGTCATAGCAGAGAATGAGGCTTCACGTCAGCCACCACTGCAACAGTCCATTGGCATATATTTAGGCCCAGCACACACACAGGCAGAGGAGAGAGGTCCCGTAACAGACAATCTGGCTTCATGTCAGCAGAGAATTAGTCTGCATGTCATAGCAGAGAATGAGGCTTCACGTCAGCCACCACTGCAACAGTCCATTGGCATATATTTAGGCCCAGCACACACACAGGCAGAGGAGAGAGGTCCCGTAACAGAGAATCTGTCTTCATGTCAGCAGAGAATTAGTCTGCATGTCATAGCAGAGAATGAGGCTTCACGTCAGCCACCACTGCAACAGTCCATTGGCATATATTTAGGCCCAGCACACACACAGGCAGAGGAGAGAGGTCCCGTAACAGACAATCTGGCTTCATGTCAGCAGAGAATTAGTCTGCATGTCATAGCAGAGAATGAGGCTTCACGTCAGCCACCACTGCAACAGTCCATTGGCATATATTTAGGCCCAGCACACACACAGGCAGAGGAGAGAGGTCCCGTAACAGAGAATCTGTCTTCATGTCAGCAGAGAATTAGTCTGCATGTCATAGCAGAGAATCAGGCTTCACGTCACCCACCACTGCAACAGTCCATTGGCATATATTTAGGCCCAGCACCCAGGCAGAGGAGGGAGGTCCCGTAACAGAGAATCTGTCTTCATGTCAGCAGAGAATTAGTCTGCATGTCATAGCAGAGAATGAGGCTTCACGTCACCCACCACTGCAACAGTCCATTGGCATATATTTAGGCCTAGCACACAGGCAGAGGAGAGGTTCATTCAACTTTGGGTAGCCTCGCAATATAATGGTAAAATGAAAATAAAAATAGGATTGAATGAGGAAGTGCCCTGGAGTCCAATAATATATGGTTATGGGGAGGTAGTTAATGTCTAATCTGGACAAGGGACGGACAGGTCCTGTGGGATCCATGCCTGGTTCATTTTTATGAACGTCAGCTTGTCCACATTGGCTGTAGACAGGCGGCTGCGTTTGTCTGTAATGACGCCCCCTGCCGTGCTGAATACACGTTCAGACAAAACGCTGGCTGCCGGGCAGGCCAGCACCTCCAAGGCATAAAAGGCTAGCTCTGGCCACGTGGACAATTTAGAGACCCAGAAGTTGAATGGGGCCGAACCATCAGTCAGTACGTGGAGGGGTGTGCACACGTACTGTTCCACCATGTTAGTGAAATGTTGCCTCCTGCTAACACGTTGCGTATCAGGTGGTGGTGCAGTTAGCTGTGGCGTGTTGACAAAAGTTTTCCACATCTCTGCCATGCTAACCCTGCCCTCAGAGGAGCTGGCCGTGACACAGCTGCCTTGGCGACCTCTTGCTCCTCCTCTGCCTTGGCCTTGGGCTTCCACTTGTTCCCCTGTGACATTTGGGAATGCTCTCAGTAGCGCGTCTACCAACGTGCGTTTGTACTCGCGCATCTTCCTATCACGCTCCAGTGCAGGAAGTAAGGTGGGCACATTGTCTTTGTAGCGTGGATCCAGCAGGGTGGCAACCCAGTAGTCCGCACAGGTTAAAATGTGGGCAACTCTGCTGTCGTTGCGCAGGCACTGCAGCATGTAGTCGCTCATGTGTGCCAGGCTGCCCAGGGGTAAGGACAAGCTGTCCTCTGTGGGAGGCGTATCGTCATCGTCCTGCCTTTCCCCCCAGCCACGCACCAGTGATGGACCCGAGCTGCGTTGGGTGCCACCCCGCTGTGACCATGCTTCATCCTCATCCTCCTCCACCTCCTGCTCATCCTCGTCCTCCTCGTCCTCCAGTAGTGGGCCCTGGCTGGCCACATTTGTACCTGGCCTCTGCTGTTGCCAAAAACCTCCCTCTGAGTCACTTCGAAGAGACTGGCCTGAAAGTGCTAAAAATGACCCCTCTTCCTCCTCCTCCTCCTCCTCCTGGGCCACCTCCTCTTCCATCATCGCCCTAAGTGTTTTCTCAAGGAGACATAGAAGTGGTATTGTAACGCTGATAACGGTGTCATCGCCACTGGCCATGTTGGTGGAGTACTCGAAACAGCGCAACAGGGCACACAGGTCTCGCATGGAGGCCCAGTCATTGGTGGTGAAGTGGTGCTGTTCTGTAGTGCGACTGACCCGTGCGTGCTGCAGCTGAAACTCCACTATGGCCTGCTGCTGCTCGCACAGTCTGTCCAGCATGTGCAAGGTGGAGTTCCACCTGGTGGGCACGTCGCATATGAGGCGGTGAGCGGGAAGGCCGAAGTTACGCTGTAGCGCAGACAGGCGAGCAGCAGCAGGATGTGAACGCCGGAAGCGCGAACAGACGGCCCGCACTTTATGCAGCAGCTCTGACATGTCGGGGTAGTTGTGAATGAACTTCTGCACCACCAAATTCAGCACATGCGCCAAGCAAGGGATGTGCGTCAAATTGGCTAGTCCCAGAGCTGCAACGAGATTTCGCCCATTATCACACACCACCAGGCCGGGCTTGAGGCTCACCGGCAGCAACCACTCGTCGGTCTGTTGTTCTATACCCCGCCACAACTCCTGTGCGGTGTGGGGCCTGTCCCCCAAACATATGAGTTTCAGAATGGCCTGCTGACGTTTACCCCGGGCTGTGCTGAAGTTGGTGGTGAAGGTGTGTGGCTGACTGGATGAGCAGGTGGAAGAAGAGGAGGAGGAAGCCGAGAAGGAGGAGGTGGCAACAGGAGGCAAAGAATGTTGCCCTGCGATCCTTGGCGGCGGAAGGACGTGCGCCAAACAGCTCTCCGCCTGGGGCCCAGCTGCCACTACATTTACCCAGTGTGCAGTTAGGGAGATATAGCGTCCCTGGCCGTGCTTACTGGTCCACGTATCTGTGGTTAGGTGGACCTTGCCACAGATGGCGTTGCGCAGTGCACACTTGATTTTATCGGATACTTGGTTGTGCAGGGAAGGCACGGCTCTCTTGGAGAAGTAGTGCCGGCTGGGAACAACATACTGTGGGACAGCAAGCGACATGAGCTGTTTGAAGCTGTCTGTGTCCACCAGCCTAAATGACAGCATTTCATAGGCCAGTAGTTTAGAAATGCTGGCATTCAGGGCCAGGGATCGAGGGTGGCTAGGTGGGAATTTACGCTTTCTATCAAATGTTTGTGAGATGGAGAGCTGAACGCTGGCGTGTGACATGGTTGAGACGCTTGGTGACGGAGGTGGTGGTGGTGGTGTTGGTGGTACATCCCCTGTTTGCTGGGCGGCAGGTGCCAACGTTCCTCCAGAGGCGGAGGAAGAGGCCGAGGCGGCAGCAGCAGAATAGGCCGAGGCGGCAGCAGCAGAAGAGGTAGCAGGGGGAGCCTGAGTGACTTCCTTGGTTTTAAGGTGTTTACTCCACTGCAGTTCATGCTTTGCATGCAGGTGCCTGGTCATGCAGGTTGTGCTCAGGTTCAGAACGTTAATGCCTCGCTTCAGGCTCTGATGGCACAGCGTGCAAACCACTCGGGTCTTGTCGTCAGCACATTGTTTGAAGAAGTGCCATGCCAGGGAACTCCTTGAAGCTGCCTTTGGGGTGCTCGGTCCCAGATGGCGGCGGTCAGTAGCAGGCGGAGTCTCTTGGCGGCGGGTGTTCTGCTTTTGCCCACTGCTCCCTCTTTTGCTACGCTGTTGGCTCGGTCTCACCACTGCCTCTTCCTCCGAACTGTGAAAGTCAGTGGCACGACCTTCATTCCATGTGGGGTCTAGGACCTCATCGTCCCCTGCATCGTCTTCCACCCAGTCTTGATCCCTGACCTCCTGTTCAGTCTGCACACTGCAGAAAGACGCAGCAGTTGGCACCTGTGTTTCGTCATCATCAGAGACATGCTGAGGTGGTATTCCCATGTCCTCATCATCAGGAAACATAAGTGGTTGTGCGTCAGTGCATTCTATGTCTTTCACCGCTGGGGAAGGGCTAGGTGGATGCCCTTGGGAAACCCTGCCAGCGGAGTCTTCAAACAGCATAAGAGACTGCTGCATAACTTGAGGCTGAGACAGTTTCCCTGGTATGCATGGGGGTGATGTGACAGACTGATGGGGTTGGTTTTCAGGCGCCATCTGTGCGCTTTCTGCAGAAGACTGGGTGGGAGATAATGTGAACGTGCTGGATCCACTGTCGGCCACCCAATTGACTAATGCCTGTACCTGCTCAGGCCTTACCATCCTTAGAACGGCATTGGGCCCCACCATATATCGCTGTAAATTCTGGCGGCTACTGGGACCTGAGGTAGTTGGTACACTAGGACGTGTGGATGTGGCAGAACGGCCACGTCCTCTCCCAGCACCAGAGGGTCCACTAACACCACCACGACCATGTCCACGTCCGCGTCCCTTACTAGATGTTTTTCTCATTGTTATGGTTCACCACAACAACAAATATATTATTTGGCCCAATGTATTGTATTCAAATTCAGCGGGATATAAATTTGAGGCCTAGTATTTAGGCGCTGGGTGACCGGTATGGATTTAGTGACAGAATTAGACTTGGAAATGCACAGAAGCGTGTGTGTGAAGTTATTCTGAATGACCCTATGTGCACCTTCAATATGATCTACCCTTTTAGGGATAGATTTCAAATAGCTCTGATATAGCAGAAACGACTAAATTATGAAATTGCTAAATTGGGAATTGTATTTCAACCCAGAACAAAAAATGTGCTTTGACGGACACTAAATAACTTTCCCAGCCACAACAGGACAGCGGTAACGAGAGATTTAGCGGGATATAAATTTGAGGCCTAGTATTTAGGCGCTGGGTGACAGGTATGGGTTTAGTGACAGAATTAGATTTGGAAATGCACAGTAGCGGGTGTGTGAAGTTATTCTGAATGACCCTATGTGCACCTTGAATATTATATACCCTTTTAGGGATAGATTTCAAATAGCTCTGATATAGCAGAAACCACTAAATTATGAAATTGCTAAATTGGGAATTGTATTTCAACCCAGAACAAGAAATGTGCTTGAACGGACACTAAATAACTCGCCCAGCTACAGCACTAGGGACAGATTTAGCGGGATATAAATTTGAGGCCTAGTATTTAGGCGCTGGGTGACAGGCATGGGTTTAGTGCCAGAATTAGACTTGGAAATACACAGTAGCGGGTGTGTGTGAAGTTATTCTGAATGACCCAATGTGCACCTTGAATATTATATACCCTTTTAGGGATAGATTTCAAATAGCTCTGATATAGCAGAAACCACTAAATTATGAAATTGCTAAATTGGGAATTGTATTTCAACCCAGAACAAGAAATGTGCTTGAACGGACACTAAATAACTCGCCCAGCTACAGCACTAAGGACAGATTTAGCGGGATATAAATTTGAGGCCTAGTATTTAGGCGCTGGGTGACAGGTATGGGTTTAGTGCCAGAATTAGACTTGGAAATACACAGTAGCGGGTGTGTGTGAAGTTATTCTGAATGACCCAATGTGCACCTTGAATATTATATACCCTTTTAGGGATAGATTTCAAATAGCTCTGATATAGCAGAAACCACTAAATTATGAAATTGCTAAATTGGGAATTGTATTTCAACCCAGAACAAGAAATGTGCTTGAACGGACACTAAATAACTCGCCCAGCTACAGCACTAGGGACAGATTTAGCTGGATATAAATTTGAGGCCTAGTATTTAGGCGCTGGGTGACAGGTATGGGTTTAGTGCCAGAATTAGACTTGGAAATACACAGTAGCGGGTGTGTGTGAAGTTATTCTGAATGACCCAATGTGCACCTTGAATATTATATACCCTTTTAGGGATAGATTTCAAATAGCTCTGATATAGCAGAAACCACTAAATTATGAAATTGCTAAATTGGGAATTGTATTTCAACCCAGAACAAGAAATGTGCTTGAACGGACACTAAATAACTCGCCCAGCTACAGCACTAGGGACAGATTTAGCGGGATATAAATTTGAGGCCTAGTATTTAGGCGCTGGGTGACAGGTATGGGTTTAGTGCCAGAATTAGACTTGGAAATACACAGTAGCGGGTGTGTGTGAAGTTATTCTGAATGACCCAATGTGCACCTTGAATATTATATACCCTTTTAGGGATAGATTTCAAATAGCTCTGATATAGCAGAAACCACTAAATTATGAAATTGCTAAATTGGGAATTGTATTTCAACCCAGAACAAGAAATGTGCTTGAACGGACACTAAATAACTCGCCCAGCTACAGCACTAGGGACAGATTTAGCTGGATATAAATTTGAGGCCTAGTATTTAGGCGCTGGGTGACAGGTATGGGTTTAGTGCCAGAATTAGACTTGGAAATACACAGTAGCGGGTGTGTGTGAAGTTATTCTGAATGACCCAATGTGCACCTTGAATATTATATACCCTTTTAGGGATAGATTTCAAATAGCTCTGATATAGCAGAAACCACTAAATTATGAAATTGCTAAATTGGGAATTGTATTTCAACCCAGAACAAGAAATGTGCTTGAACGGACACTAAATAACTCGCCCAGCTACAGCACTAGGGACAGATTTAGCTGGATATAAATTTGAGGCCTAGTATTTAGGCGCTGGGTGACAGGTATGGGTTTAGTGCCAGAATTAGACTTGGAAATACACAGTAGCGGGTGTGTGTGAAGTTATTCTGAATGACCCAATGTGCACCTTGAATATTATATACCCTTTTAGGGATAGATTTCAAATAGCTCTGATATAGCAGAAACCACTAAATTATGAAATTGCTAAATTGGGAATTGTATTTCAACCCAGAACAAGAAATGTGCTTGAACGGACACTAAATAACTCGCCCAGCTACAGCACTAAGGACAGATTTAGCGGGATATAAATTTGAGGCCTAGTATTTAGGCGCTGGGTGACCGGTATGGATTTAGTGACAGAATTAGACTGGGATATGGCCAAAAAATAAACAGACTATTGCTGGTTAAATGCACTTGGTGTGACAGCTTCACCCTGATGTAGGCTTTAGCCAAAAAACAACCACACCATTGAGGGTTAAATGCACTTGGTGACAGGCGCAGCTTGCCCCTGATTTAGTATATGGCCAAAAAATGAACAGACTATTGCTGGTTAAATGCACTTGGTGTGACAGCTTCACCCTGATGTAGGCTTTAGCCAAAAAACAACCACACCATTGAGGGTTAAATGCACTTGGTGACAGGCGCAGCTTGCCCCTGATTTTGTATATGGCCAAAAAATGAACAGACTATTGCTGGTTAAATGCACTTGGTGTGACAGCTTCACCCTGATGTAGGCTTTAGCCAAAAAACAACCACACCATTGAGGGTTAAATGCACTTGGTCGCAGCTTGTGCTGGCGCACCACAAGACACAAAATGGCCGCCGATCACCCCAGAAAAATGTGACTGACAAACGGTCTGGGCAGCCTAAAAACAGTGAGCAATTGAGGATCAGCAGCTCAATGATCCACAGCTGCAGATCGATCAGTTAATCAAGTCCTTTGGAGGAGTTAATCTGCCTAATCTCGCCCTACTGTCGCAGCCGCAACCTCTCCCTACGCTAATCAGAGCAGAGTGACGGGCGGCGCTATGTGACTCCAGCTTAAATAGAGGCTGGGTCACATGGTGCTCTGGCCAATCACAGCCATGCCAATAGTAGGCATGGCTGTGATGGCCTCTTGGGGCAAGTAGTATGACGCTTGTTGATTGGCTGCTTTGCAGCCTTTCAAAAAGCGCCAAGAAAGCGTCACAAAAGCGCGAAGAAAGCGACGAACACCGAACCCGAACCCGGACTTTTACGAAAATGTCCGGGTTCGGGTCCGTGTCACGGACACCCCAAAATTCGGTACGAACCCGAACTATACAGTTCGAGTTCGCTCATCCCTACTCAGCACCTGTATGACGTTTATATTGACGTTTACATTACCAGTAATATATCTCATTTGGTCATTTGACCATAAAATGTCTTTTTACATGTGCCGTGAATTTAAAATTCAACTTTTATTTTTGTTCTTATTAGATAGAATACTTATACAAACTATAAACTTGCAAAAACACTGTGAGACTATTAAAAAATCTCAGTAGGAAAAAGGTGGATACCCTAGATACACTTTTGCATCTAAAGCGCATATGAAGTCACTGTTTGTATTCTTTCACAATAACACTCAGCTTGTGGCCTCTTTGCCTGTTTGCCAGCAAGTTTTTTCCACTGCTTAAAAGTTCTGAGTTGGCACCCTAATCATCAACAGTGAATGCCTAGCAACCCTGGGGTATTTTAAAAACCTTCCCCAATGGGAGAGTGACTGACCAATTAGGTTGCTTAGCTTGCTAAGTTCTTGTTAGGTGTGCTCTATCCTGTTGTTTGCCTATGGAATGACCTCTGCACATTTACTGTATTCTGACTCTCCACTGTCTGGCCTGACCTGTGCCTTATTTCCATATTGATCTTACACTGTCTGCCCTGACTTCAGATCGATTCCCATATTGGATGTACTCCACCAGCCCTGACCTCGGCATGTCCCTGACTAAGATTCTCCCTTAACCCTTGATGCCCTGCACAGGTGAGTCTGACCACACATAGACTATTTTAGTAGGTACAGATTTAGCAGAGCAAATCTTGATGGTTAACGAGTTAAGTAAACAATAAGAAAATGTTAATTTATTTTTTCAATGGATTTCACTGGCTTTTGTCATGAGATAACACCATGATGTGTTATCAGAGTAAATTTTAGCTTGGCTACATCTGTAGCAGCCCAGTGATACCCTGCAGCGAAGTCCAGATCCCTCTATAGAGCTTAAAGGTTGTCAGACCCCCACCGATCAGATTCTGATGACCTTTCCATAGCATAAGTCATCACTTATAGTCTGATAACCCCTTTAAGATAGAATGAAGTCACATTAACCCTATTAAATTTCCCTTAATGTGTATAAGTTAAAAAAAAGTGCACAAATTGCTGCAGACCTCAAAAAAGTTTTGTCCAGTGACTTCCTGAAGTGTGATAATTTATAACTTTTTAGGGACAAAATTTCAGAAAAAGGTTGTGTTTGTAAAACCATAATGGCTTTTTCTCTATTATGCATAGGTGACACCACTAACTGTTATGTAGTTCAGATTGTATATTCAGTGACAAATGTGCTTTGTCTTTGCTGCGGATAAGTATTTGTTTCCAGCAGAGAGCAAGTTAAACTTGTGAGAACAGGAGGATTTATTGTTCTCAGTGATTCACACTATTCAGTATATCTGCAAGGCCACAAGCGGCCTTCACAATCCTCTCAACGCTAAAGCTGAAAACAAAAGACACTTAGTTTTCAAGTCTTCTCACTGTCATTTCCACATACCTCATTGCCACCATTAACATTTCCTGTAAATCATTTTACATATGAATAGAGTTGAGCGGACACCTGGATGTTCGGGTTCGACTGGTTCGGCCGAACTTCACAAAAAAGTTTGATTTCATGACCCGAAGTAGACCAGGACCCGAACCCCATTGAAGTCAATGGAGACTTTTGAGCACTAAAATGGCTGTAAAAATGTAATGGAAGGGGCTAGAGGGCTGAAAATTGCATAACAATGTGGTTAAGAGCATGGCAAGTGCTCTGCAAACAAAAGTGGATAGGGAAATTACTTTAAATAACATAAAATACGTAAAAAAAAAAAAATTAAAAAAAATTATCGTGATCTAGGAGGACTAGTTCCATAGAGTAGGAGTAGGAGGTTGAGGAGGTGGTGGATGTGGCGGTGTAGGTGGAAGCGACGGTGGAGGAGGAGGAAATAGCCTATACAGTTTTTTGGTTTTACTTTATTTTATTTTATTTTTTATTAGGGTACACCCCAAAACATTGGGAAATATAACTTGTGATAACCCCTTGCAGTCGTGCTAAACACACGTTCAGACAATACACTGGCTGCAGGGCAGGCCAGCACCTCCAAGGGGTATAGGGCAAGCTCAGGCTATGTGCCCAATTTGGAGACCCAGAAGTTCCAGGGGCTGACCCCTGTCAGTCAGTTCGTGTAGGCGTGTGCAAATTTACTGCCCCACCATATAGCACGTCCCCGTGATATTCATGATCCAATTTGATATCTGCTCTATCAACTTTCGATGTTCTTTTCTGCGCCTACCATGGTGATCACGGTTGGCGGGGAATCAGGGTTCCACGCCGGAGAGGGAGCGTGAGGAAGAGAGACAACATTCAAGGGAGGATACATTTTTTCAAATTTAAAATTATAGAGTTGAAATGTGGGAGAAATTATTAAAGCATAAAAGTGTGACAACTTTTTAAAGTTTAAGCATTGAATGGAAGAATGTGGCGCGCATTAATTACTGAAGAATTTATTAAATTTTATTCCCTGTCACCTATGCAGAGCAGGGGTTTATTGACGTCTAAAATTGTATAATGTCAACAAAAGAGTGTAACAGAAAAATTTGTGAAATTTTTTAATTTATTAAGCAGGGGTCTATGACATAAAAAAATTGTTTATTGTCACCCGAAAATGTTAAAGAAAAATTATATAAATTTATTAAGCTGTCAAACAGGTAGAAGAGGGGTATATTGCACCCAAATATAGGTAAATTTCACCAAAAAACAAAACAGACAAGTTTATTTTTATTTTTTTACCTGTTTAATCGGTATAGCAGTGGTACATCACAACCAAAAATCAGTGAATTCCCGATTTTTCAGGATCAGTGGAAAAATCCAGAAAATGTAACTGAAAATTTTTTATTTTATTTTTTACGGGTCTAATAGGTATAGCAGTGGTACATGACACCTAAAAAAAATTGAATTTCACCACAAAATGGTACTGACAATTTTTTTTTAACTTGTCTACTAGGTATTGAAGTGGTACTTCACACCCAAAAATTTGTGAATTTCACCAGAAAATGTAACTGACAATTTTTTTTTTTTTAAACCTGTCTACTAGGTATAGCAGTGGTACGTCACACCCAAAAATGTGTGAATTTGACTGGAAAATGTAACTGACTATTATTTTTTATTTTACCCGTCTACTAGGTATAGCAGTGGTACATCACACCCAAAAGTTGTTGCATTTTAACTAAATATGTAACTGACAATTTTTTTTGTTGTTGTTTTACCTGTCTTCTAGATATAGCAGTGGTACTATACACCCAAAAATTTGTGAATTTCACAAGAAAATGTAACTGACAGTTTTTTTTTTTTTACCGGTGTACTAGTTATAGCAGTGGTACTCTGCGCCCAAACATTGGTGCATTTCACCCAAAAATGTAAATGACAAAGTAGTGAAATGACATAAAATAAAATACGTACAAAAATAAAATAAAAATATATGAGTTGGAGTTCCATATGGAGTAGGAGTTTGAGGGGGCGGTGAACGTAGTGGTGTAGGTGGAAGCGGCGGTGAAGGAGGACAAGGTAGCCAACACAGGTTTTTGGTTTTAATTTAATTTTTTAAAATTAGTGTACACCCTAAAAGAGTGTGACAAATCCAAAATACAAGAATGAGCAATTGCACTGCAGTATAACAATAGCTGGTTAGTGCAGGTATACATGTCTATTCTGCACAAGGTACGGACAAGTCCTGAGGGATCCATGCCTGGTTCATTTAAATGAACGTGAGCTTGTCCACAGTGGCTGCGGACAGGCGGCTGCGCTTGTGTGTGATGACGCCCCCTGCTGTGCTAAACACACGTTCAGATAATACACTGGCTGCAGGGCAGGACAGCACCTCCAAGGCGTAAATGGCAAGCTCAGGCCATGTGCCCAATTTGGAGACCCAGAAGTTGAAGGGGGCAGACTCGTCATTCAGTACATGTAGGCGTGTGCACACATACTGCTCCACCATGTTGGTGAAATTCTGCCTCCTGCTAAGACGTTTGATATCAGCTGGTGGTGCTGGTTGTTGTGGCGTGCTGTCAAAGGTTTTCCACATTTCGGCCATACTAACCCTGCCTTCTGAGATGCTGTCGGTGCCCCAGCTGTGCTGGCGACCTCTTCTTCGTCCTCTGCCTTTGCCTTGTGCTTCCACTGTACCCCTGCTGTCAGGTGGGTATGCCACCAGCAGCGCATCTACCAGCGTGCTCTTGTACTCGCGCATCTTATGATCACGCTCCAGTGAGGGAATTAAGGATGGTACGTTGTCCTTGCAACGGGGATCCAGCAGCGTGGCCACCCATTTATCAGCACAAGTTAGAATGTGGGCAACTCACCGGTCATTGCGAAGACACTGCAGCATGTAATCGCTCATGTGTGCCAGGCTGACTAGAGGCAACAAAAAGCTGTCCTCTGTGGGAGGTGTATCTTCTGTATCCTCTGTATCCCCCCAGACATGCACCAGTGATGGCAATGAGCTGGTCTGGGTGCCACCCTGCTGTGAACATGGTTCCACCTCCTCCCTCTCCTTCTCCTCCTCATCCTCCTCCACATCTTCCTCCAGAACTGTGCCCTGACTGGACAATTGTGTACATTAGGTTTGTGGGTGCAGGAAGCCACCCTCAGAGCCACTTTGGAATGACTGTCCGTAAACCCTACGACATGATCCCTCTTCCTCCTCCTCCTCCTCTTGTGCCACATCCTCTTCCATCATCGCCAGAAGCGTTTTTTCAAGAAGGCACAGAAGTGGGATAGTAACGCTGAGAACGTCGTTATCGGCAGTGGACATGTTGGTGGAGTACTTGAAACAGCGCGAAAAGAAACGCAGATCTCGTATGGAGGCCCATTCATTGGTGGTGAAGTGGTGCTGTTCCGCCGAGCGACTCACCCGTGTGTGCTGCAGCTGAAACTCCACTATCGCCTGCTGCTGCTCGCACAGTCTGGCTAGCATGTGCAAGTTGGAGTTCCACCTTGTTGGCACGTCGCTAATGAGGCGGTGAGCGGGAAAGCCGAAGTTATGCTGCAACGCTGACAGGCTCGCAGCAGCAGAGTGAGAACGCTGAAAGCGCGCATAGACGGCCCGCACTGTATGCAGCAGCTCTTACATATTGGTGAAATTTTTAAGGAATCTCTACTCCACCAAATTCAGCACATGCGGCAGGCAAGGGATGTGCGTCAAACCGGCTAGTCCAGAGCTGCTACGAAATTTTGCCCATTATCGCACACCACCAGGCCGGGCTTGAGGCTGACTGGCACAAACCACTCATCGGTCTGTTGTTCAAGGCCCGTTCACAGCTCCTGCGCGCTGTGGGGTTTGTCCCCCAAACAGATAAGTTTTAAAACTGCCTGCTGTCGTTTACCCCTGGCTGTGCTGAAGTTGGTGGTGAAGGTGTTACGCTGACCGGATGAGGAGCCGGTAGAGGATGAGGAAGCGGAGTAGGGGGAGGAAGCAACAGGAGGCAAACTAAAGTGCCCTGCAATCCTCTGTGGTGGAAGGACATGCGCAAAACTGCTATCCACCTCAGGCCCAGCCGCCACTACATTTATCTATAGTGCTGTTATGGAGATATAACGTTCCTGACCGTGCTTACTGGTCCACGTATCCGTAGTGAGGGGCACATTGCCACAGATGGCGTTGCGCAGTGCACACCTGATTTTGTCCCACACTTGGTTGAGCATGGAAGGGATGGCTCACCTGGAAAAGTAGTGGCGACTGGGCAGCCACCGCCATTAGGCCTTTAAAACTATCCATCTCCACCAGACGGAATGCCAGCATTTCAAAGGCCAGTAATTTTGAAATGCTGGCATTCAGGGCTAGTGATCACGCATGGGTAGGGGGGTACTTCCTCTTCCTCTGCAGCGTTTGGGAGATGGAGAGCTGAACGCTTGCGTGGGAAATTGTGGAGATGCTTGGTGACCCAGGTGGTGATGCTCCTGGAAGCTCCTCTGTTTGCGGAGTGGCAGGTGGCACTGTCACTCCAGAGGTGGATGAAGAGACCGAGACTGCAGCAGAAGAGAAAGCAGAAGGAGCTAGAGACCTTTCTTGGTTTTTGAGGTGTCTACTCCACTGCAGCTCGTGCCTTGCACTTAAATGCCTGGTCATGCTCAGGTCGAGAACGTTTGTGCCTCGCTTCAGGCTCTGATGGCACAGCGTGCAAACCACTCGTCAGTACATTATCTGAAAAACTGGCACGCCAGGGAACTCCTTGGAGCTGACTTTGGTGTGCTCGGTCCCTTGCTGCGGTGGACAGTAGCAGGCATACTGTCTAGAGGACGTCCGCTCTGCTTTTGCACCCTGCTCCTTCTTCTGCTGTGCTGGTGGCTCTGTGCGACCACCGCCTCTTCCTCCGAACTACATAGGTCACTCGCATGAACTTGATTCCATGTGGGGTCGAGGACCTCATCGTCCTCCTCATCATCTTCCACCCAGTCTTCACCCCTGCCTTCTTTGTCAGTCTGCACACTTTCGAAAGCCCCAGCAGTTGGCACTTGTGTTTCGTCATCATCCGAGACGTGCTGCAATGGTTCTACCATGTACTCATCTTGAAAGATAAGTGGTTGGGCATCGGTGCACTCAATCTCTTCCACTTCTGGGGCAGGGCTAGGTGGATGGCCCTGGAAAACCCTGCTAACAGAGTCATCAAAAGCAGAAGAGACTGCTGCATGACTTGGGGCTCAGACTGCTTGGCTGATTTTCAAGGGGGTGAGGGCAAAGACTGATGGACATCGGCTGCAGGTGTCAACTGTGGTCTTTCAGCAGGAGACTGGGTGGGAGACAATGTGAAGGAACTGGATCCACTGTCAGCAACCCAATCTACTATTGCCTGTACTTGTTCAGGCCTTAACATTCGTAGAGCTGCATTAGGCCCTACCAAATACCGCTGCAGGTTCTGTTGCCTACCCGCAACTGAGGAAGGGTTTTCACTTGTGCATGTAGCTGGCACAGATTGACCACGTACTCTCCATGCAACAGGAGCTCCACCAGCAGCACCACAACTTGGGCCATGTCCCTTATTTGACACTCTTCTCATATTTCTCGAATTTAGGATCTTGCCCTAAATGGGTGTTTAATTAATAGTAGAATAGAATGACAGTATGTACAAGGTGTATCTTACATGCCCTGAACCAGACTAGGCCTCAATTAAATTTGTTTGCCCAAAATGGCTGTATTTTAAATACCTGAATCAAACCCCTGTATTTAAAGGGTGTATCTCACACGCCCTGAACCAGACTAGGCCTCAATTAAAGATTTGTGCACCAAATGGCGGTATTTCAAATATCTGAATAGAACCACACTATGTTAAGGCTGTATGTCACAATGACATATGCAGCAAAGGCTGCAAAATAAACTATTTTTAGCCTAAACTGGTGTTATTTTAATAACTGAATATGACAGCAGTATATAACCCTGGAATTTCAAACGTGCTTATGCTGCAAGCACTGAAAAAATGTGTATTTTGCCCCAAAAAGGGTGTTTTATTAATAGAATATAAGCCCTGTATATACAGGCCTGACCCACACTAGCCGTGTATCTCACACGGCCTGACCCACACTAGGCCTCAATTAAATTTGTTTGCACAAAATGGCTGTATTTCAAATACCTAAATCCAACCCCTGTATTTACAGGGTGCATCTCACACGCCCTGAACCAGACTGGGCCTCAATTAAAGATTTGTGCACCAAATGGCGGTATTTCAAATATATGAATATAACTCAAATATATAAAGGGTGTATCTCACAATGACATGTGCAGCAAAGGCTGCCAAATACACTTTTTTTTGCCCAAACGGGTGTTTGTTTAATAATTGAATATGGCAGCAGTATATAACCCTGGCATTTAAAATGTCAAGATGCTGCAAGGCCTGAAAAATTGTGTATTTTGCACAAAAAAGGTGTTTTATTAATAAATGAATCAAACCCCTGTATTTAAAGGGTGCATCTCACACGCCCTGAACCAGACTAGGCCTTCTTTTAATTTAGCTTGCCCAAAATGGCTGTATTTCAAATACCTGAATAGAACTCCTGTATATACAGGGTGTATCTCACACACCCTGATCCACACTAGGCCGCAATTAAATTTGTTTGCCCAAAATGGCTGTATTTCAAATACCTGAATAGAAGCCCTGTATTTAAAGGGTGTATTTCACATGCCCTGATCCACACAAGGACGCTATCAAAGAATTGTGCCCAAAATGGCTTTATTTCGAATAACGGAATATAAATACAGTATGCAAAGGCGGTATCTCACAATGACATCTGCAGCAAAGGCTGCCAACAATTTTTTTATGCCCAAACGGGTGTTTGTTTAATAACTGAATTTGACAGCAATATATAACCCTGGAAGTTCACACGTGCTAATGCTGCAAGGCCCAAAAATTTGTGGAATCTGGCAAAAAAGTGTGTTTTTAAAAACCCAGAAAATGATCGCTGTATTTCTAGCTTAACCTCCTCCCAACCGCCTAACGCAGGGATGCGTCCATCGGGCGGCCGGGTTATTCCTCCTAGACGCATTGATGCGTCATCTCGCGAGACGCAAGATGGCTCGCATATCCGGCCCGCACATGCGCAGGGCGGGTCTTTAAAAGTCGCAGGAGGAGTTCGTCACCAGCTTGCCAGCCAATGATCAGCGCTGGCAGGTTGGTGACTTTTAAAAAAATGAATAACAAGCCATATAAGACATTATATTTATAAATATAATGTGCTAAATGTCTTCTGTGCTCTCTGCTGGGTCCTTTTCGTCGGTTGGTCCCAGCAGAGAGCACAGATCACTGTGAGTACACCAATCACAACTAGAGTTGAGCGGACACCTGGATGTTCGGGTTCGAGAAGTTCGGCCGAACTTCCCGGAAATGTTCGGGTTCGGGATCCGAACCCGATCCGAACTTCATCCCGAACCCGAACCCCATTGAAGTCAATGGGGACCCGAACTTTTCGGCACTAAAAAGGCTGTAAAACAGCCCAGGAAAGAGCTAGAAGGCTGCAAAAGGCAGCAACATGTAGGTAAATCCCCTGCAAACAAATGTGGATAGGGAAATGAATAAAAATAAAAATAAAATAAATAAAAATTAACCAATATCAATTGGAGAGAGGTCCCATAGCAGAGAATCAGGTTTCACGTCAGCCACCACTGTAACAGTCCATTGTCATATATTTAGGCCCAGCACCCAGGCAGAGGAGAGAGGTCCCGTAACAGAGAATCTGGCTTCATGTCAGCAGAAAATCAGTCCGCATGTCATAGCAGAAAATCAGGCTTCACGTCAGCCACCACTGCAACAGTCCATTATCATATATTTAGGCCCAGCACCCAGGCAGAGGAGAGAGGTCCCGTAACAGAGAATCTGGCTTCATGTCAGCAGTGAATCAGTCCGCATGTCATAGCAGAGAATCAGGCTTCACGTCAGCCACCACTGCAACAGTCCATTGTCATATATTTAGGCCCAGCACCCAGGCAGAGGAGAGAGGTCCCGTAACAGAGAATCTGGATTCATATCAGCAGAGAATCAGTCTGCATGTCATAGCAGAGAATCAGGCTTCACGTCAGCCACCACTGTGACAGTCCATTGTCATATATTTAGGCCCAGCACCCAGGCAGAGGAGAGAGGTCCCGTAACAGAGAATCTGTCTTCATGTCAGCAGAGAATCAGTCTGCATGTCATAGCAGAGAATCAGGCTTCACGTCACCCAACATTGGAACAGTCCATTGGCATATATTTAGGCCCAGCACCCAGGCAGAGGAGAGAGGTCCCGTAAACAGAGAATCTGGCTTCATGTCAGCAGAGAATCAGTCTGCATGTCATAGCAGAGAATCAGGCTTCGCGTCAGCCACCACTGTAACAGTCCATTGTCATATATTTAGGCCCAGCACCCAGGCAGAGAAGAGAGGTCCCGTAACAGAGAATCTGGCTTCATGTCAGCAGAGAATCAGTCTGCATGTCATAGCAGAGAATCAGGCTTCACGTCAGCCACCACTGCAACAGTCCATTGTCATATATTTAGGCCCAGCACCCAGACAGAGGAGAGAGGTCCCGTAACAGAGAATCTGGCTTCATGTCAGCAGAGAATCAGTCTGCATGTCATAGCAGAGAATCAGGCTTCACGTCAGCCACCACTGCAACAGTCCATTGTCATATATTTAGGCCCAGCACCCAGGCAGAGGAGAGAGGTCCTGTAACAGAGAATCTGGCTTCATGTCAGCAGAGAATTAGTCTGCATGTCATAGCAGAGAATCAGGCTTCACGTCACCCAACATTGGAACAGTCAATTGGCATATATTTAGGCTCCGGCACCCAGACAGAGGAGAGGTTCATTCAACTTTGGGTAGCCTCGCAATATAATGGTAAAATGAAAATAAAAATAGGATTGAATGAGGAAGTGCCCTGGAGTACAATAATATATGGTTAAGGGGAGGTAGTTAAGGTAGTTAATGTCTAATCTGCACAAGGGATGGACAGGTCCTGTGGGATCCATGCCTGGTTCATTTTATGAACGTCAGCTTGTCCACATTGGCTGTAGACAGGCGGCTGCGTTTGTCTGTAATGACGCCCCCTGCCGTGCTGAATACACGTTCAGACAAAACGCTGGCCACCGGGCAGGCCAGCACCTCCAAGGCATAAAAGGCTAGCTCTGGCCACGTGGACAATTTAGAGACCCAGAAGTTGAATGGGGCTGAACCATCAGTCAGTACGTGGAGGGGTGTGCACACGTACTGTTCCACCATGTTAGTGAAATGTTGCCTCCTGCTAACACGTTGCGTATCAGGTGGTGGTGCAGTTAGCTGTGGAGTGTAGACAAAACTTTTCCACATCTCTGCCATGCTAACCCTGCCCTCAGAGGAGCTGGCCGTGACACAGCTGCCTTGGCGACCTCTTGCTCCTCCTCTGCCTTGGCCTTGGGCTTCCACTTGTTCCCCTGTGACATTTGGGAATGCTCTCAGTAGCGCGTCTACCAACGTGCGCTTGTACTCGCGCATCTTCCTATCACGCTCCAGTGCAGGAATTAAGGTGGGCACATTGTCTTTGTACCGTGGATCCAGCAGGGTGGCAACCCAGTATTCCGCACACGTTAAAATGTGGGCAACTCTGCTGTCGTTGCGCAGGCACTGCAGCATGTAGTCGCTCATGTGTGCTAGGCTGCCCAGGGGTAAGGACAAGCTGTCCTCTGTGGGAGGCGTATCGTCATCGTCCTGCCTTTCCCCCCAGCCACGCACCAGTGATGGGCCCGAGCTGCGTTCGGTGCCACCCCGCTGTGACCATGCTTCATCCTCATCCTCCTCCACCTCCTCCTCATCCTCGTCCTCCTCGTCCTCCAGTAGTGGGCCCTGGCTGGCCACATTTGTACCTGGCCTCTGCTGTTGCCAAAAACCTCCCTCTGAGTCACTTCGAAGAGACTGGCCTGAAAGTGCTAAAAATGACCCCTCTTCCTCCTCCTCCTCCTCCTCCTGGGCCACCTCCTCTTCCATCATCGCCCTAAGTGTTTTCTCAAGGAGACATAGAAGTGGAATTGTAACGCTGATAACGGCGTCATCGCCACTGGCCATGTTGGTGGAGTACTCGAAACAGCGCAACAGGGCACACAGGTCTCGCATGGAGGCCCAGTCATTGGTGGTGAAGTGGTGCTGTTCCGTAGTGCGACTGACCCGTGCGTGCTGCAGCTGAAACTCCACTATGGCCTGCTGCTGCTCGCACAGTCTGTCCAGCATGTGCAAGGTGGAGTTCCACCTGGTGGGCACGTCGCATATGAGGCGGTGAGCGGGAAGGCCGAAGTTACGCTGTAGCGCAGACAGGCGAGCAGCGGCAGGATGTGAACGCCGGAAGCGCGAACAGACGGCCCGCACTTTATGCAGCAGCTCTGACATGTTGGGATAGTTGTGAATGAACTTCTGCACCACCAAATTCAGCACATGCGCCAAGCAAGGGATGTGCGTCAAACCGGCTAGTCCCAGAGCTGCAACGAGATTTCGCCCATTATCACACACCACCAGGCCGGGCTTGAGGCTCACCGGCAGCAACCACTCGTCGGTCTGTTGTTCTATACCCCGCCACAACTCCTGTGCGGTGTGGGGCCTGTCCCCCAAACATATGAGTTTCAGAATGGCCTGCTGACGTTTACCCCGGGCTGTGCTGAAGTTGGTGGTGAAGGTGTGTGGCTGACTGGATGAGCAGGTGGAAGAAGAGGAGGAGGAAGCTGAGTAGGAGGAGGTGGTAACAGGAGGCAAAGAATGTTGCCCTGCGATCCTTGGCGGCGGAAGGACGTGCGCCAAACAGCTCTCCGCCTGGGGCCCAGCTGCCACTACATTTACCCAGTGTGCAGTTAGGGAGATATAGCGTCCCTGGCCGTGCTTACTGGTCCACGTATCTGTGGTTAGGTGGACCTTGCCACAGATGGCGTTGCGCAGTGCACACTTGATTTTATCGGATACTTGGTTGTGCAGGGAAGGCACGGCTCTCTTGGAGAAGTAGTGCCGGCTAGGAACAACATACTGTGGGACAGCAAGCGACATGAGCTGTTTGAAGCTGTATGTGTCCACCAGCCTAAATGACAGCATTTCATAGGCCAGTAGTTTAGAAATGCTGGCATTCAGGGCCAGGGATCGAGGGTGGCTAGGTGGGAATTTACGCTTTCTCTCAAATGTTTGTGAGATGGAGAGCTGAACGCTGCCGCGTGACATGGTTGAGATGCTCGGTGACGGAGGTAGTGGTGTTGGTGGTACATCCCCTGTTTGCTGGGCGGCAGGTGCCAACGTTCCTCCAGAGGCGGAGGAAGAGGCCGAGGCGGCAGCAGCAGAAGAGGCCGAGGCGGCAGCAGCAGAAGAGGTAGCAGGGGGAGCCTGAGTGACTTCCTTGTTTTTAAGGTGTTTACTCCACTGCAGTTCATGCTTTGCATGCAGGTGCCTGGTCATGCAGGTTGTGCTAAGGTTCAGAACGTTAATGCCTCGCTTCAGGCTCTGATGGCACAGCGTGCAAACCACTCGGGTCTTGTCGTCAGCACATTGTTTGAAGAAGTGCCATGCCAGGGAACTCCTTGAAGCTGCCTTTGGGGTGCTCGGTCCCAGATGGCGGCGGTCAGTAGCAGGCGGAGTCTCTTGGCGGCGGGTGTTCTGCTTTTGCCCACTGCTCCCTCTTTTGCTACGCTGTTGGCTCGGTCTCACCACTGCCTCTTCCTCCGAACTGTGAAAGTCAGTGGCACGACCTTCATTCCATGTGGGGTCTAGGACCTCATCGTCCCTTGCATCGTCTTCTACCCAGTCTTGATCCCTGACCTCCTGAGACATGCTGAGGTGGTATGCCCATGTCCTCATCATCAGGAAAAATAAGTGGTTGTGCGTCAGTGCATTCTATGTCCTCCACCGCTGGGGAAGGGCTAGGTTGATGCCCTTGGGAAACCCTGCCAGTGGAGTCTTCAAACAGCATAAGAGACTGCTGCATAACTTGCGGCTTAGACAGTTTCCCTGGTATGCATGGGGGTGATGTGACAGACTGATGGGCTTGGTTTTCAGGCGCCATCTGTGCGCTTTCTGCAGAAGACTGGGTGGGAGATAATGTGAACGTGCTGGATCCACTGTCGGCCACCAAATTGACTAATGCCTGTACCTGCTCAGGCCTTACCATCCTTAGAACGGCATTGGGCCCCACCAAATATCGCTGTAAATTATGGCGGCTACTGGGACCTGAGGTAGTTGGTACACTAGGACGTGTGGCTGTGGCAGAACGGCCACGTCCTCTCCCAGCACCAGAGGGTCCACTAACACCACCACGACCATGTCCGCGTCCGCGTCCCTTACTAGATGTTTTCCTCATTGTTACCGTTCACCACAATAAGAAAAATATTATTTGGCCCAATGTATTGAATTCAAATTCAGGCCTTTTTTTTTTACAGACACCTAACACTATCTGGCTATCTATTTAGGTACCGTATTACATTAATACAGGCACAGCAGTAAGGACAGATTTAGCTGGATATAAATTTGAGGCCTAGTATTTAGGCGCTGGGTGACAGGTATACGTTTACTGACAGAATTAGACTTGGAAATGCACAGTAGCGTGTGTGTGAAGTTATTCAGAATGACCCTATGTGGGGGGCGGAGCTAGCGCCGGATGAAGATGATCGCATAGCTCCGTGTTCTGTGAAGAGATTCATCCCTGACGCCAGCAAACATCCGCCTACAGAGACGGAGATGGTTAAGATCGGGAACAACAAGCATGTGGACACCCCTGCTCCCTCTAAAACTCAGATTGCAGGAGGTGAGATGGAGAAATTCCTAAAGAAAGCTGCCGCTACCGTGGCCGCCAGAGAACCCAAGATGGCGCCGACGCCGCAGGCCAAAGCTCCGAAGCGCGCCCCTGCTCCATCGGAGGGTGAGAGCGATTCGGATGAAGTGCAAGCCAGCTCCGATCTCCCGGTCACAAGGAAATACCTAGACCGCGCTCTGAGTAGAATGATGGAGCCGATACTAGCGGAACTATCTGCCTGCAGGAGCGAAGTGAGACAAATAGGGGATCGGGTGGAGAGTCTGGAGAACCACCAGGCAGAAATCCTGAACCACCAGTCTGCTGTAACGGACTCTTTTCGTCGCTGCGCCCTTTATTTGAATGACCTCCACTGTTCCCTAGAGGACCAAGAAAACAGGGGGCGCCGGAACAACCTCAGATTCAGGGGTGTGCCAGAGTCGGTCACCTCAGGAGAGGTCTCGGCGTCCATTACCGAAATCAGCAGATCGCTGCTGGGGCCTGATTTTCCTCGGGAGATAATCATAGAGCGGGCACACAGGGCCCTCAGACCCAAGCCCAAGCCGGATGAGCCGCCCAGAGACATTATTTGCATGTACCTGAACTTTCAAGTTAAATCAGCCGTCCTGGAAGCCGCACATGCCCACCCTGATCTGGCATTTGAAGGATCCAAAATAGAAGTTTTTCAGGACTTAGCTCCGTCAACATTAAAGAAGCGTAGAGCCCTTAAACCCTTAACGGATTGGTTACTCTCCAAAAAGGTGCTCTATCGCTGGTCTTTCCCTTTTGGTATATCCTTCTCATACGCAGGAAAGAGAGTGAACATCTCGTCTTATACAGACCTCACATCTGCCTTTGAGATCCTGAACGTGCCGCCTATGCGGATTGAGAATTGGGAACTTTTTCAAGACCTCGGCGCTTTACCTGAGATACCCAAAGTGGCTCCATTTGAGATACTACGCACACCAAAGTCATCCCGTTCTAAGAAGAGGGGTCACCATCTCACCCCGAGAAGTCTCTCACAAGACCACTAGAGAGACCTGTTTGTATACAGTATAGTTGCCATAAGTAATCCTGTCTCTTTAACTTGCCTACCTCATTGCTAGGTTTTCATGCTTTCATTGTTAGCGTGATGTCTTTTAGCCTAAACCTTGGCGTTCAATGTTCCTTTAGTTCTTTATTGCATTATGGTCTGATTCCGTCTTATCGTCGCATATCCTAGGGCGTTAAACGATCTCTTAAACGGTCTACAGACCAAGTAACCCCCACTAGATCTAGACATCAAGTGTTATGTCTATGTTTGTATCCTATGTTTGTTTAATATGTTATGTTTTACTCCCCTTTTTTTCCCCCAACTCAAGGTACTCGACTAGCATGTCAGACAGGATCGTCTCTGCCACACGAGCGACACCAATGGTGCAAGAGATAATGGTCCACAATGGTTCCAATGCGTCTCCTGGGGGGAGGCCACCAAGGCTCCAAGGTAAATTCGCACACACAGCAAATTATGGCTGACATCTCAGTGGCCTCTTACAATGTCAAGGGCTTTCACTCCCCATCTAAACGGAGCCAAGTCTTTGCCATTCTGAGAAAAGCAGGAGCGGGGGTGGTGTTTCTCCAGGAGACGCATCTACGTTTTAATCACTACCCAGACATGAGGTTCTCGCACTACTCCAACTGGTATCACTGTGGGAGTAACTCCTCAGCTTCCTGTGGAGTTAGTATAGGGTTCCAGAGGAGAATCCCCTTCAAATTTGCCAGCCAGAGTTTAGATCCAGAGGGCAGATATATCCTTCTTAAGGGTTCTATAGGGCCACAAATATACACCTTTGTCAACCTGTACGCCCCCAACACCAGCCAACCCCGTTGGTTTTCTGACATCTTTCCCATCATAGAGGCTTTTAAGGAGGGTATAGTAGTTGTTGGAGGTGACCTAAACGTCGCTCTCTGTCCTTAACTAGATATCTCCACACGTAAATCATTTCACTCTAAAAGTTTCCTAAAAAGTGTTAGGAATACCCTTTGGGATCTGCACCTGGTTGATGCCTGGCGGTCCCTCAACCCGAATACTCTAGATTTCAAATTTTTCTCCCCGGCACACAAAACTTACCACAGACTAGACTTCCTGTTCATTTCTAAAGAACACTTACATCTGTGTAGGGAAGCATCCATTGGTACCATTCACATCTCAGACCACTCTCCAATCTATCTCTCAGTTCAGGCCCCCAGATTGACACCCTCGTGCTTCAACTGGCGCTTAAATGAAACATTACTAGGATTCCAGGATTCGGTTGACCGGATTTCCAAGCAAATTGCAGAATATTTCTCCCTCAACAAGAGTCCTGATGTATCGGCCAACACACTCCGGGATGCACACAAACCTGTAGTTAGAGGGCATTTTATTAGCATGGGCACGCACCTCAAGAGAATGAGAGAAAGAGAAATAGATGACACTCTAAAAAATATTCAGATACATGAGTCAAGTCATAAAGCTCAATCCTCTGATGCTCTTTTCCAAAAACTATCTGAATATAGGGCAAAACTTAGGTCCCTGTTAGCCACTAGAGCCGCTAAATATCACATGAGTTCGCAGCACAAATTTTTCGCCCATGGAGATAAGGCCACCAAATGTGTAATGAGCAGAATTAAGGGGAGGAGATCTACAAACTTTGTTCACCAACTTTCAACACAGGAAGGGACCCCCATCTTCTCAGTCGAACAGATTGCCGCTCAATTTTGTTCCTTTTATAATGACTTATATAACCTACCCTCATCAACAGCCCCTGAAGCTTGCGCCTCTGTGATATCTTCCTTTTTGGAAGCAGCTAAACTCCCTAGAATTGACCCGGACCAGGAATCATGCCTTATAGCCCCCTTCTCCCTAACTGAGTTAAAGGATGCAATGAATCAAATGCCGACAGGGAAAAGTCCAGGCCCGGACGGCCTACCGTTGGCCTATTACAAAACGTTTCAGGCAATACTCCTCCCTCACCTTTTGGATGTATGCAATCAGACTCTTAAGGGGATCCCATTATCGAGAGATATGACAGCGGCACACATTACTCTCATTCCCAAAGAAGGGAAAGACACTAGATTGTGTTCTAATTACAGGCCCATCTCCCTCCTAAACATAGACCTAAAGCTCCTGGCCAAGATGCTAGCTAACAGACTTGCTATCATTCTTCCTCACCTTGTCCATGGAGATCAGGTAGGCTTCATCCGCAACAGAGAAGGGAAGGATAACACTTCAAGGGTTATTAACACCCTCTGTCCTGCTAAACGACTCTCCTCCCCTCTGCTTTTACTCAGCACGGATGCTGAAAAAGCATTCGATAGAGTCAACTGGTTATACCTAAGACAAGCTTTAGCGGGATTTGGCCTACCTGACCCCTACATCAAGGCAGTCTTCTCGATGTATGAAAAAGCTACAGCCTCAGTCCTAGTTAATGGCACCACATCACCTTCTTTTGCCATTAGAAATGGGACTCGCCAGGGCTGCCCCCTATCGCCTCTCTTATTCATCTTGGCCTTGGAGCCTCTCTTAGCGAACATAAGATTGGACCAGGAGATAGGGGGTCTATGTTTGGGAGGCAGGGAACAGAAAATCGCCGCCTTTGCGGACGATGTACTCGTAATGACAACTAACCCAAAAACATCCCTTCCTAGACTCCAGACCCATCTTAAGGCGTATAGCTTAATGTCTGACTTTAAAATCAATGCCAATAAATCCTTAGTCCTTTGCCTAGGTATTCCCCAATCAACCCGACACCTTCTAATGAAGGACTCCCCATTTAACTGGTCATCTCCTAACATTACGTATCTAGGGATCAAAATTAGCCCAGACATAACGGAGCTTTTCTCCCTTAACTATATTCCCTTGAGGAAGTCTATCTTCGATTCTATTGACAACCTGGCTCGAACTAATCCAACTCTCTCTTGGTTTGGTTGAAAGAACCTCCTTTCCTCCTTGATACTTCCCAGACTTACATACCTGCAACAAGCTCTCCCCATCTCTATCCCCAAACATTACTATGTCTCGATAATGAGAAAATTTAGTTCCTTCATCTGGAATGGGAGGAAGGCGAGGCTCTCCTCCTCTCGTCTTATTAAGCCCAGAAATGCTGGAGGGATAGGCTTACCAAGCCCTGAACTGTATGGGAAGGCTATTCTTCTTTCTCGCGCACTAGCTTGGCTGAGCCCCCCCCCATACTCTGTAGTGGCCCAGATAGAAATAGATATACTGAACATACCAGCTAGGGCGCTTCTACTGGGTCAGGAGACCGCTCTTCCTGGCCATATGTCCGCATATCCAATTATCGGGGCCACATTGGGAGCGTGGAAGTGGCTATCTCATACACACTGCTCCATCCCCTTTCCTTCGCCCACCTTGACAGTATCAGACGCATTGAACATGGCCCCCCCCCCCCACATTAAGGAATGCCACCTCACCAGGATTGTTGTCCTCTTCGATACCACTAATATCCTTAGCTCTCCTGACTGGAGAATGGATGGATTCTAGGGACACGAACGCTCTACTTAATCCTCACCCACGGGATTTCATTCCAGTAGCTTACCTTAGGGCTTACTTAAAGCAGTACACACAAAAACAATTGGATTGATAGACGTTCCTATAATACTTAGATAATCACAGCCTGATGAACGTTTAAAATAAAAAAACAAAGCTTTATTTAAAGTCTGTTTAAAAAGAGGGTGGGGAAACCCATATGTCACAATCTGTGACCATCAGGCAACTAATCTTAGAAATGTATACAGAGAGGGGAGCAAATATCTCTGCACATTAGGAAGATTAGGAAAAGACCCGACTTGCTAGCTGGAATAGCTATGTATCTGCAGGTCGGGGTAAATGGACACTAAAGTCAGTGTGAATGGATGCACTATGTGTGTATCATCGGTGATCCTGTAGGATGTATATACACAGATAAGGTTGTGCCACCTGGTATATGTAACCAGGAATGTTCAATACATTAGATCACACTGCCTCTGTCATATAACAGTCTCAAAGGACTTGCAGCCACTAACTGTAGTGCAGATGACAGATCAGTCTTTAATGTGTATTGCTGATGGTAAATACCTAGGTCACAGCCTTATATCCGCAGCCAGTATTGGCTAACTACAACCACTCAGAGCCAATTGATTAAGCTCCATTCACACACATAAAAGCCAGTATATTTTGGCTCATCCATCCATCACATGCATACTCCAAGGCTGACTAAAGGGTTAAATGCATCTAGTGCAGTCCTGCCTAAAAAGCTGTATCCTGATACAATGTATTAGCTCTACGCGTTTCCACGTGACCTGTTATTATCACGCATCTTCAGGAGCTTATTGTTTGCTAATGTCAAAACAGTAGAGCCGCACTGTGGTGTGCTATGGCTAATGGCGCTGTAATGGCCGCACGCGGCCGATAGAACGCCGAGTTCATATGGATGAGGCCCCGCCCACCAGGAGGCGTGTCCCGGTACCGTATCCAATCAGAAGTAGGGGCGGGCTCTCTAGCTCCGCCCTCTGACCGGCCGATGCCGAAATTGATTCCAACATTTCCTGACATGAATTGCGTTATACGCAGTGACAGGGGGAGTGAAATTTGCGGCCCATATACTGTCATTCCAGACCGGAGCAAATCCACACAAGGGGTGCCCTCATGATTCATGACCAGAAAAAAGACAGGTACCGCTCTCACCCATGTCGTGTGACATCAAAGGGGAGGGGTGAATTACAACACTGATAGATTCAAAAGAAGCATCACTGTTGCACGCAGCTCAGGTTGGACATGCACATATACTATACAACCAGATTGTATAGATGTACATCGATATGTACATATACAGTAGTGTTGAGCGCGAATATTCGAATTGCGAATTTTTTTCGCGAATATCGGCACTTCGCTAATTCGCGAATATTTCGAATATAGTGCTATAAATTCGATATTTCGAATATTCGTTTTTTTTTTTTTTTTTTTTAATTGTTATTTTTTTTCCTTTCCCACTTCCCTAAAGTTGTTCTTACCTGTCCTTTGGATTCCTGGCTTCCTGGCTGCTCCAGTCAGTGCCCGTTGCTGCTTCTGCCACCTTCCGTGCTCATGGAGCGTCCCCATCTCCATGGGAACGTCTCCATATACTAGAATGTACTGTCGGATTTGAGAATTACGTTGAAATCGCAATTGCGATTAATATAACACGAAATAATCGCATTTGCGATTTCAACGTAATTCTCAAATCCGACAGTACATTCTAGTATATGGAGACGTTCCCATGAGCATGGAATATAGCATTACTAAGTTAAAATCGCAATTGCGATTATTTCGTGTTATATTAATCGCATTTGCGATTTTTTTTTAATTTTTTTTTTTTTTTTACTATGGTTGGCTTCAATGGTAGAATTAGCGAATATGACGAATATATTCGTTATATTCCACAAAACGAATATACGAATGTATTCGTCATATTCCACAAAACGAAGATAACGAAGTATTCTGCATCTCAGTTATATCTACCTATTCATCAACTTCGCTAATTCTAGCAATCATATAGGAAAGTTGACTATAGAGACAGCTAAGTATAATTCGCTATGCGATTATATGACTGCTTTTTTTTTATATAAATAGAATAATTATAATACCTGATAATTATTATAATCTATTTATATAAAAAAGCAAAGTAATATAATCGCATAGCGAATTATACTTATCTGTCTCTATAGTAAACTTTCCTATATGATTGCTAGAATTAGCGAAGTTGATGAATAGGTAGATATAACTGAGATGCAGAATACTTCGTTATCTTCGTTTTGTGGAATATAACGAATATATTCGTATATTCGTTTTGTGGAATATAACGAATATATTCGTCATATTCGCTAATTCTACCATTGAAGCCAACCATAGTAAAAAAAAAAAAAAAATCGCAAATGCGATTAATATAACACGAAATAATCGCATTTGCGATTTCAACGCAATTCTCAAATCCGACAGTACATTCTAGTATATGGAGACGTTCCCATGGAAATGGGGACGCTCCATGAGCATGGAATATAGCAGGGATCAGCAACCTTCGGCACTCCAGCTGTGGTGCAACTACAACTCCCAGCTTGCACATCTCCATGGCTGTTCTCAGGACTCCCAAAGAAGTGAATGGAGCATGCTGGGAGTCGTAGTTTGACAACAGCTGGAGTGCCGGAGGTTGCTGATCCCTGGAATATAGCATTACTAAGTTAAAATCGCAAATGCGATTATTTCGTGTTATATTAATCGCATTTGCGATTTTTTATTTTTTATTTTTTAAATTTTTTTTTTTTTTTACTATGGTTGGCTTCAATGGTAGAATTAGCGAATATGACGAATATATTCGTTATATTCCACAAAACGAATATACGAATATATTCGTTATATTCCACAAAACGAAGATAACGAAGTATTCTGCATCTCAGTTATATCTACCTATTCATCAACTTCGCTAATTCTAGCAATCATATAGGAAAGTTTACTATAGAGACAGATAAGTATAATTCGCTATGCGATTATATTACTTTGCTTTTTTATATAAATAGATTATAATAATTATCAGGTATTATAATTATTCTATTTATATTTAAAAAAAGCAGTCATATAATCGCATAGCGAATTATACTTAGCTGTCTCTATAGTAAACTTTCCTATATGATTGCTAGAATTAGCGAAGTTGATGAATAGGTAGATATAACTGAGATGCAGAATACTTCGTTATCTTCGTTTTGTGGAATATGACGAATACATTCGTATATTCGTTTTGTGGAATATAACGAATATATTCGTCATATTCGCTAATTCTACCATTGAAGCCAACCATAGTAAAAAATAAAATAAAAAATTGATAATCGCAAATGCGATTAATATAACACGAAATAATCGCATTTGCGATTTCACCTTAGTAATGCTATATTCCAGGGATCAGCAACCTCCGCCACTCCAGCTGTTGTCAAACTACGACTCCCAGCATGCTCCATTCACTTCTTTGGGAGTCCTGAGAACAGCCATGGAGGTGTGCATGCTGGGAGTTGTAGTTGCACCACAGCTGGAGTGCCGAAGGTTGCTGATCCCTGCTATATTCCGTGCTCATGGAGCGTCCCCATCACCATGGTAACGTCTCCATATACTAGAATGTACTGTCGGATTTGAGAATTACGTTGAAATCGCAAATGCGATTATTTCGTGTTATATTAATCGCATTTGCGATTTCAATAGGAGAGTAGCCTTTAAGTTTAAAAAAAAAAACAAAAAAAAAAAATCGCATATTATTCGCGATTATTCGCGATAACTAGAATAATGACGAATATTCGATTTCGACGAATATAAAACGTATATTCTATCGAATATTCGCGAATTTCGTCGAAATCGAATATGGCACCTGCCGCTCATCACTAATATACAGATCCTATTATACCAAAAATGGAAAAAACAAGATGCAACTTACATCATGTTATGTTATATTTATTAAAGATTTTTTTCTTCCTTTTGTTATTATTAAATTTCAAAGGGCAGCATATACATGTGTGCAAATCAACTCCAAGGTTTAAATATAAAGGGCAGCATATAGGTATATGCGACTCCAAAATCATTGAGCCCTAATGGTTGAACTGTCTGCAACTTGTATGTCCACATCGCTTCTTTTCGTAATAGGGGTATATCAATATCCCCTCCACGGATTGACATCTTTACTAATTCAATCCCTTGTACTTTCAACACATCAGGGTCACCGTCATGCATTTCACAAACATGACGTGCCACTGATGTGTCCCGTTTGTTTCGGATGTCCGACATATGTTCGCCGAATCTGCGTCTCAACTCACGTCTTGTTTTGCCGACGTATTGTGACCCACATTGGCAACTGATTAAATATACAACACCCGCAGAAGTACACCTGATAAACGCCCGTATCTTGTACCTTTTATTTGTTATGTGGCTGGTAAAGAATTCTCCTCTCAGGATATTCCTGCAGATGATACACGAGCCACAGGGGAAGGTACCTTTGAGGGTATTTTTTAACCAGGTCTCAGGTTTGGGTTGTGTATATAAACTCTGCACCAAGTGGTCACGTAGATTTAAACTACGTCGGTACATGATTGAGGGAAACTCTGGAATAAGCTTCCCAATATCTGGGTCAGATTGCAGAATAGACCAGTGATTTTGTAAAATGTCACGAACATTTTTGTGGGCCTAATCAAAAGTTGCGACAATTCTGGGCGTAGAGTCCGCAGTGTTTCTTGATTTTGGAACAAGCAATTGGGTACGGTCTGTACTCATGGAGTGATGGAACGCTTGTTTCAAAGCATATTGTGGGTATCCCCGATTGATAAATCGGCCTCTAAGGTCAGATGCAGCAGCCCTAAAATCACCTAGGCCTGAACAATTCCTCCTGGCCCTGAGGTATTGTCCCTTCGGGATACCTCTTTTCAGGGCCAGGGGATGACCACTCTGCCAGTGTAGAAGGCTGTTAGTCGAGGTTTTTTTCCTAAACAGATTTATCTTTCTGTCAGTGCCGATGGTGATCATCAGGTCCAGAAATGCTATCTGTTGTTCTTGTACCTCAGATGTAAAAAATAAACCCATCTGATTCACATTTAATGCTGCCACAAATGCTGCAAATTGTTCTTGTGTCCCCTTCCACAGGATCAGCACATCATCGATGTACCTGATCCATAGTTGCACCTTCGATGTGTGCTGCTCCATCTCGTCGCCGAACACAACTTCCTTCTCCCACCAGCCCAGGTACAAGTTGGCAAAAGTCGGGGCACAGGGACTGCCCATCGCGACACCCCTGAGCTGGTGGTAGAAGCGTTGGTCGAAGATGAAGACATTGTGGGTGAGGACAAATTCCAGCAGCTGTAGCAAGATGATGTTGTGCCGGCGACATTGTTCACCTCTCTGTTGGATGAAGGCCTCGACAGCCCTACACCCAAGATCATGGGGTATAGAGCTGTACAAGGCCTCAACATCCAAACTAGTGAGGAGGACACCTTCCTCACACTGTATTCCATCCAGGCGTTGTAGCACATCCATTGTGTCTCGGGCATAGGATGGCAACGACATCACGAATGGACGCAAAATTGTGTCCAAATACGTGCTTACGTTGGCAGTAAGGCCACCTATGCCCGAGACAATGGGCCTGCCCTTCAATACCGATCCTGCTTTGTGCAGTTTCGGCAGACTGTAAAATGTTGCTACAACCGGGGATTTAGGAAGAAGATAGTCCAATTCATTTTTGCTGATGAGTTTATCTCCAAAAGCACTATTTAACAAACTCGCCAGCTCATGTCTGAATATGGAGGTAGGGTTAGTTGGAAGACGCCTGTATGTTTTGGGATCCTCAAGCAGGCGGAGACACATTAAACGATAATCCCCCTGCTCCATCACGACAATGTTGCCTCCTTTGTCGGAGGGCTTAAGAACAATGGACGTGTCCGTCTCCAGTGCTTCCAAGGCCTGTCTTTCAGCTGATGTAAGGTTATCCCTGCCCAGAGGTATATCCTCTAATTTTTGGAGGTCCTGTGTGACTACATACAGAAAAGTATCGATAGGGGTGGTATCACTAACCGGGGGAAATATTTTAGATGGATTTCTCAACTCCGTAAATGGACCATCTCCTATCATTCTGTCACCCTCTTCCGATAGACCTGCCAATAGCAGAACGTCTTGCAAATCCTCCACCTCAATACCCAGTTCATGACATCTTCTCCTGTCATGGATTTTAAAAAACTTTTTCCATTTTAATCTGCGTGCAAACAACTGTAAATCTTTAACCCAATTAAATAAGTTAAACTTCTGCAGGGGTACAAACGAGAGTCCTTTCTTCAAAAGACTCATCTCTGTGGTGGAAAGTGTATGTTTGGACAGATTGACAACTTGTAGTTCATCTACTTGGGGAGCTAAGGTAGTTTCTTGTGGCGCAGTAGGTAGTCGGACACTGGAGGAAAGTCTAAAAAACCTCCACAGGAACCTCTCCCTGATCTACCTCCTTGTTGAGAGCCACGTGCTCTACGATTTCCTCGTCTATAACTACCTCGTCCTCTTGTAGATCCACTATTCTGTTCGGCATCCGTGTCACATTCAGAGGACGATACTTCTGTATCCACCTCAGCTGCAAAATCAAAAATACGGCCCTCCCTAAAGTCACTAATATCTCTATTACTTAAAGCAGCACATCAAAGTAGGGGACCTTCTTCGTCCCTTAGTCTGGATTGAAGCCTTGTCTGCCTCACAAACATTGCCCAGAAAGCTCACCTCACGGCTGTACAGCAAACTACGCCTACCCCCTATGCTAGCTAAGCCCTCCTTTGTCAGGCAATGGGAATTAGATCTAGGTATCACAATCCCCTTTGATTTTCTGCCTAGGTTCCTTGACTCCCCCCACGGTGTCTCCCGCTGTGTCAGGATCCGGGAAAACAGCTATAAAATCCTCACAAGGTGGTACAACACTCCGGATAAGACATCAAGATATGCTGGGTCGGCTTCTGGCACGTGCTGGAGATGCCTTGGGGAGAGAGGAACCTTACTCCATGTTTGGTGGACCTGTCCTCCCATACAGAAATGGTGGAGCGACATCTTCGCTACTGCAAATAAGGTTTGTGGAACAAAGTTCCAGCCCTCCCCGCAAATTGCCCTCCTCTCACTCCCCCAAGGTAACGGGAAGGCCAAGCCGCCATTTGTATTTACACAGATGATCCTAGCGGCCCGTCTTCAACTTCCCAAATTCTGGCTCCAGACTACAGTCCCAACTTTAGATCAGTGGATGCAGAAAATTGTTCAGATTCATAGATTTGAGGAACTTTCCTCATGGGAATCCCGTACACATATGGTCTTCCTAAAAAAATGGTCATTATGGGCAATTTTCAGATCCCCCAAACCCTTGATTTCTCAATGGAATCCGCTGGAGGTTCTGACCCTATAGCTACTGAACATAGATGTGCAAAATGTCCTAAACGTCACCCCGACTACATGTACCCCTTGCAAAGGTTTTAAACTGCCTTATCGTCAGGGTCTTATCATCTCTCTTGGTATTAATCAATTGCCTTTATAGCTGCCTTACTCATTGGGAATGCTGTTTTCTTTTGTCAATAGTGGTTGACGGTCTTGTCTACTATACTTAAAGCTGATCCTTCCCTGTATTAGACATGTACTTACTCTTGCAAAGTCGAGGCCTGCGAGCCTACACCTTGATACTATGTCCCTCTTGTTATATTGTATAACCTACAATAAAATATTAAATAAAAAAAAATAAAAATAAAGAATGACCCTATGTGCACCTTGAATCTTATATACACTTTTAGGGATAGATTTAAAATAGCTCTGATACAGCAGAAACCACTAAATTAGGAAATTGCTAAATTGGGAATTGTATTTCAACCCAGAACAAAAAATGTGCTTTGACGGACACTAAATAACTTGACCAGCCACAGCAGTACAGCAGTAACAACAGATTTAGCTGGATATAAATTTGAGGCCTAGTATTTAGGCGCTGGGTGACAGGTATAGGTTTACTGACAGAATTAGACTTGGAAATGCACAGTAGCGTGTGTGTGAAGTTATTCAGAATGACCCTATGTGCACCTTGAATCTTATATACCCTTTTAGGGATAGCTTTAAAATAGCTCTGATACAGCAGAAACCACTAAATTAGGAAATTGCTAAATTGTATTTCAACCCAGAACAAAAACTGTGCTTTGACGGACACTAAATAACTTGACCAGCCACAGCAGTAACGACAGATTTAGCTGGATATAAATTTGAGGCCTATTATTTAGGCGCTGGGTGACAGGTATACGTTTACTGACAGAATTAGACTGGGATATGGCCAAAAAATAACCACACTATTGATGGTTAAATGCACTTGGTGTGACAGCTTGACCAACCACACTATTGAGGGTTAAATGCACTTGGTGACAGGCTCAGCTTGCCCCTGATGTAGTATATGGCCAAAAAATAACCAGACTATTGATGGTTAAATGCACTTGATGTGACAGCTTGACCCCGATGTAGGATTGAGCCAAAAAACAACCACACCGTTGAGGGTTAAATGCACTTGGTGACAGGCGCAGCTTGCCCCTGATGTAGTATATGGCCAGAAAATAACCACACTATTGCTGGTTAAATGCACTTGGTGTGACAGCTTGGCCCTGATGTAGGATTCAGCCAAAAAACAACCACACCATTGAGGGTTAAATGCACTTGGTGACAGGCTCAGCTTGCCCCTGATGTAGTATATGGCCAAAAAATAACCACACTATTGCTGGTTAAATGCACTTGGTGTGACAGCTTGACCCTGATGTAGGATTTAGCCAAAAAACAACCACACCATTGAGGGTTAAATGCACTTGGTGACAGGCTCAGCTTGCCCCTGATGTAGTATATGGCCAAAAAATAACCACACTATTGCTGGTTAAATGCACTTGGTGTGACAGCTTGACCCTGATGTAGGATTTAGCCAAAAAACAACCACACCATTGAGGGTTAAATCCACTTGGTGGCAGCTTGTGCTGGCACACCACAAGACACAAAATGGCCGCCGATCGCCCCAGAAAAAAGTTAAAACAGTGAGCAATTCAATAGCAGCAGTTCAATCATCCACAGCTGCAGATCGATCTCTGAATGAAGTGTTTTGGAGGAGTTAATCACTGCCTAATCTCGCCCTAACGTCGCAGCTGCAACCTCTACCTATGCTGATCAGAGCAGAGTGACGGGCGGCGCTATGTGACTCCAGATTAAATAGAGGCTGGGTCACATGGTGCTCTGGCCAATCACAGCCATGCCAATAGTGGGCATGGCTGTGACGGCCTCTTGGGGCAAGTAGTATGACGCTTGTTGATTGGCTGCTTTGCAGCCTTTCAAAAAGCGCCAAGAAAGCGACGAACACCGAACCCGAACCCAGACTTTTACGAAAATGTCCGGGTTCGGGTCCGTGTCATGGACACCCCAAAATTCTGTACGAACCCGAACTATACAGTTCGGGTTCGCTCATCCCTAATCACAACACATTTAGCCCCAGATCACCCCCCCATCACCCCAATTAACCCCTTGATCACTCCTGTCAATCACTAGTGAAAGGGAAAAAAGTGATCAGTGTAAACTGTTACATTTTTTTCCCCACCAGTATTGACTGTTAGGTTTAGGTTAGTTTAGGCCCCTTTGGTAGGTAGTTAGCTTCAGTTAGCACCCAGCCCACCGCACCGCAGTCACTGATTTGCTGATTAGCGTATCGCTAATCAGCATTGGTACTTTTATAGTATCTGTAATTGATCAGAACTGATCACAGTCAGATCTATAATTGTATTAGTGTCACCTTAGCTCGCCCTCCACCCAAAACGCAGTGTTTGCCCGATCAGGCCTGATCAGTCGCCCACACGTGCATTCACCCACGCCCGCCCCGCCGCAGTGATATATATTTTTTTTTTTAATCACTGCACAATCACTACACAAGCGCTGCAGCGATAAAAAAATCAGTTTTGATATTGTTTATCATTCGCAGTGGCTTCCTGTACTTCGCTAACCTCCCATTTGTAAGACAGGCTTGCTTTTTTTCTTCGTAAGTCTCAGGGAATACCCCCTAAATTTAGTTGATTAAATGGCAAGGAAGGGGTATTCTTCTGAAGAGGCTTACAGGCTTCCGACCCAGTCGGATGAGGAATGGAAACCCTCATCTGACGAATCCAGCGGGTCAGAATATGAACCTGTAGAAAGCAGTGGCAGTCTGACCCAAAGTTCGGACGATGAGGTTGAGGTCCCTGATACCACCAGGCGTACCCGGCCCCGTGTTGCTAGACCACAGGTTGCGCAGGATCCGCTTCAAGGGCAGCAGAGTGGGGCTGGCGCTGTCGGATTATGTGGTGAGGCATACACCAGCAGCGCAGCCCATCCTGGACCTAGTACCAGCACTGCCGTAGAACATGGTGAAGTGGCGAGCACCAGAAGGGCAGTTGAAGCTGGTACGGTGGCACGTGCATTAGTTCCCCCGTCACAGCCACTGCACAGACAAGCCCGTAGAGCCCCAAGAGCCCCTGAGGTGCTGGCAAACCCTGATTGGCAGCCCCCATCTTCAGCCACACAAGTAGTAACACCTTTCACCGCCCAGTCTGGAGTTTGGGTTGAGACAGCTCAGATCGGATTGGCACTGTTTTTTTTTTTTTTAGCTGTTCTTCACTGCGGAGCTCTTTGACTTAGTCATGGCAGAAACAAACCGTTATGCCACTCAATTTATAGCCGCCAACCCGGGAAGCTTTTATGCCCAGCCTTTCCGGTGGAAACCCGTCCAAGTTTCCAAATTTAAAACTTTTCTGGGCCTTCTCCTCAACATGGGCCTGACAAAAAAGCATGAATTGCGGTCATATTGGTCCACGAACCCAATTTATCACATGCCCATGTTCTCTGCTGCCATGTCCAGGACACAATTTGAGACCATCCTGTGTTTCCTGCACTTTAGTGATAATAGCACCTCTCGTCCCAGAGGCCACCCAGCTTTTGACCGCCTCCACAAAATTCATCCCCTCATAGACCACTTTAACCCCATAGGGACACAGCCTTATTTCACCTTAAGGACCAGGCCATTTTTTGCAAATCTGACCACTGTCACCTTAAGTGCTGATAACTTTAAAACGCTTTGACTTATCCAGGCCGTTCTGAGATTTTTTTTTCGTCACATATTGTACTTCATGACACTGGTAAAATGAAGTAAAAAAAAATTTGCAAATTTGCAAATTTCAAAGTTTCAGTTTCTCTACTTCTGTAATACATAGTAATACCCCCAAAAATTGTGATGACTTTACATTCCCCATATGTCTACTTCATGTTTGTAGCATTTTGGGAATGATATTTTATTTTTTGGGAATGTTACAAGGCTTAGAAGTTTAGAAGCAAATTTTGAAAATGTTCAGAAATCTTCAAAATCCCACTTTTTATGGACCAGTTCAGGTTTGAAGTCATATTGTGAGGCTTAGATAATAGAAACCATCCAAAAATGACCCCATCTAAGAAACTACACCCCTCAAGGTATTCAAAACTGATTTTACATACGTCATTAACCCTTTAGGTGTTGCACAAGAGTTATTGGCAAATGGGGATGAAATTTGAGAATTTCATTTTTTTTGCCTAATTTTCCATTTTAACCCATTTTTTACACTAACAAAGCAAGGGTTAACAGCCAAACAAGACTGTATCTTTATTGCCCTGACTCTGCCGTTTACAGAAACACCCAATATGTGGCCGTAAACTACTGTACGGCCACACAGCCGGGCGTAGAGTGAAGGTGAGCTGTTTGGTTTTTGGAGGGCTGATTTTTATGGACCGGTTTATTTACACCGAGTCCTATTTCAACCACCCTGATGCTCCCCTGGAGTAGAAACTCCCTAAAAGTGACCCCATTTTGGAAACTACTGGATAAGGTGGCATTTTTTGGGGGACTATTTTTAGGGTACATATGATTTTTGGTTGCTCTATATTACATTTTTATGAGGCAAGGTTACCAATAGAAATTCTGAAGTTTCATCTCCATTTGCCATTAACTGTTGAGGAACACCTAAAGGGTTAATAAAGTTTGTATAATCAGTTTTGAATACCTTGAGGGGTGTAGTTTCTTAGATGGGGTCACTTTTACGGAGTTTTTACTCTAGGGGGGCATCAGGGGTGCTTCAAAAGAGACATGGTGTCAATAAAAAAGGTCTTCAAAATCGGCCTTCCAGAAACCATGTCGGTCCTTTCCTTTTGCGGCCTCCCTTTTACTGATACAGCAGTTTACGACCACAAATATGGCATTTCTGTAAACTGCAGTATCAGGGTAATAAATATTAACTTTTGTTTGGTTGTTAACCCTTGTTTTGTTACCGGAAAAAACGGATTGAAATGAAAAAGTGCCCAAAATTGTGTTTTTGGCACCGTTTTCTTTCTTTTTTTTTAACAGTGTTAATCTGAGGGGTTAGGTCATGGGATATTTTTATAGAGGAGATTCTTACAAACGCGGCAATACCTAATAAGTCTACTTTTTTTTTTACAATTATTTAGGTTTTTGACTATATTATCCTTTTTGATACAAAAATGTGTACATTTTTTGTATCTCTAAAGTCTAGGTGTCATTTGTTTATTTACTTTTTATCCGATTATCTTATGTGGGGGCTAATTTTTTGCGGGACGAGCTGACTTTTTTGGCACTATTTTGGGGGCTATATGACTTTTTTATCGCTTGCTATTAAATTTTTTGTTATGTTTGGTGACAAAAAAATTCTTTTTTTGCACCTTTTTTTTTTTTGGGGACCGTGTTAATCAGGGGGGTTGGATCATGGGGTATTTTTATAGAGGATATCTTTACGGATGTGGCGATACCTAATAAGTCTACTTTTTTTTACATTTATTTAGGTTTTAGACTATATTATCCTTTTTGATACAAAATTATTTTTTTTGTATCTCTAAAGTCTAAGTGTCATTTTTTTTTTCTTATCCGATTATCTTATGTGGGGGCTCATTTTTAGCGGGACGAGCGGACGGTTTTATTGGCACTATTTTGGGGGCTATATGACTTTTTGATCGCTTGCTATTAAACTTTTTGTTATGTAAGGTGACAAAAAAAATCTTTTTTTGCACCTTTTTTTTTTTTTCCTTGACCGTGTTAATCTGGGGGGTTAGGTCATGGGGTATTTTTATAGAGGAGATTGTTACCGACGCGGCAATACCTAATATGTCTACTTTTAATAAATTATTTTAGTTTTTTTGGGTGTCTCAAGTCTGAGAACAAGGTTTTTTTGTCCGATGTCAGTCCTAAATTCGGGATATAAATTTAGTACTCCATGGAAGTGTGATACTCCCTGAAGCAACCAATAATGCAGAGGCCCGGATGATCGGGGCACGTGTCACATTGAGTTGTGGTGTCCTTCCGTATCCCCCTCCTGTGACACACTCTGCACCTTTTTTGGGTTCGTCCCTTCTTTCCAGTATGGGGGACTGTGCCGGCATACATACATAATTCCTCTGGGTAGCCATCTTATATGCTTCTGGCCTATGTAAAGAAAACAGTGAACTCTCATCTTCTGAAGCCTGGGTCGCCTATGATATAGATGGACACTTTTATTACCACTACTCTTTGAGGCCAGCTAAAAAAAGGTCATAAAGGCTATACCAGGCCCAGCTCATCCTGTTCTTTAAGATAAGATCAGCTCGCTGTCAAGCCTGGCTGGAGCGTGACGTCATTAATTTCCAGGTCTGGTTTGAGGAGAGCTAATAGCCCTTAATTAGCTCTGGGCATAAAACCAGTCCACTTTCATATTTCATTTATGAATCAACTTATGCCCTTTCTGACACCAGATCCAGGCTCTACAGAGTATTGTGGTTAATTGGGTATCAAATATGACTAGAGGATGTGATTCTGTAGCTGACCTATGGGTGGTAGAAGAACTACAGGTCCCAGCATTACCGTGTGTGGTCTCATTCTGTAGGTAAATAAATAAGGATCGCAAATATGTATTCTGTATAAAAATATGCCGATGTATCAAGGAGATACGGGCTTAAGTATAATCCTCATTGTAGGAATTGAACTTTGATGGGGTCATAAAACACTTGGGGGCCATTCCCTAGGCTTCACAGTCACTCTGCTGCCATTGGCTGACAGGAGTAAGTCTCCTGCCCATGGGAGAATTCATAAAAATCCATGCACAAGGACAGAGGAGAGAGACCCATGGAACATCACCAGACACTTAATTGGACATTGACGGCATATCCCTGTATCAGAAGAACTTTGAGGGTCTCCCCTGATACATACTGAAAAGGGGTTTGCAAGGATTCAAAAAGGACATATGAACGACCATCTGAAACCCTCCAGAGAAACTAAGTATTCTTTCATCTTTTTCCCTTTTATTTGAACTGTCGTGATTATTTATATTGTTATTATTATTCTGTAGATTTATAGTCATTTTCACAGGACATTTTTACGCATTTGGATTCCAAACTACTTCTCATGCTTTAGGGCCCCTAAAATGCAAGGGGAGTATAAATAACCCACAAGTAACCCCATTTTGGAAAGAAGACACCCCAAGGTATTCAGTGAGGGGTATGATGAGTTCATGTAAAATTTTATTTTTTGTCACAAGTTAATGGAATATGAGACTTTGTAAGAAAAAAAAAAAAATCATTTTCTCCTAACTTGTGACATAAAATAAAAACTTCCATGAACTCACTATGCCCATCAGCGAATACCTTAGGGTGTCTACTTTCCGAAATGGGGTCATTTGTGGGGTGTTTCTACTGTCTGGGCATTGTAGAACCTCAGGAAACATGACAGGTGCTCAGAAAGTGCATAAATTAATTTTTTTGCACCATAGTTTGTAAACGCTATAACTTTTACCCAAGCCAATAAATATACACTTATTGCATTTTTTTAATCAAAGACATGTAGAACAATAAATTTAGAGAAAAATTTATATAGAAATGTAGTTTTATTTGAAAAATTTTACAACAGATATTGAAAAAATTTCGGTCAATTTTGATTAATATCAAAAAAGTAAAAATGTCAGCAGCAATAAAATACCACCAAATGAAAGCTCTATTAGTGAGAAGAAAAGGAGGTAAAATTCATTTGGGTGGCAAGTTGTATGACCAAGCAATAAACCGTGAAAGTAGTGTAGTACAGAATTGTAAACAGTGGTCTGGTCATTAAGGGGGTTTAAGCTAGGGGGGCTGAGGTGGTTGAATTGCACACTGACTAATCCAGATGTTGCATATTGCCAAAAAAGTGTTTTTTTTGTAACAGAATATGAAAGCTGTATATATTAAACTTGAATTTAACACTTGCAGCTCTGGAAAATAGTGTTTTTGGGAAAAAAGTGTGTTTTAAAAAACCCAGAAAATGATGGCTGTATGTCTAGCTTAAATTGCACACTGACTAATCCAGATGTTGTATATTGCCAACAAAGTGTTTTTTTGGTAACAGAATATGAAGGCTGTATATATTAAACTTGAATTTAACATTTGCAGCTCTGAAAAATAGTGTTTTTTGGCAAAAAAAAGTGTGTTTTTAAAAACCCAGAAAATGATGGCTGTATTTCTAGCTTAAATTGCACACTGACTAAGCCTGCAAATGCACCAGATGTACAGGTCCTTCTAAAAAAATTAGCATATTGTGATAAAGTTCATTATTTTCTGTAATGTACTGATAAACATTAGACTTTCATATATTTTAGATTCATTACACACCAACTGAAGTAGTTCAACCCTTTTATTGTTTTAATATTGATGATTTTGGCATACAGCTCATGAAAACCCAAATTTCCTATCTAAAAAAATTAGCATATTTCATCCGACCAATAAAAGAAAAGTGTTTTTAATACAAAAAAAGTCAACCTTCAAATAATTATGTTCAGTTATGCACTCAATACTTGGTCGGGAATCCTTTTGCAGAAATGACTGCTTCAATGCGGCGTGGCATGGAGGCAATCAGCCTGTGGCACTGCTGAGGTGTTATGGAGGCCCAGGATGCTTCGATAGCGGCCTTAAGCTCATCCAGAGTGTTGGGTCTTGCGTCTCTCAACTTTCTCTTCCCAATATCCCACAGATTCTCTATGGGGTTCAGGTCAGGAGAGTTGGCAGGCCAATTGAACACAGTAATACCATGGTCAGTAATCCATTTACCAGTGGTTTTGGCACTGTGAGCAGGTGCCAGGTCGTGCTGAAAAATGAAATCTTCATCTCCATAAAGCTTTTCAGCAGATGGAAGCATGAAGTACTCCAAATTCTCCTGATAGCTAGCTGCATTGACCCTGCCCTTGATAAAACACAGTGGACCAACACCAGCAGCTGACATGGCACCCCAGACCATCACTGACTCTGGGTACTTGACACTGGACTTCAGGCATTTTGGCATTTCCCTCTCCCCAGTCTTCCTCCAGACTCTGGCACCTTGATTTCCGAATGACATGCAACAGTCCAGTGCTGCTTCTCTGTAGCCCATTTCCTGCACACGCCTGTACACGGTGGCTCTGGATGTTTCTACTCCAGACTCAGTCCACTGCTTCCGCAGGTCCCCCAAGGTCTGGAATCGGTCCTTCTCCACAATCTTCTTCAGGGTCCGGTCACCTCTTCTCGTTGTGCAGCGTTTTCTGCCACACTTTTTCCTTCCCACAGACTTCCCACTGAGGTGCCTTGATACAGCACTCTGGGAACAGCCTATTCGTTCAGAAACTTATTTCTGTGTCTTACCCTCTTGCTTGAGGATGTCAATGATGGCTTTCTGGACAGCAGTCAGGTCGGCAGTCTTACCCATGATTGCGGTTTTGAGTAATGAACCAGGCTGGGAGTTTTTAAAAGCCTCAGGAATCTTTTGCAGGTGTTTAGAGTTAATTCAGATGATTAGGTTAATAGCTTGTTTAGAGAACCTTTTCATGATATGCTAATTTTTTTAGATAGGAATTTGGGGTTTTCATGAGCTGTATGCCAAAATCATCAATATTAAAACAATAAAAGGCTTGAACTACTTCAGTTGGTGTGTAATGAATCTAAAATATATGAAAGTCTAATGTTTATCAGTACATTACAGAAAATAATGAACTTTATCACAATATGCAAATTTTTTGAGAAGGACCTGTATATTGCCAAAACATTTTAGATTTTTTTTTTTAAACAGATTATTTGTGCTGTTTTTAAAGCTTGGATTTTTTTGATTTTTTTTTTTTTTCGGTCACTGGACATAAGGCAGGATAAAAAAAATTGTTCCCTGCACCCACACAACACAATGTATGTAGATCTCTGAGCTAGATTTATGTTTTGAGCAAAGATTCTCTCCAATTCTCTCTCTGAAATCACCAGCAGCATCCTCTCCCTACACTAAGCACAGCAGAGTGACGTTCAGCCCTACGTGACTCCAGCTTACATAGAGGCTGGGTCACATGCTACACTGGCCAATCACAGCCATGCCAATAGTAGGCATGGCTGTGATGGTTTCTAAGGGCACAGAGTTAAACGCTTGTTGATTGGCTGCTCTGCAATCTTTCGAAAAGCGCCAAGAAATCACTGAACCCAAACATTTACTGAAATGTTCGGGTTCGGGTCAACCCTAGCCTAATATAAGGAGGTAGGGGAAAACAACAAACCACAAAGAAGATACACTTAACTTTCAGAAGTATGCATACAAGCAGAAACTCAGAGAGAACCAACACCAGGACTTCACCAAACAAGGAGCTATCAACCGCACAGCATGATGGGTGAGGCAAGACTAAATTGAGGAGAAGTAATGACCACTTAAGCTAAAACCTGAGACAAGAGGTGTGGTCATCCCCAGCAACAACACAGAAAGGTGAAACCATAGAGACTGTCAATCCTGTGCAGCCAATCTTCTAGACCCTGTCACAGACAGGACCGTGACAGTAGTATATTGATGCAGTAAAATCTGCTGAATTAAACTAGTATATTGATGCAATAAAATGTGTTGAACTGTGCAGTTACAAACAGTAGCAAAATTGCAACTGGTTCAAGAAAGAAAAAGCCATGCATGTGCAGCATATCCAATAAAATGTATGCTGCTGGATGTGCTGGGAATAACAATGCTGCCATGCAGTGGCGTACCGCCCATAGAGGCAGACCACGCCATTGCTATGGGGCCCGCGGCACTGAGGGGCCCGAAGTGCAGCGAAGGCCCCGCCCACACTATTTGGCCCCGCCCACTCATGACATGCGTGTCGGCTATGCGGCTGGCCGGCTGCTTTTCTTCAGCCAACTCTTCTTCTGCAATGGCGTGTATCTGTAATTGGTATCTGCCAGACACATGGCAAACATGTCCCGTCATACCTCTGGCTGAGTTATCAATGGCATATGTGCTTCAGAGCTAGCGCTGAGTCTGAAGGAACATCCAATGTGTTGCCCCCAGAATGGCTGACAGGCTGCCTGCAAAAATTGTGGGCAAGACAGGCCAGGGTCATGTGATCCTCCATCTTCTTCCTCCCTGCCCTGTTTCCCTCACATTTTGACAGTACAATGGTGATCACAGGTTTGCACAATCCATCCAAAGCGAATCAATAAAGCTTCGGATTTTTTTGTCAGAAGAATTATATCATGAGAAATCTGATTTATACTAAGAATGTATGTATCACGCCTGAGATGGCAGGTAACAGACGTGCAGCGCAGAGGGGAGGGAAGTACCCTTCAACTAGGGAGAGGGAGGAGTGGGGATCCTAGCTCACCTGGCACTGCCACCTGGCTGCTCTGACGTCCCTAGATGGGTTGCTAACCTATGCACTGATCACGTCCCTCATCTCTGGCTTACCCTGAAATAAGCCCTAGGTAGTGAATAGGGCGGTGGGAGAACTAGTCTTTACCACTGACACCTAGGGTAACAACAGGGAAAGGACAAACAACACAAACACCACAAATAATCCCAGAAGGGAAACAACAAGCAGGAGATAACTGGAGTGAACAAGAGATCCAACAGCTCAATTTCCAATGGCTCGACAGCAAGAGTTGTCCACCTGAGGTCAGAATTGAAGATCTGGAAGGAAGGTCTATATCTGGCAACAAGGGAAGCAGAAAGGGAGAATAGAGAACAGTTGAAAAGAAAAGCTACAGTTTCCAAAATGGAACAAAAAGGATTGCAAACCTAAGCAGGAAAACCTGGACCGGAATCAATTCCCACCACTAGGTCATGGAATGATCTCTTGAAACCGAGCAAATAGCCACCTGCTGCGACCTTCTGACCCCCAGCACAACAGGGTCAGGGATAGGTCGCGACACCCTCGGGACAGTATGTAATAAACAACAGGTGGTGCTATACAGATACATTTTACTGAATAGCTCACTAGCTGTAGTAAATTTGTAATTAGATGCATGTAACGGCATTTGCTGACCGCTGATGTTCCCCTACTCACCACCGCAGTCCCAAATCTGTTCTCAGGCACTGTTCCCCCTTGCCACCTCCATCATTGTCTGCATCTGGCAGCATTGCGGGACAGTTACCGGCAATGATAGGCTGCCAGTGTCTTCCCGTTCACCGCCGTAGCCCTTACAGACACCGTCCTTCCTGGAATCCGCTCCATGGTTTTCCTCTAGCCCTGGACACAGCATGCCTTCAAGCCTGTTTCTGTAGCACCTCGTTAAGGGTCGTCAGTAGGGATGAGCGAACTCGAACTGTATAGTTCGGGTTCGTACCGAATTTTGGGGTGTCCGTGACACGGACCCGAACCCGGACATTTTCGTAAAAGTCCGGGTTCGGGTTCGGTGTTCGTCGCTTTCTTGGCGCTTTTGTGACGCTTTCTTGGCGCTTTTTGAAAGGCTGCAAAGCAGCCAATCAACAAGCGTCATACTACTTGCCCCAAGAGGCCGTCACAGCCATGCCTACTATTGGCATGGCTGTGATTGGCCAGAGCACCATGTGACCCAGCCTCTATTTAAGCTGGAGTCACATAGCGCCGCCCGTCACTCTGCTCTGATTTGTAGGGGATGATGAGACCCGCACACCCTGTTTTAGTGGTGGGTGCCCACGGAGGACGATAAAACGTCACGTAGCACAGAGAAGAAATTCGTGGCACACCAGAGTAAATTTGATGCAATTTAATTCATTGATGTTTTACATCATTTCATTCCATAACTTCATGTATATATACACATAATTAATACATCCGGATCGCAAATTAGGCTTGTATAACGTGTCCCAACGTTTCGGCCATATATCTGGCCTTTGTCAAGGGATCTGTGAAAAATTATATAAATAGAAATCACTAATAAGTACATATAATGATGAAAGTGAAATGAGGGTCATATGCAAAAATAAACAATAAATAATAAATGGTCAGGTATATATGTCAAATCAAGAAACAAAACAAGAGAAAATATAATTTCATGGGTATCATCCCTAAAAGAAAAATCACAGTGCGGCATTGACAGAGAACATATGTGGGGTAATAGTAAAGGCGCCATATAATCAAATGGTAGACATGAGTCAGTGGAAGTCACTGAATGCATCCATGTTGGTAAAGTATTGTCATATAAACCAGGGAGTATGGCTGGGTGCCCCACTATAAGTTGTCAGAGGTATCAGGAGATACCTGTTACTGTAAACAGACCTGTTAGGGAGGAAAGAGAAGACCAGCGATTACCTGTGGTTATGATAGCGGAGACCTCGACCGGATGTGTCCGCAGTGAGAGGCGCGCTGGGATTTATAAAGGGTACTAGATTGTATCGTCTCTGTGGTGGCTGCGTGCGTCCTTGATGACGTCACGCCGCTCGCGCATGCGCGATAGCCTCTGCTGGACAAGTGAGGGCATGTGAGTTGCCCTTACTACAGGAATCAAACTACTGATATATAGAGGGCCCTGGTATCGCGTTATAGCTATATGGAGGGCGCTATTGAGTCACAGCTAATGTCTGGTCTGTTGGAGATGTGAAATAATAAAGACAAATAATAAAAACAAATGACATTATGTAGATAGCACCGTCCTCTGTTAGTCACAGGTAATGGCATATAATAATAACTGGGTTATATGGATGAGTGGGAAGGGGGAAGGAACAGTGGGAGGGTAAAGGGTTAGGGGAAGGGAAACAGGGGGAAGGGAAAGGATAAGGAAAGGGGGAGGTTGTGGTGATTGGAGGGGTAATCTCACCCATATGTTCTAGATCTAAACTCCCATTTTATCGAATCTGTGAGGAGAAACATATAATAATTGTTATTAGGGATATAGGATTGAACAGTGATAATAATAACAGCATAAAGTCCATTATATATTAAAGAAGAAATCGCATTCCCGGTTTAATCCTCTAGGGTTCAATGTGTCCAGGCGGTGGATCCAGTAAGATTCCCTTTGTTTAAGCAATAGTAGTACCCTCACAGAGTACCACAAAAATAATCGTATACCAAGAGGCCTGCGCTCGCATCTACGTCCGACATTATTCAAGGACGACGCCGACTTTTGTGACCGCTTCGAGAACATTATCAATAAATGCTCATTTGATCTTATGTTACTAACTATTGACAAAGCCCGGCATACCATAGAAGACCTTCAGAAACAAATTACAGCAACTGAAGAACAACTATCAAGCCTACTATCTACGGAAGAGTGGACAACACTAAAAGAAAAAACATCTAAACAAACCTCTGAATATCAAAAATACACAGAAGGAACCAAAAGGGCCAAATTCATCCGCGACGCCGAGGATTATAGGCTGAACAGAGTGTACAGATGGCGCGACCCCAATTCACAAGCAAGCTGGGACAACAGAAACCACGACTTCTCTTCAGGACAAAGTTCATCCGGCTCGGAAAGCGGAAGGATCAACACCCAACGCCGCCAGCATTTTTTAGGACGAGGACGCAATCGTTACAGACAAGGAAGAGGCGACCGCGGAGAAGCCAGAGGAGGAGATCCAGACAACCGCATTCTGACTCGATCACAGGTAACATGAACAATTTAGTGATGAACATTTCCTCTGTGATTCTCTCACCTGCTCAAATTTCAGTCTTACAAAAAGGGCTATCATTCTGTCCCACTACTCCACTTAATACTTTCCTTCTGGAACAAGAGCTACAACGGTTCTACCGAACCATTAGACTAAAAACACACTTTGGCCAATGTGACCAACCAAGTGTGGTATCAAGTGGAAACATGAATGATGCCCTGGCACTACAAACATTAGGCCTGAGAAACAAAAGCTCCTACATGCCCCCTAAATCATACCACCCAGTAGAGACCTATATCTCATTTACAAAACAAACCATACAACAGACCCTGGATTCATACACCAGGGGTGATTTCAAACATTCCTCTAACCTGACGGTAGAGGAACAGAGAGCAATAAAAGAATTACAAACAAACACAAAAATCATGATCAAACCAGCAGACAAGGGAGGGGCCATAGTGGTCATGGATAAAACAATGTACATTACAGACATTTCCAACCAATTGAATGACCTTGACACATATGAACCTCTCAAAACTGATCCAACCCCGAGCATTGCTAAAAAAATTAAAGACATACTCCGACACTACCAAGAACAAGAGATAATAGATGACAAGACTATCACCTTCTTGACAAAACAACACCCAATTACGCCAGTTTTTTACACTCTCCCCAAAATCCATAAGAACCTTAGCAATCCCCCTGGGAGACCGATAGTTGCTTCAACAGATTCGATACTTTCACCTTTATCCATTTATCTAGATAAGATTCTGACCCCCCTTATCAAAAAATCACGCTCTTTTTTACTAGATACCCAAGATTTTATCACCAAATTGAGTCAGAGCACACCAACAGCTAACTCCATATTAATAACTTTGGATGTTAATAGTCTATACACGTCAATAGAACATCAGAAGGGCATTGAAGCAACTGCTAACATACTCAAAACACAATCCGTACTCACTGGTCAGCAACAAGCATTTTGTCTAGCCCTCCTTTCCACAGTACTACATGAGAATTTCTTCCTCTTTGGCGACACATTCTACATTCAGAAACGGGGAACCGCGATGGGGCAAATGTGGCCCCCCCGTATGCTAATGCATACATGATTTACTTCGAGGAGACACATGTGTACAAACACCCTCTTTTTCAGCAACATGCCCGGGTGTGGTTACGCTTCATTGACGACATTTTTTGTCTATGGAGTGGACCCACATCCAGCGCAGAAGCTTTTCACCAGTATCTTAATAGTATACACCCTGAGCTGAGCTTCACTATGCAAATTGATAGTAATAAGATTAGCTTTCTGGACACTCTAGTACTAAAAGACGAAGATGGTAATGTAGCCTTTGATCTATACAATAAACCAACGGATAGAAACAGCCTCCTACTATACACCAGTAATCACCCAAAAGCCACTAAGAAATCATTACCACGCTCCCAACTTACTCGGGTAGAACGCATCGTCAGCGATTCCTCCACAAAGGTAAAAAGATTAGACGAAATGACTAAGAAATTCATTGAGAGAGGCTACCCCAATGATTCCTTTGCACAGCAACCCAAATCTACAGATATGACCAAGTCACAGCCACAATCCTCTAGACGTATACCCAGTATACTTACTTACCATCCTTTAACACCAAAGATTCAGTACATACTCAAACGTCATTGGCATATACTGACACAAGCCTATCCAAGGATAGCAGAATTTCAAACTCCGCCGCTAACCTGCTATAAACGTACCAAAAACATCAGGGATGGATTGGTCCGAGCAGATATCGGACCATTGACAAAACTCCCACGGCAGAGGTTCCTTGGCACCCCACAATCAGGCACCTTTCCTTGCCTTCACTGTGCACAGTGCTCAAGTGTGATTAAAGGGAACACGGTAACACACCCACATTCGGGTAAACGCTACACCATTAATGACTTTTTTACATGCGACTCCACAAATGTGGTGTATCTGATCAAATGCCCATGCGGACTTTGTTATGTGGGTGAAACCACCCAACATATCAGAGACAGGATCTCGAAGCACAAGTCCACTATCAGGACCAATCAGTTACTTCTACCTATCCCTGCTCACTTTAAGGAACGAAATCACCAGATCTCATCTTTAAGATTTCAGGTATTAGAGCAGATAAAAAACCCACGGAGGGGTGGAAATCAGATACTATTGCTTAAACAAAGGGAATCTTACTGGATCCACCGCCTGGACACATTGAACCCTAGAGGATTAAACCGGGAATGCGATTTCTTCTTTAATATATAATGGACTTTATGCTGTTATTATTATCACTGTTCAATCCTATATCCCTAATAACAATTATTATATGTTTCTCCTCACAGATTCGATAAAATGGGAGTTTAGATCTAGAACATATGGGTGAGATTACCCCTCCAATCCCCACAACCTCCCCCTTTCCTTATCCTTTCCCTTCCCCCTGTTTCCCTTCCCCTAACCCTTTACCCTCCCACTGTTCCTTCCCCCTTCCCACTCATCCATATAACCCAGTTATTATTATATGCCATTACCTGTGACTAACAGAGGACGGTGCTATCTACATAATGTCATTTGTTTTTATTATTTGTCTTTATTATTTCACATCTCCAACAGACCAGACATTAGCTGTGACTCAATAGCGCCCTCCATATAGCTATAACGCGATACCAGGGCCCTCTATATATCAGTAGTTTGATTCCTGTAGTAAGGGCAACTCACATGCCCTCACTTGTCCAGCAGAGGCTATCGCGCATGCGCGAGCGGCGTGACGTCATCAAGGACGCACGCAGCCACCACAGAGACGATACAATCTAGTACCCTTTATAAATCCCAGCGCGCCTCTCACTGCAGACACATCCGGTCGAGGTCTCCGCTATCATAACCACAGGTAATCGCTGGTCTTCTCTTTCCTCCCTAACAGGTCTGTTTACAGTAACAGGTATCTCCTGATACCTCTGACAACATATAGTGGGGCACCCAGCCATACTCCCTGGTTTATATGACAATACTTTACCAACATGGATGCATTCAGTGACTTCCACTGACTCATGTCTACCATTTGATTATATGGCGCCTTTACTATTACCCCACATATGTTCTCTGTCAATGCCGCACTGTGATTTTTCTTTTAGGGATGATACCCATGAAATTATATTTTCTCTTGTTTTGTTTCTTGATTTGACATATATACCTGACCATTTATTATTTATTGTTTATTTTTGCATATGACCCTCATTTCACTTTCATCATTATATGTACTTATTAGTGATTTCTATTTATATAATTTTTCACAGATCCCTTGACAAAGGCCAGATATATGGCCGAAACGTTGGGACACGTTATACAAGCCTAATTTGCGATCCGGATGTATTAATTATGTGTATATATACATGAAGTTATGGAATGAAATGATGTAAAACATCAATGAATTAAATTGCATCAAATTTACTCTGGTGTGCCACGAATTTCTTCTCTCCACTCTGCTCTGATTAGCGTAGGGAGAGGTTGCGGCTGCGACAGTAGGGCGAGATTAGGCAGATTAACTCCTCCAAAGGACTTGATTAATCGATCGATCTGCAGCTGTGCATCATTGAGCTGCTGAAATTCAATTGCTCACTGTTTTTAGGCTGCCCAGACCGTTTGTCAGTCACTTTTTTCTGGGGTGATCGGCGGCCATTTTGTGTCTTGTGCGGTGCTGCGACCAAGTGCATCCAAGCTGCGACCAAGTGCATTTAACCCTCAATGGTGTGGTTGTTTTTTGGCTAAAGCCTACATCAGGGTGAAGCTGTCACACCAAGTGCATTTAACCAGCAATAGTCTGTTTATTTTTTGGCCATATACTACATCAGGGGCAAGCTGCGCCTGTCACCAAGTGCATTTAACCCTCAATGGTGTGGTTGTTTTTTGGCTAAAGCCTACATCAGGGTGAAGCTGTCACACCAACTGCATTTAACCAGCAATAGTCTGTTAATTTTTTGGCCATATACTAAATCAGGGGCAAGCTGCGCCCGTCACCAAGTGCATTTAACCCTCAGTAGTGTGGTTGGTCAAGCTGTCACACCAAGTGCATTTAACCAGCAATAGTGTGGTTATTTTTTGGCCATATCCCAGTCTAATTCTGTCACTAAATCCATACCGGTCACCCAGCGCCTAAATACTAGGCCTCAAATTTATATCCCGCTAAATCTGTCGTTACCGCTGTACTGTTGTGGCTGGGCAAGTTATTTAGTGTCCGTCAAAGCACATTTTTTGTTCAGGGTTGAAATACAATTCCCAATTTAGCAATTTCATAATTTAGTGGTTTCTGCTATATCAGAGCTATTTGAAATCTATCCCTAAAAGGGTATATAATATTCAAGGTGCACATAGGGTCATTCAGAATAACTTCACACACACGCTACTGTGCATTTCCAAGTCTAATTCTGTCACTAAATCCATACCGGTCACCCAGCGCCTAAATACTAGGCCTCAAATTTATATCCCGCTAAATCTGTCGTTACCGCTGTCCTGTTGTGGATGGGCAAGTTATTTAGTGTCCGTCAAAGCACATTTTTTGTTCTGGGTTGAAATACAATTCCCAATTTAGCAATTTCATAATTTGGTGGTTTCTGCTATATGAGAGCTATTTGAAATCTATCCCTAAAAGGGTATATAATATTCAAGGTGCACATAGGGTCATTCAGAATAACTTCACACACACGCTACTGTGCATTTCCAAGTCTAATTCTGTTAGTAAATCCATACCGGTCACCCAGCGCCTAAATACTAGGCCTCAAATTTATATCCCGCTAAATCTGTCGTTACCGCTGTACTGTTGTGGCTGGGCAAGTTATTTAGTGTCCGTTAAAGCAGATTTTTTGTTCAGGGTTGAAATACAATTCCCAATTTAGCAATTTCATAATTTAGTGGTTTCTGCTATATCAGAGCTATTTGAAATCTATCCCTAAAAGGGTATATAATATTCAAGGTGCACATAGGGTCATTCAGAATAACTTCACACACACGCTACTGTGCATTTCCAAGTCTAATTCTGTCACTAAATCCATACCGGTCACCCAGCGCCTAAATACTAGGCCTCAAATTTATATTCAGCTGAATTTGAATACAATACATTGGGCCAAATAATATTTTTGTTGTTGTGGTGAACGATAACAATGAGGAAAACATCTAGTAAGGGACGCGGACGTGGACATGGTCGTGGTGGTGTTAGTGGACCCTCTGGTGCTGGGAGAGGACGTGGCCGTTCTGCCACATCCACACGTCCTAGTGTACCAACTACCTCAGGTCCCAGTAGCCGCCAGAATTTACAGCGATATATGGTGGGGCCTAATGCCGTTCTAAGGATGGTAAGGCCTGAGCAGGTACAGGCATTAGTCAATTGGGTGGCCGACAGTGGATCCAGCACGTTCACATTATCTCCCACCCAGTCTTCTGCAGAAAGCGCACAGATGGCGCCTGAAAACCAACCCCATCAGTCTGTCACATCACCCCCATGCATATCAGGGAAACTGTCTGAGCCTCAAGTTATGCAGCAGTCTCTTATGCTGTTTGAAGACTCTGCTGGCAGGGTTTCCCAAGGGCATCCACCTAGCCCTTCCCCAGCGGTGGAAGACATAGACTGCACTGACGCACAACCACTTATGTTTCCTGATGATGAGGACATGGGAATACCACCTCAGCATGTCTCTGATGATGACGAAACACAGGTGCCAACTGCTGCGTCTTTCTGCAGTGTGCAGACTGAACAGGAGGTCAGGGATCAAGACTGGGTGGAAGACGATGCAGGGGACGATGAGGTCCTAGACCCCACATGGAATGAAGGTCGTGCCACTGACTTTCACAGTTCGGAGGAAGAGGCAGTGGTGAGACCGAGCCAACAGCGTAGCAAAAGAGGGAGCAGTGGGCAAAAGCAGAACACCCGCCGCCAAGAGACTCCGCCTGCTACTGACAGCCGCCATCTGGGACCGAGCACCCCAAAGGCAGCTTCAAGGAGTTCCCTGGCATGGCACGTCTTCAAACAATGTGCTGACGACAAGACCCGAGTGGTTTGCACGCTGTGCCATCAGAGCCTGAAGCGAGGCATTAACGTTCTGAACCTGAGCACAACCTGCATGACCAGGCACCTGCATGCAAAGCATGAACTGCAGTGGAGTAAACACCTTAAAACCAAGGAAGTCACTCAGGCTCCCCCTGCTACCTCTTCTGCTGCTGCCGCCTCGGCTTTTTCCTCCGCCTCTGGAGGAACGTTGGCACCTGCCGCCCAGCAAACAGGGGATGTACCACCAACACCACCACCACCTCCGTCACCAAGCGTCTCAACCATGTCACACGCCAGCGTTCAGCTCTCCATCTCACAGACATTTGAGAGAAAGCGTAAATTCCCACCTAGCCACCCTCGATCCCTGGCCCTGAATGCCAGCATTTCTAAACTACTGGCCTATGAAATGCTGTCATTTAGGCTGGTGGACACAGACAGCTTCAAACAGCTCATGTCGCTTGCTGTCCCACAGTATGTTGTTCCCAGCCGCCACTACTTCTCCAAGAGAGCCGTGCCTTCCCTGCACAACCAAGTATCCGATAAAATCAAGTGTGCACTGCGCAACGCCATCTGTAGCAAGGTCCACCTAACCACAGATACGTGGACCAGTAAGCACGGCCAGGGACGCTATATCTCCCTAACTGCACACTGGGTAAATGTAGTGGCAGCTGGGTATACAAACCAAAAAAGACAAGGTGGCATTAGCAGGAGGTGCTCAAACCCATATGCAGTCGTGCATATATATAGGGGAGCAAATCCTGCACTTGTGGTCCGTTGCTAATGGCGAACCCCAGCAAAATGCATACGGTGGAGGATGCCCGCGGCGAACCACAAGTACCACAATAGACATCTCACACAAGGTAACAAGTGCGGATGTAATAATCAATATAACAATATAACAAAACAACAACAAATACAGGAGCACTCTGCGGTCTCACTAAACCCTCAAACTGATTTTAAAATTGAGAGATTAGTCAACATGTCCTACGGTGTAGAACATGTCTAAGCCCGGGCACCACGTCAAGGTTTCTCAAGTAGCCCGGGACCTAACGCTCTCCTACCTGCGCCGTATGGGCGATACCAGGAGCCAGTGGGCAAATTACAGGAGCATGAGGCCGACTCACAAACAGCTCACCAGTTACCTCCAGCATGTAACCATGCTTGCAATGGGAGGAGGGAGGAGTCTGTGAGTCCCACTCAAGACTGACTGATATGGCCCAGGCCTCACAGGTGCACCTAAATGTGGCCTGTAGATGGAAAACAGGCACATTTAAATTGGAGTTTATACACCTCCAGGAATCTATATATACAAACCAAAAAAGACAAGGTGGCATTAGCAGGAGGTGCTCAAACCCACATGCAGTCGTGCATATATATAGGGGAGCAAATCCTGCACTTGTGGTCCGTTGCTAATGGCGATCCCCAGCAAAATGCATACGGTGGAGGATGCCCGCGGCGAACCACAAGTACCACAATAGACATCTCACACAAGGTAACAAGTGCGGATGTAATAATCAATATAACAATATAACAAAACAACAACAAATACAGGTGCACTCTGCGGTCTCACTAAACCCTCAAACTGATTTTAAAATTGAGAGATTAGTCAACATGTCCTACGGTGTAGAACATGTCTAAGCCCGGGCACCACGTCAAGGTTTCTCAAGTAGCCCGGGACCTAACGCTCTCCTACCTGCGCCGTATGGGCGATACCAGGAGCCAGTGGGCAAATTACAGGAGCATGAGGCCGACTCACAAACAGCTCACCAGTTACCTCCAGCATGTAACCATGCTTGCAATGGGAGGAGGGAGGAGTCTGTGAGTCCCACTCAAGACTGACTGATATGGCCCAGGCCTCACAGGTGCACCTAAATGTGGCCTGTAGATGGAAAACAGGCACATTTAAATTGGAGTTTATACACCTCCAGGAATCTATATATACAAACCAAAAAAGACAAGGTGGCATTAGCAGGAGGTGCTCAAACCCACATGCAGTCGTGCATATATATAGGGGAGCAAATCCTGCACTTGTGGTCCGTTGCTAATGGCGATCCCCAGCAAAATGCATACGGTGGAGGATGCCCGCGGCGAACCACAAGTACCACAATAGACATCTCACACAAGGTAACAAGTGCGGATGTAATAATCAATATAACAATATAACAAAACAACAACAAATACAGGTGCACTCTGCGGTCTCACTAAACCCTCAAACTGATTTTAAAATTGAGAGATTAGTCAACATGTCCTACGGTGTAGAACATGTCTAAGCCCGGGCACCACGTCAAGGTTTCTCAAGTAGCCCGGGACCTAACGCTCTCCTACCTGCGCCGTATGGGTGATACCAGGAGCCAGTGGGCAAATTACAGGAGCATGAGGCCGACTCACAAACAGCTCACCAGTTACCTCCAGCATGTAACCATGCTTGCAATGGGAGGAGGGAGGAGTCTGTGAGTCCCACTCAAGACTGACTGATATGGCCCAGGCCTCACAGGTGCACCTAAATGTGGCCTGTAGATGGAAAACAGGCACATTTAAATTGGAGTTTATACACCTCCAGGAATCTATATATACAAACCAAAAAAGACAAGGTGGCATTAGCAGGAGGTGCTCAAACCCACATGCAGTCGTGCATATATATAGGGGAGCAAATCCTGCACTTGTGGTCCGTTGCTAATGGCGATCCCCAGCAAAATGCATACGGTGGAGGATGCCCGCGGCGAACCACAAGTACCACAATAGACATCTCACACAAGGTAACAAGTGCGGATGTAATAATCAATATAACAATATAACAAAACAACAACAAATACAGGTGCACTCTGCGGTCTCACTAAACCCTCAAACTGATTTTAAAATTGAGAGATTAGTCAACATGTCCTACGGTGTAGAACATGTCTAAGCCCGGGCACCACGTCAAGGTTTCTCAAGTAGCCCGGGACCTAGCGCTCTCCTACCTGCGCCGTATGGGCGATACCAGGAGCCAGTGGGCAAATTACAGGAGCATGAGGCCGACTCACAAACAGCAGTGGCAGCTGGGCCCCAGGCGGAGAGCTGTTTGGCGCACGTCCTTCCGCCGCCAAGGATCGCAGGGCAACATTCTTTGCCTCCTGTTGCCACCTCCTCCTTCTCGGCTTCCTCCTCCTCTTCTTCCACCTGCTCATCCAGTCAGCCACACACCTTCACCACCAACTTCAGCACAGCCCGGGGTAAACGTCAGCAGGCCATTCTGAAACTCATATGTTTGGGGGACAGGCCCCACACCGCACAGGAGTTGTGGCGGGGTATAGAACAACAGACCGACGAGTGGTTGCTGCCGGTGAGCCTCAAACCCGGCCTGGTGGTGTGTGATAATGGGCGAAATCTCGTTGCAGCTCTAGGACTAGCCAATTTGACGCACATCCCTTGCTTGGCGCATGTGCTGAATTTGGTGGTGCAGAAGTTCATTCACAACTACCCCGACATGTCAGAGCTGCTGCATAAAGTGCGGGCCGTCTGTTCGCGCTTCCGGCGTTCACATCCTGCTGCTGCTCGCCTGTCTGCGCTACAGCGTAACTTCGGCCTTCCCGCTCACCGCCTCATATGCGACGTGCCCACCAGGTGGAACTCCACCTTGCACATGCTGGACAGACTGTGCGAGCAGCAGCAGGCCATAGTGGAGTTTCAGCTGCAGCACGCACGGGTCAGTCGCACTACAGAACAGCACCACTTCACCACCAATGACTGGGCCTCCATGCGAGACCTGTGTGCCCTGTTGCGCTGTTTCAAGTACTCCACCAACATGGCCAGTGGCGATGACGCCGTTATCAGCGTTACAATACCACTTCTATGTCTCCTTGAGAAAACACTTAGGGCGATGATGGAAGAGGAGGTGGCCCAGGAGGAGGAGGAGGAGGAAGAGGGGTCATTTTTAGCACTTTCAGGCCAGTCTCTTCAAAGTGACTCAGAGGGAGGTTTTTGGCAACAGCAGAGGCCAGGTACAAATGTGGCCAGCCAGGGGCCACTACTGGAGGACGAGGAGGACGAGGATGAGGAGGAGGTGGAGGAGGATGAGGATGAAGCATGGTCACAGCGGGGTGGCACCCAACGCAGCTCGGGTCCATCACTGGTGCGTGGCTGGGGGGAAAGGCAGGACGATGACGATACGCCTCCCACAGAGGACAGCTTGTCCTTACCCCTGGGCAGCCTGGCACACATGAGCGACTACATGCTGCAGTGCCTGCGCAACGACAGCAGAGTTGCCCACATTTTAACCTGTGCGGACTACTGGGTTGCCACCCTGCTGGATCCACGCTACAAAGACAATGTGCCCATCTTACTTCCTGCACTGGAGCGTGATAGGAAGATGCGCGAGTACAAGCGCACGTTGGTAGACGCGCTACTGAGAGCATTCCCAAAGGTCACAGGGGAACAAGTGGAAGCCCAAGGCCAAGGCAGAGGAGGAGCAAGATGTCGCCAAGGCAGCTGTGTCACGGCCAGCTCCTCTGAGGGCAGGGTTAGCAAGGCAGAGATGTGGAAAACTTTTGTCAACACGCCACAGCTAACTGCACCGCCACCTGATACGCAACGTGTTAGCAGGAGGCAACATTTCACTAACATGGTGGAACAGTACGTGTGCACACCCCTCCACGTACTGACTGATGGTTCGGCCCCATTCAACTTCTGGGTCTCTAAATTGTCCACGTGGCCAGAGCTAGCCTTTTATGCCTTGGAGGTGCTGGCCTGCCCGGCGGCCAGCGTTTTGTCTGAACGTGTATTCAGCACGGCAGGGGGCGTCATTACAGACAAACGCAGCCGCCTGTCTACAGCCAATGTGGACAAGCTGACGTTCATAAAAATGAACCAGGCATGGATCCCACAGGACCTGTCCGTCCCTTGTCCAGATTAGACATTAACTACCTCCCCTTAACCATATATTATTGGACTCCAGGGCACTTCCTCATTCAATCCTATTTTTCTTTTCATTTTACCATTATATTGCGAGGCTACCCAAAGTTGAATGAACCTCTCCTCTGTCTGGGTGCCAGGGCCTAAATATATGCCAATGGACTGTTCCAATGTTGGGTGACGTGAAGCCTGATTCTCTGCTATGATATGCAGACTAATTCTCTGCTGACATGAAGCCAGATCCTCTGTTACGGGACCTCTCTCCTCTGCCTGGGTGCTGGGCCTAAATATCTGACAATGGACTGTTGCAGTGGTGGCTGACGTGAAGCCTGATTTTCTGCTATGACATGCAGACTGATTCTCTGCTGACATGAAGCCAGATCCTCTGTTACGGGACCTCTCTCCTCTGCCTGGGTGCTGTGCCTAAATATCTGACAATGGACTGTTGCAGTGGTGGCTGACGTGAAGCCTGATTCTCTGCTATGATATGAAGACTGATTCTCTGCTGACATGAAGCCAGATTGTCTGTTACGGGACCTCTCTCCTCTGCCTGGATGCTGGGCCTAAATTTATGAAAATGGACTCTTACAGTGGTGGGTGACGTGAAGCCTGATTCTCTGCTATGACATGAAGACTGATTCTCTGCTGACATGAAGCCAGATTGTCTGTTACAGGACCTCTCTCCTCTGCCTGGGTGCTGGGCCTAAATTTATGAAAATGGACTGTTGCAGTGGTGGGTGACGTGAAGCCTGATTCTCTGCTATGATATGAAGACTGATTCTCTGCTGACATGAAGCCAGATTGTCTGTTACGGGACCTCTCTCCTCTGCCTGGGTGCTGGGCCTAAATATCTGACAATGGACTGTTGCATTGGTGGCTGACGTGAAGCCTGATTCTCTGCTATGACATGCAGACTAATTCTCTGCTGACATGAAGCCAGATTGTCTGTTACGGGACCTCTCTCCTCTGCCTGGGTGCTGGGCTTAAATTTATGAAAATGGACTGTTGCAGTGGTGGGTGACGTGAAGCCTGATTCTCTGCTATGACATGAAGACTGATTCTCTGCTGACATGAAGCCAGATTGTCTGTTACGGGACCTCTCTCCTCTGCCTGGGTGCTGGGCCTAAATTTATGAAAATGGACTCTTACAGTGGTGGGTGACGTGAAGCCTGATTCTCTGCTATGACATGAAGACTGATTCTCTGCTGACATGAAGCCAGATTGTCTGTTACGGGACCTCTCTCCTCTGCCTGGGTGCTGGGCCTAAATTTATGAAAATGGACTCTTACAGTGGTGGGTGACGTGAAGCCTGATTCTCTGCTATGACATGAAGACTGATTCTCTGCTGACATGAAGCCAGATTGTCTGTTACGGGACCTCTCTCCTCTGCCTGGGTGCTGGGCCTAAATTTATGAAAATGGACTGTTGCAGTGGTGGGTGACGTGAAGCCTGATTCTCTGCTATGATATGAAGACTGATTCTCTGCTGACATGAAGCCAGATCCTCTGTTACGGGACCTCTCTCCTCTGCCTGGGTGCTGGGCCTAAATATCTGACAATGGACTGTTGCATTGGTGGCTGACGTGAAGCCTGGTTCTCTGCTATGACATGCAGACTAATTCTCTGCTGACATGAAGCCAGTTTGTCTGTTACGGGACCTCTCTCTTCTTCCTGGGTGCTGGGCCTAAATTTATGACAATGGACTGTTGCAGTGGTGGCTGACGTGAAGCCTGAGTCTCTGCTATGACATGCAGACTGATTCTCTGCTGACATGAAGCCAGATCCTCTGTTACGGGACCTCTCTCCTCTGCCTGGGTGCTGGGCCTAAATTTATGAAAATGGACTGTTGCAGTGGTGGGTGACGTGAAGCCTGATTCTCTGCTATGATATGAAGACTGATTCTCTGCTGACATGAAGCCAGATTCTCTTTTACGGGACCTCTCTCCTCTGCCTGTTTGCCGGGGCCTAAATATCTGAGAATGGACTGTTCCAGTGGTGGGTGACGGGAAGCCAGATTCTCTGCTATGGGACCTCTCTCCAATTGATTTTGGTTAATTTTTATTTATTTAATTTTTATTTTAATTCATTTCCCTATCCACATTTGTTTGCAGGGGATTTACCTACATGTTGCTGCCTTTTGCAGCCCTCTAGCCCTTTCCTGGGCTGTTTTACAGCCGTTTTAGTGCCGAAAAGTTCGGGTCCCCATTGACTTCAATGGGGTTCGGGTTCGGGACGAAGTTCGGATCGGCCGAACTTCTCGAACCCGAACATCCAGGTGTTCGCTCAACTCTAGTCGTCAGGTGTCACTTTCTATGATTAAAAGTTTTGCACATGTGACCTGTGCGACCAATCCCAGCCATCCTACACACATATAAGTGATCCAGCCCTCTACCCAGGTGCCTGAACATCAAAGGTCCTTGTGTTCTGAAAAGTTAGCATTTGTCTGTGCTTGAGTTCCTATATACCTGACCTGTGCTTGTCTTCTGGATTTCGCTTCCTGTCTGATCCTTGCCTGCTTGACTCTCTTGCTGATCTGTATTGCCTGACCTACATCTGTTCTGCCTGCCCTGACCTACTGCTTGTATGACTAAGGCCTCATGCACACGACCGTTGTGTGCATCCGTGGCCGTTGTGCCGTTTTCCCTTTTTTTTTGCGGACCCGTTGACTTTCAATGGGTCCGTGGAAAAATCGGAAAATGCACACGTTTTGCAGCCACATCCGTGATCCGTGTTTCCTGTCCGTCAAAAAAATATGACCTGTCCTATTTTTTTGACGGACAAAGGTTCACGGACCCATTCAAGTCAATGGGTCCGTGAAAAAACACGGATGCACACAAGATTGGCATCCGCGTCTGTGGTCCGTGGCCGTAGGTTACTTTTACACAGACGGATCCGCAGATCCGTCTGCACAAAAGCTTTTTCAGAGCTGAGTTTTCAGTTTGTGAAAACAAAGATCCGACAGTATATTCTAACACAGAGGCGTCCCATGGTGATGGGGACGCTTCAGGTTAGAATATACTAAAAGAACTGTGTACATGACTGTCCCCTGCTGCCTGGCAGGTGCTGCCAGGCAGCAGGGGGCAGACCCCCCCTCCCCCCAATGTATTTAACACATTGGTGGCCAGTGCGGCCGGCCCCCCTTCCTCCCCTGTAGTTAACTCATTGTTGGCCAGTGCGGCCGGAGCCCCCTTCCTCCACTGTAGTTAACTCATTGGTGGCCAGTGCGGCCGGCCCCCCCTCCCTCCCCTGTAGTTAACTCATTGGTGGCCAGTGGGACCCCCTCCCTCCCCCTCCTAATTAAAATCTCCCCCCTATCATTGGTGGCAGCGGAGAGTACCGATCGGAGTCCCAGTTTAATCGCTGGGGCTCCGATCGGTAACCATGGCAACCAGAACGCTACTGTAGTCCCGGTTGCCATGGTTACTTAGCAATTTGTAGAAGCATTATACTTACCTGTGAGCTGCGATGTCTGTGTCCGGCCGGGAGCTCCTCCTACTGGTAAGTGACAGGTCTGTGCGGCGCATTGCTTAATGATCTGTCACTTACCAGTAGGAGGAGCTCCCGGCCGGTCACAGACATCGCAGCAGGTAAGTATAATGCTTCTACAAATTGCTCGATCGGTACTCTCCGTTGCCACCAATGATAGGGGGGGAGATTTTAATTAGGAGGGGGAGGGAGGGGGGAGCCCACTGGCCATCAATGAATATACAGTACTACAGGGGAGGGAGGGGGGGCCGGCCGCACTGGCCACCAATGAGTTAACTACAGGGGAGGGAGGGGGGGCCGGCCGCACTGGCCACCAATGAGTTAACTACAGGGAAGGGAGGGGGGCCGGCCGCACTGGCCACCAATGAGTTAACTACAGGGGAGGGAGGGGGGGGCCGCACTGGCCACCAATGTGTTAACTACAGGCAGCAGGGGGCAGTCATGTACACAGTTCTTTTAGTATATTCTAACCTGAAGCATCCCCATCACCATGGGAACGCCTCTGTGTTAGAATATACTGTCGGATCTGAGTTTCACGATCTAACTCAAATCCGATGGTAGATTCTAACATAGAGGCGTTCCCATGGTAATGGGGACGCTTCAAGTTAAAATATACCATCGGATTGGAGAAAAGTCTGATCCGATGCTATAAAAGGGACTCCTGACTTTACATTGAAAGTCAATGGGGGACGGATCCGTTTGCAATTGCACCATATTGTGTCAACGTCAAACGGATCCGTCCCCATCAACTTGCATTGTAATTCAGGATGGATCCGTTTGGCTCTGCACGGCCAGGCGGACACCAAAACAACTTTTTTTTCATGTCCGTGGATACTCCAAAAATTAAGGAAGACCCACGGACGAAAAAACAGGTCACGGATCACGAACCTACGTACCCTGTTTTTGCAGACCTTAAAAAAAACGGTCGTGTGCATGAGGCCTAAGCCTCTGCTTCATCCTTTGGTCCTGCACTGTTGCTACTGGGTAGGACTTGGCTTGTTGACTTAAGATGCAGCAGAGTTAAAGGGATTCTGTCACCAGGATTAACGATATGTAGATATTTATATCTGCCCATTAGTCTTCATGCAGTGTTTTCAATGATCCCTTTGTTTATGGTCTGTGTGCCTTATTTTCTTAAAAATAAAAAGCGATTTTATTCATATGTAAATCACCTCTGTCAGGAGCCCAAGGGGATCTCCCACGATCTGTCAGGATGTCCCACGATCTTTCCCATCTCTGTCAGGAGCCCAAGGGGATGTCCCTGGAGCCCAGGCGACCCATTGATCCGGAGCCCAGCACCGCCTACCACTTAATTTATTCACTCCACTATCCCTGACGTCAGTTCTTCTCAGTGCTGTAATCTCACGCAGAGGGAGCCGGCGCATGCACAGTTGACTCGTCGAAGCCGGTGCCAGTAGTCCGCAAGGGGGCAGACTACAATGTCCACTGCGCCTGTGCGAGACTACGGAGCAGAGATTACATGACGTCAGGATTGTGCAGTGATTAAATTAAGAAGTAGGCGGTGCTGGGCTCCGGATCGATGGGCGCGGCTGGGCTCCAGGAGATCGTGGTACAACCCCTTGGGCTCCTGCAGAGGTGATTTACATATGAATAAGATCGCTTTTTATAAGAATATAAGGCACACAGAGCATTGTAAACACTGCATGAAGACTAATATGCACATATAAATATCTACATATCGTTAATCCTGGTGACAGAATTCCTTTAACACACATGCCTAACTAGACATGTTAATTTAACTAGTTGTGTTAAGCCGACACTTTCAATTCCTTTTCAATGGCTTTTGTTTCGGCATATCACAATAAGTTACGAAATTTGAGTTAACAGTTTATGTGTTAACTCCGCCACATCCGTATGTCCGTACCTCTGGTACCCTGCTTTGTGTACCAATCCACTTCAAGAGGTAGCACCTGGTGTTCCCTTCTGGAAAGTCTATACCCACCATCAGGGGTACTGTACAATGCAGTTACATAAGTATTCAGATCCAGATGCTGGTTTGAAAAATGTAGAATATTTTTTCAGGAGACCACTCCTTTAAGTTGTGGTTTTATATATATTAAAATGCCTAAAGTAAATACAGTAATACTGTACTACCAAGACAATTTTGATTAAAATGCTTAAAGTAAATAATTCATGTAAAATTCAAATCAGAGATATAAATCTGTGCATCCTCAAAGCTTTATGAAGCCATGAGTATGCATTCAGCTATAAGATAATGACAGCTGCACAGCATTACACCATAGTGCATTCAGGACCCACCTCTTTCTTTCTAAGATACATACAGAGTATGGAATCATTGTGCCTTTTACTGCCAACATAGAATAGCTAGATAGTTGTGTCTATTAGTATGACTTCTATTGACAAAGGAATTAATTGAAAATTAGCAAATCCTAATGATTAAAAGATGTGTGTGATCCAATTGTGCATCAACTTTTATGTCAGATGCTTGGATGTTAACCACTGGTGTTGAGCGAATCGAAGTATCCGAAGTGGACTTCAATCCGAATTTCAGGAATAATTTCCTCGCGCTTCGTGGTAACTAATCAATTGATATTGCTGCAAAAAGAAAACGTATGCTCCTAATCCATCAGCACACAGAGAGGCGGTCGCGGCCATCTTGATTGAAGATACTACGCAAAATCTTGCAAGTGGTAATGTACGACATCAAGTCATCGCGCAACATCTTCAATGAAGATGGCCGCAGTGGGCTCTTCGCAATGAAAAGCATAAGGTGAGTATTATTATTTTTTATTTTTTGCTGATTAACCCCTGAAAGCACTCATTTTTAATCTCAGATGCTGCATTCAGCAATGAACGCGGCATCTGAGGGGTTCAATGATTGTGCTCGCTACATACACATAAATGTGCTTTGTGATGAAGTAATTCGCCACAAAGCAAATTTATTTATGAAATTTGTTGAAGTAGCCAAATCAAACTTTCCATGACTTTACATATCTCTATTGACCACAGTATGTATAGTGCAAGAGATAAGATTGTAACTGATCAAAGCAAGCACCTCTCTAGTCGTCTTCTTGAAAACTCCCGAAGCTACAAATTTCATGCATGGATCTCCTCACCTCAAAAGACTACAAGCCAAAATATGTTGGGAAAGAACAATTGTTCTGTGATGGGTAAAATAATATCCAGGAAGGATGAGTAAATGTTAAGCTCTCAATCCATTTTTATGCTTCTGGACCTAACACAGCTGGAAGCAACATAACTTCAGTACGGGTGTAATAGGTTTGATCCTAGTTCCTGGTTTGCTAGATGTGACAGCAAGATGTCACCGAGCTGCTACACCTCTCCTGGGGCTTTTGGCACCTCTCAAAGCTGCCTTCACAGCTGATTGGACAATTGGTAGGCTGAGCTGTTCTTTTTTCTCAAAGCTCTATCACAGAGAAGGAAATGTGTGCTTGACAATTTCTATCTGTGACATTTTTAAGAAAAAACTTCAAGATTGATTTGAAGAAAAGTAAGCAATATTCTACCAGAGGGAATGAAAGACATCTTAACAAGAGAGAACAAATGCAATACATACTGCTTACATACAACAGAAACAAATAAAACGGTCAAAATCAGTCATCTTGTTTTTAAAACTTCCCCATAAAAAGATAGTTTAACATATATACATATATATATATATATATATATATATATATATATATATATATATAGACTGAATGGAGTGAATGAGCCAATAACAGCAACAAGAAAATTACATGTGCCTGTCATTTACTGCATTACTATGTGTGTATTGTTTCACATATTCTCTGGGACATGCAACTCGGAAGTTCACCATTATATGTTTGGTGCATCCAACAAATATATAGACCTACAAAATAGTGCATCCGTCAAACTGCATAACTGCTAAATATTACTAAAATAATAAAACTTTTTAAATGCACAATAAATGCACTAAAACTGAGTGTGCAAGGATGGAGGACAAATCACTGGGGGGGGGGGGGGTATACAAGCAATGAACACCCTGTGATTTTGCACGTTCTCCCACTTAGAAATCATGGAGGGGTCTGAAATTTACATTGTAGGTGCAATCCTACTCTGAGAGACAGAATAAAAAAATAAAAATTCTGGAAATCACATTGAATGATTTCTAAAGAATGTATTTCTCTTGCACTGCTGAACATAATATTTGAACACCTAAAAAATATCTGTGTTAATATTTGGTACAGAAGCCTTTGTTTGCAATTACAGAGGTCAAATGTTTCCTTTAGTTCTTGACCAGGTTTGCACACACTGCAACAGGGATTTTGGCCCACTCCTCCACACAGATCTCTTCTAGATCTGTCAGGTTTTGGGGCTGTCGCTTAGCAACACAGAGTTTCAGCTCTCTCCAAAGATATTCTCTTGGATTTAGGTCTGGAGACTGGCTAGGACCTTGATATGCTTCTTACGGAACCACTCCTTGGATATCCTGGCTGTGTGCTTCGGGTTGTTATCATGTTGGAAGACCCAGCCACGACCCATCTTCAATGCTCTGACTGAGGGAAGGAGGTTGTTGCTCAAAATCTCACAATAAATGGCCCCATTCATCCTCTCCTTAACCCCTTAAGGACACAGCCTTTTTACACCTTAGGACCAGGCCATTTTTTGCAAATCTGACCAGTGTCACTATAAGTGCTGATAACTTTAAAACGCTTTGACTTATCCAGGCCGTTCTGAGATTGTTTTTTCATCACATATTGTACTTCATGACACTGGTAAAATGAAGTTAAAAAAAAAATTTTTTTTGCACCAAAAAATACCTAATTTAACAAAAAGTTGGAAAAATTAGCAAATTTCAAAGTTTCAGTTTCTCTACTTCTGTAATACATAGTAATACCCCTAAAAATTGTGATGCCTTTACATTCCCCATATGTCTACTTCATGTTTGAATTATTTTGGGAATGATATTTTATTTTTTGGGGATGTTACAACGCTTAGAAGTTTAGAAGCAAATCTTGAAATTTTTAGGGACCACTACAGCTCTGAAGTCACTTTGCGAGGCTTACATAATAGAAACCACCCAAAAATGACCCCATTCTATAAACTACACCCCTCAAGGTATTCAAAACTGATTTTACAAACTTCGTTAACCCTTTAGGTGTTGCACAAGAGTTATTGGCAAATGGGGATGACATTTGAGAATTTCATTTTTTTGGCTAATTTTCCATTTTAACCCATTTTTTCCACTAACAAAGCAAGGGTTAACAGCCAAACAAGACTGTATCTTTATTGCCCTGACTCTGCCGTTTACAGAAACACCCCATATGTGGCCGTAAACTACTGTACGGCCACACAGCGGGGCGTAGAGTGAAAGGTGCGCCATATGGTTTTTGGAAGGCAGGTTTTGCTGGACTGTTTTTTTGACACCATGTCCCATTTGAAGCCCCCTGATGCACCCCTAGAGTAGAAACTCCATAAAAGTGACCCCATCTAAGAAACTACACCCCTCAAGGTATTCAAAACTGATTTTACTAACTTCATTAACCCTTTAGGTGTTGCACAAGAGTTATTGGCAAATGGGGATGAAATTTGAGAATTTCATTTTTTTGCCTAATTTTCAATTTTAACCCATTTTTTCCACTAACAAAGCAAGGGTTAACAGCCAAACAAGACTGTATATTTATTGCCCTGACTCTGCCATTTACAGAAACACCCCATATGTGGCCGTAAACTACTGTACGGCCACACAGCGGGGCGTAGAGTGAAAGGTGCGCCGTATGGTTTTTGGAAGGCAGGTTTTGCTGGACAGTTTTTTTGACACCATGTCCCATTTGAAGCCCCCCTGATGCACCCCTAGAGTAGAAACTCCAAAAAAGTGACCCCATCTAAGAAACTACACCCCTCAAGGTATTCAAAACTGATTTTACAAAGTTTGTTAACCCTTTAGGTGTTGCACAAGATTTAATGGAAAATAGAGATACAATTTCAAAATTTCACTTTTTTGGCAGATTTTCCATTTTTATATTTTTTTTCCAGTTACAAAGCAAGGGTTAACAGCCAAACAAAACTCATTATTTATGGCCCTGATTCTGTAGTTTACAGAAACACCCCATATGTGGTCGTAAACTGCTGTACGGGCACACGACAGGGCGCAGAAGGAAAGGAATGCCATACGGTTTTTGGAAGGCAGATTTTGCTGGACTGGTTTTATTGACACCATGTCCCATTTGAAGCCCCCCTGATGCACCCCTAGAGTAGAAACTCCAAAAAAGTGACTTTATTTTAGAAACTACGGGATAAGGTGGCAGTTTTGTTGGTACTAGTTTAGGGTACATATGATTTTTGGTTGCTCTATATTACACTTTTTGTGCGGCAAGGTAACAAGAAATAGCTTTTTTGGCACAGTTTTTTTTTTGTTATTTACAACATTCATCTGACAGGTTAGATCATGTGGTAATTTTCTAGAGCAGGTTGTCACGGACGCGGCGATACCTAATATGTATACAATTTTTTTTATTTATGTAAGTTTTACACAATAAATTAATTTTTAAAACAAAAAAAAGTTTTAGTGTCTCCATAGTCTAAGAGCCATAGTTTTTTTAGTTTTTGGGCGATTATCTCAAGTAGGGTCTCAGTTTTTGCGGGATGAGATTACGGTTTTATTGGCACTATTTTGGGGTGCATATGACTTTTTGATCGCTTGCTGTTAAACTTTTTGTGAAGTAAGATGACAAAAAATTGCTTTTTTTACACCGTTTCTTTTTTTTTTTTTTTACGGTGGTCACCTGAGGGGTTAGGTCATGTGATATTTTTATAGAGCCGGTCGATACGGACGCGGCGATACCCAATATGTATACTTTTTTTTATTTATGTAAGTTTTACACAATGATTTCATTTTTGAAACAAAAAAAATCATGTTTTAGTGTTTCCATAGTCTAAGAGCCATAGTTTTTTCAGTTTTGGAGCGATTATCTTGGGTAGGGTATGATTTTTGCGGGATGAGATGACGGTTTGATTGTTACAATTTTGGAGTACATACAACTTTTTTGATCACTTTTATTAACTTTTTGGGGAAGTAAGGTGGGCAAAATTTCAATTTCATCATAGTTTTTAATTTTTTATTTTTATGTCGTTCACCGTTTGGGTAAAAGTAACATGACCGTTTTATAGATCAGGTCGTTACGGACGCGACGATACCAAACATGTGTAGGGAATTTCATTTTTTAAATTTTTAATCAGTGATAAATGTGTTTTTTGATTTTTACTTTATTTTCACTTTTTTTCACTTTCTTTTTGACCCAGACCCACTTGGTTCTTGAAGATCCAGTGGGTCTGATGTCTGTATAATACAGTACAGTACAATATATAGTACTGTACTGTATTTTACACTTTGTCTGAACAGATCTATGCCTTTCAGCACAGATCTGTTCAGCACAATGGACAGCAGGACGCCTGAGAAGGCGTCCTGTTGCCATGGGAACCTTCCCCGTCTGCTCAGTTATGGTCAGAACTGCGCAGACGGGGAAGGGTAAGGACGGGGCTTGGGGGGCTGCCTGGAGGCTCTCTCCCTCTCCATTCGGAGGGGCTGCAAAGGCACAGCAGCCCCCCGATGGGAGAGGGAGGGAGCTCCCTGCGCTGTTAACCTTTTCCATACAGCGGTCCGTACGGACCGCTGTATGGAAAGGGTTAAACGGCTGACATCGCATCACCGATGTCAGCCGTTTATACCAGGGTGCCAGCAATGTGCTGGCACCCTGGTATACCCACTAGACGCCAACGATTACGCAATGGGAGGCGGGCGGGGGATCGCGATCCCGCCTGCCGCACCGCCCGCCTCCCGCACCGCCCGCACCGACCCCCAACCCTCCGCCTGCACCTCCCACCCGGCAAAAATCACTAAGGGGTGCAGGGGGGGGGGGATACAGATATATTTTCGGCATACTTAAGTTTCTGATCCCCGCGGTCAGGGACCGCGGGGATCAGAAACTGCAGAAATCGCAGCAAACCGCAGGTCTGAATTGACCTGCGGTTTGCCGCGATCGCCGACATGGGGGGGTCACGGGACCCCCCCGGCGCATTTAGCCTAGGTGCCTGCTCAATGATTTGAGCAGGCACCGGGCTCCGATCACTGCCAGCCGCACGGCAGTGATCAGAAATACACAGGGCGTACATGTACGCCCTGTGTCCTTAAGTACCAGGGCACAAGGGCGTACCTGTACGCCCTATGTCCTTAAGAGGTTAATACAGTGCAGTCGTCCTGTTCCCTTCACAGAAAAGCACCCCCAAAGCATGATGTTACCGCCCCCATGCTTCACAGTAGGGATGGTGTTCTTGGGATGCAACTATCCTTCTTTTTCCTTCAAACACGATGAGTGAAGTTTAGACCAAAAAGTTCTACTTTGGTCTCATCTGAACACATGACTTTCTCCCATACCTCCTCTGGATCATCCAGATGGTCATTGGCAAACTTCAGGCGGGCCTGGACATGTGATGACTTGAGCAGGGCAACCTTTTCGTGCAATGATTTGAGACCATGATGGCGTAGTGTTCTACCAACAGTGACCTTTGAAACTGTGGTCCCAGATCTCTTCATGTCATTGACCAGCTCCTCCCTTGTAGTTCTGGGCTGATTCCTCAACTTTCTTATCATCAGTGATAACCCACGAAGTGAGATCTTGCATGGAGCCCCTGTCCAAAGGAGACTGACAGTCATCTTTAGCCTCTTCCATTTTCTAACAGATGATCTATTTTCATCAAGCTGCTTGGCAATTGCCCTGTAGCCCTTTCTAGTCTTGTGGAAGTCCACAATTTTGTCTCTGGTGTCTTTTGACAGCTCTTTGGTCTTGCCCATGGTAGTAGTTGGTGTCTGACTGACTGTGCGGTGGACAGGAGTCTTTAAAGAGCTCAGACAGGTGCTACTAAGTTAGATTAATGAGTGGAGTAGTGGTGGACTTTTTAAAGACACAGTAACAGGTCTTTGAGAGACAGAATTCTTGCTGTTTTTCAGGTGTTCAAATACTTATGTTGAGCAGTGCAAGACAAATACATTCTTTAAAAATCATACAATGTAATTTCCTGACTTTTTATTTTATTTTAATTCTGTCTCTCAGAGTGGGAATGCACCTACAATGTGAATTTCAGACCCCTACATGATTTCTAAGTGGGAGAACTTGCAAAATAGCAGGGTGTTCAAATGCTTCTGTTCCTCACTGTATATAAATACACAAAGATCCAATTGTGCATCAACTTTTATACTATCAGATGCTTAGATGTTGAACACTGGTGTTAAGTGAATTAAACTGTCTGAAGTGGACTTCAACCTGAATTTCAGGAATAATTTAATTCACCGCAAAGCCAAATTTCCTAGCGCTTCGCGGCAACAAATTGATTTTCCCTGATATGGCAGTAAAAAAAAAACACACACACACACACATAGTGAGACTGTCTGTGTCAGTCATGTGACAAGGTCACATGACATCACTGACCTTTGTCCCGTCTCACCTGGCACGGGTGCTGGAAATGTAGTTAGGGGGCAGTGTATTTTGGCATATGTGCCATTAGAGTTAAGGTGAGCTTATTTTTGCTAGCACTCACATTGACGCTTCTCTATTTAAAAATGTGGACTGGGGTAGGTGCCAACCTGGACCGTGGGAGAAATATTGGTAAGATTCTTTAGAGTATTTGATACTGACTTTGATGATGTGGCTACAAAAAAACAAAATGGCTGCACACCATTATATATGCAAACAATAGAGCTAAGAAATGGGGGTCATTCTAGATAAAAGTGGTACAATACCGACTATAAATGAGTAATGGAAGCTCTTAGCGCAGATACGTGTCGGGCCCACCTACCAAGCGTCAAGGTGGCTTTGGCAGATGGGTCCCTATCACTAAAGATACTGCCTCACTTTGGACTTACTAAAGCCTCCAATATTCAGGGCTGTGTAGGAACCAGCTACAAAAGTACTCTGCTCAGAAGTCCAAGGTAGATGGGCGTGTCCAGTCAAAAATGGGTGCCACACCCAATATATTGCAAGAAAATTTAGACTAAAACCTTCAGAATCACAGGTGCATATCCATGAAGCAAACATAATTACAAAAAAACAAAATGGCTGCACACCATTATATATGCAAACAATAGAGCTAAGAAATGGGGGTCATTCTAGATAAAAGTGGTACAATACTGACTATAAATGAGTAATGGAAGCTCTTAGCGCACATACGTGTCGGGCCCACCTACCAAGCGTCAAGGTGGCTTCCGCAGATGGGTCCCTATCACTAAAGATATTGCCTCACTTTGGACTTACTAAAGCCTCCAATATTCAGGGCTGTGTAGGAACCAGCTACAAAAGTACTCTGCTCAGAAGTCCCAGGTAGATGGGCGTGTCCAGTCTAAAAGGGGTGCCACCCCCAATATATTGCAAGAAAATTTTGACTAATTGGCCCTTTTATTCGATCCTACCGCTCTAATTTTGATGATGTGGCTGTTGGTTTGTCATATGTTGTTTGCAGACCACGACTTGTTAGTAGAGTTGAGCGGACACCTGGATGTTCTGGTTTGACGGGTTGAGCTGAATTTCACAAAAAAGTTTGAGTTTGGGACCTGAACTTGACCCAAACTTGACCCCGAACCCCATCGAAGTCAATGGGGACCCAAACTTTTGAGCACTAAAATGGCTGTAAAAATGTAATGGAGAGGGCTAGAGGGCTGCAAATGGCATCAGTATGTGGTTAAGAGCATGGGAAGTGCTCTGCAAACAAATGTGGATAGGGAAATGATTTTAAATAACATAAAATATGTAAAAACAAAAAATAATAATCGTGATCTAGGAGGACGAGGTCCATATAGAGTAGGAGGTTGAGGAGGTGGTGGATGTGGCGGAGTAGGTGCAAGCGGCAGTGGAGAAGGAGGTAGCCTACACTGCTTTTTGGCTTAAAATGTATTATTTTATTTTTTTTAATTAGGGTACACAGGGAAATATAACCTGTAATAACCCCCTCCAGTAGTGCTAAAGACACGTTCAGACAATACACTGGCTGCAGGGCAGGCCAGCACCTCCAAGGCGTAAAGAGCAAGCTCAAGCCATGTGCCGAATTTGGAGACCCAGAAGTTGCAGGGGGCAGACCCATCAGTCAGTTCGTGTAGGCGTGTGCAGACATACTGCCCCACCATGTCGCATGTCCCCGTGATATTCACGATTCAATTTGATATCTGCTCTATCAACTTTCAATGTTTTTTTTCTGCGCCTACCATGTTGATCACGGTTAGTGGCAAATCAATGATCCACGATGGAGAGGGAGGTGAGAAAGGGATAGCACATCCAAGGGAGATCAATAGATGAAATTTAATTGTGATCGAGCGGAAATGTGGGAGAAGCTATTAAAACAGAAGAATTGAAGGAAAGGAGGGGCCGCGCGGCAATTACCCACTCCCGACTCGGGGAGGTAGTGACGATAAGTAACAATACAGGACTCTTAAGATGCCCTGTTATTGGAATGATTATTAAAAAATTATAGGGAATGTCACTGGGGTATTTTTTACTTGGAAACGTTAGACAAGATAGGCTCTGCTGCCGCTTTGTTGACGCTAGATAACTTCTGCCTGATCGCACGTCCACGTGATGTACGCAATCCATTTGGATATCTTCTCTATCAACTTTCAATGTTCTTTTCTGCACCTACCATGTTGATCACGGTTATTGGCGGATCAGGGTTCCACGCCAAAGAGGGACCGTGAGAATGGGACACCACATCCAAGGGAGGTCAATGGCTGCAATGTGATCGACCAGAAATATGAAAAGAGCAATTAAAGCGGAAGGATCGAATAAAAGGGCCAATTAAAGACAAATTTTTTAAATTGAAGTCCCTGTCACCTATGCAGAACAGGAGTTTTTCATCGGCAAAAATAGGTTAGTCACCCACCAATGGAACAGACGATTTTTAAAAATTTCAGGCCCTGTCAACTATGTAGAGCAGGAGTTTATTCACGGCAAAACTAGATTCATGGCACCCACTAATTGAACAGACTTTTTAACAAAAATTAAGTCCCTGTCACCTACGCAGAGCAGGGGTTTGTTTACGGCAAAATTGGTAAAATGTCCCCTGACAATGTAACAGATGATTTTTTGAAATTTATGTCCCTGTCACCTATGCAGAAGTGCCCCCGTGACGTCCACCATCTTCTCTTTCAACTTTCGATGTTCTTTTCTGCGCCTACCATGTTAATCACAATTATCAGCGAATCAGGGTTCAATGCAGGAGAGGGAGCTTGAGAAAGGGAGACCACATCCAAGGGAGGTTAATTGTTTCAAATTAAATATGATCGAGCAGAAAAGTGGGACAAATTATTGAAGCACAAATGTAAGACAACTCGTTAAAGTTTAAGCATTGAATGAAAGAAGGTGGCGCGCATCAATTAAAATTTAATTCCCTGTCACCTATGCAGAGCAGGGGTTTGTATACAGCAAAATTGGCAAAATGTCACCTGACAATGTAACAAACGATTATTTTAAATTTATGTCCCTATCACCTATGCAGAGCAGGGGCTTAATCATGGCAAAAATGGTCAAAAGCCACCCAAGAATGTAACAGACAAATTTGTGAAATGTTTTTACCTGTCTACTAAGTACAGCAGGGGTATATCACACCCAAAAATTGGTGACTTTCACCCGAATATGTAACAGACAAATTAGTGAAATGTTTTTACCTGTCTATTAGGTATAGCAGGGGTATATCACACCCAAAAATTGGTTAATTTCACCAGAAAATGTAACAGACAAATTAGTGAAACGTTTTTACCTGTCTACTAGGTATAGCAGTGGTATATCACAGCCAAAAATTCCAAAAATTTGTGAATTTCTCCTGAATATGTAACAGACAAATTAGTGAAATGTTTTTACCTGTCTACTAGGTACAGCCAGGGTATATCACACCCAAAAATTGGCGAATTTCACCCGAATATGTAACAGACAAATTAGTTAAATGTTTTTACCTGTCTACTAGGTAGAGCAGGGGTAAATCACACCCAAAAATTGGTGAATTTCACCCGAATATGTAACAGACAAATTAATGAAATGGTACGTGTCTACTAGGTAGAGCAGGGGTATATCACACCCAAAAATTGGAAAATTGGTGAATTTCACCAGAAAATGTAACAGACAAATTAGTGAAATGTTTTTACCTGTCTACCAGGTAGAGCAGGGGTTATATCACTCCCAACATTTGGTGAATTTCAGCCAAATATGTAACAGACAAATTAGTGAAATGTTTTTACCTGTCTACTAGGTATAGCAGTGGTATATTACACCCAAAAATTGGCGAATTTCACCCGAAATTGTAAAAGACAAATTAGTGAAATGTTTTTACCTGTCTAATAGGTACATCCGGAGTATATCACACCCAAAAATTGGTGAATTTCACCCGAATATGTTAACAGACAAATTATTAAAATGATACCTGTCTACTAGGTAGAGCAGGGGTATATCACAGCCAAAAATTAGTGAATTTCACCCGAAAATGTAACACACAAATTAGTGAAATTTGTTTGCCTGTCTACTAGGTAGAGCAGGGGTATATCACAGCCAAAAATTGGTGAATTTCACCTGAAAATGTAACAGACAAATTAGTGAAATAAAATAAAATACTTGCAAACAAAAAGTTGGACATCCATATGTTGTAGTAGTTTGAGGAGGCGGTGGACGTAGCGGTGTAGGTGGAAGCGGCAGTGGAGGAGGATAAGGTAGCCAACACTGGTTTTTGGTTTATATTTTTTTTATTTTTTTTATTAGGATACACGCCCAGAGAGTGTGAAATATCCAAAATACAAGAATGAGCAATTGCGATTTAGTATAACAATGTCTGGTTAAGGCCGGTATACATGTCTATTCTGCACAAGTTACGGACAAGTCCTGTGGGATCCATGCCTGGTTCATTTTGCCATGCATTTTTATAAGTGTACAGTCTTATCTGAAGATATTATAATCTAAATATCATTGCCTTTAAGTGTGAAGTCAGACTGAACCAATAGTTTATGCTGAGTTCAATTTGGGTAACATGTTTTTAACGGACATAGAATATATTGTCTCTTAAAAAATTATTGTGAGCAAATGTAGTGTATCTGTTAATACTATAATTGGTCCTACAGACGTGTCAGTGAGAGAGAACCAAACCATTTAAATAGCAATGTATTACTTTATTCATTACAAAATCATTAAGGAAGTCATGCCTTATAGAAAACATTTTGTGTGCATTGTCCAATTCATGTATGCATGATTATATTCTATATATTTCTGTGTGGTATATTTAGATTTGCAACATATCTTAGCCAGTGATTTATATAACATGTTATCTATGTGTAACAGTGTGTCGCTATATATATATATATATATATATATATATTTTAGAATATATATTTTATGCTGTGGCTGTGTGTATCCCACTGACTGAATATAGACTTTTTAAGGTTTAGAAAGTATTGAAGTTGTCTTCCTACTAATTGGAATTCATGAGGAGAGCTGAATGTTATTAGTCGGCCATGTGGACAAGTTAAATATATATACCCAGATGCCAAGTAAAAGCACCATTGTCCTTTTGTCCATTATCATGAATTTAAGAAGATAGTAGAAAATAGTGACTCCAACATGTCTAGATTATGGGTAATTAAAATGTCAGGAAGAAACCCTTATTACTGATTTATATTGGAGAGGTTAAGAAGGTCATGTGAACTATTATTAGGTATTTAGAATTAATGTTGAAATTGTTATGTGGTACAGCAGTGCCAACTAGGGGTAGATGGATAATAGTATGTCATTTTCACCAGCATATCAAGGGTTAAGATGACATCATAGTAGTATTAACATACATTACACCCTCCTCAGTTGATTGGGAGATCATCATCCAGGAGGTGGTAACGTAAGATATCAGGGAGGATAAGTGCTGCTGGATAGGAACATGGGAGGAGATCAAGATCAGATCATAAGAAAGATATATCAGAAGAAAATTGAATTACATTTTGACTACTAGAGAACTCCTGAGAGCTGGTCCCATCCAAGACTCTGCCCATCCTTGACTTGGTAACGTATGTCATACATTTGCTTGTGATATTAATAAGATATTCCTCTTAGCATATAGTCAAGAGTTCTTATACTGTGGGAACGTATAGTGTTAAACACCTCCCTAAATGCTAGTTGTCCTCTTAGCAAAGATGCCTATTGCTAAAGGGAGATTAGACATTGTCTGAGTAGAGGAAAAACTCTGGGAAATTATATTTCCATAGTCTGATTGCCGAGTGGGGAAAAATATCATATTAATATCATATATATTTTTGATTGTCATAGGCAGAGACAGAGTCAAGGGACAACAATTATTGTTCCTGTATTAATCTGTCTTTTTGTCATGTTATAGCCTGTTAGTTTGTCTTGATATATTAATTATTGGTCTGTTTGATAAAATATAACATTTACATCTTATCATATGTAACTTTAAGTAATTCTGTTCTGGTGAGAAAGTGATCGTGTGTTAAACCACCATCTAGTGGTGGTTTGTTGGTACTGCATCAATTTGTCTATCCATTTATCTTATGTCTGTTTTAAATTGGATTTATATGCATTCTATAAATAAATGTTATATTTTTGCATAACTAATTGCCCTGTTTTTTATTTATTGCATAAATTAAATTTAGAAACCCAAGATAAAAGAAAGGCGTTTTTATGTCCGACTAGTGGATTTCCTGACTGATTTCCATATTTTTGACATTTTATCTCTTATATAAAATATTTATATTTTATATAAAAGATATAGTTTGACCATTTTAATGAAAGTGAGCTTGTTCACATTGGCTGTGGACAGGCGACATGTTCAGTCAATACACTGGCTGCAGGGTAGGCCAGCACCTCCAAGGCGTAAAGGGCAAGCTCAGGCCATGTGCCCACTTTGGAGACCCAGAAGTTGAAGGGGGCAGACCGGTCATTCAGGACGTGTAAGCTTGTGCACAAATACTGCTTCACCATGTTGCTGAAATGCTGAATCCTGCTAAGATGTTCCATATCAGCTGGTGGTGCTGGTTGTTGTGGTGTGCTGACAAAGCTTTTCCATATTTTGGCCATGCTAACTCTGCCTTCTGAGGTGATGGTGGTGCCCAAGCTGCGTTGGAAACCTCTTCCTCCTCCTCTGCCTTCGCCTTGTGCTTCCACTGTGCCCCCGATGTCACATGGGAATGCCACCAGCAGTGCATCTACCAGCATGCACTTGTACTTGCGCATGTTACGATCATGCTCCAGTGACGGAATTAAAGACGTTATGGAATCCAGCAGAGTGGCCAGTAATCAGCACAAGTTAAAATGTGGGCAACTCGGCAGTCGTTGTGGAGACAATGCAGCATGTAATCGCTCATGTGTGCCAGGCTGCCCAGAGGCAACTAAAAGCTGTCCTCTGTGGGAGGTGTATCATCTGTGTCCTCTGTTTTCCTCCAGCCAGGCACCAGGTATGGCGATGAGCTGGTTTGGGTGTCATCCTGCTGTGAACACGGTTCCTTCTGCTCCATCTCCACATCCTCCACCTCGTTATCCTCCAGAACTGTGCCTTGGCTGGACAATTGTTTACCTGGCGTTTGTGGGTGCAGGAACCTACCCTGGAGCCACTTGGGAATGACTGGCCAGAAACCCTATGAAATGATCCCTTTTTCTCCTTCTCTTCCTGTGCCACATCCTATTCCATCATCGCCAGCAGAGTTTTTTCAAGGAGGCATAGAAGTGGGATAGTAACGCTGAGAACTCCGTTATCAGCACTGGCCATTTTGGTGGAGTACTCGAAACAGCGCAACAAGGAACACAGGTCTCGCATGGAGGCCCAGTCATTGGTGGTGAAGTGGTGCTGTTCCGCAGAGCGACTCACCCGTGCGTGCTGCAGCTGAAACTCCACTATCGCCTGCTGCTCCTCTCACAGTCTGGCTAGCATGTGCAATGTGGAGTTACACCTTGTGGGCACGTCGTATATGAGCAGGAAGGCCGAAGTTATGCTGCAGCGCTGACAGGCAAGCAGCAGCAGAGTGAGAACGCTGAAAGTGCGCACAGACGGCTCGCACTTTATGCAGCGACTCAGACATATCGGGGTAATTTTTAAGGAACCTCTGCACCACATAATTCATCACATGCTCCAGGCAAGGGATGTGCATCTAACCGGCTAGTCCCAGAGCTGCTACAAGATTTTGCCCATTATCGCACACCACCAGGCTGGGCTTGAGGCTCACTGTCACCAACCACTCATCGGTCTGTTTTTCAAGGCCTCTCCACAGCTCCTGCGTGGTGTATGGTTTGTCCTCCAAACAGATACGTTTTACTGCCTGCTGTCGTTTACCCCTGGCTGTGCTGAAGTTGGTGGTGAAAGTGTTACGTTGACCAGATGAGTAGGCGGTAGAGGAGGAGGAAACAGAATAGGAGGAGGAAGCAACAGGAGGCAAACTGAAGCGCCCTGCAATCCTCGGTGGTGGACGGACATGCACCAAACTGCTATCCGCCTCAGGCCCAGCCGCCACTGCATTTACCCAGTGTGCTGTTATGGAGATATATAACGTCCCTGACTGTGCTTACTGGTCCACATATCCTTAGTTAGGTGGACCTTGCCACAGATGGCGTTGTGCAGTGCACACCTGATTTTTTTCCCCCACTTGGTTGTGCAGGGAAGGGATGGCACACCTGGAAAAGTAGTGGTGGCTGGGCGCAAAGTACTTTGGGACAGCCACCGCCATAAGGCTTTCAAAACTCTCCATCTCCACCAGACGTAATGACAGCATTTTAAAGGACAGTAATTTTGAAATACTGGCCTTCAGTGCCAGGGATCGCAGGTGGGTAGGGGGGGGGGGGGGTACTTCCACTTCCGCTCCAGTGTTTGGGAGATGGAGAGCTGAATGCTTCCGTGGGACATTGTGGAGATGTTTGGTGACCCAGGTGGTGGTTTTGCTGGCAGATCCTCTGTTTGCAGGGTGGCAGGTAGCACTGTCACTCCAGAGGTGGATGAAGAGGCTGAGATTGCAGCAGAAGAGGAAGCAGGAGGAGCCAGAGACCTTTCTTGGTTTTTGAGGTGTCTACTCCACTGCAGCTCATGCTTTGAACTTAAATGCCTGGTCATACAGGTTGTGCTCAGGTTGAGAATGTTTATGACTCGCTTTAGTCTCTGATTGCACAGTGTACAAACCACTCGGGTCTTGTCGTCAGTGCATTGTCTGAAGAACTGCAGCGCCAGGAAACTCCTTGGAGCTGGATTTGGTGTGCTCGGTCCCTTGCTGCTGTCGGCAGTAGCAGGCGTACTGCCTAGAGGACGGCCGCTCGGCTTTTGCACCCTGCCCCCTCTTCTTCTGTGCTGGTGGCTTGGTGCAACCACCACCTCTTCCTCCAAACTACACAGGTCACTCGCATTATCTTGATTCCATGTGGGGTCGAGGACCTCATCGTCCTCCACATCATATTCTACCCAGTCTTTACCCCTGCCCTCCTTGTTGGTCTGCACACTTTAGAAAGCCACAGCAGTTGGCACATATGTTTCCTCATCATCCGTGACATGCTGCGAAGGCCCTCCCATGTACTCATCTTGAAACATAAGTGGTTGGGCATCGGTGCACTCAATCTCTTCCACTTCTTGGGCAGGGCTAGGTGGATGGCCCTGGGAAACCCTGCCAGCAGAGTCATCAAAAAGCAGAAGAGACTGCTGCATGACTTGGGGCTCAGACTGCTTGGCTGATTTGCAAGGGGGTGAGGTGAAAGACTGATGGACATCGGCTACAGGTGCCAACTCTGATCCTTCAGCAGGAGACTGGGTGGGAGACAATGTAAAGGAACTGAAGGCAACCCAATCTACTATCACCTGTACTTGTTCTGGCCTCCCCATTCGTAGAGCCGCATTAGGCCGACCAAATACCGTTGAAGGTTCTGTCGCCTACTCGCACCTGAGGAAGGTGTTTCACTTGTGAGTGTAGCTGGCACAGATCGACCACATCTCTCCCTGTAACAGGAGCTCCACCAGCAGCACCACGACCGGGGCCACGTCCCTTATTTGACACTCTCCTTATATTTCTCAAATGTAGGATCTTGCCCAAAATGGGTGTTTTTTTAAATAACAGAATAGAACAACAGTATCTAACGCGTGTATCTTACAAAGACCGTTGCAGAAAAGGCTGCAAAATTAAGTTTTTTGCCCTAAATAGTGTTTTTTTTATGGCAGAATAGAACGACAGTATTTAAAGGATGTATCTCACAATGACAGATGCAGCAAAGGCTGCAAAATTTATATTTTTGCCCAAAATGGGTGTTTTATTTAATACTAGAATAGCACAGCAGTATCTAAAGCGTGTATCTCACACATGCAGATGCAGACAAGGCCGGAAATTAAAGATTTTTGCCATAAATGGGTGTTTTTTTATAGCAGAATAGAACAACAGTATCTAAAGAGTGTATCTCACAATGACCTATGCAGCATAGGCTGCAAAATTAAGATTTTTGCCCTAAATGGGTGTTTTTTTTATACCAGAATGTCACAGCAGTATCTAAAGTGTGTATCTCACACGTACAGATGCAGACAAGGCCGCAAATTAAGATTTGTGCCCAAAATGGGTTTTTATTTAATACCAGAATAGCATAGCAGTATGTAAAGGGTGCATCTCACAATGACAGATGCAGAAAATGCTTCAAAATTTAGATTTTTGTCTTAAATTTGTGTTTTTTTAATACCAGAATAGCACAGCAGTATCTAAAGTGTGTATCTCAGATGTACAGATGCAGACAAGGCCTCAAATTAAGTATTTTGCCCAAAATTTGTGTTTTTTAAACCCCAGAAAATTATAGCTGTATTCTATCTTAAATTGCACACTGACAAATGCAGCAGAGGCCCTAGATGGAGGGTATTTCCAAAAATTTTTGTTTTTTAAAACCCAGAAAATTATTGAAGTATTTTAATCTTGTTTTAACAATAACAGATGCAGTGAAGACTTCAATATTAAGTACTTTGCCCAAAAAGGGCAAAGTGTAACGCTTGAATTTCACACTGACAGATGCAGACAAGGCCGCAAATTAAGTATTTTGCCCTAAATGGGTGTTTTTTAAAACCCAGAATATGTTCGCTGTATTTTGTAGCTTCATTTGCACACTGACTAATGCGGCAGATGCCCCCGATGGAGGGTATTTCAAAAAAGTTTTTTAAAACCCAGAAAATTATAAAAGTATTTCAAGCTTGTTTTTTAACAATCACCGATGCAGCAAAGGCTGCAATATTAAGTACTTTTTACCAAAATGTTTTATTTTTATTTTTTATAACAGAATATGACAGCAGTATATAACACTTGAATTTCACATGTACAGATGCAGCAAGGGCTGTAAAATTTAGTATTTTGCCCAAATAGGGTGTTTTTTTTTTAAACCCAGAAAATTATAGCTGTATTTCTAGCTCAAATTGCACACTGACTATTGCGGCAGAGACTCCAGATGGAGGGTATTGCCAAAAATGGGTGTTTTTTTAAACTCAGAAAATTATTGAAGTATTTCAAGCTTGTTTTTAACAATCACAGATGCAGCAAGGGACTTTGCCCAAAATTGGTGTTTTTTTACTAACAGAATATGACAGCAGTATCTAAAGCGTGTATCTCACACTGACAGATGCAGCAAGGGCTGTAAAATTGAGTATTTTGCCCAAAATGGGTGTTTTTCAAAACTCAGAACATTATTGCTGTATTTCTAGCTTAAATTGCACACTGACAAATGCTGCAAAGGCACCAGATGTAGGATATTGCCAAAATTGGGTGTCGTTTTAAACCCAGATTATTACTGCAGTATTTCAAGCTTGAATTTGAATGTCACAAAAGCACATATGCTGTGCTGGTGCACTGAGCTTGCATAAAATGGCCGCCACCGCCCACCTAACTAACAGATGGTTAAAAGTTATTTTTCTGTGTCACTGGGCTCAGGGCAGTGCAAAAAGATTGTACACTGCACCCACAAAACTAGATCTATGTAAATCGCTGAGTTAACAAGCACTTTAGATTAAAGATTCTTTCCTATTCTCTCCCTCACAGCAGCAGCATCCTATCCCTACACTAAGCACAGCAGAGTGACGTGCAGTGCTACATGACTCCAGCTTATATAGAGGTTGGGTCACATGGTGCACTGGCCAATCACAGCCATGCCATTAGTAGGCATGACTCTATGACTCTGATGCCTTCTAAGTGCACAGAGTTAAACGCTTTTTGATTGGCTGAAAAGCGCCAATAAATCGCCGAACACTGAACCCGAACTTTAACTGAAATGTTCTGGTTCAGGTCCGGGGTCCAAAAATCCTAAAGTTCGGTACGAACCCAAACTTTACAGTTCGGGTTGGCTCAACCATACTAGTTAGAGCTACATCACTAATATAAACATTTTGAAAAAGTTTTAGTTTTTTAGATGTGTAGTATTACTGTGAGTTACAAATTCTACAGCCCAGCTACCCCTGTCAGGTGATTGTTATGATTAGAGATGAGCAAAGTAAAAAAAAAAAAAATATTCGGCAGCTTTGACAAACTTCGTCAAGAAATTTTAATCACTTTGTCACAATTCACTTTTCATTGGTGCAATGAAAGGGAATGGCTATCACTGATTGCAGCACCTTACACTCACATTCAGGTGCTCAGGAGGTTAAACTGGGGTATCTGAGCCCGTGGTGATTGAAGAAAACCCAACAAAGGACCTGCGGATATTGTGATGATGTCACCACGTCATCAGGCTGGAACCGTGCTGTGACATCACTGATGAAAACTTCCCTACAATTTTGCTTCTGCAAAGCGTGTTTAAATCCTTCACTTAGTTACTGGTGATGCTAAATAGGAATGCATTTCGCTTGGCGGTCGTTTCACGGTGAACTTTGCTTGTTCGCGATTTTGCCTAAAAAGCGAACATACAGCGATGTCCGCCGACGCCATATTCTTTTGCATTGCGCCGAACTTTGACACATGACACATCCATCAAGTGGGACAGGACAGCCAATTGAGACATTTCAACACATGAACACACCCCCTACACTATAAATAAACCCGATCTGGCCGCCATTTTACATTCAGTCTTTTGCCAGTATAGAGAGACGTTGCTGTGTGGAGCAGGTGCAGACTGTTAGGGACACCAAACACTAGCTAATAGGGCCACAAAAGTTCTTTTAAGGACTGGTATAGGTGTGCTATCGATAGGTGCGACATACTGAGGGGTGTGATATACTTATAATATACTTTCTAACATAGAAAGTATATTATAGTCCATTTGTATTATGCAGCAGTTGTGTGTGGTTCTGCTGCGATAGTGCAGCTATATAGAGGGAAAAAAAACTATTGGAATAACTAATTGCAACTGGTGTGATATACCAGTGCCCCCCCCCCCAAAAAAAAACTGATTGAGACAGGGGTGTGATATACCTATAATATAATTTCTATAATGTGGATTTGTATTGTGCAGCAGTTTTGTGCGGTTCTGCTGAGTTTCTGCAGCTATACAGAGGGGCAAACGAGATTGGAACAACTAATTGCAACTGTTGTGATATACCCGTTGCCCCCCCCCCCAAAAAAAAAAAACTGATTGAGGCATGGGTGTGATATACCTATAATATTCTTTTTATCTAGTGAATTTGTATTGTGCAGCAGTTGTGTGCTGTTCTGCTGAGATACCACAGCTATACAGAAGGACAACCGGAATTGGAACAGCTAATTGTAACTGGTGTGATATACCAGTTTCCCCCCCCCCCCCAAAAAAAAAAGATTGAGACAGGGGTGTGATATACCTATAATATACTTTCTATATAGTGCATTTGTATTGTTCAGCAATCGTGTGCGGTTCTGCTGCGATGACGCAGCTATACAGAGGGCCAAACAATATTGGAACAACTAATTGCAGCTGGTTTAATATACCTGTTGTTCCCCCAAAAAACTGATTGAGGCAGGTGTGTGATATACCTATAATATACTTTCTATATAGTGCATTTGTATTGTGCAGCAGTTGTGTGCGGTTCTGCTGAGATACCGTAGCTATGCAAAGGGACAAACGCTATTGGAACAACTAATTTTAACTGGAGTGATATACCAGTTGCCCCCCAAAAAAAACTGGTTATGGCAAGGGTGTGATATACCTATAATTTACTTTCTATATAGAGCATTGACACTCACCTAAAGAATTATTAGGAACACCATACTAATACGGTGTTGGACCCCTCTTTTGCCTTCAGAACTGCCTTAATTCTACATGGCATTGATTCAACAAGGTGCTGATAGCATTCTTTAGTAATGTTGGCCCATATTGATAGGATAGTATCTTGCAGTTGATGGAGATTTGAGGGATGCACATCCAGGGCACGAAGCTCCCATTCCACCACATCCCAAAGATGCTCTATTGGGTTGAGATCTGGTGACTGTGGGGGCCATTTTAGTACAGTGAACTCATTGTCATGTTCAAGAAACCAATTTGAAATGATTCGAGCTTTGTGACATGGTGCATTACCCTGCTGGAAGTAGCCATCAGAGGATGGGTACATGGTGGTCATTAAGGGATGGACATGGTCAGAAACAATGCTCAGGTAGCCCGTGGCATTTAAACGATGGCCAATTGGCACTAAGGGGCCTAAAGTGTGCCCAGAAAACATCCCCCACACCATTACACCACCACCACCAGCCTGCACAGTGGTAACAAGGCACGATGGATACATGTTCTCATTATGTTAACGCCAAATTCAGACTCTAAGATTTGAATGTCTCAACAGAAATCGAGACTCATCAGACCAGGCAACATTTTTCCAGTCTTCAACAGTACAATTTTGGTGAGCTCGTGCAAATTGTAGCCTCTTTTTCCTATTTGTAGTGGAGATGAGTGGTACCCGGTAGGATCTTTTGCTGTTGTAGCCCACCTTTCTTTCCCATTCTGACATTCAGCTGGGAGTTCAGGCGATTGTCTTGACCAGGACCACAACCCTACATGCATTGAAGCAACTGCCATGTGATTGGTTGACTAGATAATCGCATTAATGAGAAATAGAACAGGAGTTCCTAATAATTCTTTAGGTGAGTGTATATTGTGCAGTAGTTGTGTGAGGTTCTGCTGAAATACTGTAGCTATGCAGAGGGACAAGCGCTATTGGTACAACTAATTGCAACTGGTGTGATATACCAGTTGCCCCCCAAAAAAACTGATTAAGGCAGGGGTGTTATATACCTATAATTTACTTTCTATATAGTGCATTTGTATTGTTCAGCAGTTTTGTGCTATTCTGCTGCGATACCGCAGCTATACAGATGGACAAATGCTATTGGAACAACTAATTGCAACTGATGTGATATACCAGCTGCCCCCCAAAAAACTGATTGAGGCAGCGGTATGATTGTGATATACCTATAATATAATTTCTACATAGTGCATTTGCATTGTGCAGCAGTTGTGTGCGGATCTGCTGAGATACTGCAGCTTTACAGAGGGAAAAACGCTTTTGGAACAACAAATTGCAACTGGTGTGATATACCAGTTGCCCCCCCAAAAAACTGATTGAGGATGAAGATGGCTTTGCGGTTCACCCGGCAGTTGTTTTGTGGCAAACTTTGCTAATTCGCTGTTCGCAGAACGGGCGATCATATAGCGATATTCACGCCCGCCATATACTTTTACATTGCTCCAACTTTGACACATGACACATCCATCAGGTGGTACAGGACAGTCAATTGAGACATTTCAGCACATAGACATACCCCCTACCTTATAAATAAACCTGATCTGGCCGCCATTTTACATTTAGTCTTTTGCCAGTGTAGGGAGTGGTTGCTGTGTGGAGCAGGGACAGACTGTTAGGGACACAAAATACTAGCTAATAGTGCCACAAAAGTCCTTTTAAGGACTGGTATAGGTGTGCTATTGATCGGTGTGACATACTGAGGGGTGTAATATACTTATAGTATACTTTCTAACATAGAAAGTACATTATAGTGCAATTGTATTGTGCAGCAGTTGTGTCCCTTTCTTCTGTGATACTGCAGCCACGCAGAGTGTCAAACGCTATTGGAGACAATAATTTCTACTGGTGTGATTTACCAGTTGCCCCCCACAAACAAAAAAAACTGATTGAAGCAGGGGTGTTATATACCAATAATATACTTTCTATATAGTGCATTTAGGTAGTGCAGCATTTGTTTGTGGTTTTGCTGCGTTACCGCATCTACACAGAGTAAAAAACACTATTTGAAGAAATAATTTCTACTGGTGTGATTTACCAGTTACCCCCCAAAAAAAACTGATTGAGGCAGGGGCGTTATATACCAATTATATCCTTTCTATATAGTGCATTTGGGTAGCGCAGCATTAGTTTGCGGGTTTGCTGCATTGCCTCAGCTACACAGAGTGACAAACGCCATTGTAACAAATAATTTCTACTGGTGCGATATACCAGTTGCCCCCCAATAAATTGATTGAAGCAGGGGTGTTATTTATGTTAAAATCATTTGCAGTCATTTCTAGTGAAAGAGCATAGGGCAGTATTTCAGTAATACACAAAACATTTAAATGCACTGCAGGGTTGCATTAATTTCTGGTGAAAGAGTATAGGGGCTTTTTTCATTAAAAACAAAAAATACATACACATTGCTGGTGAAAGCGTATAGTGGCCTTTTTTAGTCCAACAAGAAAAATAAATTTTCAGTTCACTTCTGCAGTTATTTCTGTTGAAAGCGTATAGTGGCCTATTTGAGTCCAACAAAAAATATATTTTCTCAGGTCACTTCAGCAGTTATTTCTGGTGAAAGCGTATAGGGGCGTATTTCAGTACTACAAGAAAAATATATTCTCAGTTCAGTGTTGCAGTTATATCTGGTAAACCCTTTACTGGCGTATAGTAGTAGAAAAAGAAATATACATTCGCCATTCGCTGCTGCACTTATATCTTGAAAAACATTTATTGACATATATCAGTAGAAAAATATATTCAGCTTTCACTGTTGCAGTTATATGAGGTAAAGCCTTTTGTGGCGTTTTTTATGTACAAAAATCAAGATATATTCAGCTTTCAGCAATGCAGTTATATGTGGGAAAGTCTATAAGAGCGGCGCACCAATACAGGTGAAAAGACTATTCACTAACCCTGCACAAAAATGCGAATTAATACACACCAGCCCGCATCTATCTATGGTATTGCTTACTTGACACTACGGGGACTTTTCTGTAGCACAGAAACCGCACAAGGTCCGCGTCTCGCTCTTCCAGCGCAGACCTACTTCCTCCGCTACGCCCCGTTCACTTCAGAAAAAATCCTGTATTCTGCATTAAGCGCTGCAATGATATGCGCTAAAATCTATCTTGAAATATTTGGGTGGCAAAAATTATTGTATTCAGCCATAAGCACTGCACTTATATGCAGTAAAATCTTTTGTGAATTATTTTGGTGGAAATAAAAATGTACACCTCCTCCCATTAACTTCCTTATCTCTTCATTATCATCGGACAAATAAAGGTAAATGATACTGCCTGCCTGTTAAAGGGAACTACAGCATGATACCACAATACATTTAATATGACATTTAGCAAGAGTTTAAAGTGCCCACATATACAGTAGCACATAGTGGGACACTGCATCAAGATAAATCAGGCGTGGATCAGCCATGATTTCAACACACCAAAGCCTGATGCATCAGACTAGATCATCCATGGTGCCACACCAACATTTTGACAAAAGAGACAGTTTTCTTCTGGCTACCTGCCTCAGCTACTATTCTGATGCTGTTACTCGCCTGATGCCAAACACCTGATGCCAAGTGCTCCTTCTTTCAACCACCATCTTCAGCGAGTACTAGTATTGCGACCCACCTCAACACTATCACCTTGCCACCTTGCCTCCTGGTGCTGCCATGTCTACACTTTGTCACTGTGTCACTTTGTTGTATCATGCTGCTGCTGCTGCAATTTCCACACTATGTCACCTGGCCCCTTGCTGGCCTCCACATACTGCTGCCAACTACATACTCTGATTGTGCCACTCAGTGGCCTCCTCATACTGCTGCCACCTCCACACTGTCATTGTGCCACTCTGTGGCCTTCTGATGCTGCCGCCATCTCCAGACTTTATCATTGGGCCAATGTGTGGTCTCCTCATGCTGCTTCCTCCTCACAACTCTGTCATAGGGACACTCTGAGGACTTCACATGCTGTTCACACTCTCCTCACTTCATGACTGGGCCACTATTTTGGCTTTCGGCCTGGCTGACATCATCATTTATTTGACCTTTATTCTGATCTGTAGGAAGGAAGAAAAAATGAGACGCACAACAGATCCTGTCTGTGTAGCAGCTGTATGGCCTGTATGGTCCCATCAGAATTGGCTTATGATTTGGTAGAAAAAATCAGGACTGGGTACAAAACACAGAAGACATGCAAATATTCCATTCATGTGTCAGCTCTGTTTTAGATTCACTCTTATTTTTATTGGCATTAGCAATACTGAACAAATGCTGACCGAGTGAAAGCGTATACTCCAAAGACAGGATCCATTTTGTGTGGGTTATTGTTCTGACGGATCAGAGGAAGGGCAAATTTATCAGTGATGTCAACACAAACTTACTGCTGACATCCTCTCCACTCTGTCAGAGGGGCTCTACTTGTATAAGTGTGTAATAGAACAGGTTCTGTAGACATCTATGTGGAATCAGCTAACAAGGGTGTAAAAGGAGTGCACTTCTTCTTGACACTAACATCAACCTATAAGGCAGAGCTCATATGAGTTATTAGGCCAGGTTTGGCAAATTTAAGTATACTTTCTTATAATTGTAATAAAGTTTTGGTTTAATAAAATTATTGTTAAAATATTTAATACATTTAATAAAAATTAAATGTTGCGTAAGACAGGATAGAATCGGCGAGTCTTCTGTTTATTCAACAATGTGGTGTTGCGATGGAGAAAGCATTCCTAAACAGAAATTACTCTCCACCTGGAGCCGAATCCTGTCAAGATTGATGCAAGTGTGGTATTGGCTGCTCATCCAGCAAGATACTTCTGGGGGAACCTGCCTGCCATGCTTAGGCCTCTACTAGCGACAGACAATGAGAAGAAGACAAAGCTTCAAGATTGCTTGGAGCCCATAAGAGTTGCGAATTTAATCACGATTCAAACCAACCAGGGCCCAGTCTCTTTGTCAGGGGTTTCCAGTCATCATGGAATAGAAAGGAGGGCATCCTTATTATATTTAATAAATTTTATAATAAAAATAATTTTTTTACTAACACAGGAGGAGGACATCCTGTGGTACATGGAGATGGAGATGGTCTTTGGATTCCCACACAGACGTCTCAGAATCAAACCACGGCTCCCAAAAGCAGCTCCTGGGAAGATCATGGAGCGTCCTGATCATTCGTCATCTATTCACCTCACTTTATTTTGGAAGTGTGTAGAACCAGTGTGGGACCCCCATGCTGCAGATTGATCATGGAGACACCGAATTTTATAATATATATGGAATTAATTTCATAATAAAATGTTTAATAAATTTAATAATAACATTACATTTTTTTCTTAGGAGAGAATCTGCCAGTCTTCAGTTTATTCAACGATGTGGAGGGTGTTGCGATGGAGGAAGCATTCCAAAAAAACAATTCCTCTACACCTGGAGCCGAATCCTGTCAAGATTGATGCAAGTGCGGTATTGGCTGCTGATCCAGCAAGATACTTCTGGGGGAACTTGCCTGGCATGCTTAGGCCTCTACTAGCGACAGACAATGAGAAGAAGACAAAGCTTGTTCTTTTCTGTACATTGAATGAATAATTTTTGGGGCCTGTACTCTACTGGCCTGCAGTAAAATTAATATCTAATGACCAGCTAATATACCTCCAGCCACATAAACACATGTTTTCTGTCCGGTGAATGCCTAATGTTTGGGGCCTGTACTCCCACGGCATGACACATTTTTGAGAGTTTCAATTTAAGACGCATAAAAACGGCCCCTGATTAAAATACATATTTTTGGTGGAAATTTTTGCCATTGATCCCCCTCTGGTATGTCACTGTTTATGTTGTGGGACGATTTGTGCACTTCTTATAATTATTTGGTGGCTGCAAATATGAGCTGAAGGTTTTTCAGCTTCTCCTGCCATTAAAGTGAATGAGGCCCACCGTGAAACTTGCGGTTCGCGAACATTTGATCACGTTTGCGCGATCGTGTTCGCGAACCGTCCCGGTTGATGTTCGTCTATCTATATATAATTTCTATATACCGCACCCCAGGTCCAGCCACCATCTTTATTGACCACTTTAACACCTGGCTACTACACTTTCTTTCTGCCGACATTCCCACTATCATCATGGGTGACTTCAAGATCCCTATTCACACCTGCCACTTGGCAGCCTCTAAACTCATATCACTCTCTTCCTCCTTCGGCCTATCTCAGTGGTCTTCAGCTCCCACACACAGAGATGGTCAAACTCTGGATCTTATCTTTACACGCCTCTGCTCCCTTTCTAATTCGCATCTCCCCTTATCAGACCACAACCTACTCACCTTCTCTTTATTGGTCTCTTCTGCTGCTCCCCCGGTCCACACTCTAGCACACCCCTGCAGGAATCTTAAACATCTCGACTTTCGCTTGCTTTCTGACTCTCTTCTCCCACTCTCTACCATCTGTTCCCTCCAAGACCCAGATGCTGCCACCACCCTAGAAATCACCACAATAAGTACAGCTCTGGACACTGTTGCCCCCCTCACACACAAAAAAAAACAAAAAATGAACACACAACCCTGGCACACAAACCTGACCAAAAAACTCAGACAAGCTTCCAGGGCTGCTGAGCGGCGATGGAAGAAATCCCATTCTAAAGATCCATACACCACATACAAGCAATCCCTCCTCATATTCAAATCCTCACTCGCTGATGCGAAACAGGCCTACTTCTCATCTCTCTTATCTTCCCTGGCGCACAACACTAAACAACTTTTTAACACTTTTAACTCCCTTCTCTGTCCCTCAGCGCCCCCACCCTCTCCTCTCATCTCAGCTGAGGACTTTGCCAAATACTTCAAACAAAAGATAGTCAACATCAGAGAAAGTTTAAGTACACAGTCCCCATATACCCTCTACACAACTGCTCGTCTTCTTCTCCCAAAAAAACGCTTCTCCACCATTACAGAAGACAAACTCTCCACTCTACTCTCCAGATCACATCTCACCACCTGTACTCTTGACCCAATCCCATCCCATCTCATCCCTAACCTCACCACAGTGTATATCCCAGCCCTAACTCATCTCTTCAACCTATCACTAACCTCTGGTGTCTTCCCCTCTGCTTTTAAACATGCTACCATTACACACATCCGCAAAAAGCCTTCACTTGACCCATCTTCTTTGTCCAGTTATCGCCCCATATCACTTCTTCCGTATGCCTCAAATTTACTTGAACAACATGTCCATTCAGAACTGTCCTCTCAACTCTCACCCTGCTCCCTCTTTGACTAGCTACAATCTGGCTTCTGACTCCACCACTCTACTGATACTGCCCTTACCAAAGTCACCAATGACCTACTAACAGCCAAAACCAAAAAACATTACTCTATCCTCCTTCTCCTTGACCTGTCCTCTGCCTTCAACACTGTTGACCACTCCCTTTCCGTTGCAAAGTTTCTCATATCTTGGCATCACTGACCTGGCCCTCTCCTAGTCACATCATACCTCACACACCGGATGTTTAGCGTTTCCCACTTTCGCAAGGCTCCGTCCTAGGACCACTGCTCTTCTCTATCTACACTTAAGGCCTGGGACATCTCATAGAGTCCCATGGCTTTCAGTATAACTCTTTTGCTGATGACACACAAATCTACCTCCCTGGCCAAGACATCACCACTTTACTATCCAGAATCCCACAATGTCTATCTTCTATATCATCCTTCTTCTCCTTTCGCTTTCTAAAACTTAACATGGATAAAACAGAATTCATCATCTTTCCCCCATCTTGCTCAACCCACCCAACAGACCTATCTATCATGATCAATGACTGCATACTCTCCCCGGTCAACCAAGTCCTCTGCCTTGGAGTGACACTGGATTCTTCCCTCTCCTTCCGACCGCACATCCAAGCCCTTTCCACCACCTGCCGCCTCCAACTCAAAAACATCTCCCGCATCTGCGCTTTCCTTAACTTTGAATCTGTGAAAATGCTTGTACATGCCCTCATCATCTTCTGAAAACCCACCTCTTCAGACAAGCCTACAACCAGTGCCCCTACGGTCTGTATACCGCCATGACCAACTTCACCCGCACCCAACTTTGTCCTTCTCCCATACCATGTAGATTGTAAGCCCTCATGGGCAGGGCCCTCTCTCCTTCTGTATCAGTTTGTAACTTGTCTTGTTTATGATTAGTGCAACTGTCTGTATTATGTATGTATACCACTTTTCATTTGGACAGTGCTATGGAATTAATGGTGCTTTAATAATAATTCCCAGACCTTATCGATGCACAGCAATTCTTGGCATCAGATGAGGAAGAGGAAGTAGCAACGGTTGCCACCCAACGGTCTGACGACAGTACCCAGATCAGCTGAAGGAGGGTGGTCCCTGCTGTTGCTGCCTACTCCGAGATCTCTAATGTTAGTGGTGGTGAAGGTGACGATGATGACGTGTCGATGGATGTCACATGGGTGCTCACAAGAGAGGAAGAAGAGGGGAGTTCAGAGGGAGAGATGGAGCAGCAGATAGGGAGGAGAAGGAGGAGAAGCACGCAGAACTCACAGTGCACATGAGGCAAATAGCAGACAGCAAATGTATTTGGAGCGAGCCATCCACCATGCACGGTCACATCTGGCGCTCCCAGGACGCCGGCACATGGCACCGTAGTGTGGGCTTTTTTTTAACCTGTCAGCTGCTGACAATAGTGTTGCCATCTTCAGCCTGTGCTGTCAACACATAAGTAGCGGTAAGCCCAAAACTCACCTAGGGACGACTGCCTTAAGAAGGCACCTGGCCTCCCATCACCGAGCCCAATGGGAGCAACACCGTCAGAACCCAGAAAGCCACACTCCCGGCGCTCCATGTCCTGCCACTTCTCCTTCTCCTCTCTGCACCTATTTGTCCTCCAGTCCACCATGCCGTCATCGCTTTCATCTGGCAAAAGGCAGGCTTCTGTGGCCCAAATGTTCGAACGTAAAAAGTTGATGACGCCAAATAACCCTCTTGCCGAATGGCTAACCGCTGGCTTGTCGGAACTAATAGCCCGCTAACTACTGCCATATAAACTGGTGGACTCGGAGGCCTGTAGAAAATGTGTGGCCATTGGCAAACCGCAATGGAAGGTCCCCGGAAGGAAATATTTCTCCCAGAAGGGTATCCTAGAGCTATATGGCCATGTTCAGCGGCAAGTGAATGTATCTCTGGCACACAGTGTCAGTGCCAAGATACATCTGACCACAGATACGTGGTCTAGCAAACACAGGCAGGGAAGGTACATACATAACTTTTACTGCCCACTGGAAGAACCTTCTGACGGTTGTCAAGCATGCAAGTATGCAACCCGTGGCACCCGTGTGGATTTGGTGTTACCGCCAGGGATTGCATGCAGGTCTGCCTCTTCTTCTTCTCCTCCTCCATCCTTCGTCTCCTCCTCAGCTGATTCCTCCTTTTCCACTGCTACAGACTCTTCCGCTGCGCCTTCCGAGCTCCCCAGAACCTATTTAACGTGCCAGGTAAGACGTTGTCATGCTGTGCTGCGGCTGTTGTGCCTGGAAGCCAAGAGACACATCGGTCCTGCACTGCTTTTAACTCTGCGGTCACAGGCCGATCAATGGCTAACCCCGCTCAATTTGACAGTTGGTAAAGTGGTGTGCGACAACTGTGCCAATCTGCTGAGTGCTCTAAAACAGGGCAAAATGACACATGTACAGTGCATGGCACACGTCCTGAACTTATTCGTGCAGTGATTCGCCAAAAACCTCGGGGTCTAGGACATCTTGCGGCAGGCCAGGAAAATCTCTGGCCATTTTAGAAGATCTTACACGGCCATAGGTCACCTTGCTGACGTTCAGTGGTGACACCACTAGCTCATCAGAAGTCTGATTTGTGACTGCCCAACGAGCTGGAACTCCACCTTGTATATGCTTCATAGGCTGCTCCAGCAGAAACATGTATTAACTCTGCGGCAGAACAGGTTCTGGGGAGCTTGTTTTTTTTTCCACCGCAACAGTGGCTGCTCATGCAGACTTCTGCAGCCATTTGATGAGATCACCAAACTGGTCAGTGGCAGCCAGGGAACCATCAGTGACATTGTACCTTTTGCCTTCTTTCTGAAGCGTTCATTGCATTGTGTCATTGATCAAGCCATCGAGGAGCAGGAAGATGAGGATGTCACAATGCTGAATGAATTCCCAACCCATTATCCTGGGCGATGAGCGATCCACCACTTACAATGTAGTGCAAATGGGGGCCTTCATGTGCCAGTGTTTGAAGAGGGACCCCCATATAAAAAGCATAAAAGGCATGGACCAGTACTGGGTGGCAACGTACTTAGACCCCCGGTACAAACACAAAATGGCGGACATGTTACCAGCATCACAGAGGGATGCTTCGAGAGATGCTGCATTCTGCTGTTGCCGGCGCTGGCAGAGGAATTTCCACCCACAGAGAAACAGTTGCTGGTACCAATCCTACCGCACATGCAAGAAGAGGGCGGTTTGAAGATGTGTTGGTCACTTCGGATATAAGATCATTCTTGCAGCCAACCCATCGACAGCTGCTCTCCAGATCCAGCCTCAGGGAATGCCTAGACCAACAGGTGCCTGACTACATTGGGTTAACGGCCGATGTGGACGCTCTGAGAAGCGAGATACCCCTGGACTACTGGGTATGCAGGTTTGACCTTTGGCCAGACCTGGCACAATTTGCCATGGAACTCTTGGCTTGCCTCTCGTCGGGTGTCCTGTCCGAAAGGACGTTCAGTGCACCATGGGGGATTATGACCGATAAGCGCACTCGCCTAGCTCACAATAGTGTGGACTACCTCACATTTCTAAAAATAAATGAGGCATGGATCTCGGAGGAATTCAACACCTGTGACAACCACGTTTAATTGAATTTCACCTATTATCATTGGGGTTTTTCAAGAGCGGGTTTCGTTAGCCATGTTTTTATTCCAATTTTATATTTTTAGTTCTTTTAAACATATGTATTTGACATGTATTTGTACTGGCCTGCAGTAAAATTGATATCCAATGACCGTCTAATATATCTCCAGGCAAATAATCACTTGAGATCTTTTCTGTCTGGTGAATGCATAATGTTTGGGGCCTGTACTTAACTGGCCTGCAGTAAAATTGATATCCAATTACTGTCTAATATACCTCCAGCCACATAATCACTTGATCTTTTCTTTACGTTGAATACATAATTTTTGGCGTCTGTAATCTAAATGGCCAACAGTAAAATTGTTATACGACGACCGCCTAATGTACCTACAGCCACATAACCACTTGTTCTTTTCTGTACAGTGAATGCCTAATGTTTGGGGCCTGTACTCCACTGGCCTGCAGTAAAATTGTTATCCAATGACCGTCTAATATACCTCCAGCCACATAATCACCTGTTCTTTTCTTTACTGTGAATGCCTAATGTTTGGGGCCTGTTCTCCAGTGGGCTACAGTAACATTTTTATCCATTGACTGCATAATGTACCTCGAGGCACATAATCACTTGTTCTTTTATGTCAGTTGAATGCCTAATTTGTAGGGTCCGTACTCCCGTGGCCTACAATAAAATTTTTCTAGGCTGCAGCAGGGCACAATTTTGTGAATTTCCCTTTAGGAAGCATACAAATGGTTCCTGATTAAAATACATATTTTTTGTGGGAATTTTTGTCATTGATCCCCCTCTAGTATGTCACTGTCCATGTTGTGGGACTATTTGTGCACTTCTAGTAAGTATTTGGTGGCTGCAAATACGACCTGAAGGTTTTCCAGATTCGCCTGCAATTAAAGTGAATGGGGCCCGCTCTTGCAGTTCACGAACATTTGATCACGTTCGCTAATCACTAATGCTAAATATGGCATAAATCTTTCAGAGCTCCTGTTTCTAACCAGTCTCTGCTTTCCTCGCTTTCCTTGATGTTAGAGATAGCAGCAGGAAGCTGCACATGGCAGATCAGAGAGGGGAGAGTGAAAAGATGAAACTGTGTGTATAAAAAAAGCCTGATTTAAATAATATATTATTTCTGATTTTATTTTCCTTCTAATGGAAAATCTTAAGCCTCAATAAAGATTAGCAATGTGCTGAAAATCCACTTTAGTGGCATTTCACCGACATATGGGTTTCCTATTATGAAGAAGTGTATAGCACATAAAAGATAACGGAGACTGAAATGCTGATGTATGGATTCTTATTTCAGACTCCATAGCCTTGTAAGTGACAACTATAGCTCTATAGTGGAAAATTTGCCCATCAATAATACACCAGTGAAGCAAATTTAAAGTTTCATGCATCTCTAGTAGGGGTATATAGTGTAGCCAGCACAAATGCATGCTTATAAGTCAAGTCTATGTTCTGTTTTCCGACTTCCGCTAAAAGTCCTGCCAAGAATAATGCCATGGTTCATGTCATGGTCATAGTGCCACCTTCACACTTTGTGAAATGTAGCCATACATACATTTGTCATGGTGTACAACCTGTTAACACTTGAAAGAAGCTGCTTGCTGTTGTTTACTACAATTACACTGTACTGCTCATAGATTTTATTATGAACCACTATATAATAATAATAATAATAATAATAATAATAATAATAATAATAATAATAATATATCAGGTATGAGACCAAGCATGCATCAAATGACTTCTAATTTCTATAATTCATTCTGCATTTACACTCTTCCTTAATACATATGATGTTATTATTTCTTACTTTTTCAACTATCTGTTACTGATCTTGTAATAATTCAAACAACCTTTGTTTACTTGTTTCCATTTCTTGATATTACATTTAAATTATAGTAGTAGTCACATGAAAGGGAGTTTGAATGCCTAGTCTAGATGGATGATTTAAATGCCAGGTCATCAGGTGAAAACTTTTAGCATGCCTGAAGATCTGTAATCTTGTTTTCAACAATCAAAGTGGTCATATACAAATATTTACATATCAATTAGAATTAGTCGATGTAGTATTTAAGCACCTTAAATTAATTGAAGATATTATTTTTAGATGTCTGTTACTTTAAAAAAAAAAAACTAGTTAGGACATGAAAAAAAATATATATAAAAGCACTTCCCCTCACCTTTCCAGTGCTGCCACCCCTTCCTCTCCATGGGCATCTCTAAAGCCAGTCAATAACCTAACTGGTCACAGCCCATACACTACAATATCACAGTTCCAGCATAGAGAAGAACTCCTAAAATCAAAATTTTAATGATATACTTTAACCACTTAAGGACCACAGGTTTATACCCCCCTAGTGACCAGGCCCTTTTTTACAAATCGGCACTCCACAACTTTAGCGGTTTATTGCTCGGTCATGCAACTTACCACCCAAATGAATTTTACCTCCTTTTCTTCTCACTAATAGAGCTTTCATTTGGTGGTATTTCATTGCTGCTGACATTTTTACTTTTTTTGTTATTAATCAAAATTTAACGATTTTTTTGCAAAAAAATGTCATTTTTCACTTTCAGTTGTAAAATTTTGCAAAAAAAACGACATCCATATATAAATTTTTCGCTAAATTTATTGTTCTACATGTCTTTGATAAAAAAAAAATGTTTGGGTAAAAAAAAAAAAAAATGGTTTGGGTAAAAGTTATAGTGTTTACAAACTATGGTACAAAAATGTGAATTTCCGCTTTTTGAAGCAGCTCTGACTTTCTGAGCACCTGTCATGTTTCCTGAGGTTCTACAATGCCCAAACAGTAGAAAAAACCCACAAATGACCCCATTTCGGAAAGTAGACACCCTGAGGTATTCGCTGATGGGCATAGTGAGTTCATAGAACTTTTTATTTTTTGTCACAAGTTAGCGGAAAATGATGATTTATTATTATTATTTTTTTTTTCTTACAAAGTCTCATATTCCACTAACTTGTGACAAAAAATAAAAACTTCCATGAACTCACTATGCCCATCACGAAATACCTTGGGGTGTCTTCTTTCCAAAATGGGGTCACTTGTGGGGTAGTTATACTGCCCTGGCAATTTAGGGGCCCAAATGTGTGGTTAGTAGTTTGAAATCAAAATGTGTAAAAAATGGCCTTTGAAATCCGAAAGGTGCTCTTTGGAATGTGTGCCCCTTTGCCCACCTAGGCGGCAAAAAAGTGACACACATCTGGTATCGCCGTACTCAGGAGAAGTTGGGGAATGTGTTTTGGGGCGTCATTTTACATATACCCATGCTGGGTGAGAGAAATATCTTGGCAAAAGACAACTTTTCCCATTTTTTTATACACAGTTGGCATTTGACCAAGATATTTATATCACCCAGCATGGGTATATGTAAAATGACACCCCAAAACACATTGCCCAACTTCTCCTGAGTACGGCGATACCAGATGTGTGACAATTTTTTGCAGCCTAGGTAAGCAAAGGGGCCCACATTCCAAAGAACACCTTTAGGATTTCACCGGCCATTTTTTACAGATTTTGATTTCAAACTACTTCGCACACATTAGGGCCCCTAAATTGCCAGGGCAGTATAACTACCCCACAAGTGACCCCATTTTGGAAAGAAGACACCCCAAGGTATTCCGTGAGGGGCATGGCGAGTTCCTGGAATTTTTTATTTTTTGTCACAAGTTAGTGGAATATGAGACTTTGTAAGGGAAAAAAATAAATAAAAAAATCATCATTTTCCGCTAACTTGTGACAAAAAATAAAAAATTCTAGGAACTCGCCATGCCCCTCACGGAATACCTTGGGGTGTCTTTTTCCAAAATGGAGTCACTTGTGGGGTAGTTATACTGCCCTGGCATTCTAGGGGCCCTAATGTGTGGTAAGTAGTTTGAAATCAAAATGTGTAAAAAAGGATCTGTGAAATCTGAAAGGTGCTCTTTGGAATGTGTGCCCCTTTGCCCACTTAGGCGGCAAAAAAGTGACACACATCTGGTATCGCCGTACTCAGGAGAAGTTAGGGAATGTGTTTTGGGGTGTCATTTTACATGTACCCATGCTGGGTGAGAGAAATATCTCGGCAAAAGACAACTTTTCCCATTTTTTTATACAAAGTTGGCATTTGACCAAGATATTTATCTCACCCAGCATGGGTATATGTAAAATGACACCCCAAAACACATTCCCCAACTTCTCCTGAGTACGGCGATACCAGATGTGTGTCACTTTTTTGCAGCCTAGATGCGCAAAGCGGCCCAAATTCCTTTTAGGAGGGCATTTTTAGACATTTGGATCCCAGACTTCTTCTCACGCTTTCGGGCCCCTAACATGCCAGGGCAGTATAAATACCCCACATGTGACCCCATTTTGGAAAGAAGACACCCTAAGGTATTCCGTGAGGGGCATGGCGAGTTCCTAGAATTTTTTTTTTGGCACAAGTTAGCGGAAATTGATTTTTTTTGTATTTTCTCACAAAGTCTCCCTTTCTGCTAACTTGGGACAAAAATTTCAATCTTTCATGGACTCAATATGCCCCTCACGGAATACCTTGGGGTGTCTTCTTTCCAAAATGGGGTCACATGTGGGGTATTTATACTGCCCTGGCTTTTTAGGGGCCCTAAAGCGTCAGAAGAAGTCTGGAATATAAATGTCTAAAAAAATTTACGCATTTGGATTCCGTGAGGGGTATGGTGAGTTCATGTGAGATTTTATTTTTTGACACAAGTTAGTGGAATATGAGACTTTGTAAGAAAAAACAAAAACAAACAAAAAATTTCCGCTAACTTGTGCCCAAAAAAATGTCTACATGGAGCCTTACAGGGGGTGATCAATGACAGGGGGGTGATCAGGGAATCTATATGGGGTGATCACCCCCCTGTCATTGATCACACCCCTGTCATTGATCACACCCCTGTAAGGCTCCATTCAGACATCCGTATGATTTTTTACGGATCCACGGATACATGGATCGGATCCGCAAAACACATGCAGACGTCTGAATCGAGCCTTACAGGGGGGTGATCAATGACAGAGGGGTGATCACCCATATAGACTCCCTGATCACCTTCGTCATTGATCACCCCCCTGTAAGGCTCCATTTAGACGTCCGTATGATTTTTTACGGATCCACGGATACATGGATCGGATCCGCAAAACACATGCGGACGTCTGAATGGAGCCTTACAGGGGGGTGATCAATGACAGAGGGGTGATCACCCATATAGACTCCCTGATCACCTGCGTCATTGATCACCCTCCTGTAAGGCTCCATTCAGACGTCCGCATGTGTTTTGCGGATCCGATCCATGTATCCGTGGATCCGTAAAAAATCATACGGACGTCTGAATGGAGCCTTACAGGGGGGTGATCAATGACAGGGGGTGATCAGGGAGTGTATATGGGGTGATCACCCCCCTGTCACTGATCACCCCCCTGTAAGGCTCCATTCAGACGTCCGTATGTGTTTTGCGGATCTGATCCATGTATCCGTGGATCCGTAAAAATCATACGGACGTCTGAATGGAGCCTTACAGGGGGGTGATCAATGACAGGGGGGTGATCAATGACAGGGGGTGATCAGGAAGTCTATATGGGTGATCACCCCTCTATCATTGATCACCCCCCTGTAAGGCTCCATTCAGACGTCCGTATGTGTTTTGCGGATCCGATCCATGTATCCGTGGATCCGTAAAAATCATACGGATGTCTGAATGGAGCCTTACAGGGGGGTGATCAATGACAGGGGGGTGATCAATGACAGGGGGTGATCAGGAAGTCTATATGGGTGATCACCCCTCTGTCATTGATCACCCCCCTGTAAGGCTCCATTCAGACGTCCGTATGTGTTTTGCGGATCCGATCCATGTATCCGTGGATCCGTAAAAATCATACGGATGTCTGAATGGAGCCTTACAGGGGGGTGATCAATGACGGAGGTGATCAGGGAGTCTATATGGGTGATCACTCCTCTGTAATTGATCACCCCCCTGTAAGGCTCCATTCAGACGTCCGCATGTGTTTTGCGGATCCGATCCATGTATCAGTGGATCCGTAAAAATCATACGGACGTCTGAATGGAGCCTTACAGGGGGGTGATCAATGACAGGGAAGTGATCTGGAAGTCTATATGCGTGATCACCCCCTTGTCATTGATCACCCCCCTGTAAGGCTCCATTCAGACGTCCGTATGCGTTTTGCGGATCCGATCCATGTATCCGTGGATCCGTAAAAATCATACGGACCTCTGAATGGAGCCTTACAGGGGGGTGATGAATGACAGGGGGGTGATCAATGACTGGGGGGTGATCAGGGAGTCTATATGGGCTGATCAGTGGTTTATAAAGGGTTAATAAGTGACGGGGGGGGGTGTAGTGTAGTGTAGTGGTGTTTGGTGCTACTTTAGTGAGCTGCCTGAGTCCTCTGGTGGTCGATCCTAACAAAAGGGACCACCAGAGGACCAGGTAGCAGGTATATTAGACGCTGTTATCAAAACAGCGTCTAATATGCCTGTTAGGGGTTAAAAAAAATCACATCTCCAGCCTGCCAGCGAGCGATCGCCGCTGGCAGGCTGGAGATCCACTCGCTTACCTCCCGTTCCTGTGAACGCGCGCGTCTGCGTGCGCGCGTTCACAGGAAATCTCGGCTCACGCGAGATGACGCCTATTGGCGTTAGTGTAGCCTGGGAGCGCCGCAGAGATGACGCCTTTCGGCGTTAGCGTAGCGCTAAGTGGTTAAAAAGACCCAGGTTGGATCCACTATACCAAACACAAAAAAATACATACAGAATATGTGACCAATAATTACATCCAGCACTAGATAATAACCTGGGGTACGGGAGTAATTGTCCCTATATCTACCCCTATTCTATAACCTCAGCCCAGGGAAGGCTCCTGATGGTGGAGGCCCCCTGTCCGCGTACCTAGACTTGGTCAATGTAATTATAGAAGCTTGACTCTTTGGTGTGTCTTCTGGTGTAAGCACATATGGTGATTGTATCTTTTGATTTCAGTGTGGGTCTCATTCAGACTCTGTCATAGTGAGACAACAGGGACGATATCCTGCTGGGGTGTATTATATCATCTGAACTGTGAGTTTACACTGAACATTGATCTTGCCTATATTAGCGGTGGATAATGTACTGATTTGGGTATATTACTTGTTTTTGCCCTAAAGGATGCGGAACACACCTTTTGGGTTCAAGGGAATCTAACCCAGGCACCATAACCAATGCTTATCTGTGACTGGTCCGGAATGGTGCTATAAAGTCTGTATTTTGGTCTGAATACAGCCCCCTGTATCAACTATATGTAGAGCGACCATCTAATTCTGTCTGTATGACCTGGCTACATGCCAGTGCTTATCTTGTTGTACTAACATTGTATAGACTAACAGTGTTTTACTGAACCTCCTGATGATCCCATAGCACTGTGTAGGGGGAAACGCGTCAAGGTAACCCAGGCGTATGACTATCAAGTCAACCCTGACTATCTGTATGTTTTGTATATGTCTGTACTATGTGTATTGTTTTTTCTGTTTCTTTTCCATCCAGCTAATTGGTGTACTAACTGTACTTCATTATCCTCACCTCACACCTGGGGCACTCTAGAACAATCTCTGCAGTACCCATCTAGGGACTCTTGAGGGATAGTAGTCTAGGTAAGCGGAAAGGGGGACCTCCACCATCAGGAGCCTTCCCTGAGCTGAGGTGATAGGATAGGGGTAGATACAGGGACAATTACTCCCATACCCCAGGTTATTATCTAGTGCTGGATGTAATTATTGGTCACATATCCTGTATGTATTTTTTTGTGTTTGGTATAGTGGATTCAACCTGGGTCTTTTTAAAGTATATCATTAACATTGTGATTTTAGGGGTTCTTCTCTATGCTGGAACTGTGATATATATTCTACATACCCCATGATATCTATGTTTATTGAATCTGCTGGAACCTCATACACTACAATACATAACTGGCTGCAGCCCAAAGAGAGTACTGCGCTGAATCAGAAAGGACTGGAAAGGTGAGTGGAAATGCTTTTATTATTTTTTGAGGGCCCAGACAGTTTGCATTAATAAATAAATGGTGGATAAACTCCTTTAAGCAATTCCCTATTCTTTGAATTACCATAAAATCTATAGACAGCATTTTACCAGAAATTAAATATATATTTTAAAGAGCATCTGTTAGCTAGTGTTAAGCGATTCAAAGTCAAAGAAATTGAGTTGATTCAAATTTCAGGAAAAATGTGTGATGTGTGACGTGTGACATCATAACATCAGTGTGCTGGCAAGGTGCGGTGACGTGTTCAATGATGATGTCACTGCGCCCGGTCAGCGTGATGATGTCATCAATAGTAATTGACGAAGATCGGCCGGGACGGTTCGTGAACGTGATCGCGATCAAATGTTTGCGAATAGCAAGTTTGTGTCGGGCCCTATTCAATTAAGGCCTCTTTCACACTACAGTATGTTGCATTCAGTGTTTTGCGTTCCGTTTTTCACGGATCCGTTGTTCCGTTTTTTGCTTCCGTTGTGGTTCCGTTTCCGTTCCGTTGTTCCGTTCCGTTTTTCCGTATGGCAAATACAGTATACAGTAATTTCATATTAAAAATTGGGCTGGGCATAACATTTTCAATTGATGGTTCCGCAAAAAACGGAACGGATACGGAAGACATACGGATGCATTTCCGTATGTGTTCCGTTTTTTTTGCGGCCCCATTGACTTGAATGGAGCCACGGACTGTGATTCTCGGCCAAATATAGGACATGTTCTATCTTTTCAACGGAACGGAAAAACGGAAATACGGAAACGGAATGCATACGGAACACATTCCGTTTTTTTGCGGAACCATTGAAATGAATGGTTCCGTATACGGACCGTATACGGAACGCAAAAAACGGACCGTATACGGAACGCAAAAAACTGTAGTGTGAAAGAGGCCTTAATGGCAGGTGAACCTGAAAAACCTTCAGCTCATATTTGCAGCCACCAAATATTACTAGAAGTATACAAATAGTCCCACAACATGGACAGTGACATACTAGAGGGGGATCAATGACAAAGATTCCAACAAAAAATATGTATCTTAATCAGGGGACATTTTTATTTGTCTTAAAGGGAAATTCTCTAAAAGAACTAAAATATAAAATTGGATTAAAAACATGTCTAATGAAATACCCCCTCTTGAAAAAAAACCTAATGATAATACTTGAAATTCGATAACAAGTGGTCATCACTGGTGAAGAATTCCTCCGAGGCCCCAACAATTATTCATTCAGCATACAGAAAATAACAAGTAAGTATGTGGCTGGAGGTAGATTACATGATCATTGGATATCAATTTTACAGCAGGCCAGTTGACTACAGACCCCAAATATTATACATTCAGCGTACAGAAAAGAACAAGTAAGTATGTGGCTGGCGGTAGATCACACGGTCACTGGATATTAATTTCACAGCAGGCCTGTGGACTACAGGCCCCAAAAATTATGCATTCAGCGTACAGAGAAGAACAAGTATGTGGCTGGAGGTAGATTACACAGATTTTGGATATCAATTTTACAGCAGGCCAGTTGACTACAGACCCCAAAAATTATGCATTACGTACAGAAAAGAGCAAGTATGTGGCTGGAGGTAGATTACACAGTCATTGGATATTAATTTCACAGCAGGCCTGTGGACTACAGGCCCCAAAAATTATGCATTCAGCGTACAGAGAAGAACAAGTATGTGGCTGGAGGTAGATTACACAGATTTTGGATATCAATTTTACTGCAGGCCAGTGTTTTACAGGTCCCAAATATTATGCATTTACCGTAAAGAAAAGATCATGTGATTATGTGGCTGGAGGTCTATTAGACGGCAAATGGATATCAATTTTACTGTTGGCCAGTACAAATACAGGTCAAATACACATGTTTAAAAGAACTAAAAAGATAAAATTGGATTAAAAACATGCATAACAAAATCCCCCCTCTTGAAAAAAACAAACAAATGATAATAGTTGAAACCCGTGATCATCACAGGTGTTGAATTCCTCCGAGGCCCAAAACATTAAGCATTCACCGGACAGAAAATGCCTTTTATGACGCTGTATTTACCTACGACAGTGACCAATATTTGTTCTGGGTGGTGGTGGATATTTGTGGGCTGTCATGAGGAAATTCAATTAAATGTGGTTGTTGAATTCCTCCTAGATCCATGCATCTATCATTTTTAGAAATCTGAGTTAGTCCACACTGTCGTAAGCTAGGCGAGTGCGCTTATCAGTCACGATCCCCCATGCTGCACTGAACGTCCTTTCGGACAGGACACTCAACGAGGGGCAAGCCAAGAGTTCCATGGCAAATTGTGCCAGCTCTGGCCACAGGTCAAGCCTGCACACCCAGTAGTCCAGGGGTCCCCCGCTTCTCAGAGCGTCCACATTGGCCATTAACCCGATGTAGTCGGACATCTGTCAGTCTAGGCGTTACCAGAGGCTGGATCCGGAGGGCGGCTGTCGATGGGTTGGCTGCAAAAATTATCTCATATCCGAAGTGACCAACATGCGCTGTTGGATTGGAACCGGCTACTGTTTCTTTGTGAGTGGAAATTCCTCTGCCAGCAAAAGCAGAATGCAGCATTTTTCAAAGCAAGGCCTGGAAGTGCTGCATTATGACAGCCCTCTGTGATGCTGGCAACATGTCCATCCTTTTGTGTTTGTACCGGGGGTCTAAGTACGTTGCCACGGACAACACCAGGGATTCCATAAAAGTTTAAAACCTACTCTATTTGCTCCTCCTCCGTCCTGGCACCATCCTCCTCTGATTCTTCTTCAGACGCCTGTTGACTTGCCTCAGATGGAGTAGTTCCCCTGGGAATTAATCCAGCATTGCGACTTCCTAACCTTCCTGCTCCTTGACAGCTTGATCAATGACATGATCCAATGCACGCTCTAGAAAGAAGGCGTAAGGTGCGAGGTAACTGATGGTGCCCTGGCTACGACTGACCAGTTTGGTGATCTCATCAAATGGCCGCAGAAGTCTGCATGCATCACGCATGAGCAGCATCTGGTGTGGTGAAAAAAAACAATCTCCCAGAACCTGTCCTGCCGCAGAGTTCGCACAGGTAGTTGTTAACTGCACGTTTCTGCTGGAGCAGCCTATCAAGCATATACAAGGTCGAGTTCCAGCGTGTCGAGCAGCCACAATATAGAAAGTATATTATTGTTATATAACATATAACACCCCTGCTTCAATCAGTTTTTTGGGGGGGCAACTGATATATCACACCAGTTGAAATTATTTGTACCAATAGCTTTTGTCACTCTGTGTAGCTGCGGCAACGCAGCGGATTGGCAAACAAATGCTGTACTACCCAAATGCACTATATAGAAAGTATATTATTGGTATATAACACCCCTGCCTCAATCAGTTTTTTGGGGGGCAACTGGTATATCACACCAGTTGAAATGATTTTTTTCAAAGGCGTTTGCCCCTCTGTATAGTTGCAGCATCGCAGGAGAAACGCACACAACTGCTGCACAATACAAATGCACTATAATATACTTTATATGTTACAGAGTATATTATAAGTATATCACACCCCTCAGTAAGTCACACCTATCGATAGCACACCTATACCAGTCCTTAAAAGGACTTTTGTGGCCCTATTAGCTAGCGTTTGGGCGTTTGGTGTCTGTTACAGTCTGTCCCTGCTCCACACAGCAACCTCTCTCTACACTGGCGAAAGACTGAATATAAAATAACAGCCAGATCGGGTTTATTTATGTCCATGTGCTGAAATGTCTCAATTGGCTGTCCTGTTACACCTGATGGATGTGTCATGTCATGACGAGTCAAAGTTCTTCACAATGTTAAAGAATATGTTGGCGGCGGACATCGCCATATGTTCGCCCGTACGCCAGGCGAACCACAAGGCCATCTCTAGTCATCAAGTCACTGTGCGAGATTTGGCGCCCTTTCTTTAATCAAGAAGGGTGCGACGGCCTCTTTACGAGCTAATGGATGAAGGTGAGTATGTACTATTTTTTCTTTTTTAACCCCGATTAACCCCTGAAAGGCCACAATTTAAATGTCAGATATTGCGATCAGAGATGAACACAGCATCTGAGGGGTTAAATGATGGGGGAAAGCACAATCGCCATTTACTGTCATTGCGCATGCTACATACAATGGAATGCAATTCTTTGTGAAATTCAGCAGAGCAGCCAAATTTAATTTTCTATAACTTCGCTCATCTCTACTGTTAGCAGATTTGTACCTGGCTGATCTGTTGCATGTGCACTTGGCAGCTAAAGGCATCTGTGTTGTGTATATATATATATATATATATATATATATATATATATATAGTCATGCCTGAAAAATCAAATGCGTTGTCATTGGAAAACTGTTTGCTAAAAGTGAATTGTAATAGTAAAAGTGAATAATTTTCCTAATGTAGATGATACCTAAACCACTGAAGTAACTATTACACCTTCCCTTCCCATCTGCAGCCCTTTTTCCCATGCTGCATCTACATTGTGGAAGCTATCAGATTGGATTCTAACATTTATATTTTCAAACACTCTTTGAGAGCACTAGGTTGAACGGATGCTTGTCAGATTTCCTAATCGCTTTACATTTGTATCACAGGGGCTAGTATTTTGCCATATGTCTAAAACTTGTATTCCAGCAGCTACTCATTCAAAATGAGCAGCATTACATTTTCTACTGTGCACCTGCACTAAAAGTCACATATAGTATCTAGACAGAACTTTTTGAAAATGACAGGCAGAGGAAGAGGCAGGTGCTCCAAGCCAGGGCCAAAGTGGAAAGTTGACACGTGGGTGCCTACAAGAGAGGAAGAGGAGGTGAGTTCAGAGGGAGAGACGGAGCAGCAGATCGGGAGGAGAAGGAGAAGAAGCAGGCAGAACTCGCAGTGCACAGCAGGCAAAATGCAGATTGCAAATGCCTCTGGAGCGAGTCGTCCACAATGCACAGACACATCTTGTGCTCCCAGGACGTCGGCACATGGCTTCGCAGTGTGTGCTTTTTTAATGTGTCAACTTCTGACAATAGTGTTGCCATCTGCAGACTGTGCTGTCAACGCATAAGTCGCGGTAAGCCCAACACTTACTTAGGAATGACCGCCTTAAAGGGAACCTGTCACCAGTTTTATGGTGTCCTAACTAAGGGTAACATACATAAGTGACTGATTCTCTTAGCAAAATGCTGGCTCACTTTCTTTAATTGTCCCAGTCAATCTGCCAACATCTTGTATTGAAAAGCTCCAGCTCATAATCATGAGTCCTGAATATTCATGAGCTCCTGACTATCCCCGCCTACCTGCTGCTGATTGACAGTTTTTTTTCTATATGAATCAGCAGCAGGTGGGCAGGGGAGTGGCTATAGCTCTGAATTAAAAAAACAAAGGACTTACTGACATCACGCTGGACTTAAATCAGCTCATTAGCATGCGGCATGTGGCATCTTTGTGTGTATATTATGAGGTAACTATCTGTCAGACCAGTAAGTTAATACATCTAAGGTACTTTTTAGTAGTTAATAATTGTATATAATTAGTTAGATTATAATAAAATATCCACATGACAGGTTCCCTTTAAGAAGGCACCTGGCCTCCCATCACCGAGCCCAATGGGAGCAACGCTATCAGAACTCACAAAGCCACATGTCCACGTCCTGCCTCTTCTCCTTCTCTCTCCTTCCATTTGTCCTTCACTCCACCTTCCACCATGCCGTCGTCGTGTTCATCTGGCACAAGGCAGGCTTCCGTGTGGACCAAATGTTCAAGTGTAAAAAATTGATGACGCCGGATAATCCTCTTGCCCAAAGTCTGACTGCTGGCTTGTCGGAACTGATAGCCTACCAACTACTGCCATATAAATTGGTGGACTCGGAGGCCTTTAGAAAATTTGTGGTCATTGGCACACCGCAATGAAAGGTCCCCGGAAGGAAATTTTACTCCCAGAAGGGCATCCCCGAACTATATGGCCACGTTCAGCGGTAAGTTAATATATCTATGGCACACAGTGTCGGTGCCAAGATACATCTGACCACAGACACGTGGTCTAGCAAACACGGGCAGGGAAGGTACATAATTTTTACTGCCCACTGGGTGAACCTTCTGACGGCAGTCACCCGTGTGGATTTAGTGTTACCACCACAGATTGCATGCAGGCCTGCCTCTTCTTCTCCTCCTTCTCCATTCTCCCTCTACTCCTCAGCTGAGTCCTCCTTTTCCACTGCTACTGCCTCTTCCGCTGCACCCCCCAAGCTCCCCAAAACCTATTTGATGTGCCAGGTGAGACGTTGCCATGCTGTGCTGTGGCTGTTGTGCCTCGAAGCCAAGAGCCACACCGGTCCTGCACTGCTTTAAGCTCTGCTGTCACAGGCCCATCAGTGGCTAACCCCGCTCAATTTAACAGTTGGTAAAGTGGTGTGTGACAACGTTGCCAATTAGCTGAGCGCGCTGAAACAGGGCAAAATGATGCCGTGCATGGCACACATCTTGAACTTAGTTGTTCAGTGATTCGTTTTCAAATAACCCGGGGTCCAGGATGTCTTGCGGCAGGCCAGGAAAATCTCTGGTCATTTTAGAAGATCTTACACGGCCATAACTTGCTTTGCTGGCATTCAGCGGCGACACCACTTGCCCGTCAGACGTCTGACTTGTGACTGCTTGACGCGCTGGAACTCCACCTTGTATATGCTTGATAGGCTGCTTCAATAGAAGCATGCCGTTAATGACTACCTCTACGAACTCTGCGGCAGGACATGTTCTGGGGAGCTTGGTTTCATTTCACTACGCCAGTGGCTGCTCATGCACGATGAAATTACCAAACTGGTCAGTAGCAGTCAGGGCGCCATCAGTGACATCGTACCTTAAGCCTTTTTTCTGGTGCGTGCATTGCGTCGTGTCATTGATCAAGCAATCAAGGAGCAGGAGATGGAAGATGAGGAAGTCGCAATGCTGAATGAATTCCCAAGGGGGCTACTCTACCTGAAACAAGTCAGCAGGAGTCTAAGGAGTCAGGCTGGGGGGAGGAGGAGGAGCAGGAGGAGGAGCAAGAAGAGCAGTCTATAACCCCTTAAGGACTTAGGACGTACCAGTACGCCATGTTTGCCGAGTCCTTAAGGACCCATGACGTACCGGAACGTCCTAACTTTAAAACTACATTGCGGCACAGTGGAGGTTAATCGGAACAGGATGTCCGCTAAAATAATTCAGCGGGCATCCTGTCACAACGCCGGGGGGTGGATTTGCGGCGGCGATCGGCAGTGCCATCGGGTCCCCATGCGGCTATAAGGGGGACCCGCTGGCATGGAAGGCAGCGCGATGCCTTTTTTAGGCATCAGCGCTGCCTTCCGGTGACGAGTCTGTGAGATCCAGCCTCGGAAGCTGTGTGAGTTATACACACAGTATTACTCATACAGCCAATGCATTCCAATACAGAAGAATTGGAATGCATTGTAAATGGGATTAGACCCTCAAAAGTTCAAGTTCCAAAGTGGGACAAAAAATAAAGTGAAAAAAAGTAGAAAAAAATAAAGTAAAGTAAAAATAAACAAAAACTTCATTTCCCCCCCAAAAAAGTAAAAAAAAAAAAAATAGGGGGGGAAGGGGAAAGTATACATATAGGTATCGCCGTGTCCGTATCGACCGGCTATATAAACATATCACATGACCTAACCCCTCAGATGAAAACCGTAAAAAATAAAAAATAAAAACTGGGCTAAATAAACAATTTTTTTGTCTCCTTACTTCACAAAAAGTACCAATCTAACCATCACCTCATCCCGTAAAAAATGAGCCCCTACCTGAGACAATCGCCCAAAGAAAAAAAAAATGGCTCTCAGAATATGGAGACTCTAAAACATGATTATTTTTTTGTTTCGAAAATGATATTATTGTGTAAAACTTACATAAATAAAGAATAAGTATACATATTAGGTATCGCCGCGTCCGTATCGACCGGGTCTATAAAAATATCACATGACCTAACCCTACAGCTGAACACCGTAAAAAATTATAAATAAAAACTGTGCTAAATAAACAATTTTTCTCGTTAAATCACAAAAAGTGTAATAGCAAGCGATCAAAAAGTCGCACGCCCCCCAAAATAGTACCAATAAAACCGTCATCTCATCCTGCAAAAATCATACCCTACCCAAGGTAATCGCCCAAAAACTGAAAAAATTATGGCTCTCAGACTATGGAAAGACTAAGGCTGAGTTCACACGAGCGTGACAGATTTGGTCCGGATGCGTTCAGGGTGCGTTCAGTTAAACTCGCACCATTTTGCAAGCAATTTCAGTCAGTTTTGGCTGCAATTGCGTTTAGTTGTTCAGTTTTTTCCGCGCGGGTGCAATGCGTTTTGATGCATTTTTCACGCGCGTGATAAAAAACTGAAGGTTTACAAACAACATCTCCTAGCAACCATCAGTGAAAAACGCATTGCATCCGCACTTGCTTGCAGATGCAATGCGTTATTAACGCAGCCCCATTCACTTCTATGGAGCCAGGGCTGCGTGAAAAACGCAGAATATAGAACATGCTGCGATTTTAAAGCATTGCAGAAGTGATGCATGAAAAAAAATGCTCATGTGCACAGCCCCATTGAAATGAATGGGTCAGGATTCAGTGCAGGTGCAATGCGTTCACCTACTGCATTGCACCCGCGCGGAAATCTCGCCCGTGTGAACGCAGCCTTAGACATGATTTTTTTGGCTTCAAAAATGAAATCATTGTGTAAAACTTACAAAAATAAAAAAAAGTATACATATTAGGTATCGCAGCGTCCTTGACAACCTGGTCTATAAAAATATCACATGATCTAACCTGTCAGACGAATGTTGTAAATAACAAAAAATAAAAACAGTGCCAAAACAGCTATCTCTTGTTAAATTGCCTCACAAAAAGTGTAATATAGAGTAACCAAAAATCATATGTACTCTAAACTAGTACCAACAATACTGCCACCCTATCCCATAGTTTCTAAAATGGGGTCACTTTTTTGGAGTTTCTACTCTAGGGGTGCATCAGGGCACCAGTCCAGCAAAACCTGCCTTCCAAAAACTGTATGGCATTCCTTTCCTTCTGCACCCTGCCGTGTGCCCGTACAGCAGTTTACGACCACATATGGGGTGTTTCTGTAAACTACAGAATCAGGGTAAATATTAAGTTTGGTTTGGCTGTTAACCCTTCCTTTGTAACTGGAAAAAAAAAATTAAAATGGAAAATCTGCCAAAAATTAGAAATTTTGAAATTGTATCTCTATTTTCCATTAATTCTTGTGGAACACCTAAAGGGTTAACAACGTTTGTAAAATCCGTTTTGAATACCTTGATGGGTGTAGTTTCTTAGATGGGGTCACTTTTATGGAGTTTCTACTCTAGGGGTGCATCAGGGGGGCTTCCATTAATTCTTGTGGAACACCTAAGGCTGAGTTCACACGAGCGTGACAGATTTGGTCCGGATGCGTTCAGGGTGCGTTCAGTTAAACTCGCACCATTTTGCAAGCAAGTTCAGTCAGTTTTGGCTGCAATTGCGTTTAGTTGTTCAGTTTTTTCCGCGCGGATGCAATGCGTTTTGATGCATTTTTCACGCGCGTGATAAAAAACTGAATGTTTACAAACAACATCTCCTAGCAACCATCAGTGAAAAACGCATTGCATCCGCACTTGCTTGCAGATGCAATGCGTTATTAACGCAGCCCCATTCACTTCTATGGAGCCAGGGCTGCGTTAAAAACGCAGAATATAGAACATGCTGCGATTTTAAAGCATTGCAGAAGTGATGCATGAAAAAAAATGCTCATGTGCACAGTCCCATTGAAATGAATGGGTCAGGATTCAGTGCAGGTGCAATGCGTTCACCTACTGCATTGCACCCGCGCGGAAATCTCGCCCGTGTGAACTCAGCCTAAAGGGTTAGCAAAGTTTTTAAATCCGTTTTGAATACCTTGAGGGGTGTAGTTTCTTAGATGGGGTCACTTTTATGGAGTTTCTACTCATGGGGTACATCAGGGGGGCTTCAAATGGGACATGGTGTCAAAAAAACAAGTCCAGCAAAACCTGCCTTTCAAAAGTCGTATGGCATTCCTTTCCTTCTGCGCCCTGCCGACTACATCGGGTTAACGGCCGATGTACACGCTCTGAGAAGCGAGGAACCCCTTGACTACTGGGTGTGCAAAATTGACCTGTGGCCAGAGCTGGCACAACTTGCCATGGAACTATTGGCTTGCCCCTCGTCGAGTGTCCTGTCTGAAAGGACGTTCAGCGCAGCAGTGGGGATCGTAACCGATAAGAGCACTAGCCTAGCTCACTATAGTGTGGACTACCGCACATTTTTAAAAATGATAGAGGCATACATCTCGGAGGAATTCAACACCTGTGAAGACCATGTGTAATTGATTTTCCTCATGCCAGCCCACATATATCCGCCACCATATAGAACAAAGAATGGTCCTTGCCTTATGTATATGAAGCGGCATAAAAGGTCTTTTATGTCAGGTGAATGCCTAATTTTTTGGGCCTGTACTGGCCGACAGTTACATATTTATCCTTTGACCACCTAATGTACCTCCAGCCACAGAATCCAAAGTTCTTTGCTTTCAGATGAATGCCTATTGGCTAATTTTTGGGGCCTGTACTGGCTGACAGTTACATTGTTATCCTGTAACTGGCTAAAGTACCTCCAGCAACAGAATTGAAAGTTCTTTCCTGTCAGGTGAATGCCTATTGCCTAATTACACTACGTGCAGAATTATTAGGCAAATGAGTATTTTGACCACATCATCCTCTTTATGCATGTTGTCTTACTCCAAGCTGTATAGGCTCGAAAGCCTACTACCAATTAAGCATATTAGGTGATGTGCATCTCTGTAATGAGAAGGGGTGTGGTCTAATGACATCAACACCCTATATCAGGTGTGCATAATTATTAGGCAACTTCCTTTCCTTTGGCAAAATGGGTCAAAAGAAGGACTTGACAGGCTCAGAAAAGTCAAAAATAGTGAGATATCTTGCAGAGGGATGCAGCACTCTTAAAATTGCAAAGCTTCTGAAGCGTAATCATCGAACAATCAAGCGTTTCATTCAAAATAGTCAACAGGGTCGCAAGAAGCGTGTGGAAAAACCAAGGCGCAAAATAACTGCCCATGAACTGAGAAAAGTCAAGCGTGCAGCTGCCAAGATGCCACTTGCCACCAGTTTGGCCATATTTCAGAGCTGCAACATCACTGGAGTGCCCAAAAGCACAAGGTGTGCAATACTCAGAGACATGGCCAAGGTAAGAAAGGCTGAAAGACGACCACCACTGAACAAGACACACAAGCTGAAACGTCAAGACTGGGCCAAGAAATATCTCAAGACTGATTTTTCTAAGGTTTTATGGACTGATGAAATGAGAGTGAGTCTTGATGGGCCAGATGGATGGGCCCGTGGCTGGATTGGTAAAGGGCAGAGAGCTCCAGTCCGACTCAGACGCCAGCAAGGTGGAGGTGGAGTACTGGTTTGGGCTGGTATCATCAAAGATGAGCTTGTGGGGCCTTTTTGGGTTGAGGATGGAGTCAAGCTCAACTCCCAGTCCTACTGCCAGTTTCTGGAAGACACCTTCTTCAAGCAGTGGTACAGGAAGAAGTCTGCAAGGTAAGAAAAACATGATTTTCATGCAGGACAATGCTCCATCACACGCGTCCAATACTCCACAGCGTGGCTGGCAAGAAAGGGTATAAAAGAAGAAAATCTAATGACATGGCCTCCTTGTTCACCTGATCTGAACCCCATTGAGAACCTGTGGTCCACCATCAAATGTGAGATTTACAAGGAGGGAAAACAGTACACCTCTCTGAGCAGTGTCTGGGAGGCTGTGGTTGCTGCTGCATGCAATGTTGATGGTGAACAGATCAAAACACTGACAGAATCCATGGATGGCAGGCTTTTGAGTGTCCTTGCAAAGAAAGGTGGCTATATTGGTCACTGATTTGTTTTTGAATGTCAGAAATGTATATTTCTGAATGTTGAGATGTTATATTGGTTTCACTGGTAAAAATAAATAATTGAAATGGGTATATATTTGTTTTTTGTTAAGTTGCCTAATAATTATGTACAGTAATAGTCACCTGCACACACAGATATCCCCCTAAAATAGCTAAAACTAAAAACAAACTAAAAACTACTTCCAAAAATATTCAGCTTTGATATTAATGAGTTTTTTGGGTTCATTGAGAACATGGTTGTTGTTCAATAATAAAATGAATCCTCAAAAATACAACTTGCCTAATAATTCTGCACTCCCTGTATTGGGGCCTATACTGGCTGACAGTTACATATTTATCCTGTGACCGCCTAATGTACCTCCAGCCACAGAATCCAAAGTTCTTTGCTGTCAGGTGAATGCCTATTGCCTAATTATTGTGGCCTGTACTGGCCGACAGTTACATTTTAATCATGTGACTGCCTAATGTACCTCCAGCCACAGATTTCAAAGTTCTTTGCTGTAAGGTAAATGCCTATTGCCTAATTTTTGGGGCCTGTACAGGCCGACAGTTACATATTTGTCCCGTGACTACCTAATGTATCTCCAGCCTCAGAATCCAAAGTTCTTTGCTGTCAGGTGAATGCCTATTGCCTAATTTTCAGGTCCTGCACTAGCCAACAGTTACCTATTTATCCTGTGACCGCCTAATGTACCTCCAGCCACAAAATCCAAAGTTCTTTGCTGTCACGTGAATGCCTATTGGCTAATTTTTGGGGCCTGTACGGGCCGACAGTTACATTTTTATCCTGTGACCGCCTAATGTACCTCCAGCCACAGAATCCAAAGTTCTTTGCTGTCAGATGAATGCCTATTGGCTAATTTTTGGGGCCTGTACGGGACAACAGTTACATTTTTATCCTGTGACCGCCTAATGTACCTTCAACCACAGAATCCAAAGTTCTTTGCTGTCAGGGGAATCCCTTTTGCCTAATTTTTGGGGTCTTTAATGGCTGACAGATACATTTTTGTTCTGTATCCGCCTAATGTATCTCCACTCACAGAATCCAAAGTTCTTTGCTGTCAGATGAATGCCTATTGGCTAATTTTTGGGGCCTGTACTGGCCGACAGTTACATTGTTATCATGTGACTACCTAATTTACATCCAGCTTCAGAATCCCAAGTTCTGTGCTGTCAGATCAATGCCTATTGGCTACATTTTGGGGCCTATACCGGCCGACAGTTATATTTTTATCCTGTGACCGGCTAATGTACCTCCAGCAACAGAATTGTAAGTTCTTTGCTGTCAGGTGAATGCCTATTGCCTAATTTTCGGGGCCTGTACTGGCCGACAGTTATAATCATGGCGTATGAACCGCATTCACCATAAGGACCTTCTAATGTCACAGGGTCATGTGACTGTGCCCCCCACCGCATACTGTGCCCCTCACCCCATACTGTGCCCCTTATAACCTGCGTTTTGCCCTCTTAACATGTCCTGTGCAGTGCCCCTAGTCATTCCCTGTACTGTGCCTTTTTATACCCTTTTAACCGGTCACTGTATGGCGGTGTTATCTGGTCACTGTACAGAGGTGTTATCCCGTCAATGTATGGAGGTGGTATCCAAAAACTGGATGGCCATAACTGTATCCCTTTTCCTGCTTATGCCATCCTTTTTTAGACCTGGCTTGAGTGGGAAAAATATGCAGATTGCGGTGCTAAGGACATTTGTGCCACAATCTGTGTCAGAAATACACCTAACTTAGACGTATTTCTATATAATAAAGGACCACCTAATTGTATTATTATTAGAGGGTAGGGATAATATCTTTATATTATATAGATTATAGCGTATTATACTGTGCCCTGTATTTCCCAGTAACAAATGATCCTTTCAAAACACAGTCCTCATCCCTGACCACCAAGAGCAGTTGGCGCTCTGTCAGTACATGGCAGTCTCCCCTCTCTGCCACGCTGCTTTGCTGTGTACTGGTGCTTATTCTGACACTAGGGCTGGGTTCACATCCTATTTTTGCCATCCATTTAATGCATACCAAAAATGTATGCATTAACAGATGCCTCAGACTGATGCTGTACAGTCGTGGCCAAAAGTTTTAAGAATTACATAAATATTGGACATTGGAAAAGTTGCTGCTTAAGTTTTTATAATAGCAATTTGCATATACTCCGGAATGTTATGAAGAGTGATCAGATGAATTGCATAGTCCTTCTTTGCCATGAAAATTAACTTAATCCCAAAAAAAACTTTCCACTGCATTTCATTGATGTCATTAAAGGACCTGCTGAGATAATTTCAGTAATCGCATTGTTAACTCAGGTGAGAATGTTGACGAGCACAAGGCTGGAGATCATTATGTCAGGCTGATTGGGTTAAAATGGCAGACTTGACCTGTTAAAAGGAGGGTGATGCTTGAAATCATTGTTCTTCCATTGTTAACCATGGTGACCTGCAAAGTAACACGTGCAGCCATCATTGCGTTGCATAAAATTGACTTAACAGGCAAGGATATTGTGGCTATTAAGATTGCACCTCAATCAACAATTTATAGGATCATCAAGAACTTCAAGGAAAGAGGTTCAATTCTTGTTAAGAAGGCTTCAGGGGGACCAAGAAAGTCCAGCAAGCGCCAGGATCGTCTCCTAAAGAGGATTCAACTGCAGGATCGGAGTGCCACCAGTGCAGAGCTTGCTCAGGAATGGCAGCAGGCAGGTGTGAGCGCATCTGCACGGACAGTGAGGCGAAGACTTTTGGAAGATGGCCTGGTGTCAAGAAGGGCAGCAAAGAAGCCACTTCTCTCCAAAAAAACACATCAGGGACAGATTGATCTTCTGCAGAAAATATGGTGAATGGACTGCTGAGGACTGGTGCAAAGTCATATTCTCCGATAAAGCCTCTTTCCGATTGTTTGGGGCATCAGGAAAAAGGCTTGTCCGGAGAAGAAAAGGTGATCGCTACCATCAGTCCTGTGTCATGCCAACAGTAAAGCATCCTGAGACCATTCATGTTGTGGGGTTGCTTCTCATCCAAGGGAGTGGACTCACTCACAATTTTGCCCCAAAACACAGCCATGAATAAAGAATGGTACCAAAACACCCTCCAACAGCAACTTCTTCCAACAATCCAACAACAGTTTGGTGAAGAACAATGCATTTTCCAGCACAATGGAGTACCGTGCCATGAGGCAAAAGTGATAAGTGGCTCGGGGACCAAAATGTTGACATTTTGGGTCCATGGCCTGGAAACTCCCCAGATCTTAATCCCAATGAGAACTTGTGGTCAATTCTCAAGAGGCGGGTGGACAAACAAAAACCCACTAATTCTGACAAACACCAAGAAGTGATTATGAAAGAATGGGTTATCATCAGTCAGGAATTGGCCCAGAAGTTGATTGAGAGCATGCCCAGTGGAATTGTAGAGGTCCTGAAAAAGAAGAGCCAACACTGCAAATACTGACTCTGCATAAATGTCATGCAATTGTCGATAAAAGCCTTTGAAATGTATGAAGTGCGTGTAATTATATTTCACTAAATCACAGAAAAAACTGAAACAAAGATCTAAAAAACAGTTTAGCAGCAAACTTTGTGAAGAAAAAATAAATAAATTGGTGCCAGTCTCGAAACTCTGGTGGGGTCCCATCCTAACACATGTGAACCCCTAGTAATAGGACCATCAAATGGGATTCAGGGAGTGTGAGTGGTTGGGGTCCACTAGGTCCCCAAGTCAGACCCAGAGAACATACTTCTTGTACCCAACCTTGTCTGCACTATCTGCAACTGCTACTGCATCCATGCCTGGTTATGCTTCTAGATAGTCTAAGTAACTTAGAGCTCTTTGTTTCTTTGAATTTCTGTGCCTACAAACAGGGGCTTAGCATAGGGGGTGCAGAGGTAGCAGTTGCTATCGGGCACAGGAGCCTGAGAGGACCCAAAACACAGGTATTAAGAAAAGTGCATGCTGTTCAAGTTACACCTATGGCTGGATGGAAGGTGTTAGCTGAAGAATTTGAGATGGGGGGGGTGCCATTTAAATTTTTGCCTCAGGTAGCACGAAGGCTATGTGCTTCCATTCCCCTGGCGACAAAGCACTGGGGGAAGGGGAACCCAGGCTGAACTTGTGGGAAAGATAAAGACAGTGTTAATGACACGTCCCTCCTGTTGTCACAAGTAATGACTGTTGTCAGATCTACTTCCATAATGGGTGGACAGTAGTGATGAGCGTGAGGTGCCATATTCGATTTTGCAATATTTTGCGAATATTCAATTGAATATTCTTCTTATATTAGTCAAAATCGAATATTAGTCATTATTCTATTTATCGCAAATAATATGTGATTTAATTATTCGCATATTGCGATTTTCTTTTAACTTTATAAGGCAACTTTCCTATTGGTTGGCTATGGCTAGGGCTAATATGTGTATTTTACGAATATTCGCTATATTGCTAGAACTTCGTTTTTTAGAATATTCTTATTATTCTAAAAAACAAAGTTATAGCAATATAGTGAATATTCGTAAAATACACATATAGACTGTAATTTAGCTAATATAGTGCTATAATCTTTTTTTATAGTCTCATTCTTTTTGCCTCTTCTGAACTTCTGAACTGAAAAATGTACACTATAAAAAAAATACTATAGCACTATATTAGCTGAATTACAGTCTATATCTGTATTTTACGAATATTCACTTTATTGCTATAACTTTGTTTTTTAGAATATTACGAATAGTCTAAAAAACAAAGTTTTTGCAATATAGCGAATATTCTTAAAATACACATATTAGCCATAGCCATAGCCAACCAATAGGAAAGTTGTGTAATTGTCGATTTATTGCATGACATAAACTATCTTACATAAAGAGGAAAATTATAAATCAGTAATGAGAATCGTTACCGATTTATAATTTTCCTCTTTATGTACGATAGTTTATGTTATGCAATAAATCGTCAATTAAATATGCGAGTGAATCGGGTTGCATAAGGGCTGTATGCTATTGGGTTGGCTTGGTCGAATAGACGAAGATAGAGAATATAGCGCTATACTTGACAATTCTACCAAGCCAACCCATTAGTGATAGTAGTAATTTTTACTACTTTGTGATAGTAAATTACTAGCTTGAATTTAGTGATATTAAAATAAATTACTAACATGACTAAGATGGGAAAAAAACAAATATTCGTTATAACGAATATATCTTAATATATTCTAAATATTCGCGGTTTACGAAGTTGTAACATTCTTACAAATATTTTGGCCCATCCTGCGTGTTCCCCTGATCTAAATCCATTTGAGAACTTTTGGGAATGGATGGCAAGGTAGGTTTACAAAAATGGACAAGAGTTCCAGACAGTAGATGGCCTTTGTGGGTCCGTCTTCACCACTTGGAGAAATGTTCCCACTCACCTCATGGAAACGCTTGCATCAAGCATGCCAAAACTATTTTTTTAAGTGATAAAAAATAACTGCGGAGCTACTCATTACTGAGTTCATGTTTGGAAGTTGGATTTCTGTTTTGGGGGGGGGTTAGTTTTTTTTTGGAGGTGTGGTCCTAAACTTTTGATCAGCTGAAAAACAACCTGTTTCAGTTTGTTCGTTTTCATTAAATTGAATGCTCAAAAAATGTTTTGTCTCACTCCCATTTCTTCTTGTTGCATGTTGAAGCTCTACTTGGAACCTTGTTAAGATCCAGCCATGCTAAATATGATTTTTTACCATTTTTCAAGTGGTCTTAAACTTTTGATCAGGACTGTATAAGTAATACATGTCTATAGCTCACTATACTTATAAGAACTCATTACCAACATTTACTGTGAGCTATAAAATGATGATAATTACCAAAAAAATTATCTAATCAAGTACCGCTAGTCTCAAAAATACACATCCATTTTCTTTACGGATGCAGGAAAAAGGTCACTTATTTCTGGACGGTTGGCAACCCTGATCTGAAGTTGGCTTCGGTACTGCGGTACCAGCCGCTACCAAAGCGGACTTTGGATTCCTGTTTTAAAATGGTTTTAAAGTTTAAAAATCAAACTCTCGTGAGACTTCACTGATAACTGTTAGATGAATCTCCATACAGCATAAAAAAAAAAAGTTTTGAGTGAATCAACTTCGGATCTTGAATCCAAAGGTCGATTCGTTCATCCCTAGTTGTAGGCATCCAGTGTCACACAGTGGCATATAGAAGTTTTTCCTGTTGGACTGTTGACAGAAAGAAGCATTGAAATATGCTACATCAGACATTTTGCAACTGCTTACAGACGTTATCATTACTCTGTCCCAAATGGAGCTCATAATCTAAGTTCCTTATCGGTATGTCTTTGGAGTTTTAGACGAAACCAAAGTACCCCTGAGGAAACCCACACAAACACGAGAAGAACATATGCCGGAAGCCCAGAAGAGTGGGAGCAGAAAACAGGAGTGATAGTGGCTCTAGCTGAAATAATTATTCACAGTGGCCATCAGAGCTCCCTAGACGAGCTACCCTGCAGACGACATACCCTGCAGAATCTAAGGCTGGTAATATGTTTTTTTGCAAATTTGACTGTAATTGCCAACTGAGGGGTACAGGATTAAGATATGGTGGCCAAGACTTTGTTCCAGTGTGAAAGATGTTTTAACAATGTTTCTATCACTGCAGTAAAGTCTCTATTATCCTTAGGGCTTGTTCACATGAACGTATGGGTTCCGTTACGTGCATTGGGGCCGCAATTTGCTGTCCGCAATGCACAGAGAACATTTGTGAGGCCTCCAGGAGGGATCCGCATCCCTTTATTTCACAAAACAAGCTAGGACATGTTCGATCCTTGTGTGGAACGGAAGTACGGAAACTCACAGAAGCGCTCCGCAGTGCTTCCGTGGTTTTCTGTTCCGTAGAAGCACTCCGCAGTGCTTCCGTGGTTTTCTGTTCCGTGCTTTCGTTCCGCACTGCTCTGCATCTCCGGATTTGCGGACCCATTCAAGTTAATGGGTCCGCATCCGTGATGCGGAATGCACACAAAACGATGTCCGTTTATTGCAAATACGCATATGTGGTCTGCAATACGGCAACGGAACCCATACGTTCATGTGAACAAGCCCTTAAACAGCTAATACCTGACTGACTGACTCCAGTGCTCTACATTGCAGATTCTAGACCTTCTGGTTCGCTTTCTTTCTGGAGTACTGTGAGGTAGAGATGGTTTTATCTCTGTAATTTTCTCAGAGATAGTGATTCTCTGGCATAAAAGTCTAGTTCTTGGAGAAATGAGCACATGGAGCTTCCTCTCACTTTCTCCACTAGATAACTGAGCCAGGGGTGGAACTAAGTCTAACACCTAACTTCCTACAGGGGCAAAGTCAGGATAATTAACCCTAACTGATCCATACAGAGATATTGTTGTACATTACAAGTATTTACATATTAATAACATTACATAACAAGAACAGTTTGCAAGTATCCTATTCTGGAGTACTGCACATACAAACTCTATGCAGATGTTGTCCTTGGTCAGATTAAAACCTAGGACCCCAGCTCTACAAGGCACCAGTGCTAACCACTGAGCCACTATGTGTGATCTTGAATGAAAATAAAATGTCGAATTGAGACATTCTGAAAAGTAAGAGTTTTACAGGAAGTGTCAGGAGCTTGGAGACTGGTGAATGACCTCAGATTCTTTCATCATTGCTGATACTGTATTTAGTTGTCAGAACTTGCTTTGTATCTTATAATAACCTCTAACAAAGAGAGAGATAGACGTAATTGAGCCATTTGTGTCCTGTTTACGTGGCAAAATATATTACCCACCAATTACTGTCAAACATGACAGTAGATTGAAAGAAATGAGAGTTAAATTCATGCTTCAAATATAATGAGGATATAATACATCTTTCAAAATGTTCTGCTTGTGTAAAAGTGCAAGTTTTATTCTGAACTCCATCCTATTAACCTACGTATTCCAAAACACTTCTACTTACCAATATATAATTAGATTCTTCTACTGAGCCCTGTTACCCCTCTTGTCTGTGAAGGCTACCAAGAACGTGAGTAATAAATCTTGAATGGTTTACAAGTCCAGAAATGTAATGATGTTAACAACACCATTGAAAGTGTACATCGTATCAATGTATTATTTATTTTTCTTGTCTATAAAATGTACATCACCTAAGAATAGATGAGACTGTCAGAAAAATGTAATACAATTGTATAAAGAGCAATGCATAGGGACACATTTATTAAGAAAATTCCCGTCCAAATAACGGCACATAGCTGGCTGTTGTTCCGTTGAAGTTATGAAGAGACACAGGCCTCTCCATAACGTCGGCGCATCCAGTTATAAATGTATGACAGCTTATCACCATGTGCAGTGCACCAATATTAAAGTAGTGGCCCAATGACAGGGTGGGGAGGGTGAAAGCAGCAGCAGTGACAGTAGTGGCTGCAGCAGCATTAAGGCTGTGTATCTAATCACTGGTTATTTTTCAGTTTTTCTGATCCATCAGAAGAACAGAAAAGTAAAAGAAAAAAACAATCCTGTATATTGAGCATCTGTGAGGCCTCTTTCCCGTGGTCAGTATTTGGTCAGTATTTTTCATCAGTATTTGTCAGCCAAAACCAGGAGTGGAACATAAAGAGATAACATAATGGAAATATTTGCATTTCTTCTGTGTTTTGAACCCACTACTTGTTTTGGCTTTCAAATACTGATGAAACACTGAATACTGAATACTGACCATGTGAAAGAGACCTTACGGATGCTCAAAATACAGATTTTTTATTTTTTTTCCTGGTCTTTTGACTGAACAGAAGAATGAAAAAATGACGCTCATGCAAACATGGCCTAACATAGACAACAGTGACTCAATGACTGAGTGGGGAGGGGGGGGGGGGGCGGCAGCAGTAATATACAGCACAAGATGATGGCAGATCACAGTAGCAGCAGTGTGATAGCAAGGCCCAGTGGCATGCATATCTTTGTAAATGTTTAACATGTATATATCAGTAGGCCAGGAAGCCCATTTGTACAAATGGCAGTAGAGGCAGCAGGTGGGTGCCATCAGGTTGTGCATAAAATTCCTGGGCATTTATGTCCTCCTTCTCATCCTCTTCCTATGCTAGTTCATCTTCCTCAGAGATCAAGTGCCAATGAGATGTAGGCGCCACGTCTTTTTGTCCCCTCGCCAATCTGATTTTTCAGCATCTCCAGGATGTGAAGGAGTGGAATGACATCATTAATCCCCTAGTTCTGCCAACTGACAAATAAATTGGCCTCCTCAAAATACCTGAGCAAACACATGAGCTGCCATTTGCTTACGTGTAAATTGCACCAGGGAGTAAACCTGTCCTTATGCTGCATTAGGAAACCGTTGACAGCCTTCCTCTGTTCATGCAGGCAGTCTAACATATGGAGCGTGGAGTTCAGACGGGTGGAAACATTGCATATTATGCAATGTTAGGGATAAGGATTTTGCCTTTGCAGTCAAAGTCAGCGTGTTTGGGGGCAGAGCTTGGCATTGGAGCAGCGCACACACGCAAGTGTGAGCTCTGCTCGGTACTTGAGTAATACAGGCTTTACTAGCTTTTATTATACTAGCAATATGAGTAAAACGATCAAGGACCGCTACAAGAACACTTAGAGACCACTTAAACAAGGACATGTCCTGGGAGACATAGATACATTTATGAAAAAAGCCGACCGGCCCACGGTGAGACAAATCAACAAGATGGTGCTGGGAGAAGAAGCTCCCGTGGACTTCTCAGCAGACTCTGAGGCAGAGAGGGACAGCGAAGCTGAAAACCAACATAGGCAAGAACAACTCCCAGTCTCTAGGACATTCATGTAAGAACTTCAGGTGGAAACCCTGAGCCCTATAAAGAGAGACCTGCAGGACATTAAAGTGGACTTGAGACAAGTAACGGAGATTGTAGAAAATGTGGAAAACAACCAGGGGGACATAGTGGAGTTCACACATCTTAAACAATGCCCAAACACATATTAACCTTTTATATAATATGGTTGAGTACCAAGACAACTGCGGCAGATATAATAAACAATAAGGGTCTCCCTGAAATGACTACCGCCGAGGCCTTAATGGACTTGGTGTCTGAACTTTTCACTTTAATACTGGGCCCAGACTCCACGATAGATCTCTCAATGGATATGGCTCACAGGGCGTTACGCCCCCCACCGAGACCAAACAAACCGCCTACAACGCCCTCGCTCACTTTTGCAGGCGCTAACATCTCCCTGTTCCAAGACCTCTCTCCTCTGACCTTACAAAAAGGAGGGCTCTAAAACCCCTGCTCAATGTCATGAAATAAAGAAATATAACATACCGCTGGTTACACCCATTCGGTGTTCTTATCAATGCTTCTGGTCGTAAAATGACCATCCGATCCCCGGCTGATCTACAAGCAGTATACCAGACCCTGGTTATAGAACCATTGGAGATCCAGGACTGGAATGCGGCCCAGAATTTGACCGACCTCTTGCCACTACCCTTCATCGCTCGCTGGACACTATCTCATCCTCCAAGACAACAGCATATAAGATAAGATGCCTTTATTGTCACTGTACAATACAATGTAATACAATGAAATGTTGTTTGGAGCAATCCTAGATGCCATGGACAGGGGAACAAGAACTGACATTTAAACTAAAGCATTGCACTAGAAAAAAACAAAACAATGCACTAGAAGGCATTACTATTCACAGTTCACAGCATATATATATAGCAAGAGCAAAGTAGGAAGTGCTTGTGAGTATATATACACTGATTCAGACACCACTGCAGACAAGAGGTCATCATGGGGTCATGAATGCAGCAGTCACTTTCAGTCTGTGGCAGTTTCTATCCTAGGAAGGGGCAATAATCTCTGAGCATTTAGCAGACTGATTGTTTTGGGGTAAAAGCTGTTCTTCAGCCTAGTGGTGCGGGCATGTAGGGCTCTAAGACTGTAAAAGCTGACCCACTGGAGGCTCCCAGTGGACACTGCTGAATGAGTATCTTACACTTGATTTGATATAAACTCATATCGCTGTCTATTGAGTACTTTGATAATGGTGAAATGTTTAAGGCTATTATAGGCATCCTCCTAAGGAGGCCACTTACGTATCTGATTTTCAAATGTTGCATAATTTACCGACCTGTATCCCTCCATACAATCCCATGATTGGTCACACCGACCCCCTTTCCACTGGTTATAAGTCTAACTTATCACCCCTTGCCTGTGGAACACTTTGTCAAATATGCCATTAATGCCAGTAACCTTATTAAAAGTTGTTGTTGCACTAATATTAGAATCTACAAATACGATTAGCCTTGTTGTAATGCAAAGGTTATTATTGACTACTTTTCCGTTTATTTTTCTTTTCTTTTTGTTATGTTTCACACTATGTTAGAACCACAATGTGACTACATCTAAACCTGACCGGAATACTCAATTTAATACTATAAACACAAAAACAAATGAGTACTATCAAGTTTATAAAAAATTAGCTTTTTATTAAACACAATTTAAAAAGATTATATCATAATTACAGGAGGGATGCAAATATATAGCGTCATATCTCATCTTCTGTACTTAATTCATATTCATAAAATAGTTCATTAGTACCAAATATATATATATATATATATATATATATATATATATACATATATACAGTACAGACCAAAAGTTTGGACACACCTTCTCATTCAAAGAGTTTTCTTTATTTTCATGACTATGAAAATTGTAGATTCACACTGAAAGCATCAAAACTATGAATTAACACATGTGGAATTATATACATAAAAAAGTGTGAAACAACTGAAAATGTCATATTCTAGGTTCTTTAAAGTAGCCACCTTTTGCTTTGATTACTGCTTTGCACACTCTTGGCATTCTCTTGATGAGCTTCAAGAGGTAGTCACCTGAAATGGTTTTCACTTCACAGGTGTGCCCTGTCAGGTTTAATAAGTGGGATTTCTTGCCTTATAAATGGGGTTGGGACCATCAGTTGCTTTGTGGAGAAGTCAGGTGGATACACAGCTGATAGTCCTACTAAATAGACTGTTAGAATTTGTATTATGGCAAGAAGAAAGCAGCTAAGTAAAGAAAAACGAGTGGCCATCATTACTTTAAGAAATCAAGGTCAGTCAGTCCGAAAAATTGGGAAAACTTTGAAAGTGTCCCCAAGTGCAGTCACAAAAACCATCAAGCGCTACAAAGAAACTGGCTCACATGCGTACCGCCCCAGGAAAGGAAGACCAAGAGTCACCTCTGCTGCGGAGGATAAGTTCATCCGAGTCACCAGCCTCAGAAATCGCAGGTTAACCACAGCTCAGATTAGAGACCAGGTCAATGCCACACAGAGTTCTAGCAGCAGACACATCTCTAGAACAACTGTTAAGAGGAGACTGTGTGAATCAGGCCTTCATGGTAGAATATCTGCTGGGAAACCACTGCTAAGGACAGGCAACAAGCCGAAGAGACTTGTTTGGGCTAAAGAACACAAGGAATGGACATTAGACCAGTGGAAATCTGTGCTTGGTCTGATGAGTCCAAATTTGAGATCTTTGGTTCCAACCACCGTGTCTTTGTGCAACACAGAAAAGGTGAACGGATGGACTCTACATGCCTGGTTACCACGTGAAGCATGGAGGAGGAGGTGTGATGGTGTGGGGGTGCTTTGCTGGTGACACTGTTGGGGATTTATTCAAAATTGAAGGCATACTGAACCAGCATGGCTACCACAGCATCTTGCAGCAGCATGCTATTCCATCTGGTTTGCGATTAGTTGGAGCATCATTTATTTTTCAACAGGACAATAACCCCAAACACACCTCCAGCCTGTGTAAGGGCTATTTGACCATGAAGGAGCGTGATGGGGTGCTGTGCCAGATGACCTAGCCTCCAGTCACCGGAGCTGAACCCAATTGAGATGGTTTGGGGTGAGCTGGACCGCAGAGTGAAGGCAAAAGGGCCAACAAGTGCTAAGCATCTCTGGGAACTCCTTCAAGACTGTTAGAAGACCATTTCAGGTGACTACCTCTTGAAGCTCATCAAGAGAATGCCAAGAGTGTGCAAAGCAGTAATCAAAGCAGAAGGTGGCTACTTTGAAGAACCTAGAATATGACATATTTTCAGTTGTTTCACACTTTTTTGTTATGTATATAATTCCACATGTGTTAATTCATAGTTTTGATACCTTCAGTGTGAATCTACAATTTTCATGAAAATAAAGAAAACTCTTTGAATGAGAAGGCGTGTCCAAACTTTTGGTCTGTACTGTATAAATATAACTATATTGTTAATCCTGGTGACAGAATCCCTTTAATGTTGGGCAGTGTGGGTGAAAATTACATAATGTGAGGCAGTGTGGGGGGCAAATTACTTAATGTGGGGCAGTGTGGGGGGCAAATTACATAACGTGAGGCAGTGTGGGGGGCAAATTACTTAATCTGAGGCAGTGTGAGGGGCAAATTACATAATGTGAGGCAGCGTGTGGGTCAAATTACTTAATGTGGGGCAGTGTGGGGAGCAAATTACTTAATGTGAGGCAGTGTGGAGGAATATTACTTAATGTGGGGCAGTGTGTGGGGCAAATTATTTAATGTGGGGCAGTGTGGGGAGCAAATTACTTAATGTGAGGCAGTGTGGGGGCATATTACTTAATGTGGGGCAGTGTAGGGGGCAGTATTACTAATTAGGGCATTCTAGAAGGGAATTACTATTGGTAGGACTAAGAGGAGCACTTTTACTATGAGGGCACTATTATTTCTTCAGGATAGTATTTGTGGTATTGGGGCCGAGGCACAGCAAGCAGAAGGATAACACTTTGGGGACTCCGGGTTGGGGGGTGATGATAGAAAAGTGAGGACACTAATATGTCTGTGTGTCACACTCTGCAGAGATGAGGTGGCTGAGAGAAGTGTCTGGACCGAATGGATAAGATGATGACAGAGAAGATCTACATTGGAGGAGACGTCACTATTTTTATTACTTGGTCGAAAGGCTGATTGGGGGTTAGGGGGGATTGTAACGGGACTGCCGTAGAATATCTAAAATTAGCTGGTCAAGTAAAATGTTGCATGCCACAATCATTAAATAGGTGGCCGACAAAAAAGGGCGGGTCAAAGGGTGTGGTCAATAGGCAAAGTCAAGGGGGCAGCAAAATTTGCTTTTGCTTAGGGTGGCAAAAATCCTTGCACCAGCCCTGAATAAGCATTCATCTGACAGCAAAGAACTTTTGATTCTGTGGCTGGAGGTACATTAGGCATTCACAGGATAAATATGTAACTGTTGGCTAGTACAGGCGGCCCCAAAAATTCGCCAATAGACATTCAACTGACAAGAAAGAACTTTGGATTATGTGGCTGGATGTACATTAGGCGGTCACAGGATAAATATGTAACTGTTGACCAGTACAGGACCCAAAAATTAGGCAATAGGTTGACAGCAAAGAACTTTGGATTCTGTGGCTGGAGGTACATTAGCCAGTCACAGGATAAAAATGTAACTGTCGGCCAGTACAGGCCCCAATAATTAGGCATTCAACGTACATAAAAGGCCTTTTATGCCGCTGTCTTCACCTAACACAGGGACCATGATTTGTTCTGGGTGGCAGTACAGCATGGCAATGTCTCACCCGACACGTCAAATAGGTTCTGGGGAGCTTGGGGGGGGGGGGGGGAGCAGCAAAAGAGAAGGTAGCAGTGGAAAAGGAGGAGTCAGCTGAGGAGGAGAAGGAGGATGGAGTAGTAGTAGGAGAAGAGGCAGGCCTGCATGCAATCCGTGGCGGTAACACCAAATCTACACAGGTGCCATGGTTTGCATGCTTGACAGCCGTCAGAAGATTCACCCAGTGGGCAGTAAAAGTTATGTACCTTCTCTGCCCGTGTTTGCTAGACGACGTGTCTGTGGTCAGATGCATCTTGGCACCGACACTGTGTGCCAGAGATACATTAACTTGCCGCTGAACCTGGCCATATAGCTCTGGGATGCCATTCTGGGAGAAATGTTTCCTTCTGGGGACCTTCCATTGCGGTGTTCCAATGGCCACAAATTTTCTAAAGGCCTCCGAGTCCACCAGTTTATATAGCAGTAGTTGACGGGCTAGCAGTTCTTTTTTTTTTTTTTTTAACGTTTTATTGAGTAATAAAACAGTAGTACAAGTAGTTACACATCAATCAGCAGCATACAGAGTATACAATATTACAGTACTTGGCTACCGTTATACCAACTAAATCAAACATAGTAGATGTCCTATATGGTCAAATAAAGTTAGCATGGATATTTGTGCCTCATTTCTTGCCATAGTAAGTAAACCGGAAGAGTATCAGGTAGCAGTATTAAAGTGCCTATAGGTCTCCCATGGTTTCCATAGGGCAGAAAAGCTGCCATGGGAACGGTTCTCCCAAGCAGCTAGGTCCTCAAATCTATAGATGGCATCCACCTTATTGATCCAATGATCTAATGAGGGGAGATCAGGCGACAGCCAATGTCTAGGGATTAGGAGGCGAGCTGCGGATATCAGTTTTTTGAACAGTAATGTAACAGTAATGTGTGTGGAGGAAGGAGGGAGGCCTAATAGGGCCAGCTGGGGTGAGGCCGGGATTTTAGACTTGCAGATGGTATTACATTGATTGAAAATCTCAGACCACCATTTAAGCAGAGGTGGGCAAGACCACCAAATGTGGAAGAATTTGCCACCCCCCTCTCCACACCTCCAGCATGCGTCAGAACCGTTATCATTATATCTGCAGGTAATATCGGGTGTTTTATACCACCTGGAGAGTATTTTATAGCCGTTTTCTTGTATTCTGACACATCTGGAGGATTTATGAGGTTCTTTAAAAAGTTTCAGTAGGTCAGTTGTGGAGAACGAAATCCCCAAATCCTTCTCCCAGGCGCCAATGAAGGCTAATTTAGGAGGGCAGATAGGAGTGCTTAGTCTTCTATAGAGCTGGGAAATGATTTTCCTTGGGAAAGGGTTCTGAGTAATAAGGCTTTCAAACCAGGTCAGGGGCCTCAAAAGGGCTTGATAGGGGATAGATTTCGTTAGACTAGAGTGTATAAAGGAGTATAGGGAGGGGAACGACTTGATCTCGGGAAAAATAGAAGCTAGATGTTCTTTGTGGAGTATTTTGCCATCCTCCTCAAAGAGGGAGATAACCCCAATTTCAGAATTCCTGACAGATATTGGAAGGCTTTGTCTTAACTCTGGTGAGGCTAGATTAATCAGATCTGTCACCTTGATAAGTGGGGAGGGTAGAGGAATACCGTTGGCTGAATTTTGAAATTTGTCCCAGGCCTCTAAGGTAGCTTGCACAACTGGGCTACCATTCTTGCGGTTAATTCGTTCTGTTGGAGAAAGAATTAGAAGAGTCCTAAATGAGGTGTTATTAAGGGCAGATTCCATACTAGTCCAGGATTTGTGGGGGGGTTCTCTGAACCAGTCTAATACCCTAGCCAGCAGGATAGCGGTGTTGTAGAGCTGAGGGTTCGGGAGGTTAATGCCTCCAAAGGTTTTCGGGCTTTGTAGGATGGGGAGTCTTATGCGGGCTTTCTTACGACTCCATATAAAAGATCTAATCTCTTTATTAAGGGATTGGAAGAAGGAATCTGGAATAGGGAGCGGTAGGACCTGTTGCAGGTAGGTCAGTTTAGGGAGGATCAGTGAAGTGAATAAATTCTTTCGACCGAACCAGGAGAATGTTTGAAGGTGAAGATTGTTTAGTTGGGTTTGCATATTTTGTAAAAGAGGAATGTAATTAAGTTGGAACAATTTGGTGAGGTCGACTCCAATCTTAACTCCCAAATACGTTATGTAGGGGGTGTCCCAATTGAATGGAGACTGTGCTGCAAGGGCTTTTTTGGTTTCAGCACTCAGACCCAGACTTAATATATGGGATTTCTTCATATTGATCTTGAGGTTGGACAATGGGCTAATCTTTTCAAGTGTATCATATATTAAAGGTAGGGATACCTTAGGGTTGGATGTAAGGATTAGAAGGTCATCAGCAAATGCTGCAACTTTGTGTTCATGGGTACCTTTAATTTTATCATTTTGGCGGAAAGACTGAAGGAGAGGTTCCATAGTTAAAACAAAAACTAAGGGGGAGAGTGGGCACCCCTGGCGTGTACCATTTCTTATGGGGAAGGGGGGGAGGAGGTTTCATTCACCAGCACCGATGCCGAGGCATTAGTATACATGGAAAAAACTGCCTCAATGGGGGGCGGAGCTTGCGCCGGTCTGAGATGGCCGCTTGAATCCGGGCTCCGTCTGACTGACGGTCTTTAGCACCAGCTATCTTTTGCCCTTCACCCGAAAATGGTGAAAATAGGTAACCCCAAGGCAGGGGAACACCCCAGCTCTAACAAGAGTCATGTCCAAGGAGGCGATATGGACAGATTTGTCAAGAAGGCGGCTGCAGCTTTCGTCGCTCGTGACTCCAAGATGGCGCCGACTCAGCATCAGAAAGTGGGCCTGCAGGATAGATCGGATGAGGAGAGCGAAACTGAGGAGCTACAGGGCAGGGGGGCCCTTCCGATTACAAGGAACTATCTAAAGAGCACTCTGAATAAAGCCTTGGAGCCCCTGCTCAGCGAATTTGCCGCACTGCGCCAAGACATGAGGCAGGTGGGTGAACAAGTTGAGACGCTCGAGAACAACCAGGCCCTGATGCTGGATCACCAGAGGGCTACAACAAGCTCGTTCCGTAGATGTGGCACTTACCTGAACGAGATGCAGAACGCCTTAGAAGACCAGGAGAACAGGGGACGCCGGAACAACCTGCGGATAAGAGGTATCCCTGAATCCGTTCTCCCTGGTGATGTTCCTGCTACCATCACCTCCCTCTGTGCCTCCCTCCTAGGCCCTGACTTCGCTCCAGAGATCATAATTGAGAGGGCTCACAGGGCCTTACGGCCTAAACCTAAAATAGATGAGCCCCCAAGAGATATCATCTGCAAGTTCTTGAACTTTCAGGTTAAATCTGCGGTGCAGGAGGCGGCCAGAAACAGGTCCGAAATAGTGTTTGAAGGCGCATTAGTTTCGATTTACCAGGATCTGGCCCCTTCCACCTTAAAGAAGCACAAGCATCTTAAGCCTCTGACGGAGTGGTTGCAAGCTAATAGGATCCTATTAGGGATGAGCGAACTCGAACTGTATAGTTCGGGTTCGTACCGAATTTTGGGGTGTCCGTGACACGGACCCGAACCCGGACATTTTCGTAAAAGTCCGGGTTCGGGTTCGGTGTTCGTCGCTTTCTTCGCGCTTTTGTGACGCTTTCTTGGCCCTTTTTGAAAGGCTGCAAAGCAGCCAATCAACAAGCGTCATACTACTTGCCCCAAGAGGCCATCACAGCCATGCCTACTATTGGCATGGCTGTGATTGGCCAGAGCACCATGTGACCCAGCCTCTATTTAAGCTGGAGTCACATAGCGCCGCCCGTCACTCTGCTCTGATTAGCGTAGGGAGAGGTTGCGGCTGCGACAGTAGGGCGAGATTAGGCAGATTAACTCCTCCAAAGGACTTGATTAACTGATCGATCTGCAGCTGTGGATCATTGAGCTGCTGATCCTCAATTGCTCACTGTTTTTAGGCTGCCCAGACCGTTTGTCAGTCACATTTTTCTGGGGTGATCGGCGGCCATTTTGTGTCTTGTGGTGCGCCAGCACAAGCTGCGACCAAGTGCATTTAACCCTCAATGGTGTGGTTGTTTTTTGGCTAAAGCCTACATCAGGGTGAAGCTGTCACACCAAGTGCATTTAACCAGCAATAGTCTGTTTATTTTTTGGCCATATACTACATCAGGGGCAAGCTGCGCCCGTCACCAAGTGCATTTAACCCTCAATGGTGTGGTTGTTTTTTGGCTAAAGCCTACATCAGGGTGAAGCTGTCACACCAAGTGCATTTAACCAGCAATAGTCTGTTTATTTTTTGGCCATATACTACATCAGGGGCAAGCTGCGCCCGTCACCAAGTGCATTTAACCCTCAGTAGTGTGGTTGGTCAAGCTATCACACCAAGTGCATTTAACCAGCAATAGTCTGTTCATTTTTTGGCCATATACTAAATCAGGGGCAAGCTGCGCCCGTCACCAAGTGCATTTAACCAGCAATAGTCTGTTCATTTTTTGGCCATATACTACATCAGGGGCAAGCTGCGCCCATCACCAAGTGCATTTAACCAGCAATAGTGTGGTTATTTTTTGGCCATATCCCAGTCTAATTCTGTCACTAAATCCATACCGGTCACCCAGCGCCTAAATACTAGGCCTCAAATTTATATCCCGCTAAATCTCTCGTTACCGCTGTCCTGTTGTGGCTGGGAAAGTTATTTAGTGTCCGTCAAAGCACATTTTTTGTTCTGGGTTGAAATACAATTCCCAATTTAGCAATTTAAAAATTTAGTGGTTTCTGCTGTATCAGAGCTATTTGAAATCTATCCCTAAAAGGGTATATAATATTCAAGGTGCACATAGGGTCATTCAGAATAACTTCACACACCCGCTACTGTGCATTTCCAAGTCTAATGCTGTCACTAAACCCATACCTGTCACCCAGCGCCTAAATACTAGGCCTCAAATTTATATCCAGCTAAATCTGTCCTTAGTGCTGTAGCTGGGCGAGTTATTTAGTGTCCGTTCAAGCACATTTCTTGTTCTGGGTTGAAATACAATTCCCAATTTAGCAATTTCATAATTTAGTGGTTTCTGCTATATCAGAGCTATTTGAAATCTATCCCTAAAAGGGTATATAATATTCAAGGTGCACATTGGGTCATTCAGAATAACTTCACACACACCCGCTACTGTGTATTTCCAAGTCTAATTCTGTCACTAAACCCATACCTGTCACCCAGCGCCTAAATACTAGGCCTCAAATTCATATCCAGCTAAATCTGTCGTTAGTGCTGTAGCTGGGCGAGTTATTTAGTGTCCGTTCAAGCACATTTCTTGTTCTGGGTTGAAATACAATTCCCAATTTAGCAATTTCATAATTTAGTGGTTTCTGCTATATCAGAGCTATTTGAAATCTATCCCTAAAAGGGTATATAATATTCAAGGTGCACATTGGGTCATTCAGAATAACTTCACACACACACGCTTCTGTGCATTTCCAAGTCTAATTCTGTCACTAAATCCATACCGGTCACCCAGCGCCTAAATACTAGGCCTCAAATTTATATCCCGCTGAATTTGAATACAATACATTGGGCCAAATAATATATTTGTTGTTGTGGTGAACCATAACAATGAGAAAAACATCTAGTAAGGGACGCGGACGTGGACATGGTCGTGGTGGTGTTAGTGGACCCTCTGGTGCTGGGAGAGGACGTGGCCGTTCTGCCACATCCACACGTCCTAGTGTACCAACTACCTCAGGTCCCAGTAGCCGCCAGAATTTACAGCGATATATGGTGGGGCCCAATGCCGTTCTAAGGATGGTAAGGCCTGAGCAGGTACAGGCATTAGTCAATTGGGTGGCCGACAGTGGATCCAGCACGTTCACATTATCTCCCACCCAGTCTTCTGCAGAAAGCGCACAGATGGCGCCTGAAAACCAACCCCATCAGTCTGTCACATCACCCCCATGCATACCAGGGAAACTGTCTCAGCCTCAAGTTATGCAGCAGTCTCTTATGCTGTTTGAAGACTCCGCTGGCAGGGTTTCCCAAGGGCATCCACCTAGCCCTTCCCCAGCGGTGAAAGACATAGAATGCACTGACGCACAACCACTTATGTTTCCTGATGATGAGGACATGGGAATACCACCTCAGCATGTCTCTGATGATGACGAAACACAGGTGCCAACTGCTGCGTCTTTCTGCAGTGTGCAGACTGAACAGGAGGTCAGGGATCAAGACTGGGTGGAAGACGATGCAGGGGACGATGAGGTCCTAGACCCCACATGGAATGAAGGTCGTGCCACTGACTTTCACAGTTCGGAGGAAGAGGCAGTGGTGAGACCGAGCCAACAGCGTAGCAAAAGAGGGAGCAGTGGGCAAAAGCAGAACACCCGCCGCCAAGAGACTCCGCCTGCTACTGACCGCCGCCATCTGGGACCGAGCACCCCAAAGGCAGCTTCAAGGAGTTCCCTGGCATGGCACTTCTTCAAACAATGTGCTGACGACAAGACCCGAGTGGTTTGCACGCTGTGCCATCAGAGCCTGAAGCGAGGCATTAACGTTCTGAACCTGAGCACAACCTGCATGACCAGGCACCTGCATGCAAAGCATGAACTGCAGTGGAGTAAACACCTTAAAACCAAGGAAGTCACTCAGGCTCCCCCTGCTACCTCTTCTGCTGCTGCCGCCTCGGCCTATTCTGCTGCTGCCGCCTCGGCCTCTTCCTCCGCCTCTGGAGGAACGTTGGCACCTGCCGCCCAGCAAACAGGGGATGTACCACCAACACCACCACCACCACCTCCGTCACCAAGCGTCTCAACCATGTCACACGCCAGCGTTCAGCTCTCCATCTCACAAACATTTGATAGAAAGCGTAAATTCCCACCTAGCCACCCTCGATCCCTGGCCCTGAATGCCAGCATTTCTAAACTACTGGCCTATGAAATGCTGTCATTTAGGCTGGTGGACACAGACAGCTTCAAACAGCTCATGTCGCTTGCTGTCCCACAGTATGTTGTTCCCAGCCGGCACTACTTCTCCAAGAGAGCCGTGCCTTCCCTGCACAACCAAGTATCCGATAAAATCAAGTGTGCACTGCGCAACGCCATCTGTGGCAAGGTCCACCTAACCACAGATACGTGGACCAGTAAGCACGGCCAGGGACGCTATATCTCCCTAACTGCACACTGGGTAAATGTAGTGGCAGCTGGGCCCCAGGCGGAGAGCTGTTTGGCGCACGTCCTTCCGCCGCCAAGGATCGCAGGGCAACATTCTTTGCCTCCTGTTGCCACCTCCTCCTTCTCGGCTTCCTCCTCCTCTTCTTCCACCTGCTCATCCAGTCAGCCACACACCTTCACCACCAACTTCAGCACAGCCCGGGGTAAACGTCAGCAGGCCATTCTGAAACTCATATGTTTGGGGGACAGGCCCCACACCGCACAGGAGTTGTGGCGGGGTATTGAACAACAGACCGACGAGTGGTTGCTGCCGGTAAGCCTCAAGCCCGGCCTGGTGGTGTGTGATAATGGGCGAAATCTCGTTGCAGCTCTGGGACTAGCCAATTTGACGCACATCCCTTGCTTGGCGCATGTGCTGAATTTGGTGGTGCAGAAGTTCATTCACAACTACCCCGACATGTAAGAGCTGCTGCATAAAGTGCGGGCCGTCTGTTCGCGCTTCCGGCGTTCACATCCTGCTGCTGCTCGCCTGTCTGCGCTACAGCGTAACTTCGGCCTTCCCGCTCACCGCCTCATATGCGACGTGCCCACCAGGTGGAACTCCACCTTGCACATGCTGGACAGACTGTGCGAGCAGCAGCAGGCCATAGTGGAGTTTCAGCTGCAGCACGCACGGGTCAGTCGCACTACAGAACAGCACCACTTCACCACCAATGACTGGGCCTCCATGCGAGACCTGTGTGCCCTGTTGCGCTGTTTCGAGTACTCCACCAACATGGCCAGTGGCGATGACACCGTTATCAGCGTTACAATACCACTTCTATGTCTCCTTGAGAAAACACTTAGGGCGATGATGGAAGAGGAGGTGGCCCAGGAGGAGGAGGAGGAGGAAGAGGGGTCATTTTTAGCACTTTCAGGCCAGTCTCTTCGAAGTGACTCAGAGGGAGGTTTTTGGCAACAGCAGAGGCCAGGTACAAATGTGGCCAGCCAGGGCCCACTACTGGAGGACGAGGAGGACGAGGATGAGGAGGAGGTGGAGGAGGATGAGGATGAAGCATGGTCACAGCGGGGTGGCACCCAACGCAGCTCGGGTCCATCACTGGTGCGTGGCTGGGGGGAAAGGCAGGACGATGACGATACGCCTCCCACAGAGGACAGCTTGTCCTTAACCCTGGGCAGCCTGGCACACATGAGCGACTACATGCTGCAGTGCCTGCGCAACGACAGCAGAGTTGCCCACATTTTAACCTGTGCGGACTACTGGGTTGCCACCCTGCTGGATCCACGCTACAAAGACAATGTGCCCACCTTACTTCCTGCACTGGAGCGTGATAGGAAGATGCGCGAGTACAAGCGCACGTTGGTAGACGCGCTACTGAGAGCATTCCCAAATGTCACAGGGGAACAAGTGGAAGCCCAAGGCCAAGGCAGAGGAGGAGCAAGAGGTCGCCAAGGCAGCTGTGTCACGGCCAGCTCCTCTGAGGGCAGGGTTAGCATGGCAGAGATGTGGAAAACTTTTGTCAACACGCCACAGCTAACTGCACCACCACCTGATACGCAACGTGTTAGCAGGAGGCAACATTTCACTAACATGGTGGAACAGTACGTGTGCACACCCCTCCACGTACTGACTGATGGTTCGGCCCCATTCAACTTCTGGGTCTCTAAATTGTCCACGTGGCCAGAGCTAGCCTTTTATGCCTTGGAGGTGCTGGCCTGCCCGGCAGCCAGCGTTTTGTCTGAACGTGTATTCAGCACGGCAGGGGGCGTCATTACAGACAAACGCAGCCGCCTGTCTACAGCCAATGTGGACAAGCTGACGTTCATAAAAATGAACCAGGCATGGATCCCACAGGACCTGTCCGTCCCTTGTCCAGATTAGACATTAACTACCTCCCCATAACCATATATTATTGGACTCCAGGGCACTTCCTCATTCAATCCTATTTTTATTTTCATTTTACCATTATATTGCGAGGCTACCCAAAGTTGAATGAACCTCTCCTCTGCCTGTGTGCTAGGCCTAAATATATGCCAATGGACTGTTGCAGTGGTGGCTGACATGAAGCCTGATTCTCTGCTATGACATGCAGACTAATTCTCTGCTGACATGAAGCCAGATTGTCTGTTACGGGACCTCTCTCCTCTGCCTGGGTGCTGGGCCTAAATTTATGACAATGGACTGTTGCAGTGGTGGCTGACGTGAAGCCTGATTCTCTGCTATGACATGCAGACTGATTCTCTGCTGACATGAAGCCAGATTGTCTGTTACGGGACCTCTCTGCTCTGCCTGTGTGCTAGGCCTAAATATATGCCAATGGACTGTTGCAGTGGTGGGTGACGTGAAGCCTCATTCTCTGCTATGACATGCAGACTGATTCTCTGCTGTCATGAAGCCAGATTGTCTGTTACGGGACCTCTCTGCTCTGCCTGTGTGCTAGGCCTAAATATATGCCAATGGACTGTTGCAGTGGTGGGTGACGTGAAGCCTCATTCTCTGCTATGACATGCAGACTGATTCTCTGCTGACATGAAGCCAGATTGTCTGTTACGGGACCTCTCTCCTCTGCCTGTGTGCTAGGCCTAAATATATGCCAATGGACTGTTGCAGTGGTGGCTGACGTGAAGCCTCATTCTCTGCTATGACATGCAGACTAATTCTCTGCTGACATGAAGCCAGATTGTCTGTTACGGGACCTCTCTCCTCTGCCTGGGTGCTGGGCCTAAATTTATGACAATGGACTGTTGCAGTGGTGGCTGACGTGAAGCCTGATTCTCTGCTATGACATGCAGACTGATTCTCTGCTGACATGAAGCCAGATCCTCTGTTACGGGACCTCTCTCCTCTGCCTGGGTGCTGGGCCTAAATTTATGACAATGGACTGTTGCAGTGGTGGCTGACGTGAAGCCTGATTCTCTGCTATGACATGCAGACTGATTCTCTGCTGACATGAAGCCAGATTCTCTGTTACGGGACCTCCCTCCTCTGCCTGGGTGCTGGGCCTAAATTTATGACAATGGACTGTTGCAGTGGTGGGTGACGTGAAGCCTCATTCTCTGCTATGACATGCAGACTGATTCTCTGCTGTCATGAAGCCAGATTGTCTGTTATGGGACCTCTCTGCTCTGCCTGTGTGCTAGGCCTAAATATATGCCAATGGACTGTTGCAGTGGTGGGTGACGTGAAGCCTCATTCTCTGCTATGACATGCAGACTGATTCTCTGCTGACATGAAGCCAGATTGTCTGTTACGGGACCTCTCTCCTCTGCCTGTGTGCTAGGCCTAAATATATGCCAATGGACTGTTGCAGTGGTGGCTGACGTGAAGCCTCATTCTCTGCTATGACATGCAGACTAATTCTCTGCTGACATGAAGCCAGATTGTCTGTTACGGGACCTCTCTCCTCTGCCTGGGTGCTGGGCCTAAATTTATGACAATGGACTGTTGCAGTGGTGGCTGACGTGAAGCCTGATTCTCTGCTATGACATGCAGACTGATTCTCTGCTGACATGAAGCCAGATCCTCTGTTACGGGACCTCTCTCCTCTGCCTGGGTGCTGGGCCTAAATTTATGACAATGGACTGTTGCAGTGGTGGGTGACGTGAAGCCTGATTCTCTGCTATGATATGAAGACTGATTCTCTGCTGACATGAAGCCAGATTGTCTGTTACGGGACCTCTCTCCTCTGCCTGGGTGCTGGGCCTAAATATATGCCAATGGACTGTTGCAGTGGTGGCTGACGTGAAGCCTCATTCTCTGCTATGACATGCAGACTGATTCTCTGCTGACATGAAGCCAGATTGTCTGTTACGGGACCTCTCTCCTCTGCCTGGGTGCTGGGTAGTGTTGAGCGCGAATATTCGAAAAGCAAATTTTTTTCGCGAATATCGCAACTTCGCGATTTCGCGAATATTTCGAATATAGTGCTATATATTCGTAAAAACGAATATTCGTTTTTTGTTTTTTCCCCCCCCCCCACAAAATTACAGTACACATATAATTGATTGTTTCCCAAAGGTCCAACAGCTCAGATCTTACTCACATTGCCTAGAAAGTGATTGAGGCGCGAATCTTCGTAAGGCGATTTTATTAGCGCACATGCGAATATCGGCACGTCCCAGAACAGAGGCAAAGGGCTTTGCATTCATACATTAGTGAATTGAGTTGCGAATCTTCGTAAGGCGATTTTATTAGCGCACATGCGAATATCTACACTTGTCCCAGAACAGAGGCAAAGGGCTTTGCATTCATACATTAGTGATTGAATTGAGCTGCGAATCTTCGTAAGGCGATTTTATTAACGCAAATGCAAATATCTACACTTGTCCCCAGAACAGAGAGGCAAAGGCCTGTGCATTCATATAGTATAGCACCATATTCGCGAATACGTAGAACTTCGTAAAATTCGATTTACGAATATTCGTATTTTTTATTTTACTTTCCACCTTACAGATTACATTGATCTGTACTCTGTCAACTACTGTCATCACCCCCCACTGTATCTCGATTGATTCCCAAAAGTCTCACATTCCCTAGAAAGTGATTGAGGTGCGAATCTTCGTAAGGCGATTTTATTAGCGCACATGCGAATATCTACACTTGTCCCAGAACAGAGGCAAAGGGCATTGCATTCATACATTAGTGATTGAATTGAGTTGCGAATCTTCGTAAGGCGATTTCATTAGCGCACATGTGAATTTTGCATAGCATATGTATTATGCGATGCGAAAATTCGAATTATCGCATATGCGAAATAATAACGAATTTGAATAATCGCGAATATTTTACGAATATTCTTTCGAATATTCACAAAATTTCGCGAATTCGAATATGGGACATGCCGCTCAACACTAGTGCTGGGCCTAAATTTATGACAATGGACTGTTGCAGTGGTGGGTGACGTGAAGCCTGATTCTCTGCTATGACATGCAGACTGATTCTCTGCTGACATGAAGCCAGATTCTCTGTTACGGGACCTCTCTCCTCTGCCTGTGTGTGTGCTGGGCCTAAATATATGCCAATAAACTGTTGCAGTGGTGGCTGACGTGAAGCCTCATTCTCTGCTATGACATGCAGACTGATTCTCTGCTGACATGAAGCCAGATTCTCTGTTACGGGACCTCTCTCCTCTGCCTGTGTGTGTGCTGGGCCTAAATATATGCCAATGGACTGTTGCAGTGGTGGCTGACGTGAAGCCTCATTCTCTGCTATGACATGCAGACTAATTCTCTGCTGACATGAAGACAGATTCTCTGTTACGGGACCTCCCTCCTCTGCCTGGGTGCTGGGCCTAAATATATGCCAATGGACTGTTGCAGTGGTGGCTGACGTGAAGCCTCATTCTCTGCTATGACATGCAGACTAATTCTCTGCTGACATGAAGACAGATTCTCTGTTACGGGACCTCTCTCCTCTGCCTGGGTGCCGGGGCCTAAATATCTGAGAATGGACTGTTCCAGTGGTGGGTGACGGGAAGCCAGATTCTCTGCTATGGAACCTCTCTCCAATTGATTTTGGTTAATTTTTATTTATTTAATTTTTATTTTAATTCATTTCCCTATCCACATTTGTTTGCAGGGGATTTACCTACATGTTGCTGCCTTTTGCAGCCCTCTAGCTCTTTCCTGGGCTGTTTTACAGCCTTTTTAGTGCCGAAAAGTTCGGGTCCCCATTGACTTCAATGGGGTTCGGGTTCGGGACGAAGTTCGGATCGGGTTCGGATCCCGAACCCGAACATTTCCGGGATGTTCGGCCGAACTTCTCGAACCCGAACATCCAGGTGTTCGCTCAACTCTAGATCCTATACAAGTGGAACTTTCTGTTTGGCCTGTCCTTTTCCCAAGGGGGCCGCCGCTTCAACATCACCTCGCATGCTGACCTGGATAACGTCTATGAACACCTTCAAATCCCACCTCTGCAGATAGAAAACTGGGAGCAGTTTCAAGACCTCTTTGCCCTACCTGCAGTTCCAGAAGTGACTGCCTTTTCCCTGCACCATACTCCTAAGGCTCACAAGTCGGGGAAGAGAGGCCGACAGCTGACGCCTAAGAGACTGGCTCAAGAATGATACCCCTGGCCCTCCAGATGTAACCATGGACAGTGGTGAATCTCGTCAACAGGACTGTAGTGGATCTTTCCAGAGAAGTAGCTCCTTTTTGTTTAGTTTTGTTCATTTCTGCTCGTAGATCCACTGCGTTGCCCCTTGATAGTCATGTTTATGATAGCTATGATCAGATATTGTTTTAGCATTGCATGTCTATTGGCCACTCACCTCTGTTCACATTTAACACCAAGTGGGCCTTCCTCAATTCAAATATCCCTTGAATTACCTATTGAGGCCCACCTAGGCCCCTATCCCTCTCCCCATTAGGGTTCCTGCCAGTTGCTTGTTCAATTTCTAACCCGTTTTCAGGTTGCTCCCAAACGTGCTAAACGTCATGTAAACTGGTCTTTGACCGATTTTCCCCCATGCTTTATACTAGTGGTTCTCAATCCACTCCTTGTTATATTTTGTATTTTTCTTTTGTTCTCATTGTTTCCCCTGTCCTGTTATTTTATTTTAGGTACCCGACACAGACCTCACTGATTCATCAGCAATACACGCAGGTTTGCAAGATTTCAGCTTCTCCTCCGGGCGGGGTAGGGCCCCTTCAGAAAGTAAGTGCTCTTTCTTGGGGGACCAGCACACACTATGCTCCTATGTTCACAATACAAATTAGTCATGGCTGACATCCATATAGCTTCCTATAATGTGAAAGGCTTTAACTCGCCCTCTAAGAGAAGCCAGATTTTCTCCATATTGCGCAAGGAGGGAGCGGATGTGCTGCTCCTCCAAGAGACTCACTTTAGATTTAACCATTTTCCCAACATGGAATTTTCTCACTACCCCATTTGGTTCCATAGTGGGGGGGCAGCTGCCTCGTCGGGAGGAGTAAGCATTGGTTTTAAGAGGAGAATACCTTTCAAACCTACCAGTCACCTACAAGACCCAGAGGGCAGATTTATTATGGTGAAGGGCTACATAGGTTCCCAAATGTATTCCTTCGTCAACCTGTATGTCCCAAACAACAACCAGGCTAAATGGCTCTCTTCCGTAGCCCAAACAATCTCCTCTTTTAAGGAAGGTATAGTCTTAGTGGGAGGAGATCTCAATACGGCCCTCGACCCGCAGATGGATTCTTCCTCACACAAGACTCCTCAGTCTAGGCGCTCCTTAAAATTCATTAGGAATTTTTTCTGGGACCTACATTTGGTGGATGTGTGGCGCACCTTACATCCTAGTACCCTGGACTATACGTTTTATTCACATACCCATGGATCATATCACCGTATAGATTATATCTTCGTATCTAAAGAACATTTACAACTATGCCACAAGGCTTACATTGGGTCTATACACTTGTCAGATCATGCTCCTATTTATTTAATGATAATATCCCCAACACAACAATCCAAGAGTTTTAATTGGAGATTGAATGAGTCCATCCTAGGTAATTCCGAATCCGTAGAAAAAATAGCCACGTTATTGGACGAATATTTTAACCTTAACTCCCTTCCGGAATTATCCCCCCAAGTCACTTGGGATGCCCATAAACCCTTTATTAGAGGTGAATTTATTAGCATTAGCTCCCATTTAAAGAAACAACGAGAAGGTAAAATTAACAGTCTCCTTTCCACAATAAGAAAGTTGGAAGCGGGCCACAAAAAATCCATGACTGAGACCCAACTCCAGGAACTATCCAAATCCAGAGCAGAACTGAAAACCCTATTACAGAGTAGCTCGGCTAAGTATTACCTTAACTCCCAAAATAAGTTCTATGCACACGGTGACAAAGCCACCAAATTTCTAATTAGCAGAATCAAGGCCAGGAGGGCAGACAATTGCATACATCAACTCACCTCCCCGAAAGGCGAGCCAATTTTCGCATCACAAAAAATTGCAGCTCAATTTAGGGATTTTTATGAGGCCCTTTATAATATTCCTCCCTCTTTCTCCCCTTCTGCTCACTCCTCATTAATCGACACCTTTCTACAACCCCTGTCCTGCCCGACCCTATCAGTTGACCAGAAACGTTCTCTGGAGGCTCCATTTACCATCGAGGAATTAACCCTGGCTCTGGCCCAAATGCCCCAGGGTAAAAGTCCAGGCCCAGATGGCCTTCCCGCTTCCTACTACAAAACTTTCAAGAAACAACTCCTGCCCCGCCTACTCACTGTGTGCAACCAGTCCTTACAAAATATCTCCCTTTCTAGGGACATGACGATTGCCCATATTGCTCTGATTCCTAAGGAGGGGAAGGACTCCAAAGTGTGTGCTAACTATAGACCGATATCTTTACTCAACATTGATCTTAAGCTTCTAGCGAAACTTCTAGCTAACCGCCTGGCAGTCCTTCTCCCTCTTTTAGTACATATGGACCAGGTGGGATTCGTTCGCGGTAGGGAAGGTAGAGATAATACGGCTAGAGTTATCAACGTATTTTGCCATGCTAAATGCACTTCCTCCCCACTACTACTTCTCAGTACTGACGCTGAAAAAGCGTTTGATCGCATAAATTGGAACTACTTAAGCCACGTGCTAGAACTGTTCGGCCTGCCTGGTCCATATATCAAGGCAATATTCGCAATGTACGAGCAAGCCACAGCTCGGGTTATGGTCAATGGTGACCTTTCTATCCCCTTTCAAATACAGAACGGTACGCGCCAGGGATGTCCCCTATCCCCTCTCCTCTTCATCTTAGCTATGGAACCCCTCTTAATAAAACTTCGAGCAGACACAAGGATTAAGGGTATGTTTCTGGGAGGTAGGAGCCATAAACTTGCCGCCTTTGCGGATGACGTCATGATAATGACTTCTAACCCTAGAACTTCCCTCCCCTTAATTCAGGAGCATTTAAGAAACTACAGTGACGTCTCTGATTTTAGGATTAACGAAAGTAAATCCGTCATTGTTAGCACGGGCCTATCCCCTCAACTTAAACGCTCCTTAATGGAAAACTCACCATTTAACTGGTCGTCCCCAACCGTAACTTACTTAGGAGTAAAGATTGGTCCTAACATTTCTGACCTCTTCTCACTTAATTTTACCCCCTTGAAATCCTCACTATTCGAGGCCTTAGATAAACTCAACAAGTCAGCCCCGACACTCTCGTGGTTTGGCAGGAAAAACATCCTCTCTTCACTTGTCATTCCCCGCCTCACTTACCTTCAACAGGTCCTACCAATCCCTATACCTAAGTCCTACTACGTAGCCCTCAGACAAAAATTTAGTGCTTTCATATGGAATGGTCGTAGACCCAGACTTTCTTATTCGTTTTTGTCCCGTTCTAGAGTTACAGGTGGAATTGGCTTGCCAGACCCTGAACTTTATGGGAGGGCCATATCGATGACTAGAGTCATTGATTGGCTGAGGAACTCAAAGAACAAGTCTTGGGTTGCCCTAGAACAAGACATTATAGGCACGCCAGCCCGTGCTGTCTGCTTAGGCTTTGACTCTCCCCCCTCCATTAATCTGCAGTCGTACCCTATAATCAAAGCCACCATCGAATCTTGGAAATGGTGGAACCAATCTCACTGTTCAATCCCCTTTCCTTCCCCCCTGATCACAATTGGTGACATTCTAGGTTTGGCCTCTTCTGGACCTCGCAATACCTTCTCGAACTCAGTTAGATCCTCAATAGTCCCTATTCTACATCTTCTAGAGTCGCCGGGTTCACCATCCACATCAGATGCTATTGAATCGTTGCTTAAACCCCAACCCCGTGACCTTACTCTTGTCCCACTTATTAAGACATTCATTCGGAAAAATAATGCAAAAGGTGAGCTATTACGGCCTCTTACCTGGTTTGAAGCCTTAATAACAAATCCAAACCCTCCAAAAAAAACAATCTCACTTATATATAACAAATTGAGGTCTCCTCCCCTAATTTCCAAACCGGCTTTCATTCGATATTGGGAGAAGGACACGGGCTTGGATCTACCTTTTCAATCCCTCCCTTTATTATTTGAAACCTCTCACAAATTGTCCAGGTGTGTTAGAGCCCAGGAAAATGGCTACAAGATATTGTCACAATGGTACATTACACCCGTTAAGTCCGCACGTTTCACCAGACCCTCCTCTAATATATGCTGGAGATGTCAGGAGGATGTAGGCACCTTCTTTCATATATGGTGGTTATGTCCTCCCATTAACAAATGGTGGAAAGAGATCTTTCAGGAATGCAACCAAATTTGCTCCTCCGATGTGCCCATTTCCCCATATGGAGCTTTACTTACCTTTTTTGATAATGAGGCTTCTCCGGCTCCATCGTACCTCTTTAAGCAGCTCCTACTGGCGGCCCGCTTATTGATTCCCAAATTATGGCTGCAAACAACTGTGCCCACATTGGAACAGTGGAAGCTCAAGGTGGATCAAATCCATCGATTTGAAGAACTAGCCTCTTGGGAATCTCGTTCGCACTTGACATTCATGAAAAGATGGGCCCTTTGGACGAATTATAGGTTCCCCCCCTCCTCTCCAAACCCTACTTAAGTGCGAGGACCCAAATCCATTAAGCTAAGTGTAAGATCCAGCTACCTACAGGTCCTGTCTTGTGTGGGGTCAGGGCCTAGGACCTAAACTTGGTCTTGCCCCCCCATTGAGCTCTGGAATGTCTGCCCACCTACTCTGAGACCTGAACTTCTCCTTTCTGCTAAGTATTGCTGGAATTATATTGAACAATTAGGCTGTGCTTCTAGCTTCCTGTACGGTAACTGTTCTTTGTCCAATCCCTGTGCAGTCTGTATTTTCAATGCTCTGTATGTGCTCGGTACCGTGTTACACCATTGTTGGTGTTGTTCACATTGTATTTTCTCAATTTGAAAATAAAGCATTTTAAAAAATAAAAAAAATAAAAAAATAAAAAAACTGCCTCAATGAAAGGTGCTGGTAGGCCGAATTTAAGCAGAGTGAGGCGAAGAAAATCCCAGCTGATTCTATCAAAAGCCTTTTCGGCATCGGTGCTGAGGAGAACTAAAGGACATGAAATTCTGGTGGAGTAATGAATGGCATTGAGGATTCTAACTGAATTGTCCTTTCCCTCCCTGCCGATCACGAAGCCTGTCTGGTCGCCATGAATCAGTGACGGGAGAATTGGGGAGAGTCGGTTAGCTAGCATTTTGGCCAAAATTTTTAAATCAAGGTTTAGTATGGAAATGGGGCGGTAATTGGCACAGTGTGAGGGGTCTTTACCCTCTTTGGGTATGATGGTGATAAGAGCCCTTGTCATGTCTAAGGTAAGTGGCGTGCCTTTAAGCGAGTGATTGCATATAGACAGGAGATAGGGGGAGATGGAATCCCCAAATGTGGTATAGTAAAGGGCTGAGAGGCCGTCAGGGCCTGGGGCTTTGTTTATTGGCAGTCGTTTAATGGCGTCCTTCAATTCTTCTAAAGAAAACGGGGATTCTAGCGTCTGTATATGGGAGGGGAGAAGTTTAGGGAGTGATATTCCCTCAAGAAAGCTATTTATGGCTTCTATATTGGAAGCGGGGTTGGCCGCATGAGTATGTTCGGGTATATTGTATAGGGCTTGATAGAAGGCTTGGAATTGAGAAGCAATATCTTTAGAAGTTAAGGCCAAATCACCATCGCTTTTAAGGATTTTACAAATGTGGTTGTAGTTTCTCCTTCTCTTTATTCTGTTCATAACAAATTTAGACGCCTTATCACCATGAGCAAAGTATTTAAATTGGGAATTTAGATAAAATTTGGCTGACATGGAATTCAGATGGTTTTTAAGTTCAGAGCGGAGGTCGTTGAGTCTGGAGAGATGGAGGTCAGAGAGGGATTTTTTGTGGGCTCGTTCAAGATCTTTTATTTCCTTTAGAAGGTTGTCTATTTTGGCCTTTCTCAGCTTTTTAAGATGGGATCCTAGGCTAATGAGCTGGCCCCTTATGTATGCTTTATGGGTATCCCAAAGGATGTGTGGGGAGGTACCTGGGAGGGCATTTAAGGAGAAGAACTCAGTAATAGCCTTCTGGATAAGGTCTTTATTTTCTTTAGAGGAGATAAGTTGTTCATTAAGTCTCCAGTTAGTTACTTTGGGGGATGATTGGGGGGTAGATATGGTGAGGAAAATCGGGGAGTGGTCAGATAAATGGATAGAGTCTATGTGGGCTTTGGGGCATAGTTGGAGATGTTTTTTGGAAAGAAAAAGGTAGTCCAACCTTTGGTAAGAACCGTGGGCATTGGAGAAGAATGTGTAGTCCTTCTCAGTGGGATTGAGCACTCTCCACACGTCCACCAGGCCCAAATTATAGAGAGTATCACTAATGGAGTGTAGGGATTTCTGTGAGAGAACAGACTTTTTTGTTGAGGAATCTAAGATGGGGTTCATGGTGACATTGAAGTCTCCTCCCATTATAACTATACCTTCTTGGAAAGATTCTATAATAGGGTAGATATCCTTGAACCAGGACGCCTGATTAACATTTGGAGCGTATATGTTGATTAAGGTATATAGCTGGTTAGCTATGGTTCCCTTTAACAATAAATATCTTCCCTCCACATCTTGTAAATGAGAACAATATTGAAATGGTGTATGCTTGCTAAACCCTATACTGACCCCTTTAGAGGAAGAGGAGCCCGATCCGCAATGGTACCACTCAGGATAACTGGAGCGGGAGAGATCTGGATACCTATTAAACTTAAAATGAGTTTCTTGTAAAAACAAAATAGAGGTGTTCCTCTTTTTTAGTAAGGAGAAAATTTGGCATCTTTTAGCTGGAGCATTAAATCCTTTAACATTAAATGAAGTTACTATAAGATCCGCCATATCGCTTCCGTTTGTGGGTAGCACCATTGCCGATCCGAAGCTCCTACCGTTTGCAAAGCTGGAAACACATGTAATGGCAGGGTGATTGTAAATAACTGCTTTTGTGAGATATTTGAGGCATAGACACAGTATGAGGGAATCTACATAACATAAGAATAAGATGTAACTTAAAACCAGAAAAATTAAAGAGAATACGAATATTCCCATGGAAGAACATAGGTGGGGGGTAAGGAAGACAATAAAAAGGAGTGTCAGTATTAACCGCACAGTAATAGGAATATAACATTACGGCAGGGTCCTAAGGTTCTGCCAATACTGGGGGGGAAAGAGAGTCACTCCTTTTAAATTTCCTCCATCTAACCTTCTACAGGATAATGAAGACCAGACAGTGTGGATATTATGCAGTAAGTAATGATCTTATACAGAAAGCTAGCTAGGCCATATCATGTTGAACGGATATGTGAGGGGCGATTTAAATAAGTGCCCATAATAAACAACAAAAGAGGTGTACCGTCTCCTCCCAGGATTCGTTCCTGAATCGAGTCTCTGAGAGTCCCTGACAACTCTGTATTAATTAGAATAAGGTTTAACCTAACGTATTAAGGGGGAAAATCTACAGTAAATACCACGCTGGTAGTCCACCTCAGTCATCGGTAAGTGGCAGTCTCCTCGGTGTGGGAGCTTTCGGTCTTCTTCCCCTCTGCATTCTTGGGGTACAAGGAGGTTCCCATGGAGCAAAGACAGGTAGAGCAGGCAGAGTAATTGCAGATTGGAACGTGTCCCAGTTGTCTATTGGGAGCGGCTGAATCTGGAGGTGCGCATAGATATTTTCCAGGTCTTTGGGGGAAGCGATGAATAGGCGGCGGCCATTATGGGGGAATGAAAGGCCGAAGGGGAAAGACCAACGGTAAGGAATCCTCTGGGAGCGCAGCCAGTCCTTGAGGGGCTTAAGCGCTCTGCGCTTTCGAAGAGTAGATTGCGCTAAGTCCTGATAAATTTCGACTTCATTATTTTCCCACATCAGCGACGCGTTGTTCCTGGCGCAAGATAATATCGCTTCTTTGACCGGGAAGCAGAGAAACTTGCATATGATGTCACGAGGGGGTTCGTTAGGATTCGGTTTGGGCCTCAGAGGTCTATGCGCTCTTTCAATAGTAATTTCATGCGCAGTGTCCGGGCCCAGCAGTTGGAGGCATAGTTGCGTTATGGTTTCAGGAATATCACCGGGGACAACGGATTCTGGAATACCTCTAAACCGGAGATTATTCCTTCGTCCCCTATTCTCCTGATCCTCCAACGCCGTGTACAGGAGATTTATATGTGCTTCATGATCAGCCAGGTTCGTGGCCACTTCTTTTTGATGCGCAGCGATTTTTTGCTGGTTTTCTTCCAGAGTTTCCACTCTGGCTCCGATATGGCGGATGTCGCCCCTAATTGCAGTCAACTCAGAGCTGAGGGGTTCCAGGGCTTCAGCGAGCGATTCTTTGAGGAATCCTCTGGATATCGGCAGAGCATCTGGGCTAAGGGATGTTTCTCTGCGTCCTTCCGCACCTGCGGCAGCATGTTGTTTGTGGCCGGCGGCCTTCGGAGTTCCGGGCGCCATTTTAGTTTCTTTAGCCACGTACACAGCGGCAGCCTTTTTAATGAATTTGTCCATTTCTCCGGGCTGAGTCGCCGCTTTGATGGGAGCAGGGAGATCAGTGTTCTTTTGTCCGCCGATCTTGACCATTTTCGGCCTGGTCTGCTGATGATTAAAGGCTGTGAAGGCTAGTTGGAGTAGCAGAGCGACGCTTTACACAACCATCAGCTCTCAGCGTAGGCTCCGCCCCCCGGGCTAGCAGTTCTGACAAGCCAGCAGTCAGCCATTGGGCAAGAGGGTTATCCGGCGTCATCATCTTTTTTCGCTCGGATATTTGGGGCAAGGAAGCCTGCCTTTTGCCAGATGAAGGAGACAACGCCATGGTGGTAGGTGGAGTGGAGGACAACTAGAAGGAGAGAGGAGAAGGAGAAGAGGCAGGACGGTGTCACAACCAGACATCTGAGAAGCTCTGACAGATGCCTTTCAGAACCTCCTCCTTGAGCTTTTCTTTGTTTTGGTTTTCAGTTCCTTATCTCGTTAGTCTCTCTCAGCTGTCTTGTAGTTGGACTGATTGCATCCCTTTAAATTCCTCCCCATAATGCATTAGTGTGCGGTTTATACAACTTCCTGGAGTGTGTGTGCATGCTGATCCTAGTTCCCAGTCTTCTACAAGTTAAGTGTTGTACATTCATTTGTGATTTTATGTTTGCTGGATCCCAGGTGACCCTGACTCCCTCCGTGTCTAGTGTAGGGAGCCGGTGGTCGTGTCCCCTCACTATTGTAGGGTGTTCGGGTGTTATATCGTTGAGGTAGGTGGATATGCGATCATCCACCATTGGGGTGTTTGCATAGGCTGAGCAGAGTCAGGGAGAGTGCCAGGTCTTATGCAGGGGTCTCCCTTTTGTTCCTTAGTTTTGGATCCAGTAAGTCATATATTCATTTTGCATTGTCTTGTTTCCTGTACACCTTCCGTGACAGACGGGGAGCGCCGGGAGTGTGGCTTTGTGGGTTCTGACAATGCCCAAATGGGCTCGGTGATGGGAGGCCAGGTGCCTTCTTAAGGCAGCGGTCTCTAGGTGAGTATTGGGCTTACCGCGGCTTATGCGTTGACAGCAGAGGATGCAGATGGCAACACTATTGTCAGCAGAGGACACGTTAAAAAAGGCCACACTGCGGAGCCATGTGCCAGCATCCTGTGAGCGCCAGATGTGACCATGCATGGTGGATGACTCATTCCAGATACATTGGCAGTCTGCTTTTTGCCTTCTGCTGCTCCGTCTCTCCCTCTAAACTCCCCTCCTCTTCCTCTCTTGTGACGTCCATCAACACGTCATCATTAGATTTGTCACCTTCACCACCACGGACATTAGAGATCTCGGAGTAGGCAGCTACAGCGGGGACCACCCTCCTTGGGCTGATCTGGGTACTGTCTTCAGACTGCTGGGTGGCGACCGCTGATACCTTCTCTTCCTGATCTGATGCCAATAATGGCTGCGCATTGGTAAGGTCTTCTAATGGATGGAAAAATCATTTCTCTAACTCGAGCGGAGGGGATATGGTGGTGGTTGTAGTGGTTGTGTCTTTGGGGGTGCACACAGCAGAGAGTGAAGAGGGTACAGATAGAAATGATGAGGAGGGTGCAGAAGCGGAAGGCTGAGTGAGCCACTCTACCAAGTCTGGTGTGTCCTTTGACGTAATCGCACGCACCTTCTGCAACTTCCCACTTAGGCTGCATCCTGGTGCACCTGCCCGACCCCTACCACCCCTGCGGAATGGCCTGCCTCTTCCTCTGCCTGTCATTTTCAAAATGACCCTGTGACAAAAGTCCCTATAGAAGAGCAGTATTTGTGTAAGAAGGTATATCACACCCCTGCTTCAATCAGCTTTTATGGCGGGCAACTGGTTAATTACACCAGTAGAAATAATTTCTTCAAATAGTGTTTTTCACTCGGTGTAGATGCGGTAACGCAGCAAAACTGCAAACAAATGATTTACTAACTAAATGCACTATATAGAAACACCCGTGCTTCAATCTGTTTTTTTTGGGGGGGGGGCAACTGGCAAATCACACCAGTAGAAATTATTTCAATAAATAGCGTTTGTCACTCTATGTAGATTAGGTAATGCAGCAAAACCACAAACAAATGATGCACTACCTAAATGCACTATATAGAAAGTATATTATTGGTATATAACACCCCTGCTTCAATCAGTTTTTTTTGGGCGTGCAACTGGTAAATCACACCAATACAAATTATTTGTTCCAATAACATTTGGCACTCTGTGTGGCTGCAGTATCGCAGCAGAACCGGACACAACTGCTGCACACACTGATGATGTGTTTCCCTCTTTATTCACTGAGAAGCTGGTACGTTCCCTGAGTTTTTCCAGCAAGATGATGCACCACCACATTATGGGTGTCAGGTCCGAGCATTCATAGATGAACAGTTTCCTGTAAAGTGGATTGGTCGTCGTGGGCCAGTTGAATGGCCCCCAAGATATCCCGATCTGACCCCCTTAGACTTTTATCATTGGGGTCATCTGAAGGCAATTGTCTATGCTGTGAAGAAAAGAGATGTGCAGTACCTGAAACTACGGATACTGGAAGCCTGTGCTAGCATTTCTCCTGCGGTGTTGCTATCAGTGTGTGAAGAGTGGGAGAAGAGGGTTGCATTGACAATGGATGCACATTGAACACATTTTATAAGTGGTCAGAAACTTGTAAATAACTCATGAAATAATAAAGTTACGTTAAAACCAAGCACACCATTGTTTTTCTTGTGAAATTCCCAATAAGTTTGATGTGTCACATGACCCTCTTCCTATTGAAAAAAAATAAAGTTGGATTCAAAATGGCCGCCATAGTCACCACCCATCTTGAAAAGTTTCCCCCCTCACATATACTAATGTGCCACAAACAGGAAGTTAATATCACCAACCATTCCCATTTTATTAATGTGTATCCATATATACAGTACAGACCAAAAGTTTGGACACACCTTCTCATTCAAAGAGTTTTCTTTATTTTCATGACTATGAAAATTGTAGATTCACACTGAAGGCATCAAAACTATGAATTAACACATGTGGAATTATATACATAACAAAAAAGTGTGAAACAACTGAAAATATGTCATATTCTAGGTTCTTCAAAGTAGCCACCTTTTGCTTTGATTACTGCTTTGCACACTCTTGGCATTCTCTTGATGAGCTTCAAGAGGTAGTCACCTGAAATGGTTTTCACTTCACAGGTGTGCCCTGTCAGGTTTAATAAGTGGGATTTCTTGCCTTATAAATGGGGTTGGGACCATCAGTTGCGTTGTGGAGAAGTCAGGTGGATACACAGCTGATAGTCCTTCTGAATAGACTGTTAGAATTTGTATTATGGCGACAAGAAAGCAGCTAAGTAAAGAAAAATGAGTGGCCATCATTACTTTAACCCCTTAAGGACACATGACGTATCGGTACGGCATGTTTCCCGAGTCCTTAAGGACACATGACGTACCGGTACGTCATGTGTTGTTCCGATCACTGCCGTGCGGCCGGCTGTGATCGGAACAAGGTGCCTGCTCAAATCATTGAGCAGGCACCTCGGCTAAATGCGCGGGGGGGTCCCGTGACCCCCCCATGTCCGCGATCGCAACAAACCGCAGGTCAATTCAGACCTGCGGTTTGTTGCGCTTTCTGCAGTTTCTGATCGCTGCGGTCCCTGACCGCGGCGATCAGAAACTTTAGTGTGGCGAAAATATATATTTATCACCCCCCCTGCACCTCTGAATGATTTTAGCCCGGTGGGAGGTGCAGGGGGGGTGTTGCGGGCGGTGGGGGCGGTGCGGGAGGCGGGCGGTGCGGCAGGCGGGATCGCGATCCCCCGCCCGCCTCCTATTGCGTAATTGTTGGTGTACAGTGGGTATACCAGGGTGCCAGCACATTGCTGGCACCCTGGTATAAACGGCTGACATCGGTGATGCGATGTCAGCCGTTTAACCCTTTCCATACAGCGGTCCGTACGGACCGCTGTATGGAAAAAGTTAACAGTAAGAGGGAGCTCCCTCCCTCTCCGATCGGGGGGCTGCAGTGCCTTTGCAGCCCCCCGATGGAGAGGGAGAGAGCCCCCAGACAGCCCCCCCAGAGCCCCGTCCTTACCCTTCCCCGTCTGCGCAGTTCTGACCATAACTGAGCAGACGGGGAAGGTTCCCATGGCAACAGGACGCCTCTCAGGCGTCCTGCTGTCCATGGTGCTGAACAGATCTGTGCTGAAAGCATAGATCTGTTCAGTGTAAGTAAAATATAGTACAGTGCAATATATATTGTACTGTACTGTATTATACAGACATCAGACCCACTGGATCTTCAAGAACCAAGTGGGTCTGGGTCAAAAAAAAAGTGAAAAAAAGGTAAAAATCAAAAAACACATTTATCACTGATTAAAAATTAAAAAAATAAAATTCCCTACACATGTTTGGTATCGCCGCGTCCGTAACGACCTGATCTATAAAACGGTCATGTTACTTTACCCGAACGGTGAACGCCATAAAAATAAAAAACCATGATGAAATTAAAATTTTGTCCACCTTACTTCCCAAAAAAAGGTAATAAAAGTGATCAAAAAAGTCGCATGTACGCCAAAATTGTAACAATCAAACCGTCATCTCATCCCGCAAAAAATGAGACCCTACTTAAGATAATCGCCCAAAAACTGAAAAAACTATGGCTCTTAGACTATGGAAACACTAAAACATCATTTTTTTTGTTTCAAAAATGAAATCATTGTGTAAAACTTGCATAAATAAAAAAAAGTATACATATTAGGTATCGCCGCGTCCATATCGACCGGCTCTATAAAAATATCACATGACCTAACCCCTCAGGTGACCACCGTAAAAAAATAAAAATAAAAACAGTGTAAAAAAAGCCATTTTTTGTCATCTTACGTCACAAAAAGTGTAATAGCAAGCGACCAAAAAGTCATATGCACACCAAAATAGTGCCAATCAAACCGTCATCTCATCCCGCAAAAAATGAGACCCTACTTAAGATAATCACCCAAAAAATGAAAAAACAATGGCTCTTAGACTATGGAGACACTAAAACATTTTTTTTGTTTTAAAAATGAAATCATTGTGTAAAACGTACATAAATAAAAAAAATTGTATACATATTAGGTATCGCCGCGTCCGTGACAACCTGCTCTATAAAATTACCACATGATCTAACCTGTCAGATGAATGTTGTAAATAAAAAAATAAAAAACGCTGCCAAAAAAGCTATTTCTTGTTACCTTGCCGCACAAAAAGTGTAATATAGAGCAACCAAAAATCATATGTACCCTAAACTAGTACCAACAAAACTGCCACCCTATCCCGTAGTTTCTAAAATGGGGTCACTTTTTTGGAGTTTCTACTCTAGGGGTGCATCAGGGGGGCTTGAAATGGGACATGGTGTAAAAAAAAACAGTCCAGCAAAACCTGCCTTCCAAAAACCGTATGGCATTCCTTTCCTTCTGCGCCCTGCCGTGTGCCCGTACAGCGGTTTACGACCACATATGGGGTGTTTCTGTAAACTACAGAATCAGGGCCATAAATAATGAGTTTTGTTTGGCTGTTAACCCTTGCTTTGTAACTGGAAAAAAAAAATTAAAATGGAAAATCTGCCAAAAAAGTGAAATTTTGAAATTGTATCTCTATTTTCCATTAAATCTTGTGCAACACCTAAAGGGTTAACAAAGTTTGTAAAATCCGTTTTGAATACCTTGAGGGGTGTAGTTTCTTAGATGGGGTCACTTTTATGGAGTTTATAATCTGGGGGTGCATCAGGGGGGCTTCAAATGGGACTTGGTGTCAAAAAACCGGTCCATAAAAATCAGCCCTCCAAAAACCAAACGGCGCACCTTTCCCTCTACGCCCCGCTGTGTGGCCGTACAGTAGTTTACGGCCACATATGGGGTGTTTCTGTAAACAGCAGAGTCAGGGCAATAAAGATACAGTCTTGTTTGGCTGTTAACCCTTGCTTTGTTAGTGGAAAAAATGGGTTAAAATGGAAAATTAGGCAAAAAAATGAAATTCTCAAATTCCATCGCCATTTGCCAATAACTCTTGTGCAACACCTAAAGGGTTAACGACGTATGTAAAATCAGTTTTGAATACCTTGAGGGGTGTAGTTTCTTAGATGGGGTCACTTTTAGGGAGTTTCTCCTCTAGGGGTGCATCAGGGGGCTTCAAATGGGACATGGTGTAAATAAACCAGTCCATAAAAATCAGCCTTCCAAAAACCAAACGGCGCACCTTTCACTCTACGCCCCGCTGTGTGGCCGTACAGTAGTTTACGGCCACATATTGGGTGTTTCTGTAAACGGCAGAGTCAGGGCAATAAAGATACAGTCTTGTTTGGCTGTTAACCCTTGCTTTGTTAGTGGAAAAAATGGGTTAAAATGGAAAATTAGGCAAAAAAATGAAATTCTCAAATTTCATCGCCATTTGCCAATAACTCTTGTGCAACACCTAAAGGGTTAACGACGTATGTAAAATCAGTTTTGAATACCTTGAGGGGTGTAGTTTCTTAGATGGGGTCACTTTTAGGGAGTTTCTCCTCTAGGGGTGCATCAGGGGGCTTCAAATGGGACATGGTGTAAATAAACCAGTCCATAAAAATCAGCCTTCCAAAAACCAAACGGCGCACCTTTCACTCTACGCCCCGCTGTGTGGCCGTACAGTAGTTTACGGCCACATATTGGGTGTTTCTGTAAACGGCAGAGTCAGGGCAATAAAGATACCGTCTTGTTTGGCTGTTAACCCTTGCTTTGTTAGTGGAAAAAATGGGTTAAAATGAAAAATTAGACAAAAAAATTAAATTCTCAAATTTCCTCCCCATTTGCCAATAACTCTTGTGCAACACCTAAAGGGTTAACAACGTATTCAAAATCAGTTTTGAATACCTTGAGGGGTGTAGTTTCTTAGATGGGGTCATTTTTGGGTGGTTTCTATTATGTAAGCCTCGCAAAGTGACTTGAGACCAGAACTGGTCCCTAAAAATTGAGTTTTTGTAAATTTCTGAAAAATTTCAAGATTTGCTTCTAAACTTCTAAGCCTTATAACATCCCCAAAAAATAAAATATCATTCCCAAAATAATTCAAACATGAAGTAGACATATGGGGAATGTAAAGTCATCCAAATTTTTGGGGGTATTACTATGTATTACAGAAGTAGAGAAACTGGAACTTTGAAATTTGCAAATTTTTCCAAATTTTTGTTAAATTTGGTATTTTTTGGTGCAAAAAAAATAATTTTTTTTACTTCATTTTACCAGTGTCATGAAGTACAATATGTGACGAAAAAACTATCTCAGAATGGCCTGGATAAGTCAAAGCGTTTTAAAGTTATCAGCACTTAAAGTGACTCTGGTCAGATTTGCAAAAAATGGCCTGGTCCTTAAGGTGAAATAGGGCTGTGTCCTTAAGGGGTTAAGAAATGAAGGTCAGTCAGTCCGAAAAATTGGGAAAACTTTGAAAGTGTCCCCAAGTGCAGTCACAAAAACCATCAAGCGCTACAAAGAAACTGGCTCACATGCGGACCGCCCCAGGAAAGGAAAACCAAGAGTCACCTCTGCTGCGGAGGATAAGTTTGTCCGAGTCACCAGCCTCAGAAATCGCAAGTTAACAGCAGCTCAGATTAGAGACCAGGTCAATGCCACACAGAGTTCTAACAGCAGACACATCTTTAGAACAACTGTTAAGAGGAGACTGTGTGAATCAGGCCTTCATGGTAGAATATCTGCTAGGAAACCACTGCTAAGGACAGGCAACAAGCAGAAGAGACTTGTTTGGGCTAAAGAACACAAGGAATGGATTGAGATCTTTGGTTCCAACTGTGAACCGAGAGCAAGGCAGGTGGTTTGATTCCGCAACCAGAAAAGAGTGCGTACGCAGAAGTCAAGATTAAGAAAATTGCATTTACTATCAATTAATAAAAGCAGGTTAACAATAAAACAGTATGAACAATTCAAGTCAGAGACTACAACAATCTCCACCTTTGCTGTGTCCGTGTTCGCGGTGCGGACACTAAGGAATAGCAGTCCCAGGAACTATCCCTAACTGACCCTAACTTTCAAGCGGGTGCGCACCCCCCCTTATCCCAGTGGTCCAAGTGGACCTCTTACAGTTTGTGGAAGTGCACGGTGGGGCCCGATGTCATCCTTTTCCTTTATAACCAGCGCAGGATCTGCAACAAAGAAGTCCTCCTCAGCAGGCCGGAAAACCAGATGGATATAATCCTGAATTTTACAGTGACTGTCCGGTACCTCGACAGCACTGTGAGTCTCTTTACCGTTTGGGGCAATCCACTCAGCGCAATGTCGGCTCCACAGGTTAGCTGCTGCACACAGTCCTTTTAGCTTGGCTTCACTAAATGCACGGTCTCTTTATACTCCGTCCGTCTCTAGACTGAAGTTCACACAGCTTGGCTGCACAGGAACGTCCTTTAGTATCTCCACACACGTCTTACACAGCACAGAACTTGCTTTCTATCTAGCCAAGATGGCAGCCGTTATAGTTTTAGTCCCTCTTCCTCATTCTTCCTGCTCACACTGAGGCAGGCTGACATCATAAGGGGCGTGTCACTTCAACACTTACTGCTGTTTTAAAGAGCCACTATCACATTAATACACTTTCTCTATGGTAAACTTCAATGCAAATTGGTCCTATGCTGCCATCTACTGACCAAACGAATACTGCAGGCATTTACATTTATCTGTATTACTAGAATAGCATTATACATTAAATTTTAACACAGTTTACCAGGATAACGAAACTTAGACACATTACATGACTGTTTCTTACATATTCCCCCCCACTTTAAGATTGGCAGTCCCTGCCAATGACTGAATATCCAGAGGGCTGTACTCTTATATGTAGAGTGGTAATGTACCGTTGTATGGCAGGCCAAATAAACTCGTCCTGCGCATACCGAACAGGGGGAATGCCAGCATTTGGTCTAGTGGTGCGTCTGAGAACCACTGGTATACTCTGGGGTACTGTAGCCATAGGCTGAGAAGGACCAGCAGACTCCGCATCAGAGGGGGCACAGGCTGGGGGCACACTAGTCACAGGTGGAACATCCTCAGGAGCGGGGATTGGCCAACAATCATCCTCATCATCGTAAGCCCATTCCACACCACCAGTCTCGGACTGTGGGAGCTCGTTGACATTATCAGTTCCATCACAATTTGCTTCTTCAGATTGACACAGGCGCAACATATTTCTGTGAAGTACTCGGACACAATCAGTTCCTTCCTTCTGAACTTCGTACACAGGCCCATTTGCATACTTGCGGGCAACTACACGATATGGCACAGCCTCCCACCTGCTTTCCAATTTTCCTTGAGGCTTCTTGACACGTACCAGCACCAGGTCACCTGGCTGCAATGGTGCCCTTTGCACCGGGGTCTTATCAGGATGAGAATTTTCTTGCAGACGCTGTCGCACCAATCGATGAACTGTCTCCAGTCTCTGCCGGTGTGCTCGCACCCAGGAGGCTGGATCTCTTGGAGGGAACCCATCCACATCATTTAACTTTAACTCTCCGACACTTCGCCCAGACCGTCCAAAGAGGAGAGTATAAGGAGAATACCCCGTTGTAGAATGGACCTGATTGTTATAGGCCCACACCATCTCAGACAAGAACTGAGGCCACTGTAACTTCTTGTCCTCCTCCAAAGTCCGCACCATCTGTAGCAGAGTTCTATTAAATCGTTCGCAGGCTCCGTTTCCTTGGGGATGGTATGGAGTCGTGTGCGACTTCTTTATCCCGTAGATACGTTGAACTTCTTTCATTACATGTCCCTCAAAGCAAGCCCCTTGGTCAGAGTGGATGCGTTGTGGACACCCGTACACTCGGATGAAATCTTGGCATAGGGCTCGAGCTGCTGACTCAGCGGTCTGGTCCTTGGTGGCGGTCACCACCGCAAATTTGGTGAAGTGGTCCACCATTACGAGGCAGTACTGGTGCCCACTGTTGGATGGGCCCACCATTAGGTAGTCTATCATGACGATCTCTAAAGGTTCCTGGGTCACTATGGTTTGCAGGGGAGCTCTTTGTTCTATTGCCTTATGGATCTCACAAGTTCGACATCTATGACATACTTCTTCGACCATTTGACGGAGAGCTGGACAGTAAATCAGTCGCTGTAGCCAACGAAAGGTCTTCTCATGACCAAAATGTCCATTCTTATTATGAGCCTCAAGAGCCAATGATTGAGCCAGTTCACTAGGCACTACGATTTGGTAACAAATGTCGATTTCAGAAGGCAGATATACCTTTCGGCATAGCACTCCATTTTTCATCTCTAACTTTTCCCACTGACTCAGGACTAATAGCATTTCACGGGTCAGTCGTTCTCTTTCCTCTTTACAGGGCTTCTTGCCTTTCTCAACACACTTGATCATTTTCGCCAGCCCCTCATGGGCCTGCTGTATTTGCACCCATTCCTGTAGTGAGGGGCCAAAGAAAGGAGCCGTTTCGGTCCCTTCCACTGCACACTGCATAGCAGTGACCAAGGCTTGTGAAAATCCGCTGAAGTCAGGCATCTCCACATGCTCCAACTCATGATCCACGTCTCCGCTGGGGGCCTGGGTAGTTACCCTAGAAAGTCCATCGGCATTTTGGTTCTCCGTCTTGGACCGATACTTAATGCGGTAATTGAACTTAGACATTCGGGCTATCCACCTCTGCTCCAAAGCCCCGAGCTTGGCATTTTCCAGGTGAGCCAATGGGTTGTTGTCAGTCAGTACTAAGACTTCAGCTCCGGTCAAATACTCAGAGAATTTCTCAGTCATGGCCCATACCAGTGCCAACAGTTCTAACTTGAATGAACTATAATTGTCAGGGTTTCTCTCAGAATCTCGCAAGGATCGGCTGGCATACGCTATGACACGCTCTTGGCCATCCTGGAACTGAGATAGCACCGCTCCGAGACCATACAGGCTTGCATCGGTATATAGCTGGAAGGGCAAGTGGTAATCAGCATACGCTAAGATTGGGGCCGTTGTAAGAGCATCCTTCAATGCCTGGAAGGCGTGTTCCTGTTCAGGGCCCCATTTCACAGACCGGTTCTTCGGACCCCCGGCGGTGCCTCGTAGGAGAGCATTAAGTGGCGCTGCTACTCTAGCAAAGTCCTTAATAAACCGTCGATAGTAGCCGGCTACTCCCAGGAACGCCCTCACTTCTCGCAGGGTAGTCGGTGTCAGCCAGTCTTGAACAGCCGCTATCTTGTCCCTTGACGGCCTCACCCCTTCTCCTGATACACAATGACCCAAGTAATCAATTTCAGATTGGAACAACCGACATTTACTGGGTTTCAGTTTGAGCCCATGTTCCCGCAATCGTTGAAATACTTGTCCCAACTGGCGGAGATGGTCCTCAAAGGTTGCAGAGTACACTATAATGTCATCCAAGTAGATGAGAGTGAATTCAAAGTTGAAGTCACCAAGACATTTCTCCATCAATCGTTGAAACGTTCCAGGTGCATTTGTCAATCCAAAGGGCATCCGGTTAAATTCGTATAGTCCCATGGGCAAGATAAAGGCTGTCTTTTCCTTATCTTTCTCGGCCATTGGCACCTGCCAATACCCACTAGCCAGGTCTAGTGAGGAGAAGTAGCGGGCTCTTCCTAGTGCTGAAAGGGACTCCTCAATCCGAGGTAAGGGGTAGGAATCTCGTACGGTGCAGGTATTCAACTTTCGATAGTCTACGCAAAACCGAATGGACCCATCTTTCTTCCTTACTAGTACCACTGGAGCTGCCCAGGGACTTTGGCTTTCTTGAATGATCCCATTCTGCAGCATCTGGGTCAACAGTTCTTTCACCTCCTGATACATCTGTGGAGGAATTTGTCGGTAGCGCTCTCTGATTGGAGGGGTGTCTCCTGTGGGAATCTCATGGTAGATCCCTGTCGTACATCCAAAATCTTCAACATGACGTGCAAAGGTTGTGCGGTTTTCCCATAACAGTTCATCTACCTTCCGGATCTGTTCCAGAGAACACAAAGAAGTCTCTATCTTCATCTGTTCTCGAATTGCACCGCCATTCCATTTAGGGGTGGGGTTCTCGCCTTCCCCCATAGACACGGTTACGGCCCATTCACCTCGTTCAGCCGGCCTCAACTGCATCGGGGTCGCTTTCCTCACTTCCTCCGGAGTCACATAGAGGTTAGCCAGCAGCCTTCCTGGGGCTAGGTCTACACTCTGATCCTGAGTGTTCACACATCGGAGGGGTACTCTCCCATTGCGGACTACTGCCAAGGAACGGGCTACTAGCGGATCAACACTTCTTCCGGCTGCCGGCAGTGGTTCTATCAACACAGCTATGCCCTCTAGTTTCCTACAGGTGCCTACAGGCATGGACACTATCATCTCCCGTCTGGGTGGCAATGTAACTTTTGTATGCAGAGGGACCGAAATTCGAGCAAGAGGACACTGTGCATCTGAACTTTTCTGTAAGCCACATGTTCGGACCAGCCGCTGGAAGGCCGTTTGAGTAGGCCGATGGCTAGTGGTTTCTCTCCAATAACCGTGACCTTTCTTTTCAAAGAGAATCTGATCCAATTCTTTTAACACATTCATCCCCAAGATGACAGGGACCTTTACTTCATGTGACTCCTGTACTACCACAATGCCTTTCTTGCCTAGATCTTGGCCACATAATCTGACATTCATCCAGGCCACTCCCACCACCGGTACTGGTAACTGATTAGCTGCGACCACTCGTATGAATGTATGGGGATCATATTTCACATGTCGCTGAAAATACCGTTCGTAACAGTCTCTACTCAGGGTCGTTACTTGGGAACCCGTGTCAATCATCCCGGTAACCGGAATACCTTCCAATTCCATCTGTATGATGGGACTTGCAGCGATCAGATCCTCTTCAGGGCATTCTCCTCTCATAATCTCCTTCTCAGTTTCCCCTACTGCCCGCCCTACTGCAGCAGGGGATTTCAGTTTAACGGCGGTCTCTCATAAGCTTGTCGCTGCTCTGGACATCTAGCAGCAATGTGGCCCACGCGTCCACACTCCCAGCAGCGTACTTCCCGTCGCTCTGGCCATCGGTTTGGGCCCCTTCGGTAAGCCCCATCGTTCTCTCCTGAGAGTTGTACTACATTATTGGGACCCCTTCGGTAGGTCCTATCCTCATCCCTCCAGTAGGGTTGTGGGTGATGCTGACCTTCTTGGTATGAACGGCCCACCCCTTCGTCTCTAGTTTTCTGGAGGCCTGCAATTCTCATAGAATTCTCATTACAATTGGTTTGTAGGTGTTCCATTTGCTCTTGCAATTTCTGCATTACTGTAAGTATCTCTTTAACTGTCCCTTTTTCCACTGTTTCTGGGCCAGAGCTAGCCCCCTGCGACAATGTAACTCCAACTGCGGTCTGAGGCTTCTGAACCATACTATTGGCACGCGAGATAGCCTCCACCTGTACGTCATGAAATTTAGCATCAGTCTCCCGTCGTATAAAGTCCTGCATAGCAACAGTCAAGCTGCCATCACGGATCCCCAGAACAAACTGGTCACGGAGTGTCCGATCAGGGTTACAGAAGGCTGGTGAGCCCCCTCTTTCATTCCCTTGAATATCTCGGAGCAGTTCTTGTAGGGCATTTGCATACTGAGGGAGACTTTCATTCTCCTTTTGTACCCTCTGAAAGAACCGTGCCTGCAGGGACCCCAGCAATGCGGTTTCTCCATAAATAGTTTCTAGAATCTGGACAACTTGCTCAAATGTCTGTCTTTGTTTAAATGGCCGCAATATCACTGTAGTCTTAGCATCTCCTTGTAACGTCAATATGGCTAGCTCTACTAGTACTTCTGGTGCGGTCTGGTACATGCGCTGTACCATTCGTATCTGCTCTGCCCACACACTCACAGACATATTATTGCCATCAAACTTTGCTAACTGACTCATTACAGCCCCTGCTGGCATTCTTCCTCCAGCACCATCCCTCCTAACGGGTGCGTCGCCGTCCATTCTGGTAAGCGGATCCTGCCGACTACGCCAATTTGTGAACCGAGAGCAAGGCAGGTGGTTTGATTCCGCAACCAGAAAAGAGTGCGTACGCAGAAGTCAAGATTAAGAAAATTGCATTTACTATCAATTAATAAAAGCAGGTTAACAATAAAACAGTATGAACAATTCAAGTCAGAGACTACAACAATCTCCACCTTTGCTGTGTCCGTGTTCGCGGTGCGGACACTAAGGAATAGCAGTCCCAGGAACTATCCCTAACTGACCCTAACTTTCAAGCGGGTGCGCACCCCCCCTTATCCCAGTGGTCCAAGTGGACCTCTTACAGTTTGTGGAAGTGCACGGTGGGGCCCGATGTCGTCCTTTTCCTTTATAACCAGCGCAGGATCCGCAACAAAGAAGTCCTCCTCAGCAGGCCGGAAAACCAGATGGATATAATCCTGAATTTTACAGTGACTGTCCGGTACCTCGACAGCACTGTGAGTCTCTTTACTGTTTGGGGCAATCCACTCAGCCCAATGTCGGCTCCACAGGTTAGCTGCTGCACACAGTCCTTTTAGCTTGGCTTCACTAAATGCACGGTCTCTTTATACTCCGTCCGTCTCTAGACTGAAGTTCACACAGCTTGGCTGCACAGGAACGTCCTTTAGTATCTCCACACACGTCTTACACAGCACAGAACTTGCTTTCTATCTAGCCAAGATGGCAGCCGTTATAGTTTTAGTCCCTCTTCCTCATTCTTCCTGCTCACACTGAGGCAGGCTGACATCATAAGGGGCGTGTCACTTCAACACTTATGCTGTTTTAAAGAGCCACTATCACATTAATACACTTTCTCTATGGTAAACTTCAATGCAAATTGGTCCTATGCTGCCATCTACTGACCAAACGAATACTGCAGGCATTTACATTTATCTGTATTACTAGAATAGCATTATACATTAAATTTTAACACAGTTTACCAGGATAACGAAACTTAGACACATTACATGACTGTTTCTTACACAACCACCGTGTCTTTGTGCAATGCAGAAAAGGTGAACGGATGGACTCTACATGCCTGGTTCCCACCGTGAAGCATGGAGAAGAAGGTGTGATGGTGTGTGGGTGCTTTGCTGGTGACACTGTTGGGGATTTACTCAAAATTGAAGGCATACTGAACCAGCATGGCTACCACAACATCTTGCAGCGGCATGCTATTCCATCCGGTTTGCGTTTAGTTAGACCATCATTTATTTTTCAACAGGACAATGACCCCAAACACACCTCCAGCCTGTGTAAGGGCTATTTGACCATAAAGGAGAGTGATGGGGTGCTGCGCCAGATGACCTGGCCTCCATAGTCACCAGACCTGAACCCAATCAAGATGGTTTGCGGTGAGCTGGACCGCAGAGTGAAGGCAAAAGGGCTAACAAGTGCTAAGCATCTCTGGGAACTCCTTCAAGACTGTTGGAAGACCATTTCAGGTGACTACCTCTTGAAGCTCATCAAGAGTGTGCAAAGCAGTAATCAAAGCAAAAGGTGGCTACGTTGAAGAACCTAGAATATGACATATTTTCAGCTGTTTCACACTCTTTTGTGGATCCGCAAAACACTACGGACGTGTGAATGGACCCTAATAGTAATAATTATGGCGCTCTTCAGCCCCTCCAGCATACAGTCCCATGTAAAATACATCACTCCCCGCCTTCAGCCCCTCCAACATACCGTCCCATGTAAAATACAAAACTCCCCCTGCCTTCAGCCCTTCCAGCATACAGTCCCCATGTAAAATAATATCACCCCTCCTGCCTTCAGCCCCTCCAACATACAGTCCCCATGTAAAATAATATCACCCCTCCTGCCTTCAGCCCCTCCAACATACAGTCCCCATGTAAAATAATATCACCCCTCCTGCCTTCAGCCCCTCCAACATACAGTCTCCATGTAAATAATATCACCCCCACTACCCTCTCTTCACACCTCTCTAACATACAGTCTCCAGTACAAGTATTATTCCTCCTCCTTCAGCCCTGCAAAAAGCCCCCCAAGTACACATAACAGTCAATCTTCTCCTCCACACACTGACCTATAGCTTCTGCTCCTCTCTCCAACAACGTGCTCTGTTGAATCTCCTGCACATCTTGAGGCCCCGCCCCCTGTATGACGAGACTCCGACTCTTCCTCCGATCATCATACCTCCCTGGAGCAAATCCATTCTAAGCTCTACTATCTCATAGGCTTCAGACCACTCGCCTGAAGCCTATGTGAAGGATCGCATCAGGAGTTGGCAGATGGCAGTGCAGCACGGAGGTGATTATCAGGGTGTGCCCAGGCACACCCGGCACACCCCCTGCACACGCCTATGCCCCTGAGGCTAAGCCAGCCCGCACCTTTGAGGCTAAGAGAGACAGGACTCCTGAGGCTAAGCCTGCCAGCACCCCTGAGGCCAAGCCTGCCAGCACCCCTGAGGCCAAGCCTGCCAGCACCCCCGAGGCTAAGCCTGCAACCAAATCACAGACATATAGTGGCCAATATGGGGGAACTGCCCAAACACCAAACACTGTAGCGTGTTTATCATTGGGCGAGCAGTCCCACCGCATGTGAACCACTAAAATACCGTGGCAAGTATGGGGGAGCTGCTCAAACCCCAAACACTGTGGCGTGTTTCTCATTGGGGGAGCAGTCCCACCGCATGTGGACCGCAGCAAACGACCATCCCGAGCAATTATGCGTACAAAGGAGGACGCCCGCGCGGTCCACATGCACCACAACAGCATCCTACACAGACCGGAGCATTGTGTGGATGACAATACAATTATACAAATCACTGAAGAAAGTGCACCAAACGGATATACCACTGACTATACTAGCTGGTCATACAAGCAGATGTTAAAAGCTGAGACTTTTGCCAATATATTCCTGTCAGGAAGATATCGGAGCCCAACATGCACCACGTCACGGTTCTCAGCATGGCAAGGGGTCCTACCACTGCGCTAACTATGGTGTGAACACGGTCTGAAGGTGATGAAATCCAGCTCACAGCCAAGCTTCCACACAACCGCATAGCAGGACAGCTAATGCAATGTGAACAAAGCAAGACCGTAAGCCACACCCATATCAGATCATGTGATGGAGGCTACCAGGTGCAAAAGAATGTTCAATTGCCAGATGAAGGCACATTCAATACTTATAGAACAAAATCACAGACATATAGTGGCCAATATGGGGGAACTGCCCAAACACCAAACACTGTAGCGTGTTTATCATTGGGCGAGCAGTCCCACCGCATGTGAACCACTAAAATACCGTGGCAAGTATGGGGGAGCTGCTCAAACCCCAAACACTGTGGCGTGTTTCTCATTGGGGGAGCAGTCCCACCGCATGTGGACCGCAGCAAACGACCATCCCGAGCAATTATGCGTACAAAGGAGGACGCCCGCGCGGTCCACATGCACCACAACAGCATCCTACACAGACCGGAGCATTGTGTGGATGACAATACAATTATACAAATCACTGAAGAAAGTGCACCAAACGGATATACCACTGACTATACTAGCTGGTCATACAAGCAGATGTTAAAAGCTGAGACTTTTGCCAATATATTCCTGTCAGGAAGATATCGGAGCCCAACATGCACCACGTCACGGTTCTCAGCATGGCAAGGGGTCCTACCACTGCGCTAACTATGGTGTGAACACGGTCTGAAGGTGATGAAATCCAGCTCACAGCCAAGCTTCCACACAACCGCATAGCAGGACAGCTAATGCAATGTGAACAAAGCAAGACCGTAAGCCACACCCATATCAGATCATGTGATGGAGGCTACCAGGTGCAAAAGAATGTTCAATTGCCAGATGAAGGCACATTCAATACTTATAGAACAAAATCACAGACATATAGTGGCCAATATGGGGGAACTGCCCAAACACCAAACACTGTAGCGTGTTTATCATTGGGCGAGCAGTCCCACCGCATGTGAACCACTAAAATACCGTGGCAAGTATGGGGGAGCTGCTCAAACCCCAAACACTGTGGCGTGTTTCTCATTGGGGGAGCAGTCCCACCGCATGTGGACCGCAGCAAACGACCATCCCGAGCAATTATGCGTACAAAGGAGGACGCCCGCGCGGTCCACATGCACCACAACAGCATCCTACACAGACCGGAGCATTGTGTGGATGACAATACAATTATACAAATCACTGAAGAAAGTGCACCAAACGGATATACCACTGACTATACTAGCTGGTCATACAAGCAGATGTTAAAAGCTGAGACTTTTGCCAATATATTCCTGTCAGGAAGATATCGGAGCCCAACATGCACCACGTCACGGTTCTCAGCATGGCAAGGGGTCCTACCACTGCGCTAACTATGGTGTGAACACGGTCTGAAGGTGATGAAATCCAGCTCACAGCCAAGCTTCCACACAACCGCATAGCAGGACAGCTAATGCAATGTGAACAAAGCAAGACCGTAAGCCACACCCATATCAGATCATGTGATGGAGGCTACCAGGTGCAAAAGAATGTTCAATTGCCAGATGAAGGCACATTCAATACTTATAGAACAAAATCACAGACATATAGTGGCCAATATGGGGGAACTGCCCAAACACCAAACACTGTAGCGTGTTTATCATTGGGCGAGCAGTCCCACCGCATGTGAACCACTAAAATACCGTGGCAAGTATGGGGGAGCTGCTCAAACCCCAAACACTGTGGCGTGTTTCTCATTGGGGGAGCAGTCCCACCGCATGTGGACCGCAGCAAACGACCATCCCGAGCAATTATGCGTACAAAGGAGGACGCCCGCGCGGTCCACATGCACCACAACAGCATCCTACACAGACCGGAGCATTGTGTGGATGACAATACAATTATACAAATCACTGAAGAAAGTGCACCAAACGGATATACCACTGACTATACTAGCTGGTCATACAAGCAGATGTTAAAAGCTGAGACTTTTGCCAATATATTCCTGTCAGGAAGATATCGGAGCCCAACATGCACCACGTCACGGTTCTCAGCATGGCAAGGGGTCCTACCACTGCGCTAACTATGGTGTGAACACGGTCTGAAGGTGATGAAATCCAGCTCACAGCCAAGCTTCCACACAACCGCATAGCAGGACAGCTAATGCAATGTGAACAAAGCAAGACCGTAAGCCACACCCATATCAGATCATGTGATGGAGGCTACCAGGTGCAAAAGAATGTTCAATTGCCAGATGAAGGCACATTCAATACTTATAGAACAAAATCACAGACATATAGTGGCCAATATGGGGGAACTGCCCAAACACCAAACACTGTAGCGTGTTTATCATTGGGCGAGCAGTCCCACCGCATGTGAACCACTAAAATACCGTGGCAAGTATGGGGGAGCTGCTCAAACCCCAAACACTGTGGCGTGTTTCTCATTGGGGGAGCAGTCCCACCGCATGTGGACCGCAGCAAACGACCATCCCGAGCAATTATGCGTACAAAGGAGGACGCCCGCGCGGTCCACATGCACCACAACAGCATCCTACACAGACCGGAGCATTGTGTGGATGACAATACAATTATACAAATCACTGAAGAAAGTGCACCAAACGGATATACCACTGACTATACTAGCTGGTCATACAAGCAGATGTTAAAAGCTGAGACTTTTGCCAATATATTCCTGTCAGGAAGATATCGGAGCCCAACATGCACCACGTCACGGTTCTCAGCATGGCAAGGGGTCCTACCACTGCGCTAACTATGGTGTGAACACGGTCTGAAGGTGATGAAATCCAGCTCACAGCCAAGCTTCCACACAACCGCATAGCAGGACAGCTAATGCAATGTGAACAAAGCAAGACCGTACGCCACACCCATATCAGATCATGTGATGGAGGCTACCAGGTGCAAAAGAATGTTCAATTGCCAGATGAAGGCACATTCAATACTTATAGAACAAAATCACAGACATATAGTGGCCAATATGGGGGAACTGCCCAAACACCAAACACTGTAGCGTGTTTATCATTGGGCGAGCAGTCCCACCGCATGTGAACCACTAAAATACCGTGGCAAGTATGGGGGAGCTGCTCAAACCCCAAACACTGTGGCGTGTTTCTCATTGGGGGAGCAGTCCCACCGCATGTGGACCGCAGCAAACGACCATCCCGAGCAATTATGCGTACAAAGGAGGACGCCCGCGTGGTGCATGTTGGGCTCCGATATCTTCCTGACAGGAATATATTGGCAAAAGTCTCAGCTTTTAACATCTGCTTGTATGACCAGCTAGTATAGTCAGTGGTATATCCGTTTGGTGCACTTTCTTCAGTGATTTGTAAGCCTGCAACCACCCTGAGGCCAAGCCAGCCAGCACCCCTGAGTCTTCAGAACTGTAAGTAAATTATATATAAGGGGAGCTTATAATATGAAAAAGACGAATTATGTCTGAACAGACATATAGCGCAAATTCCAGTTTTTGTTTATGTTTCACTGATTTTTTTGCGAAATATATATATATTTTTTTTTTGGGGGGGGGGAAGGTCAGAGTGGCAGTGGATCTTGGGTGAGTTCCCACATTGTTTTTCCCAGGACTTGACACCTGGAGTGATCCCGCATTCTGGGCGGCAGTTCTGACTAGTCCTACTTTAATACACAGACATTTAGATTCATACATTTCCTACACTGGCACAAATGCGTTGCCAGTGACCAACTGTCTGTGTCTGTGCTCAGTCCTACGTGTAACCGTCGCAAGTGCATGAGGAGCTGTGGATGTGGCCGCAAGGTCCCAGGAGGTATAAGGGGGTTCGAGATCCGGGGGGGTGGGGGGGCCATAAAATGTTTTTGCTATGGGGCCCAGTCATTTCTAGCTACGCCCCTGCTTGTACTAATACGCATAGGGAGTCTGCTGGGGTAGTGAAATAATACTGTCCGTCAGTATGAAATGCAAATGACAGGCGTCGCTATTAGAATCACTACACACTTCACTTATTTGGGCAGTCACAGGGCCAAAACTGACCAAATAACTAAAGAATTAACTCAGCCTTACAGGTCCATGTTAGCGTCGAGAAGAAGCACACTCTTTTTACACCATCAGCTGATTCCACATAGATATATACAGAACCTGTTCTATTAAACGCTTATACAAGTAGAGCCCCTCCCGACAGAGTGGAGACAGTGTCAGCAGTAAGTTTGTGTTGAAGTCACTGATTACTTTGCCCTTCCTCTGATCCATCAGAACAATAACCCACATGTCTGGGGAGCATATCACTTCACTGGGTCAGCATTTGCTTAGTAATCCATGAGTATTGGTAATGCCAAAATAAACAGGAGTGGATATAAAACAGAGATGACATGTGAAGGTAATATTTGCATGTCTTCTGTGTTTTGTACCCACTCCTGCTTTTGGCTACCAAATCATAATCCATTTCTAATGCGACCATACAGGCCTTACAGCTGCTACACAGACAGGATCCATTGTGCGTCTCATTTTTCCTTCCTTTAGACCGATCAGTAGAAAGATCAAATAAATGGTGATTTCAAGAGGGCCAAACAAGGACAATAGTGACTCCGTCATAGAGTGGGGAGGGTGGTAACAGCATGAGAAGTCCATAAAGTGGCCCTATGATATAGTGGTGAGGTGGAAGCAGAATGAGGAGACTACCAAGTGGCACAATGACAGGGTCTGGAGGTGGTGGCAGCATCAGGAGGCCACAGAGTGGCACAATGACAAAGTATGGAGGTGACAGCAGCAGTATGATTATGCCACGGAGTGGCAAGGTGACATAGTGTGGAGATGGCAGCAACAGCAGCATGATAGCACAGAGTGACAAGGTGACAGTGTGGACATGGCAGCATCAGAAGGCCACAGAGTGGCATGGTGACAGTGTGGACATGGCAGCAGCAGCATTATACCACAGAATGGCACAGCGACATAGTGTGGAGATGGATGATCTAATCTGATGCATCAGGCATTGGTTGGGTGGAAATCCTGGCTGATCCACACCTGATTCATCTTGACACATTTTGGGTGGACATGTGAGTTCTTCTTGGGTTAGCTATGGCCCCCGCCGCACTAAACACGTGCTCTGATGCCACACTACTGGCCGGGCAGGACAGCTTTTCCAGGGCAAACTCGGCCAGTTGTGACCACAAATCCAGTTTGGCTGCCTAGTAGTCCAGGGGATCTTCTATGACGGCTGGCAGGGTGCTGTTAAAGTATGCCACCACCTGCTGGTTCAGATCCTGCTCCAGGTCTATCTGCTGCTGCTGGTATTTTCTTCACTATCAGCAACTCTAGACTCAGGCTGCTGGTGCTGTTGTTGCTTGCGACGAAGTCAAAGATCCAGTCAACCAATCAAGAACCTCTGGGTTGCTGGTCAAGACATGATGGCTAGCTGACATGTGGACCTGAGGCCTCGGGAAGAAACCCCTGCTGCCACACCCCGTTACTCTGCTGCAACCTGTGTCTGCGCCAGAATCATTTGTACCTCTGACACTCCCCTGGCACTTCTCTGTCTGACATACTTTTAGCTAAACTAAATAAATTAAAAGCAAATTAAAACACAGCTAAAAGCACCAAATGCATTTTTATTTTTTCTACTGAGATAGGCAACTAAGGATTTGAAATAGGCCACTAAACGATTTCTAAGTAAATAACAGAAAAAGTGAACTGCAAATATTTTTCTCATATTGTAGTGATATATGACAATAAACACTTTTAGTGCAAATAACACCAAATGTGAACTGTGTCTATTTCTCTCATATTCTAGTGAAATATGACAAGAAACGCTTTCAGCGCAAATAACACCAAATGTGAGCTGCGTCTATTTTTCTCGTATTTTTGTGAAATATGACAATAAACGCTTTTAGAGCAAATAACACCAAATATGAACTAAGTCTATTTTTCTCTTTTTCTCTAGAAATATGGCAATACACGCTTTTAGCGCAAATAACAACAAAAGTCACCTGCGTAAATATTTCTCGTATTGTATTGAAATAGGCCACTAAATTATATCAGCACAGTTAACAACAAAAGTGACCTGCGTATATATTTATCTTTTTATTAAATGACCTCGAGTTCTTGATGGTGTTACTGTTTACACATACTGTAACTTTCAGTCATATCTTCGATCATTCCCATACTGAACGTGATAGACATATGTCTTTATTTAGCTGCACTGTGTAAGGTGAAGGGATAACATTATCATCTTAAAATGGAATCTGTCACAAGGTGAAATATATTAGACAACATGTAAACAATCAGTTCTTGAAGTTGATGTTCTTAAAAGCATGAATTAAATATGCTTTTTTTTTTTCTTTATACACCATATTTACAAAATGCTGCAATACCATGGACACTAAACATGCATGCAATTGAATAAATTACCACTATCCAAACATTGCATGTTTGTTCTGCATTTAATAATTCCCAAACAGTTTTAGCTAACAACTCCCTAGTTGTTTGCTACTTTTTTTAATGGGAGGGTCATACAAACTTTCATGGACACAAAAAATGCACCATAATTGAAAACACGCCAACCTAACAAGAACATTTTAATGGGACAACCACGAGGAACCAGACAAACCAGACATTTTTTGTGACAAAATAATCCCATGATATAAATCTAGTATTGGCTGTGATTGTTAAGCGACCCTAGGCCTGTTAGAAATAAGTTCAGTCTTTGATTATTGCATTAGTTTTGTAAAAGTATGCAGAAGAACATCTTCTGGAAATCAGCAAAAATACACTTTAAAAACAATTATTACAACACAGTTGGCTATGGGCTCATTGATCCTGTAAGATTGGAATATTAATATGAATCACTTTTCTCCACTGTATGCTACATAAATGAGTTTTTATAACCCCATATGGTTCAGCAGCTCGCTCTTTCAATGTAACTGCCAAACTCTTCAAAATTGTTTTCTGCAGTACCCATTGTGCCTTGCTCTCATTTATGTTTCCACAAACTCGTCTTCCATTTATGTTTACAACATTTTTCTCTTCATTTTTATTGCTTATTTAATTTTTATTATTATCATCATTATCATCATCTGTAGTTGAACAATATTGGTCATGTGTTAAATATATTTGAACATAACTGTAGTTAAAAGAAATTCGACCACTTAGAGTTTGTATTGGTTTCTAAATAAGGTGAACAAACTCTCCTTGTTGAAGCTGTTTAAGACATTGCAACTGGTAAAATTTTACTTTGAAAGAAACATATAGTGGTAACCAACCAATACCATGGGTGGTTTCAGTAGTAACACTGACTAGGAGTGGGCCCAGGTGTGACAAAAGGGGAAGAAATCTAGCAACTAAAGTTGTTTGGCATTGCTCAAACTTACTCATCGCTGTTAGTTGTTTGTATAATGAAGATTATATATATATATATATATATATATATATATATATATATATATATCTACTGTACTACAGAATAAGAGAATAAAAATTTTACTACACTGCTGAATTTTAACTCCTTTCATCTTCATTTGATGTTACTTGACAGTATCTTTTACAAGGTCAAATTGATTCTTAGAATAAAAGTATGATAGTTGTATCACTCACATACAAGAGCTATGATGACTATTGAGCCAATGTGTGGCTTCAAAAAAAGAGCTTTATTTAAAGTGAATGTAAAACATCAAAATAAAAGATCAAAAAAGTTCCCTTGGGAAAAATGAAGATAAATGGCTGAACAATGCAAATATGGCTTCAAATGTATAGGGTCTAGTAATATACATTTATTTCAATTCTCATTTTTTGTCTGTCAGTCTATTCTAGAGAGAATTGGAAACAGATTTTTGAAAATATAGGACTATTTGCATCTTAAATGGTTTTACACATCTACATAAATGAATAGCACAAATTAATACAACATTAAGTCTACATTCACATTGTATTTTAGCACTCTTCAGGACTTTCCATTGGAGATATACATCTGGTATACCTTCAATGAAAAAAGAAATAGAATGCGGGAGCATCAGTAGCATACCTTTGAGATTGACCAGGGAGGTACAAAGGGAAGTCAGCAAGCAGGATCAAAACTAGGAGAGACAGACACATCAAAGCAATACAGGTGTCACCGTATAATGTAGATATTATAGGATGTAACCAGGCCTGTAAGCAAGATTATGGAAGATGAAAACCTCCAATACAACCCTTATCCTAGCCCTGATCTCCTGACCGTATGAGTGCCACCTAGTGGTGGGAGGAACCTAGGCCCTACTGACCCTAAAGATCCCTAGCATAGGGGTCAGGAATAGGAGACTACCAGTCTCCAGAGGCCAAACAACCAAAGACAAAGGAAAAAGCAACTGAACTACTGTCATGTACAAGAGTGGGTCCACCTGACCCCTTGTACATGAAACAACAAAAGAAAGTAAACAACTCTAACTGTCATGTCCTATAGTGGGTCCACCTGACCCCTATAACAACAGGAGGAATAACACATAGAGAAACGTCTAGCATGCATGCTGGGACAAATAACACCAACAGACCAGACATGTATCTAAAACAAGACATACAACACACCCTACACACAAACCCACACCAAACATACAGCAAGTGAGGTACGGTACAAGGAGGATACAATGGGAAGACATCACTGGAGACATTGTTGTCCCACTAGGTAGTCCTCACACTGGAAGATGGAACAACCAGACAAGAAACATAACTCCAGCACACACCAAGGTTGGAGTACAACAGACTCCTGGCCTTAAGCCACAGGTATAAGACGCACCTAGTGACCACACCCAGCAGTGTAGTTAACCCCTCCAGCACCAGACAGAGGAGGAACCAGGAGAAGGGGAGCAAAAAACATACAAGCCGACATCAATGCGTTGCTCCTGGCAACCAGCATGCACGGCAACGTATCACGCGCACAACACCGAGGCCGTGACAACAGGAGAGGTTAATCTAGAGTCAGGCCATGTTAAGTCACCAGGAGAGTCGATATAAGCAGGAACAGCAACCACAGGGTAAATCCAGAAACAATCTAGCAGTCAGTACATATGATACTTCAATAAGAAGTCACATATTATATAGTCCTGATACAAACAAGATCACAGGCAAGTCAATTAGGAATCAACAGACTTAAGTACCCTGTCTTGTTCTAGGATTGGACACAGAGTCGGAAACCTTATTACCTCCACCTTCATTCCTATTGACAGGTCCACCAGCTGGGACTTGACAGTTTAGCATGGCAACTTCCTTGCACAGCCCTTCATAGTGATTTGGATAGATGAACTCCTAACAATACTGTTGTGAATGAATAGTTTTTAGGCTGTGTGGCGGCAGAGTAGAGGTTGCTTCTGAGGGCTCTTTCTTAGAGTACAATTGAGCTAGATTCACTAGATCAGGGTCATGGTGCTAGGCACCCGTCTGAATAACAGCCCTTAGAAGTGCAGCTCTCACTCCCAACCCTATTTCTAAAATCATGTCTCTGGGTTTGTTTTTTGTTTTTGTTTTTTTGTGATGAGTGGCGGAGCCAATATTTGCGATATTTTGTGAATATGTTGTAGAATATTCGTCAATTATTTGCAAATTTGAGAATTTGAGATTATATTCTTGATTGCGAACATTGGCAATGTATTATTCTCTTAATGCACGCAAAATACCTGCGTGGGTCACTTATGCTACATTTTTCAAGCTGGTATAAATTTCCTGAGACTGGAGAAAATGGTTGGCACGGCAGAACATTTGAATAGCTTTATATGCAGATAGAGTGCTCCAATATATTTGTGCTTGCGAATTTTCGGCAATTAATAATGCACATATTTTTTCGCTATACGTGCAACTTGTGACATCACAGCACTATGTCTGTAGCATGTATGTATGGACAGCATACATACATGCTACAGACATATATATATATATATATATATATATATATATAAGTTAACTGTCTAATGTCATACAACAAAGTACAGAGCACAGCAATGACACTGCTGTCTTTTTCATAACTGCAATAAACTTTAGAAAATGGCTGCTGGGGGGTTCTTATATAGTAAGGAGTAGGGATGAGCGAACTCGAACTGTATAGTTCGGGTTCGTACCGAATTTTGGGGTGTCCGTGACACGGACCCGAACCCGGACATTTTCGTAAAAGTCCGGGTTCGGGTTCGGTGTTCGTCGCTTTCTTGGCGCTTTTGTGACGCTTTCTTGGCGCTTTTTGAAAGGCTGCAAAGCAGCCAATCAACAAGCGTCATACTACTTGCCCCAAGAGGCCATCACAGCCATGCCTACTATTGGCATGGCTGTGATTGGCCAGAGCACCATGTGACCCAGCCTCTATTTAAGCTGGAGTCACATAGCGCCGCCCGTCACTCTGCTCTGATTAGCGTAGGGAGAGGTTGCGGCTGTGACAGTAGGGCGAGATTAGGCAGATTAACTCCTCCAAAGGACTTGATTAACTGATCGATCTGCAGCTGTGGATCATTGAGCTGCTGATCCTCAATTGCTCACTGTTTTTAGGCTGCCCAGACCGTTTGTCAGTCACATTTTTCTGGGGTGATCGGCGGCCATTTTGTGTCTTGTGGTGCGCCAGCACAAGCTGCGACCAAGTGCATTTAACCCTCAATGGTGTGGTTGTTTTTTGGCTAAAGCCTACATCAGGGTGAAGCTGTCACACCAAGTGCATTTAACCAGCAATAGTCTGTTCATTTTTTGGCCATATACAAAATCAGGGGCAAGCTGCGCCTGTCACCAAGTGCATTTAACCCTCAATGGTGTGGTTGTTTTTTGGCTAAAGCCTACATCAGGGTGAAGCTGTCACACCAAGTGCATTTAACCAGCAATAGTCTGTTCATTTTTTGGCCATATACAAAATCAGGGGCAAGCTGCGCCTGTCACCAAGTGCATTTAACCCTCAATGGTGTGGTTGTTTTTTGGCTAAAGCCTACATCAGGGTGAAGCTGTCACACCAAGTGCATTTAACCAGCAATAGTCTGTTCATTTTTTGGCCATATACAAAATCAGGGGCAAGCTGCGCCTGTCACCAAGTGCATTTAACCCTCAATGGTGTGGTTGTTTTTTGGCTAAAGCCTATATCAGGGTGAAGCTGTCACACCAAGTGCATTTAACCAGCAATAGTCTGTTCATTTTTTGGCCATATACAAAATCAGGGGCAAGCTGCGCCTGTCACCAAGTGCATTTAACCCTCAATGGTGTGGTTGTTTTCTGGCTAAAGCCTACATCAGGGTGAAGCTGTCACACCAAGTGCATTTAACCAGCAATAGTCTGTTTATTTTTTGGCCATATACTACATCAGGGGCAAGCTGCGCCCGTCACCAAGTGCATTTAACCCTCAGTAGTGTGGTTGGTCAAGCTGTGACACCAAGTGCATTTAACCAGCAATAGTCTGTTCATTTTTTGGCCATATACTACATCAGGGGCAAGCTGCGCCCGTCACCAAGTGCATTTAACCAGCAATAGTGTGGTTATTTTTTGGCCATATCCCAGTCTAATTCTGTCACTAAATCCATACCGGTCACCCAGCGCCTAAATACTAGGCCTCAAATTTATATCCCGCTAAATCTCTCGTTACCGCTGTCCTGTTGTAGCTGGGAAAGTTATTTAGTGTCCGTCAAAGCACATTTTTTGTTCTGGGTTGAAGTACAATTCCCAATTTAGCAATTTCATAATTTAGTGGTTTCTGCTATATCAGAGCTATTTGAAATCTATCCCTAAAAGGGTATATAATATTCAAGGTGCACATTGGGTCATTCAGAATAACTTCACACACACCCGCTACTGTGTATTTTCAAGTCTAATTCTGTCACTAAACCCATACCTGTCACCCAGCGCCTAAATACTAGGCCTCAAATTTATATCCTGCTAAATCTCTCGTTACCGCTGTCCTGTTGTAGCTGGGAAAGTTATTTAGTGTCCGTCAAAGCACATTTTTTGTTCTGGGTTGAAGTACAATTCCCAATTTAGCAATTTCATAATTTAGTGGTTTCTGCTATATCAGAGCTATTTGAAATCTATCCCTAAAAGGGTATATAATATTCAAGGTGCACATTGGGTCATTCAGAATAACTTCACACACACCCGCTACTGTGTATTTCCAAGTCTAATTCTGTCACTAAACCCATACCTGTCACCCAGCGCCTAAATACTAGGCCTCAAATTTATATCCTGCTAAATCTCTCGTTACCGCTGTCCTGTTGTAGCTGGGAAAGTTATTTAGTGTCCGTCAAAGCACATTTTTTGTTCTGGGTTGAAGTACAATTCCCAATTTAGCAATTTCATAATTTAGTGGTTTCTGCTATATCAGAGCTATTTGAAATCTATCCCTAAAAGGGTATATAATATTCAAGGTGCACATTGGGTCATTCAGAATAACTTCACACACACCCGCTACTGTGTATTTCCAAGTCTAATTCTGTCACTAAACCCATACCTGTCACCCAGCGCCTAAATACTAGGCCTCAAATTTATATCCTGCTAAATCTCTCGTTACCGCTGTCCTGTTGTAGCTGGGAAAGTTATTTAGTGTCCGTCAAAGCACATTTTTTGTTCTGGGTTGAAATACAATTCCCAATTTAGCAATTTCATAATTTAGTGGTTTCTGCTATATCAGAGCTATTTGAAATCTATCCCTAAAAGGGTATATAATATTCAAGGTGCACATTGGGTCATTCAGAATAACTTCACACACACCCGCTACTGTGTATTTCCAAGTCTAATTCTGTCACTAAACCCATACCTGTCACCCAGCGCCTAAATACTAGGCCTCAAATTTATATCCTGCTAAATCTCTCGTTACCGCTGTCCTGTTGTAGCTGGGAAAGTTATTTAGTGTCCGTCAAAGCACATTTTTTGTTCTGGGTTGAAGTACAATTCCCAATTTAGCAATTTCATAATTTAGTGGTTTCTGCTATATCAGAGCTATTTGAAATCTATCCCTAAAAGGGTATATAATATTCAAGGTGCACATTGGGTCATTCAGAATAACTTCACACACACCCGCTACTGTGTATTTCCAAGTCTAATTCTGTCACTAAACCCATACCTGTCACCCAGCGCCTAAATACTAGGCCTCAAATTTATATCCTGCTAAATCTCTCAGTTACCGCTGTACTGTTGTAGCTGGGCAAGATATTTAGTGTCCGTCAAAGCACATTTTTTGTTCTGGGTTGAAATACAATTCCCAATTTAGCAATTTCATAATTTAGTGGTTCCTGCTATATCAGAGCTATTTGAAATCTATCCCAAAAAGGGTATATAATATTCAAGGTGCACATAGGGTCATTCAGAATAACTTCACACACACGCTTCTGTGCATTTCCAAGTCTAATTCTGTCACTAAATCCATACCGGTCACCCAGCGCCTAAATACTAGGCCTCAAATTTATATCCCGCTGAATTTGAATACAATACATTGGGCCAAATAATATATTTGTTGTTGTGGTGAACCATAACAATGAGAAAAACATCTAGTAAGGGACGCGGACGTGGACATGGTCGTGGTGGTGTTAGTGGACCCTCTGGTGCTGGGAGAGGACGTGGCCGTTCTGCCACATCCACACGTCCTAGTGTACCAACTACCTCAGGTCCCAGTAGCCGCCAGAATTTACAGCGATATATGGTGGGGCCCAATGCCGTTCTAAGGATGGTAAGGCCTGAGCAGGTACAGGCATTAGTCAATTGGGTGGCCGACAGTGGATCCAGCACGTTCACATTATCTCCCACCCAGTCTTCTGCAGAAAGCGCACAGATGGCGCCTGAAAACCAACCCCATCAGTCTGTCACATCACCCCCATGCATACCAGGGAAACTGTCTCAGCCTCAAGTTATGCAGCAGTCTCTTATGCTGTTTGAAGACTCCGCTGGCAGGGTTTCCCAAGGGCATCCACCTAGCCCTTCCCCAGCGGTGAAAGACATAGAATGCACTGACGCACAACCACTTATGTTTCCTGATGATGAGGACATGGGAATACCACCTCAGCATGTCTCTGATGATGACGAAACACAGGTGCCAACTGCTGCGTCTTTCTGCAGTGTGCAGACTGAACAGGAGGTCAGGGATCAAGACTGGGTGGAAGACGATGCAGGGGACGATGAGGTCCTAGACCCCACATGGAATGAAGGTCGTGCCACTGACTTTCACAGTTCGGAGGAAGAGGCAGTGGTGAGACCGAGCCAACAGCGTAGCAAAAGAGGGAGCAGTGGGCAAAAGCAGAACACCCGCCGCCAAGAGACTCCGCCTGCTACTGACCGCCGCCATCTGGGACCGAGCACCCCAAAGGCAGCTTCAAGGAGTTCCCTGGCATGGCACTTCTTCAAACAATGTGCTGACGACAAGACCCGAGTGGTTTGCACGCTGTGCCATCAGAGCCTGAAGCGAGGCATTAACGTTCTGAACCTGAGCACAACCTGCATGACCAGGCACCTGCATGCAAAGCATGAACTGCAGTGGAGTAAACACCTTAAAACCAAGGAAGTCACTCAGGCTCCCCCTGCTACCTCTTCTGCTGCTGCCGCCTCGGCCTATTCTGCTGCTGCCGCCTCGGCCTCTTCCTCCGCCTCTGGAGGAACGTTGGCACCTGCCGCCCAGCAAACAGGGGATGTACCACCAACACCACCACCACCACCTCCGTCACCAAGCGTCTCAACCATGTCACACGCCAGCGTTCAGCTCTCCATCTCACAAACATTTGATAGAAAGCGTAAATTCCCACCTAGCCACCCTCGATCCCTGGCCCTGAATGCCAGCATTTCTAAACTACTGGCCTATGAAATGCTGTCATTTAGGCTGGTGGACACAGACAGCTTCAAACAGCTCATGTCGCTTGCTGTCCCACAGTATGTTGTTCCCAGCCGGCACTACTTCTCCAAGAGAGCCGTGCCTTCCCTGCACAACCAAGTATCCGATAAAATCAAGTGTGCACTGCGCAACGCCATCTGTAGCAAGGTCCACCTAACCACAGATACGTGGACCAGTAAGCACGGCCAGGGACGCTATATCTCCCTAACTGCACACTGGGTAAATGTAGTGGCAGCTGGGCCCCAGGCGGAGAGCTGTTTGGCGCACGTCCTTCCGCCGCCAAGGATCGCAGGGCAACATTCTTTGCCTCCTGTTGCCACCTCCTCCTTCTCGGCTTCCTCCTCCTCTTCTTCCACCTGCTCATCCAGTCAGCCACACACCTTCACCACCAACTTCAGCACAGGCCGGGGTAAACGTCAGCAGGCCATTCTGAAACTCATATGTTTGGGGGACAGGCCCCACACCGCACAGGAGTTGTGGCGGGGTATTGAACAACAGACCGACGAGTGGTTGCTGCCGGTGAGCCTCAAGCCCGGCCTGGTGGTGTGTGATAATGGGCGAAATCTCGTTGCAGCTCTGGGACTAGCCAATTTGACGCACATCCCTTGCTTGGCGCATGTGCTGAATTTGGTGGTGCAGAAGTTCATTCACAACTACCCCGACATGTCAGAGCTGCTGCATAAAGTGCGGGCCGTCTGTTCGCGCTTCCGGCGTTCACATCCTGCCGCTGCTCGCCTGTCTGCGCTACAGCGTAACTTCGGCCTTCCCGCTCACCGCCTCATATGCGACGTGCCCACCAGGTGGAACTCCACCTTGCACATGCTGGACAGACTGTGCGAGCAGCAGCAGGCCATAGTGGAGTTTCAGCTGCAGCACGCACGGGTCAGTCGCACTACAGAACAGCACCACTTCACCACCAATGACTGGGCCTCCATGCGAGACCTGTGTGCCCTGTTGCGCTGTTTCGAGTACTCCACCAACATGGCCAGTGGCGATGACACCGTTATCAGCGTTACAATACCACTTCTATGTCTCCTTGAGAAAACACTTAGGGCGATGATGGAAGAGGAGGTGGCCCAGGAGGAGGAGGAGGAGGAGGAGGAGAGGGGTCATTTTAAGCACTTTCAGGCCAGTCTCTTCGAAGTGACTCAGAGGGAGGTTTTTGGCAACAGCAGAGGCCAGGTACAAATGTGGCCAGCCAGGGCCCACTACTGGAGGACGAGGAGGACGAGGATGAGGAGGAGGTGGAGGAGGATGAGGATGAAGCATGGTCACAGCGGGGTGGCACCCAACGCAGCTCGGGTCCATCACTGGTGCGTGGCTGGGGGGAAAGGCAGGACGATGACGATACGCCTCCCACAGAGGACAGCTTGTCCTTACCCCTGGGCAGCCTGGCACACATGAGCGACTACATGCTGCAGTGCCTGCGCAACGACTAGCAGAGTTGCCCACATTTTAACCTGTGCGGACTACTGGGTTGCCACCCTGCTGGATCCACGCTACAAAGACAATGTGCCCACCTTACTTCCTGCACTGGAGCGTGATAGGAAGATGCGCGAGTACAAGCGCACGTTGGTAGACGCGCTACTGAGAGCATTCCCAAATGTCACAGGGGAACAAGTGGAAGCCCAAGGCCAAGGCAGAGGAGGAGCAAGAGGTCGCCAAGGCAGCTGTGTCACGGCCAGCTCCTCTGAGGGCAGGGTTAGCATGGCAGAGATGTGGAAAACTTTTGTCAACACGCCACAGCTAACTGCACCACCACCTGATACGCAACGTGTTAGCAGGAGGCAACATTTCACTAACATGGTGGAACAGTACGTGTGCACACCCCTCCACGTACTGACTGATGGTTCGGCCCCATTCAACTTCTGGGTCTCTAAATTGTCCACGTGGCCAGAGCTAGCCTTTTATGCCTTGGAGGTGCTGGCCTGCCCGGCAGCCAGCGTTTTGTCTGAACGTGTATTCAGCACGGCAGGGGGCGTCATTACAGACAAACGCAGCCGCCTGTCTACAGCCAATGTGGACAAGCTGACGTTCATAAAAATGAACCAGGCATGGATCCCACAGGACCTGTCCGTCCCTTGTCCAGATTAGACATTAACTACCTCCCCATAACCATATATTATTGGACTCCAGGGCACTTCCTCATTCAATCCTATTTTTATTTTCATTTTACCATTATATTGCAAGGCTACCCAAAGTTGAATGAACCTCTCCTCTGCCTGTGTGCTAGGCCTAAATATATGCCAATGGATTGTTGCAGTGGTGGCTGACGTGAAGCCTCATTCTCTGCTATGACATGCAGACTGATTCTCTGGTGACATGAAGCCAGATTGTCTGTTACGGGACCTCTCTCCTCTGCCTGGGTGCTGGGCCTGAATTTATGACAATGGACTGTTGCAGTGGTGGCTGACGTGAAGCCTGATTCTCTGCTATGACATGCAGACTGATTCTCTGCTGACATGAAGCCAGATCCTCTGTTACGGGACCTCTCTCCTCTGCCTGGGTGCTGGGCCTAAATTTATGAAAATGGACTGTTGCAGTGGTGGGTGACGTGAAGCCTCATTCTCTGCTATGACATGCAGACTGATTCTCTGCTGACATGAAGCCAGATTGTCTGTTACAGGACCTCTCTCCTCTGCCTGGGTGCTGGGCCTAAATATCTGACAATGGACTGTTGCAGTGGTGGCTGACGTGAAGCCTGATTCTCTGCTATGATATGAAGACTGATTCTCTGCTGACATGAAGCCAGATTGTCTGTTACGGGACCTCTCTCCTCTGCCTGTGTGCTAGGCCTAAATATATGCCAATGGATTTTTGCAGTGGTGGCTGACGTGAAGCCTGATTCTCTGCTATGACATGCAGACTGATTCTCTGGTGACATGAAGCCAGATCCTCTGTTACGGGACCTCTCTCCTCTGCCTGGGTGCTGGGCCTAAATTTATGAAAATGGACTGTTGCAGTGGTGGGTGACGTGAAGCCTGATTCTCTGCTATGACATGCAGACTGATTCTCTGGTGACATGAAGCCAGATCCTCTGTTACGGGACCTCTCTCCTCTGCCTGGGTGCTGGGCCTAAATTTATGAAAATGGACTGTTGCAGTGGTGGGTGACGTGAAGCCTCATTCTCTGCTATGACATGCAGACTGATTCTCTGCTGACATGAAGCCAGATTGTCTGTTACGGGACCTCTCTCCTCTGCCTGGGTGCTGGGCCTGAATTTATGACAATGGACTGTTGCAGTGGTGGCTGACGTGAAGCCTGATTCTCTGCTATGATATGAAGACTGATTCTCTGCTGACATGAAGCCAGATTGTCTGTTACGGGACCTCTCTCCTCTGCCTGGGTGCCGGGGCCTAAATATCTGAGAATGGACTGTTCCAGTGGTGGGTAACGGGAAGCCAGATTCTCTGCTATGATATGAAGACTGATTCTCTGCTGACATGAAGCCAGATTGTCTGTTACGGGACCTCTCTCCTCTGCCTGGGTGCTGGGCCTAAATTTATGAAAATGGACTCTTACAGTGGTGGGTGACGTGAAGCCTGATTCTCTGCTATGACATGAAGACTGATTCTCTGCTGACATGAAGCCAGATTGTCTGTTACGGGACCTCTCTCCTCTGCCTGGGTGCCGGGGCCTAAATATCTGAGAATGGACTGTTCCAGTGGTGGGTGACGGGAAGCCAGATTCTCTGCTATGGAACCTCTCTCCAATTGATTTTGGTTAATTTTTATTTATTTAATTTTTATTTTAATTAATTTCCCTATCCACATTTGTTTGCAGGGGATTTACCTACATGTTGCTGCCTTTTGCAGCCCTCTAGCCCTTTCCTGGGCTGTTTTACAGCCGTTTTAGTGCCGAAAAGTTCGGGTCCCCATTGACTTCAATGGGGTTCGGGTTCGGGACGAAGTTCGGATCGGGTTCGGATCCCGAACCCAAACATTTCCGGGATGTTCGGCCGAACTTCTCGAACCCGAACATCCAGGTGTTCGCTCAACTCTAGTAAGGAGTAGACAACTTTTCTATTGGTTGCTAGGGATGTTGCTAAGCTGTGACAAAGCCTTCTCATTGGCCCACAAGCTAGAAGAAGGGAGGCATGATCACCTGATGTGTACTGTGTCAAAAAACAAAACAAAAAAACGAATATTCGTCATTACTAATATGTAGCACTATATTCTAAATATTCTAAATATTGCAAATTTGTGAAGTGCCGATATTCCCAATAAAAATTTGTAATACGAATATTCGCGTTCAACACTATTTAATTTTATTTTTTTAATACAGTGGGTGGCACCACATTACTGCTTTAAAGCTTAGATTGTCAGCTTTCAAGCAAAACCAAAATGTATATCTAGCTTAATTTGATCCTGAGGTATCAAACCTGTAAAGGTAAGAGTGCATTTTAGGCTCATCCTGAAATTTTACCCACAAGCTAAGTATCCCTAACTTTTTGTGAGTAGTGTATTTCTTTCATTTATTTATGAAAATGCAGTGTCTCTCACTGACTCTCACCATAAGCAATTCCAAAACAAATCAGGGTATGCTGGCCTCCTGCATCAGAGTGCATGGCACAGGGAGTTAGCACTGAAATAAGCAAAGTGTATGTATTTCTGGTTATTTGCTTCTCCATATGAGCTCATTCTGTAACACCCGTTCACACATAAGGTGTTTGCATTTAATTTTATTTAAAAAATGACAGGAAAAAAACAAGAACAACGCAAAACTAAACCATTGATGTCAATCAACACTCTTGTTGAGCTACACCCCCTTTTGACAAATGTAAATTTTGCAAAGTTGGCAGCATTACAGAGGCGGACTGGGAACTTAAAGTTGGCCTGGAAAAAAAGCTAAATTTTGTCCCAATGTAGTAGGTGGGTCCAAATTGAAAAAAGGTGCGGCAATACAAGTAGATGGGGCCAATCCAAGTTGGCAGGGTAAATAATACCACAGTGCAGCACAGAATAGCATCCCCCAAAAAACTAAAAGCTGACCAACAAGCTGCCACGTTCTATCCTCCTTCAGTTGTCTCTAATATGGATATGAAGCAGGGGACTTAAAAAGTGAGATGTGTACCACAATACCAAGCCAGCCCTACTTTCAGCATGATGAACTTCCTCTAATAATGACTCCTATTGTTCCCCCAGTAGTTAGGAACCTGGCCAGCAGCAGTGAGAAGGGCTCAGGTGGCCAACCGGGAACATTCACTGCTGCTTCTATGGCCAGTACACCCTTGCAACCACAGATACATTTCATCCATATTGAGCCATACTATAAACTTAGGGGGTCATTTGTTATCCAGAAATATGCCTATATTCAGAGTATTTCTGGTGCAGATTGCGATGCAAAGGTTATTTGCTCCGCAATCTGCGACTTTTTCCCACTCACACCAAGTCTAAAAAATTTGGTGCAGAGTGGGCGGGGAATGGGAGATTCTGGTAAGCCCAACTCATTCAGTATTTTCAAAGCCTGTTTTAGGCTTAGAAAATGGTCTAAATGTAAGCCAACAAGGGAGCTAACTTACATTTACACTGGCGCTGGGTGCACCAAAGTTAGGGTACTTTCACACCAAAGTTATTCTTTTCCGGCATTGAATTCTGTCCTCGGGGCTCAATACCAGAAAAGAACTGATCAGTTTTATCCTAATGCATTTTGAATAGAGAGCATTCCGTTCAGGATGTCTTCAGTTTCGTCTTTTTGACTTTTCAGGACGGAGATAATACCGCAGTAAATGCCATCAGTTTGCATCCATTTTGACGGATCCGGCAGGGGGTTCCGGAGACGGAACTGCCTGCCGTAATCCTCTGCCGCAAGTTTGAAAGTACCCTTATGTAGAGGCAGGCGCCTCTTCATAACTTCAGTGGATCAACCACCAGATTAAGAGGTTATTCAGTCTTAATAAATGAACCCCATAATATATTACCAGTATTATTCATCTTTCTTTCTATTTATCTCAATTTTTATTCATCTCACCTACCCCAAAAAATGAATAAAAAGCTATGAAAAATACCAATGAACCAATGAAAACAACAAATCTTCCGGCAAAAAACAAAAGTGGAAAAGTAAGAGAAGATCACAGTTAATAGAATGCCAAACCAAGGACTAGACAAAGGAGACAATACAAACTTTTACTATTTATGAGTAGTGGGAATGCAGACTGGATATTTAGGCTATTTATTATCATGGAGTGGTACTAATAAATATGCTGTGTTTGCCTCTGTTTCCATTCCATTATTTAATTTTATTTTTTTCATTATGCCATTGGTATTTTCTCTAAAATCCTATTTCATAGACACAATCAAAAATCTCATCAATAAAAAAAAATGTCATGTTTGAAAAGAACATCATAAGCAGTATAAACAGAAACATTATTATTTTTCCTGCTGAGTAGAACATTTCTGTTATTATTCCTTGTGGCTATAAACTATGTCTCTGTACAGGAAAATGAGCTTCCCTGTTTAACAGTTGGAAGCCAGAAGGAAACAGTTATGTTATTCTTATTTATGGTACTGGAGTGAAGCTTCAGCATGTTTCCCTTCTCCTGTAACTAGTACCGTAAGTGATTCCTACAAGGGAAGACTGTGAAGACGGAACCATTCATTTGCAAAATATAGATGTAAAGAAAAGATGCCCCTTTGACTCACCATTCGCAAGACATCCTGCAGGGCAATGTGACTTAGGCAATCAGCCCCCTCATGGGGCAGGTTTCACATAATGAACTCTCAAGAATGAAACCTCCCCCAGACTTACTAATGAGAGCTCATAATTACAGACAAAAAAAAAAACATACATTATTCATATTTAGCTTCATTCCATGACTTTTGAAGAGTCAGCTTTAATAAAAGCATCTGCTAATGGAACATCATTAAGTTGGCAAAAGCTTGGTTTTAGAGACAAAAATTAATTTTAGAATTATGGGTTCAAAAAGTACATTTTAATCCATAATCATAAGATATGCTGTTAAAGGGAATCGCTCACCTATTTTCTACTAATATAACTTACAGTAACGGACATCAGAACTTTGGACATGCATTGCTAACATACACCTTTGCGCAATTTGTGTGTTAATATCTCCAAAAGAGCAGTTTTATTTCTTTGGAAAATGTCTCGCAAGTGTCCTGGTAGGTGGGCTTTCCTGTTTAAAGTGCCTAAAACTGGCCAACTTTAACTACATCTGCTCCTCCACATAGCCTTCAAATGCTTCCTCCCCTGACTTCAGGCGATACAGCACCATATCTGGCAATATGAGCAGCCTGACAAAAATGAAGAAGAGGGATGCTCCATGTTCCTGTGTTCCTGCGGTGGCTAAGTAATGGTGGCTAGGTATTTTCCATTGAGGCTGAGCACACTCCATGTTCCTGTGAGGCTGCTCAGCCATAGGCTTCTTGCACACAAACTTTTTTTCCACCATTTCCGTTTAGTTTTTGTGGGTTCCGTTTGAAGTCCGTATGCGGAACCATTCATTTCAAAGGTTCGGGGGAAAAAAACGGAATATACTTCGTTTCCATATTTCCATATATCCGTTCCGTGAAAAGATAGAACTGTCTTATTATTACCCGCAAATAACGTTCTGTCGCTTCATTCAAGTCAATGGGTCCGCAAAAAATACAGAATACATACAGAACACATCCGTATTTAATCCATATTTTTTGGATCCATGCCCACTTTGCCCATTTGTTTACTGTTTACAAACATTACAGTACATTACAGCAATTATTACAAATTGTATGTTTCCGTTTGCGATCGCATACGGAAACCATATGGAGATGTTTTTGCGGAAATACGGAACGGAAATGGAAACACAATGGAAACAAAAAGGAACAGCGGATCCATGTCTAGGCACAATGAAGCTTTTTTGGAAGCAGTGTTCTTGATTTTGATACTGTTCGTGAAATGAATGTCTCACTAAAGAAGTGGTCACTGTGCTTTGAAGTAGGACCTCTCACATATGCAATCTCCTCTTTGTGTGGACTCTAATTCCCCCTCCTAGCAGGAAGTAGAACCAGCCCACTCCTACCAAGAAGGGAGATAATTACTAGTGTTGATCACGAATATTTGAATTGCGAATTCGAATTTTAATCGTGAATATCGGCACTTTGAGAATTTGCGAATATTTAGAATATCACAAAATATATTTGTAATCGCGAATATTCTTTTTTTTTAAAATCCCAGTTTATGCGAATTTATATGTGAAATCAAGAAAATAATGCCTGGAGATCATGAATTCGCAAATTCTCAAATATATGGCGAATATTTGCCCAAATATTCACGAAATATAGCGAATTCGAATATTACCCCTGCCACTCATCACTAATAATTATGACAGAAACATTTAAAACACAATACATAACCATAGCCGTTGCAGATACCCCCAGGTCAGCTGCTCCAAGCTGGGAACAGAGTGTATACTGGTAAACAACAACTTTGAGTCCCATTTGATAATAGCAAAACATTCCCCCATTTTGCTTTGATATAGAGCAGGCATGCTCAACCTGCGGCCCTCCAGCTGTTGCAAAACTACAACTCCCAGCATGCCTGAACAGCCTACAGCTATCAGCCTACAGCAGGCATTGTGGGAGTTGTAGTTTTACAACAGCTGGAGGGCCGCAGGTTGAGAATGCCTGATATAGAGGGTCTAAAAGTGCAGTGTCCCAATACGTGACCATGGGCACCGCAAACCTTTTTTAATTGTGTATTAATGTCATGTAATATGCCTGCATTTTTTATTTTATCTCCTGACATATTCTCCATGTCACAATGTGATTCTAAATGCATAGATCCTTTACACAGGCCTAGTCAGGGTGCACTACACTTGTTTCTCCACAAGATGGAGCAGTTTCAGTGTGTGTATATATAGCTTAGCTCAGACCTAAGTTAGGCAGTTGAGAACAAGTTCAAACCAGATCAGTTGGCTTGTTGAGGTCAATCCAAACCAGTTCAGATGAGCTCAGGTCAATCCAAGTAAGAGTTCAGTTCAAAGCAGTTCTCTTATTAGCCTACGCAGAAAGCAACATCAATGTAGCTGAATACCTGGAGGGAGGCCCCTTCCTAGCCTCTCTGCTCTGTCCCTGTCGGCTTCACAGTCCAGGGTTAAAGCTTGCAATTATTCTACCTAGAGGTGAGCAATCCACTCCTATAGATTGCTCTTCCAAGGTAACCAATGTCTAAACTGCATGCAGCCGAGTATTTAAGGAATTATCACGTTTATGCAAGACAAAGGATTAGCAAGATAGTCATTACCTGAGGACTTATTAGGCACCTTTGTAGTAGGTGTAGGAGATAGCTTGAAGCATCTACAGTCGTGGCCAAAAGTTTTGAGAATGACACAAATATTAGTTTTCACAAAGTTTGCTGCTAAACTGCTTTTAGATCTTTGTTTCAGTTGTTTCTGTGATATAGTGAAATGTAATTACACACACTTCATACGTTTCAAAGGCTTTTATCAACAATTACATGACATTTATGCAAAGAATCAGTATTTGCAGTGTTGGCCCTTCTTTTTCAGGACCTCTGCAATTCGACTGGGCATGCTCTCAATCAACTTCTGGGCCAATTCCTGACTGATAGCAACCCATTCTTTCATAATCACTTCTTGGAGTTTGTCAGAATTAGTAGATTTTTGTTTGTCCTCCCGCCTTTTGAGGATTGACCACAAGTTGTCAATGGGATTAAGATCTGGGGAGTTTCCAGGCCATGGACCCAAAATGTCAACGTTTTGGTCCCCGAGCCACTTAGTTATCACTTTTGCCTTATGGCACGGTGCTCCATCGTGCTGGAAAATGCATTGTTCTTCACCAAACTGTTGTTTGATTGTTGGAAGAAGTTGCTGTTGGAGGGTGTTTTGGTACCATTCTTTATTCATGGCTGTGTTTTGGGGCAAAATTGTGAGTGAGCCCACTCCCTTGGATGAGAAGCAACCCCACACATGAATGGTCTCAGGATGCTTTACTGTTGGCATGACACAGGACTGATGGTAGCGCTCACCTTTTCTTCTCCGGACAAGCCTTTTTCCTGATGCCCCAAACCATCGAAAAGAGGCTTCATTGGAGAATATGACTTTGCCCCAGTCCTCAGCAGTCCATTCACCATATTTTCTGCAGAAGATCAATCTGTCCCTGATGGTTTCTTTGGAGAGAAGTGGCTTCTTTGCTGCCCTTCTTGACACCAGGCCATCTTCCAAAAGTCTTCGCCTCACTGTGCGTGCAGATGCGCTCACACCTGCCTGCTGCCATTCCTGAGCAAGCTCTGCACTGGTGGCACTCCGATCCCGCAGCTGAATCCTCTTTAGGAGACAATCCTGGCGCTTGCTGGATTTTCTTGGACGCCCTGAAGCCTTCTTAACATGAATTGAACCTCTTTCCTTGAAGTTCTTGATGATCCTATAAATTGTTGATTGAGCTGCAATCTTAGTAGCCACAATATCCTTGCCTGTGAAGCCATTTTTATGCAACATAATGATGGCTGCACGCATTTATTTGCAGGTCACCATGGTTAACAATGGAAGAACAATGATTTCAAGCATCACAGTTTGAGAGATTTTTTCCGTTTCTTCCATTTACCACTTGGAACTGAACCCGAGTTCGGGAAATATTTTTTTTACAGTATAAATTTATTTTATGAAGTTATTATGCAGAGTCTTGCAAGACTTTGCAAAGTAATAACTTTGGCTCATAGGAGCCAATACATTCTAATACTGTACGGAGCACTCGCTCCGTACAGTATTCAAACAAAGTATTATTTAAATCGGCTTCGGCTGTTTCCCTAATTATAATATATGTGATTTTCTTTCCGGTTTTGAGATCCGACAAAGGATCTCAAAACCAGAGGAAAACACTTCAGTTTTGTTCCCATTCATTGTCGATGAGGACAAAACTGAACAAACCGGAATGGAGTGCATCAAAATGCACTCTGTTCCGGTTTGTTGTGTTCAGATCACAGTGAAATGGTGGAGACCGGGCAGGATTAGGCTTTTTATGTTTCAAAAGGCATTTATTGGGTTTTAGCATAGATAGGTATGCATAGACATAAGCAAATAAAAGGATATGTTATACAAAAACAATAACAATTCTTGGAGGAATGTATGTCATATTGCATATTGTTACATCATACTATTGAATACAGTAGTATTCCTGCATAGACATGAGCAAATAAAAGGATATGTTATACAAAAACAATAACAATTCTTGGAGGAATGTATGTCATATTGCACATTGTTATATCATACTATTGAAAATAGTAGTATTTCTGACATGAGGAAAGAGCAACGAAAGTCAGAGACATGGCACTGGAGTGTATAGTTAGTAGAATCACAGAGAGATAGTATATTGCAAGTCTGGAGCATAGGAGGAAGCTAGCCAAGGTTCCCAGACCTTCTCAAATATTGGGAATGTATCTGTGCGTATAGCTGATAATTTTCCAAAGACCATTATCTTGTTAACCCTTTCAATAACACTCTGGTAAGAGAGCGAATCAGTTCGCCATTTAAAAGCTATGTGAATTCTCGCAGCCAACAGTATATATTGGGAAAGTTTAAATCTGGCAAAGGGTAGCCAATGAGGTTTATCTCCCAGAATGCATAGAGGCAGTGTAAGTGGATAGTTACAATCTAAAACAGAAGATATCAAGTCTGTTATTCGGGTCCAAAACCTTTCGGCCACAGGGCATGACCACCATGTATGAAGCAAGGTTCCTTCCTCTTTACATCCTCTAAAGCATAGGGGAGAAACCTCGGGGTAGATGGTATGAAGCCTCGTTGGTACCATATAGGTTCTATGTAGCACTTTAATGGAGGTTTCCGCCAGGGTAACCTGCCACGAACCCTTCGTAAGAGTTAGTGAGCGTTGAGACCATTTAGAAGTAGAGAATTCCTGTTGCAGGTCTCTCTCCCATGCCCTCATATAATCTAATTTATGACCTTCGGGAATGGAATTCAGGGCTGCATACATTCTCGAGAGGAGGCCCTGCCTGTATAGCGAATAATTAATAGAGCGCTCAAAGGGAGAAAATTCTACACTACGGTTAGGTATCAGGTTAGACCTAAAATAAGAGAAGACCTGGTTCATGAGGAGATAGTCTCCTACAGGGGGCGCGTATTTTCTCTTTAAAGTCTGAGATGGATATTAATTTACCTCTCACCAGAAGTTTGTGGAGGGTACATAGCTGATTAGATGACCACCAACTAAGGTTATTACCTTCTAGGCCTGGAAGAAAAGCCGGGTTACCTACAATGTTCAGTAAGGACGAAGGCCTAGATTGCAGGGAAAATTTAAACCTAACTGACCTCCAAAGAATCAGTGAATAAGTCAAAAGGGAATTATTACGAACTGCTGGAGGAATGGGTGCGGTATTCCAGACCAGGGCTTTCCATGTGTAGGGGAGAAGGATAGTGCGTTCAAGTGGGATCCATAGGGGATGGTCCTGCGGATTTAAATGGGTCAGAAAAATTTGAGCCAATCTAGCTGCTTGATAATATTTTACTAAGTCCGGTACTGATAGTCCCCCATGAGACCTATGTCTACACATTACAGCCTTGGATATACGAGGACATTTATTAGCCCATATAAATCTCAGTACATCTCTCTGAACTGCCCTCAGGTCCCTTACTTGAGCTGGGATTGGTAAAGCCCTGAATAAATAAAGGAGTCTCGGGAGGACTACCATTCTGAAGATATTTATCTTACCCACCCAAGACACTTGGAGGGATTGCCAATTCCCCAAGTCCTGATGTATTTTTTTATATATGGGTAGATAATTAATCCTATATGTTGTGTCTAGTGTTTTCGGTAGCATAACTCCCAAATATGGGATATATTGAGGTCTAAACTGGAAAGGGAAATTTTGATTAAGCAATGTTTTAGTAGAAGTAGGGGTGTTACATAGAAGTAAGTCTGACTTGGCGTGATTTATGGAGAGGCCCGAAGCTTTGGAGAATGAGTCCAATAATTTCAGCAGTGAGGGGAAGGAGATAATGGGGTTGGTGATGGTTAACATAAGGTCATCTGCAAAAAGATTAAGTTTATATTCTGTCCCCCCAATAGTCAAACCTTTAATATCCGGATGGGATCTTATGTGGGCTGCTAGGGGTTCAATGGCTAGAGCAAATAGGGCCGGGGATAGGGGGCAGTCCTACCTAGTTCCCCTTCTAATGGGGATGTGAGAGGTCCTAGTGGAGGGTAATTTAAGTTGAGCTTCTGGTTTGGAGTATAGGGCTTGAATAGCGGCCAAGAAGGGACCTTTGATTCCCATTGTCGAGAGAACACCATAAAGATACGACCATGTAACAGAATCAAAGGCCTTCTCAATATCTAGGGCCAATAAGGCTAGTGGGGTTTTGGATCTATTGGAGTATTGGATGATGTTAAGTATTTTTCTGATGTTATCAGGGGCTTCCCTGCCGGGTATGAATCCCACTTGGTCCTTATGAATAAGACTTGGAAGAAATCTGTTGAGTCTTCCAGCCAAAATAGTAGTGAAGAATTTGTTGTCAATGTTCAATAAGGAAATCGGCCTATAGTTGGCAGTGAGTAGGGGGTCTTTGTTGGGCTTAGGTATGACGGTGATGGAAGCTTTTAAGAATTCTTCTGGAGGGGTAGATCCTTGCATCAAATAGTTGCAATAATTGACTATATGTGGGATAAGTAGCGGGGCAAACTTTTTATAGTATAAGGCTGAGTAGCCATCGGGGCCTGGGGCTTTCCCTAATTTTAAGGAATTGATGGCATATTGTACTTCATCTGCTGAGACTGGTTTATTAAGTTCTGATTGGGACTCCGAGGACAGGACAGGGAGATGAACCGATGATAGAAACTCGTTTATCTTTGTTCTAGAGTCTCCTAGGGGAGCTGAATAAAGGTGCGTATAGAATTCCTGGAACGTAGCGTAGATTGTGTCAGGGTTAGAAGTGGTTTGACCTGATCTTGTACTAATTTTAAATACCTGATTGATCTTCTGTTTATTTTTAAGTTGGCTGGCTAAAAGTTTATCTGGCTTATTGGCATACTTATAATAGAAGAAATTTGTCCATCTAAGGGCTTTTTCAGTGGAATTTGTGAGTATCATGTTAATTTGACATCTTTAATAGCCTTAAGTAGGTAGAGAGACGGGGACCTCTGATGAGCCCAAACAAGTCTGCTCAGCTTTGCTTCCAGCCCAACTTGAGCCTGAGTTTGTTCCTTCTTTCTCCTGGAGGCCAAACTTATCAGCCTGCCCCTCATGAATGCCTTGTGTGTCAGCCACAATGTCATAGGGTTGATTTCGTGAGAGACGTTCTCAGACGTTCTCAGTTCTCAAGTCTGAGAGTTCGTCCTTTAATTGAGAAAATTGTGTTGTATGGGTCAGGAGTGACTCGTTTAGCCTCCAGTGAAATGGAACAGAACTGACCTGCGGAACCGTAAAATCAGATATAACCATATCATGGTCCGACCATGAGGACACTACGTGTCTGGAATAGGACATGTAGGGGAGAAGGGAGGTGGAGGATAAAATCATATCTATGCGTGAATACACCCTATGAGCTGCTAAATAAAAGGTATAACTTCTCTGTGCGCCGTTGTGTTCTCTCGAGGTGTCAGCTAGGGCTAAATATTGAAAGACTCGCTGGATCTTTTTTGTCTGTGCTATAGGTCGCAAGGTAGAAGGAGGGGAGGAACGATCTAGTACCGGATTTATAGTAAAGTTAAAGTCCCCACACCACACTAGTTTATGGAAAGTTAAGGATTCAATTACTTTTCCAACCTTTTCAAAAAAAGGTAATGGGATCTTCATTAGGGGCATATGAGTTAACCAGGCAGAGTGAGTCATCCCTATAAGTTCCCAGTAAAATTACGTATCTCCCTTCCGGGTCTATGCAAGTTTGAGATACAGTGAAAGGGAAGGAGTTTTTCAGCAGTGTCACTACACCCCTACATTTTGAAGTAAATGAGGAGGAATAGAAAGTAGAATATTGTGGATTAAAGTACTTAGGGTGGGATGTGGGAGTGAAATGAGTCTCCTGGAGGCAGATGACATCCGGCTTGTGTTTAACATAAATGGAGAATGCTGTTTTTCTCTTCCGTGGGAAGTTAATACCCTTTACATTATGGGTTAATATCTTACACATGATATCAGAGTTGGAGCAATGCAATAGTGAAGCCAAGCGTCATCGGCCTCCAGAGACAGTCGCACCCCAGCACCACTCCCTCCTAGAACCTCATAGTATGAATCTCCATGCCATGTCTCCAAGAAACATAGAACAGTACAATTACACAACAGAATAACATAAAAAAAACGTAAAACAAAAAGTAGGGCCGGTTAGCCCAAAACAAAAAGCTATCATAAGTGGGAAAAGTGAGTAGAGAGCCAGCCTGTACATGGCTCGCCTTACTCTCTCACAAAGACCCATAAACAGGGACAACATGAAAAACCACGTTATCGAACCCCTGAGTCAGGACGGTTGGCCTCATACGATCTAAAAGGAGAAAAACAACATGAGATCCCTATGAGACCGCAATAAGCAATATAAAACCTTGCCAAAATCCTGATGGGAGTAGTTCATGTGATTCTTGATCTGTTCGATCCACTCGGGGTTGCAGGAACTTTGGTCCAAACTCTTGCTTGCCTTTGAGGCTTCGGCGATGAGGGTGACTGGGCTTGAGGTTCGCAGGGAATCCCTGCTCGCTGTAGGACTTCTAATCCCTCCGTCGATGAATGGACTGTATGAAGGCGAGAGTTCAGCTGAAACGACAGGTTAAAGGGGAATCCCCACCTGTAACGAATGTGAGCTTTCTGCAGGGACTGTGTAACTGGTCTCATCTCCCGGCGTCTACGAAGTGTGGACAGGGCCAAATCTGCATACAGATGCACTGAGGCTGGAAGTCCAGGGAGTTCAGGTAGGTCCCTCGCTGCATGTAGGATTTTATCTCTCATCTCCGGATGATGGAACTTAAGGATAACATCTCTGGGTAGGTCCAGGTTGCGAGGTTTCCCCAAAGCCCTGTGAACTCTATCCATCTTGAGGAGACTGAGTTCAGTCTGTGGTAACAGGGCAACAAACAGGGTGGTGAGGGTGGCTTGCAGATCATTAAAGGACTCCAGGAGGCCTCTGACCCTCAGGTTGCCCCTCCTGGATCTATTCTCGAGATCTTCGAGTTTGAGTTCTAATTCTATCAGGTGGGCATCATGGGAGACAATGTCCTCTTTGTCGCGCTCCAAGGCATCTGACATGTCATCCATTCTAGTCTCTATGTCGGAGACTCTATTCCCCAGATCTTGAATTCGGCGGGAAAATTCAGTAACGGCCTGGGATAACTCCGTTTTGAACAGGGCTGCTATATTCTTATATAAGTCGTTCTGACCTGTAACCGGAGCTGCCGTGTCTGATGTGGGACCGCTACCGTCCGATGAAGCAGGACTGGTGGGTTCTGAAGGCACGTCCGCCATGACAGTCTGCCTGGTCTGTCGGAAAAGCTCTGGCAAAGTTTGCGACGGGATCGGGGGGCCCGGAATTTTCGACCTCCCTTTGGTGCGGGTCATCTTCGGGGATCCCTGCATCGATTTTGAGGCTGATTGGAGCCTAATTAAAGGCGCTTAGAGCAGGTTGGTTCGATAAGCAGAGTGGAGCTCACGGAAGCATGTCCTCCTCGTGAGTCTCGCGCATGCGCCCCCCAGGATTAGGCTTTTCATAGAGCTGTGACATCAGAGGGGATGGCCATCTACTGACTGGCTATCTGCATAGCATTATGGGTCATATTACATTCCCCGACTTCTGTAGCTGCCACGTTAGTGAAAAAATAAATAAACATTTGTTACCATGAAACGCAAAGAAATTTGGATTTCAATTCGCTCAATGTCCATCGCCTTTAAGAGGTTAAACATGTTGGAAACATTGAAGACATCAGTCATTAATGACATATGCACATATCTCATTGATAGATTATTAACGTTTATGATAGCAAAGCCCCTTTATTGGGATGTGTCCGTGTCTCTACCAAGACTTTAGGCACACTACACAGCAATTTCATGTACACAAATCTTGTAAAGTTGTACACAAGAGGTCAATATTACAGACTTTTAGGCATTTAAAAGAGTATTCTCTTCTTAGACAATAAGGAGGCTCGTTCCCGTCACCACCTGCCATTGACTGTTCTCCTCCCCCCCACTTCCCCTACGACACCAGATGTTTTCATCTGTGCACAGAGAGAAGCTGCAGCAGCAGTGCGGGGACCGTGGTGCAAGGAGTCAAGTAAGTATATTAACTGTGAGGGGCCCGGCATGTGGGGGAGATTTATATAGTATTGGATAACCCCTTTAAATGTCTTAGGGTATGGCCACACGGTCAGGTTTCTGCAAGATGTTTTGGAAACCAAAAACAGAAGTGAATTAAAAAAAGATAAGTCAAATATGCCCTTTATACTGTCTCTCCTTTTATGATTCACTCCTGACCATGGCTGTACCCTTATAGATATAAGTACCATCTCTGGAATCCGCACCTATATCTGCAATTGGAGTCTCCATGCATTTATATTTGCTAAATACTTCTTGCAATGAACTTTTTTTTTTTACTTAGTAATATGTAAACAGTTTTGCTTTTACAGTTGCTTTACGGAGGTTTGGAGACCTTAACCACTGTAGACAATCTGCACTTGGACACATGTCTATAACATCCATCTGCCTCTTCTGGTCATGCAGGGACCATTTTCTATCAACCCAGAACATCCCCAGCTATTACTATGGTGCACCATGTACCTAGACTTCGCCCAGTGGTAAGCATGTGATGAAATTCCTAGCAGTTACCAACTGCTACATATTAATGAACAGACTCACACTAAACAATATTAATAATACAGTTCTTTTGAATTAGCAGTTCACAACAGTAAAATAACTCCCACAGCTTTGCAACGGGAACCTTTTTGGTCCATTACTTGTAACTCACTATTAAAGGGGTTGTCCACTTTCTGGTTACTGTTGACCAATGTGTTTGTGAGATGATTATATGGCACTTATCAATATAGTCTTTGTGGAAATTCTGCTTTATGTTTGATATGCTTCCATGTTTGCAAAATATTTTGTGTTGCCTAAACAGAGGTTCTGTCCATGAAATGGCTGCTGATGTAGGGTCACGTGACTAGGCAAATCACCTCCACACGATGTCTCCTCGATTCAAATACACTGCATCTGCCATCTGTACTTACTTGTTCTGTTAAGAGTTTAGTGCAGGTGCAGTTTGTTTTAATGGAGGAGACATCACATGGAGTTGATTTGCCTAGTCACATGACCTTACATCAGCGATCACCTTATGGAGAGGACTAGGGTTGAGCGAACACAAACTGTAAAGTTCGGGTTCATACTGAACTTTAGGATTTTTGGACCCCGGACCAGAACCCAAACTTTTCAGTAAAAGTTCAGGTTCGGGTTTGGTGTTCGTCGAGTTAATGGCACTTTTTGAAAGGCTTCAGAGCAGCCAATCAACAAGCGTTTAGCTCGTGTGCCCTTAGAAGCCATCACAGCCATGCCTAGTAGTAGGCTCGTCAGGAGCAAATGTGGAGATAGGACAAACAACATACAAGAAGCTGGCAGCCACCGTCCAGAGGCCGCCGCAAACAGCACTAGGATAGCCATCCTAGTGCTGTTTGCGGCGGCCTCTGGACAGGGGCTTCCGGCTTCTTGTATGTTGTTTGTCCTATCTCCACATTTGCTCCTGACGAGCCTATTATGGCGAAACGTGTCGAGTAAGTAGTGGGGGCAAACTAATGTGTAATAACAGCAAGGTCTTTCTTATTGATTGGTGACTGCACATCAGTAGGGGTGTCATGCATCCCAGCCCTCTGAGTGCCGTCGGTATACTTACTTAATAGTCAGCTATGAATTAGCTTTAGTGGACATCTATTTTGCCCTAAATATAGGCTTTTTTGGAGCATATCTCACACAGCAGTTATTATCGGCAGGGTACCACATATCGTAGTGGTCTCTGCACTGAATGCAGGTAACTGTTTACTGTGGGCAAACTACGCTTATGGGCAAACCACATTTAGGTGCCACAATACCAATGAGGTATACTGGTTTATTGAGGCTAAGCTTTTTACATTACTCACTAGTGATTGAGGATTTCCTCTTTGTTCGTGTGAGTTAGTAGTGGGGGCAAACTAATTTGTAATAACAGCAAGGTCTTTCCTATTGATTGGTGACTGCACATCTGTAGGGGTGTCATGCATCCCGGCTCTCTGATGAGTGCAGTCGGTATACTTACTCAATAGTCAGCTCTAAACCAGCTTTAGTGGACATTTAGGTGCCACAATACCAATGAGGTACGCTGGTTTATTGAGCATAAACTTTTTACATTACTTACTAGTGATTGAGGATTTCCTTTTTTTGTGTTTATACACTTATTAACTTTTTTTTAGACGTTTCAGTAAAGTAGAAGTTTTAACTATCCCCTCACAACGTTCCTGTGGTCAGTGAACAATATATTAAGTGGAACGTAAATCATTATCAGTTTATCAGTGAATTTGTTTGCACAATTTTTTTTACCCTGCCCTGAGCCCAGTGACAAAGAAAATTTACTTTGATGCATCTGTTAGTTAGGTAAGGGTTGGTGGCCATTTTATGCAAGTGCAGTGCACCAGCACTGCACTTGCATAAAATGCAAGTGCAGTGCACCAGCACAGCATACAGTATGTGCATTTGTGACAGTCAAGTACAAGCTTGAAATACAGCAATTATATTCTGGGTTTAAAAAAATCACCAATTTTTTTGCAAGACCCTACATCTGGGGCCATTCCTGCATTTGTCACAGGGAAATACAAGCTTGAAATACTGCAATAATATTCTTGTTTAAAAAAAACACCCATTTTAGCAATACCCTACATCTGGGGCCTTTGCTGCATTTGTTACAGTGAAATACAAGCTTAAAATACTGTAATAATATTCTGGGTTTAAAAAACACCCATATTTGGCAATACCCTACATCTGGGGCCTTTGCTGCATTTTTCACAGTAAAATGCAAGCTTTAGATAGTTCTGTTATATTCTGGTATAAAAAAAAAACACACATTTTTGGCACGATAATAAATTTGCGGCCTTTGTTGCATTTGTCACAGTGAAATACAAGCTTGAAATGCTGCAATAATATTTTGGGTTTAAAAAAATGAAAAAAACATTTTTGGCAATACCCTACGTCTGGGGCCTTTACTGCATTTGTCACAGTGGAATACAAGCTTGAAATACTGCAATAATATTCTGGGTTTAAAAAAAAGAAAAAAACATTTTTGGCAATACCCTAAATCTGGGGCCTTTCCTGCATTTGTCACAGTGAAATACAAGCTTGAAATACTGCAATAATATTCTGGGTTTAAAAAAACACCCATTTTGGCAATACACTGCATCTGGGGCCTTTGCTGCATTTGTCACAGTGAAATACAAGTGTTAGATACTGCTGTTATATTCTGGTTTAAAAAAAAAAACACCCATTTTGGGCAAGATAATAAATTTGCGGCCTTTGTTCCATTTGTCACAGTGAAATACAAGCTTGAAATACTGAAATAATATTCTAGGTTTAAAACACCCATTTTGGCAATACACTGCATCTGGGGCCTTTGCTGCATTTGTCACTGTGAAATACAAGCTTGAAATACTGCAATAATATTCTGGGTTTAAAATAAACACCAATTTTTTGCAATACCCTACATCTAGGGCCTTTGCTGCATTTGTCACAGTGAAATACAAGCGTTAGATACTGCTGTTATATCGTGGTTTAAAAAAAAAACACCCATTTTGGCAAAATAATAAATGTGCAGCCTTTGTTGCATTTGCCACAGTGAAATAAAACTGAAATTATGTTCTGGTTTAAAAAAGACACCCATTTTTTGCAATACCCTACATCTTGTGCTTTTGCTGCATTTGTCACAGTGAAATACAAGCTTGAAATATTCTGGGTTTAAAACAACTAAATTTTTTTGCAATACCCTACATCTGTGGCCTTTGTCACAGTGAAATACAAGCGTTAGATAGTGCTGTTATATTCTGGTATTTTTTTAAAAAAACACCCATTTTGGGCAAGATAATACATTTGCGTCCTTTGTTGCATTTGTGACAGTCAAATACAAACTTTAAATACTGCTGTTATATTCTGGGTTTAAAAACACCAATTATTTGCAAGACCCTACATCTGGGGCCTTTGCTGCATTAGTCATAATCAAATGCAACCAGTCAATACTGCAGTTAAATTGTTGGTAGACAAATTAAAAACATTTGTGACCGTGAAGTAATTGTATAAAGTTTGCCTATCACACTGTTGTGTGACCTCTAGAAAATTTTCCTCTTTATGACACTGTCACTGCTCAGTGAACTTGATTGTAGACTATTGGCGGTTACAATGTTGCCTGACAAAAAACATCTGTTAGTTTGGTGGGCGAATGCAAATAATGAAGAGAGCGTCAAATAAGGGACGTGGCCCTGGTCGTGGTGATGCTGGTGAAGCTCCTGTTGCAGGGAGAGGACGTGGTCGATCTGTGCCAGCTACACGCACAAGTGAAACACCTTCCTCAGGTGCGAGTAGGCAACAGAACCTTCAGCGTTATTTGGTAGGGCCAAATGCGGCTCTACGAATGGTGAGGCTAGAACAAGTACAGTCGATAGTACATTGGGTGGCTGACAGTTCCTCCAGTTCCTTTACATTGTCTACCACCCAATCTCCTGCTGAAAGATCAGAGTGGGCACCTGCAGCCCATGGCCATCAGTCTTTCACCTCACCCCCTTGCAAATCAGCCAAGCAGTCTGAGCCCCAAGTCATGCAGCAGTCTCTTCTCCTTTCTGATGACTCTGCTAACAGGGTTTCCCGGGGCCATCCACATAGCCCTGCCCCAAAAGTGGAAGAGATTGAGTGCACCGATGCCCAACCACTTATGTTTCAGGATGAGTACATGGGAGGACCACCGCAGCACGTCTCGGAGGATGACGAAACACAGGTACCAACTGCTGTGGCTTTCTGCAGTGTGCAGACCGACAAGGAGGGCAAGAATGAAGACTGGGTGGAAGATGATGTGGAGGACGATGAGGTCCTCGACTCCACATGGAATCAAGGTCATGAAAGTGACCTGTGTAGTTTGGAGGACTAGGCGGTGGTCGCACAGAGCCACCAGCACAGCAGAAGAAGGAGCAGGGTGAAAAAGCGGAGCGGCCGTCCTCTAGACAATACACCTGCTACTGCCAACCGCAGCAAGGAACCAAGCACACCAAAGCCAGCTCCAAGGAGTTCCCTGGCGTGGCAGTTCTTCAGACAATGTGCTGACAACAAGACATGAGTGGTTTGCACACTGTGCAATCAGAGCCTGAAGCGAAGCATAAACGTTCTCAACCTGACCTGCATGACCAGGCAACTAAGTGCAAAGCACTAGCTGCAGTGGAGTAGACACCTCAAAAACAAAGAAAGGTCTCTGGCTCCTCCTGCTTCCTTTTCTGCTGCGGTCTTGGCCTCTTCACCTCTGGAGTGACAATGGCACCTGCCACCCCGCAAACAGAGGATCTGCCAGCAATGCCAGCACCTGGGTCATTAAGCATCTCCACAATGTTCCATGGAAGCGTTCAGCTCTCTATCTCCCAAACACTGGAGCAAAAGAGGAAGTACACCCCTACCCACCAGCGATCCCTGGCCCTGAATGCCAGCATTTCAAAATTACTGGCCTTTGAAATGCTGTCATCCCGTCTGGTGGAGACGGAGAGTTTTGAAAGCCTTATGGCGGTGGCTGTCCCACAGTACGTCGTGCCTAGGAGCCACTACTTTTCCACGCAAGCCATCCCTTCACTGCTCAACCAAGAGGGGGACAAGATCAGGTGTGCACTGCGCAACGCCATCTGTGGCAAGGTCCACCTTACTACTGATACGAGGACCAGTAAGCATAGTCAGGGACGTTATATCTGCCTAACAGAACACTGGGTAAATGCAGTGGCGGCTGGGCCTGAGGCGGATAGCAGTTTGGCGCATGTCCTTCCACCACCGAGGATTGCAGAGTGCTTCTCTTTGACCTCTGTTGCTTCCTCCTCCTACTCCGCTTCCTAATCCTCTACCGCCTCCTCATCCAGTCAGCGTAAAACCTTCACCACCAATTTCAGCACAGTCAGGGGTAAACGACAGCAGGCAGTTTTTAAACTTATCAGTTTGGGGGACAAATCCCACACCGCGCAGGAGCTGTGGACGGGCATTGAACAACAGACCGATGAGTGGTTGATGCCAGTGATCCTCAAGCCCGGCCTGGTGGTTTGCGATAATGGGCGAAATCTCGTAGCAGGTCTGTGACTAGCTGGTTTGTCCCATATCCCTTGCCTGGCACATGTGCTGAATTTGGTGGTGCAGAAGTTCCTTAAAAATGACCCCGATATGTCAGAACTGCTGCAGAAAGTGCGTGCAGTCTGTGCACGCTTTCGGCGTTCTCACCCTGCTGCTGCTCTCCTGTCAGCACTGCAGCATAACTTTGGCCTTCCCGCTCACCGCCTCATATGCAACATGCCCACAAGGTGGAACTCCACCTTGCACATGCTGGCCAGACTGTGCGAGCAGCAGCAGGCAATAGTGGAGTTTCAGCTGCAGCACGCACGGGTGAGTGGCTCTGCGGAACAGCACCACTTCACCACCTATGGCTGGGCCTCCATGCGAGACCTGTGTGCCTTGTTGCGCTGTTTAGAGTACTCCACCAACATGGCCAGTGCCGATGACGCTGCTCTCAACACTACTATCCCATTTCTATGCCTCCGTGAAAAAACGCTTTGGGCGATGATGGAAGAGGATGTGGCACAGGTGGAGGAGGAGAAGGAGGAAGAGGGATAATTTCATAGGGTTTCAGGTCAGTTATTCACAAGTGACTCCGGGAGTGGGTTACTGCACCACAAATGCCAGGTATACAATTGTCCAGCCAGGGCACAGTTCTGGAGGATGACGAGGAGTTCTGGAGGATGATGAGGAGGAGATGGAGGAGGAGGAACCGTGTTCACAGCAGAGTGGCACCCAAACCAGCTCATGGCCATCACTGGTGCATGGCTGGGGGGATATAGAGGACACAGACGATACACCTCCCACAGAGGACAGCTTGTTGTTGCCTCTGGGCAGCCTGGCACACATGAGCGATTACATGCTGCAGTGTCTCCGCAATGACCGCCGAGTTCCCACATTCTAACTTGTGCTGATTACTGGATGGCCACGCTGCTGGATCCCCATTACAAGGACAACTGGAGCGTTATCGTAAGTACAAGCGAACGCTGGTAGATGCGACTTCTGGTGGCATTCCCACCTGACAGCAGGGGCACAGTGGAAGCACAAGGCGAAGGCAGAGGACGAGGAAGACGTCGACAAAGCAGCTGGGGCACCACCAGCACCTCAGAAGGTAGGGTTAGCATGGCCAAAATGTGGAAAAGCTTTGTCAGCACGCCACAACAACCAGCACCACCAGGTGATATGGAACGTCTTAGCAGGAGGCAGCATTTCAGCAACATGGTGGAGCAGTATGTGTGCACACACATGCACATACTGGATGATGGGTCTGGCCCCTTCAACTTATGTGTCTCCAAATTGGGCACCTGGCCTGAGCTTGCCCTTTACGCCTTTCAGGTGCTGGCCTGCCCTGCAGCGAGTGTATTGTCTGAACGTGTGTTTAGCATGGCAGGGGGCGTTATCACAGACAAGCGCAGCCGCCTGTCCACAGCCAATGTAGACAAGCTCATGTTCATTAAAATAAACCAGGCATGGATCCTACAGGAGTTGTCCTTATCTTGTGCAGAATAGACATGTATACCGGCCTTACCCAGCTATTGTTATACTACAGAGCAATTACTCATTGTTGTATTTTTTATATTTTCCACTATTTTGGGGTGTACCCTAATAAAAAAAAAAATTATAATTAAAAATTAAAACCAAAAACCAGTGTTAACTACCACCGCCGCTTCCACCTACACTGCTACTTTTACTGCCTCCTCAACCTACTACTCCATATGGACCTCCACCTCATACATCAAGATTACTTTTTGTTAATTTTTATGTATTTTATTTTATTTTAAGTCATTTAACAAATTTTTCGGATACATTGTTGGGTTACATATCCCAAATTTTTGGCTGTGATATACCCCTGCTCTACCTAGTGGACAGGTTAATAAATTTCACAAATTGTTCTATTACATAGTTAGGTGACATTCACCAATTTTTGTCTGTGATATACCCCTGCTCTACCTAGTGGACAGGTTAATAAAGATCACTCGTTTTTCTGAAACATATTTTGGTGACATTCACCAATTTTTGGCTGTGATATACCCCTGCTCTACCTAGTGGACAGGTTAATAAATATCACTAGTTTTTCTGAAACATATTTTGGTGACATTCACCAATTTCTGGCTGTGATATACCCCTGCTCTACCTAGTGGACAGGTTAATAAATTTCACTAATTTTTCTGTTACATAGTTGGGTGACATTCACCCATTTTTGGCTGTGATATGTTCCTGCTCTACCTAGTGGACAAGGAAATACATTTCACAAATTCATCTGTGACATTCTAGGGTGACATTTTACAATTTTTGCCGTGAATAAACCCCTGCTCTGCATAGGTGACAGGGACCTAAATTTTGTAAAATCGTCTGTTCAATTGATGGGTGACATGAACACAGTTTAGCCGTGAATAAACCCCTGCTCTGCATATTTGACAGGGCCCCAAATTTAAAAAAAAATCGTCTGTTCCATTTTTGCTGATGAAAAACTCCTGCTCTGCATAGGTGACAGGGACTTACATTTCTAAAATTCGTCTTTAATTGGCCTTTTCATTCGATCCTTCAGCTTTAATAACTTGTCCCACATTTTAGCTCAATCACATTGCAGCCATTGACCTCCGTTGGAAGTGGTATCCCTTTCTCATGCTCCCTCTCCGGCATGGAACCCTGATTTGCCACTAACCATAATCAACATGGTAGGCGCAGAAAAGAACATCGAAAGTTGATAGAGAAGATCTCTAAATGGATGGTGGACGTCACGGGGACGTGCAATCAGGCAGAAGTTATCTAGAGTCAACAAAGCGGCAGCAGGGCCTCTCCTGTCTAACGTTTCCAAATCCAAAATACCCCAGTGACATTCCCTATAATTCTTTATTAATCATTCTAATAATAGGGCATCTTAAGAGTCCCATATTGTTATTTATAATCACTACCTCCCTGAGTCGGGAGTGGGTAATTGCCGCGTACCCCCTCCTTTACTTGGAAGCTTTGGCCTCAATAATTTGTCCCACTTTTCCGCTCGAACACATTTAATTTCATCCATTGACCTCACTTGGATGTGGTATCCCTTTCTCACGCTCCCTCTCCGGCATGGAACCCTGATTCACCGCTAACCGTGATCAACATGGTAGACGCAGAAAAGAACATCGAAAGTTGATAGAGCAGATATCCAATTGGATCGTGGACATCACAATGACGTACGACATGGTGGAGCAGTATGTGTGCACACGCCTACACGTACTGACTGATGGGTCTGACCCCTTCAACTTCTGGGTCTCCTAATTGGGCACATGGCCTGAGTTTGCCCTTTATGCCTTGGAGGTGCTGGCCTGCCCTGTAGCGAGTGTATTGTCTGAACATTTGTTTAGCACGGTTGGAGGGGGTTATCAGAGGTTATATGAGGTTAAAACCAGCTACATCCTCCTCCTCCACCTCTACCGCCACATTCACTGCCTCCTCAACCTCCTATTCCATATGGACCTCGTCCTCCTAGATCAAGATTATAATTTTTATTTTTTTATTTTTGCCTATTTTATGTTATTTTAAGTCATATCCCTATCCACATTTGTTTGCAGAGCCCTTGCCATGCTCTTAAACACCTTTTGTAGCCATTTGCAGCCCCCTAGCTCTTTCCATTACTTTTTTAGAGACATTTTAGTGCTCAAAAGTTCGGTTCCCCATTGACTTCAATGGGGTTCGGGTTCAGGGTCAAGTTCGGGTCCTGAACTCGAACTTTTTTGTGAAGTTCGGCCGTACCCATCGAACCTGAACATCCAGTTGTCCGCTCAACTCTGGAGAGGACCTCTATGTGGACAGCACAAAATACTCTGTAAACAAGGGAGCATATCTTATCAAATATAGAAAATTGTGCAGAATGTAAACAAAGACTATATTAGTGAGTGCCAGATCGTCATCTCACAAACAAATTGGTCATCAGTAACCAGAAAGTGGTCTACCACTTTAACTGATACACTTGTTGCCGATAACATCATGGGATACATCAGGTGAGTTGTAATAGGTTAGGGAGGCTGCCACAGCCTTTCCATTGGTCTCACTCCTAATGCTCTGATGACTTTTCTGCTCTTCTCTGTCCATTACTCAGCTTCTCAAATGCTCAAATACTTGGTTGTTCATTTATAATTTAAGGTAGTTTTTGTGTCAATTTAAGCCTGGCTTTGCTTTGTGTGCCTGCACCAAATGTATTAACTGGTGCACGTTAATAATATATGTTGCGTGAGTGTAATGTTGTTTACACCGGATGCGTTCAGGGTGCATTCAGGGAAACTCACACCATTTTGCAAGCAATTTCAGTCAGTTTTGTCTGCAATTGTTCAGTTGTTCAGTTTTTTCCGCGCGAGTGCAATGCGTTTTGATGCGTTATTCATGCGCGTGATAAAAAAACTGAATGTTTACAAACAAAATCTCCTAGCAACCATCAGTAAATAAAATGCATTGCATCCGCACTTGCTTCCAGATGCAATGCGTTTTTTACTGAAGCCTCATTCACTTCTATGGGCCAGGACTGTGTGAAAAATGCTGAATATAGAACATGCTGCATTTTTCACGCAACACAGAACTGATGCGTGAAAAAAAAAACGCTCATTTACATAGAACCATTGAAATGAAAGGGTCAGGATTTAGTGTGGGTGCTATGTGTTCACATCATGCATTGCACCCACGGGGAAAACTCGCTTGTGTGAAAGGGGCCTTAGGTGTGAAAATACAACAGGGGGTTGTCCGGCGTGGGTTACAACATTTTGTAAGATTTTTTTTAAAAGTCGCACATAGCAAATGAGCCATAATCCAAGTCTAATCTCACTTTTACCTCATAACCCCTTAACCCAAATTGCTGTGTACATGTACGGTGTATGGAGTGCACCTCTGCAGTGGTCCTGCTTCATACACGGCGGGTGCCGGCTGTATCATCGCCGCCCCTATCACTTAATCCCTCATGTGCCATAATCAACGCTGAATGCGGCACCTGTGAGTGAATGCACAGGGATACATCTTCCTCTCCCTTCCAATTGGAGCCCCCGCAGTGAAATTGTGGGGCTCTGATCGGTTGCCATGGCTGCCTGGACTCTACTGAAGCGATCCGAGCCTGCCATGGCTTTCTCCATACTGAGCTATGCACAAGGCATAGCTCAGAATGGAGACTGTAAAGCTCCTATTCACCCATAGATCTCTATTAGGTCATAGATCTCTAGATCTCTATAACAGGGGGTTCAGACCTGAGCGTTCTGAAACGAGCGCTCTGTATGCGCGATTGTACGGGCGTTTACAATCGCGCATACAGAGACAGGCGTGCACACATTGTCGCGCGTTCCCGAATATCTATGTGCGGGAACGCGCGACAAATGCCCAAAAAAAAGCTCAAGAAAAAAAGATAAAATATATAAACTATAACAAAATAAACATATTGGCTATCACAGGTTCAGGTGAGAACCATTCCCATAGGGAATCATTGGTTTCTCCTTGTTGAGCGTTTTACAGCGCGTAGGAACGCGCTGTAAAACGCTCAGGTTTGAACTTAGGGTTAGGGTGAATTGGAGAGGGGATTAAAAGATCCCATGGACTAGGCCCCTAAATAAATAAAAAAAAACACCAATATATTAAAAGTTTAAATCACTCCCTTTCCCAAATTTAAATATAAAAATATATAAACTATAACAAAATAAACATATTGGCTATCACAGCGTCCAAAAATGTCTGAACTATTAAAAAAAAAATTCCTGTGCGGTAAACGACGCAATAGAAAAAAAACACTCAATTTGCCATTTTTTTGTCATCCTGTTCATCCCAAAAATTTAATAATGGTGATCAAAAAGTTGAACATGCTACAAAAATGGCACCAATAAAAACTACTGTTTGTTACTCAAACAACAAGCACTCATACAACTCTGCAGATCGAAAGTTATGGCTGTTAGAATATAGTGATGCAAAGAAAATTTAGATTTTTCCAAAGGATGTCATGTCATTTTTAGTGCATAGTGAATGCTGTGATGTCAAAACCCCAAAAACCAAAATTAAATGGTGACCTTAAAAAATGCATTTTGTCCTGCAAAAAATTAGCCCTCATATAGCTATGTGAACGAAAAAATAAAAAAAGTTATTGCTATTGGAATGTGGGGACGAAAAATCCAAAATGTAAAAATGAATATAGACCCGGTCTTTAAGGGGTTAAAGAGGACCTGTCACTAGTGTTGAGCGAACCTGAACTGCAAAGTTCAGGTCAGTACCCAACTTTGCAAATTCTGGTACCCGGACCCGAACTTTTTTTCGCAAAAGTTCAAGTTTGGTGCTCGGGCATTTAATAAAGCTTGTTGAAAAGCTGCAGGGTCTCTGATGATAATGATGAAAAACAGGTGCTGCGGCTTTCTACAGTGTGCAGACTGGCAAAGAGGGTATAGGTGAAGAGTGGGTAGAAGTGGAGGATGATGAGGGCCTAGATCCCACATGGAATCAAGGTCATGTGAGTGACGTGTGCAGTTCGGAGGAAGAGGTGGTGGTCACACAGCGCCAGCCAGACAGTAAAAGAGGGAGCAGGGTGCAAAAGCAGAGTGGCCATTAGTGATGGACGAATATCGGCCGGGACGGTTCGCGATCAAATGTTCGCGAACCACAAGTTCGGTGCGGGCCCCATTCACTTTAATGGCAGGCGAACTTGTAAAACCTTCAGCTCATATTTGCAGCACCAAATACTTAGTAGAAGTGCACAAATAGTCCCAAAACATGGACAGTGACATACTAGAGGAGGATCAATGACAAAAATTCCCCCCAAAATATGTGTCTTAATCAGGGGATTTTTATTCGTCCCCTGACGTCTCCGGTCAATGGATATCAATTAACTGCAGGCCAGTATAAATACAGGTCAAATACATATGTTTAAAAGAACTAAAAATATAAAATTGGATTAAAAACATGGCTAATGAAATCCCCCCTCTTGAAAAAACCCCTAATGATAATAGTTGAAATTCGATAACATGTGGTCGTCACTGGTGTTGAATTCCTCCGAGGCCACAACAATTATTCATTCAGTGGACAGAAAAGAATGCGGCTAAAGGTAGATTACATCTTCATTGGATATCAATTTTACAGCAGGCCAGTGGACTACAGGCCCTAAAAATTATGCATTCAGCTTACAGAAAAGAACAAGTAATTATGTGGCTGGAGGTAGATTAGACAGTCATTGGATATCAATTTTACAGCAGGCCAGTGGACTACAGGCTCCAAAAATTATGCATTCAGCGTACAGAAAAGAACTAGTAAGTATGTGGCTGGAGGCAGATTACACGGTCATTGGATATCAATTTTACAGCAGGCCAGTGGATTACAGGCCCCAAAAATTATGCATTCAGCGTACAGAAAAGAACAAGTAGGTATGTGGATGGAGGTAGATTACACGGTCATTGGATATTAATTTTATAGCAGGCCAGTGGACTACAGGCCTCAAAAATTATGCATTCAGCATACAGAAAAAAACAAGTAAGTATGTGGCTAGAGGTAGGTTACACGGTCATCGGATATCAATTTTACAGCAGGCCAGTGGACTACAGGCCCCAAAAATTATACATTCAGCGTACAGAAAAGAACAAGTAAGTATGTGGCTAAATGTCTATTAGACGGTCAATGGATATCAATTTTACTGAAGGCCAGTACAAATACAGGTCAAATACATATGTTTAAAAGAACTAAAAATATAAAATTGGATTAAAAACATGGCTAACGTAATCCGCCCTCTTGAAAAAACAAATGATAATAAGTTGAAACACGTGGTCGTCATAGGTGTTGAATTCCTCAAAACATTAGGCATTAAACGAACAGAAAAGGCCTGTTATGCCGCTATATTTACCTAAGACAGGGACCATTATTTGATCTGGGTGGTGGCGGATATTTGTGGGCTGTCATGAGGAAATTCAATTAAACGTAGTCCACTCGTCACATGTGTTGAATTCCTCCGAAATCCAAGCCTCCATTCATTTTTTTAAATGTGAGGTAGTCCACACTGTCGTGATCTAGTCGAGTGCACTTATCGGTCATGGCAAATTGTTTAAGACATGTTCTTCTTGCTCCTCCTCCACCCCGGCACTATCCTCCTCTGACTCCTCTTTCTGTTGACTTGTCTCAGATGGAGTAGCCCTCCCTTTAAATTCATACAGCATTGCGACTTCCTCATCTTCCTGCTCTGTCTCCTCGACGGCTTGATCATTGACACAACACAATACATGCTCCAGAAAGAAGGCGTAAGGTATGATGTCACTGATGGTGCCATGGCTGCGACTAACTAGTTTGGTGATCTCATCAAATGGCCGCAGAAGTCTGCATGCATGGCGCATGAGCAGCCACTGCTGCAGTGGAAAAAAAAACATGCTCCCCAGTACCTGTCCTGCCGCAGAGTTCGTACAGGTAGTCGTTAACTGCACGTTTCTGCTGGAGTAGCGTATAAAGCATATACAAGGTGGAGTTCCATCGTGTCGGGTAGTCACAAATCAGACGTCTGACGGGCAGGTGGTGTCGCCACTGAACTTCAGCAAGGCGAGTCATGGCCGTGTAAAATCTTCTAAAATGGCCAGAGATTTTCCTGGCCTGCCGTAAGATATCCTGGACCCCGGGGTATTTGGCAACAAATCACTGCACGACTAAGTTCAGGACGTGTGCCATGCACGGCACGTGTGTCATTTTGCCCTGTTTCAGCGAGCTCAGCAAATTGGCACCGTTGTCGCACACCACTTTACCAACTGTTAAATTGAACGAGGTTAGCCACTGATCGGCATGTGACTGCAAAGCTGAAAGGAGTGCAGGACCGGTATGCCTCTTGGCTTCCAGGCACAACAGCCATGCCAAAGCATGGCAATGTCTCACCTGGCTTGTCAAATAGGTTCTGGGGAGCTTGGGGGCGCAGCGGAAGATGCGATAGCAGTGGAAAAGGAGGAGTCAGTCGAGGAGGAGATGGAGGATGGAGAAGGAGGAGGAGAAGAAGATGCAGGCTTGCATGCAATCTGTGGCAGTAACACCAAATCCACACAGGTGCCACGGGTTGCATGCATGACGGCCATTAGACTGTTCACCCAGTGGGCAGTAAAAGTTATGTACCTTCCCTGCCCGTGTTTGCCTGACCATGTGTCTGTGGTCAGATGTATCTTGGCACCGACACTGTGTGCCAGAGACACCTTGACTTGCTGCTAAACAAGGCCATATAGCTTCAGGTTGCCCTTCTGGGAGAAATATTTCCTTCCGGGGACCTTCCATTGCAGTGTGCCAATGGCCGCAAATTTTCTAAAGGCCTCCGAGTCCACCAGTTTATAGGGCAGTAGTTGGCGGGCTAACAGTTCCGACAATCCAGCGGTCAGCCATTGGGCAAAAGGGTTATCCAGTGTCATCATCTTTTACGCTCAAACATTTGGGCCACGGAAACCTGCCTTTTGCCAGATGAACGCAATGACGGCACAGTGGAAGGTGGAGTGGAGGACAAATTGGAGGTGAAAGGAGAAGGAGAAGGAGAAGAGGCAGGACATGGAGCGCCGGGAGTGTGCCTTTGTGGGTTCTGACGGTGTTGCTCCCACTGAGCTCAGTGATGGGAGGCCACGTGCCTTCTTAAGGCGGTCTTCACTAGGTGAGTGTTGGGCTTACCGCGACTTATGCGTTGACAGCATAGGCTGCAGATGGCAACCCTATTCTCAGCAGCAGACAAGTTAAAAAAAGCCCACACTGCGGAGCCATGTGCTGGCGTCCTGGGAGTGCCAGATGTGACCGTGCATGGTGGATGGCTTGTTTCAGATACATTAGCAGTCTGCTTTTTGCCTCCTGTGCACTGAAAGTTCTGCCTGCTTCTCATCCTTCTCCTCCCTATCTGCTGCTCCGTCTCTCCCTCTGAGCTCCCCTCCTCTTCCACTATTGTGGGCACCCACGTGACATCCATAGACACGTCATCATCGTCACCTTTACCACCAATGACATTAGAGATCTCGGAGTAGGCAGCAACAGTGGGGACAACCCTCCTTGGGCTGATCTGGGTACTGTCGCCAGACTGCTGGGTGGTGACCATTGATACCTCCTCTTCCTGATCCGATACCAAGAATGGCTTTACATCGGTAAAGTCTTGGAATGGATGGCAAAATAATTCCTCTGACTCGACCAGAGGGGATATGGTTGTGGTGTCTTTGGGGGTGTACACAGCAGAGAGTGAAGAGGGTGTAGATAGAGTGGATGTGGAGGGTGCAGAAGTGGAAGGCTGAGTGAGCCACTCAACTAAGTCTGGTGCATTCTTTGACGTAATCGCACGCACCTTATGCAAATTCCCACTTAGGCTCCGGCCTGGTGCAGCTGCCCGACCCTTACCACCCCTGCAGAATGGCCTTCCTCTTCCTCTGCCTGTCATTTTCAAAATGACCCTGCAACAAAAGTTCTTATAGAAGAGCAGTATTTGTGGAAGAAGGTATATCACATCCCTGCCTCAATCAGTATTTTTGGTTGGGCAACTGGTATATCACACCAGTAGAAATAATTTGTAGCAATAGCATTTGTCACTCTGTGTTGCTGCGGTAACACAACAAAACCACAATACAAATACTGCACTACCCAAATGCACTATATAGAAGTATATTATTAGTATATAACACCCCTGCCTCAATCAGGTTTTTTGGGGGCAACTGGTAAATCACACCAGTAGAAATTATTTGTTCCAATAGCGTTTGTCCCTCTATCTAACTGCATTATCGCAGCAGAACCGTACACAACTGCTGCACAATACAAATGCACTATAATATACTTTCTATGTTAGTAAGTATATTATAAGTATTTTACACCCCTCAGCAAGTCACACCTATCAATAGGACACCTAAACCAGTCCTTAAAAGGACTTTTGTGGCCCTATTAGCTAGTGTTTGGTGTCCCTATCAGTCTGTCCCTGCTCCACACAGCAACCTCTCCTCACACTGGCAAAAGACTGAAAATAAAATGGCGGCCAAATCGTTTTTTTTTTATAAGGTAGAGGGTATGTCCATGTGCTGAAACCTCTCAATTGGCTGTCCTGTACCACCTGATGGATGTGTCATGGGTCAAAGTTCTTTACAATGTAAAAGAATATGGCGCCGGCAGGCATTGCCATATGTTCGCCTGTTTGGCGAACCGCAAATGAGCAAAGTTCGCCGCAAAATGACCGCCAGGTGATCCACAAGGCCATCTCTAGTGGCCATCTCCTAATCAGTATGCATGCTAATGCCCACCGCACACAGGGGTTGAGCACACCAAAGCCAACTCCAAGGAGTTCCCTGGCATGGCAGTTCTTCAGACAATGTGCTGACAACAAGATACAAGTAGTTTGTACGCTATGCAATCAGAGCCTAAAGCGAGGCATAAATGTTCTAATCCTGATCACCACCTGCATGACCAGGCATCTAAATGCAAAGCACGAGCTGCAGTGGAATACCACCTGAAAAACCACGAAAGATCACAGGCTCCTCCTGCTCCCTCTTCTGCTGTGGTCTCGGCCTCTTCCTCCCCCTCTCTAGTGACAGTGGCACCTGCCACCCCGCAAACAAAGTATGTGACAGCAACATCACCACCGTCACTGTCACCAAGCATCTCCATGCTGTACCATGGAAGAGTTCAGCTGTCCATCCCCCAAACACTAGAGAGAAAGAGGAAGTATCCCCCCTACCCACCAGCGATCCTTGGCCCTGAATGCCAGCATTTCAAAATTCCTAGCCTTTGAAATACTGTCAATCCATCTGATAGAGACGGAGACTTTTAAAGGGATTCTGTCACTGGATTTTGCCAATAGAGCTGCGGACATGTGCTGCTAGATTGTCGCTAGCACATCCGCAATATACATTCCCCATAGCTGTAAGTGCTTTTATTTCTGGAGCCCAGCCACGCCCACTGTAAAGGAGCCCAGCACCTCCCGCATCCTCCAAATCTCCTGCTTGCACTGGGACTTTACAAAGTTTGAGCGCCATAATCTCGCAGCTAGCGCCTGCGCAGTTCGTTTCCTGAGGCTGATGCCACAGTGGGCGTGGGTGTGGATGGGCTCCAGAAATGTTAGCTCCTTCACAGTGGGCTCCTTACTTGCCTCATTACCATATATATAAAATAGTTTTTTTGCCTAAATAAAAGCACTCAGAGCTATAGGGAATGTATTTTGCAGATGTGCAAGCCGCGATCTAGCAGCACATGTCCTCAGCTCTATAGGCAAAATCCAGGTGATAGAATCCCTTTAAAACCTTATGGCGGTTGCTGTCCCACAGTACATGGTTCCCAGCCGCCACTACTTTTCCAGGCGAGCCATCCCTGCAGGACCAAGTGTCGGACAAAATAAGGTGTGCACTGCGCAATGCCATCTGTGGCAATGTCCACATAACCACCAATACGTGAACCAGTAAGCACGGGCAGAAACGTTATATCTCCCTAACTGCACACTGGGTAAATGCAGTTGCGGCTGGGCCAGAGGCGGATAACAGTTTTGTGTATGTCCTACCGCCACCAAGGATTGCAGGACGTTTCTCGTTGACTCCTGTTGCCTCCTCCGCTTCCTCCTCTAGCGCTTCCTGAAAAAATTAGCCCAATATGTCAGATCTGCTGCAGAAAGTGTGGGCCATCTGTGCATGCTTTCGGCGTTCTCACCCTTTTGCTACTAGCCTGTCTGCAATGCAGTGTAACTTTGGCTTTCCCGCTCACCGCCTCTTATGCAACGTACCCACAAGGTCGAATTCTACCTTGCACATGCTGGAGAGACTGTGCGAGCAGCAGCAGGCGATAGTGGAGATTCAGCTGTAGCACGCACGGGTGAGTCGCTCTGTGGAACAGCACCACTTCCCCATCAATGAGTGGGCCTCCATGCGAGACATGTGTGTCTTGTTGCGCTGTTTCGAGTACTACACAAACATGGCCAGTGATGATGACGCCATCCTCAGCATTGCTATACCGCTTCTACGTCTCCTTGAAAAAACGCTTTGGGAGATGATGGAACAGGATGTGGCACAGGAGGAAGAGGAATAATTTTCACTGTTATCAGGCCAGTCATTCACAAGTGGCTCGGAGGGTGGGTTCCTGCACCAACAGAGGCCAGGTGCACAACTGTCCAGTCAAGGCACAGTTCTGGAGGATGAGGAGGAGGAGGATGATGAGGAAGAGGAACCGCATTCATAGCAGGGTGGCACCCAAAGCAGAAAACAGACTATACATCTCCCAAAGAGGACAGCTTGTCGTTGGCTCTGGGCAGTCTGGCACACATGAGCGACTACATGCTGCAGTGCCTGCGCAAGACAGCTGAGTTGTCCACATTCTCACCAGTGCTAATTACTGGGTGGCCACCCTGCTGGATCCCAGCTACAAGGACAACGTGATGTCCGTAATTCCGTCACTGGAGTCTGATCGGAAAATGCGCGAGTACAAGCGCATGCTGGTAGACACACTGCTGATGGCATTCCCATCTGATAGCAAGGGCTATGTGGAAGCACAAGGCGAAGGAGGAGGAGGAAGTCGCGAACGCAGATGGGCACTGCCAGCACCTCATAACGGAGGGTTAGAATGGCCAAAATGTGGAAAAGTTTTGTCAGCATGCCACAACAACCAACACCACCAGCTGATACGGAACGTCTTAGCAAGAGGCAGCATTTCAGCAACATGGTGGAACAGTAAGGGCTGTCTCACATGAGCGGATGCCGTGCGTGTCATCCGCAGCGTTAAAGACAGCCAAGCCGTGCTCTGGACAGCAGAGACACGGAGCATTAACATGATTGATAATGCTCTGTGCCTCTCTGTGAACTTTTAGATACAAAATCACAGTGAGGTAACGTTGTCACTGTGGTTTTGTAGTATATGGTTCACAGAGAGGCACAGAGTATTGTCAATCATGTTGGCTGTCATTCACGCTGCGGATGGCACACACGGAATCCACTCGTGTGAAACAGCCCTAAGTGTACACAAGCCTACACGTAGTGACTGATGGGTCTGCCCCATTCAACTTCTGGGTCTACAAATTTGGTACATGGCCAGAGCTTGCGTTTACGCCTCGGAGGTGCTGGCCTGCCCTGCGGCCAGTGTATTGTCCGAACATGTGTTTAGCATGGCAGGGAAGGTGATCACAGACAAGTGCAGCCGCCTGTCCACAGCCAACATGGACAAGCTCACTTTTAATAAAATTAACCAGGCCTGGATCTTACAGGATATGTCTGTAACTTGTACTGAGTAGACAAGTATACTGGTCGCACCCACCCATTGTTATTCTCCAGCAAACTTTCTATTTGCATTTTCTTTTCCATTTCCCAATGTTTTGGGCCTTCCCAAATTTTTAAAAAGACAAAAAACAAAACAGTGGTGGCTACCTCCTCCTCCACCACATCCACTTCCACCTACACCACCACGTCCACTGCCTCCTCAACCTCCTACTCCGCTTTGACCTCCGCCTCCTAGTTCAAGGTTTGTCACGGGATCCGGTGGTGCGCTCTTCATTCGCAGCGCCGCCGGCATCCCACGCATACAGCGGAGCGAGGATGAGGTCGGCGTCCTCGTCTTCATGGGGACCAGAGGGCGGGGAGGACCGGTTGCGCATGATTCCTCAGCATGGCCGGCATCCTCAGGGGATCTGAGCGCCGATGTTAATCAATCAGAGCTCCGCTGTGTTATGAGCAATCAGAGTCACGTGACGCTGGCCACTTCACGTGATTCACCTGTAGGGGTTGATTAAACAGGCAGCCTGCTGGCCACAGGTTGCCTGTAATTGGTCTTGCTACCCTCACCAGCATTTTGTATTGTGCCTTTCTGTGTGTGTTTGGACCTCGTCTCTGTTTTTGACCTCAACCGTGTGACCTCCCTGGAATTGACATGACCTCTTGGCTTCTGACTCTGGATTGTGTTTTGACCTCTTTATTGTATTGCTCCCTGTGTACCTGCGTGACCTCCTGGCTTTGACTTTGGCTTGCCTGACTCGGTTATGGCACTTCTCCATCTTTTTAGGCCCCTGTACGTATCTAAGCGAGGGACTGCCACCAAGTTTTACACCGTCGGTTAGGACGGGCCGCACAAGTAGGCAGAGACAGAGGTGGGGTGGAGTTTAGGGCTGCACTTATCCCTACCCTCTGTTCTTACAAGATTATTATTATTTTTTCTATTCTGTTATTTTAAGTCATTTCCCTATCCACATTAGTTTTCCTGCTCTTACCCCCATTTTGCTTCCTTTTGCAGCCCTCTAGCCCTACTAGTACTACGGCTATTTTACAGCCATTTTAGTGCACCAAAGTTCAGGTCCCCATTGAGTCCTGAACCCGAACTTTGACCCGAAGTTCGGCCCAACCCGGTAAACGCGAACATCCACGGGTCCGCTCATTCCTACTTGTCACTGCTCCTGACATGTATGTTTAATAGCTTCATGCATTCCCCATTTAATAACAATTCTGGAGCATCTTTTCATCTATTCATTCTATTTATCGACGCTTGCACACCTGACCAGTTAGTCTGCCCTGGAGGCTGGTTTTAAAGTCAGTATAAAACTGAGTCTGCTTATATAGCACCTACCAGTAGCCATTTGGCTCCAGGAGAAGTATATAGTGGGCTCAGCATGCATGTTGGTACTTGCATCCCTGGATCCGATGAAAGCTGTAATGGCACCGGACGGGGTTAAAAGCAGAGTGTGCTTGGCGTGCATGCTGTACCTACACTCCCTGGACTTTGTGTGGCTGTCATGGCCCATAACAGGTAGGAACTAGCAGGGGCGTTGCTAGGGTCTGAAAACATCCGGGACACAAGCCCATTGTATCACGCCCCTGTGAAGCCACGCCCCCATGGGCCTTCACAGTAGTTATTAACCCCTTTCAGCAGTCCTCCCTTCACAGTAGTTATTAAGCCCTTTCAGCAGTCCCCCCTTCAGTGAATGGAGGACTGCTTAAACGGGTTAATAACTACTGTGAAGGGCCTAGCCGTCTGGGCAACCCAACAGCTCATCCCCTCAGTAATCCGTATCCTGCAGTAACTTAACTTTAAATCAGCGCACATCTCATTACTATCTTGACTTAGACACTCAGCTCCAGTAACAGGCAGTGCGGGCGGCGCTCACTAACTGACGTCACGGCCTGTATCGCCTAGTGGGAGGAGCAGGCGCGTGACGTCAGTAGCGGGCGCCACCAGCACTGCATGTTTCCGGAGCTGAGTGTGTAAGATAGTAATGAGATCATAAGCGCTGTTTTAAAGTTCAGTTACTGCAGGATACGGATTAGGATGGCGGGGCTGTGTCAGAGCGGCCGACCCTGCCAGCCAGGGGAGTAGCTAGAACTGACTCTGCCCCACAGCAAAATTTTGTATGGGCCCCCCCCCCCCCCCCCCTCCATGACTATCCTGGCATCCTATATGTGCATATGTAAGGGAGAGTTCACATTTTTGCCATCCGTTTAATGTTTACGTTGGAAAATGGGATACAAAAGGGCAGCACACTACGCTTTGTATCCTGCAAAGTCTGTTAAAAAAAAAAAAAATGTATACATTAACGTATCTTTTTTTTTTATGGTGTCAGTCTGAGTCACCTGTTAACATACATTTTATGTATACATTACCAGGGGTCAGCAACCTTTGGCACTCCAGCTTTTGCGAAACCACAATTCCCAGCATGTTCCATTAATTTCTATGTGAGTTATGAGAAGAGCAGAGCAATAATGCATTCTGGGAGTTGTAGTTTCACAACAGCTGGAGTGCCGTAGGTTGCCTACCCCTGCATTAGACAAATGGCAAAACGTGATGTAAAACCGGCCTTAGTGTGCCATGATAGTGCCAAGTGGCAAGCACTAGAGACAGAGAAGGGAGGTTGCAATGTACAGGGCACAGTATAGTATAGGGGGTACAGTACAGGGCAAGGGGAGGACGCACAGTGCAGCATAGAGGTACAATGCAGCATACGGGGCACACTAAAGGGCAGGGGGTACAGTACAGCATAGCAGGCGCAATACAGGGCAGGGGGCACACACAGTGCAGCATAGGGGGCACAGTGCATTATAGGGGGTACAGCATAAGGCAGGGGGCACACAGTGCAGCATAGGGGGCACAGTGCATTATAGGGGGTACAGTACAGGGCAGGAGGCACACACAGTGCAGCATAGGGCAGGGGGGCAGAATACAGCATGGGGTGCACAGTACAGGGCAGGGGGCAAAATACAGCATATGTGGTACAGTACAGGGCAAGGGGTATACACAGTACAGCATGGGGGGGTACAGTACAGGGCAGAAGGCACACACAGTGCAGCATAGGGGGTACAGTACAGGGCAGGGGGCAGAATACAGCCAAACAATGCACCTAGAAATGCTCCATTCACATGTACTACCTCAGGAGTTGATAGTTACTAGTGGGCAGAAAGACCTTTCATGATGTCAGGAGCACGTGATCAGTCACATGAGTGGACGGAGTCAGGCTCCGGGCTGTGCAGGAGATTGTGTGGAAATGACTGCCAGCATAATATTCGGGGCACTGGTCAAAACATCCGGGGCTCAAGCCCCGAATGTTTTGACCTAACGACGCCCCTGGGAAGTAGTGTTAGGGACCACTCATGGAGGCGACCTTGACGTGGTGAGTGGCTTATTACGCTTTGGCCAAAATGTACACCAATGCCTTATTCAACATCCAGCATAGAGGCAGGGCAGAGTGCTGGTTTGCAGGGTGCGATTGCATTTGTGTTTTTGCGAGAATCATGAAATGTCACAAAAATGTTGCAGTTGTTATGGCTTGCGACTTTTTTACGCCACAGAACTGAAAAATCTGATTTCATAAATGTCCCCTTAATCTCTTAGGCCTCTTTCACATGGGTGAGATTTCCACGCGGGTGCAATGCGTGAGGTGAACGCATTGCACCCACACTGAATTCGGACCCATTCATTTGTTTGGGGCTGTGCACACTTGTACGTTGCGTGAAAATCGCAGCATGCTCTATTTTGTGCGTTTTTCACGCAACGCAGGCCCCATAGGGAATGGGGCTGTGTGAAAATCGCAAGCATCCGCAAGCAAGTGCGGATGCGGTGCGATTTTCACGCATGGATGCTAGGAGATGATCGGGATGGGGACTCGATCATTATTATTTTCCCTTATAACATGGTAATAAGGGAAAATAATAGCATTTTTAATACAGAATGCTTAGAAAAATAGGGCTGGAGAGGTTAAAAAACAATAATAATAATTTAACTCTACTTAAAGGGGTTATCCCATCTTAGACAATGTGGGCATATCGCAAGGATATGCCCCCATTGTCTGATAGGTGTGGGTCCCACCTCTGGGACCCGCACCTACAACGAGAACGGAGCCGGGGAGAGTTGTGGCTGGAGGACCCCGGGTTTCCCAGGGTCCGACCACCACCAGACGCAGCTCCCCGCCTCTCCCATTGAAGTGAATGGGAGCGCACCGCACATGCGCGGCCAACGCTCCCATTCATTTCTATGGGACCGACGGAAATAGCCGAGCCAGCGCTCGGCTATTTTCGGCGGCTCCATAGAAATGAACGGAGGGCGGCTGTGCATGCGCAGTGCGCCCTCCTCCACTTTCTCTGCTCCGTTCTCCTTATAGGTGCGGGTCCCAGCGGTGGGACCCGCACCTATCAGACAATGGGGGCATATCCTTGCGATATGCCCCCATTGTCTAAGATGGGATAACCCCTTTAATCCACTTGTTCGCACAGCCTGGCTTATCTTCTTTCTTCTTCTTTGAGGAAAATGACCTGTGGTGACGTCACTGCGCTCATCATGATCCATCACCATGGTGACGGATCATGTGACGGACCACGTGATGAGTGCAGTCACGTCACCACAGGTCCTTTTCCTCCTGCACAGCAAAGAAGAAGAAAGAATTGAAGCCGGGCTGCGTGAACAAACGGATTAAAGAGGACCTTTCACTACAAAACAAAATCTAAACTAAGCATACAGACATGGAGAGTGGCGCCCAGGGATCTCCCTGCACTTACTATTATCCCTGGGCGCCGCTCCGTTCTCCCGGTATAGGCTCCGGTATCTTCAGATTTTCTGCTCAACTGGAAGGAGCCTGCCGGGGTTTCCTTCTCCCAGGCTGTAGCGCTGGCCAATCGCAGCACTAAGCTCATAGCCTGAGAGTTGTTTTTTTCTCTCAGGCTATGAGCTGAGCGCTGCGATTGAGAGAAGGAGACGCCGGCAGGCTTCTCCCAGTTGAGCCTAAAATCTGAAGATACTGGAGCCTATACCGGGAGAATGGAGCGGCGCCCAGGGATAATAGTAAGTGCAGGGAGATCCCTGGACGCCGCTCTCCATGTCTGTATGCTTAGTTTAGATTTTTTATTGTAGTGAAAGGTCCTCTTTAAGGTGAGTTAAATTATTATTATATTTTTTTTTTTTTAACCCCTCCAGTCATATTTTACTAAGCATTCTGTATTAAGAATGTTATTATTTTCCCTTATAACCATGTTATAAGGGAAAATAATAAAATCTACACAACACCTAACCCAAACCCGAACTTCTGTGAAGAAGTTCGGGTTTGGATACCAAACATGCTGATTTTTCTCACACATGTGCAAAACGCATTAAAATGTTTTGCACTCGCACGGAAAAATTGTGCATTTTCCCGCGACGCACCCGCATCTTATCCAGCCCAAATCCATGACATCCGTGTGAAAGAGGCCTTACTGTTCAAATGCCTCTCTTTTTAACTTTACTTTACTGTGGGTAGATTGGCATATATCTAGTGTCTGATTCATACATAGATTTTGAAAACAGAAAAGTACTTTAATGTAAAAAATATATATTGTCTACTATTTAAGCCCTTATTGACCAGCCTGTTTTGGGCCTTACTGACCGAACATTTTTCTTCCTTTTTTCATTGTCGCATTCAAAGAGCTATAACTATTTTATTTTTCCGTCTATATAGCTTTATGATGGCTTGTTTTTTGCAGGACAAGTTGTAGTTTTTAATTGCGCCATTTTGATGTACACATAACTTTCTGATTCACTTTTATTAACTCTTTCTGGGAGGGAGATGGGAAAAACAGCAATACTGCCACTGCGTTTTTACGTTATAAATTTTACGTTAATTTTTCAGTATAAATAACATTTTACTACTTCTTTTTTGCAATAAAACCCCTTTTTTTTTTAAAAACGAAAAAATGTTTTTAGATTGCCGCTTCCCAAGAACCATTACTTTTTTATTTTTCTTTCTATGGAGTTGCGTAAGAGCTTGATTTTTGCGGAATGACTTGTATTTTTTATTGGTATCATTTTGGAGTAAATGGCGCTTTTTGATCACTTGTTATTATGTTTTTTCGGTGGCAACTAAGAATAAATTAGCAATTCTGTATTAATTTTTTTAGTTTTTTTTTACGGCGTTTACCGCAGGGGATAATTTTTGTGATATTTATGTAGTCCGAGTTGTTACGGATGTGGCAATACCAAATATACCAGATTATTTATTTATCAATTTCTTTCATTGACAGGCGTGTTTTCAATGGAAAAAGTGTACTTTTTTAAAAATCGGCAATGTAATATTTGCGTAATGCGCACGAAATACAGGTGTGGGTCACATTTGCTACATTTTCCAAGCTGCTAGAAGTTTCCTGAGACTGGAGAAAATGGTTGGCACAGCAGAACATTAAAAATGGCTTTATATGTGGTGTAGGAAGGCGCAAGGGTCCGTCATCGACGGAAGGTACGTGTCACTGAGTTTCCTGGCCTCGGTGAGATAAGAACTGGTTATTTTATGTGTCAGCCGCAGCTAGTGCTCACTGACACTGTTTATTCTTAGTGTGGCTGAAAAGCCGATCCGGGGCGGTTCTTATTGGGAGCAGCAAAAGAGCAGGGTGGGTGGCTGTTCCTCACGTCCAGGCCAGGTTTTGGGCTGGGGTTTAAAAGCTCAGCCAGAAGCTTAGCTGGGTGTGGTATGTTCCTCCAAGTGAGAGTGGAGCTGTGAAGGCTCTGGGTTTCTAGCAGCTGCATGAGAGTCACCAGCTGGAAGCCAGGCGCCCTAAAAGCCTGCTGTGGATATCCAGGTGACATGTTTGTTTGAGTTTGCTGGACTTTTTGCTGTGTGAAAAACCACGGAGGAATTCCGGCGGTGTGAATTAACACCAGGACTCTGCTAAGTGTTTGTGTTATTTTGTTCCTTGTTGTGTGAATAAACGGCACTAATAATGCAAATATTTTGGCGCATTACGTGAAACTTCATATTTTAGCAGGTCTGCATGTATGTATGGACAGCGGAACCTATCACACTACCTAAAGCACTGCACTGCAACAGCTAGGGGAGGTTCTTATATAGTAAGGGGTATATCTGTAAAGAATAAATCAAGGCAACTGGACGTACTGTAGATTTCTTGAAAACGTTTCACTCGTTCTTTTAACGAGCTTTCTCAATTCTGAGTGACTGTACAAAAATTCTGGGAATAAATATGTAATCGAATAAACATCTGGTAATTATACCCATCATTGGGTCAAGGGTGTTGATTCCATTATCCTAATTGGAGTCAGTAGGTGATAAAGACTTCCCAGAAAAAGGTGTCAAGACAGCATTGTATGTGGCAGACAATAGATGTCTAATCCCCCCACCTCTATTCAAGCGATCGCATTTGTGGGGTGCCGATAGGAGACAGAGGGAGTCCACTCCCTCTGTCACCGCTTTACATGCGGCGGGTGCCATTGTCCGCAGCAGGTAAAGTCTTAAACGGCAGGAGTGCCGTTCTGGGCTGTTAGAGCAGGGCCATGGTTCCTTATGTAAGAGCCCCGTCACCGCTCCCCTCTGCAAGGGAGACCGGTGCAGCGCCTAGACTGGGCTGCCATAAAAAGTGGTCACTAAGGGGTTAACGGATTAAAGGGACATTCCAGTTATATTAAGTTATCCCCTATCTGATAAGTATTGGATCGGTGGGGGTGCTACCAATGGGCCCCTACATTAACAAGAATAAGATCTGATGGAGCCCACTGAAATGAACACAGTAGCAGGTCGGGCGTATATGACCACTCAATTTCTATGGGAGTTCCGAGACAGCCGAGTACAGCTCTTGGATATCTCTGGAACTCCATAGAAATAAATAGAGTGGCTGCACGCATGCCCAGCTGAACGCTCCGTTCATTTTGGGGGGGCTCCATGGGGTAGCCTATCCGTTCTTGTGATGGTAGGGGTTCCAGCGGTAGAATAGAGGATAACTTAATATAACCAGAATACACATGTAAGGCATGTAAGGGTTTATATACAGTAAGTCTTCACTAGAACAGATCTTATTTCAGAATAAAACTTTCCTCCAGGGAGCCACAAGCTTGCCAGCTTAACTGTGAGCTGATGAATCAAAGGGCCTAATTGGCAGATGTATTGTAACAGTAGACTTTGCAATTAACACCAAGAATTGATCAGTTATTTCAGGAAGTCATTATTAAGTACAATTACACAACATATGAATGTGAATTTGGAATCATATGCATATCTAGTAGGGTCTAGATTGCTGGTGCAGCAAAAGGTGAGTTTTTAATTTTGCAGTGATTCACATAAAATTTTGTTAAATTCTTGTATTCAACATTCAAATATTACTTCATAATTGTTGCAATAGACAATACAAGAGTAAAGGAATACAAGTTTTGATATATTGCTCCAACAGCTAGCCAAAGGCTACAGATGTAGCAGCTGTTAAAATTACCATCAGAATAGTTACACTATTAAAGGGGTTGGTACAGGCTGCACATATTGATAATGTTTGCTCAGATAAGTCATCAATATCAAATTTGCGTCGGTCTGACACCTGGCATCCACATCAGCTGTTTGGGCCAGACTGCACTAGAAACTATACAGCAAACGGGGTCAACAGCAGACAGCTCCTTACATCAATATCTGTAGCCCGCATAACCCCTTTAATGTTTCCTGTTCTTCTAACAGTAAGTATAAACAGTACACTGCACTGAAAGCATATATCCCCAATAATGAATCCCCCAGTGTGTCCTGTGAGCATAGAGGAAGCTGAAGAACCTGAAGTACATAGCTGCTTGAGGTTCTGATCACACAGGTTCTCGTCCTGCAAACAAATGAGCAGCCATAATAGTGTCTGGTGTTCTAATACAAGGGCCATCTGTCATAGTGGTGCTCTGTGCCCACCACTGTCCCGCTTTCTGTGGCTGACACAGTGCTCACCTAGCTTTTGACTCTGGTTTCTCATGCTGCAGGCCTCTTCCTGTGTGTGTATTAGATAGAATTTTCTTTTGCAACACTATAGGGGTTAATTAATTCCCTTTCTGATCCTGGGCTCAGTTGCTTGACTAATAAGCTAATTAACTGTCCTATATACTGTAGTTGTGCTGCTGACCTCACTTCCTTGCCTGAGCAATAGGCCTCTATAGTTCTTGCTAGGTCTCTCTAGCTTGCAGGAGCCTGTAAAAGAACTATAATCCATTTGTCTGCCTGATTCCTGACGCGTGCCTGTTCACGGTATTGATCCTGTGTTGCCTGCCCTGACATTTGGACTGTCACACAGATTCGTCTGAACGCTTCCTGCCCTGACCTCTGCCTGTTACCTGACTACATGTTTTGCCTTATACCTTAGAGCTTTGCACCAGTGTGTCTGACTGCAGTGAGTCAGCAGCCGACCACACTGGAACTATTCCAATAGATAGTGTGACGCTTTGCGATCCACAGCGATACTAGGAAATCGGAAAATGCGCCATATCATCATAGAAATATAGAAACATAGAATGTGTCGGCAGATAAGGACCATGTGGCCCATCTAGTCTGCCCAATATACTAAATACTATGGATAGCCCCTATCCTATCTTATTTCGCCATCACAAAGACAAAAGAGCCTTCACTAAGAATCTTCTCTTTTGACTAAAGGAGTAATTCACAGAGCAGAGGTGCCATTATCACCGCCTTGTGACAAACTTTTCCTGCCCATGCCAAGTTGAGTAGCAATCAATCTAGTTCTTTTATGACAGAACCTCATAAACCTGGTCTCTCTGCAGCCATAGTGTCTCCAATACCAGCAGGGGTCTCACACCTTTAGCCTGGGCAGCGAGCTTCAGAAGAAAAGGACAGATCCTTATCACACAGCTGGTTGGTACAGGAAGGAAGATGACCTGAAAGTCCCCTTCAATCCATAAGCTTCATATTTTTCCCATATTTTCCTAATATTTCATGGGTTATGGAAATGTGAAAGGAGCCATCTTTTCAGAGATGGTTTTGGTTCCTCTAACCCACCTTCTAGAAAACCCGCGGGAAAATTGTATGATTTTCCTAAAATATGACGTAAAGTCATGATTTTATGAAAGACACGGAGGCGAGTATTGCTTAACCCTTTCTTTACTGGCACAAAACAGCAGCAAAGAATCCAATAACAAAATCAACCAATGGGCACACAGCCCTCCCCTTAGCCCCAGTATAAAGGGACCACCCCTCCAGTTCCTCTTCCTCTTTCTTTGACTCCATAAGTCCACCAACGGAAAAAACTGGAACAACTGGAACCAGGAGAAACTCCAACGAAAAGATCACCACATCCTCGAACGAACGACTTGGAGGCACGGTGTCAACAGGAACCCCAGAAGACAACCACAGTAGGTCCGCAGCAGCGACGAATCAACCTTAAAGAAATAAAGAATAAAAATAATAACGACAGCAAGGGCGTCGAAGACGCGCATATCGTACACACATAACCGGAACACCAGACGCGGCAATAAAGCCGTAATAAATTAACAGTCGGTAATCATAAATAACAACTATAAACAATAACAGAAAAACCCCATAAACGTATCAACGAATCACACAAACCCCAGGGAGGGACAACAATGGGCGGGGCAATACTCGCCTCCGTGTCTTTCATAAAATCATGACTTTACATCATATTTTAGGAAAATCATACAATTTTATTTCAAGACACGGAGGCTCATATTGCTAGTTTAAAGCCTTCCTACAATAGGGGTGAAAAGATGAGGATCCGGCCTAAAGTAAAACTCCCTAAACGTGGAGGCACGGGACCAATCCGCCAACCTCATGACATCTTCCAGACGAGCCCCGGCGAGAGTCAAGGAGGTCGCTGAGGCACCACGAACTGAATGTGCCGTAAAAATGGTAGTGTCAATGCCAGACAGGGACAATATCCATTTCACCCAACGCGAGAGCGTCACAGTGGTCACCGGAGCAAAGGGTCTCCGGAAAGATATGAACAACTGAGGAGCGGAAGAGGACCGCAAAGACCGAGTCCTAGACTCGTACTCCCTCAGACAAGTGACCGGACAAAGCGCCACCGAGGAAGGAAAAGCAGGGTAAGAAACCGACCTGATATGAGTCTTGGTACGCCGGGAAATGTTAAATGTCACGCCCTCCGGAGAGAAGGACCGGGCGTCATGATCCAAGGCTCGGACATCCGAAACCCTCTTGCAAGAAATGAGGCAAAAGAGGGTAACCAACTTGGCCGAAAGTTGGCGCAGGGATAAGTCCTCATTGGCGTGCCAGGAGGAAAGAAAAGAGAGAACGGAAGAAACATCCCAAGAACTAGAAAAACGAGGCCTGGGGGGCCGAGCGAACCGGGAGCCCTTGAGCAATCGGCATACCAGCGGATGGCGTCCAGCCGGACAACCATCGAAACCCCTATGGCCGGAGGAAATAGCCGACCTAAACACATTCATAGTGCGATAGGCCTTCCCGTTATCATAAAGGGAACTGAGGAATTGAACCAACTCACCTACAGCAGCCGTAGAGGGATCCACGTTCCGAAGGAGGCACCAACCAGCCCAAGATCGCCAAGCTGCCCTATAGGCTCTTCTGGTACCCGGGGCCCACGCACTTTCCAATAGGAAAACAGCCGTCTCCGAAAGGCCCTCGGTCTGCCAAGACAACCCGACACCCTGCATGCCAGCAGACGCAGGGATCCGTCCAGCACTAGAGGATGAGGATGGTTCAGAGGATCCAGCAGCAGTGACGTCCGGAGAGGAAGCAGCAGGGGGATCTCCACCAGAAGCTCCAAGAGTTGCGGGAACCACGACTGAGTGCCCCAAAAAGGAAGTATCAACACCAGCTCCGAGGCATGTAGGCGTATCTTGGACAAAATCCGTGGGATCAGCGAAAACGGCGGGAAGGCATACATCACCCCCTCCGACCACTGCTGAAGAAGGGCATCCACTGCCTCCGCGGCCGGGTCCGGCCTCCAGCTGAAGTATCTGGGAAGTTGTGCGTTCCAGCGCAAAGCGAAAAGGTCGATCGAAAACGGACCCCAACGAGACACGATGACAGAGAAGACCTCCACATCCAATCTCCAGTCGCTGGCGTCCGAGATGTAGCGTGAGTTCCAATCGGCCAGCGTGTTGTGTAAGCCCGGAAGGTATTCCGCCACCACCGAGACGTTGCGGTCCAGGCAATAATCCCAAAAGTCCTTGGCTAGGTGAGTCAACATCGAAGAACGGGTACCTCCCATGGAATTGATGTAGCGGACAGCTGAGATGTTGTCCATGCGAAGGCGAATACATGCCCTGGCCCTCCCGCAGGTGAAGCTGCGAATGGCAAAGGAACCCGCCAGAAGTTCCAGGGCATTGATGTGTAAGTGAGACTCCTCCGTGGACCAAGGGCCTCCCGTGGAAACCCCCTCGCAATGGGCGCCCCAACCGTGAAGGCTGGCGTCCGACTCGATCACCACATCCGGGTGGGGGCCAAACAGAGCCCTGCCATTCCAGGCAGAGAGGTTGGCAATCCACCACTCCAATTCGTCCCTCGTCTCCGGATCCAAAACGATTAGATCCGCATAAGACGCACCAGCCTGTAGGTGTGCGATTTTGAGACGCTGGAGGGCCCGATAATGAAGGGGAGCCGGAAAGATAGCCTGAATGGACGATGATAAGAGACCTATCACCCTGGCCAAATGACGCAGTGAGATCTGCGGGAGAGAGAGGGTGCGACGCAACTCCTTGCGGATCGACCGCACTTTCAAAGGAGGAAGACTCAGAGTCAAGGAGAGGGATTCAACTTGGAAACCGAGAAACTCCATGGTTTGAGCAGGAATCAGACAAGACTTCTCCCGGTTGATTATGAAACCCAGGGAGGAGAGAAGGCGTATCGCCAATTGAAGGTGGGACAAGAGGGAGGTCCGGTCCACGGCCATGATCAGGATATCGTCCAAATAGATTATAAGTCTCACCCCCCGAGAACGAAGCCACGCCACCACCGGGCGTAAAAGCTTGGTGAAGCACCAGGGGGCAGACGATAGTCCGAAGGGGAGACACGTGAAGCGCCATATCGACCCCTGCCATTGGAAACGAAGAAGGTCCCTGGAGGGAAGTGCTATCGGAACCGTCAAGTATGCATCCTGGAGGTCCAACTTGGCCATCCAGTCTCCGGGAAGCAGCATGTCCCTTAGGAGGTGAATGCCCTCCATTTTGAAATGCCTGTACTTGACGAATGCATTTAGTGCCTTTAGATTGATGACGGGGCGGAACTGGCCTCCCTTCTTTTCCACCAGGAAAATACTGCTGATCACCCCGTCGTGATCGAGCAGGGCCGGTTCCACCGCCCCTTTGAGATAAAGGGCCCGCAGCTCCACGTCCACCAGGTTCTGCGATACTAGCGACCGGAACGTGGGAGGAAGAGGGGGCGGGACCACGGGAGGGGCGACAAGCTCTATGCGAAAGCCCTGAACCGTGGAGAGCACCCACGGGTCGTTGGTAATGAAAGCCCAAACATGCATAAAATGTTGGAGTCTGCCCCCGACATAACGTTCCGAAAAAGGGAGAACAGAAGGTAGACTTACCAAATGGGCGTCTGAGGTTTGGATTTCCTCTGTAAGGACGTCCCCGTCCCTGAGAACCCCGGGAGGGGAAGAAGGACGGCTGGTGTCTCTGGTCATGGACAGGCGGACGGTAGGATGCGAAGGAGCCTCGACCCGATCCTCGGGTCTGGAAGGAGGAGCGGCCGGACAGACGGCCCCTTGTACTGCCGGCCCTAGCGGAAAACCTACCGCTAAATACCCTACGCATGGACTTTTGGGCTTTATCAAGGGCGGTAAAGGTCCCCACAAACTTCCCCAGCTCCTTAACGAAGGGATCCCCAAAGAGGAAACCTTGGGCCTCTTTGCCTGATTCTGACAGAGCCATATTGGTCAGTTTAGGCTCGATCTTCAGGAGGATGGCCTTGCGCCGTTCTATACTCAGGGAGGTGTTTGCATTTCCTGCCATGCAAATGGCTCTTTGGGCCCAACCACGGAGTTCCTCCGGGTCGACCAGATGCCCTTCCGCCAAGGCTGATTCCGCCAAATCAAAGATCTTTGCCAGGGGCCCCATCATATCCAATAGCTTGTCCTGACAAGCCTTGAGAGCCGAGTCTAGGCCTCTCTTGGGGCTAAATCCCGTCTTAGACAGGAACTGGACCATTTTCGGGTCCACGACCGGGGTTTCGCATACCTTATTAGGTATCGCCGGCCGAGGGCATTCAGCCCGGAGTTTGTTCCGTGCCTCCTTGCTAAGCGGCTTGCGGACCATGGACTCCAGATAACTGGCAACGTGGGGCGCCGGAAGCCACTCTGCAGACCTGGGGTGATGCAGGGAATCCGGGTCAAAGAGCGGGACCCCCGTCGGATCCACAAGGGAAACGGACTGGCCAGGGTCCGTCGGGTCGGCCTCTACCGGCCGTTGGGGCAAGGTTGAAAAAGAAACCGAGGTGCCTTGGACAGGCGACCCATCAATATCTAGATCCTCAGAATCATTATAGGATTCTAACCAAGCCTCCTCCTCAGATTCCACATTAGAATCAGACTCTAGCTCCGGCTGGGACCGGGCCGACTTCCAGTGCCGTGCTCTTTCTGCCTGGCGCGGACAGGCTCTTTTGCGCGGCCGAGGCGCGCTGTCATTGGATGGGACAAGGCCATCATTCATAGTGTTTCTGGAGGCATTTGGGGCTGGCATGGGAGCGGGACTAGGAATCGCAGCAGAAGATGACGTATTAGCAACGAGCACCTGGGATATAGACTGCGTCAAGGCTGACGACATAGAACCCATTGCAGACATAATGGCCTCGGATATAGACCTTTGCAGGGCCATGGCCTGAGAGTCCGATGGGGTGGGAGTAACCCCTCCGGTAGAAGGCATAATTCCCAAATTCTGAGGGGAAAGGGGGAGCTCACCCTGAGTAGGGGCCCCTTGGGCTGAAGTTGGAGCCTTCTGGGCGGACATCACTGTGAGGGTATAATCTGACAGTGAAAATCTGGTAGTAATATAAACCCCCTAAGCTGCAGTACTGTCCCTAAAGAAGAATAACTATGCAGGGTTAGTCACCCTACAGTAGGAGCCGCCGATCCGTCGCTAGCAGCTGCCGCTGGAGAGAAAACCGTCTCTCTAATGTATGAAGCGGTAAGGCGAAGATAAGATGGCGCCCGAAATCTCGCGAGATCTCGGGCGCAGCAGCAGAGACGGCGGGAGCCGGCGGCAGGAACAGGTAGCGAAGCCGCCCGAGATCCCGCGAAAAATCGCGAGATCTCGGACGCACGGGGGAGCGGAGAGAAGCGCAGACGGCGGAAGACCTCAGGGTAAGAACGCAGCGCAGTTAAACAACTAACAGCCCCAGGTAGGACCGGGCACAGAATGGGAAAACGAGCAAATTCAAAAAAGGGGGGGTGGAAACAAAGGGGGGAAGATAACAAGGTGAGAGCCGCAAGAAACGGCCCAAAACGACCAGTAGGGAAAATATAATATCCCCTAAATATAAGTGGAGAGAAAAAACAAATGGGAAAAAACAATATCTTATACAAATATGGCAACCACCAACCCCTGCAAGCAGGAGGGTGGAATACTTAACTTCAGTGCAGCAGCAAAGAAAGAGGAAGAGGAACTGGAGGGGTGGTCCCTTTATACTGGGGCTAAGGGGAGGGCTGTGTGCCCATTGGTTGATTTTGTTATTGGATTCTTTGCTGCTGTTTTGTGCCAGTAAAGAAAGGGTTAAGCAATATGAGCCTCCGTGTCTTGAAATAAAATCAGAGATTCCCGCTCTGATATATAAAGGTTCTCAGGCACCCTGTATTATCTTTTAGTCGTATTTGTTATCAGATGATGCGTAAAATTGTACTGATTATCAATATCAACTATATTTCTTGATTGGACTTACGGGATATGGAGAAATGGGCAAAGCAAAGATTCTGCCAGATTTTCTCCCTATGGGGCAAAGGACTGCCCCTGTTCCAACTACACAAGGCTGGACCTGAACGTGTCATAACCACTCCCTGCTTCAGAGTAGGTAAAAACAGTGACACACTCAGGTCCTGCGTCCTTATTCTACCATCTGACGTCGACTAACATCACGACCGCCCGCAGGACACGGGCACACCCCGCCATCTTGGATTATTCCTTTCAAAGACTTTGCCTATTACTGGACACTACCACTGTAATTCTGAATTTACAGACATTCTATTCCCTTCCACCTCTTACCTATTTCTATCCAAACCAATCTGTTCAACTGGCAGGTATATTTATCTGTCAGCTTTAATGTATATGTATTTTTGTGTATAGTTTTAGAATAAAACTAACAATTTCATCGTTCCAGTTTTGCCCTTGTTACTTGATGACCTGATCTATGCTAAGAACTCTGTCCTCAGAAGACATACTACCAAATAGTTTTATTTTTATAAATTGTTAATGTACTAGCTAGGTTGCAAATAAGCGTTTCGTCCCTTTAGGATTAGCTAGTCGGGGTCTCTTCGCCCCGATTCAATACGAAGAGTGGTGGCAGCAAATTAATTAGATTTCCAGCGTGAAATCAGTAATTTTATTTTTACCGATTGTACATACAATCGTGATTGCATCCTGTCTGGGCCCACCAACCAATCTTAAACGTCTTCTGTGCTCACAGTGGATTCGCCTCCAGAAGTCTCTAGTGGAGACCTGTATGGCAACTGTGGCTTAGTACGACGGGATTGGCTGGTGGTTGTCACAGATAGCAACCCGGTGGCTCCCCTGCAGTGATGACCAGATCCCTGTATAGAGGTTAAAGCGTTAAAACCAGTGGACCACCAGGATAACACCCTCAAGAGCAGCCCATAGTCAAACCGGTTGGTCACTGCCCAAAACACTGTCACTGTGATCAGTAATATCATAGAAGCCACAATATCAGATATTAGCTACTAAATGGGCCTCTGTAATAAAGTAGCCGTACAGTCTATCTATCTATCTATCTATCTATCTAAAATAGAAAAGAGAGAAGCAGCACACAAAAAGAAGACGTACAAAAAAATCCTCCTGAGAGACCTGCGACCAAGGTCCCAGGTATGAATAATGAAGCAAAGGAAGGCAGCACTCCAGATAATAATGAAAAAGTGGACGATTTATTCACAAAATTGCATTTATGAATAGTGCAAGTGATTAACAAAATACAAATTGATACATCATATAATAAAGTGCAAATGCATAAATATTACAACCATATTACAAGTATAGTCAGTATATCATCGTGGTTCAATATAGCAGCAATATAAATATAGTAATAAAAATTCCATAGTGTAATAAATACAATATAAAATCACCAAAAATCCGTAATTGCTAATCAAAAGTGACAAGTAAACAAGTGTGTTTGACATAATTTACCAATAAAAAAGTTAAAAACCTTTGAATGAATCACTTCAGGCAGAGTAGACATGGTGGGAACTGTTGGCGTCCGGAAGAGAAGACGGCACATGCGCCGCTCCAACCGCTATCGCGAGATTCACAGAGGTAGTGCGTAATGTACAGACCACATCAAAGATGGCTACTTTTGAACATTGCTTTAGGGCGCATGCGCATGCCAATACAACCACCCATGTAGATTTGACAGACACTTATGCAGTGCCTGAGCACCGCAGCATATAGCAGACAAAGCTGATCCAAGCATCGGGGACCGGACGGTCAACGTCGGTCACCAATAGGATATTTGTTAACACCGTTAACAACCCGCAGTCCAGAATAACAGCAAATCCGCTCCATGTCACTCACAGCCATAAAGTAGGCAGGATCCACTGTATGTGGGTCCAAAACCACTGTCAGTTGAAGAGACACGGACCAAACTGCATCGGGGCTCATAGTATATCAATATTTTGTTTATATTAGATGTGACAGCAACTCCCGTCTGTGTTCATGCCACCCAAGTCCCATGAGGGGGCTGGAGTCGCACCATCGCACAGACAGGGGCTGTCCTCAAGCATTTGCTATATATATTACAAAATACAAAGAGAAAGGATGGCCAACAAAATTCCTACGGTTCTACTCGTAAAGGTTGCTATCCTTGTTACAATTGTATCAATTGTAAACTGATGTTGAGAGGTGACTCTTTTGTGCACCCAATTTCGGGACAGAGGTTTAAGATCAGACAGTATTTAACATGTGATTCGTCCTATGTCATCTATTTGTTGATGTGCCCCTGTGGCCTCCTATACATTGGTGAGACCACATGGGACGTCAAAACTCGTCTCAATCAACATTGGTATTCCATTAGAAAACAAAAAATGGATCTCCCTGTGTCCAAACATTTAACTGAAGTTAAACACACACAGAATGATTTACGCTTTAGAATCTTGGAGCAAATATCCCCCTCAGGCCTCATGCACACGACCGTTGTGTGCATCCGTGGCCGTTGTGCCGTTTTCATTTTTTTTTCGCAGACCCATTGACTTTCAATGGGTCCGTGGAAAAATCGGAAAATGCACCATTTTGCAGCCGAGACCGTGATCCGTGTATCCTGTCCGTCAAAAAAATATGACCTGTCCTTTTTTTTTGACAGACAACGGTTCACGGACCCATTCAAGTCAATGGGTCCGTGAAAGAACACGGATGCACACAAGATTGGCATCCGTGTTCGTGATCTGAGGAAGGGGTGTAGACGCCCCGAAACACGTCTGGTGAAAGAGAGGAAAAAGCGCCCACCTAATTTACCGGACCCTTTTAAAAAATTGCATGGCCATGCGAAAATAAATCTCCAGTGAAAAATTACAGAATCAGTTTGGAGCAGCGGATACCGCCGATCAGGTATTACCTTTGCCTGTTGAATCCCCGCGATACTGTGACGTCATCGTCCTGAGACGTGCGGCGCTAGACGCCTGAGCAGCCGGCATCACTCGTCTCGTGGAAAGGATCGTAAGATGCCACACAGCGGGACATACTACCAGGAACCAGGTAGGAACTGCCAAACTGTTCTTTCTGGACAAGGACCACGCCACTATTAACTTAGTTGGGTGGTTAATAAAGAACTAAGTACCCTTGGAGGGACTGTTCAGTACAGTGACTGTATGCACCGGAGATATGCGATTTATCTGAGGAACTTTTCAGGACGTCTTTATTTGATGTACGGTGTGTGATATAGGAGGCAGTGGCAGTGACCGGACACTGCTACATATAAATCCCTATTGTGGCACTAGGATTCTACCCCGACATCAGTACATAATAGTTAATGGTACCTATTTGTAACATTTTATTCTGAATGTATTTTATATTGTGAATGGTGTATAATTGTTTTACCCTTTTGACCGTGTAGGTCCTATCTTTAAAATTAAAACATCCTATATATCTTATGATCCAGGTGTCGCGAGTGCTCACTCTCTCTCTTGTTTTAAATGTTCAAAAGTAGCCATCTTTGATGTGGTCTGTACATTACGTACTACCTCTGTGAATCACGCGATAGTGGTTGGAGCGGCGCATGCGCCGTCTTCTCTTCCGGACGCCAACAGTTCCCACCATGTCTACTCTGCCTGAAGTGATTCATTCAAAGGTTTTTAACTTTTGTATTGGTATATTATGTCAAACACACTTGTTCACTTGTCACTTTTGATTAGTAATTATGGATTTTTGGTGATTTTATATTATATTTATTACACTATGGAATTTTTATTACTATATTTATATTGCTGCTATATTGAACCACGATGATATACTGACTATACTTGTAATATGGTTGTAATATTTATGCATTTTCACTTTATTATATGATGTATCAATTTGTATTTTGTTAATCACTTGCACTATTTATAAATGTAATTTTGCACATGTTACCCAGCTAGAAAAAGGCTCCATAGAGAGAGCTGAAACGTTGCTGATGAGTGAATAAACCGTCCACTTTTTCATTATTATCTGGAGTGCTGCCTTCCTTTGCTTCATTATCTATCTATCTATCTATCTATCTATCTATCTATCTATCTATCTATCTATCTCATATCTATTTGTCTGTTTATCTATCACTAATCTATCTGCAATGGTTTAGGGAGGCTGCCACAGCCTTCCTACTGGTAACATACATAGTAACATAGTTTATAAGGCTGAAAAAATACATTTGTCCACCCAGTTCGGCTTGTTATCCTGCTAGTTGATCCAGAGGAAGGCAAAAAAAAAACCTGTGAGGTAGAAGCCAATTTTCTTCACTTTAGGGGAAACACGTGTTGGGGTACCACCATCCTGTTTGTGGACATACGGCATCTCTTTTGGTAGGTCTCCTTATATTTTCTATATATTGGATTACGGGTTGTATTCATGGTGCATCTTCTTTGGTCTTGCTGTACTATAAGCAACTGCTTTGCCAGCCGGCTGTTTTCCATTGATATGCACCATACAACCATATGAGATCTACCGTTGTGTCATTTATTTATTCATCCAGCGTATACTGTCTATGCATAGTTACATGTCAACACTTTTGTGTAGCCTGTGTCCTATCAGGGTGGTGTTTATTTCTGTCTACCTGTTTTTAATGACCATGTCGCTTATTTATACAATGTTATGAATTCAATAAAGCATTTATATATTTGATAACAGTACGTGGTGAGCTAAGTTTTAAAAAAAAAAAAAAATTGTACATAGTAACATAGTTTATAAGGCTGAAAAAATACATCTGTCCATCCAGTTCGGCCTGTTATCCTGCAATTTTCTTCACTTTAGGGCAAAAAAATTCCTTCCCGACCCCAATCAGGCTATCAGAATAACTCCCTGGCTCAACAACCCCTCTCACTCTCTCTCTGGCCTCCTAATGTGGAGTCACATCCACAGCCCAAAACGCCATCATTGTGATGCCATGGAATGTTGTGATGTCATAGAAGGCTGTTATGTCATGTGCTAAGCTTCTAGATTAGCATCTGTAATTAGCAGGCCATACATTGCAACTCGTATATGTCTGTCAGAATGAAACAACTTTACTCTGACTGCATCCTGTGCAATGCTAAAAGAGGCCAAGATGGCTCTAATCAAGTAGCCGTACATCGCTCTTCATATCTATCTATCTTTCTATCTATTCATCTCATATCTTTCTATCATTCTACCTATCACTTATTTTTCTAACTCTATCTAACGTTCAATGAGAAATGAAGATACTTTTTCTTCGTCTGAGCAGCTCTGTATGTGACAACAGGAATAATGTTTAGCATTTAGAGATATAATGGGCTATGACAGGAAAAAAAATCTTGGTAAACTCTAAAGTTAGTTATACATTTCATAGAAATTGCTGATATAAATTATCATGTAAGCCTAAAGTAAGACTTGTAAGTTCTAAATTTTCAGACTTTAGTATGGTAAATTGTCTGGCATATATCCAGTGTCTGATTCATATATAGATTTTGAAAACAGAAAAGTACTTTCACATAAAAAAGATGTTATCTACTATTTCAGTGATTAAGGGTTTATATAAGTCTTCAATAGAACAGTTCTCAGTTCAGAATAAAACTTTCCTCCAGGGAGCCACAAGCTTGCCAGCTTAACTGCGAGCTGATGAATCAAAAGGACCAATTGGCGGATGTATTGTAACAGAAGATTTTGCATTTAATAAGACACCAAAAATTGATCACAGTTAGTTCATGAAGTCATTATTATCTACAATTACACAGCATATGAATGTGAATTTGGAATCATATGCAGGTTTAGTAAGGTCTAGGTTGTTGGTGTAGCAAAGGTGAGTTTCTCATTTGGTACAGTAAAACACATAAAATTCTGCTAAATTCTGGAGTACCACATTCATATATTTAATTTGTAATTGTCACACTTGACAATACAAAATTAAAGGGAAAAAACCCACAAAAATATTTTTACTATATTAGGCTATTTTGACATCTGTGGCACAGAGATACGGCCACCTGATCTGTCATAGAATGCCGGAAATTAGCCAGACACAAACCACAGCATGTGTTCATGTGATCTCTGCTGAATCCCATTATACTTAATGGGGCCGGCGGGCATTCCATTTGCAATCGGCAGTGTCGGATGTGAAGAATTCATGTTGCAGATATGAAAGTAACCTTACTCTGGCTGCCATAATCTATGCTGCAGATGTGAAAGTAGCCTTACTCCAACAGTTAGCCAAATGCTACAGGTGTAGCAGCTGTTAAATTGGCCACCAGCGCAGCCACGCTATTGAAAGTGGTTGTGCATGTTGCAGATATTTATGATCTTTGCTCAGCATAGGTCATCAATATAAGACTGTGGTGGTCTGACACCTGGTATCCACACCAGCAAAGTGTTTTGGATAGCCTCTGCACCAGGAACTATACAGCATACAGAGCTGGAAGCATGTAGCTCCTCACATTATGTTAAATATTATGTTAGGACAATCAGAAAACTTTTTGTCTCCCTAATGATAATGATCTAAGTACGTAGGTCCACCCAAGCCATCCAACAGATGTGAAGTAACTTTGAGGCTTACTGGCTCTCAGTCAGATGAGAGCTGGTTTTGAATGGATCATAGTGCACAAGACTGCCATTGTAAGGTGTGCTGACTGCATCTGTCTCATGGATAGATTGTTGGCTTGCACATACCCGGCTTTTGGCTAATAGGAGTCCATAATTCATCCAGATGTCCTCCCCATGCTGTTTCCAAACCATTTTGGTGGTGTTTCTATCCATTTCTAACCTTTTTCTGTAAACCAGACACCCTCTTTTTTTCAGAGCAGGGGGTGCCCGGTTTAATGTTTGGGTTCTTCCATTGACTTCTATTGTGCTCGGTAATGCACCCGAGCATACCGATGTGTTCGGTCAAAACACCTGAGCACTTTGGTGCTTGAACAAACCTACTCATCAGTGCTGACTGTAGAAGGCTTCCTAGGTACATGGAAACCTGGTGATCTGTTTGTACCCCTTTTGATCATGTGGTATGGGCTACAGTAATCAAAGAGTAAATAGCCTGGATTGGAGTTTCCTCGACCCCTACTGTGAAGCAGGAGCCTGAGATAGGAACTGTAACTGATAGTGACAGCCTGTTATTATCTCAGTTTGAGGCCTCATGCCAGCAACCCCACTGCATATAGCTGCAGACTGAGGTCCTGCTCTGCCCGCCTTTAAAAGACAGTGGACAGTATTAAGGGGTTAAATCTCATAGTTGTGCATGTTAAAACAGCTAAAGAAATGCTGTATTGTTGTCTATTTAGTCATTATGCAACAAGAATATTTTAAAAAGTCAGTGTCAACACAGGCATGCTCTTTTTCAAATGAGGAAAGTAAGCATGCTAGATGCGATATGCATAATTTAAGTGCATTATCAATTGATTATATGTCAAATATTTTGTGATAGCTCCACATAAATGTTTCAGATTATGAGCTACTTCTATTCAAATGCATTGTGATATTGAATCAATAAAATATATATTAATATGTCATGCATTAAAATCAGTGTAAAATACCTCATGATGTAAAGTAGCCAGAATATTTCATGTTAAGAAAGGCTTTTTTTCATTTTTTACATTTAAGAAACTATTGATGAAATCTAAAGTTACATTTAAGATCATTCAGACTCATAATAAATATTAATGAAACAACTGTCACAGCCCTTCCAAGTCATAAAATATTACTAATTAATAGAAAAAAGACCATGATAATAATGCCCACTGGGTGATCTGACTACACAGTACAAAGAAATTGTACAACCATTTATGGAATTATCATCCGTCACAATATTGTACAAGCCATTAAAAGTAAAAACTGTCACTTCATACTCCTACGTATTATCACTCAGATCAAACACCGAATAAAGTAGCTGTGTCACATGTTGAATGCTTCTTGGAATCCCAATCAGCACTGATGAGGTTTAGTATAAATCCTTGTAACATAAGAAACAATCCTTAGTATTCTTTCAGTATTGTATTATGCAGAGAGCAATAATAACTACAGTATGCATCATTGCAACATTGAATCAATGTGCACCCTAAAACACAATTTCACCCTAAAAACACCATATAAAGAAACGTGCTTACAAGTTTCTTTATATAAAGCTATTATAGCTTTATTTTTAATGCAGAATTCTAAATCACCTGTATTTAAATTTAATAAATGAAGCGTTGGTGGTCTGCGCTCACTGGCATCTTCCAGCTCCCATCAGGCACATCCACTAGAGATGAACAAATTTCTCAAAAATTCAGTCCGTCTTTCCCCTTGGGCATCTCCTTCTCCACTGGCTGTAATGCTGTCCATTTGCACATTTACATATACTAATATTAGGTTATAAATAGAGTTGAGCGGACACCTGGATGTTCGGGTTCGAGAAGTTCGGCCGAACTTCCCGGAAATGTTCGGGTTCGGGATCCGAACCCGATCCGAACTTCGTCCCGAACCCGAACCCCATTGAAGTCAATGGGGACCCGAACTTTTCGGCACAAAAAAGGCTGTAAAACAGCCCAGGAAAGGGCTAGAGGGCTGTAAAAGGCAGCAACATGTAGGTAAATCCCATGCAAACAAATGTGGATAGGGAAATGAATAAAAAATAAATAAAAATTAACCAATATCAATTGGAGAGAGGTCCCATAGCAGAGAATCTGGCTTCACATCACCCACCACTGGAACAGTCCATTCTCAGATATTTAGGCCCAGCACCCAGGCAGAGGAGAGAGGTCCCGTAACAGAGAATCTGGCTTCATGTTAGCAGAGAATCAGTCTGCATGTCATAGCAGAGAATCAGGCTTCACGTCAGCCACCACTGCAACAGTCTATTGTCATATATTTAGGCCCAGCACCCAGGCAGAGGAGAGAGGTCCTGTAACAGAGAATCTGGCTTCATGTCAGCAGAGAATCAGTCTGCATGTCATAGCAGAGAATCAGGCTTCACGTCAGCCACCACTGCAACAGTCCATTGTCATATATTTAGGCCCAGCACCCAGGCAGAGGAGAGAGGTCCCGTAACAGAGGATCTGGCTTCATGTCAGCAGAGAATCAGTCTGCATATCATAGCAGAGAATCAGGCTTCACGTCACCCAACATTGGAACAGACCATTAGCATATATTTAAGCCCAGGCACCCAGGCAGAGGAGAGAGGTCCCGTAACAGAGAATCTGTCTTCATGTCAGCAGAGAATCAGTTTGCATGTCATAGCAGAGAATCAGGCTTCACGTCAGCCACCACTGCAACAGTCCATTGGCATATATTTAGGCCCAGCACCCAGGCAGAGGAGAGAGGTCCCGTAACAGAGAATCTGTCTTCATGTCAGCAGAGAATCAGTTTGCATGTCATAGCAGAGAATCAGGCTTCAAGTCAGCCACCACTGCAACAGTCCATTGTCATATATTTAGGCCCAGCACCCAGGCAGAGGAGAGAGGTCCCGTAACAGAGGATCTGGCTTCATGTCAGCAGAGAATCAGTCTGCATGTCATAGCAGAGAATCAGGCTTCACGTCAGCAACCACTGCAACAGTCCATTGTCATATATTTAGGCCCAGCACACAGGCAGAGGAGAGAGGTCCCGTAAGAGAGAATCTGTCTTCATGTCAGCAGAGAATTAGTCTGCATGTCATAGCAGAGAATCAGGCTTCACGTCAGCCACCAGTGCAACAGTCCATTGTCATATATTTAGGCCCAGCACCCAGGCAGAGGAAAGAGGTCCCATAACAGAGAATCTGTCTTCATGTCAGCAGAGAATCAGTTTTCATATCATAGCAGAGAATCATGCTTCACGTCACCCACCACTGGAACAGTCCATTGGCATATATTTAGGCCCAGGCACCCAGGCAGAGGAGAGAGGTCCCGTAACAGAGAATCTGTCTTCATGTCAGCAGAGAATCAGTCTGCATGTCATAGCAGAGAATCAGGCTTCACGTCAGCCACCAGTGCAACAGTCCATTGTCATATATTTAGGCCCAGCACCGAGGCAGAGGAGAGAGGTCCCGTAACAGAGAATCTGTCTTCATGTCAGCAGAGAATCAGTCTGCATGTCATAGCAGAGAATCAGGCTTCACGTCACCCAACATTGGAACAGTCCATTGGCATATAATTAGGCCCAGGCACCCAGGCAGAGGAGAGAGGTCCCATAACAGAGAATCTGTCTTCATGTCAGCAGAGAATCAGTTTGCATGTCATAGCAGAGAATCAGGCTTCACGTCAGCCACCACTGCAACAGTCCATTGTCATATATTTAGGCCCAGCACCCAGGCAGAGGAGAGAGGTCCCGTAACAGAGAATCTGGCTTCATGTCAGCAGAGAATCAGTCTGCATGTCATAGCAGAGAATCAGGCTTCACGTCAGCCACCACTGCAACAGTCCATTGTCATATATTTAGGCCCCGGCACCCAGACAGAGGAGAGGTTCATTCAACTTTGGGTAGCCTCGCAATATAATGGTAAAATGAAAATAAAAATAGGATTGAATGAGGAAGTGCCCTGGAGTACAATAATATATGGTTAAGGGGAGCTAGTTAATGTCTAATCTGCACAAAGGATGGACAGGTCCTGTGGGATCCATGCCTGGTTAATTTTTATGAACGTCAGCTTGTCCACATTGGCTGTAGACAGGCGGCTACGTTTGTCTGTAATGACGCCCCCTGCCGTGCTGAATAAACGTTCAGACAAAACGCAGGCCGCCGGGCAGGCCAGCACCTCCAAGGCATAAAAGGCTAGCTCTGGCCACGTGGACAATTTAGAGACCCAGAAGTTTAATGGGGCCGAACCATCAGTCAGTACGTGGAGGAGTGTGCACACGTACTGTTCCACCATGTTAGTGAAATGTTGCCTCCTGCTAAGACGTTCTGTATCAGGTGGTGGTGCAGTTAGCTGTGGCATGTTGACAAAACTTTTCCACATCTCTGCCATGCTAACCCTGCCCTCAGAGGAGCTGGCCGTGACACAGCTGCCTTGGCGACCTCTTGCTCCTCCTCTGCCTTGTCCTTGGGCTTCCACTTGTTCCCCTGTGACATTTGGGAATGCTCTCAGTAGCGCGTCTACCAACGTGCGCTTGTACTCGCGCATCTTCCTATCACGCTCCAGTGCAGGAAGTAAGGTGGACACATTGTCTTTGTACCGTGGATCCAGCAGGGTGACAACCCAGTAGTCCGCACACGTTAAAATGTGGGCAACTCTGCTGTCGTTTCGCAGGCACTGCAGAATGTAGTCGCTCATGTGTGCCATGCTGCCCAGGGGTAAGGTCAAGCTGTCCTCTGTGGGAGGCGTATCGTCATCGTCCTGCCTTTCCCCCCAGCCACGCACCAGTGATGGGCCCGAGCTGCGTTGGGTGCCACCCGCTGTGACCATGCTTCATCCTCATCCTCATCCTCCTCCACCTCCTCCTCATCCTCGTCCTCCTCGTCCTCCAGTAGTGGGCCCTGGCTGGCCACATTTGTACCTGGCCTCTGCTGCTGCAAAAAACCTCCCTCTGAGTCACTTTGAAGAGATTGTCCTGAAAGTGCTAAAAATGACCCCTCTTTCTCCTCCTCCTCCTCCTCCTGGGCCACCTCCTCTTCCATCATCACCCTAAGTGTTTTCTCAAGGAGACATAGAAGTGGTATTGTAACGCTGATAACGGCGTCATCGCCACTGGCCATGTTGGTGGTGTACTCGAAACAGCGCAACAGGGCACACAGGTCTCGCATGGAGGCCCAGTCATTGGTGGTGAAGTGGTGCTGTTCCGCAGTACGACTGACCCGTGCGTGCTGCAGCTGAAACTCCACTATGGCCTGCTGCTGCTCGCACAGTCTGTCCAGCATGTGCAAGGTGGAGTTCCACCTGGTGGGCACGTCGCATATGAGGCGGTGAGCGGGAAGGCTGAAGTTACGCTGTAGCGCAGACAGGCGAGCAGCGGCAGGATGTGAATGCCGGAAGCAGCTCTGACATGTCGGGGTAGTTGTGAATGAACTTCTGCACCACCAAATTCAGCACATGCGCCAGGCAAGGGATGTGCGTCAAACCGGCTAGTCCCAGAGCTGCAACGAGATTTCGCCCATTATCGCACACCACCAGGCCGGGCTTGAGGCTCACCGGCAGCAACCACTCGTCGGTCTGTTGTTCTATACCCCGCCACAACTCCTGTGCGGTGTGGGGCCTGTACCCCAAACATATGAGTTTCAGAATGGCCTGCTGACGTTTACCCCGGGCTGTGCTGAAGTTGGTGGTGAAGGTGTGTGGCTGACTGGATGAGCAGGTGGAAGAAGAGGAGGAGAAAAGCCGAGAAGGAGGAGGTGGCAACAGGAGGCAAAGAATGTTGCCCTGCGATCCTTGGCGGCGGAAGGACGTGCGCCAAACAGCTCTCCGCCTGGGGCCCAGCTGCCACTACATTTACCCAGTGTGCAGTTAGGGAGATATAGCGTCCCTGGCCGTGCTTACTGGTCCACGTATCTGTGGTTAGGTGGACCTTGATACAGATAGCGTTGCGCAGTGCACACTTGATTTTATCGGATACTTGGTTGTGCAGGGAAGGCACGGCTCTCTTGGAGAAGTAGTGGCTACTGGGAACAACATACTGTGGGACAGCAAGCGACATGAGCTGTTTGAAGCTGTCTGTGTCCACCAGCCTAAATGACAGCATTTCATAGGCCAGTAGTTTAGAAATGCTGGCATTCAGGGCCAGGGATCGAGGGTGGCCTAGTGGGAACTTACGCTTTCTCTCAAATGTTTGTGAGATGGAGAGCTGAACGCTGCCGTGTGACATGGTTGAGACGCTTGGTGACGGAGGTGTTGGTGGTGTTGGTGGTACATCCCCTGTTTGCTGGGCGGCAGGTGCCAACGTTCCTCCAGAGGCGGAGGAAAAGGCCGAGGCGGCAGCAGCAGAAGAGGCCGAGGCGGCAGCAGCAGAAGAGGCCGAGGCGGCAGCAGCAGAAGAGGCCGAGGCGGCAGCAGCAGAAGAGGTAGCAGGGGGAGCCTGAGCGACTTCCTTGTTTTTAAGGTGTTTACTCCACTGCAGTTCATGCTTTGCATGCAGGTGCCTGGTCATGCAGGTTGTTCTAAGGTTCAGAACGTTAATGCCTCGCTTCAGGCTCTGATGGCACAGCGTGCAAACCACTCGGGTCTTGTCGTCAGTACATTGTTTGAAGAAGTGCCATGCCAGGGATCTCTTTGAAGCTGCCTTTGGGGTGCTCGGTCCCAGATGGCGGCGGTCAGTAGCAGGCGGAGTCTCTTGGCGGCGGGTGTTCTGCTTTTGCCCACTGCTCCCTCTTTTGCTAGGCTGTTGGCTCGGTCTTTCCACTGCCTCTTCCTCCAAACTGTGAAAGTCAGTGGCATGACCTTCATTCCATGTGGGGTCTAGGACCTCATCGTCCCCTGCATCGTCTTCCACCCAGTCTTGATCCCTGACCTCCTGTTCAGTCTGCACACTGCAGAAAGACGCAGCAGTTGGCACCTGTGTTTCGTCATCATCAGAGACATGCTGAGGTGGTATTCCCATGTCCTCATCATCAGGAAACATAAGTGGTTGTGCGTCAGTGCATTCTATGTCTTTCACCGCTGGGGAAGGGCTAGGTGGATGCCATTGGGAAACCCTGCCAGCGGAGTCTTCAAACAGCATAAGAGACTGCTGCATAACTTGAGGCTGAGACAGTTTCCCTGGTATGCATGGGGGTGATGTGACAGACTGATGGGGTTGGTTTTCAGGCGCCATCTGTGCGCTTTCTGCAGAAGACTGGGTGGGAGATAATGTGAACGTGCTGGATCCACTGTCGGCCACCCAATTGACTAATGCCTGTACCTGCTTAGGCCTTACCATCCTTAGAACGGCATTGGGCCCCACCATATATCGCTGTAAATTCTGGCAGCTACTAGGACCTGAGGTAGTTGGTACACTAGGACGTGTGGATGTGGCAGAACGGCCACGTCCTCTCCCAGCACCAGAGGGTCCACTAACACCACCACGACCATGTCCACGTCCGCGTCCCTTACTAGATGTTTTCCTCATTGTTATCGTTCACCACAACAACAAAAATATTATTTGGCCCAATGTATTGTATTCAAATTCAGCTGAATATAAATTTGAGGCCTTGTATTTAGGCGCTGGGTGACAGGTATAGATTTACTGACAGAATTAGACTTGGAAATGCACAGTAGCGTGTGTGTGAAGTTATTCAGAATGATCCTATCAGCACCTTGATTCTGATATACCCTTTTAGGGATGTATTTAAAGTAGGCCTGATACAGCAGAAACCACTAAATTAGGAAATTGCTAAATTGGGAATTGTATTTAACCCAGAACAAAAAATGTGCTTTGACGGACACTAAATAACTTGCCCAGCCACAAAAGTACAGCAGTAACGACAGATTTAGCGGGATATAAATTTGAGGCCTAGTATTTAGGCGCTGGGTGACAGGTATAGATTTACTGACAGAATTAGACTTGGAAAAGCACAGTAGCGTGTGTGTGAAGTTATTCAGAATGATACTATCAGCACCTTGATTCTGATATACCCTTTTAGGGATATATTTAAAGTAGGCCTGATACAGCAGAAACCACTAAATTAGGAAATTGCTAAATTGGGAATTGTATTTCAACCCAGAACAAAAACTGTGCTTTGACGGACACTAAATAACTTGCCCAGCCACAACAGTACAGCAGTAACAACAGATTTAGCTGGATATAAACTTGAGGCCTAGTATTTAGGCGCTGGGTGACAGGTATACGTTTACTGACAGAATTAGACTGGGATATGGCCAAAAAATAAACAGACTATTGCTGGTTAAATGCACTTGGTGTGACAGCTTGACCAACCACACTACTGAGGGTTAAATGCACTTGGTTACAGGCGCAGCTTGCCCCTGATGTAGTATATGGCCAAAAAATAAACAGACTATTGCTGGTTAAATGCACTCTGTGTGACAGCTTGACCAACCACACTACTGAGGGTTAAATGCACTTGGTGACAGGCGCAGCTTGCCCCTGATGTAGTATATGGCCAAAAAGTAAACAGACTATTGCTGGTTAAATGCACTTCGTGTGACAGCTTCACCCTGATGTAGGCTTTAGCCAAAAAACAACCACACCATTGAGGGTTAAATGCACTTGGTGACAGGCGCAGCTTGCCCCTGATGTCGTATATGGCCAAAAAATAAACAGACTATTGCTGGTTAAATGCACTTGGTGGGACAGCTTCACCCTGATGTAGGCTTTAGCCAAAAAACAACCACACCATTGAGGGTTAAATGCACTTGGTGACAGTCGCAGCTTGTGCTGGCGCACCACAAGACACAAGATGGCCGCCAATCACCCCAGAAAAAAGTGACTGAAAAACGGTCTGGGCAGCCTAAAAACAGTGAGCAATTGAGTATCAGCAGCTCAATGATCCACAGCAGCAGATCGATCACTGGATGGAGTCTTTTGGAGGAGTTAATTAGCCTAATCTCGCCCTACTGTCGCAGCTGCAACCTCTCCCTACGCTAATCAGAGCAGAGTGACGGGCGGCGCTATGTGACTCCAGCTCAAATAGAGGCTGGGTCACATGGTGCTCTGGCCAATCACAGCCATGCCAATAGTAGGCATGGCTGTGATGGCCTCTTGGGGCAAGTAGTATGACGCTTGTTGATTGGCTGCTTTGCAGCCTTTCAAAAAGCGCCAAGAAAGCGTCACAAAAGCGCGAAGAAAGCGACGAACACCGAACCCGAACCCGGACTTTTACGAAAATGTCCGGGTTCGGGTCCGTGTCACGGACACCCCAAAATTCGGTACGAACCCGAACTATACAGTTCGGTTTCGCTCATCCCTAGTCGTGAATTAATTTGGATCAAAGCAAATTTTTCCGAAAAATCCAATTTTTGAGAAATTCGCTATGGTAGTTACGCCTCTGATAGGAAACATGTGGAGACAGAAATAAACTGATTTAGGCCTAACTTCATTATCACTCACAGATACTTTTTTGCCTACCCTGTGTATTTTTGTAGTAATCACGTATATGTTGGTTTAAATATAATCAACAAGCCCCCCAAAAAAATTATTGGAAAAGTGTGGAGACAGAAATAAAGAAAAACAGATTTAGGCCTAAATTCATTATCACTAACAGATACTTTTGTGCACTACCCATTGTTTTGTTGTCCTGATTACCTACATGCTGGTTTCATTAAACTGAACAATCCCCCCCCCCCCCCCCCAAAAAAATAAAAATAAAATCCATCCATGTTGATATTAAATAAATGAAAATGGATAATTGAGGGCCAGGCTTGACCCCTATATGCTGGTTTTATTAAATTCAATAACCCCCTCTTGAAGTTGAGGGCCCTGTCATGAATGCTTCTATGGTGTTTTTCATAAAGAGGGGCAATATCATGAAAGCCTGTGTATAGTGAGTAGTAGTAGGCTCGGTCGGCTCAAGGCATAAGCTAGGCCATGCACCACTCCCATGCCCAGCAAAGGGAATTTCATATAATAAATATGAGCAAAGTTATGGAAAATTAAATTTGGCTACTTCGCTGAATTGCACAAAGAAATTCGCTTTGTGACGAATTGCATGTAGTTGGTGCAATGACAGGGAAAGACAATAAGGCCCCTCTGTCATTGAACCCCTCAGATGCTGATCACTGCATCTGAGGCTACCATTAAGGCCATTCAGGGGTTAATCAGGGTAAAAAAATAAATAAATACATACTCACCTTACACATTTCATAGTGTAGAGGCCAAATCTTGCTCAGTGATGTGATGATGTGATGACATCATCATGCTGACTCACCGTGCGCAAGCTTTTGTGAGCTATCTTCAATCAAGATGGCTGCAATGGATGATGCACGCAAATGGATGAGATGAGTATGTATTTTCTTTAATTTTAACACCATTTCAAGGAAAATGGATTTGTTAGTACAAATTGTGAGGAAATTCGGCTTTGCAGTGAAACTAATTTTTCCTGAAATTCAGATCGAAGTCAGTTTGTTTGACTTCAATTCGCTCAACATTAATAATTATCAATGTGGCTGGCCGGGGACCGAATTGGGCCTAAATAGGGATTGGCATTGGCTTCATAACGGAATACTGCTCAGAGTACTACTAGTAAAATTCCCATGGGCCTGCTGTGCAGACTCCATTTATGTCTCCAGAGTAATAACCCTCATTATTAAATCCATGATGACCAAGCATGGCTACATGTACTCTTAAAGCAGTTGTCCGGGTTCAGACCTGAACCTGGACATACCCATATTTTCACCCAGGCAGCCCACCTGATGTTAGCCTCGGAGCATCTTATGCTCCAATGCTCTCCCTTGCCCTGCACTAGATCGCACAGGGCACAGGCTCTTTGGTTTATAATATTACACTGCCGGGCAGAGCTTTCCGCCCGACAGTGTGTTCGGTGACATCACCGGCTCTAATGGGCGTGCTTTAGCCCTGCCCTAGACGTTTTACTGGCTAGTGCAGCGCTAAAGCTCGCCCATCAGTGCTAGTGACGTCACCGAACTTCCTGGCAGCCCCATGGAGAGCCCCAGTACGTCACCAGAACGCCTGAAAATGCCTTTGCCCTGCGCGATTTAGCGCAGGGCAAAGGAGAGCATCGGAGCATGAACTGTAAAAACTTGCACTACTGCTACAGTGTGCAACATGGCCCTTTAAGACTGATTGTCAAGGGTGCCAAGAGTCAGACCCCCGCTGATTTGATATTGATGGCTTATCTTGAGATATTCTGATTCAAAACACCCATTTAATGCAGTATTAAATGTGTTATTTTTAAACTGGGATGTTTTCTTCCTTATATACTTCCTGCCGACATTTCTTTATATTCAACTTTTTTAATTACCTCTTCAATAAGAGTTTCTTTTTAATAAGATGCATACTTAATAAATGTGTTTTAATCTCATAGCTTTTATATTTAAGAATAAGTATATATTTTTACTTATGTAAAATAATCTAGCGCTCAAGACGAAAAATAAAGTGTACACATTAATAACCACCATGCAGCAAATAGTACAATTAACTAATTCAAGTAGATAAAAGCAACAAGTGAAGTAATTCTATGTGGTGAATAATTTGCATGCCATTACCCAGAATCTCTTGCAGCTTGTATGAAACTTTAATACTGTATCCTGTAAAATTACCTTATGACTGCAGAAATAAAGCAGAATAATTGGGAAGACACAGGAAACCTCTATATTGAGGCATGACAGTGACTACAGTAATTGCACTGTGGATTTTCATTTCGAACAAGTGTAGTTTCTGTTCCTATTAGTAGCTAGAAGAGAAGCAAAGAGGTTAAGCTGACAGTTTAGAACAACTACGAGAGCAGGCCAGATATGTGAAGTGTAGTGAAAGCCCAGTAGAGATAACTTGTTTGAAAATAACTTTTTGGCTCTACAGCACATGTTCAGGAGTCTGCCTCCAGTGCCTGAATACACACTTAGGCCTCTTGCACACGACTGTATGTCGTTTTCAGTATTTTTCAGTTTGCAAAAAATACAGATGACATCCGTGTGCATTCTATTTTTTTTGCGGAAAGGAACATCTGGCCCCTAAGGGTCCATTCACACGTCCGCAAAAGGGGCCTGCATCTGTTCTGAAATTTAGCGGAACAGGTGTGGACCCATTAATTTTCAATGGGGACGGAATGTGCTGTCCACATCCGCATTTGCGGATCTGCACTTCCGGATCCGCACTTACGTTCTGCAAAAAAATAGAACATGTCCTATTCTTGTCCACAATTGCGGACAAGAAAAGACATCTTCTATGAGAGTGCCAGCGATGTGCGGTCCGCAAAATGCGGAAGGCACATTGCCGGTGTCCGTGTTTTGCGGATACACAATTTGCTGATCTGCAAAACAAATACGGACGTGTGAATGGACCCTTATAGAACATCACTATCCTTGTCCATTATGCAGACAATAATAGGACATGTTCTATCTTTGAACGGAAAGGAAATACGGAAACGGAAGGCATACGGAGTACCTTCCATTTTTATTGCGGATCCATTGAAATGAATGGTTCTGTATAAGGTCCGTATACAGAACCCCCAAAACGCAACGTATATGGAAAAGAAAAACGTTCGTGTGCAAGAGGCCTTAGATTGATCACCCGTAAATAAATCTCCACATGCCATGGTGGACATTGTGGATATGTACTGTAAGTACAATAACCTGTCCAAAAAAGAGTAGCATTTTTGCCTGCCGTTAGGGAGACCCACCCTGCTGGTTGCATTGCATTGCATAAAGTGTACACCTCATGCCTGGATGCCAAAGTTAGCTAGTGAAGTGCAGAGTAAGGAAGACTGCCTTAAGGAGACACTTTGGATGCTGAGGACTGTCCTGATCTGTTTGCATTTGAATAAATACATTTTTTGAGTAAAGAACTGTTCTGCTGCACAAGTGCATCATCATTACTAAGTGAACTAATTAAAAAAGGGAAAATCAGCTGAATAAAGTTTTTAAATATATAAAATATTTAAAACCCACCTTTTCCTATTTCTTCTATAAAAAGTAAATATCTGTAAAGAGTAAATCAAGGCAACTGGACGTACTGTAGATTTCTTGAAAACGTTTCACTAGTTCTTCCAACAAGCTTTCTCAATTCTGAGTGATTGTACAAAAAATTCTGGGAATAAATATGTAACTGAATCCACATCTGGTAATTAGACTCAGCATTGGGTCAAAGGTGTTGATTCCATTATCCTAATTGGAGTCAGTAGGTGATAAAGACTTCCCAGAAAAAGGTGTCAAGACAGCATTATACGTGGCAGACAATAGATGTCTAACCCCCCCACCTCTATTCAAGCTTGGCTTCTCCATTTTTTACGTAAATGGCCTCCTTCACGCCTCGTTTGTACCAATCAGCCTCCTTATCCAAAACACGTACTTGACTGTCTTCAAAGGTGTGACCTGTTCCTTTTAGATATAAGTACACAGCTGAATCTTGACCAGAGGTTTTGGCTCTTTTATGCTGGGCCATACGCTGATGTAGTTGTTGCTTTGTTTCGCCAATATACAGTTCTGAGCATTCCTCATTGCACTGGACTGCGTACACAATGTTGTCCATCTTGTGTTTAGGCGTTGGGTCTTTGGGGTGAACCAGTTGTTGCCTCAGTGTGTTGCTGGGTTTAAAGCAAACAGGAATGTGATGTTTATTAAAAATCCTTTTGAGTTTCTCAGACACCCCAGCTATATATGGGATAACCATATTCTTGCGTCTGTCATGCTTCTCACCCTTACTGGTAGTCTTGGTGGTCTTTCTTCTCCTTCCTTCTATTTTGACAAAGGCCCAAACTGGATACCCACAAGTATAATGCTGTCTTGACACCTTTTTCTGGGAAGTATTTATCACCTACTGACTCCAATTAGGATAATGGAATCAACACCTTTGACCCAATGCTGGGTATAATTACCAGATGTGGATTCAGTTACATATTTATTCCCAGAATTTTTTGTACAATCACTCAGAACTGAGAAAGCTTGTTGGAAGAACGAGTGAAACGTTTTCAAGAAATCTACAGTACGTCCAGTTGCCTTGATTTATTCTTTACAGATATATACCATGACCTGGATAAATGAGAACCTTCACAGACATATAAAAAGTAAAGTAATAAAAATATATAAACACAATTGTAAGCCCTTTGTAAGGAAAGGTGTAAAAAAAAGGGTAAAAAAATTATCCAAAAACATCTTAATTGTATATGCCAGAAGCCTGACTAATAAAACTGGTGAACTGGAATTAGTAATGTCTGAGCAGGACTATGACATAGTGGGAATAACTGAGACATGGCTAGATGATAGCTATGAAGGGACAGTTAACATAATGGCTTACAGTCTGTTTAGAAATGATCGTGAAAAGCAGGGAGGAGTCTGCCTTCATGTAAAGTCCTGTCTAAAGCCCATGCTCCGGGAATATATAAATGAGTGAAATAAACACATGGAGTCACTGTAGGTAGAGATACAGGTGAAACTCAAAAAATTTGAATATCGTGCAAAAGTCAATTTATTTCAGTAAAGCAAATTAAAAGGAATTGCATTAATTCAGCTTAAAATTTTAATTTTGTGAAAAAGTTCAATATTCTAGTCTCAAAGTGTCACACTCTAGTCAGCTAATTATTCCCTACCGCCTGAGCAAGGGGTACCTCAAAATTGTGACTTTGGGGTTTCATAAGCGGTAAGCCATAATCATCCAAATTATAACAATTAAAGGCTTGAAATATCTCACTTTGCATATAATGAGTCTATCACATATGTTAGTTTCACCTTTTAAGTTACTGAAATAAATGAACTTTGCACACTATTCAAATTTTTCGAGTTTCACCTGTACATAGAGGCAAGAACAATAATAAAATAATGATAGGAGTTTGTTATAAGCCACCTAACATAACAGAGTCCATATAAAATCTATTACTAAGGTAAATAGATGACATGGCAAATCATAGTATGGTTGTTATTTTGGGGGACTACTACTATAATTACTCAGGTATAGACTAGGATACTGAAACCTGTATATATCGTAAAAGAAGCAAAGAAAATAAAGTTCTCAGCAATAACCAAAAACAATTGCCTTTCCCAAATGGTTCAGGATCCGACTAGAGGGATGAGAATACTGGACTTAGTATTATACAATAGATCTGACAGAACAGCAGACATGCAGGTTGGGGAACACCTGGGAAATAGTGACCAATCCTAGACTCTAATTGTGAGAGGTACATACCACATAGGAAAAAAAGGGTAAGGAACAAGAACATTTTTGGATAAATATAAATCTAAAAGCAATAAATGACAAAAAGAAAGCATTTAAAAAACTAAAACAGGGAGGCAGTGAGGAACCATTGAAAAACTATGCTACTTTCACACCTGCGTTAGGTGCGGATCCGTCAGGTATCTGCAAAGACGGCTCCGCACCTATAATGCAAACGATTGTATCCGTTCAGAACGGATCCGTTTGCATTACCATGAATTTGCATTACCATGCATTTTTTTTGTTCATGATAATGCAAACGGATCTGTTTTGACTTACATTGAAAGTCAATGGGAGGTGGATCCGTTTTCAATTGCACCATATTGTGTCAGTGAAAAAGGATCCATCCCCATTGACTTACATTCTAAGTTAAGACGGATCCGTTTGGCTCCGCATCGTCCGGCAGACACCAAAACGCTGCAAGCAGCGTTTTTGTTCCCGCCTCCAGTGCGAAATGGAGGCGGAGCGGCGACAAACTGATGCATTCTGAACAGATCCTTATCCATTCAAAATGCATTAGGGCTAAACTGATCCATTTTGGGCCGCTTGTGAGAGCCTTGAAACGGATCTCACAAGCGCACCCAGAAACGCCAGTGTGAAAGTAGCCTAAGCTGGAGACCAATAGACTTATTGCCAAAGAGAGCACTAAACTTAAAATGTTAGTTAACTATATAGATGATAAAAAATGTAAACCCGAAAGTGGTCCTTTGTAAAGTGATGAGGAAGAAGCTGTAGAGAGCTATGAGGAGAAAGCTGGAAAATAACATACTAACACATTTTAGTAGGCTAGGTTTATTTTAAGGACCATGAAAGGCCAGCATTTGTATTGAAGTGTCAATTTTTGATAGATCTTGAGACGTCAATAGTATGGTTGAGCGAATCCGAACTGTAAAGTTTGGGTTCGTACCGAACTTTAGGATTTTTGGACCCCGGACCCGAACCCGAACATTTCAGTAAAAGTTCGAGTTCGGTGTTTGGCGCTTTCTTGGTGCTTTTTAAAAGGCTGCAGAGCAGCCAATCAACAAGCGTTTAACTGTCTGACCTTAGAAGCCATCACAGCCATGCCTACTAATGGCATGGCTGTGATTGACCAGAGCAACTTAGTGCTTAGTGTAGGGAGAGGATACTGCTGGTGATTTCAGGGAGACAATAGGAATTAATCTTTGCTCAAAACCTGAATCTAACTCAGCGATCTACATACATTGTGTTTTGTGAGTTCAGGGCACAATTTTTTAAAACTGCTCTGAGTCCAGTGACCAAAAAAAAAATAACTTTTATAAATCAGTTTGGTGAGCGGCGGTGGCGGCGGACATTTTATGCAAGCTCGGTGCACTAGCACTGCATCTGAGCTTTTGGGACATTGAATATCACAATTTTTTGGGGCAATTTACAACATCTGGTGCATTTGCAGGCTTATTCAGTGTGCAATTTAAGCTAGAAATACAGCCATCATTTTCTGGGTATTTAAAAACACACTTTTTTGCCAAAATACACTATTTTCCAGATCTGCAAGTGTTAAATTCAAGTTTAATATATACAGCTTTCATATTATGTTACAAAAAAAAAAACTTTTTGGGCAATATACAACATCTGGATTAGTCAATGTGCAATTTAAGCTAGAAATACAGCCATCATTTTCTGGCTTTTTAAAAACATACTTTTTTGCCAAAAAAACACTATTTTCCAGATCTGCAAGTGTTAAATTCCCATTTATTATATACAGCTTTCATATTCTGTTACCAAAAAAAACTAACTTTTTGGGCAATATACAACATCTGGATTAGTGTGCAATTTAAGCTAAAAATACACCCATCATTTTCTGGGGTTTTAAAAACACACTTTTTTTTTTGCCAAAAACTGTATTTTCCTGATCTGCAAGGTTATATACAAGTTTAATATATACAGCTTTCATATTCAGTTACCAAAAAAAATAACACTTTTTTGGCAATTTACATCTTGATTAGTCAGTGTGCAATTTAAGCTAGAAATACAGCCATCACGTTCTTGATTTTTAAAAACAATTGTTTTGCCAGATTCCACTATTTTTCGGGCCTTGCAGCATCAGCATGTGTGAAATTCCAGGGTTATATACTGCTGTCAAATTCAGTTATTAAACAAACACCTGTTTAGGCAAAAAAATATAATTGTTGTCAGCCTTTGCTGCAGATGTCATTGTGATATACCGCCTTTACATAGTGCGTGTGAGATGCACCCTTTAAATTCAGGGGTTCTATTCAGGAATTTGAAATACAGCCATTTGGGCCAACAAATTTAATTGCGGCCTAGTGTGGATCAAGGCGTGTGAGATACACCCTGTATATACAGGGGTTAAATTCAGATATTTAAAATACCACCATTTGGTGCACAAATCTTTAATTGAGGCCTAGTGTGGGTCAGGCCATGTGGGATACAGCCTGTATATACAGGGCTTATATTCTTCTATTATTAAAAAACACCCGTTTGGACAAACAAAGTTTATTTGGCAGCCTTTGCTGCATATGTCATTTTAAGATACACCCTTTATACATTTGGGTTATATTGAGATATTTGAAATACCGCCTTTTGATGCACAAATCTTTAATTGAGGCCTAGTCTGGTTCAGGCCGTGTGAGATACACCCTTTAAATACAGGGGTTTGATTCAGGTATTTGAAATAAAGCCATTTTGGGCAAAAAAATCTTTAATTGAGGCCTAGTCTGGTTCAGGCCATGTGAGATGCACCTTTTACATACTGCCATTCTATTCTTCTATTAATTAAACACCCATGCTGGTGGAGCTCCTGTTGCAGGGAGAGGACGTGGTCGATCTGTGCAAGCTACACGCACATGTGAAAACCCTTCCTTAGGTGCTAGTAGGCGACAGAACCTGCAGCAGTATTTGGTCAGGCCTTATGCGGCTCTACGAATGGTGAGGCCTGAATAAGTACAGGCGATAGTAGATTGGGTTGATGACAGTGGATCCAGTTCATTCACATTGTCTCTCACCCAGTCTCCTGCTGAAAGACCACAGTTAGCACCTGCAGCCGATGTCCATCAGTCTTTCACCTCACCCCCTTGCAAATCAGCCAAGCAGTCTGAGCCCCAAGTCATGCAGCAGTCTCTTCGGATTTTTGATGTCTCTTGTGGAAGAGATTGAGTGCACCCATGCCCAATGATGTGGAGGACGATAAGGTCCTCAACCCCACATGGAATCAAGGTAATGCAAGTAACTTATGTCGTTCAGAGGAAGTGGCGGTGGTCGCACAGACCAGCAGGGTGGAAAAGCAGAGTGGCCATCCTCTAGACAGTTCGCCTGCTACTGCCCACCGCAGCAAGGGGCCGAGCACACCAAAGCCAGCTCCAAGGAATTCCCTGGCGTGGCAGTTCTTCAGAGAATGTGCTGACGACAAGACAAGAGTGGTTTGCACGCTGTGCAATCAAAGCCTGAAGCAAGGCATAAATGTTCTCAACCTGAGCACAAACTGTATGGCCAGGCATTTAAGTGCAAAGCATGAGCTGCAGTGGAGTAGACACCTCAAAAACCAAGAAAGGTCTTTGGCTCCTCCGGCTTCCTCTTCTGCTGAAGTCGTGGCCTCTTCATCCACCTCTGGAGTTACAGTGCCACCTGGCACCCTGCAAACAGAGGATCTACCAGCAACACCAACACCTGGGTCACCAAGCATCTCCACAATGTCCCACTGAAGCGTTCAGCTCTCCATATCCCAAATGCTGGAGAGGAAGAGGAAGTACCCCCCTAACCACCCGCGATCCCTAGCCCTGAATACCAGCATTTCTAAATTACTGGCCTTTGAAATGCTGTCATTCCATCTGGTGGAGATGGATAGTTTTAAAGGTCTTATGGCGGTGGCTGTCCCACAGAACGTCGTGCCCAGCCGCCACTACTTTTCCAGGTGTGCCATCCCTTCCCTGCACAACCAAGTGGGGGACAAAATAAAGTGTGCACTGCACAACGCCATCTGTGGCATGGTGCACCTCACTACGGATACGTGGACCAGTAAGTACGGTCAGGGACGTTATATCTCCTAACAGCGGCTGGCCTGAGGCAGATAGCAGTTTGGTGCATGTCCTTCCACCTCCGAGGATTGCAGGGCACTTCAGTTTTCTTCCTGTAGCTTTCTCCTCCTACTCTGCTTCCTCATCCTCTACCAGCTCCTCATCCGGTCAGCTTAACACCTTCATCACCAACTTCAGCACAGCCAGGGGTAAACGACAGCAGGCAGTTTTAAAACTTATCTGTTTGGGGGACAAACCCCACACCGCGCAGGAGCTGTGGACGGGCCTTGAACAACAGACCGATGAGTGGTTTGTGCCAGTCAGCCTCAAGCCCGGACTGGTGGTGTGCGATAATGGGCAAAATCTCGTAGCAGCTCTGGGACTAGCCGGTTTCACACACATTTCGTGGTGCAAAGATTCCTTAAAAATTGCCCCGATATGTCAGAGCTGCTGCATAAAGTGCAGGCCGTCTGTGCGCGCTTTTGGCGTTCTCACACTGCTGCTGCTCGCCTGTCAGCGCTGCAACGTAACTTCGGCCTTCCCTCTCACCGCCTCATATGCGACGTGCCCACAAGGTGGAACTCCACCTTGCACATGCTGGTCAAACTCTGCGAGCAGCAGCAGGCATTAGTGGACTTTCAGCTGTAGCACGCATGGGTGAGTCGCTCGGCGGAACAGCACCACTTCATCACCAATGACTGGGCCTCCATGCGAGACCTCTGTTCCTTGTTGCGCTGTTTCGAGTACTTCACCAACATGGCCAGTGCTTATAACGCTGTTCTCAGTGTTACTATCCCACTTCTATGCCTCCTTGAAAAAACGCTCCTGGCGATGATGGAAGAGGATATGGCACAGGAGGAGGAGGTGTAAGAGGGATCATTTCATAGGTTTTCCGGCCAGTCATTCCCAAGTGGCTCCGAGGGTGGGTTCCTGCACCCACAAATGCCCTTTACATAATTGTCCAGCCAGGGCACAGTTCTGGAGGATGACGAGGTGGAGGATGAAGAGGAGGAGATGGAGGAGGAGGAACTATGTTCACAGCAGGGTGGCACCCAGACCAGCTCATGGCCATCACTGGTGCGTGGCTGGGGGGATACAGTGGACACAGACGATACTCCTCCCACAGAGGACAGCTTTTCGTTGCCTCTGGGCAGCCTGGCACACATGAGCAATTACATGCTGCAGTGTCTCCGCAACGACCGTCGAGTTGCCCACATTTAACCTTGTGCTGATTACTGGGTGGCCACGCTGCTGGATCCCTATTACAAGGACAACGTACCATCCTTAATTCCCTCAGTTGAGCATGATCGTAGGATGCGTGAGTTCAAGCGCACGCTGGTAGACGCGCTGCTGGTGGCATTTCCATCTGACAGCGGGGGCACAGTGGAAGCACAAGGTGAAGGCAGAGGACAAGGAAGAGGTCACCAACGCAGCTGGGGCACCACCAGCACCTCAGAAGGCAGGGTTAGCATTGCCGAAATGTGAAAAAGCTTTGTCAGCACGCCACAACAACCAGCACCACCAGCTGATATGGAACGTCTTAGCAGGTGGCAGCGTTTCACCAACATGGTGGAGCAGTATGTGTGCACACACCCACACGTCCTGAATGACGGGTCTGCCCACTTCAACTTCTGCGTCTCCAAATTAGGTTCATGGCCTGTGCTTGCCCTTTACGCCTTGGAGGTGCTGGCCTGCCCTGCAGCCAGTGTATTATCTGAATGTGTGTTTAGCACGGCAGAGGCCGTCATCACAGCCGATGTGGACAAGTTCACGTTCATTAAAATTAACCAGGCATGGATCCCACAGGACTTGTCCTTACCTTGTGCAGAATTGACATGTATACGGGCCTTAACCACCCATTGTTATACTTCAGCGCAATTGCTCATTCTTTTATTTTGGATATTTCACACTCTTTTGGAGTGTACCCTAATTTAATTTTTTTTAATTAAAACCCAAAACCTGTGTTGGCTAACTCTTCCTCCTCCACCACCGCTTCCACCTACACCGCTATGTCCACCGCCTCCTGAAACCCCTACTACATATGGAACTCCACCTCATAAATCAATTTCTTTTTAATTTTATTTGTACGTATTTTATTTTATGTCATTTCACTACTTTGTCAGTTACATTTTCGGGTGAAATTTACAAATTTTTGGGTGTGATGTATTACTGCTATACCTAGTAGACAGGTTAAAACTAAAAAAATTGTCATTTACATTTCCGGGTTAAATTCAACAATTTTTGAGTTGATAGTACCACTGCTATACCTAGTGGACAGGTAAAAAAAAAAAAAACTATAATTTGTCTGTTACATTTTCGGGTCAAATTCACCAATTTTTGTAACTTAGCTGTCTGAGTGAATAAATCACCATTCTTTCACCAACTACTGGCGAGTGCTGCGGATTATTGGCGTGTCTGGAAGAATTTGGACCCCTAGTCAGGATCCCTATCTGCGTGCACCATTTGGCTTGAAGCCTATATACTGTTTTGTACCCAATTTTGTGGGACAGTAGTGCTGCCAACCCCTGAGATATGCTATACCTAGTAGACAGGCAAAAAATATTCAATAATTTGTCTGTTACATTTTCGGGTGAAATTCACTGATTTTTGGGTGTGAAGTAGCACTGCTATACCTAGTAGACATGTTAATACATTTCTGTAATTTTTTCAGTTACGTTCTTGGGTTGACATTATACAATTATTATTTTTTTAAATTTTTTAAATTAACAATTTTTTTTTTTTGTATAACGTACATAAAAAGCGGTTGTCAAATAATCATACAAATGATCACTAGTATATTGTCTTATTAGACCAAATATTTCAATCTTCATTGAAATAAGGTACAGCCTTTGAGTACATAAAAGAAGATAAAATAAAAACACAATAAAACACAAAAAGGGCCTGAAAGGACCCAACAGGATAGGTAGGGCAACACTCAAGAATCCTCTACTCAAGTGAGCTATAGCTATGTCTCTTGTGTTAAGAAACACTGATGAGTAAGTAATTGTAAGAAAATAGCCATATACGTGACCTAGGACAAATATAATATTGAAAAGGAGACCAAATATAGTGGGTTTGGTTGTAGTAACTAAGTAAATTTTCTGTATTCTCTCCAAGGGGCCCAGATTTGGAGAAAGACGTGTCTAGTGCGTAATTCCCAATGTGAAATCTCTTCTAAACGATAGATTTGATCCAGCCTACTCGTCCAATGATCAAGGCTAGGGACATTTGTTGACAGCCAGAGTATAGGAATTAGTAGTCTGGCAGCTAGAATCATGAATGAAAAGAGTGTCGTTTTTCGGGACTTAGTTCTTCCAATACCAAGGCTGAGTAATGAGATCTCAGGGGTGCAAGGGAAGGAGGTCTGGCATATCTGATTGCTAAGTTTGACTACTTCCGACCACCATGGCTGGATTAGCGTGCACGACCACCAAACATGGAAGAAAGAGCCTCTCTCTTGTCTGGGGTCTTGTACCAGCGCATCAATATTTTGTAGCTGTTATCTTGAATTACAATACATTTAGATATTTTATGTGGGATTATCAAGATCTGTAGTATTTCAAGGGGGGGACAGTGTACGCTGCAGGTCCTTCTCCCAAAGCCCAATCACAGCAGGTTTAACAACAGTGGGAGGGGATTTAAGTTGTTTATAAATATTAGATATGGCTTTGGAGGGATATAGAGAAGCTCCAATCATCTTGTCAAACCAAAGAAGGCTCTGAGCGGGTAAGGTTTCTTTAGCAATACGGAGCGATTCCTTTCTGATAAAGTTTAAAAGGAAAGGGTTTTTGATTGTAACCTTAAAAAGGTCACAAATACCTTGATCGGAAAGGATACCTCCATCTTCACTAAACAATTTAGAAACCTTCATCTCTGTATTCTCAAGAATAGAGGGGCAACTGTCTCTTAATTCTTTGGGAGCTAGGGAAATTACATCTCTTATAGAAATGAAAGGAGAAGGGAGGGTCAAAGCTCTCACGTTAGCCGAGAACCACCCCCAGACCTTTAAGGTGTTCCTGATTAAGGGATTCGGTATAGAGTTGGGGACCGGGGTGGGTTTGTCGGTCAAGACTAGGGCCCGAATAGGGGAAGGTAGAAAAGCATTCTCTAGCACCAACCAGAGCTTATGAGAAGGATTCTTGATCCAATCTATTACTCTTGCGAGCTGAATGGCCTTCATATATATCTCTGGGTCAGGTAGTACAATTTCACCCCTGGATTTCGGTTTTGACAAGGTTTCAAAAGAAATGCGAGAGCTCTTCCCCCGCCATATAAATTTACGTATACTTTTGTTAAGAAGGGAAAAATAGGATTTGGGAATTTCAATGGGAAGAACTTGCATCAAATACGTAAGTTTTGGTATTACTAAGGACATAACTATGTTTTTTCTCCCAAACCAGGATAAATAAGGGAAATTTAGAGAGTCCATCTGGGTGATCATAGAAGCTAAGAGAGGTTTGTAATTAAGTTTAAATAAGTCTCCAAGGCAAGGGGATAATTTTACTCCTAGGAACGTCAAATGTTGGGTATGCCAATTAAAGGGGGATATGTTTTGGAGACATGTGATGGTATGCGGAGAAAGGCCTATATGAATTATCTGAGATTTAGTTGCGTTAATTTTGAAATTCGACAATGAGCCGAAAAAAGTGAGGTTGGACATAATTACAGGTATAGATTTAAGTGGGTTGGTAGTGATTATTAAGAGATCGTCTGCAAATGCAGCTAGCTTAAAGTCATAGCCACTAACCTGTAGGCCCTTAATGTCAGAGTTTTGCCTAAGAGATTGTAGTAGGGTTTCCATCACCAGGACAAAGAGAAGGGGGGAAAGGGGGCATCCCTGTATTGTTCCATTGCTAATGGGGAAGCTAGAAGACAAGGTATCGTTGACTGACACAGACGCCGAAGAATGTGTATACATGGAGAAAACAGCATTAATGAATGATGTAGGAATCTGAAATTTTGATAGGGTGAGAGAGATGTAAGTCCAATCCACCCTATCAAATGCTTTTTCGGCGTCTGTGCCAAGCAATACTAAGGGGGAGGATCTATGAGAGGCATAATATAGGGCATTTAATATTTTAGTGGTATTGTCCTTACCTTCTCTGCCTCACTTCAAAACCCACTTGATCTGGGTGGATCAGTTGTGGCAAAAGGCTCTGCAATCTAGTGGCCAACATTTTTGACAGTAGCTTAAGATCTACATTTAAGAGGGAAATGGGGCGAAAGTTTGAACATAAGGTGGGGTCTTTGCCTTGTTTAGGAATAACTGTGATAGTGGCTTTTGTCATGTCAGCGGAAAGTGGAAGTTTGTCTAAAGCCTGGTTATAGATTGGGAGCAAAAAGGGGAGGAGAATTTCTTTAAAGGTTGAGTAATAGGTTATCGGAAACCCATCTGGACCTGGGCATTTTCCTTTAGGAGTCGATTTAATGGCGGAAATTAATTCCGGGATGGTAAATGGTTTGGACAGAGATTCCCTTTGGGGCACCGACAGTGATGGAAGTTTAAGAGATGATAGGAAGACATTAATATTAGAACTTCTGTCTAGTGAGGGGTTTGGAAGTACTGTAGAGGGGACAGATATAGAGACTCGTAGAACTTCCTAAATTGTTCTGCAATTTCCTCTGCTTTAAACAGAAGAGTGTTTTGAGACGATCTAATGCTTTGTATATAGCGAGAGGTTTTCCTCTGTTTAATTCTCTGCATTGCGAACTTAGAGGCCTTATTCCCATGTGCAAACACTTTCTGTTGTGCAGATAGATAGTATTTGGCAGACTTCTCATTAAGAAAGTTCTTTAGTTCTGTCCTGAGGGAGGTGAGCTCTGAGAGATGTTGGGCTAATAGGGATTGTTTATGCGCTTTTTCCAGAGTATGAATTTTAGATAGTAGGTCAGAGAGTCTCTTATCAGATTGTTTTTTTAAGAAAGGAGCAGAGGCTAATTAGTCTGCCCCTTATAAAGGCTTTATGGGCGTCCCATATCATTTGGGGCGAGACGTCTTTGGTGTTATTAATCGAGAAGTACTCTTCTAGGAAGGAGGTAATTTGTGCGACATATTTTATATTTCCTAGTAAGGATTCATTAAATCTCCAATTAGAGTTTTTATTAGATCTAATGGGTGGATGTATATCACAGAACATAGGAGAGTGATCAGATAGAGTTATATCTCCTATCTTGGCTAGTGCACATAACTGTAGGTGTTCCTTTGAAATAAGGATATAATCTATCCTACTATAAGATCTATTAGATGAAGAGTAGAAGGAGTAGTCCAATCCCTGGGGGTTAAGACAACGCCAGATATCTGTTACTCCAAGGTTTAAAAGTTTAGTATGGAGGAAGTTGAGGGCTTTTTGGGAAATGGCCGATTTCTTGGAGGTGGTGTCAAGAAGCGGGTTGAAAGCCAGATTAAAATCACCAGCCATTATCAATATTCCTTCTCTGTGAATTTCTACTAGGTCTATTAACGCGGAGAGCCAAGTAATCTGGTCTGTATTTGGAGCATAGATATTCACTAAGGTGTAAGTTGAAGATCCTATCAAGCCTTTGAGTAGAAGAAACCTGCCCTCTGGATCCTGTATATGCGATTTGTATTGGAAGGGCAGATTCCTACAAAAGCCAATACTGACTCCCCTCGAGGCGGCATCCCCAGCTCCACAATGGTACCATGTGGGAAATTTTGAAAAGGAAAGGTTGGGATAATTTCCATGCTTGAAGTGTGTTTCTTGAAGGAAAATTAAAGAGCATCTTTCTTTATGTAAAAGAGAAAAGATCTGGCATCTCTTTGATGGAGACCTCAACCCTTTCACATTATAAGTAACCACTCTTAAGTCTGTCATAGTTAAAGTATTTGTAGGTAAAGGATACAGCTAAAAATACGGGTGATAAGTGAGTATGAATAACCAACCAGAGTGAAGGGAGGGTACCACCTCGAGGTAAGCGACGGCTCCATAAAAGGTAAGGGATCATTCCAAACAGAAGATGTTCATCAGTATATGGACAATACTTATCAGAGTATTCTTGAGACCTATCAAAGGACAAAAAGAGGTTAACAACACAACAAAATAAACAAAAACATAACCAACAATAGCACCAGTAAGCTACTAAGAAATGTGAGCCGACTAGTACTATAGGCAGGGGGGGGGGGGGGGGGGTATTGCATGACTGTATGTAAAATGCAAATATGTTGATTCCTTTTTAAGGAGAGAGATGATACGGGATTAAGTTCCAGCTACTATCGAAGTAAAGCAGAACAATTTCTTATACTGGTCAGTCCCAGTGACCTTTGTGTGAAAATAACTAAAACCAGATTGACAACGTATAGATCAGACAAGGCAGTGTTATCCCAACTAAGAGCTGGAGGGGCAATCCTGAGAAAAAACAATCAATCATCTGGACGTGTCAGTCTTTTGGAAGAAGAAGCTTGGCGGTTTCTTTTCATCTTATGAGACCTTTGAGTACGAGGGGTCTCCCATGCTCCATCAGTATTCAGAGTGGGTATATCAGAGGCACCTCGAACAAGTTCCCAGTTTTCGATGGGAAGTAGCAGAATTTGCAGGATGTCATAAGCTCCATCTAAATCTGCATAGGAGTGAATGGAGATTCTGCGTCCATTGTGAATGAAGGACAACCCGAACGGGAATAACCATCTGTACACGACTTTTTTACTTCTCAAGAGGTCTGTGAGAGGTTTTAGAGACTTGTGCTTTTTCAGCGTGGATTGGGCCAAGTCCTGATATATGGAGATAGGGTTGTCATCCCACGAAGCCAGGGGATTGCTTCTTGCCCCTTTTAGGATAGCCTCCTTGACAGGAAAGTGCAAAAACTTGCAAATAATATCCCTTGGGGGATCCGTAGATTGGGGCTTGGGGCGCAGCGCTCTGTGGGCTCGTTCTACAATCACCTCATGTGCGGAGTCAGGGCCCAGTAGTTTTAAGCAAATCTGCATCACTACCTCAGGAATTTCATCTGGGCCTACTGATTCTGGAACTCCTCTGAAGCGGAGGTTGTTCCTCCTGCTCCTATTTTCCTGATCTTCAAGCTGCACATAAAGGGCGTTTAAGTGTTTTTGGTGAGCACTTAGCTTATCAGAAGTAGCGTTATGGTGAGCAGTAAGGGCAGTGTTCGCTTCTTCCAGAGCTTCCACTCGTCTCCCTATGTGCTTCACGTCTTCTTTAATGGAATGAAGATCCGTCTTAAGTGGTTATAGGGCTTCAGATAAGGCCCTCTTTAGGAAGGATTTAGAGAGCGAGAGTGCGTCTGCTTCAGGAGACTCGTCCCTCACCTTCTCAGCGGAGCATTCAGCCTGCTGCTTGTTCTTCGGCGTGCACGGAGGTTCCGGCGCCATTTTGGATTCTCTGGCCGCATAGGACTGTGCCGCTTTCTTTATAAATTTCTCCATTCCGCCCGCTTGAGAACTTGATCTGGGCGGCTCTGGGACATCAGCAGGTCTCGGTCCCCCGATCTTGACCATTGTGGGCTTGAATAGCTGGGTATAGGAGCTTCTACAGGAATCGGTAACAGCGGAGCTGCGCTTCACACAGCCATCCGGCTCAGGCGCTAGCTCCGCCCCCCGACATTATACAATTTTAGACGTGAATAAACCCCTGCTCTGCATAGGTGACAGGGAATAACATTTCTGAAATGCTTTTTTAATTGATGCACGTCACCTCCTTTGATTTAATGCTTAAACTTAAACAAGTTGTACCACATTTGCACTTCAATAATTTGTCCCACATTTCCGCTATACTCTTTTGGCCAACATTTGCGCCTCAATAGCTTTTCCCACATTTCCGCTTGACTTTTTTGGCCCACATTTGGGCTTCTGTAATTTTTGCAACATTTGCGCCTTAATAGCTTTTCCCACATTTCCGCTTGACTCTTTTGGCCCACATTTCTGCTTCTGTAATTTGTCCCACATTTATGCCTCAATAGCTTTTCCCACATTTCTGCTCGATCCCCAATTTTTTAAATAAATTTATCACCCTTAAATTTGGTCTCTTTTTCTCACGCTCCCTCTCCGCCCTGGAACCCTGATTCCCCGCCACCCGTGATCACCATCAAGAACATTGAAAGTTGATTGGGCACATGGCCTGAGCTTTCCCTTTACCCCTTGGAGATGCTGGCCTGCTCTGCAGCCAATGTAGTGTCTGAACGTGTTTAGCACGACTGGAGGGTTATATTTCCCAATGTTTTGGGGTGTACACTAATTTAAAAAAGCAAAAATACATTTTAAACCAAAAAGCATGTGTAGGCTACCTCCTCCACCGCCACTTCCACCTACACCGCCACATCCACCACCTCCTCAACCTCCTACTCCACATGGACCTCGTCCTCCTAGATCAAGATTATTGTTTTTTATTTTTACGTATTTTATGTTATATAAAGTCATTTCCCTATCCACATTTGTTTGCAGAGCACTTGCCATGCTCTTAACCACATTTTGATGACATTTGCAGCCATCTAGCCCTTTCCATGACATTTTTACAGCCATTTTAGTACTCAAAAGTTCGGGTCCCCATTGACTTCAATGGGGTTCGGGGTCAAGTTTGGGTCCCGAACTCAAACTTTTTCTGAATTTCAGACGAACCCGTGGAACCCGAACATCCAGGTGTCCGCCCAACTTTACTGACAAGATCTCTGCGACATTGGCATCTATGCCCTTGGGGAAGGCATCAGGACTGGATGGGCTTCCAGTTGGGTATTATAAATCCTTATCCTCAATCCTGATCTCCAGGTTGGTTGCTTGGTGCAGAGCAACCAAGCAACCAACCATCTTGCTAAAATAAGGGAAGGACCCTGAATTATGCGACTTATACTACCCCATCTCACTTATTAATGTGGATGTTAAGATCTGGGTGAACATCTTAGCCCTCTGCCTTGGTAAACTTGTCCCAGAGATTGTCCACCCAGAAAAGACTGGTTTTGTTAAAAGTAGGGAGGGAAACATCAACTCAGTGGGACTTATACATTCTATAAGATACGCATCCACCAAACATATTCCGCTAGTGATACTTAGCACAGATGCGGAGAAAGCCTTTGAGTCGATTGGGAATTTCTCCAAATGGTGCTATTGCACTTTGGTGCCCCAATCTCCTTTATCTGATCGGTTATGTCCCTATACAACCATCTGAATGCTAGAATCAGAGGTAATGAGACTTTGTCTGCTCCCTTTGAAATCTTCAATGGTACCAGGCAAGGTTGGTCACTTTCCCCCACACTATTTTTTTTATTGGTCATGGAGACTTTACTCCAGGCTATCAGAGAATATAAGCTGATTCGGGGCTTACATGTGGAAGATGTAATACACCAGACTGCAGCTTTTGAAGATGACCTGCTAATACTGATTACTAACCCAGATATAGCCTTCCCACATATTATTGAATTATTTGAAGAGTTCGAGAGACACTCCAACTTCAAAGTCAACTACGCTAAATATGAAGCCCTTGTCATTGCAATTTATGTGATTCCCTTTTTCTTTTGTGTGGTGCCAAATCAATTAGAAGTATAAATATGTGCATGCTATACAGTTTTCATAATGAGACCAGACACACTAGGTGGTTTCATGGGAAAGCACTTCCCCATCCCCCTGAGCAAGACCCTGTTTATTTGAAAATACATTCACATATATAGCAGACATGACATCACAAAAGGGTTGTTCCTTAACCACCTCCCGACCGCCTAACGCACCGATGCGTCCGGGAGGTGGTTGATTTGTTCCTCCTGGACGCATCGGCGCGTCATCTCGCGAGACGCGAGATTACGTCACAGCCGGCCCGCGCATGCGCATCGCGGGCCGGCATTTCGCAGCAAAGTATTTCGTCAGCAACCTGCCGGCCACGATCATTGGCTGGCAGGTTGCTGATTTTTTAAAAAAAACAATCAGCAGCCATTTAACCCATCATATTTGTAAATATGATGGGGTTATATGGCTGCTGTGCTCCTCTGCTCCTTCTTTTGGTCGGTTGGTTCCAGCAGAGGAGCAGAGGAGCACACATCACTGTGAGTACCCACTACACCACACTTAGCCCCCAGATCACCCCTATTAACCCTTTGATCACCCCTTTGATCGCCCCTGTCAATCACTAGTGAAAGGAAAAAAGTGATCAGTGCAAACTGTCACATTTTTTTTTCACTGGTATTGACCGTTAGGTTTTAGGTATAGTTTAGGCCCCTTGGTTAGGCAGTTTAGGGATCGGTTAGCGCCCAGCCCACCGCACCGCAGTCCGTTATTCGCTGATTAGCGTATCGCTAATCAGCATTTGTACTTTTATAGTATCTGGAAGTGATCAAAACTGATCACGGTCAGATCTATAATTGTATTAGTGTCACTTTAGTTCTCCCTCCACCCAAAACGCAGTGTTTGCCCGATCAGGCCTGATCGGTCGCCCACACGTGCGTTCGCCCATGCCCGCCCCACCGCAGTGACAAAAAAAAATTGGGGGGGGATCGTTGCACATTCACTTTACATGCACTGCGGCGATAAAAAAAATCAGTTTTGATATTTTTTATCAACCGCAGCGGCCTCCGGTACTTCGCTAGCCTCCCATTTGTAAGACAGGCTTGCTTTTTTTTTCTTGGGTAGTCTCAGGGAATACCCCTAAATTTAGTTGCCCACATGTCAAACAGGGGGTATTCTTCTGAAGAGGCCTACAGGCTTCTGACCCAGTCGGATGAGGAGTGGGAACCCTCATCTGATGAATCCAGCGGGTCAGAATGCGAACCTGTAAAAAGCAGTGGCTCTCTGACCCAAAGTTCGGACGAGGAGGGTGAGGTCCCTGATAGCACCAGGCGTACCCGGCCCCATGTCGCTAGACCGCAGGTTGCGCAGGATCCGCTTCAAGAGCAGCAGAGTGGGGCTGGTGCTGTCGGATTACGTGGTGAGGCATACACCAGCAGCCCAGCCCTTCCTGGACCTAGTACCAGCACTGCCCTAGAACATGGTGAAGTAGCGAGCACCAGAAGGGCAGTTAAAGCTGGTACGGTGGCACGTACAGTAGTGACCCCGTCGCAGCCACCGCAAAGACGTGCCCGTAGAGCCCCTAGAATCCCAGAGGTGCTGGCAAACCCTGATTGGCAGTCCTCAACTTCAGCCGTACCTGTAGTTCCCCCTTTCACCGCCCAGCCTGGAGTTCGGGTTGAGACAGCTCAGATCGGTTCGGCCCTGGGATTTTTTGAGCTGTTCTTGACTGCGGAGCTCTTAGACTTAGTTGTGGCAGAGACAAACCGGTATGCCACACAATTTATAACCGCTAACCCGGGAAGCTTTTATGCCCAGCCTTTCCGGTGGAAACCAGTCCAAGTTTCCGAAATTAAAACTTTTTTGGGCCTCCTCCTCAACATGGGTCTAACTAAAAAGCATGAATTGCGGTCATATTGGTCCACAAACCCAATTCATCACATGCCCATGTTCTCTGCTGCTATATCCAGGACACGATTTGAGACCATCCTGCGTTTCCTGCACTTTAGTGATAACAGCACCTCCCGTCCCAGAGGCCACCCTGCTTTTGACCGGCTCCACAAAATTCGGCCCCTCATAGACCATTTCAACCTGAAATTTGCAGATATGTATACCCCAGAGCAAAACATCTGCGTAGACGAGTCCCTTATACATTTTACCGGGCGCCTTGGCTTCAAACAATACATCCCAAGCAAGCGCGCCCGGTATGGGGTCAAATTGTATAAGCTCTGTGAAAGGGCCACAGGCTATACACACAAATTTTGTGTCTATGAGGGAAAAGATCAGACCCTGGAGCCGGTCGGTTGCCCTGACCACCTGGGGAGCAGTGGGAAGATAGTCTGGGACTTGGTGTCACCCTTATTCGGCAAGGGGTACCATCTTTATGTGGACAATTTTTACACAAGTGTGGCCCTCTTTAGGCATTTGTTTCTAGAACGGATTGGCGCCTGTGTTACCGCGTGAACTAGTCGCGCGGGCTTCCCCCAACGGCTCGTTAGCACCCGTCTTGCAAGGGGGCAGAGGGCCGCACTGTGTAACGAAGAACTGCTCGCGTTGAAATGGAGAGACAAGCGTGACGTTTACATGCTCTCCTCCATTCACGCAGACACGACAATATAAATTGAGCGAGCAACCCGTGTCATTGAAAAGCCCCTCTCAGTCCACGACTATAACCTTCACATGGGAGGGGTGGACTTCAATGACCAGATGTTGTCTCCGTATATAGTTTCCCGCAGAACCAGACGCTGGTATAAGAAGGTGTCTGTATATTTAATTCAATTGGCTCTGTACAATAGTTTTGTTCTTTACAGTAAGGCTGGGAGAACTGGATCCTTCCTCAAATTTCAGGAAGAGATCATCGAGAACCTCCTGTACCCAGGAGGTTCCGTGGCCCCATCCACCAGTGTAGTTAGCCGTCTACACGAGTGACATTTCCCCAATGTCGTTGCTGGTACCTCAACCCACCCGTCACCCTGAAAAAGATGTCGTGTCTGTAGCAGGAGTGGAATAAGGCGTGACACTAGCTATTTCTGTCCTGACTGTCCTGACCACCCTGCCCTATGCTTAGGGGAGTGTTTCCGAAAGTACCACACACAGGTACACCTAGCATAGGGATCATCTCACCAGGATAGGCACACAGGGCTATTAGGGCCCATTCACTCACTGCTGCTGCAAATGTCTCCTTTCACCTGGGACAAAGTGCATAACGCACTTCGCCACATCTTTGGGCGATTTGCGCTTTGCACATTGACCCATGGGGAAGGAGAGGTTTGTTCTATAAAGGTAAAAAAAAAAAAAAAAAAAAAAAAAAAAAACACCAGTAAGCAAACACGTTAATGTTTAGTTCAAAAAGTAAAAGTTTACATGTTCTGTTCCAAAGTTAATAAAATTATTGCGTTGCGGCCTGGTTTTTTCTTTTTTTTTTTTTTTTTCTTTTTTTACCTTCCAGGTGGACCAACCGATCTACTAGCTGCAGCACTGATGTGCATTCTGACAGAAGCATTGCGCTGCTGTCAGATTACACGCAAGTCGGTGTATGCGGCGCTGCAAGACGAGATTTTCTCCTCTGCAGTAACAGATACGTTTGCCGAGGCATACGAGCTGAGGAGGAGGCGGCGTTCCTATGCTTTGGCAAACACTTTGTATATATATATAAAAAATAAAAATAATCCCGGCAATGATTTATTCATCCACATCGATTGATGTGAATGGAGAAATCTGGTTTGCCAGGGCATACGAGCTAAGTGGGTATGGATGTAGGGCGGAGCTCCTATGTCCTGGCAGACGCCTTTCCCCTCCTTTTTTTTTTTTGGCAGAGATTTTTTCATCCACATTGATCGATGCGAATGAAGAAATCTGTGCCGTTCATTTTTTTTCTTTCAGCCCAGAGGCTGAACGGAAAAAAAAATCTCATTACCTGTATGCTCAATATAAGGAGAATAGCAGAAACTCCTAATGCTGGCCATACATGTAATGATTGCGGAGACCCTCAAATGCCAGGGCAGTACAAACACCCCACAACTGACCCCATTTTGGAAAGAAGACACCCCAAGGTATTTGCTGAGGGGCATATTGAGTCCATGAAAGATTTAAATTTTTGTCCTAAGTTAGCGGAATGTGAGACTTTGTGAGAAAAAACAAAAAAAATCAATTTCCGCTAACTTATGCGAAAAAAATAAATTTCTATGAACTTGCCAGGCCCCTCATTGGATACCTTGGGGTGTCTTCTTTCCAAAGTAAGGTCACATGTGGGGTATTTTTACTGCCCTGGCTTTTTAGGGGGCCTAAAGCGTGAGAAGAAGTCTGGGATCCAAATGTCTAAAAATGCCCTCCTAAAAGGAATTTGGGCACCTTTGCGCATCTAGGCTGCAAAAAAGTGTCACACATCTGGTATCGCCGTACTCAGGAGAAGTTGGGGAATGTGTTTTGGGGTGTCATTTTACATATACCCATGCTGGGTGAGAAAAATATCTTGGTCAAATGCCAACTTTGTATAAAAAAATGGGAAAAGTTGTCTTTTATAGAAGATATTTCTCTCACCCAGCATGGGTATATGTAAAATGACACCCCAAAACACATTCCCCAACTTCTCCTGAGTACGGCGATACCAGATGTGTGACACTTTTTTGAAGTCAAGGTGGGCAAAGGGGCACATATTCCAAAGTGCACCTTTCGGATTTCACCGGTCATTTTTTACAGATTTTGATTTCAAAGTACTTCTCACACATATGGGCCCCTAAATTGCCAGGGCAGTATAACTACGCCACTAAGTGACCCCATTTTGGAAAGAAGACACCCCAAGGTATTCCGTGAGGGGCATGGCAAGTTCCTAGAATTTTATATTTTTTGTCGCAAGTTAGTGGAATATGAGACTTTGTAAGGAAAAAAGAGAAAAAAAAATCATCATTTTCCGCTAACTTGTGACAAAAAATAAAAAATTCTAGGAACTCGCAGTGCCCCTCACAGAATACCTTGGGGTGTCTTCTTTCCAAAATGGGGTCACTTGTGGCGTAGTTATACTGCCCTGGCAATTTAGGGGCCCAAATGTGTGAGAAGTACCTTGCAATCAAAATGTGTAAAAAAATGGCCTGCGAAACCCGAAAGGTGCACTTTGGAATATGTGCCCCTTTGCCCACCTTGACAGCAAAAAAGTGTGACACATCTGGTATCGCCGTACTCAGGAGAAGTTGGGGAATGTGATTTGGGGTGTCATTTTACATATACCCATGCTGGGTGAGAGAAATGTCTTGGTCAAATGCCAACTTTGTATAATAAAATGGGAAAAGTTGTCTTTTGCCAAGATATTTCTCTCACCTAGCATGGGTATATGTAAAATGACACCCCAAAACACATTCCCCAACTTATCCTGAGTATGGCGATACCAGATGTGTGACACTTTTTTGCTGCCAAGGTGGGCAAAGGGGCACATATTCCAAAGTGCACCTTTCGGATTTCACCGGTCATTTTTTACACATTTTGATTGCAAAGTACTTCTCACACATATGGGCCAAGGTATTCTGTGAGGGGCATGGTGAGTTCCTAGAATTTTTAATTTTTTGTCGCAAGTTAGTGGAATATGAGACTTTGTAAAAAAAATAAAAAATCATCATCATTTTCCGCTAACTTGTGACAAAAAATAAAAAGTTCTATGAACTCACTATGCCCATCAGCGAATACCTTAGGGTGTCTACTTTCCGAAATGGGGTCATTTGTGGGGGTTTTCTACTGTTTGGGCATTGTAGAACCTCAGGAATCATGACAGGTGCTCAGAAAATCAGAGCTGTTTCAAAAAGCGGAAATTCACATTTTTGTACCATAGTGTGTAAACGCTATAACTTTTACCCAAACCATTCTTTTTTTGCCCAAACATTTTTTTTTTATCAAAGACATGTAGAACAATAAATTTGGCGAAAAATTTATATATGGATGTCGTTTTTTTTGCAAAATTTTACAGCTGAAAGTGAAAAATGTCATTTTTTGGCAAAAAAATCGTTACATTTTGATTAATAACAAAAAAAAGTAAAAATGTCAGCAGCAATAAAATACCACCAAATGAAAGCTCTATTAGTGAGAAGAAAAGGAGGTAAAATTCATTTGGGTGGTAAGTTGCATGACCAAGCGATAAACGGTGAAAGGAGTGTAGTGCCAAAGTGTAAAAAGTGCTCTGGTCATGAAGGGGGTTTCAGCTAGCGGGTCTGAAATGGTTAAGAAGAGACTATTGGCTCCTTAACCTGATAGGAGTGGTTTCAGCAACTTCAACTCTGAGTTCATTGGTAGATTTGAAACCTAACTCCCCCCCCCCTCCCCTATTAACCATAATGCACACATGCTTCATACATCTGGTTTGCGGCCATCTAGTGAACAAAAATGTGTACTACACAAAAATGTATACTACGGAATGTTCACATTATGTATAGAAAGAAATAAAGTCCATCTCTCACACCCTCAATATCTCTGTGCCTCGAGTGGTAATGGACACATTGAGACACCAAGGAATATACCTAACTAAAGACCCATCGCTCCTTTATGTGTCAAACTACCCACCGCTAATTCGAGAGATTAAAACAATGCTATCCTCCCTTTCTATTCCTTATGTCTCCTGGATGGGGCGCAATCATTTTTTACACACATAAGTCATGCCCAAATTATGATATATGCTCAAGATGGTGCCCACATTTTATATATATATATATATATAGATATCTCAAAGAAGAGGCAGCACTCCAGGATAAAATGAAACAGTGACCCGCTTTATTTCCCCTGTGCACAGGGGAAATAAAGCGGGTCACTATTTCATTTTATCCTGGAGTGCTGCCTCTTCTTTGAGATATCTACAACCATGGGCGTAGGGATCACCATAGCAGCCATAGCAATGGCTATGGGGCCCAACGCCACTGGGGGCCTGGGCCATGGCTAAGGATTTTTTTTTTTATTCAGACAGAGAAAGCGCTATCTGCAGGGCCTGCAGGCTGTGGGCGATGCGATAGGGCGCGGCCGGAGGTAGAGAGGCATACCTGCAATGAGGAGATGGAGTGGTCCCGCTCCCAGTCTGGGCGGCAGTCCTACTGGCCGGAAGTGGAGGAGGCAGAGGGTACAGCGAAGCTGCGTGCTGCTGGGCCTGGCAGCGCTGCTGGAGTGTGGGCATGCAGACGTTCAAGTGGCTGTGTGGTGAGGGCTGGCTGACTCTGGGACTGGTAAAACTTACTCTGGAGTCTCGGACCATTATATCTGGGGAGGAGGGGGGAGCAGGACCTTGGAGGTCTGGACCAGTACATTTAAGGAGAAGGGGGGAGCAGGACCCTGGAGGTCTGGACCAGTACATTTAAGGAGAAGGGGGGGGGGGAAGTATCCTGGAGGTCTGGTCTGGACCATTATAAAGGGGGGGGGAGACACTGGAGGTCTGTACCATTATATCTGGGGAGGAGGGGGGAGTGGGATCCCCAAGGTCTGGACCATTATATGTGGGGAGGAGGGGGAGCAGGATCCTGGAGGTCTGGACCATTATATAGGGAGGAGGGGGGAGCAGGACCCTGGAGGTCTGGACCATTATATATTGGGAGTAGGGGGAAGCAGGACCCTGGAGGTCTAGACCATTATATTTAAGAAGGGGGGGAGCAGGACCCTGGCGGTCTGGACCATTATATTTAAAGAGAAGGGGGAGCAGGATCCTGGAGGTCTGGACCATTATATAGGGGGGAGCAGGACCCTGGAGGTCTGGACCATTATATTTAGGGAGGAGGGGGAAGCAGGATCCTGGGGGTCTAGACAATTATATATGGGGAGTAGGGGAAAGCAGGATCCTGTAGATCTGCACCATTATATATGGGGAGTAGGGGGAAGCATGAACCTGGAGGTCTGGACCATTATATAGGCAGGAGGGGGGAGCAGGACACTTGATGTCTGGACCATTATATCTGGGGACTGGCGGTGGAAGATTTAGGGTGGGAGGTCTAGGAGGGGTGTGGGCATGTTCGGGTGGGAGGTGCTGGAAGGGTGTTTGGGTGGGCGCTCTGGAAGGGGTGGAGGTCTGAGAGGTATGTGGTGGTGGGAGATCCGGGAGAAGGGGGGCCCATAAAAAAATGTTGCTATGGGGCCCAGTCATTTCTAGCTACGACCCTGGCTGTAGCCTTTGCTACAGGCCAAATCTCCAAATATCCTGGAAAAGATCAATACAGACACAGACATATTCACACTGTTCCACCTTTGTTCTGAATGTAGTCAATCCTCAGTCTCTGATATGGGTAAGATGACCTTGGCATATGCCTTCCTGGAACTCCCATAGTTCTCTCATCATTATTACAGCATTCACCTTCAACTAACATAGTGGCACCATTGTTGAACCCAGGAGCCATCCACCACAGAATCCAATCACACCTTCTCTCACTTGATTTGCCCATGTTCTAAATCCACCCTCTTTAGGTAGAGTACCCTCTGAAGGAACAGTTTCTTACAAACCCTCCAGAGTCCATTCTCGATAATCACTTCTACCTTTATGCTTTGATGTTTCCTTTCAGCCTCTGTAGCCTGTATCTGAAAAATACAAACTTTTTGGAAGTCCACTGGCCCTGAGCCATCCTGTATCACACAGACTTCCACTTAGCATAGATTTCAGGTAATAGTTTAGCCTTTACCTTGTCAAGCAGCATCAGGTCATCAAACATCTTTTATACACTCAGCATTCATTATTGATGGGTTCATTATTAGCATTCATTATTCATGGATCAAACAAAATCTCAGCTTCACCAGATTAGACCATAATAATGAGTGATACCGAAGGCATACCTGGATTAATATTGATGTTAGCAGTCTTACCCACAGCCATCTTACAAACCTCAGTGAGTGTCTTCAACTCTGTCTCCTGCACTAACATTGCTGGAGGGAGTGGTTCTTTCTTGACAACATCAGATTAAGTAGGAACAGCATATGCTGTTAGAGATGATCCATCTTCCAAGAACCTGAAATTATCTACGAGAAACTAAAAAAAATTGTTTATTAATTGGAGACAGTCATGTAAATTAGAATTTTTAGAGGTGGGAAAGCACTACTACTCCCAGAAGGCCATACTACTACTACTACTCCCCCTCCAGACACAGCAAAATAGTCAGATCTAATTGTGTACACCCTTAAAACAGTGATTAATTGGTGAGAGGAGTAGGAATTGCATTAAAAAATTAGATTCTAAGGATTGTATAGATAATAGGGACCCAGCATTTCATTCTGGATTGTTAATTCCCTATGGGTGTTGCCCTTGAAAGGCTGAACATTTGTAGCTCCTCCCCTGGGTGAGGAAGTGGACAAGTATATACAAATTCTTCCTTCCCCCCACTAGTGGGGAGGACTGATAGGCAGCCACGCCCGCCTTAGGCCTTTGTTCAATTTATGGAGTCTTTACTACTTGTGGAGTCTCTTTACTTGTGGAGTCTTTACTAAATACTTACTGTTGTAATCACACATAAATATGCACAGTTTAATGTACCAACTAACTATAGCTGTAAACAAATGCACAACCTCTTTAGATCCACATAAAGATAGAAATAAAGTGCAAAAACAAGTCATATAAGGCAATAACCACATAATCTTAATATAAATAAACATAATCCTGTCAACAAGACAGAATAAAAACGAGCAAGTTTTGCAGGGGTACGGGTAGATGGGGTGGTAGGACAAGGGCTGATGAGGGAAGGGGGGCTGGGTTAGATCATCTAACCCCCCCTCCCCCATCAACCCTCGACCCCCCCATCTACCTCAGCAGACATTTAGATGTTATTTATTCCTGCAGCTCTAATGCTCTGATGATCACTGATCAGTAGATGACTCAAGTCAAGCCCGCCCCCGCCATTTAGATATGTATGTTTGTTATTAATCATCATAATAACCTCCAATTACTTATTCAATATGCAATATTGTGTTAGTCCTACACATAAATCTCTGTAGGGATACACAATCTTAATAACTTTCAATCAAATTGGTGATAATCCAACTCAATTCCCATCATGAGGACCCATGGTCACTACTCATGAATCCCCAAAACTCTCATCAGAGCTCGGTTTAGGTCCGATTCTATGTCACGGATGTGCAACTATCGGCTGTCTATCAATTCCCACTTAGTTTTAGCACGTCCTACCACACAAAGATGGAATATTTAAATGGGTTATTTCGTTCTAAAGGACAGATCAGCTATAATTTGAACCCTTCTATCGCAATAACACCAATTCAACTCTTGAGAATATACTTGGGCAAAAGACTCAGAGAAGGTTTTGTAAGGTTTTTTCATAATGAGACCAGACACACTAGGTGGTTTCATGGGAAAGCACTTCCTCATCCCCCTGAGCAAGACCCTGTTTATTTGAAAATACATTAAAATATATAGCAGACATGACATCACAAAAGGGGTGTTCCTTAAGAAGAGACTATTGGCTCCTTAACCTGATAGGAGTGGTTTCAGCTACTTCAACTCCGAGTTCATAGGTAGATTTGAAAACTGCAACCTAACTCCCCCCACCCTATTGACCATAATGCACACGTGGCTCATACATCTAGTGGATAAAAATGTGTACTACACAAAAATGTATACTAAGAATGTTCACATTAAATATGGAGAGAAATAAAGCCCATCTCTAACACCCTAAATATCTCTGTGCCTCGAGTGGTAGTGGACACATTAAGATACCAAGGAATCTACCTAACTAAAGACCCATCGCTCCTTTATGTGGCAAACTATCCACCGATAATTTGAGAGATTAAAACAATGCTATCCTCCTTTTCTATTCCTTATGTCTCCTGGATGGGGCGCAATAATTGTTTGCGCACATATACCATGCCCAAATTATTATATATGCTCCAGATGGTGCCCATATTTCTCAGCCAGTCATTCATTTTCATTGTCAGATTCTCCTCCTTCTTGTGGCAGAAAATGAAACCCAGGATAGCATATGAAACTCTCACCCTGCCCCATTCCATTGGTGGATTTGGTTTGCCAGAAATTCTGACTAGAGATGGTCTTACGGTTCGCCCGGCAGTCGTTTCACAGCGAACTTTGCTTGTTCGCTGTTTGCCGAACGGGCAAACATATGGCGATATTCACACCTGACATATTCTTTTACATTGTGAAGAACTTTGACCCATTACACATCCATCAGGTGGTAAAGGACAGTCAAATGAGATGTTTCCGCACATGGACATACCCCCTAAATCTGATCTGGGCACCATTTTATATTCAGTCTTTTGCCAGTGTAGGGATAGGTTGCTGTGTGGAGCAGGGACAGACTAACATAGAAAGTATATTATAGTGCAATTGTATTGTACAGCAGTTGAGTGCGGTTCTGCTGCGATACTGTAGCCACACAGAGTGCCATACGCTATTGGAACAAATAATTTCTACTAGTGTGATTTACCAGTTGCCCCTCAAATAAACTGATTGAAGCAGGGGTGTTATATAACAATAATATACTTTCTATATAGTGCATTTAGGTAGTGCAGCTTTCGTTTGCAATTTTGCTGCATTACCGCATCTATACAGAGTGAAAAACACTATTTGAAGAAATAATTTCTACTGCTGCGATTAACCAGTTGCCCCCCAAAAAAACTGATTGATGCAGGGGTGTTATATACCACTAATATACTTTCTATATAGTGCATTTAGGTAGTGCAGCATTTGTTTGCGGTTTTACTGCGTTACCGCATCTACACAAAGTGACAAATGCTATTTGAACCAATAATTTCTATTGGTGTGATTTACCAGTTGCCCTCTGAAAAAACTGATTGAAGCAGGGGTGTTATATACCAGTAATATACTTTCTATATAGTGCATTTAGGTAGTGCAGCATTTGTTTGCAGTTTTGCTGCGTTACCACAGCTACACAGAGTAACACACGCTATTGGAACCAATAATTTCTACTGGTGTGATTTACCAGTTTCCTCCCAAAAAAACTGATTGAAGCAGGTGTATTATATATACAAATAATATACTTTTTATATGGAGCATTTAGGTAGTACAGCATTTGTTTGCGGTTTTGCTGCGTTACCGCATCTACACAGAGTGAAAAACACTATTTAAATAAATAATTTCTACTGACGTGATTTACCAGTTGCTCCCCAAAAAAACTGATCCTCCTCATCCTCTCTATCTGCACCCTCTTCACTCTCTGCTGTGTGCACCCCCAAAGACACCACCACCACCACCATATCTCCTCCTCTTGAGTCAGAGGAATTATTTTCCTTTCCATTACAAGACCATACCGATGCACAGCCATTATTGGCATCGGATCAGCAAGAGGAGGTATCAATGGTCGCCACCCAGCAGTCTGACGACATTACCCAGATCAGACCAAGGAAGGTGGTCCCCGCTGCTGCCTACTCTGAGATCTCTAATGTCAGTGGTGGTGAAGGTGACGAATCCAATGATGACGTTTCGATGGACGTCACATTGGTGCCCGCAAGAGAGGAAGAGGAGGGGAGTTCAGAGGGAGAGATGGAGCAGCAGATAGGGAGGAGAAGGAGGAGAAGCAGGCAGAACTTACAGTGCACAGGAGGCAAAAAGCAGACTGCTAATGTATCTGGAACGAGCCATACACCATGCACGGTCACATCTGGCGCTCACAGGATGCCAGCACATTGCTCCGCAGTGTGGGATTTTATTAGCGTGTCCGCTGCTGACAATAGTGTTGCCATCTGCAGCCAGTGCTGTCAACGCATAAGTTGCGGTAAGCCCAACACTCAAAGAAGGCACCTTTCCTTCCATCACGAAGCCCAGTGGGAGCAACACCATCAGAACCCACAAAGCCACACTCCCGGCGCTCACCGTCCTTCCTCTTCTCCTCCTCCTCTCTCCTCCCAGTTGTCCTCCACTCCACCTTCCACTGTGCTGTTGTCGTGTTCATCTGGCAAAAGGCATGTTTCCATGCCCAAATGTTCGAGCGGAAAAAGATGATTACGCCAGATAACCCTCTTGCCCAACGGCTGACCGCTGGCTTGTCACAGAACTGCTAGCCTGCCAACTACTGCCATATAAACTGGTGGACTTGGAGGCCTTTAGGAAATTTGTGGCAACTGAAAAAACGCGATGGAAGGTCCCCAGAATGAAATATTTCTCCCAGAAGGCCATCCCAGAGCTATGTGGCCTTGTTCAGGGGCAAGTGTCTGTATCTCTGGCACACAGTGTTGGTGCCAAGATACAGCTGACCACAGACACGTGGTCTAGTAATGGTCAGGGAAGGTACATAACATTTACTGCCCACTGGGTGAACCTTTTGACAGTCGTCAAGCATGCAACCCGTGGCACCAATGTAGATTTTGTGTTACCGCCACAGATTGCATGCAGGCCTGCCTCTTCTTCTCCTCCTCCTACTCCATCCTCCTTGGCTGACTCCTCCTTTTCCACTACTACCGTCTCTTTCTGTCACGGCCATGGTCATGGTTGTGACTCCTGTGTCCGCATGCTGTTGCCTGCGGTTTGGGTGTTGTTGTTCAGCCACAGGTGAGGGCCGCTAGTATGTTGCCTTCACTTGTGGTTGCCGCTGGCAACATGTGTTTGTACTTGGCAGTATAGCAGCCGGAGCTGGTGCTAGGTAGCTTACTGTCAAGTGCATGCAGTTACACCTGAGTGGTGTGTGTGTATGTATGCACTTTAAATGTCTGCTGTGCACTCTGTTTTATGTTTGGTGTGCACTGTGACATTTTCCCTTCACTGTAGCTGCCCGTGGCAACGTTTGGTTTGAGGTACATGTGGTGGTAGTGTCTCGGCCTTTTGGCCGGCTCCCAGGACACGTTTGCCACACATGTCGTTGTCATCTGTAACAGCTGCAGTGAGTATTTGTGTGTATTTCCCTTTATGTGGTCTCACTACAATTCCTGGTGTTGGAAGGGTTAATTCCCTTGTGTCTGTTTGAACACTGGGTGTGTCTGTGTGGGTGTGACTACTTGGGCCTATAAAGCCTCAGTGTTATCTCCAGTCTGAGGGGTACTTCAGCCATGACTAGCTGGAGTAGCCTACTGTCTTATATCACCTGCCAGTGGGGGCCACCCTTGTGGTCATAAGTTTAAGTTTAAGTTTGTGTGATGTTCAGTTTAAGTTTTCCTTTATTATTCTGTGCAGCTATGGATCTGGGTTCCTGTGTGTGGATGTGTGTGCGCTGAGTTCTATTTGTATTGTTGTGGACTTCAGCTTGCCTGCACACGGATCCAGTCAGCAAGGCTGTGGCAGGTGGCTGGAACTAGTGCAGCACCTGCCATATCCATAGGCCTGTATTAGTTCCCCCATTCCTTGCAGCTTGGCCAGTGAGACTCCTGTTCCTCCGTCTCCAGAAGGAACAGGTCGTCTTACCCTACTCCTAGTTCAGGGACCGGTCGGAGGGTGAGTAGGGATCCGAGGTTCCTGAGCATGGGCCCTCCTACCTTCAAGGTCGGCCCATGCAGCTAGGAGTTAGGGACGGATTAGGGATGTATTAGGAGGTGACCTGCTCCCTAATTCTTTCTGTCCTGGCCGAGCAGCGGTTAACATCTTCTGGCATCGCACGGCTGAGGATTTCCCCATCCTCAGCCGTGACACTTTCGCTGCACCCCCCAAGCTCCCCAGAACCTATTTGACGTGCCAGGTGAGACCTTGCCATGATGTGCTGCGTCTGTTGTGCCTGGAAGCCAAGAGCCACAGCGGTCCTGCACTCCTTTCTGCTTTGTGGCCACAGGCTGATCAGTTGCTAACCCTGCTCAATTTGACAGTTGGTAAAGTTGTGTGCGACAACGGTGCCAATCTGCTGAGCACGCTGAAACAGGGCAAAATGACACACGTGCCGTGCATGGCACACGTCCTGAACATAGTTGTGCAGCGTTTCGTTTCCAAATACTCCGGGGTACAAGATGTCTTGTGGCAGACCAAGAAAATCTCTGGCCATTTTAGAAGATCTTACACGGCCATGGCTCGCCTTGCTGACATTGAGCGGCAACACCACCTGCCCGTCAGATGTCTGATTTGTGACTGCCCAATGCGCTGGAACTCCACCTTGTATATGCTTGATAGGATGCTCCAGCAGAAGCATGCAGTTACAAACTCTGCGGCAGGACAGGTTCTTGGGAGCTGTTTTTTTTTTTCACCGCACCAGTGGCTGCTCATGTGTGACGCATGCAGACTTCTGCGGCCATTTGAGATCACCAAACTGGTCAGTCGCAGCCAGGGCACTATCAGTGACATGGTACCTTATGCCTTCGTTCTGTAGTGTGCATTGCGTTGTGTCATTGATCAAGCCATCAAGGAGCAGGAGCACAAAGATGAAGAAGTTGCAATGCTGGATGAATTCCCATGGGGGGCTACTGCATCTGAGACAAGTCAACAACAGGAGTCTGAAGAGGAGTCAGAGGAGGATGGTGCCAGGGTGTAGGAGGAGCAAGAAGAGCATGCTTTAAACTTTTCTGGGATCCCTGGTGTTGTTCGTGGCTGGTGGGAGGAGACCAAGGGCGACATTATCCTATATGATGAGCAGGAGTCAGGCCACTCCACCGCTTCCAGTTTAGTGCAAATAGGGGCCTTCATGCTCCAGTGTTCGAAGAGGGACCCCCGCATGCAAGAAGGGGGCGGTTTGAAAATGTGTTGGTAACTTCGGATATGAGATCATTCTTGCAGCCAACCCATCCACAGCCGTCCTCCAGATCCAACCTCAGGGAACGCCTAGACCGACCGGTGTCCAACTACATCGGGTTAACAGCCAATGTGGACGCTCTGAGAAGCGATGAACCCCTGGAATACTGTGTGTGCAGGCTTGACTTGTGGCCGGAGCTGGCACTATTTGCCATGCAACTCTTGGCTTGCCCCCCGTCCAGTGTCCTGTCCGAAAGGACGATCAGCACAGCAGGGGGGATCGTGACCGATAAGCGCACTCGCCTAGCTCGTGTCAGTGTGGACTAACTCACATTTCTAAAAATGAATGAGGCAGGGATATCGGAGGAATTCAACACATGTGACGAGTTGACCACGTTTGATTGAATTTCCTCATGACAGCCCACAAATATCCGCCACCACCCAGAACAAATCATGGTCCCTGTCTTAGGTAAATACAGCGGCATAAAAGGCCTTTTAAATCTTTTGAATGCCTAATTTTTGGGGCCTGTTCTGGCTGACAGTTATGTATTTATCCTGTGACCGCCTAATGTGCCTCCAGCCACAGAATCCAAAGTTCTTTGCTGTCAGGTAATGCCTATTGCCTAATTATTGTGGCCTGTACTGGCCGACAGTTACATATTTATCCTGTGACCACCTAATGTACCTCAAGCCATAGAATCCAAAGTTCTTTGCTGTCAGGTGAATGCCTATTGCCTAATTTTTGGGGCCTGTTCTGACCCACAGTTACATTTTTTATCTCTAGCTACATAATTACACCCTTGCCTCACTCCTCTGCCTCTCATTATGGTGGCGTATTATCCGCATTCACCATAAGGATCTTCTAATGTCACAGGGTCATGTGACTGTGCCCCCCACCCTGTACTGTGCCACTCACCCCGTACTGTACCACACCCTGTGCAGTGCCCCTAGTCATTTCCTGTACTGTGCCATCTTATACTCTTTTATCCAGTCACGGTATGGAGGTGGTGTCTAATATCTGGATGGCCATAACTGTATCCCTTTCCCTGCCCACGCCATCCTATTTTTGGCCTGGCATGAGCTGGAAAAATATGCAGATTGCGGTGCTAAGGACCTTTGCTCCAAAATCTGTGTCAGAAATACGCCTAACATAGACGTATTTCTGTATAATAAATGATCAGCTAATTGTATTATCATTTGGGGTAGGGCTAATATGAAAAGAAGGGGAGCAGTAACAATTTAAAACTTAACTTTTACTAAATCTATTTTCCCAAAGTGGGGAGTAAGAGACCTCTTACAAACAAAAAATGCACAACAAGACAGACATAACCCCTAAGAAGGTTTTTTTTTTGGTTTAGCGCAGCGTGGGTAGTGCTGCACACCAACACAGGTATCGCCCTTCCCAGGCCTATGGAAATTGTCACATGGTGGAAGGACCGAGTGATCCCTAGTGTCTGAATCCCTTGGAGTAGTCAAAGGAACAAACGTAAAAAAATTGAAAATTCTTACCAATTTTATGAGGGCCTCACTTAGTAACCGCGTGTTTATGGGTTAAAACAGGAGGTAGTCACATGTAGCAGGTAGGTACTTCGTCCGATATTCATAGAGGACAAGGAGGGACTTCAGAGGTATCCATACAGTACGGTATTAGAGTGGCCTCAGAGAAGAAACTCACCCTAGTACCTCCCTGCTTGACCTATCCTGGCCCTAGTGACCTAACACGGGGTCCATGCCCCGCAAGGGGTGGCCCTGTCCGTAACCTTGCCCTGATGCGAAAGCCCTAAGTGACCCTAACAAAGGGTGACTAGGGGCAAATTCCCTATCTTAAGGCAGGTAGAGATATAATTGACTTAAATGGTATATATCTCATAAATCATTTAGGATTGAAAAAAGCTTGAATGCACACATAGCTGCACGTGTCTAGTGATATGAAAGAGTGTCCCTACACGTTTCTTTAATATAACATATCTTAACTGAAATCCACTATTCTTAAGGCTAAGACCCCATAAATCGTCAGGGGACACGGGGCTTAGTGTTGTGGCTCCTGTCAGTCAAGTTATTGCCACTGTAATAGGTATACCAGTGTAGCAAGTATGTGGGGGGTATTTCATCAAAAAATTCCCTCCACTTTAATAGAGACTATTGACAGAGTGAGGCATATGGAGGACATTGCTGCTGGAGCGGTGTTAGAAAAATCCAGAAGCAGCGGTATACAGGTTTGTTATGCCATCCCTCACACAAGGTGTACGCAGATTTTTTTTAAACAATTAAAATCTATTTTCTTCTCTCTTCTTTCCAATCACAGGAAAATCCATTAAAAATATAGAATAAATATAGAAAAAAAATATTTATATAAAATAGCAATTTTTTTTGTCACAATACCAACTCCTCTCAAAATGTCTGAATAAAATTTGAACAAAATATAATAATAAATAACATACCAGCTAATGTCATTTTCTTATTCACGCATCTTTCTCCACCTAAAATAACTTCATTTATCCAATACATCATAGTTCTTGTCTCAGATGATATATGATCAAACCATTATTCACAAGGAGCATTAACCCTCACAATTAATAACAGCAGTAAAAATTTGCAGAAAAAAAAATAAATTACTATTCCACCAAACAAGGTTTCAAATCTAGGTTGATGTTCAGACCATCCATCTGTAGAGACCACATTCTGAAGATCCATTCCACCTCCCGGCGGTTAATTGCTGCCACCGGATCTCCTCCTCGCCAGTTCTGTTTGACCTTTTCTATCCCCATGAACCACAACCCCTTAGGATTTTTTCCATGCATTTTTTTAAAATGCATAGACACGCTATGTGTCTCAAGCCCTTTTCTGATATTATTATATGTTCTTGGATTCTTGTTTTAAGTTTTCTCAAGGTCCTCCCAATATAGATTAGTCCACAAGGACACTTCAGGAGATATATAACCCCCATACATTCACAGGAGATTTCTCCTTTGATATTATAATTCTGACCATTTTTTTATTCCACTTTTTGAACATTTCTCATCCTTTTATCTTCAAAAGTGCGGTTTCTGCACGCAATGCAGAAGCCGCACCATGTAAATTGGTTCTTACTCTACTTCCCAGCCTTCAATGGAATATGGCTATGTACCAAAGTATCTCTTAAATTTGGTGCTTTCCTAAAGAGGAGTTCTGGTTTATCAGGGATAATATACCCCAAGATTGGGTCATTTTTTATTATTAACCAATTTTTTCTCAAGGAACTTTTTAAAGGTCCCACAATAGCACTGAACTGGGTGAAAAAAAAACAAACCTATAATCTTTCTCCTGATTACCCCTATCTCTTTTTTCTTTCTTATCCCTTGTTGCAACAATGTCCCTAGTTTTTTTCCAGAGAGCCCCTAGCATACCCCTTCTCTTCAAACCGTTCCATCATAATTTTACTTTGTTCTCTATAATCACTTTTTTTACGGTGCAGTTTCTATATATGCGCATAAATTGCCCCTTAGGGATATTTTAAATCAAGGGACTGTGCTGACAGCTCGATGTGTCAATATAACCATTTACATCAGTGGGCTTAAAGAAAATCTTTGTTTTAAGTTTGTTATCCTGAACAAATATGGTAAGATCTAAAAAATTAACACTTTCTGCGCTAATCTCACTTGTGAAGGTGAGAGTCCAGCTGTTATTATTAGGGATGAGCGAACTCGAACTGTATAGTTCGGGTTCGTACCGAATTTTGGGGTGTCCGTGACACGGACCCGAACCCGGACATTTTCGTAAAAGTCCGGGTTCGGGTTCGGTGTTCGTCGCTTTCTTCGCGCTTTTGTGACGCTTTCTTGGCGCTTTTTGAAAGGCTGCAAAGCAGCCAATCAACAAGCGTCATACTACTTGCCCCAAGAGGCCATCACAGCCATGCCTACTATTGGCATGGCTGTGATTGGCCAGAGCACCATGTGACCCAGCCTCTATTTAAGCTGGAGTCACATAGCGCCGCCCGTCACTCTGCTCTGATTAGCGTAGGGAGAGGTTGCGGCTGCGACAGTAGGGCGAGATTAGGCAGATTAACTCCTCCAAAGGACTTGATTAACTGATCGATCTGCAGCTGTGGATCATTGAGCTGCTGATCCTCAATTGCTCACTGTTTTTAGGCTGCACAGACCGTTTGTCAGTCTCATTTTTCTGGGGTGATCGGCGGCCATTTTGTGTCTTGTGGTGCGCCAGCACAAGCTGCGACCAAGTGCATTTAACCCTCAATGGTGTGGTTGTTTTTTGGCTAAAGCCTACATCAGGGTGAAGCTGTCACACCAAGTGCATTTAACCAGCAATAGTCTGTTCATTTTTTGGCCATATACAAAATCAGGGGCAAGCTGCGCCTGTCACCAAGTGCATTTAACCCTCAATGGTGTGGTTGTTTTTTGGCTAAAGCCTACATCAGGGTGAAGCTGTCACACCAAGTGCATTTAACCAGCAATAGTCTGTTCATTTTTTGGCCATATACAAAATCAGGGGCAAGCTGCGCCTGTCACCAAGTGCATTTAACCCTCAATGGTGTGGTTGTTTTTTGGCTAAAGCCTACATCAGGGTGAAGCTGTCACACCAAGTGCATTTAACCAGCAATAGTCTGTTCATTTTTTGGCCATATACAAAATCAGGGGCAAGCTGCGCCTGTCACCAAGTGCATTTAACCCTCAATGGTGTGGTTGTTTTTTGGCTAAAGCCTACATCAGGGTGAAGCTGTCACACCAAGTGCATTTAACCAGCAATAGTCTGTTCATTTTTTGGCCATATCCCAGTCTAATTCTGTCACTAAATCCATACCGGTCACCCAGCGCCTAAATACTAGGCCTCAAATTTATATCCAGCTAAATCTGTCCCTAGTGCTGTAGCTGGGCGAGTTATTTAGTGTCCGTTCAAGCACATTTCTTGTTCTGGGTTGAAATACAATTCCCAATTTAGCAATTTCATAATTTAGTGGTTCCTGCTATATCAGAGCTATTTGAAATCTATCCCAAAAAGGGTATATAATATTGAAGGTGCACATTGGGTCATTCAGAATAACTTCACACACACCCGCTACTGTGTATTTCCAAGTCTAATTCTGTCACTAAACCCATACCTGTCACCCAGCGCCTAAATACTAGGCCTCAAATTTAAATCCCTCTAAATCTCTCGTTACCCACCGCTGTACTGTTGTTGCTGGGCAAGATATTTAGTGTCCGTCAAAGCACATTTTTTGTTCTGGGTTGAAGTACAATTCCCAATTTAGCAATTTCATAATTTAGTGGTTTCTGCTATATCAGAGCTATTTGAAATCTATCCCTAAAAGGGTATATAATATTGAAGGTGCACATAGGGTCATTCAGAATAACTTCACACACACGCTTCTGTGCATTTCCAAGTCTAATTCTGTCACTAAATCCATACCGGTGACCCAGCGCCTAAATACTAGGCCTCAAATTTAAATCCCTCTAAATCTCTCGTTACCCACCACTGTACTGTTGTTGCTGGGCAAGATATTTAGTGTCCGTCAAAGCACATTTTTTGTTCTGGGTTGAAGTACAATTCCCAATTTAGCAATTTCATAATTTAGTGGTTTCTGCTATATCAGAGCTATTTGAAATCTATCCCTAAAAGGGTATATAATATTGAAGGTGCACATAGGGTCATTCAGAATAACTTCACACACACGCTTCTGTGCATTTCCAAGTCTAATTCTGTCACTAAATCCATACCGGTGACCCAGCGCCTAAATACTAGGCCTCAAATTTAAATCCCTCTAAATCTCTCGTTACCCACCGCTGTACTGTTGTTGCTGGGCAAGATATTTAGTGTCCGTCAAAGCACATTTTTTGTTCTGGGTTGAAGTACAATTCCCAATTTAGCAATTTCATAATTTAGTGGTTTCTGCTATATCAGAGCTATTTGAAATCTATCCCTAAAAGGGTATATAATATTGAAGGTGCACATAGGGTCATTCAGAATAACTTCACACACACGCTTCTGTGCATTTCCAAGTCTAATTCTGTCACTAAATCCATACCGGTGACCCAGCGCCTAAATACTAGGCCTCAAATTTAAATCCCTCTAAATCTCTCGTTACCCACCGCTGTACTGTTGTTGCTGGGCAAGATATTTAGTGTCCGTCAAAGCACATTTTTTGTTCTGGGTTGAAGTACAATTCCCAATTTAGCAATTTCATAATTTAGTGGTTCCTGCTATATCAGAGCTATTTGAAATCTATCCCAAAAAGGGTATATAATATTGAAGGTGCACATTGGGTCATTCAGAATAACTTCACACACACCCGCTACTGTGTATTTCCAAGTCTAATTCTGTCACTAAACCCATACCTGTCACCCAGCGCCTAAATACTAGGCCTCAAATTTAAATCCCTCTAAATCTCTCGTTACCCACCGCTGTACTGTTGTTGCTGGGCAAGATATTTAGTGTCCGTCAAAGCACATTTTTTGTTCTGGGTTGAAGTACAATTCCCAATTTAGCAATTTCATAATTTAGTGGTTTCTGCTATATCAGAGCTATTTGAAATCTATCCCTAAAAGGGTATATAATATTGAAGGTGCACATAGGGTCATTCAGAATAACTTCACACACACGCTTCTGTGCATTTCCAAGTCTAATTCTGTCACTAAATCCATACCGGTGACCCAGCGCCTAAATACTAGGCCTCAAATTTAAATCCCTCTAAATCTCTCGTTACCCACCGCTGTACTGTTGTTGCTGGGCAAGATATTTAGTGTCCGTCAAAGCACATTTTTTGTTCTGGGTTGAAGTACAATTCCCAATTTAGCAATTTCATAATTTAGTGGTTTCTGCTATATCAGAGCTATTTGAAATCTATCCCTAAAAGGGTATATAATATTGAAGGTGCACATAGGGTCATTCAGAATAACTTCACACACACGCTTCTGTGCATTTCCAAGTCTAATTCTGTCACTAAATCCATACCGGTGACCCAGCGCCTAAATACTAGGCCTCAAATTTAAATCCCTCTAAATCTCTCGTTACCCACCACTGTACTGTTGTTGCTGGGCAAGATATTTAGTGTCCGTCAAAGCACATTTTTTGTTCTGGGTTGAAGTACAATTCCCAATTTAGCAATTTCATAATTTAGTGGTTCCTGCTATATCAGAGCTATTTGAAATCTATCCCAAAAAGGGTATATAATATTGAAGGTGCACATTGGGTCATTCAGAATAACTTCACACACACCCGCTACTGTGTATTTCCAAGTCTAATTCTGTCACTAAACCCATACCTGTCACCCAGCGCCTAAATACTAGGCCTCAAATTTAAATCCCTCTAAATCTCTCGTTACCCACCGCTGTACTGTTGTTGCTGGGCAAGATATTTAGTGTCCGTCAAAGCACATTTTTTGTTCTGGGTTGAAGTACAATTCCCAATTTAGCAATTTCATAATTTAGTGGTTTCTGCTATATCAGAGCTATTTGAAATCTATCCCTAAAAGGGTATATAATATTGAAGGTGCACATAGGGTCATTCAGAATAACTTCACACACACGCTTCTGTGCATTTCCAAGTCTAATTCTGTCACTAAATCCATACCGGTGACCCAGCGCCTAAATACTAGGCCTCAAATTTAAATCCCTCTAAATCTCTCGTTACCCACCGCTGTACTGTTGTTGCTGGGCAAGATATTTAGTGTCCGTCAAAGCACATTTTTTGTTCTGGGTTGAAGTACAATTCCCAATTTAGCAATTTCATAATTTAGTGGTTCCTGCTATATCAGAGCTATTTGAAATCTATCCCAAAAAGGGTATATAATATTGAAGGTGCACATTGGGTCATTCAGAATAACTTCACACACACCCGCTACTGTGTATTTCCAAGTCTAATTCTGTCACTAAACCCATACCTGTCACCCAGCGCCTAAATACTAGGCCTCAAATTTAAATCCCTCTAAATCTCTCGTTACCGCTGTACTGTTGTAGCTGGGAAAGTTATTTAGTGCCCGTCAAAGCACATTTTTTGTTCTGGGTTGAAGTACAATTCCCAATTTAGCAATTTCATAATTTAGTGGTTCCTGCTATATCAGAGCTATTTGAAATCTATCCCAAAAAGGGTATATAATATTCAAGGTGCACATTGGGTCATTCAGAATAACTTCACACACACGCTTCTGTGCATTTCCAAGTCTAATTCTGTCACTAAATCCATACCTGTCACCCAGCGCCTAAATACTAGGCCTCAAATTTATATCCCGCTGAATTTGAATACAATACATTGGGCCAAATAATATATTTGTTGTTGTGGTGAACCATAACAATGAGAAAAACATCTAGTAAGGGACGCGGACGTGGACATGGTCGTGGTGGTGTTAGTGGACCCTCTGGTGCTGGGAGAGGACGTGGCCGTTCTGCCACATCCACACGTCCTAGTGTACCAACTACCTCAGGTCCCAGTAGCCGCCAGAATTTACAGCGATATATGGTGGGGCCCAATGCCGTTCTAAGGATGGTAAGGCCTGAGCAGGTACAGGCATTAGTCAATTGGGTGGCCGACAGTGGATCCAGCACGTTCACATTATCTCCCACCCAGTCTTCTGCAGAAAGCGCACAGATGGCGCCTGAAAACCAACCCCATCAGTCTGTCACATCACCCCCATGCATACCAGGGAAACTGTCTCAGCCTCAAGTTATGCAGCAGTCTCTTATGCTGTTTGAAGACTCCGCTGGCAGGGTTTCCCAAGGGCATCCACCTAGCCCTTCCCCAGCGGTGAAAGACATAGAATGCACTGACGCACAACCACTTATGTTTCCTGATGATGAGGACATGGGAATACCACCTCAGCATGTCTCTGATGATGACGAAACACAGGTGCCAACTGCTGCGTCTTTCTGCAGTGTGCAGACTGAACAGGAGGTCAGGGATCAAGACTGGGTGGAAGACGATGCAGGGGACGATGAGGTCCTAGACCCCACATGGAATGAAGGTCGTGCCACTGACTTTCACAGTTCGGAGGAAGAGGCAGTGGTGAGACCGAGCCAACAGCGTAGCAAAAGAGGGAGCAGTGGGCAAAAGCAGAACACCCGCCGCCAAGAGACTCCGCCTGCTACTGACCGCCGCCATCTGGGACCGAGCACCCCAAAGGCAGCTTCAAGGAGTTCCCTGGCATGGCACTTCTTCAAACAATGTGCTGACGACAAGACCCGAGTGGTTTGCACGCTGTGCCATCAGAGCCTGAAGCGAGGCATTAACGTTCTGAACCTGAGCACAACCTGCATGACCAGGCACCTGCATGCAAAGCATGAACTGCAGTGGAGTAAACACCTTAAAACCAAGGAAGTCACTCAGGCTCCCCCTGCTACCTCTTCTGCTGCTGCCGCCTCGGCCTATTCTGCTGCTGCCGCCTCGGCCTCTTCCTCCGCCTCTGGAGGAACGTTGGCACCTGCCGCCCAGCAAACAGGGGATGTACCACCAACACCACCACCACCACCTCCGTCACCAAGCGTCTCAACCATGTCACACGCCAGCGTTCAGCTCTCCATCTCACAAACATTTGATAGAAAGCGTAAATTCCCACCTAGCCACCCTCGATCCCTGGCCCTGAATGCCAGCATTTCTAAACTACTGGCCTATGAAATGCTGTCATTTAGGCTGGTGGACACAGACAGCTTCAAACAGCTCATGTCGCTTGCTGTCCCACAGTATGTTGTTCCCAGCCGGCACTACTTCTCCAAGAGAGCCGTGCCTTCCCTGCACAACCAAGTATCCGATAAAATCAAGTGTGCACTGCGCAACGCCATCTGTAGCAAGGTCCACCTAACCACAGATACGTGGACCAGTAAGCACGGCCAGGGACGCTATATCTCCCTAACTGCACACTGGGTAAATGTAGTGGCAGCTGGGCCCCAGGCGGAGAGCTGTTTGGCGCACGTCCTGCCGCCGCCAAGGATCGCAGGGCAACATTCTTTGCCTCCTGTTGCCACCTCCTCCTTCTCGGCTTCCTCCTCCTCTTCTTCCACCTGCTCATCCAGTCAGCCACACACCTTCACCACCAACTTCAGCACAGCCCGGGGTAAACGTCAGCAGGCCATTCTGAAACTCATAGGAGTTGTGGCGGGGTATTGAACAACAGACCGACGAGTGGTTGCTGCCGGTGAGCCTCAAGCCCGGCCTGGTGGTGTGTGATAATGGGCGAAATCTCGTTGCAGCTCTGGGACTAGCCAATTTGACGCACATCCCTTGCTTGGCACATGTGCTGAATTTGGTGGTGCAGAAGTTCATTCACAACTACCCCGACATGTCAGAGCTGCTGCATAAAGTGCGGGCCGTCTGTTCGCGCTTCCGGCGTTCACATCCTGCCGCTGCTCGCCTGTCTGCGCTACAGCGTAACTTCGGCCTTCCCGCTCACCGCCTCATATGCGACGTGCCCACCAGGTGGAACTCCACCTTGCACATGCTGGACAGACTGTGCGAGCAGCAGCAGGCCATAGTGGAGTTTCAGCTGCAGCACGCACGGGTCAGTCGCACTACAGAACAGCACCACTTCACCACCAATGACTGGGCCTCCATGCGAGACCTGTGTGCCCTGTTGCGCTGTTTCGAGTACTCCACCAACATGGCCAGTGGCGATGACACCGTTATCAGCGTTACAATACCACTTCTATGTCTCCTTGAGAAAACACTTAGGGCGATGATGGAACAGGAGGTGGCCCAGGAGGAGGAGGAGGAGGATGAGGAAGAGGGGTCATTTTTAGCACTTTCAGGCCAGTCTCTTCGAAGTGACTCAGAGGGAGGTTTTTTGCAACAGCAGAGGCCAGGTACAAATGTGGCCAGCCAGGGCCCACTACTGGAGGACGAGGAGGACGAGGATGAGGAGGAGGTGGAGGAGGATGAGGATGAAGCATGGTCACAGCGGGGTGGCACCCAACGCAGCTCGGGTCCATCACTGGTGCGTGGCTGGGGGGAAAGGCAGGACGATGACGATACGCCTCCCACAGAGGACAGCTTGTCCTTACCCCTGGGCAGCCTGGCACACATGAGCGACTACATGCTGCAGTGCCTGCGCAACGACAGCAGAGTTGCCCACATTTTAACCTGTGCGGACTACTGGGTTGCCACCCTGCTGGATCCACGCTACAAAGACAATGTGCCCACCTTACTTCCTGCACTGGAGCGTGATAGGAAGATGCGCGAGTACAAGCGCACGTTGGTAGACGCGCTACTGAGAGCATTCCCAAATGTCACAGGGGAACAAGTGGAAGCCCAAGGCCAAGGCAGAGGAGGAGCAAGAGGTCGCCAAGGCAGCTGTGTCACGGCCAGCTCCTCTGAGGGCAGGGTTAGCATGGCAGAGATGTGGAAAACTTTTGTCAACACGCCACAGCTAACTGCACCACCACCTGATACGCAACGTGTTAGCAGGAGGCAACATTTCACTAACATGGTGGAACAGTACGTGTGCACACCCCTCCACGTACTGACTGATGGTTCGGCCCCATTCAACTTCTGGGTCTCTAAATTGTCCACGTGGCCAGAGCTAGCCTTTTATGCCTTGGAGGTGCTGGCCTGCCCGGCAGCCAGCGTTTTGTCTGAACGTGTATTCAGCACGGCAGGGGGCGTCATTACAGACAAACGCAGCCGCCTGTCTACAGCCAATGTGGACAAGCTGACGTTCATAAAAATGAACCAGGCATGGATCCCACAGGACCTGTCCGTCCCTTGTCCAGATTAGACATTAACTACCTCCCCATAACCATATATTATTGGACTCCAGGGCACTTCCTCATTCAATCCTATTTTTATTTTCATTTTACCATTATATTGCGATGCTACCCAAAGTTGAATGAACCTCTCCTCTGCCTGTGTGCTAGGCCTAAATATATGCCAATGGACTGTTGCAGTGGTGGCTGACATGAAGCCTGATTCTCTGCTATGACATGCAGACTAATTCTCTGCTGACATGAAGCCAGATTGTCTGTTACGGGACCTCTCTCCTCTGCCTGGGTGCTGGGCCTAAATTTATGACAATGGACTGTTGCAGTGGTGGCTGACGTGAAGCCTGATTCTCTGCTATGACATGCAGACTGATTCTCTGCTGACATGAAGCCAGATCGTCTGTTACGGGACCTCTCTGCTCTGCCTGTGTGCTAGGCCTAAATATATGCCAATGGACTGTTGCAGTGGTGGGTGACGTGAAGCCTCATTCTCTGCTATGACATGCAGACTGATTCTCTGCTGACATGAAGCCAGATTGTCTGTTACGGGACCTCTCTGCTCTGCCTGTGTGCTAGGCCTAAATATATGCCAATGGACTGTTGCAGTGGTGGGTGACGTGAAGCCTCATTCTCTGCTATGACATGCAGACTGATTCTCTGCTGTCATGAAGCCAGATTGTCTGTTACGGGACCTCTCTGCTCTGCCTGTGTGCTAGGCCTAAATATATGCCAATGGACTGTTGCAGTGGTGGGTGACGTGAAGCCTCATTCTCTGCTATGACATGCAGACTGATTCTCTGCTGACATGAAGCCAGATTGTCTGTTACGGGACCTCTCTGCTCTGCCTGTGTGCTAGGCCTAAATATATGCCAATGGACTGTTGCAGTGGTGGGTGACGTGAAGCCTCATTCTCTGCTATGACATGCAGACTGATTCTCTGCTGTCATGAAGCCAGATTGTCTGTTACGGGACCTCTCTGCTCTGCCTGTGTGCTAGGCCTAAATATATGCCAATGGACTGTTGCAGTGGTGGGTGACGTGAAGCCTCATTCTCTGCTATGACATGCAGACTAATTCTCTGCTGACATGAAGACAGATTCTCTGTTACGGGACCTCTCTCCTCTGCCTGTGTGTGTGCTGGGCCTAAATATATGCCAATGGACTGTTGCAGTGGTGGCTGACGTGAAGCCTCATTCTCTGCTATGACATGCAGACTGATTCTCTGCTGACATGAAGCCAGATTCTCTGTTACGGGACCTCTCTCCTCTGCCTGTGTGTGTGCTGGGCCTAAATATATGCCAATGGACTGTTGCAGTGGTGGCTGACGTGAAGCCTCATTCTCTGCTATGACATGCAGACTGATTCTCTGCTGACATGAAGCCAGATTCTCTGTTACGGGACCTCTCTCCTCTGCCTGTGTGTGTGCTGGGCCTAAATATATGCCAATGGACTGTTGCAGTGGTGGCTGACGTGAAGCCTCATTCTCTGCTATGACATGCAGACTGATTCTCTGCTGACATGAAGCCAGATTCTCTGTTACGGGACCTCTCTCCTCTGCCTGTGTGTGTGCTGGGCCTAAATATATGCCAATGGACTGTTGCAGTGGTGGCTGACGTGAAGCCTCATTCTCTGCTATGACATGCAGACTAATTCTCTGCTGACATGAAGACAGATTCTCTGTTACGGGACCTCCCTCCTCTGCCTGGGTGCTGGGCCTAAATATATGCCAATGGACTGTTGCAGTGGTGGCTGACGTGAAGCCTCATTCTCTGCTATGACATGCAGACTGATTCTCTGCTGACATGAAGCCAGATTCTCTGTTACGGGACCTCTCTCCTCTGCCTGTGTGTGTGCTGGGCCTAAATATATGCCAATGGACTGTTGCAGTGGTGGCTGACGTGAAGCCTCATTCTCTGCTATGACATGCAGACTGATTCTCTGCTGACATGAAGCCAGATTCTCTGTTACGGGACCTCTCTCCTCTGCCTGTGTGTGTGCTGGGCCTAAATATATGCCAATGGACTGTTGCAGTGGTGGCTGACGTGAAGCCTCATTCTCTGCTATGACATGCAGACTAATTCTCTGCTGACATGAAGACAGATTCTCTGTTACGGGACCTCCCTCCTCTGCCTGGGTGCTGGGCCTAAATATATGCCAATGGACTGTTGCAGTGGTGGCTGACGTGAAGCCTCATTCTCTGCTATGACATGCAGACTGATTCTCTGCTGACATGAAGACAGATTCTCTGTTACGGGACCTCTCTCCTCTGCCTGTGTGCTAGGCCTAAATATATGCCAATGGACTGTTGCAGTGGTGGGTGACGTGAAGCCTCATTCTCTGCTATGACATGCAGACTGATTCTCTGCTGTCATGAAGCCAGATTGTCTGTTACGGGACCTCTCTGCTCTGCCTGTGTGCTAGGCCTAAATATATGCCAATGGACTGTTGCAGTGGTGGGTGACGTGAAGCCTCATTCTCTGCTATGACATGCAGACTAATTCTCTGCTGACATGAAGACAGATTCTCTGTTACGGGACCTCTCTCCTCTGCCTGTGTGTGTGCTGGGCCTAAATATATGCCAATGGACTGTTGCAGTGGTGGCTGACGTGAAGCCTGATTCTCTGCTATGACATGCAGACTGATTCTCTGCTGACATGAAGCCAGATTCTCTGTTACGGGACCTCTCTCCTCTGCCTGTGTGCTAGGCCTAAATATATGCCAATGGACTGTTGCAGTGGTGGCTGACATGAAGCCTCATTCTCTGCTATGACATGCAGACTAATTCTCTGCTGACATGAAGACAGATTCTCTGTTACGGGACCTCTCTCCTCTGCCTGGGTGCCGGGGCCTAAATATCTGAGAATGGACTGTTCCAGTGGTGGGTGACGGGAAGCCAGATTCTCTGCTATGGAACCTCTCTCCAATTGATTTTGGTTAATTTTTATTTATTTAATTTTTATTTTAATTAATTTCCCTATCCACATTTGTTTGCAGGGGATTTACCTACATGTTGCTGCCTTTTGCAGCCCTCTAGCCCTTTCCTGGGCTGTTTTACAGCCGTTTTAGTGCCGAAAAGTTCGGGTCCCCATTGACTTCAATGGGGTTCGGGTTCGGGACGAAGTTCGGATCGGGTTCGGATCCCGAACCCGAACATTTCCGGGATGTTCGGCCGAACTTCTCGAACCCGAACATCCAGGTGTTCGCTCAACTCTAGTTATTATTTATCTCCCTGAGGAAGTCTTTTAACCCTTGTTCGTCACCCTCCCACATTATCAAGCAGTCATCGATGTATCTTTTCCACAGGGTAAGTCGGCCACCTTGGTTAAAAAGGTTATTTCTTCCTATGCGGTCATAAACAAGTTAGCAAAACTGGGTGTGAATTTCACCCCCATCGCCGTCCCAGTTTGCTGCAAATAAAACTTGTTTTGGAACCAAAATTAATTGTGGGTCAAACAGAATTCCAGACATTGACATATAAAATTGCTTTATATATCTGTTATATCTCCATCGCTAACAAGTTGTTCTTTGATGGCATTAATGCCTAGATCTTTTGGAATAATAGTATACAGGGATGAAACATCTGCTGTAGCCATTAATGTATTAGAAGAGGGTGAGCCATGTTGTTCAATGACTTCCAACACATTGCCACTGTCTTTGAGGTAGGACGGGGATTTTTTCACGTACTTCTGCAGGAAAAAAAATCTACATACTCTGTCATTTTACTTAAAAGTGACCCAATTCTTGACGCAATCGGCCTGCCTGGGGGATTGGACAGGCACTTAAAAATTTTGGCAGGAAATATATCACCGGGACCTTCGGATACTTCACTTTTAGGTATTCCAATTCTGTTTTATTGAGGGCCCCGTTCACATAACCAACTGGCAACAAAGTCTCCAGTTCCCTTTTGAATTCAATGGTAGGATCTTTTTTTTATATTTGGTAGGTGTCTTTGTCTGATAACAGCCTAAGCATCTCACCTTCATATTTAACTCCCTAATCAGCTGGCTTGATAAAAATTGCTGTATTGTTTTCTAACTTACTTAGAGCTTTATGTTCTTCTATTGTCAGGTTGTGTTTCTAGGTTTATCATCCATCTTTTCTAGTTCTTTCAGGAGACGTTTCTTAAACGCTTCTATGCAGTCATTTTCCTTGTTGAATGGAAAAAACATACTCTTTTCCCGTAGATCTGTATGAATAATGGAGTTAGGCTCCTGGGAACCCAACCCCACTACACTGCGATCTTGGCTATTTCCCGTTTTTTGTTTATTAATGGCATACTTGGCTATATTAAATTTTCTGATGTATTTATGAATATCTAAAAAAATCAAACATTTATTTTGTCTCTGGGTTGGGGCAAATTTAAGTCTTTTAGCCAGCATGTTCTTTTCAGCATCATCCAGAACTTGAGAACTAAGGTTATAAATCCCTCTCAATCCTCACCGTATTTCTTTGATTTTGAGTTGGTTTTTCCTACCTCCCCTTCCTGAATGTTATTTTGACACCCATATAAAAGGAACGCCCATATGTGGGTGTATCATCCGCTCCTGATGAGGTTGGTGTGGCGAAACCTGGGTCGAGCAGTGTTATAACCACAGAGATTTTATCCAGTTTTATGCCTATTGATCTTATACCTTTGTGAGTATAATAAAAGCTATTGCCATTGGAAACATTGGTGGACCTTCACTATGTGCCTGCACCTTTATATCTACAGAGGGGTGGTTTTGTGACCGAGATTATCCTCCTGTGGAACCTCGTTTTTTGGCATCACCTAAAAGCTGTCGTATCCTGATCAAGCCCTTTGAATCACAGCCAAGTGAGGCAGCGCAACACCTTCCTTTGAACTGTTTGTTGAATGTGAATAAGCCCGCTTCACACGGTAGTCTGCAATGCCAAAAAAGAAGAAAACACAGTGGTGAACTCTACCTTTTATATTTTATTTTTCTGTTGTGTTATTTGTTATTTTATTTTATTGAAGATTCCACCTTTTATTTTTCAGAGCTCCTTCAGAAAACAATAGGATCAATATGATTGGTTGCTAAGTGAGTTTTCCTTTGCGCCAGTCTTGATAAATCTACCCCTATGTATCCTTATGCTATAATACAGTGTATGTTATACTAATCTATATTTAATTCCCCTAGAATACTATGGTAGGTGCTATTGAACATCTGTAATTACACTTTACAACTAGAGATGGCCTTGCATTTCGCCCGGCGGTCGTTTCATGGCGAACTTTGCTCGTTCGCGGTTTGCCGAACATGCGAACATATGGCGATATTCACGCCCACCATATTTTTTTACATTGTGAAGAACTTTTACTCATGACACATCCATCAGGTGGTACAGGACAGCCATTTGTGACGTTTCAGCACATGGACACACACCCTACCTTATAAATAAACCCAATCTGGCTGCCATTTTATATTCAGTCTTTTGCCAGTGTAGAGAGAGGTTGCTGTGTAGAGCAGGGACAGGCTGTTAGGGACACCAAACGCTAGCTAATAGGGCCACAAAAGGCCTGGTATATGTGTGCTATCGATAGGTGTGATACACAGAGGGGTGTAATATATAATATACTTTTATAATAAGTCAAAAACACATAGCTAGATCTATATAGTGATCACCTGGAAGTCAGGGACTTAGGGGATTACTAGGGCCATTTTTGTATAGGGTAAGGTTCAGGACGCGGTCACTCTTATCAGGGCGGGTGGTCTGTGGTTAGTCTATCAGGGCCAGAATAGCACCCCCCTGTAGGGCAATATCAGGGACAGTTCTTTTCCCACCCTGTCCTTCAATACCACATCATCATCTAGCCCAGGGATAGATTTTTTTGCTTTCCCTCCAGGATTCATGGATGTGCACTGGAACCATCCGGATTGTGGTAGGACATATGGTTTCTGATTTGGTGCCGTCGAGCACCTGACTTAGTGCCGCCGAGCACTTGTTATTGCCTACCACATCTATGCTTTTTGCTTAACTTTAATAATTTGATTTATTTTCATTTTGAGGGATATCTTTTAATAGTAACATTATTAAAGGTTACGTTTTATCTTTATGTATATTCTAATGGATTGCCTTCCTTGTACAATGTTATAATATACTTTCTAACATAGAAAGTATATTATAGAGCATTTGTATTGTGTGGCAGTTGTGTGCAGTTCTGCTGTGATTACGCAGGTATATAGAGGGACAAGGGTTACTGTAACAAATCATTTCTATTAGTGTGATATACCAGTTGCCCCCCAAAAAAGTGTCCATGTTGTGGGACTATTTGTGCACGTCTACTAAGTATTTGGTGGCTGCAAATATGAGCTGAAGGTTTTTCAGGTTCGCCTGCCATTAAAGTGAATGGGGCCCGCCGCGAACTTGCGGTTCCTGAACATTTGATTGCGTTCGTAAAATCGCGTTTGCGAACCGTCCCGGCCGATGTTTGTCCATCACTATATACCACAACTACAAAATAGATGGCATGCAGATAAACATTAAAAACTACTTAGAGCTTGCGCCAGCACCGTGGCCCCTTCAAACTGCTGATCGGCAGGGATATCAGATGTTGGACCCCTTCCCCCTCCAGATCTGATATTTATGACCTATCCTGGGGTTAAGACATCAGTATCTGTTGTCAGTCAACTCCTTTAACGGATAAAATACACACATAGCAAAACCCATTGAAAAGTCAAGTTATGGTTTGATGTAACTGTATATTTGGAGTGTTACATGTCAAGTTAAACTCTGCTTTATATATTTTACATAATTAGCACTTGTTACTGACCTGTAGGGTCCCAATCTGCTGTGACTGTTTCTTTTCCTGTTCAGCTGCATTATAGTCAATGCAGCTGAACAGAAAAAGAAGAGGCCACTTTTAGTTGGAACCCACGTGTAAGAGGCCACAGCGTGCGCGACTATAGGGGAGACAGCGACATCAGAGAAGGGTGGGCGGATAAGTAAAATGTAAAATATCTTTTCTTCAAAGGTTAGCAACAACCAGTAATTAGGGAAAATGCCCTTTTAGTTTCCATCATTAGCCTATACTTTATGAAACATACTTTCCTTTTGCTAGCTTTTGCAGAAAAACTCTGTCTTTTGTAGAAAACCTATACAATGCTTTATACATAAATAATAGCAGATGTGTTACTGAGGACTGACTGAAGAGATACAGTTCTTTTGTCAGTTTGTCATGATTTCTGGGTTTTACCTCTGCTTTGGGATGAATTCCCTGCTTCCCATACAAAGCAGGTTAGTACATGCCTCCAGCGATCCCTCTCCATCAAGTACCTTCCATATCTCCATCTACTCCTTGCCCTTATTCACATTCCCAGTGTTTATTTCAATATTTCACTGCTAATTCTCTACTGATTTATGGCCCTTTCCTCTCTTATACTTGTGAAACCGTTTTTTGGCTGTGTTCGGAATACACTACTGAAGTCTATCTTGAACTGCACAGATCTTTGTGACTTCTCATCCTATGTTTCATCATTTGCTTAACATCTAAAGGCAGAGTAGTTTTAAAATCCCTGTGCCAAGAAGAATGGGAGCTTTTCAGGTGACATGATACAAACTCTGAAAAAAATAGAATGCTTATAGTATATTACATTAAGAACTTCAAAAAGCTAAACTTTGCTTAAGGTCACAGAGCTTGAATTTGTGAAAAATCTGTTGATCCAGAAAAAGTCAAAAGAAAATCACCAGTGAGGCAGCAATCCATTTATCCTCACAGTGGGAACATTTCCATTCTTAAATGCGTGTAATGGGAAATAATTACCTGGATCATTTGCCCTCATTTTGTAATTAGCAAGTTGTAGCTCGTGTTAAAGCCACTCACATTCAATCCATTTGTTGAATATATCATCAGCTTCATTGGAAGCAGAGTGGACATTTAAAATACATTTACAGGCTCCTTCAATTATGATCAGTAAAGAATGAGCTTATGATTAGAGTTGAGCGAACACCTGGATGTTCGGGTTCGAGAAGTTCGGCCGAACATCCCGGAAATGTTCGGGTTCGGGATCCGAACCCGATCCGAACTTCGTCCCGAACCCGAACCCCATTGAAGTCAATGGGGACCCGAACTTTTCGGCACTAAAACGGCTGTAAAACAGCCCAGGAAAGGGCTAGAGGGCTGCAAAAGGCAGCAACATGTAGGTAAATCCCCTGCAAACAAATGTGGATAGGGAAATTAATTAAAATAAAAATTAAATAAATAAAAATTAACCAAAATCAATTGGAGAGAGGTTCCATAGCAGAGAATCTGGCTTCCCGTCACCCACCACTGGAACAGTCCATTCTCAGATATTTAGGCCCCGGCACCCAGGCAGAGGAGAGAGGTCCCGTAACAGAGAATCTGTCTTCATGTCAGCAGAGAATTAGTCTGCATGTCATAGCAGAGAATGAGGCTTCACGTCAGCCACCACTGCAACAGTCCATTGGCATATATTTAGGCCTAGCACACAGGCAGAGGAGAGAGGTCCCGTAACAGAGAATCTGGCTTCATGTCAGCAGAGAATCAGTCTGCATGTCATAGCAGAGAATGAGGCTTCACGTCAGCCACCACTGCAACAGTCCATTGGCATATATTTAGGCCCAGCACACACACAGGCAGAGGAGAGAGGTCCCGTAACAGAGAATCTGGCTTCATGTCAGCAGAGAATCAGTCTGCATGTCATAGCAGAGAATGAGGCTTCACGTCAGCCACCACTGCAACAGTCCATTGGCATATATTTAGGCCCAGCACACACACAGGCAGAGGAGAGAGGTCCCGTAACAGAGAATCTGGCTTCATGTCAGCAGAGAATCAGTCTGCATGTCATAGCAGAGAATGAGGCTTCACGTCAGCCACCACTGCAACAGTCCATTGGCATATATTTAGGCCCAGCACACACACAGGCAGAGGAGAGAGGTCCCGTAACAGAGAATCTGGCTTCATGTCAGCAGAGAATCAGTCTGCATGTCATAGCAGAGAATGAGGCTTCACGTCAGCCACCACTGCAACAGTCCATTGGCATATATTTAGGCCTAGCACACAGGCAGAGCAGAGAGGTCCCGTAACAGACAATCTGGCTTCATGACAGCAGAGAATCAGTCTGCATGTCATAGCAGAGAATGAGGCTTCACGTCACCCACCACTGCAACAGTCCATTGGCATATATTTAGGCCTAGCACACAGGCAGAGCAGAGAGGTCCCGTAACAGACAATCTGGCTTCATGTCAGCAGAGAATCAGTCTGCATGTCATAGCAGAGAATGAGGCTTCACGTCACCCACCACTGCAACAGTCCATTGGCATATATTTAGGCCTAGCACACAGGCAGAGCAGAGAGGTCCCGTAACAGACGATCTGGCTTCATGTCAGCAGAGAATCAGTCTGCATGTCATAGCAGAGAATCAGGCTTCACGTCAGCCACCACTGCAACAGTCCATTGTCATAAATTTAGGCCCAGCACCCAGGCAGAGGAGAGAGGTCCCGTAACAGACAATCTGGCTTCATGTCAGCAGAGAATTAGTCTGCATGTCATAGCAGAGAATCAGGCTTCATGTCAGCCACCACTGCAACAGTCCATTGGCATATATTTAGGCCTAGCACACAGGCAGAGGAGAGGTTCATTCAACTTTGGGTAGCATCGCAATATAATGGTAAAATGAAAATAAAAATAGGATTGAATGAGGAAGTGCCCTGGAGTCCAATAATATATGGTTATGGGGAGGTAGTTAATGTCTAATCTGGACAAGGGACGGACAGGTCCTGTGGGATCCATGCCTGGTTCATTTTTATGAACGTCAGCTTGTCCACATTGGCTGTAGACAGGCGGCTGCGTTTGTCTGTAATGACGCCCCCTGCCGTGCTGAATACACGTTCAGACAAAACGCTGGCTGCCGGGCAGGCCAGCACCTCCAAGGCATAAAAGGCTAGCTCTGGCCACGTGGACAATTTAGAGACCCAGAAGTTGAATGGGGCCGAACCATCAGTCAGTACGTGGAGGGGTGTGCACACGTACTGTTCCACCATGTTAGTGAAATGTTGCCTCCTGCTAACACGTTGCGTATCAGGTGGTGGTGCAGTTAGCTGTGGCGTGTTGACAAAAGTTTTCCACATCTCTGCCATGCTAACCCTGCCCTCAGAGGAGCTGGCCGTGACACAGCTGCCTTGGCGACCTCTTGCTCCTCCTCTGCCTTGGCCTTGGGCTTCCACTTGTTCCCCTGTGACATTTGGGAATGCTCTCAGTAGCGCGTCTACCAACGTGCGCTTGTACTCGCGCATCTTCCTATCACGCTCCAGTGCAGGAAGTAAGGTGGGCACATTGTCTTTGTAGCGTGGATCCAGCAGGGTGGCAACCCAGTAGTCCGCACAGGTTAAAATGTGGGCAACTCTGCTGTCGTTGCGCAGGCACTGCAGCATGTAGTCGCTCATGTGTGCCAGGCTGCCCAGGGATAAGGACAAGCTGTCCTCTGTGGGAGGCGTATCGTCATCGTCCTGCCTTTCCCCCCAGCCACGCACCAGTGATGGACCCGAGCTGCGTTGGGTGCCACCCCGCTGTGACCATGCTTCATCCTCATCCTCCTCCACCTCCTCCTCATCCTCGTCCTCCTCGTCCTCCAGTAGTGGGCCCTGGCTGGCCACATTTGTACCTGGCCTCTGCTGTTGCAAAAAACCTCCCTCTGAGTCACTTCGAAGAGACTGGCCTGAAAGTGCTAAAAATGACCCCTCTTCCTCATCCTCCTCCTCCTCCTCCTGGGCCACCTCCTGTTCCATCATCGCCCTAAGTGTTTTCTCAAGGAGACATAGAAGTGGTATTGTAACGCTGATAACGGTGTCATCGCCACTGGCCATGTTGGTGGAGTACTCGAAACAGCGCAACAGGGCACACAGGTCTCGCATGGAGGCCCAGTCATTGGTGGTGAAGTGGTGCTGTTCTGTAGTGCGACTGACCCGTGCGTGCTGCAGCTGAAACTCCACTATGGCCTGCTGCTGCTCGCACAGTCTGTCCAGCATGTGCAAGGTGGAGTTCCACCTGGTGGGCACGTCGCATATGAGGCGGTGAGCGGGAAGGCCGAAGTTACGCTGTAGCGCAGACAGGCGAGCAGCGGCAGGATGTGAACGCCGGAAGCGCGAACAGACGGCCCGCACTTTATGCAGCAGCTCTGACATGTCGGGGTAGTTGTGAATGAACTTCTGCACCACCAAATTCAGCACATGCGCCAAGCAAGGGATGTGCGTCAAATTGGCTAGTCCCAGAGCTGCAACGAGATTTCGCCCATTATCACACACCACCAGGCCGGGCTTGAGGCTCACCGGCAGCAACCACTCGTCGGTCTGTTGTTCAATACCCCGCCACAACTCCTGTGCGGTGTGGGGCCTGTCCCCCAAACATATGAGTTTCAGAATGGCCTGCTGACGTTTACCCCGGGCTGTGCTGAAGTTGGTGGTGAAGGTGTGTGGCTGACTGGATGAGCAGGTGGAAGAAGAGGAGGAGGAAGCCGAGAAGGAGGAGGTGGCAACAGGAGGCAAAGAATGTTGCCCTGCGATCCTTGGCGGCGGCAGGACGTGCGCCAAACAGCTCTCCGCCTGGGGCCCAGCTGCCACTACATTTACCCAGTGTGCAGTTAGGGAGATATAGCGTCCCTGGCCGTGCTTACTGGTCCACGTATCTGTGGTTAGGTGGACCTTGCTACAGATGGCGTTGCGCAGTGCACACTTGATTTTATCGGATACTTGGTTGTGCAGGGAAGGCACGGCTCTCTTGGAGAAGTAGTGCCGGCTGGGAACAACATACTGTGGGACAGCAAGCGACATGAGCTGTTTGAAGCTGTCTGTGTCCACCAGCCTAAATGACAGCATTTCATAGGCCAGTAGTTTAGAAATGCTGGCATTCAGGGCCAGGGATCGAGGGTGGCTAGGTGGGAATTTACGCTTTCTATCAAATGTTTGTGAGATGGAGAGCTGAACGCTGGCGTGTGACATGGTTGAGACGCTTGGTGACGGAGGTGGTGGTGGTGGTGTTGGTGGTACATCCCCTGTTTGCTGGGCGGCAGGTGCCAACGTTCCTCCAGAGGCGGAGGAAGAGGCCGAGGCGGCAGCAGCAGAATAGGCCGAGGCGGCAGCAGCAGAAGAGGTAGCAGGGGGAGCCTGAGTGACTTCCTTGGTTTTAAGGTGTTTACTCCACTGCAGTTCATGCTTTGCATGCAGGTGCCTGGTCATGCAGGTTGTGCTCAGGTTCAGAACGTTAATGCCTCGCTTCAGGCTCTGATGGCACAGCGTGCAAACCACTCGGGTCTTGTCGTCAGCACATTGTTTGAAGAAGTGCCATGCCAGGGAACTCCTTGAAGCTGCCTTTGGGGTGCTCGGTCCCAGATGGCGGCGGTCAGTAGCAGGCGGAGTCTCTTGGCGGCGGGTGTTCTGCTTTTGCCCACTGCTCCCTCTTTTGCTACGCTGTTGGCTCGGTCTCACCACTGCCTCTTCCTCCGAACTGTGAAAGTCAGTGGCACGACCTTCATTCCATGTGGGGTCTAGGACCTCATCGTCCCCTGCATCGTCTTCCACCCAGTCTTGATCCCTGACCTCCTGTTCAGTCTGCACACTGCAGAAAGACGCAGCAGTTGGCACCTGTGTTTCGTCATCATCAGAGACATGCTGAGGTGGTATTCCCATGTCCTCATCATCAGGAAACATAAGTGGTTGTGCGTCAGTGCATTCTATGTCTTTCACCGCTGGGGAAGGGCTAGGTGGATGCCCTTGGGAAACCCTGCCAGCGGAGTCTTCAAACAGCATAAGAGACTGCTGCATAACTTGAGGCTGAGACAGTTTCCCTGGTATGCATGGGGGTGATGTGACAGACTGATGGGGTTGGTTTTCAGGCGCCATCTGTGCGCTTTCTGCAGAAGACTGGGTGGGAGATAATGTGAACGTGCTGGATCCACTGTCGGCCACCCAATTGACTAATGCCTGTACCTGCTCAGGCCTTACCATCCTTAGAACGGCATTGGGCCCCACCATATATCGCTGTAAATTCTGGCGGCTACTGGGACCTGAGGTAGTTGGTACACTAGGACGTGTGGATGTGGCAGAACGGCCACGTCCTCTCCCAGCACCAGAGGGTCCACTAACACCACCACGACCATGTCCACGTCCGCGTCCCTTACTAGATGTTTTTCTCATTGTTATGGTTCACCACAACAACAAATATATTATTTGGCCCAATGTATTGTATTCAAATTCAGCGGGATATAAATTTGAGGCCTAGTATTTAGGCGCTGGGTGACAGGTATGGATTTAGTGACAGAATTAGACTTGGAAATGCACAGAAGCGTGTGTGTGAAGTTATTCTGAATGACCCAATGTGCACCTTGAATATTATATACCCTTTTTGGGATAGATTTCAAATAGCTCTGATATAGCAGGAACCACTAAATTATGAAATTGCTAAATTGGGAATTGTACTTCAACCCAGAACAAAAAATGTGCTTTGACGGACACTAAATATCTTGCCCAGCAACAACAGTACAGCGGTGGGTAACGAGAGATTTAGAGGGATTTAAATTTGAGGCCTAGTATTTAGGCGCTGGGTCACCGGTATGGATTTAGTGACAGAATTAGACTTGGAAATGCACAGAAGCGTGTGTGTGAAGTTATTCTGAATGACCCTATGTGCACCTTCAATATTATATACCCTTTTAGGGATAGATTTCAAATAGCTCTGATATAGCAGAAACCACTAAATTATGAAATTGCTAAATTGGGAATTGTACTTCAACCCAGAACAAAAAATGTGCTTTGACGGACACTAAATATCTTGCCCAGCAACAACAGTACAGCGGTGGGTAACGAGAGATTTAGAGGGATTTAAATTTGAGGCCTAGTATTTAGGCGCTGGGTGACAGGTATGGGTTTAGTGACAGAATTAGACTTGGAAATACACAGTAGCGGGTGTGTGTGAAGTTATTCTGAATGACCCAATGTGCACCTTCAATATTATATACCCTTTTTGGGATAGATTTCAAATAGCTCTGATATAGCAGGAACCACTAAATTATGAAATTGCTAAATTGGGAATTGTACTTCAACCCAGAACAAAAAATGTGCTTTGACGGACACTAAATATCTTGCCCAGCAACAACAGTACAGTGGTGGGTAACGAGAGATTTAGAGGGATTTAAATTTGAGGCCTAGTATTTAGGCGCTGGGTCACCGGTATGGATTTAGTGACAGAATTAGACTTGGAAATGCACAGAAGCGTGTGTGTGAAGTTATTCTGAATGACCCTATGTGCACCTTCAATATTATATACCCTTTTAGGGATAGATTTCAAATAGCTCTGATATAGCAGAAACCACTAAATTATGAAATTGCTAAATTGGGAATTGTACTTCAACCCAGAACAAAAAATGTGCTTTGACGGACACTAAATATCTTGCCCAGCAACAACAGTACAGCGGTGGGTAACGAGAGATTTAGAGGGATTTAAATTTGAGGCCTAGTATTTAGGCGCTGGGTCACCGGTATGGATTTAGTGACAGAATTAGACTTGGAAATGCACAGAAGCGTGTGTGTGAAGTTATTCTGAATGACCCTATGTGCACCTTCAATATTATATACCCTTTTAGGGATAGATTTCAAATAGCTCTGATATAGCAGAAACCACTAAATTATGAAATTGCTAAATTGGGAATTGTACTTCAACCCAGAACAAAAAATGTGCTTTGACGGACACTAAATATCTTGCCCAGCAACAACAGTACAGCGGTGGGTAACGAGAGATTTAGAGGGATTTAAATTTGAGGCCTAGTATTTAGGCGCTGGGTGACAGGTATGGGTTTAGTGACAGAATTAGACTTGGAAATACACAGTAGCGGGTGTGTGTGAAGTTATTCTGAATGACCCAATGTGCACCTTCAATATTATATACCCTTTTTGGGATAGATTTCAAATAGCTCTGATATAGCAGGAACCACTAAATTATGAAATTGCTAAATTGGGAATTGTACTTCAACCCAGAACAAAAAATGTGCTTTGACGGACACTAAATATCTTGCCCAGCAACAACAGTACAGCGGTGGGTAACGAGAGATTTAGAGGGATTTAAATTTGAGGCCTAGTATTTAGGCGCTGGGTCACCGGTATGGATTTAGTGACAGAATTAGACTTGGAAATGCACAGAAGCGTGTGTGTGAAGTTATTCTGAATGACCCTATGTGCACCTTCAATATTATATACCCTTTTAGGGATAGATTTCAAATAGCTCTGATATAGCAGAAACCACTAAATTATGAAATTGCTAAATTGGGAATTGTACTTCAACCCAGAACAAAAAATGTGCTTTGACGGACACTAAATATCTTGCCCAGCAACAACAGTACAGCGGTGGGTAACGAGAGATTTAGAGGGATTTAAATTTGAGGCCTAGTATTTAGGCGCTGGGTCACCGGTATGGATTTAGTGACAGAATTAGACTTGGAAATGCACAGAAGCGTGTGTGTGAAGTTATTCTGAATGACCCTATGTGCACCTTCAATATTATATACCCTTTTAGGGATAGATTTCAAATAGCTCTGATATAGCAGAAACCACTAAATTATGAAATTGCTAAATTGGGAATTGTACTTCAACCCAGAACAAAAAATGTGCTTTGACGGACACTAAATATCTTGCCCAGCAACAACAGTACAGTGGTGGGTAACGAGAGATTTAGAGGGATTTAAATTTGAGGCCTAGTATTTAGGCGCTGGGTCACCGGTATGGATTTAGTGACAGAATTAGACTTGGAAATGCACAGAAGCGTGTGTGTGAAGTTATTCTGAATGACCCTATGTGCACCTTCAATATTATATACCCTTTTAGGGATAGATTTCAAATAGCTCTGATATAGCAGAAACCACTAAATTATGAAATTGCTAAATTGGGAATTGTACTTCAACCCAGAACAAAAAATGTGCTTTGACGGACACTAAATATCTTGCCCAGCAACAACAGTACAGCGGTGGGTAACGAGAGATTTAGAGGGATTTAAATTTGAGGCCTAGTATTTAGGCGCTGGGTGACAGGTATGGGTTTAGTGACAGAATTAGACTTGGAAATACACAGTAGCGGGTGTGTGTGAAGTTATTCTGAATGACCCAATGTGCACCTTCAATATTATATACCCTTTTTGGGATAGATTTCAAATAGCTCTGATATAGCAGGAACCACTAAATTATGAAATTGCTAAATTGGGAATTGTATTTCAACCCAGAACAAGAAATGTGCTTGAACGGACACTAAATAACTCGCCCAGCTACAGCACTAGGGACAGATTTAGCTGGATATAAATTTGAGGCCTAGTATTTAGGCGCTGGGTGACCGGTATGGATTTAGTGACAGAATTAGACTGGGATATGGCCAAAAAATGAACAGACTATTGCTGGTTAAATGCACTTGGTGTGACAGCTTCACCCTGATGTAGGCTTTAGCCAAAAAACAACCACACCATTGAGGGTTAAATGCACTTGGTGACAGGCGCAGCTTGCCCCTGATTTTGTATATGGCCAAAAAATGAACAGACTATTGCTGGTTAAATGCACTTGGTGTGACAGCTTCACCCTGATGTAGGCTTTAGCCAAAAAACAACCACACCATTGAGGGTTAAATGCACTTGGTGACAGGCGCAGCTTGCCCCTGATTTTGTATATGGCCAAAAAATGAACAGACTATTGCTGGTTAAATGCACTTGGTGTGACAGCTTCACCCTGATGTAGGCTTTAGCCAAAAAACAACCACACCATTGAGGGTTAAATGCACTTGGTGACAGGCGCAGCTTGCCCCTGATTTTGTATATGGCCAAAAAATGAACAGACTATTGCTGGTTAAATGCACTTGGTGTGACAGCTTCACCCTGATGTAGGCTTTAGCCAAAAAACAACCACACCATTGAGGGTTAAATGCACTTGGTGACAGGCGCAGCTTGCCCCTGATTTTGTATATGGCCAAAAAATGAACAGACTATTGCTGGTTAAATGCACTTGGTGTGACAGCTTCACCCTGATGTAGGCTTTAGCCAAAAAACAACCACACCATTGAGGGTTAAATGCACTTGGTGACAGGCGCAGCTTGCCCCTGATTTTGTATATGGCCAAAAAATGAACAGACTATTGCTGGTTAAATGCACTTGGTGTGACAGCTTCACCCTGATGTAGGCTTTAGCCAAAAAACAACCACACCATTGAGGGTTAAATGCACTTGGTGACAGGCGCAGCTTGCCCCTGATTTTGTATATGGCCAAAAAATGAACAGACTATTGCTGGTTAAATGCACTTGGTGTGACAGCTTCACCCTGATGTAGGCTTTAGCCAAAAAACAACCACACCATTGAGGGTTAAATGCACTTGGTCGCAGCTTGTGCTGGCGCACCACAAGACACAAAATGGCCGCCGATCACCCCAGAAAAATGAGACTGACAAACGGTCTGTGCAGCCTAAAAACAGTGAGCAATTGAGGATCAGCAGCTCAATGATCCACAGCTGCAGATCGATCAGTTAATCAAGTCCTTTGGAGGAGTTAATCTGCCTAATCTCGCCCTACTGTCGCAGCCGCAACCTCTCCCTACGCTAATCAGAGCAGAGTGACGGGCGGCGCTATGTGACTCCAGCTTAAATAGAGGCTGGGTCACATGGTGCTCTGGCCAATCACAGCCATGCCAATAGTAGGCATGGCTGTGATGGCCTCTTGGGGCAAGTAGTATGACGCTTGTTGATTGGCTGCTTTGCAGCCTTTCAAAAAGCGCCAAGAAAGCGTCACAAAAGCGCGAAGAAAGCGACGAACACCGAACCCGAACCCGGACTTTTACGAAAATGTCCGGGTTCGGGTCCGTGTCACGGACACCCCAAAATTCGGTACGAACCCGAACTATACAGTTCGAGTTCGCTCATCCCTACTTATGATGCTTCTTTGTCTCTAGGCAGTGTTTGGCATTATTTGAACAGTATTATGCTCCAGGTGGGCATAGCATAACACTGACACTATGGCCCACATTTCCTAAAGTAATTGTGCCTAGACCTTGCCACAAAATGCACTAAAATTTGGTTCATTTTTGGCTCCACTGGACACATAATTAAATTTTAGTCTAGTTTCACACTAGTGCTCAACAGGATCTAGAATTGCCGGAAGCCATTGGCTCCATTAACAAAATATGCCGAGAATCAGCCAGACCGCTGTGCTCATGTTCTGTCACCTGTGTTGGGAAGATGTATTGCTCCTAATATCTATTGTCCATCTTTTAGCTTTAAAGCAAAAGTATCATCAGTAAAATATCTATTATATATTATGTTTTTATGTCAAATTCAAATTTTTGGTGCTGTTTTGATATTTTTTTTTTTTATTCCTGATATTTTCACACTGTTTAGAGATATGCTTTACAAAAGCCCTAAGAGACATAGTCTGGAGCTGATCTTATTAACTTCTATTATATAATTTTCTAGGCATGCTCTGTGACTTGTACAGATGTCACTGTACTGGAAGGGAGAAGATAAGTTGTGACCATCACTTTTGGAAAGACCTTATTTACATATATTAACTGTCATTGCAAACTTGCCTGTGATGATAATGAGATGATGGATGTAAAATGATCTGTACAGACCAAGGAATCTCAACATATTATTAGGCCTAGTGACCAATGGGAAAATTGCTGAATTTTAGGAATTTTAAACTATAGATAGTGGAAAAATGAAAAAATAAATAAACAATTAACAAGATACATCCGACTCCTGAATATTTTTTTTCCTTCTGATTCAGTTGGAAAAAAAATCAGCGCCAAGGGAAATCTGTCACATTGAACATGGTGTCTGAGCTGAAGGTAGCATGTTATAGAACAGGATTAGCTGAGCAAAAGAGAAGATTCAGTAAAACCTATATTTTATATATATAAATTCCTGCTTCTTCTGCACTTTGGAGTAAAGGAGGCAGTCCTATCAGTGATTGATAGCCTTCCCTCTGACTGTGCACACAGAGATAGCTGATAGGACCGCCTCCTTGACTTCAAAGCCCAGAATCAGCAGGATTTTAAATGAATGAAAAAAAATTAACAATATTTTTTTTTCATCCTGCTCTATAACAAGGTGACTGTAGCTTACATTACATTTTCATGGCGACATGTTTCCTTTAACTCTCGCTCTCTCTGACTGACAGCTTTCTCTGTATACACCGAAAGACAATGCTATCACTCACAGAGCACAGGTTTAAATGAATATATTTCAGGTTTTGTTGAATCTTATTTACCATAAAAATATATATCAATTTGCTCGGCTTTATAATATGCAGCCTGCAGTGCATTTGTGCATTTGTGGGTGTCACAGGTCCTCTCTAAGGTTATTGCTTTATTCACACCATGTTTGTGGTCTATGTCATAATCTAGTTTAAAGGGAGTCTGTTACCTACATAACATGTTTTAAACTGATTATATAGCTCTGTGGGAGGCAGATCCATAACACTGATGGTACCCGGGTTTAGTTTTTCAGAGCCTCCAAAGTGCCAGAAATGAAGGTTTAAAGATATGCAAATTACCTATTGTAAGTGCCCAGTGCTCCTCGCCTTACTTTCACTTGACTCCTCCCCTCTGTATTGTCAGGCCAGCCCTGTATCCTTGCTGCCTCATTCTCGCCTCCATTCATAAACCAGCATCTTTGCGCTTTACTGCGCTTAACCGGCGCATAAGCACTGCATATGAGCATATCTGCGGTGAAGCATACAGTCGCTGGATTATGAGTGGAAACTTGTGTTGAACGCAAATTTTTATCGCAAATATTGGCACTTTGAGAATTCGCAAAGATGTAGAATGTAGAGCTATATATTCGTAATCACAAATATTCTAGGTTTTTTTTTCATCACTAACCTCCCTTCTTGCTTGTTGGCCAATGAGAAGGCTGCAATATCTTTTTCAGAGCTTAGCAACATCCCTATCAACCAATAGGAAAGTTGTCTACCCGTTTACTATATAAGAGACTCCCCAGCAGCCATTTTCTGCTGTTTTCTGCAGTTGTGTGAGAGAGAGCAGTGTCATTACTGTGCTCTGTGCTTTGCTGATTCAGCTACATTGCTGAGAGTCAATTACATTAGATAGTTAGCTCATATATATAATACAGATAGCTGGCAGCAGCATGAGGATATCACAGAGTGGTGATATGGCAGCAGCATAAGGAGACCTCAGAATGGCCCAGTGACATAATAGTGAGCAGGCAGTAACATGATGAGGCCACAGAGTGGCCCAGTGACATAGTGGTGAGGTGTCAGCAGCATGAGGATACCACAGAGTGGCCTAGTGACATAGTGTTGAGGTGGCAGCAGCATGAGGAGACCACACGGTGGTCCAGTGGCATAGTGGTAAGGTGGCAGCAACATGTGGAGACCACAGAGTGGTGCAGTGACATGGTATTGAGGTGGCAGCAGCATGAGGAGCTCACAGAGTGGTGATGGGGCAGCAGCATGAGGAGATCACAGAGTGGTTAGGTGGCAGCAGCATGAGGACACCACAGAGTTGCTCAGTGACATAGTGGGGAGGTGGGGGTCAATCCCAGTACCAGCTGAAGATGGTGGGTGGTTCTAGGAGAACCTGGCAGCAGGTGTGGCATCAGGCAGGTGGTAGCAGCAGAATAATAGCTGAAGCAGATAGCCAGAAGAAACATGTATACTTTGTCAGTGTAGATGTGGCTCCATGGATGATCTAATCTGATGCATCAGTCGATGGTGTTTGAAAATACTGACTGATCCATGCTAGTGTTGATCACAAATTTTAATCGCGATTACCGGCACTTTGAGAAATCGCGAATATGTAGAATATAGTGCTATATCTTCGTAATTAGGAATATTCTCAATTTTTTTTTTTTAAATTAGTACCCTCGCTGCTTTTTGCTTGTGGGCCAATGAGAAGGCTACAATATATTTGTCTGAGCTTAACAACACTCCTAGCAATCAATAGGAAAGTTGCCTACCCCTTACTATATAAGAAACTCTCCAGCAGCCATTTTCTGCTTGTTTTTGCAGTTCTGAGAGAGAGAGAGAGAGAGAGAGAGAGAACAGTGTAATTGATGTGCTCTGTGCTTTGCTGAGTCATTTGGATCCTTATTCAATTACATTAGATAGTTAGCTCATATATATAATACATATAGTTAGTGGGAGATAGTCAGTGTAGGTCAGATAGTGATATAGTGTAGCTAATAGGTTCCAGTGCAGGGTGTTAGGTAGTGATAGGAATTACTGTACTGTGCGTTTACTCCGTTCTCAGGAAACTTCTAGCGGCTTGAAAAATGTAGCAAAAGTGAGCCACGCCTGTATTGCATGCGCAATACGCGCATATTACATTGCTGATTTTCGCAATCAAGAAAATAATGACTGAAGATCACAAATTCTAAAAGTTCGCAAATTTTACGAATTTATCGAGAATATTTGGCCAAAAATTTGCTAAATATTGTGAAAACAAATATTGTCCATGCTGCTTATCGCTAATGGAGACGATAAGAAATGAGGCAGCAAGGATACAGGGTTGGCTGGATGATACAGAGGGGAGGAGTAAGGCACAAGTAAGGCGGGGAGCACTGGGCTCTTGAAGCACACTTGCTGCCCTTGGGCACTTGCGATAGGTAATTTGCATATCTTTAAAACTTTATTTTTGGCACTTTGGAGGCTCTGAAAGACTAAACCCGGGTACCATCAGTGTTATGGATCTGCCTCCCACAGAGCTATATAATCAGTTTAAAGAGGACCTTTAACCAGTCCTGACGTGCCTGTTTTAATAGCTTCATGCATTCCCCATGTAATAACAATTCTGGAGAATCTATTCTTATGGCTCTATGTTGTGCCATTCCTTTATTATTTCTACTAGAAGTAATTAATTAATTGCTATTAGTCTTCAGTAAGGGTACAGAGGGGAGTTAACCAGTTTGGGGGGTGTATCTGCACATATTAAAAATGGCAGCACTGATTGGATAAAATGAGTTTGTGCAGGTAAACACCCCCAACTGGTTACCTCCCCTCTGTACCCTTACTGAAGGCTAATAGCAATACATTCATAAGACAAGATGTTTCAGAACTGTTATTAAATGGGAAATGCATATAGAAATTAAAATGAGCATTTCAGAAGTGGTGAAATGTCCTCTTTAGCCTATTAAAGACACAGGGTGTACAGGTACGCCCTGATGTCCTGGTACTTAAGGACACAGGGCGTACATGTACGCCCTGTGTAGTTTCGATCACAGCCGTGATGTGGGCGGTGATCGGAACAAGGTGCCTGCTCAAATCATTCAGCAGGCTCCTTGATCCAGGGGATGATCAGCGCGTTTGAATAGTTTTTTATTAATTTTTTTGCACTTTTTGGAGCTTTCAATTTTTTTTGTTATTTTTTATTTATTTTTTCTGTTAGGTGTAGGGCAAAGTACGCGAACACCCGTCTCCCACACACACGCACACTAAATAAAGATTTCCACACACACACATACTCCCTTATGGCACTTTGGACGTTCTCGGTCGAGGAGGCATATACCCTCTTTGCCTCCGAATCCAAGAGCCCCAGTGAGGACGAGGATGACCCCACTTTCCGCTTGTCTTTCGCGTCCTCCTCATCATATAGCGATGATGATGAGCCCCCAAGGCGGCGGAGATGCTGCCAGGCGGAGCAAGGGGACTGCCATGAAAGGCAGAGCAAGGGGACCGCCATGCCAGGGACCCTGTGGCCCACACTAGTACGAGCAGATCTTGGGCTCGTACTAGTTTTCCGGACCACTAGATAAGTCCACCTGAGCCCCCTAACTTGCATGGTGTACCCCAGAGGATTTTGAGCCTGTGATTCCTGATTTTGTTGGTCAACCAGGAATCCAGATTCGCACAGTGGGCTTCACTGAATATGACTATTTTAGTCTTTTTTTCAGTGACCATTTTGTGAATCTGATGGTGGAGCAAACAAACTTGTACGCCCAACAGTTCATTGCTCAACACCCGGGCTCCTTTTTGGCTAGGGCCGGTGGCTGAACTCCGGTCAGTGCAGCTGAGATGAGGACATTTTGGGGCCTCGTGCTGCACATGTTAAACTAATTGTAAAAATAAAATAAATAAAAAAAAGTAGACATATTAGGTATTGCCATGTCCGTAAGAATCTGCTCTATAAAAATACCCCATGACCTAACCCCTCAGATGAACATGTTCAAAAAAATGAATAAAAACGGTGCAAGAAAAGGTATTTTTTTGTCACCTTACATCACAAAAAGTGTAATAGCAAGCAATCAAAATGTCATATGCCCCCCAAAATAGTGCCAATAAAACCGTCCTCTCATCCCACAAGAAATTAGGCCCTACCTAAGACAATCGGCTAAAAACTAAAAATAAAACTGACTATGGAGATACTAAAATGTTTTTTTGTTTTGTTTTAGAAAGGATAATATAGTGTAAAACCTAAATAAATTTTTAAAAAAGTATCTGCTCTGTAAAAATACCCTGTGACCTAACCCCTCAGATGAACACGGTCAAAAAAATAAAATAAAAACGGTGCCAAAGCAGCTATTTTTTGGCAAATTTTACATGGTAATCAATTTTTTCCAGTAACAATGCAAGGGTTAACAGCCAAACAAAACTTTATATTTATTACCCTGATTCCGCAGTTTATAGAAACACCCCATATGTGGCCGTAAACTGCTTTATGACCAAACGGCAGGGCGCAGAAGGAAAGGAACACCGTATGGTTTCTGGAAGGCCAGTTTTTCGCGGCCGTGGGCGGTCCGTGGGGCCGCGAGCTGGGTTCCTGCCGGGGGCGCATGGCGTCGTTGGTTGCTGTGGCGCCGTGTGCTCCCTGCTGCCGCCGTGGTGCAGGGGTGGACTGGTGTGATCTGTGCCGGTGTGTTGCTGTGTTGCGGCAGGGGGCGCACGGCGTTGTGCCGGCCGGTGGCGCCGTGCGCTCCTGCTCTCGGCTGGGGTCCGGCCCGTGGTCCTGCGGGCCGCTCGCGGACGTGGGGGGCGGGCGTGTGCATTCGGCCTAAGACTGAGTCTGCTTATATAGCACCTACCAGTAGCCATTTGGCTCCAGGAGAAGTATATAGTGGGCTCAGCATGCATGTTGGTACTTGCATCCCTGGATCCGATGAAAGCTGTATTGGCACCGGACGGGGTTAAAAGCAGAGTGTGCTTGGTGTGCATGCTGTGCCTGCACTCCCTGGACTTTGTGTGGCTGTCATGGCCCATAACAGGTAGGAACTAGTGTTAGGGACCACTCATGAAGGCGACCTCGACTGTGGTGAGTGGCTTATTACGCTTTGGCCAAAATGCACACCAATGCCTTATTCAACATCCAGCATAAAGGCAGGGCAGAGTGCTGGTTTGCAGAGTGCGATTGCATTTGTGTTTTTGCGTTTGTATCTGTATTTCGCCATAGCAATGTGCACCTGCATAGGGTTGTGCGGGCTGAACCCCCCACATTTTTTTCTTTGTAGATTTTTATTTTTTTGTATATTCTTTATTTTAGGAGAATTTTCAAAAATAAGAATACAATGGCATATGAAATTATGAGCACATGAATTTGTGATTGAAAAGATACATGTATAGCATCATACACAGACTTTAACAAGGTGTCTGTCAACTGTGCATACATAGGTTAATCTTTCCACCTTTAAGTAATAGACAGTGTTTTCATAAGCAAAAGTTTTCACAGTATCTATTAACAATAGGTAATTAGCGGATGTTTCAGAATATATACTGTTTTTGTAATTGGATTATGATAAGAGATCTAGATAAGCATCATGTACCTTATAAACATGTAAGAAACAAAACATGTAGAAACAGAATGGGAGAGAACAAGGGTCTGTACTAGATTCTTGGGACCACTTCCCTGATGAGACAGTTTAAAAGTTATTATTCACCAGGAAAGGGTAGTCATATTGTGTTGGTACAAGAGTACTTCTCGGTAAAGTGCAAGGGCGATAAGGGCGTAGTTGTTATTAAACGCTTAAATAAGTCTGAATAATACCAAGGGGCATATGACTAAGTAAGGTAAAAGGTGTCAAGGTGTAATAAGCATGGAAAGAGGGCAGAGATAGTTCTGTCCTTTACATATCTTCGAAAACAGCCTTAAGTCCGAGTTGCAGTTCTATGAAAGTCCAACCAGGGCTGCCAGATGGTAAGAAAAGCATCCCTACTCCCTCTATCCCATCCCACCATTTCTTCCATAAGGCAGATTTGTTGGACTTTATTCAACCACTCTTTAATGGTTGGTGGTTCTGTATCCCGCCATTTGGTGGGAATGACATATTTTGCTGCAGTTATCAGATGTGTAACTAGGTTATTTGCATTGGGTTTAAAATCCTTCTGGGGCCTCCATAACAGAACAAGTTCTGGTGTGAGGGTGACAGTACTCTTCCAAATTTTGTTAATGGTGCATTCAACCTCTTTCCAGTAGGCAATTTTAGTACAGAACCACCAAACATGAGTGGAAGGCAGATTTTTATGGCCTTTTTTTTGGCACCATGTCCCATTTGAAGAATTCCTGATGCACCCCTAGAGTAGAAACTGCATAAAAGTGACCCCATCTAAGAAATTACACCCCTTAAGCTATTCAAAACTGATTAACCCTTTAGGTGTTCCTCAACAGTTTATGGCAAATAGAGATGAAATTTCAGAATTTCTATTTCTGGTAACCTTGCAACCAAAAATCATGTGTACCCTAAAAATAGTCCCAACAAAACTGACACCTTATCCTGTAGTTTCCAAAATGGGGTCACTTTTATGGATTTTCTACTCTAGGAGTGCATCAGGAGGGCTTCAAATGGGACATGGTGTAAATAAACCAGTCCAGCAAAATCTGCCTTCCAAAAACCACACGGCGTTCCTTTCCCTCTATGCCCTGCCATGTGCCCGTACAGTAGTTTACAACCACATATGAGGTGTTTCTGCAAACTACAGAATCAGGACAATATTGAGTTTTGTTTGGCTGTTAACCTTGCTTTGTCACTGGAAAAAAATAATTCAAATGGAAAATTTGCCAAAAACTTGAAATTCTTAAATGTAATCTCCATTTGCCAATAACTCTTGTAGAACACCTAAAGAGTTAACAAAGTTTGTAAAATCTGTTTTAAATACCTTGAGGGGTATAGTTTCTAGGATGGGGTCACTTTTATGGAGTTTCTACTCTAGGGGTGCATAAGAGGGGGATTCAAATGGGACATGGTATAAATAAACTAGTCCAGCAAAATCTGCCTTCCAAAAAACAAACAGCGCTCCTTTCCCTCTATGCCCTGCCGTGTGCCCATACAGTAGTTTATGGCCACATATTGGGTGTTTATGCAAACTACAGGATCAGGGCAATAAATATTGAGTTTTGTTTGGCTGTTAACCCTTGCTTTGTTACTGGAAAAAATGGATTAAAATGGAAAATGTGCCCCAAAATTTAAATTCTGAAATTTCATCTCCATTTGCCAATATCTCTTGTGGAACACCTAAAGGGTTAACAAAGTTTGTAAAAATCTGTTTTGAATACCTTGAGGGGTGTAGTTTCTTAGATGGGGTTCACTTTTATGGAGTTTCTACTCTAGGAGTGCATCAGGGGGCCTGAAATGACACATGGTGTAAATAAACCAGTCCAGCCAAACCTGCCTTCCAAAAACCACACAGCGCTCTTTTCCCTCTATGCCCTACCGTGCGCCCGTACAGTAGTTTACGACCACATATGGGGTGTTTCTAAAAATGACAGAAACAGGACAGTAAATATTTAGTTTTGTTTGGCTGTTAACCCTTGCTTTGTTACTGAAATGTTATTTCCATTTGCCATTAACTCTTGCGGAACACCTAAAGGGTTAGTGATGTTTGTAAAATCACTTTTGAATAGCTTGAGGGGTGTAGTTTCTAGGATGGGGGCATTTTTGTGTGGTTTCTATTGTAAGCCTCACTAAGTAACTTTAGACCTAAACTGATCCTTAAAAAGTGGGTTTGCTTCTAAACTTCTAAGCCTTGTAACATCCCCAAAAAATAAAATTGCATTCCTAAAAGGATCCAAACATGAAGTAGACATATGGGGAATGTAAAGTAATAACTATTTTTGGAGAAATTACTATGTATTATAGAAGTAGAGAAATTGAAACTTGGAAATTTGATAATTTTTCAATTTTATTTCTGTAAATGTGGTATTTTTTATAAATAAAAATTATTATTTTTTTACTTCATTTTACCACTGTCATGAAGTACAATATGTGACGAAAAAACAATCTCTGAATTGCCCGGATAAGTAAAAGCGTTTAAGTTATTCACACAAAAAATGACACTGGTCAGATTTGCTAAATATGGCCTGGTCCTTAAGGTGAAATATGGCCGTGTCCTTAAGGGGCTAAAACATGCAATGTAGGTGACAGACTTCCTTTAACTTTTTTTTAAACATTAATTGCAAAAAGGATGCAATTATATAGAAAACTTTCACAAGTCCCTAAAACAGAATATAGTTTGGGATACAGTTAGATTATTTTATTGAGAGATATAGAGAGATGGTTTTATGCCTTATTTTCTTTAGAAAGCAGACAGTTCCATCAGCCATTGACCTGCACTATAGGTCAAAAAATATATGTGTATGTCTGTGGTTCTACAAAGCATTTTACCATTTATGTGCCTTAAAAATCTAAGCATATACCTGTTAATTATTAGCCAAAAAAGACAGTATTCATGATGTAGATATCCTCAGAAAAACAGAGCCTATTTTTCTACGATGTTTACAATGAAATCACTTTACATTATATTATATTATTATATTTCAATGTGTTTATTGTAGCAAAATTTCAGCATAATGGTATAGTAAAAGATATTGGGGAGATTTATCAAACTGGTGTAAAGTAGAACTGGCTTAGTTGCCCATAGTAACCAATCAGATTCCACCATTCATTTTTTACAGCTTCTTTGGAAAATGAAAGGTGTAATCTGATTGGTTGCTATGGTCAACTTAGCCAGTTCTACTTTAGACCAGTTTAATAAATCTTCCCCATTGTATTATATATGTGCAGTGTATCACATGCTACATTTACACATTAAGCTTTGAAATTGTGAATATGGCTGGAGTCAGTGCTTCAATAGCCACCACACAGAAGAAAAAAAGGACTGGACTGTTTCAGAATGCTCCAGATTAGAGATGAGCGAATTTCATAAGTGGAAACTCGCTCATCTCTAATCTGGAGCATAGGACTCTGGAGTAGAGATGAGCAAATTTCATATTTTGAAATTCGTTCACACTTCGTACGTTGGTTAAAGGTGAATTGCGTTATGGATAAATTTAGCATTTCATTTGGAAATCAGGGTCCTAGAGTCTGGAGGAAGAGTGGAGAGGCACACAATCCAAGTTGCTCGAGGTCCAGTGTGAAGTTTCCACAGTTATTGATGGTTTGAGAAGCCATGTCATCTGCTGGTGTTGGTCCACTGTGTTATATGAAGCCCAAAGTCATGGCATATATCTACCAGGAAATTGTATGCTTTCCTCTGCTGACAAGCTTTATGGACATCCAAATTTCATTCTCCAGCAGGACCTGACATGTGCTCACACTGCCAAAAGTACCATTTAGAGATGAGCAAAGATTTGAAAAATTCGATTTGGCAACTAGTTTGTCACAAATCACTATAAGGTCTCCTGCACACAAACTTGTGCTGCCGTGCAATACATGGGCACCGTTCCGTGGGCATTCCGCATCACGGATGCGGACCCATTCACTTCAATGGGGCCGCAAATCTAGAGATGTGGAATGGTTCAGAATGGAAGCACGAAACGGAACCCTACGTAAGCACTATGGAGTGCTCCCATGGGGTTTTGTCCCATATTTCCGTTCCACAAAAAGATAGGACATGTTCTATCTTTTTGTGGAACCGGTGGATCACGGACCCATTAAAGTGAATGGGTCCGTGATCCGCTGCAGCTGCCCCACGGTCGGTGTTCGTGCATTGCCGCCCGTATCATGGCCACGGGATGCACATGTTCGTGTGCAGGAGGTCTAAATCAAGTATACCCAGGCAACTTTGCCTTAGGGTGTGGCCACACAGAGTGGCCCTGCTGTGGGCGGGTTGCAGCCATGCTGCGGTGAAGACCCATGCAGCCAATTAGCCCGCAGCTGTCTTTCATTTCATAATAAAGACCACACTGTATAGTCAGTCTTCATTGCTAATAGTCATACAGCACCATAAATGCACATTTAAGCAAAGGCCGCAAATTTTTTATCTTGCCCAAAATAGTTGTTTTTTTTTAAACCAGAATATAACAGCGGTATCTAACGCTTGTATTGGACTGTCAGAAATGCAGCAAAGGCCGCAAATTTATTATCTTGCCCAAAATGGGTGTTTTTTTTTAAACCAGACTATAACAGCAGTATCTATTGCTAGTATTTGACTGTGACAAATCCAGTAAAGGCCCCAGATGTAGGGTATTGCAAAAAATGTGTGTTTTTTTTTTAAACCAGAATATAATTGCAGTATTTCAAGCTTGTATTTCATTGTGACAAATGCAGCAAAGGCCCCAGATGTAGGGTATTGCAAAAAATGAGTGTTTTTTTTTTAAACCAGAGTATAATTGCAGTATTTCAAGCTTGTATTTCATTGTGACAAATGCATCAAAGGCACCAGATGTAGGGTCTTGCAGTAAATGGGTGTTTTTTAAACCAAGTATATAACTGCAGTATTTACACTTTGTATTTGACTGTCACAAATGCAACAACGGCCACAAATGTATTATCTAGCCCAAAATGTTTTGTTTTTTTTTTATACCAGAATATAACAGCTGCATATCACGCTTGTATTGGACTGTCAGAAATGCAGCAAAGGCCGCAAATTTATCTTGCCCAAAATGGGTGTTTTTTTAAAACCAGACTATAACAGCAGTACCTGACGCTTGTATTTCACTGTGACAAATGCAGCAAAGGCACCAGATGTAGGGTCTTGCAAAAAATTGGTATTTTTTTAAACCAGAATATAACTGCAGTATTTAAACTTTGTATTTGACTGTCACCAATTTAACAAAGGCCGCAAATGTATTATCTTGCCCAAAATGGGTGTTTTTTAATACCAGAATATAACAGCGGTATCTAACGGTTGTATTGGACTGTCAGAAATGCAGCAAAGGCAGCAAATTTATTATCTTGCCCAAAATGGGTGTTTTTTTAAAACCAGACAATAACAGCAGTACCTATCGCTAGTATTTGACTGTGACAAATCCAGTAAAGGCCCCAGATGTAGGGTCTTGCAAAAAATGAGTGGTTTTTTTTTACTCAGAATATAATTGCAGTATTTCAAGCTTGTATTTCACTGTGAAAAATACAGCAAAGGCACCAGAAAAGAGAAATCCGATCCATGGATCCGTGGATCCGTAAAACACATACGGACATCTGAATGGAGCCTTACAGGGGGGTGATCAATAAAACGAGGGTGATCAATGACAGGGGGGTGATCAGGGAGTGTATATGGGGTGATCACCCCCCCTGTAATTGATCACCCCCCTGTAAGGCTCCATTCAGACTTCCGTAGGTGTTTTACGGATCCATGGATCGGATCCGCAAAACACATACGGACGTCTGAATGGAGCCTTACAGGGGGGTGATCAATGACAGGGGGGTGATCACCCCATATACACTCCCTAATCACCCCCCTGTCATTGATCCCCCCCCTGTTTTACGATCCATGGATCCGTAAAACACATACAGACGTCTGATTAGAGCCTTACAGGGGGGTGATCAATGACAGGGGGGAGATCAAGGAGTCTATATGGGGTGATCACCCCCCTGTCATTGATCACCCCCCTGTAAGGCTCCATTCAGACTGTCCGTATGTGTTTTGTGGATCCGATCCATGGATCCGTGGATCCGTAAAACACATACGGACGTCTGAATGGAGCCTTACAGGGGGGTGATCAATGTGATCAATGACAGGGGGGTGATCAATGACAGGGGGGTGATCAGGGAGTCTATATGGGGTGATCACCCCCCTGTAAGGCTCCATTCAGACGTCCGTATGTGTTTTGCGGATCCGATCCATGGATCCGTAAAACACATACGGACGTCTGAAAGGAGCCTTACAGGGGGGAGATCAATGACAGGGGGGTGATCAATGACAGGGGGGTGATCAGGGAGTCTATATGGGGTGATCACCCCCCTGTCATTGATCACCCCCCTGTAAGGCTCCATTCAGACATCCGTATGTGTTTTGCGGATCCGATCCATGGATCCGTGGATCCGTTAAACACATACGGACGTCTGAATGGAGCCTTACATTGGGGTGATCAATCAAATTGAGGGTGATCAATGACAGGGGGGTGATCAGGGAGTGTATATGGGGTGATCACCCCCCTGTAATTGATCACCCCCCCCTGTAAGGCTCCATTCAGACGTCCGTATGTGTTTTACGGATCCATAGATCGGATCCGCAAAACACTTACGGGTGTCTGAATGGAGCCTTACAGTGGGGTGATCAATGACAGGGGGGTGATTACCCCATATACACTCCCTGATCACCCCCCTGTAAGGCTCCATTCAGACGTCCGTATGTGTTTTACGGATCCATAGATCCATGGATCGGATCAGCAAAACACATACGGACGTCTGAATGGAGCCTTACAGGGGGGTGATCAATGACAGAGGGGGTGATCACCCCATATACACTCCCTGATCACCACCCTGTCATTGATCACCCCCCTGTAAGGCTCCATTCAGACGTCCGTATGTGTTTTGCGGATCCGATCCATGGATCCGTAAAACACATACGGACGTCTGAATGGAGCCTAACAGGGGGGTGATCAATGACAGGGGGTTATCAATGACAGGGGGGTGATCAGGGAGTCTATATGGGTTGATCAGGGGTTAATAAGGGGTTAATAAGTGACAGGGGGGGGGGGTGTAGTGTAGTGTGGTGCTTGGTGCTACTTTACTGAGCTGCCTGTGTCCTCTGGTGGTCGATCCAAGCAAAAGGGACCACCAGAGGACCAGATAGCAGGTATATTAGATGTTGTTATCAAAACAGCGTCTAATATACTTGTTAGGGGTTAAAAAAATTGCATCTACAGCCTGCCATATCTCGCAATATGACGTGTAGATGCATGACTCTGCCTGGGACAGCCGCCTCCGGACCGCGATCCTGCGTTAGGCGGTTAACAAGCTTTGCCTCTAATGCCACCAGATGTAAGGCAGCTATCCTATAAGTCAATATTCAGCTCTTAAAATAAGACTCGAGACATGATATGGATATTAAATAATCCAGCACCTCATCTGCAGACAGCTGTTTCGGGGTTATTGCTCCTCATCAGTGCAGAGCAGAGAGTACTGGCTTAACTGAATATTCACTTATAGGATACAACCGAGGAAGCCACTGCTGACCAAAAAAAAACATTGTTGCACATTTACAGTTTGCACAAGAGCACCTGGTAGTTCCACAGCAGTACTGGCAAAATATTCTGTGGACAGATGAAACCAAATTTGAGTTGTTTGGAAGAAAAACACACAATACTATGTGTGGAGAAAAAGAGGCACAGCACACCAACATCAAAACCTCATCCCAACTGTGAAGTATGGTGGTGGCAGCATCATGCTTTGGGGCTGTTTTTTCTTCAGCTGAAACTGGGGCCTTAGTTAAGCTAGAGGGAATTATGAACAGTTCCAAATACCAGTCAATATTGGCACAAAACCTTCAGGCTTCATCTTTCAGCATGACAACGACCCAAAGGATACATCCAAATCAACAAAGGAATGGCTTAACCAGAAGAAGATTAAAGTTTTGGAATGGCCCAGCCAGAGCCCAGACCTGAATCCGATTAAAAATCTGTGGGGTGATCTGAAGAGGGCTGTGCACAGGAGATGCCATCGCAATCTGACAGATTTGGAGTGTTTTTGCAAAGAAGAGTGGGCAAATCTTGCCAAGTATTAGTTTAAGGGTGTGCACACTTATGCAACCATATTATTTATTTTTTATATTTTTTCTTCCCTCTACCTGAAAGATTTCAGTTTGAGTGGTACAGTTTATAGGTCAGATTAAAGGTGGAAAAAGTTTTGAAATGATTTATCTTTGTCTCATTTTTTTACATCACAGAAACTTGACATTTTAACAGGGGTGTGTAGACTTTTATATCCACTGTACACACATATATATATATATATATATATATATATATATATATATATTTATATATATGTTGTGGGGACTCGCTCTGTTAGACAGGATTAGCAAATGAAGTATAGAGGCAACAACAAGTTCTTTGGATCAAACAGTTCAGTGTTTTATTGACACTTTAGGCAACTGACAAAACAAACAGTCATATGCAAACAAAAAAGTCACCTTGCGGTGTTGGTGGTAATTCACACCAGATGGCAATTCTGCCTCAAAGAGTCCTTGATGATAGCAGCACCAACCTGTTTTCACGTCAAACAGGTAGCAAGTTTTTATCCAGACACAAGGCTCCCAGATCCTAACACAGAGACCCTGCTTCTGACCCCAGCTGCCTATTAAAACCCAGACTGGCATTCAAAATCCGGTCTGGTATTTGACCTAACCTGGCTGTAAAACAGCCCAGCACCAAACCTCTTACTGTGTCACAATATATATTATGTGAGGTACGTGGTATAATAGATGTATTGTGTACAGATATATAGTATATACAGCAGTGAGCTGACATGTGAGGTATGAGGTATAAAAGATGCAGTGTGTTAAGATATGTAGCAGGCATGGCCAACCTGCGGCTCTCCAGCTGTGGTAAAACTACAACTCCCACCATTCCCTGCTGTTGGCTGATAGCTGTAGACTGTCCGAGCATGATGGGAATTGTAGTTTTGCAACAGCTGGAGAGCCTCAGGTTGGCCATCCCTGATATATAGTATATACAGCAGTGTACATTGAACTAGATGGACAGATGTCTTTATTCGGCTTTATTAACTATTACTGATGTATGAGGTATGAGCTGTAATTTATACCTAATGCCTCACATATCAGTACAATGCTGTATATACTGGCCAGGAACAGGCTATGAATGGGACATGGGGGCATAATTTACATTCGTGCTATGAGGCCCAGTATTTTCTATGTACGCTCCTGTATAATAGATCCAAATTTTTTACTGGATTCCAAAAACATATGCTTCAATATGTCCTAAAAAATGGTGGAAAATAAAAAAAAAGTTTTAGAATTAATTGCATGAGTTTCAAATCAGTATTGATGAGCAGCACTAAACAACATTACAAAATGCAGCCCAAACCACTAGTTTCAGGATGACCTAATTAGTTTCCAGGCATATTATTCCAAGCCTCCCTCCACCCCCAGACACCATTTCATTTTTTAATTTCTGAGCTTTTGTAAAGTTCAGCTATTATTCATATCATTTCATATTTCCTTTTTTTGCCTGCACTCCTCTCATTTCTTCCCAGTCCTTTATCATGTATCCCTCCTGCTAAATTATTCTTGTCTCATGCTCTTTGCTGTTCAAGTCTCTCTTCACCATTCTTTATTAATCTTTCCTTTGTCTGACTGTATTATGCCCATTGTTCTCTTTCTTCAATTGCATTGATATATTCTTCTTGATACACTCTCTCTTCATTGCCGCTTGAGGTCAGATTAACCCAAGTCTGCGCCCCCTCCCTCCTGTTTCTCTGTCCTGTTGTTTATTCTTGATTTTTTTTTTTTTGTAATGGCAATACAAAGAAGAGAGGTTTGTGGTATTGATAAATAGAATTAATCATTTCAGCTCAGGGATAAGTGACATGGCTTTTTCACATTAGACTTTCCAATCTTCTGACGCTCTTTTCCCCTCTGAGACTTTGCACCATGGTTCTTCTTCCCCTTCCTGATAGACAGCTCCATCTGCCATGTCACTGATTCCATTTTAGAAGTGGTTCTGAATGACGTCAAAGAAAAAGAAAGGAGCACAAGGAACATGAAAAACCCACAATCACATTGTATTTGACAGAAAAAGGGCGACAAGGCTGTTTTATCTCGCTGCCAACAGTTAAAACACGACTGAAGTCAGGAACAACAAAACATCATTAACTCCTTAAGGACCGAGCTCATTTTCACCTTAAGGACCAGGCCATTATCCTTATTTTTCGTCACATATTGTACTTCATGACACTGGTAAAATGGAGTCCAAAAAATTCTTTTTTATTTATAAAAAATAAATAAAAAATTTACTAAAAATTTGCAAAAGTTTCAATTTCTCTAATTCTATAATACATAGTAATACATATAAAAATAGTTATTATTTTACATTCCCCATATGTCTCCATCATGTTTGGAACATTTTGGGAATGCAATTTAATTTTTGGGGACGTCACAGGGTTTAGAAGCAAATAGAAGAAAATCTTAAAAGTTTTCCGAAATTTTCAAAAACCCACTTTTTAAGGACCCGTTCAGGTCTGAGGTCACTTTGTTAAGCTTACAGAACAAAAACCATCCAAAAAAAACCCAACTTATTCTAGAAACTACAACCCTTCAAGGTATTCAAAACTGATTTTACAAAGGTTGCTAACCCTTTAGGTATTCCTAAAGAGTTAATTGAGAAAAAAATATACAATTTCTGAATTTTGATTTTTTGGGCAAATTTTCCTTTTTAATCAATTTTTTCCAGTAACAAAGCAGGGGTTAACAGCCGAACAAAACTCAATATTTATTGCCCTGATTCTGTAGTTTGCAGAAACACCCCATATGTGGCCGTAAACTACTGTACGGGCACACGGTAGGGCGTAGAAGAGAAAGGTGCGCTGCGTGGTTTTTGGAAGGCAGATTTTGCTGGACTGGTTTATATACACCCTGTCCCATTTGAAGCCCCACTGATGCACCCCTAGAGTAGAAACTCCATAAAAGTGACCCCATCTAAGAAACTACACCCCTCAAGGTATTCAAAACTACTTTTACAAACATTGTTAACCCTTTACGTGTTCCACAAGAGTTATTGGCAAATGGAGCTGAAATTTGAGAATTTCTATTTTTTGTCAAATTTGCCATTTTAATCAATTTTTTCCAGTAACAAAGCAAGGGTTAACAGCCAAACAAAACTTAATATTTATTGCCCGGATTCTGTACTTTTCAGAAACTTCCATACGTGGCCGTATACTACTGTACGGGCACACAGTAGGGCGTAGATGGAAAGGTGCGCCGTGTCTTTTTTGGAAGGCTGATTTTGCTTGACTGGTTTATTTACCCCATTTTAGAAACTATGGGATAATGTGGCAGTTTTTTGGGGACTATTTTTAGGGTATATATGATTTTTTGGTGGCTCTTTATTACATTTTTGTAAGGTAAGGTTACCAGAAATAGAAATTCAAAAATTTCATCTCCATTTGCCATAAACTGTTGAGGAACACCTAAAATATTAATAAAGTTTGTAAAATCAGTTTTGAATACCTTAAGGGGTTTTGTTTCTTAGATGGGATCATTTTTATGCAGTTTCTACTCTAGGGGTGCATCAGGGGTTCTTCAAATGGGACATGGTGCCAAAAAAAAGGCCATCAAAATCAGCCTTCCAGAAACCATATGGCATTCCTTTCCTTCTGCGCCCTGCCGTTTGGTCATACAGCAGCTTACGACCACATATGGGTTGTTTCTATAAACTGCAGAATCAGGGTAATAAATATTAGGTTTTGTTTGGCTGTTAACCCTTGCATTGTTACTGGAAAAAATGGATTACCATGGAAAATTTGCCCAAAAATAGCTGTTTTGGCACCGTTTATTTTTTATTTTTTTGACCGTGTTCATCTGAGGGGTTAGGTCATGGGGTATTTTTATAGAGCAGATTTTTACAGATTCGGTGATACCTAATATGTCTACTTTTTTTATTTATTTAGGTTTTACACTATATTATCCTTTTATAAACAAACAAAAAACATTTTAGTATCTCCATAGTCTAAGAGTAAATTTTTTCTAAGTTTTAAGCCGATTATCTTAGGTAAGGGCTCATTTTTTGCAGGATGAGAGAACAGTTTTATTGACACTATTTTGGGGGGCATATCACTCTTTGATCCCTTGCTATTACACATTTTGTGATGTAAGGTGACAAAAAAATATCTTTTTATTTTATTTTTTTGACCATGTTCATCTGAGGATTTAGGTTATGGAGTATTTTTATAGAGAATATTCTTATGGATGTGGTGATACCTAATGTCTACTTTTTTTATTTATTTTAGTGAAGGTTCTCATTTATCCAGGTCATGGTATATATCTGTAAAGAATAAACCAAGGCAACTGGACGTACTGTAGATTTCTTGAAAACGTTTCACTCGTTCTTCCAACGAGCTTTCTCAATTCTGAGTGATTGTACAAAAAATTCTGGGAATAAATATGTAACTGAATCCACATCTGGTAATTAGACCCAGCATTGGGTCAAAGGTGTTGATCAATACCTTTGACCCAATGCTGGGTCTAATTACCAGATGTGGATTCAGTTACATATTTATTCCCAGAATTTTTTGTACAATCACTCAGAATTGAGAAAGCTTGTTGGAAGAACAAGTGAAACGTTTTCAAGAAATCTACAGTACGTCTAGTTGCCTTGATTTATTCTTTACAGATTTATTTATTTTAGTTTTACAAAATAATATTTTTGATTTTTTTGTTTTTTGTTTTAGTGTCTCAAGTCTGAGAATCATAGTTTTTTTTCTGATTGTCAGTGGCTAAATGGAATTAAAATTGAAGTGTGGTACTCCCTGAAGCAACCAATAATGCAGAGGCCCGGATAATCGGGGCACGTGTCACACTGAGTGGTGGTGTCCTTCCGTATCCCCCTCCTGTGACACACTCTGCACTTTTTGATCCGGGCGCCTCCAGTTCTGGAGGTACTCCGGCCTTGAGGACTGCCTGATAGAACTTCAGGAATTTCCCTGTGTTGCCAGCGCTCCGGGACAGCACAAAAGAGTTGTACAAGGAAACCTGTATCAAGTAGACTGCAACTTTTTTGCACCATGCCCATGTTTTGCGCATGGCATTATATGGCTTGAGGACTTGATCAGAGAGATCAACTCCTCTCATATACCGATTGTAGTCGACGATGCAATCGGGCTTGAGGACTGTTGCCACGGTACCTCGCATAGGGACAGGGGAGAAGCCGTTACTGTGAATTGTGGACAGTACAAGGACATCCCTTTTGTCCTTATATCTGACCAGCAACAGGTTTCCACTGGTAAGGGCATGGGTCTCACCCCTGGGGATAGGTACCTGGAGTGGGTGGGTAGGGAGGCAGCGTTGATTTTTCCGCACGGTCCCACAAGTGGATGTGGATCTGGCGGTGAGGGACTGGAACAAGGGGATACTAGTATAAAAGATCCACGTACAGGTGGTAACCTTTATCTAGCAGTGGGTGCATAAGGTCCCACACAAGTTTCCCACTAACACCCAGAGTGGGGGTATAATCTGGGGGTTAAATACGGGAATCTCGCCCCTCGTACACACAAAACTTGTAAGTGTACCCTGAGGTACTCTCACAAAGTTTGTACAGCTCCACGCCATGCCTCGCCCGCTTAGAGGGAACATAATGGCGGAAAAGGAGTTTCACCTTGAGAGCAATGAGAGACTCGTCAACCGCGACCTCCCTTCCAGGTACATAGGCCTCCAAAAATTTGGCCCCAAAGTGATTGATGATGGGCCTGATTTTGTACAGGCAGTCATAGGCAGGATCACCTTGGGGGGGAGATGCTGCATTATCTGCATAATGCAGGCATTTCCGGATGGCCTCAAACCGGGTACGTGTCATGGCCGTACAGTTGTAAAGTGGGGTCTGGTAGAGGACTTCCCCACTCCAGTAATGCCTGACACTAGGTTTTTTGACTAGGCCCATGTGCAGCATGAGGTCCCAAAATGTCCTCATCTCGGCTGCACAGCCACCTGCCCTAGCCAAAAAGGAGCCTGGGTGTGGAGCAATGAACTGTTGGGCGTACAGGTTCATTTTCTCCACCGTCAGGTTCACAATGTGGTCACTGAAAAAAAGACTAAAATAGTCATATTCAGTGAAGCCCACTGTGGGAATCTGGATTCCTGCTTGGCAAACAAAATCAAGAATCACAGTTTCAAAATGCTCTGGGGTTCACCAGACAAGTTCACCAGTAGGGGGCTCAGGTGGACTTATCTGGTGGGCCGGAAAACTAGTACGAGCCCCAGAGCTGCTTGTACTAGTGTGGGCCACAGGGTCCCTAGCATGGAGGTCCCCTTGCTCTGCCAGGCGGCGTCTCCCCCGCTTTGTGGGGTCATCATCATCGCTAGATAATGAGGAGGACGCAGATGACTAAAGGAAAGTGGGGTCATCCTCGTCCTCACTGGGGCTCTTGGAGTCGGAGGCAAGCAGGGCGTATGCCTCCTCAGCCGAAAACGTCTGGCGGGCCATAGGGGAGTGTGTGTGTGTGCGTGCGTGGAAAACTTTATTCAGTGTGCGTGTGTGTGGGGAATGGGTGTTCACAGACTTTGCCCTACAGAAAACAGAAAAAACAACAACAAAAAACTAGCAAAAAAAATTGAAAATCCCCAAAAGTGTAAAAGAAAAAAATAAATAAATAAAAGATTCAACCGTGCTGATCAGCGGTACAAAGCTGATCAGCGGTGGGGTGGGCGATGCACTAACAGTGGCCGGACGCTAAGAGTGCCGGCCACAGGCAGCTCATGCAGCAAAGAAACTAAGAAAAAAATACTTGTGCCCCAAAATTTTGTGCGGTGGGCAAGCTGCAGCACCCCTGGGGGGTCTAGGGTCACATAGCTGAGTGCTGTGGACCCCAGACACCCGATCTGGTGCTACAACCCAATAAAAAAAACATTTTTTTCCTTAACTCTCCCTCACTATCTCTGCCTAATCTACCTCTCCCTACCTCACCCAAAAACACAGATTTGTGACTGATGTCACAAAAAAAAAATCACACAACAGCCGGGCTCCTCTCTCTGCCGCTTCACGGTCCGGTATGAGTGGGGAAAGGAGCTCCGGCAATTCAAAACTGCCGCTCCGCCCACCCACGTGCCAAGCCCACCAATCAGCAGCGATCTTGAGAGGTGGCGTGACCGCCACCTTGCAGGACTATGATTGGTGGTCTATTATCACATCACCGATCACCGTCCTATTCCGGGTTATCGGGTCACCAGAGACCCGAATAACCTGGAAACGCAGAAAACCGCAGGTCTGAATTGACCTGCGGTTTGCTGCAATCGCCGACAAGGGGGGTTAAGGACCCCCTGGGCATTGACCCAAGGCCGGCTGCCGGCTTTCTCACTGCACCTGAGCTGAATACTGACGGCGCAGGCACGATATTTACATGGCAGACAGGGCCAGAAGGAGAACCAACGCTGGCCTGTCCATGTCAATCAAGACAGAAGGGCGTGGAAATGAGGTGGGGGCGAACGGAGCCTCTAGGAGCAGGTGCAACGCCCCCCCTCGCTCCTAGAGGCTCTTTTGCATATAATAAAAGTTAAAATTACACGAAAACGGGGGCAGTACTTAAATAAAAGAAATGCAGAGTTAAAATTCAGGTGACATTTTCACCTCTATAATGTCAGCCTGTTTAATAGCAAAATTTGGGGTGACAGAAACCCTTTAATAAATTATCCTCTATGTGTTTGTCCACGTTTATGTTTCTTATAAATTTTGCTGTTATTACTACACACATGAGACTAGGGATGAGCGAACTCGAACTGTATAGTTCGGGTTCGTACCGAATTTTGGGGTGTCCGTGACACGGACCCGAACCCGGATATTTTCGTAAAAGTCTGGGTTCGGGTTCGGTGTTCGTCGCTTTCTTGGCGCTTTTGTGACGCTTTCTTGGCGCTTTTTGAAAGGCTGCAAAGCAGCCAATCAACAAGCGTCATACTACTTGCCCCAAGAGGCCGTCACAGCCATGCCTACTATTGGCATGGCTGTGATTGGCCAGAGCACCATGTGACCCAGCCTCTATTTAAGCTGGAGTCACATAGCTCCGCCCGTCACTCTGCTCTGATTAGCGTAGGGAGAGGTTGCGGCTGCGACAGTAGGGCGAGATTAGGCAGATTAACTCCTCCAAAGGACTTGATTAATCGATCGATCTGCAGCTGTGCATCATTGAGCTGCTGAAATTCAATTGCTCACTGTTTTTAGGCTGCCCAGACCGTTTGTCAGTCACTTTTTTCTGGGGTGATCGGCGGCCATTTTGTGTCTTGTGGTGCGCCAGCACAAGCTGCGACCAAGTGCATTTAACCCTCAATGGTGTGGTTGTTTTTTGGCTAAAGCCTACATCAGGGTGAAGCTGTCACACCAAGTGCATTTAACCAGCAAAAGTCTGTTTATTTTTTGGCCATATACTACATCAGGGGCAATCTGCGCCTGTCACCAAGTGCTTTTAACCCTCAATGGTGTGGTTGTTTTTTGGCTAAAGCCTACATCAGGGTGAAGCTGTCACACCAAGTGCATTTAACCAGCAATAGTCTGTTAATTTTTTGGCCATATACTACATCAGGGGCAAGCTGCGCCCGTCACCAAGTGCATTTAACCCTCAGTAGTGTGGTTGGTCAAGCTGTCACACCAAGTGCATTTAACCAGCAATAGTCTGTTAATTTTTTGGCCATATACTACATCAGGGGCAAGCTGCTACCGTCACCAAGTGCATTTAACCCTCAGTAGTGTGGTTGGTCAAGCTGTGACACCAAGTGCATTTAACCAGCAATAGTCTGTTCATTTTTTGGCCATATACTACATCAGGGGCAAGCTGCGCCTGTCACCAAGTGCATTTAACCCTCAATGGTGTGGTTGTTTTTTGGCTAAAGCCTACATCAGAGTGAAGCTGTCACACCAAGTGCATTTAACCAGCAATAGTCTGTTAATTTTTTGGCCATATACTAAATCAGGGGCAAGCTGCGCCCGTCACCAAGTGCATTTAACCCTCAGTAGTGTGGTTGGTCAAGCTGTCACACCAAGTGCATTTAACCAGCAATAGTCTGTTCATTTTTTGGCCATATACTACATCAGGGGAAAGCTGCGCCCGTCACCAAGTGCATTTAACCCTCAGTAGTGTGGTTGGTCAAGCTGTCACACCAAGTGCATTTAACCAGCAATAGTCTGTTCATTTTTTGGCCATATACTACATCAGGGGCAAGCTGCGCCTGTCACCAAGTGCATTTAACCCTCAATGGTGTGGTTGTTTTTTGGCTAAAGCCTACATGAGGGTGAAGCTGTCACACCAAGTGCATTTAACCAGCAATAGTCTGTTAATTTTTTGACCATATACTAAATCAGGGGCAAGCTGCGCCCGTCACCAAGTGCATTTAACCCTCAGTAGTGTGGTTGGTCAAGCTGTCACACCAAGTGCATTTAACCAGCAATAGTGTGGTTATTTTTTGGCCATATCCCAGTCTAATTCTGTTAGTAAATCCATACCGGTCACCCAGCGCCTAAATACTAGGCCTCAAATTTATATCCCGCTAAATCTGTCGTTACCGCTGTACTGTTGTGGCTGGGCAAGTTATTTAGTGTCCGTTAAAGCACATTTTTTGTTCAGGGTTGAAATACAATTCCCAATTTAGCAATTTCATAATTTAGTGGTTTCTGCTATATCAGAGCTATTTGAAATCTATCCCTAAAAGGGTATATAATATTCAAGGTGCACATAGGGTCATTCAGAATAACTTCACACACACGATACTGTGCAAGTCTAATTCTGTTAGTAAATCCATACCGGTCACCCAGCGCCTAAATACTAGGCCTCAAATTTATATACCTGCTAAATCTGTCGTTACCGCTGTCCTGTTGTGGATGGGCAAGTTATTTAGTGTTCGTCAAAGCACATTTTTTGTTCTGGGTTGAAATACAATTCCCAATTTAGCAATTTCATAATTTAGTGGTTTCTGCTATATCAGAGCTATTTGAAATCTATCCCTAAAAGGGTATATAATATTCAAGGTGCACATAGGGTCATTCAGAATAACTTCACACACACGCTACTGTGCATTTCCAAGTCTAATTCTGTTAGTAAATCCATACCGGTCACCCAGCGCCTAAATACTAGGCCTCAAATTTATATCCCGCTAAATCTGTCGTTACCGCTGTCCTGTTGTGGATGGGCAAGTTATTTAGTGTCCGTCAAAGCACATTTTTTGTTCTGGGTTAAAATACAATTCCCAATTTAGCAATTTCATAATTTAGTGATTTCTGCTATATCAGAGCTATTTGAAATCTATCCCTAAAAGGGTATATAATATTCAAGGTGCACATAGGGTCATTCAGAATAACTTCACACACACGCTACTGTGTATTTCCAAGTCTAATTCTGTCACTAAATCCATACCGGTCACCCAGCGCCTCCTCTGTCTGGGTGCCAGGGCCTAAATATATGCCAATGGACTGTTCCAATGTTGGGTGACGTGAAGCCTGATTCTCTGCTATGACATGCAGACTAATTCTCTGCTGACATGAAGCCAGATCCTCTGTTACGGGACCTCTCTCCTCTGCCTGGGTGCTGGGCCTAAATATCTGACAATGGACTGTTGCAGTGGTGGCTGACGTGAAGCCTGATTTTCTGCTATGACATGCAGACTGATTCTCTGCTGACATGAAGCCAGATCCTCTGTTACGGGACCTCCCTCCTCTGCCTGGGTGCTGGGCCTAAATATCTGACAATGGACTGTTGCATTGGTGGCTGACGTGAAGCCTGATTCTCTGCTATGACATGCAGACTAATTCTCTGCTTACATGAAGCCAGATTGTCTGTTACGGGACCTCTCTCCTCTGCCTGGGTGCTGGGCCTAAATTTATGAAAATGGACTCTTACAGTGGTGGGTGACGTGAAGCCTGATTCTCTGCTATGACATGAAGACTGATTCTCTGCTGACATGAAGCCAGATTGTCTGTTACGGGACCTCTCTCCTCTGCCTGGGTGCTGGGCCTAAATTTATGAAAATGGACTGTTGCAGTGGTGGGTGACGTGAAGCCTGATTCTCTGCTATGACATGCAGACTGATTCTCTGCTGACATGAAGCCAGATCCTCTGTTACGGGACCTCTCTCCTCTGCCTGGGTGCTGGGCCTAAATATATGAAAATGGACTCTTACAGTGGTGGGTGACGTGAAGCCTGATTCTCTGCTATGACATGAAGACTGATTCTCTGCTGACATGAAGCCAGATTGTCTGTTACGGGACCTCTCTCCTCTGCCTGGGTGCTGGGCCTAAATTTATGAAAATGGACTGTTGCAGTGGTGGGTGACGTGAAGCCTGATTCTCTGCTACGATATGAAGACTGATTCTCTGCTGACATGAAGCCAGATCCTCTGTTACGGGACCTCTCTCCTCTGCCTGGGTGCTGGGCCTAAATATCTGACAATGGACTGTTGCATTGGTGGCTGACGTGAAGCCTGATTCTCTGCTATGACATGCAGACTAAGGCTGCTTTCACACTAGCGTTCGGGTGTCCGCTCGTGAGCTCCGTTTGAAGGGGCTCACGAGCGGACCCGAACGCAGCCGTCCAGCCCTGATGCAGTCTGAATGGAGCGGATCCGCTCAGACTGCATCAGTCTGGCGGCGTTCAGCCTCCGCTCCGCTCGCCTCCGCACGGACAGGCGGACAGCTGAACGCTGCTTGCAGCGTTCGGGTGTCCGCCTGGCCGTGCGGAGGCGTGCGGATCCGTCCAGACTTACAATGTAAGTCAATGGGGACGGATCCGTTTGGAGATGCCACAATATGGCTCAATCTTCAGGCGGATCCGTCCCCCATTGACTTTACATTGAAAGTCTGGACGGATCCGTACGAGGCTATTTTCACACTTAGCTGTTATATGCTAAAAATAATGCAGACGGATCCGTTCTGAACGGAGCCTCCGTCTGCATTATTATGATCGGATCCGTTCAGAACGGATCCGATCGAACGCTAGTGTGAAAGTAGCCTAATTCTCTGCTGACATGAAGCCAGATTGTCTGTTACGGGACCTCTCTCCTCTGCCTGGGTGCTGGGCCTAAATTTATGAAAATGGACTGTTGCAGTGGTGGGTGACGTGAAGCCTGATTCTCTGCTATGATATGAAGACTGATTCTCTGCTGACATGAAGCCAGATCCTCTGTTACGGGACCTCCCTCCTCTGCCTGGGTGCTGGGCCTAAATATCTGACAATGGACTGTTGCATTGGTGGCTGACGTGAAGCCTGATTCTCTGCTATGACATGAAGACTGATTCTCTGCTGACATGAAGCCAGATTGTCTGTTACGGGACCTCTCTCCGCTGCCTGGGTGCTGGGCCTAAATTTATGAAAATGGACTGCTTGCAGTGGTGGGTGACGTGAAGCCTGATTCTCTGCTATGATATGAAGACTGATTCTCTGCTGACATGAAGCCAGATCCTCTGTTACGGGACCTCTCTCCTCTGCCTGGGTGCTGGGCCTAAATATCTGACAATGGACTGTTGCATTGGTGGCTGACGTGAAGCCTGATTCTCTGCTATGACATGCAGACTAATTCTCTGCTGACATGAAGCCAGATTGTCTGTTACGGGACCTCTCTCCTCTGCCTGGGTGCTGGGCCTAAATTTAATAAAATGGACTGTTGCAGTGGTGGGTGACGTGAAGCCTGATTCTCTGCTATGACATGAAGACTGATTCTCTGCTGACATGAAGCCAGATTGTCTGTTACGGACCTCTCTCCTCTGCCTGGGTGCTGGGCCTAAATTTATGAAAATGGACTCTTACAGTGGTGGGTGACGTGAAGCCTGATTCTCTGCTATGACATGAAGACTGATTCTCTGCTGACATGAAGCCAGATTGTCTGTTACGGGACCTCTCTCCTCTGCCTGGGTGCTGGGCCTAAATTTATGAAAATGGACTGTTGCAGTGGTGGGTGACGTGAAGCCTGATTCTCTGCTATGATATGAAGACTGATTCTCTGCTGACATGAAGCCAGATCCTCTGTTACGGGACCTCTCTCCTCTGCCTGGGTGCTGGGCCTAAATTATCTGACAATGGACTGTTGCAGTGGTGGCTGACGTGAAGCCTGATTCTCTGCTATGACATGAAGACTGATTCTCTGCTGACATGAAGCCAGATTGTCTGTTACGGGACCTCTCTCCTCTGCCTGGGTGCTGGGCCTAAATTTATGAAATGGACTCTTACAGTGGTGGGTGACGTGAAGCCTGATTCTCTGCTATGACATGAAGACTGATTCTCTGCTGACATGAAGCCAGATTGTCTGTTACGGGACCTCTCTCCTCTGCCTGGGTGCTGGGCCTAAATTTATGAAAATGGACTGTTGCAGTGGTGGGTGACGTGAAGCCTGATTCTCTGCTATGATATGAAGACTGATTCTCTGCTGACATGAAGCCAGATCCTCTGTTACGGGACCTCTCTCCTCTGCCTGGGTGCTGGGCCTAAATATCTGACAATGGACTGTTGCATTGGTGGCTGACGTGAAGCCTGATTCTCTGCTATGACATGCAGACTAATTCTCTGCTGACATGAAGCCAGATTGTCTGTTACGGGACCTCTCTCCTCTGCCTGGGTGCTGGGCCTAAATTTATGAAAATGGACTGTTGCAGTGGTGGGTGACGTGAAGCCTGTATTCTCTGCTATGACATGAAGACTGATTCTCTGCTGACATGAAGCCAGATTGTCTGTTACGGGACCTCTCTCCGCTGCCTGGGTGCTGGGCCTAAATTTATGAAAATGGACTGCTGCAGTGGTGGGTGACGTGAAGCCTGATTCTCTGCTATGATATGAAGACTGATTCTCTGCTGACATGAAGCCAGATCCTCTGTTACGGGACCTCTCTCCTCTGCCTGGGTGCTGGGCCTAAATATCTGACAATGGACTGTTGCATTGGTGGCTGACGTGAAGCCTGATTCTCTGCTATGACATGCAGACTAATTCTCTGCTGACATGAAGCCAGATTGTCTGTTACGGGACCTCTCTCCTCTGCCTGGGTGCTGGGCCTAAATTTATGAAAATGGACTGTTGCAGTGGTGGGTGACGTGAAGCCTGATTCTCTGCTATGACATGAAGACTGATTCTCTGCTGACATGAAGCCAGATTGTCTGTTACGGGACCTCTCTCCTCTGCCTGGGTGCTGGGCCTAAATTTATGAAAATGGACTCTTACAGTGGTGGGTGACGTGAAGCCTGATTCTCTGCTATGACATGAAGACTGATTCTCTGCTGACATGAAGCCAGATTGTCTGTTACGGGACCTCTCTCCTCTGCCTGGGTGCTGGGCCTAAATTTATGAAAATGGACTGTTGCAGTGGTGGGTGACGTGAAGCCTGATTCTCTGCTATGATATGAAGACTGATTCTCTGCTGACATGAAGCCAGATCCTCTGTTACGGGACCTCTCTCCTCTGCCTGGGTGCTGGGCCTAAATATCTGACAATGGACTGTTGCATTGGTGGCTGACGTGAAGCCTGATTCTCTGCTATGACATGAAGACTGATTCTCTGCTGACATGAAGCCAGATTGTCTGTTACGGGACCTCTCTCCTCTGCCTGGGTGCTGGGCCTAAATTTATGACATGGACTCTTACAGTGGTGGTTGACGTGAAGCCTGATTCTCTGCTATGACATGAAGACTGATTCTCTGCTGACATGAAGCCAGATTGTCTGTTACGGGACCTCTCTCCTCTGCCTGGGTGCTGGGCCTAAATTTATGAAAATGGACTGTTGCAGTGGTGGGTGACGTGAAGCCTGATTCTCTGCTATGATATGAAGACTGATTCTCTGCTGACATGAAGCCAGATCCTCTGTTACGGGACCTCTCTCCTCTGCCTGGGTGCTGGGCCTAAATATCTGACAATGGACTGTTGCATTGGTGGCTGACGTGAAGCCTGATTCTCTGCTATGACATGCAGACTAATTCTCTGCTGACATGAAGCCAGATTGTCTGTTACGGGACCTCTCTCCTCTGCCTGGGTGCTGGGCCTAAATTTATGAAAATGGACTGTTGCAGTGGTGGGTGACGTGAAGCCTGTATCTCTGCTATGACATGAAGACTGATTCTCTGCTGACATGAAGCCAGATTGTCTGTTACGGGACCTCTCTCCTCTGCCTGGGTGCTGGGCCTAAATTTATGAAAATGGACTGTTGCAGTGGTGGGTGACGTGAAGCCTGATTCTCTGCTATGATATGAAGACTGATTCTCTGCTGACATGAAGCCAGATTCTCTGTTACGGGACCTCTCTCCTCTGCCTGGGTGCCGGGGCCTAAATATCTGAGAATGGACTGTTCCAGTGGTGGGTGACGGGAAGCCAGATTCTCCGCTATGGGACCTCTCTCCAATTGATTTTGGTTAATTTTTATTTATTTAATTTTAATTTTAATTCATTTCCCTATCCACATTTGTTTGCAGGGGATTTACCTACATGTTGCTGCCTTTTGCAGCCCTCTAGCCCTTTCCTGGGCTGTTTTACAGCCGTTTTAGTGCCAAAAGTTCGGGTCCCCATTGACTTCAATGGGGTTCGGGTTCGGGACGAAGTTCGGATCGGGTTCGGATCCCGAACCCGAACATTTTCGGGAAGTTCGGCCGAACTTCTCGAACCCGAACATCCAGGTGTTTGCTCAACTCTACATGAGACCTATCAAAACAAAAAGCGCTAAACTAAAACATGCTGACTGAGCAGACAATTTTTGGGAAGGAACTGTTCCTTCCCAATAATTGTCTGCTCGTCATTTACATGCCATAATCAACTCTACTGTATGGCTACTGCACTTGCTCATCCTTATACAGATTAATTATTTGCTGGGTAAAAATATATATGCTGCCCAGAAACAATGACTGAATGGTATGCTTAAATTATGACTTCAACTGATGAACAAGTGTTTTGTGGAACCTTTATACTGGCTGATCATGGGGAATGAGCATTTGTACCAACTATTACCCTTAGTTCAGACCTGAGCGTTTTACAGCGTACACTGTAAAACGCTCAAGAAGGAGAAACCAATGATTCCCTATGGGAATGGTTCTCACCTGGGCGTTTTAAAGCGCGTACGATCGCGCTGTAAAACGCCCGACGCTCAAACAAGTTCTTGAGCTATTTTTTGGGCGTTTGTCACGCGTTCCCGCACATAGATATTCGGGAATGCGCGACAATGTGTGCACGCCTGTCTCTTTATGCGCGATTGTAAACGCCCGTACAATCGCGCATACAGAGCGCTCGTTTCAGAACGCTCAGGTCTGAACCCCCTGTTAGGGTTGAGCGAACCCGAACTGTAAAGTTCGGGTTCGTACCGAACTTTAGGATTTTGGGACCCCGGACCCGAACCCGAACATTTCCGTAAAAGTTTGGATTCGGGTTCGATGTTCAGCGTTCTCTTGGCACTTTTTGAAAGGCTGCACAGCAGCCAATCAACAAGCGGTTAACTGTCTGACCTTAGAAGCCATCACAGCCACTACTAATGGCATGACTGTGATTGGCCAGAGCAGCATGTGACCCAGGCTCTATATAAGCTTGAGTCACGTAGCGCTGCACGTCACTCTGCTGTTACAAGTGTAGGGAGAGAATGCTGCTGGACTTGTGATTTCAGGGAGAGCATAGGAGAGAATCTAACTCAGTGATCTACAGACAAATAGTTGTGTGGGTGCAGAGCACTATCGTTTTACCCTGCCCTGAGCTCATTGACCAAAAAATACTAACCTTTAGAATTCTGTTAGTTAGGTGGGTGGCGGTGGCGGCCATTTTATGCATGCTCAGTGCATCAGCACTGCATCTGAGCTTTTGGGACATTGCAAATCACAATTTTTTGGGGGAAAACTACAACATCTGTATTAGTCAGTGTGCAATTTAAGCTAGAAATACACCCATCATTTTCTGGGGTTTTAAAAACACACAATTTATAAAAAAAAAAACTGTATTTTCCAGATCTGCAAGTGTTAAATTCAAGTTTAATATATAAAGCTTTCATATTCTGTTAGCAAAAAAATTCTTTTTTGGCAATCTACAACATCTGGATTAGTCAGTGTGCAATTTAAGCTAGAAATACACCCATAATTTTCTAAAGTTTGAAAAACACACTTTTTTTTCTCAAAAAACAGTATTTTCCAAATCTGCAAAATTTAAATTCAAGTTTAATATATACAGCTTTCATATTCTGTTAGCAAAAAAGACTTTTTGGGCAATCTACAACATCTGTATTAGTCAGTGTGCAATTTAAGGTAGAAATACATCCATCATTTTCTGGGGTTTGAAAAACACACTCTTTTGACAAAAAACACTATTTTCAGGCCTTGCAGCATCAGCACGTGTGAAATTACAGGCTTATATACTGCTGTCAAATTCAGTTTTTAAACAAACACTCATTTAGGCACAAAATTTTTTGTTGGCAGCCTTTGATGCAGATGTCATTGTGAGATACACCCTTAATAAATTTGGGTTACGTTCAGAGATTTTAAATACCGCCATTTGGTGCACCAATATTGAATTCAGGCCTACACTGGTTCAGGGCGTGTGTGATCCCCCCTATACATACAGGGGTTTGAATTAGGCATTTGAAATACAGCCATTTTGTGCAAAGATATATTTACTTCAGGCCTACACTGGTTTTGGGCTTGTGTGATCCCCTATACACACAGGGGTTTGAATCAGGCATTTGAAATACAGCCATTTCAAATACAGCCATTTTGTGCAAAGATATATTTACTGCAGGCCTACACTTTTCAGGGCGTGTGTGATCCCCCCTCTACATACAGGGGTTTGAATCAGGCATTTGAAATAAAGCCATTTGAAATACAGCCTTTTTGTATACTGCCATTTGAAATACAGCCTTTTTGTGCAAAGATATATTTACTTCAGGCCTACACAGGTTCAGACCGTGTGAGATACACCCTACATACAGGGGTTTGAATCAGGCATTTGAAATACAGCCCTTTTGAGCAAAGATATATTTACTTCAGGCCTACACTGGTTCAGGGCGTTTGTGATCCCCCCTATAAATACAGGGGTTTGAATTAGGCATTTGAAATACAGACATTTGAAATACAACCTTTTTGTGCAAAGATATATTTACTTCAGACCTACAGAGGTTCAGGCCCTCTGAGATACCACCTCTACATACATGGGTTTGAATTAGGCATTTGAAATACAGCCATTTGAAATACAGCCATTTTGTGCAAAGATATATTTTCTTCAGGCCTACACTGGTTCAGGGAGTGTGTGATCCCCCCTATACATACAGGGGTTTGAATTAGGCATTTGAAATACAGCCATTTTGTGCAAAGATATATTTACTTCAGGCCTACACTGGTTCAGAGCGTTTGTGATCTTCCCTATACATACAGGGGTTTGAATTAGGCATTGGAAATACAGACATTTGAAATACAACCTTTTTGTGCAAAGATATATTTACTTCAGACCTACAGAGGTTCAGGCCCTCTGAGATACCACCTCTACATACATGGGTTTGAATTAGGCATTGGAAATACAACCATTTGAAATACAGCCTTTTTGTGCAAATATATATTTACTTCAGGCCTACACTGGTTCAGGGTGTGTGTGATCCCTCCTATACATACAAGGGTTTGAATTAGGCATTTGAAATACAGCTATTTGAAATACAGCCATTGTGTGTGTGATCCCTCCTATACATACAAGGGTTTGAATTAGGCATTTGAAATACAGCCATTTTGTGCAAAGATATATTTACTGCAGGCCTACACTGGTTCAGGCCCTGTGAGATACTTCCTCTACATACAGGGGTTTGAATTAGGCATTTGTACGGCATACATATTAGGACATCGTCAGACATCATCCACAACTCCATCCTCCGTCAGACAAAACTCAATCAGCCCTCAGACATCAGACAAAACTCCGTCCTCCGTCACCCAAAACTCCATCAGACCTCAGACATCACACAAAACTCTGTCCACCATCAGGCAAAACTCCATCAGACCTCAGACATCAGACAAAACTCCGTCCTCCATCAGGCAAAACTCCATCAGACCTCAGACATCAGACAAAACTCCGTCCTCCATCAGGAAAAACTCCATCAGACCTCAGACATCAGCCAAAACTCCGTCCTCCGTCACCCAAAACTCCATCAGACCTCAGACATCAGACAAAACTCCGTCCTCCGTCAGGCAGAACTCCATCAGACCTCAGACATCAGACAAAACTCCGTCCTCCATCAGGCAAAACTCCATCAGACCTCAGACATCAGACAAAACTCCGTCCTCCATCAGGCAAAACTCCATCAGACCTCAGACATCAGCCAAAACTCCGTCCTCCGTCAGGCAGAACTCCATCAGACCTCAGACATCAGACAAAACTCCGTCCTCCATCAGGCAAAACTCCATCAGACCTCAGACATCAGACAAAACTCCGTCCTCCATCAGGCAAAACTCCATCAGACCTCAGACATCAGCCAAAACTCCGTCCTCCGTCACCCAAAACTCCATCAGACCTCAGACATCAGACAAAACTCTGTCCTCCCTCAGACATCAGCCAAAACTCCGTCCTCCCTAACTCAAAATACGCCCTACTACACACACTCTTCACCTGACGAAGCTGCTAGCTGCTGGAGAGGCAAAGGACCTGTGATGACGTCATGACCATGTGACGAGTCACGTGTGTGGGAGGGGTCAGATGTGCACAGCAGCTGGTAGAGTGTACAGAACAGTAGCCATCAAATAGAGCTCTGCACTAGAGATGTGTGTGTAACCTGCATGTAGCAGAGCTGTGTACTGTGTTACAGAAATGTATGTGTAACCTGCATGTAGCAGAGCTGTGTACTGTGTTACAGAGATGTATGTGTAACCTGAATGTAGCAGAGCTGTGTACTGTGTTACAGAGATGTATGTGTAACCTGCAGGTAGCAGATCTGTATGTGTAACCTGCAGGTAGCAGAGCTGTGTACTGTGTAGCAGATCTGTATGTGTAACCTGCAGGTAGCAGAGCTGTGTACTGTGTTACAGAGATGTATGTGTAACCTGCATGTAGCAGAGCTGTGTACTGTGTTACAGAGATGTATGTGTAACCTGCATGTAGCAGAGCTGTGTACTGTGTTACAGAGATGTATGTGTAACCTGCAGGTAGCAGATCTGTATGTGTAACCTGCAGGTAGCAGAGCTGTGTACTGTGTAGCAGATCTGTATGTGTAACCTGCAGGTAGCAGAGCTGTGTACTGTGTTGCAGATCTGTATGTGTAACCTGCATGTAGCAGAGCTGTGTACTGTGTTACAGAGATGTATGTGTAACCTGCAGGTAGCAGATCTGTATGTGTAACCTGCAGGTAGCAGAGCTGTGTACTGTGTAGCAGATCTGTATGTGTAACTTGCAGGTAGCAGAGCTGTGTACTGTGTAGTAGATCTGTATGTGAAACCTGCATGTAGCAGAGCTGTGTACTGTGTTACAGAGATGTATGTGTAACCTGCAGGTAGCAGATCTGTATGTGTAACCTGCAGGTAGCAGAGCTGTGTACTGTGTAGCAGATCTGTATGTGTAACTTGCAGGTAGCAGAGCTGTGTACTGTGTAGCAGATCTGTATGTGTAACCTGCAGGTAGCAGAGCTGTGTACTATGTAGCAGAGCTGTGTACTGTGTAGCAGAGCTGTATGTATAACCTGCATGTAGCAGAGCTGTGTACTGTGTAGCAGTGCTGTATGTGTAACCTGCATGTAGCAGTGCTGTGTACTGTGTAGCAGAGCTGTATGTGTAACCTGCATGTAGCAGTGCTGTGTACTGTGTAGCAGAGCTGTATGTGTAACCTGCATGTAGCAGAGCTGTGTACTGTGTTTCAGAGATGTATGTGTAACCTGCAGGTAGCAGAGCTGTGTACTTTGTAGCAGATCTGTATGTGTAACCTGCATGTAGCAGAGCTGTGTACTGTGTAGCAGAGCTGTATGTGTAACCTGTATGTAGCAGAGCTGTGTACTGTGTAGCAGTGCTGTATGTGTAACCTGCATGTAGAAGAGCTGTGTACTGTGTAGCAGAGCTGTATGTGTAACCTGCATGTAGCAGAGCTGTGTACTGTGTAGCAGAGCTGTATGTGTAACCTGCATGTAGCAGAGCTGTGTACTGTGTAGCAGATCTGTATGTGTAACCTGCATGTAGCAGAGCTGTGTACTGTGTCGCAGAGCTGTATGTGTAACCTGCATGTAGCAGAGCTGTGTACTGTGTAGCAGTGCTGTATGTGTAACCTGCATGTAGCAGTGCTGTGTACTGTGTAGCAGAGCTGTATGTGTAACCTGCATGTAGCAGAGCTGTGTACTGTGTTACAGAGATGTATGTGTAACCTGCAGGTAGCAGAGCTGTGTACTGTGTAGCAGATCTGTATGTGTAACCTGCATGTAGCAGAGCTGTGTACTGTGTAGCAGAGCTGTATGTGTAACCTGCATGTAGCAGAGCTGTGTACTGTGTAGCAATGCTGTATGTGTAACCTGCATGTAGCAGAGCTGTGTACTGTGTAGCAGAGCTGTATGTGTAACCTGCATGTAGCAGAGCTGTGTACTGTGTAGCAGAGCTGTATGTGTAACCTGCATGTAGCAGTGCTGTGTACTGTGTAGCAGAGCTGTATTTGTAACCTGAATGTAGCAGAGCTGTGTACTGTGTAGCAGAGCTGTATGTGTAATCTGCATGTATCAGAGCTGTGTGCTGTGTAGCGGAGCTGTATGTGTTACCTGCATGTAGCAGGCTGTGTACTGTGTTACAGGGATGTATGTGCAACCTGCATGTAGCAGTGCTGTGTACTGTGTTACAGAGATGTGTGTGTAACCGCATGTAGCAGAGCTTTTTACTGTGTAACAGAGATGTGTGTGTAACCTGGGAACTATAAAAAAGTGTAAAATAAAACATAAAAATTCAGATCACCCCCCTTTTCCCAAAATGAAAATAAAAGAACTAAAAAAATACACATCATGGGTGTCGCAATGTGTAAAAACACCCATTGTATAAAAATATATTCCCCATACGGCAAACGGCAAAACAGAAGAAAAAAAAAAGAGTCCAAATGTCCGATTCGCCGTTTTTGGTCGCTTCATTTGCTACAAAAATGTAAATAAAAAGTGATCAAAAAGTCTTAAACACCCCAGAATGGTATCAGTAAAAAGTTTAGATTGCCCTGCAAAAAATGAGCCCTCATCCAGCTCTGTACACATAATTCCCAAAAAGTTATAGAGCTCATAATATGACGACAAAAAAAAAAAATCTGATTCTGTAAATCTCCTGTCACTCCGAGTTACTCAGAATTGGTAGCCCTAATTAATAAATACATGCAACATGAATGCATATATGCCGCTTCACACAGATCACAAGTGTTAGGCCTCTTGCACATGAACGTTGTTGGTCCATTCTGTGCATTGGGGACAGCAATTTGCAGTCCCCAATGCACGGGCAACGTGCGTGCAGCGGCCGGGACAGATCCAGACCCATTCAACTTGAATGGGTCCGTGAATATGTTCTACTTTTTTGCTGTGCGGAGGCATGGCCAGAAACACCACGGAAGCACTCTGTAATGCTTCTGTGGGGATCCGATCCGTGTTTCTGTTCCGTTCAAGTGAATGGGTCGACATCACGGATGAGGGATGCACACGGCTGGTGCCCTGTGTATTGCGGAACCGCCGTATGTGGTCCACAATACGACCACAGGCACACAGCGACCATGTGCAAGAGGCCTTACAAAGATGGGATTTAAGGTGCACATCCTCTTATGCTTCCCATATTCCACAGATTTATATCACACAGCTACTTACAGTTGTGCTGATAAGTTTACATACCCTTGCAGAATTTATGATTTCTTAAAGGGGTATTTTCATCTTCCCTTTTTCATACTTGCCTTCCTTGAGCGTGACGTTCACTTCCTGTATTCTTCTCCCGGCCGGGCCGCGCTTGCGCAGAAGACTGAAGATTCTCTCCCGGCCGGGCCGCGCAATGTCCTGAACGCGCACAGCGCCGCGCATGTGCCATGGTGACTTATTCCTGGCCTGTATAGTACAGAGTCGGCGTGCGCATTCGCGGCTCTGTACTATACTGGCCAGGAAGAAGTCATCATGGCGCATGCGCGGCTGCATGCGCGTTCAGGGACATTGCGCGGCCCAGCCGGGAGAGAATTTTCCGTCTTCTGCGCAAGCGTGGCCTGGCTGGATTCGACAGGAGAGGTGGCCGTGACCAGGGGAGACCAAAGACAACATCAGGTAAGAGGGGACTTATTTTCTAAAAAAGGATGGGAATTGGGTAATAAAATGTATTTAGAAAAATTATCACTGTCAAATCATTAACAGATGTAACAGTGATCATTAAGATGAGAATACCCCTGTAACCATTGTTCAGAGAATATGAATGATAACACGAACACTTTTCTCTCGCTCATGGTTAGTTGTCGGCTGAAGCCATTTATGGTGTTTACTCTATATAAATCATAATCACAACACAAACTCCCCAAATGACCCTGGTCAGAAGTTTACACACCCCAGTTATTAATAACATGTATTGCCCCCTTTAACATCAATGACAGCTTGAAGTCTTTTGTGGTAGTTGTGGATGAGGCTCTTTATTTTCTCAGATGGTAAAACTGCCCATTCTTCCTGTTGAAAAAAAAAAAGCAATTCCACCACAGTTTTACGTGATTTTTATTTACGACATTCGATGTGCGATAAAACTGACTGGTTACTTTTATTCTACAGGTCAGATCAAATCCGGCAATACCTTATATGTATAGTTTTTCTTGCGTTTTAATAGTGATAAAAAATTTAAAATATCCAATTTTTTTTGTCGCCATATTTTGAGCCCCATAACTTTTTTGTAATTATGTGTGCGGAGCTGGGTCGGGGCTCATTTTTTGCGGGGCAATCTAAACTTTTTACTGATACCATTCTGGGGTGTTTAAGACTTTTTGATCACTTTTTATTTACATTTTTGTAGCAAATGAAGTGACCAAAAACGGCGAATCGGACATTTGGACTCTTTTTTTTTTCTGTTTTGCTGTTTGCCGTATGGGGAATATATTTTTATACAATGGGCGTTTTTACACATTGCGAAACCCATGATGTGTCTTTTATTTTAATTTTGGGAAAAGGGGGGTGATCTGAATATTTATGGGTTTTTTTTACACTTTTTTATAGTTCCCAGGTTACACACACATCTCTGTAACACAGTACACAGCTCTGCTACCTGCAGGTTGCACATACATCCCTGTAACACAGTACACAGCTCTGCTACATGCAGGTTACACATACAGCTCTGCTACACAGTACACAGCACTTCTTCATGCAGGTTACACACACATCTCTGTAACACAGTACACAGCTCTGCTACATGCTGTTACACACACTGCTCTATATACACAGTACACAGCTCTGCTACATGCAGGTTACACACACATCTCTGTAACACAGTACACATCTCTGCTACACAGTACACAGCACTGCTACCTGCAGGTTGCACATACATCCCTGTAACACAGTACACAGCTCTGCTACATGCAGGTTACACATACAGCTCTGCTACACAGTACACAGCACTGCTACATGCAGGTTACACGTACAGCTCTGCTACACAGTACACAGCACTGCTACCTGCAGGTTGCACATACATTCCTGTAACACAGTACACAGCTCTGCTACATGCAGGTTACACATACAGCTCTGCTACACAGTACACAGCTCTGCTACATGCAGTTTACACATACAGATCTGCTACACAGTACACAGCTCTGCTACCTGCAGGTTACAAGTACATCTCTGTAACACAGTACACAGCTCTGCTACCTGCAGGTTACACATACAGATCTGCTACACAGTACACAGCTCTGCTACCTGCAGGTTACACATACAGATCTGCTACCTGCAGGTTACACATACATCTCTGTAACACAGTACACAGCTCTGCTACATGCAGGTTACACATACATCTCTGTAACACAGTACACAGCTATGCTACATGCAGGTTACACACACATCTCTAGTACAGAGCTCTATTTGATGGCTACTGTTCTGTACACTCTACCAGCTGCTGTGCACATCTGACCCCTCCCACACACGTGACTCGTCACATGGTCATGACGTCATCACAGGTCCTTTGCCTCTCCAGCAGCTAGCAGCTCTGTCAGGTGAAGAGTGTGTGTAGTAGGGCGTATTTTGAGTTACGGAGGACGGAGTTTTGGCTGATGTCTGAGGGAGGACAGAGTTTTAGCTGATGTCTGAGGTCTGATGGAGTTTTGCCTGACGGAGGACGGAGTTTTGTCTGATGTCTGAGGTCTGATGGAGTTTTGCCTGATGGAGGACGGAGTTTTGTCTGATGTCTGAGGTCTGATGGAGTTTTGGGTGACGGAGGACGGAGTTTTGTCTGATGTCTGAGGTCTGATGGAGTTTTGGGTGACGGAGGACGGAGTTTTGTCTGATGTCTGAGGTCTGATGGAGTTTTGCCTGATGGAGGACGGAGTTTTGTCTGATGTCTGAGGTCTGATGGAGTTTTGGGTGACGGAGGACGGAGTTTTGTCTGATGTCTGAGGTCTGATGGAGTTTTGGGTGACGGAGGACGGAGTTTTGTCTGATGTCTGAGGTCTGATGGAGTTTTGCCTGATGGAGGACGGAGTTTTGTCTGATGTCTGAGGTCTGATGGAGTTTTGGGTGACGGAGGACGGAGTTTTGTCTGATGTCTGAGGTCTGATGGAGTTTTGTCTGACGGAGGACGGAGTTTTGTCTGATGTCTGATGGAGTTTTGCCTGACGGAGGACGGAGTTTTGTCTGATGTCTGAGGGCTGATGGAGTTTTGCCTGACGGAGGATGGAGTTGTGGATGATGTCTGACGATGTCCTAATATGTATGCCGTACATTTGAAATACAGCCATTTGAAATATAGCCATTTTGTGCAAAGATATATTTACTGCAGGCCTACACTGGTTCAGGCCCTGTAAGATACTACCTCTACATATAGGGATTTGAATTAGGCATTTCGAAATACAGCCATTTGAAATACAGCCTTTTGTGCAAAGATATATTTACTTCAGGCCTACACTGATTCAGGGCGTGTGTGATCCCCCCTATACATACAGGAGTTTGAATTAGGCATTTGAAATACAGCCATTTGAAATACAACCATTTTGTGCAAAGATAAATTTACTGCAGGCCTACACTGGTTCAGACCGCGTGAGATACCCCCCTACATACAGGGGTTTGAATCAGGCATTTGAAATACAGCCATTTTAAATACAGCCATTTTGTGCAAAGATATATTTAATTCAGGCCTACACTGGTCCAGACCGTGTGTGATCCCCCCTATACATACAGGGGTTTGAATTAGGCATTTCAAATACAGCCATTTGAAATACAGCCATTTAGTGATAATAAATCTGTTTAATTAAGGCCTAGTCTGGTTCAGGCCGTGTGACATACACCCTGTACCTACTGTCGTTCTTTTCTACTAATAATTAAAAACACATTTAGGGCAAGATCCTAAATTCAAAAAATATAAGGAGAGCTTCAAATATGGGACGTGGCCCAGGTGGTGGTGCTGATGGTGGAGCTCCTGTTGCAGGGAGAGAACATGTTCGATCTGTGGCAGCTACATGCACAAGTGAAACCCCTTCCTCAGGTGCGAGTAGGCGACAAAACCTGCAGCAGTATTTGGTCAAGCCTAATGCGGCTCTACGAATGGTGAGGCCTGAACAAGTACAGGCGATAGTAGATTGGGTTGCTGACAGTGGATCCAGTTCCTTCACATTGTCTCCCACCCTGTCTCCTGCTGAAAGACCACAGTTGGCACCTGCAGCCGATGTCCATCAGAATTTCACCTCACCCCCTTACAAATCAGCAGAGCCCCAAGTCATGCAGCAGTCTCTTCTGCTTTTTGATGACTCTGTTAGCAGGGTTTCCCTGGGCCATCCACCTTGCCCTGACACAGAAGTGGAAGAGATTGAGTGCACAGATACCCAACCACTTATTTTTCAAGATGAGTACATGGGATGACCATCGCAGCACATCTCGGATGATGACGAAACACAGGTACCAACTGCTGGGGCTTTCGAAAGTGTGCAGACCGACAAGAAAGTCAGGGGTCAAGACTGGGTGGAATATTATGTGGAGGACGATGAGGTCCTCGACCCCACATGGAATCAAGGTCATGCGAGTGACCGATGTAGTTTGGAGGAAGCGGCAGTGGTCGCCCAGAGCCACCAGCACAGCAGGGAGCAGGGTGCAAAAGCGGAGCGGCCATCCTCCAGACAGTACGCCTCCTACTGCCCACCGCAGCAAGGGAACGAGCACATGAAAGCCAGCTCCAAGGAGTTCCCTGGCGTCGCAGTTCTTCAATGTGCTGACGACAAGACACGAGTGGTTTGCACGCTGTGCAATCAGAGCCTGAAGCGAGGCATAAACATTCTCAACCTGAGCACAACCTACATGACCAGTCATTTCAGTGCAGAACACGAGCTGCAGTAGAGTAGACACCTCAAAAAACAAGAAAGGTCTCTGGCTCCTCCTGCTTCCTCTTCTGCTGCAGTCGGGGCCTCTTCATCCACCTCTGGAGTGACAGTGCCACCTGGCACCCCACAAACAGAAGATCTGCCAGCAACGCCAACACCTGGGTCACCAAGCATCTCCACAATGTCCCACGGAAGCGTTCAGCTCTCCATATCCCAAACGCTGGAGAGGAAGAAGAAGTACCCCCCTACCCACCCACGATCCCTAGCCCTTAATGCCAGCATTTCTAAATGACTTGCCTTTGAAATGCTGTCATTCCGTCTGGTGGAGACGGATAGTTTTAAAGGCCTTATGGCGGTGGCTGTCCCACAGTACGTATTGCCCAGCTGCCACTACTTTTCAAGGCGAGCCATCCCTTCCCTGCACAACCAAGTAGGGGACAAAATCAGGTGTGCACTGCGCAACCATCTGTGGCAAGGTGCACCTGACTATGGATATGTGGAACAGTAAGCACGGGCAGGGCCGTTATATCTCCATAACAGCACACTGGGTAAATGCAGTGGCGGCTGGGCCTGAGGCGGATAGCAGTTTGGTGCATGTCCTTCCACCACCGACGATTGCAGGGTGCTTCAGTTTGCCTCCTGTTACTTACTCCTCCCACTCCGCTTCCTCATCCTCTACTGCCTCCTCATCCGGTCAGCATAACACCTTCACCACCAACTTCAGCACAGCCAGGGGTAAACGACAGCAGGCAGTTTTAAAACTTATCTGTTTGGGGGACAAACTCCACACCGCGCAGGAGTTGTTGACGGGCTATGAACAACAGACCAATGAGTGGTTTGTACCAGTCAGCCTCAAGCCCGGCCTGGTGGTGTGCGATAATGGGCGAAATCTCGTAGCAGCTCTGGGACTAGCTAGAGATTCCTTAAAAATTACCCCGACATGTCAGAGCTGCTGCATAAAGTGCGGGCTATCTGTGGGCGCTTTCGGCGTTCTCACCCTGCTGCTGCTCGCCTGTCAGCGCTGCAGCGTAACTTCGGCCTTCCCGCTCACCGCCTCATTTGCGACGCGCCCACAAGGTGGAACTCTACCTTGCACATGCTGGCCAGACTGTGCGAGCAGCAGCAGGCTATAGTGGAGTTTCAGCTGCAGCACGCACGGCTGAGTCGCTCGGCGGAACAGCACCACTTCACCACCAATGACTGGGCCTCCATGCGAGACCTGTGTTCCTTGTTGCGCTGTTTAGAGTACTCCACCAACATGGCCAGTGCCGATAACGCTGTTCTCAGCGTTACTATCCCACTTCTATGCCTCTATGAAAAAACGCTCCTGGCGATGATGGAAGAGGATGTGGCACAGGAGGAAGAGGAGGAAGAGGGATCATTTTGTAGTGTTTCCGGCCAGTCATTCCCAAGCTACACAATTGTCCAGCCAGGCCACAGTTCTGGAGGATGATGAGGTGGAGGATGAGGAGGTGGAACCATGTTCTCCGCAGGGTGGCACCCAGACCAGCTCATGGCCATCACTGGTGCGTGGATGGGGGTATACAGAGGACACAGACGATACACCTCCCACAGAGGACAGCTTTTTGTTGCCTCTGGGCAGCCTGGCCCACATGAGCGTTTACATTCTGCAGTGTCTCCGCAACGACCGCCGAGTTACCCACATTCTAACTTGTGCTGATTACTGGGTGGCCACGCTGCTGGATCTCCGTTACAAGGACAACGTATCATCCTTAATTCCCTCACTGGAGCGTGATCATAAGATGCGCGAGTACAAGAGCACGCTGGTAGACGCGCTGCTGGTGGTATTCCCACCTGACAGCGGGGGCACAGTGGAAGCACAAGACGAAGGCAGAGGACAAGGAAGAGGTCGCCAACGCAGCTGGGGCACCACCAGCACCTCAGAAAGCAGGGTTAGCATGGCCGACATGTGGAAAAGCTTTGTCAGCACGCCACAACAAACAGCACCACCAGCTGATGTGGAACGTCTTAGCAGAAGGCAGCATTTCACCAACATGGTGGAGCAGTATATGTGCACACGCCTACACGTACTGAATGGCGGGTCTGCCCCCTTCAACTTCTGGGTCTCCAAATTGGGCACATGGCCTGAGCTTGCCCTTTACGCCTTGGAGGTGCTGGCCTGCAGCCAGTGTATTACCTGACGGTGTGTTTAGCACGGCAGGGGGGGTCATCACAGACAAGCGCAGCCGCCTGTCCACAGCCAATGTGGACAAGCTCACGTTCATTAAAATGAACCAGGCATGGATCCCTCTGGACTTGTCCGTACCTTGTGCAGAATAGACATGTATACCGGCACTAAGCAGCCATTGTTATACTGCAGCACAATTGCTCAGGTTTGTATTTTGGATATTTCACACTCTTTTGGAGTGTACCTTAATTTTACAAAATTAAATTAAAACCAAAAACCTGTGTTGGCTATCTCGTCCTCCTTCACCGACGCTTCCACCTACTCTGCTACTTCCACCGCCTCCTCAAACTCATACTCCATATGGAACTCCACCTCATAAATCCCTTTTTTTTTTTGTACGTGTTTTATTTTATATATATATTTCACTACTTTGTCATTTACATTTTCGGGTGAAATTGACAAATTTTTGGGTGTATAGTACCACTGCTATACCTAGTAGACCGGTAAAAAAATAAAAATAAATTGTCAGTTACTTTTTTATGGTGAAATTAACACATTTGTGGGTGTATAGTACCACTGCTCTACCTAGTAGACAGGTTAAAAAACAAATTGTCATTTATATTTTAGGGTGAAATTCACTTATTTTAATGTGTATGGTACCACTGCTATACCTAGTAGACCGGTAAAAAATAAAAATAAAATTGTCAGTTACATTTTATGGTGAAATTAACAAATTTTGGTGTGTATGGTACACTGCTATACCTAATAGACAGGTTAAAAAAAAAATTCAGTTATATATTCTGGTGAAATTCACCAATTTTTGGGTGTGATGTACCACTCCTATACCTAGTTGACAGCTTAATAAATTTCAATAATTTTTCATGTTACATTCTTGGGTTGACATTATACAATTTTAGACGTGAATAAACACCTGCTATGCATAGTTGACAGGGAATGATGTTCTAACTACTGATTTACTGATATATAAACATTTAATTTGATTTATTTCCTTTTTTTAATGTAGCCAACCTATCTGGATACCAATCTCTCCATTAGCCTTAATAACGCATCACTTGTTGTCCATCTTAAATACACAAGAGTTTATTTAAATCATATATAATATAGTAGCCCAGGTGAAAATATATTTCATGGTACATTCTTGAATTCCTTTGAATGTTAACATTTAGGTCTTTTTTTATAAAGTATTAGTTCCATTTTTTTTCTTTGTTATTCAGGATTTTCACGTTATAAAGCGTTTTCCAGCGACTTGTTCTCTATTAAGCAGAAATTGCTAGATTTTACTTCCATTTGCAGACAATTTGGGAATCATTTTGCCATTCTGTCAGAAGAAACACTGGAGGAAAGAAATGCAATTTTCTTTTAACCACCAATGTGTATTAAAAAAACATAGGTAGTTTTAAAGAAAAAACATAATACAAAACACAAATACTTCTTGTAGGAGTTTTTGAACCAAATTCTGATATTTTTTATATTTCTCAACCAAATTATATTTTATATACCCAATAACAATCCAGGTTTTTCATATAACACATTCAAATGATGACCTTTCTAAATTCCATATAGTATCAAACACAAATTGCAGATCAGCACTCACAGACCTCACCGACCACACCAGAATGCATCAGCCAAACCACGACCGCAGATCCTCAGCAGTCCTCAGATCAGCAATCAACAAGAGGCAATGGCAGCATCTCCAGTTCTTCCTTTATTAATTGTACTTCAAAGAATGTGTACACAAAAAGCCAGACATCAATTTTTTGGCTACATGGTAGCCTTTATCAAGCTAAATAACAAGTGACTATAATATAGTATATGTAGCCCCTCCCTTTTAGATGGGGAGCCAATCAAGCAGGTGTCACAACCCCCACTTTATAAAAATCACCAATCCATAGTGAACCATCATAAAGTACCATATCAATCACAGTTGTGTATAATTAAAACACATGTGTTTACCTTATCAGAGGCAATAGCATTCAGTGGTGCACATGTCAAGAGACCTGGGTTCCACATCCGCGTCTCTACATCTCAACTGCGCACGTCAGCAATCACATCAATCAGCGACCAAGTCCTGGGCAGCGCGTACCACGTCATCAAACTCCATCACATGACGATCATGTTATAATCACATGATTGCTATTCAACTTCCGCCTATCCATGCTGATATAATCAGCTGAAGAGCGTCTTACTCACCATGGAGACGTAGTCAGATAAACAGAATAAATCCTCTATGCCCGTATGTAATAGCCAACATGATGTAGATCCATCCAATATGGCAATATTACACACACTCACAGGGGTGATTGGGATAAATTACTACCGAAGGGATATATGTTCTCCTACCGCAGATATAATTAAAAGTAGAATCAAGGTGTCTCGATTGGACCATCTTATCACCTATAGAAAATTTGCATAAAAATGTGATAAGTTCAAATCAATTATAAAATGAAAATGAAACAAACTCTATACCAAATTGTACATATACAGTAAATATAATATATACAATGTAATCACCTATATAATTATTCTATAGCATTCACATTGAACTCGATATTAAGTCCATAAGGTTGTAGAGCCTAAGGATTTGTTCTCTATCACCACCTCTTCTCAATATGCCCACTGAGTCTATCACTCAGAATCTTTACTGGTTGACAGAGTGGCCACACTCCACAAAACGTTTGTCCACCGGCTTATCCAACATTTTTCCCTAATTGTACTCTTGTGTTTATTTTTTCTCTCTCTAATTTCCATAGTGACCTCACCCACTTAAATTAAACTGCATGGAAATTGAATCATGTACACAAAGTATCTTGATCTACATGTATAGAAATCCTGTGCTGTAAATTTTGCCACTGTAGGGATGGACAAAGGTATCTCCCTTTATCATATTTCAACAATTACAGCAACCCAAAAAGGGAAAGTTGCCAATTTTTCTCTGTGCCAAATAACTCTGTCCATCCCTACGTGTAACCCCCTATGTCAGTTTTGACTAATTTGTCACGTAAATTGGTATTCCTCTTGTATGCCATAAGTGGTGGGTTATTAAATTCAAGTACCGTTGGAAGGCCCCAATGTAAAATATGCCATTCCTTCCTCAATATGTGAGCTATATCACCACTGTGGCTGCCAAACGTAGACTCAAAGTGAATTTGATAATTTGCCTTATCGACCAGTAAGTTGTGCAGTGTGGTCTCCCTACCAACCATCTAGATCCTTTCACTGGTATTCTGTAACATTTTCCGTGGGTATCCTCTATTAGCAAACTTATGACACATCTTTTCAACTCTGTCATAAAATTTGTCATCATCTGCAACAACTCTTCTGGCCTGTAACAATTGACTCCATGGAAGTGAGGATGATTGCCAGGAAAATCTATGGCCATTTAAGAAGATCTTACACGGCCATTTCTTTCCTTGCTAACGATCAGCGGCGACACCACTTGCCTATCAGACATCTGATTTGTGACAGCCCTACGCACTGGAACTCCACCTTGTATATGCTTGATAGGCTGCTCCAGCAGAAATGTGCCATTAACGACTACCTGTACGAACTCTGCTGCAGGACAGGTTCTGGGAGCTTGGTTTTTTCACCGTACCAGTGGCTGCTCATGCGCGATACATGCAGACTTCTGCGGCCATTTGATGAGATCACCAAAGTGGTCAGTCGCAGCCAGGGCACCATCAGTGACATCGCACCTTACGCCTTATTTCTGGAGCGTACATTGCATCGTGTCATTGATCAAGCCATCGAGGAGAAGGAACTGGAAGACGAGGAAATCACAATGCTGAATCAATTCCCAGGGGGGCTACTCCATCTGAGACAAGTCAGCTGGAGTCTGAAGAGGAGGCAGAGGAGGATGGTGGCTGGGGGGAGGAGGAGCAGGAGCAAGAAAGGTAGGCTTGGAGGGGGACTTTAAACTTTTCGGGGATCCCTGGTGTTGTCCGTGGCTGGGGGGAGGAGTCAACATTCTCCTGGGCGATGAGCAGGAGCCAGTTCGCTTCACCGCTTCCAATTTAGTGTAAACGGGGGCCTTCATGCTCCAGTGTTTGAAGAGGGACCCCCATATAAAAAGCATAACGGACAATGACCAGTACTGGGTGGCAACGTACTTAGATCCCCGGTACAAACACAAAATTGCAGACATGTTACCAGCATCACAGAGGGACGGCAGAATGTAGCATTTTCCAGGCCTTGCTATGAGAGATACTGCATTCTGCTGTTGCGGGCGTTGGCAGAGGAATCTCCACCCCCACCAAAACAGGTGCGGGTACCAATCCTACCACGCCTGCAAGAAGAGGGCGGTTAGAAGATGTGTTGGTCACTTCGGATATGAGATCATTCTTGCAGCCAACCCATCCAGCTTCAGGGACTACATCGAGTTAACAGCCGATGTGGATGCTCTGAGAAGTGAGGAACCTCTGGACTACTGGGTACACAGTCTTGACCTGTTGCCAGAGCTTGCACAAAAAAAAGAGCCATTGAACTCTTGGCTTGCCCCTCGTCGAGTGTCCTGTCCGGAAGGACGTTCAGCGCAGCAGGGGGGATCGTGACCGATAAGTGCACTTGCCTAGCTCAAGACAGTGTGGACTACCTCACATTTCTAAAAATGAACGAGGCATGGATCTTGGAGCAATTCAACACCTGTGAAGACCACGTGTAATTTAATTTCCTCATGCCAGCCCACACATATCTGCCACCACCAGAACAAAGAATGTGTCACAGAAGGTGTACAGGAAACAAGACAATGCAAAATGAATATATGACTCACTGGATCCAAAACTAAGGAACAAAAGGGAGACCCCTGCATAAGACCTGGCACTCTCCCTGACTCTGCTCAGCCTATGCAAACACCCCAATGGTGGATGATCGCATATCCACGTACCTCCACTATATAACACCTGAACACCCTACAATAGTGAGGGGACACGACCACTGGCTCCCTACACTAGACACGGAGGGAGTCAGGGTCACCTGGGATCCAGCAAACATAAAATCACAAATGAATGTACAACACTTATCTTGTAGAAGACTGGGAAATAGGATCAGCATGCACACACACTCCAGGAAGTTGTATAAACCGCACACTAATGCATTATGGGGAGGAATTTAAAGGGATGCAATCAGTCCAACTACAAGACAGCTGAGAGAGACTAACGAGATACGGAACTGAAAACCAAAACAAAGAAAAGCTCAAGGAGGAGGTTCTGAAAGGCATCTGTCAGAGCTTCTCATATGTCTGGTTGTGACAGAATGGTCCTTGCTTTATATACAGACGTGGACAAAATTGTTGGTACCCTTTGGTCAATGAAAGAAAAAGTCACAATGGTCACAGAAATAACTTTAATCTGACAAAAGTAATAATAAATTAAAATTCTATAAATGTTAACCAATGAAAGTCAGACATTGTTTTTCAACCATGCTTCAACAGAATTATGTAAAAAAATAAACTCATGAAACAGGCATGGACAAAAATGATGGTACCCCTAGAAAACACAGAACATAATGTGACCAAAGGGACATGTTAATTCAAGGTGTGTCCACTAATTAGCATCACAGGTGTCTACAACCTTGTAATCAGCCATTGGGCCTATATATATGGCTCCAGGTAATCACTGTGTTGTTTGGTGATATGGTGTGTACCACACTCGACATGGACCAGAGGAAGCAAAGGAAAGAGCTGTCTCAAGAGATCAGAAAGAAAATTATAGACAAGCATGTTAAAGGTAAAGGCTATAAGACCATCTCCAAGCAACTAGATGTTCCTGTGAGTACAGTTGCACATATTATTCATAAGTTTAAGATCCATGGGACTGTAGCCAACCTCCCTGGACGTGGCCGCAGGAGGAAAATTGATGACAAATCTAAGAGACGGATAATCCGAATGGTAACAAAAGAGCCTAGAAAGACTTCTAAAGAGATTCAAGGTGAACTTCATGCTCAAGGAACATCAGTGTCAGATCGCACCATCCGTCGTTGTTTGAGCCAAAGTGGACTACATGGGAGACGACCAAGGAGGACACCATTGTTGAAAACGAATCATAAAAAAGCAAGACTGGAATATGCCAAACTACATGTTGACAAGCCACAAAGCTTCTGGGAGAATGTCCTGTGGACAGATGAGACAAAAATCGAAGTTTTTGCCAAGGCACATCAGCTGTATGTTCACAGACGAAAAAATGAAGCATATCAAGAAAAGAACACTGTCCCTACTGTGAAACATGGAGGAGGCTCTGTTATGTTCTGGGGCTGCTTTGCTGCGTCTGGCACAGGGTGTCTTGAATCTGTGCAGGGTACAATGAAATCTCAAGACTATCAAGGAATTCTAGAGAGAAATGTACTAGCCAGTGTCAGAAAGCTTGGTCTCAGTCGCAGGTCATGGGTCTTGCAACAGGACAATGACCCAAAACACACCGCTAAAAACACCCAAGAATGGCTAAGAGGAAAAAATTGGACTATTCTAAAGTGGCCTTCTATGAGCCCTGACCTCAATCCTATTGAGCATCTTTGGAAGGAGCTGAAACATGCAGTCTGGAAAAGGCACCCTTCAAACCGGACACAACTGGAGCAGTTTGCTCATGAGGAGTGGGCCAAAATACCTGCTGAGAGGTGCAGATGTCTCATTGACAGTTACAGGAAGCGTTTGATTGCAGTGATTGCCTCAAAAGGTTGCGCAACAAAATATTAAGTTAGGGGTACCATCATTTTTGTCCATGCCTGTTTCATGAGTTTATTTTTTTACATAATTCTGTTGAAGCATGGTTGAAAAACAATGTCTGACTTTCATTGGTTAACATTTATAGAATTTTAATTTATTATTACTTTTGTCAGATTAAAGTTATTTCTGTGACCATTGTGACTTTTTCTTTCATTGACCAAAGGGTACCAACAATTTTGTCCACGTCTGTATATACAGCGGGATAAAAGGCCTTTTCTTTTTTTGGGGCCTGTACTCCAGTTGCTCACAGTAAAATTGTTATCCAGTGACCACCTAATGTACCTCCAGCCACATACTCACATTCTTTTCTGTCAGGTGAATGCCAAATTTTTGGGGCCTGTGCTGGCCTACAGTAAAATTTGTATCCAGTGACCGCCTAATGTACCTCCAGCCACATAATCACAAGTTATTTTCTGTCAGGTGAATGCCTCATTTTTGGGGCCTGTACTTCCGTGGCCTAAAATAAAAAAATGTTTAGTCTCCAGCAGGGCACATTTTTGAGAGTTTCTCTTTAAGAAGCATAAAGAATGCCCCTGATTAAAATACATATTTTTTGTGGGAATGTTTGCCAATGATCCCCCTCTGATATGTCACTGTACATGTTGTGGAACTATTTGTGCACTTCTTGTGCTGTTTCTTTCAAATTTAATTAATGCACTGTATTATTATATCTCCTTTTACTATGTTGTTTCTACGTATTGTTTCTCTGCTGCCATCTGCTGGCCGGAATTTGTATGCTGCACGCCTTGTTCCTTATCTATAAAGTTTTTCTCTGCTGGGCGTGGTTTTAGCAGCCTTGGTTCTTGTCACTTCCTGTAGCCATTTTCAGTGCTGCACTCCTTGTGACTGGAGACACACATCTTGGCTTGTGAAGGCATCAGTTTTTGACCAGCAGTTGCCTCAGCAGTTAGTCTCAGGAAAGACATCCACATGACAGCATCTACACTGCTACTGCATCCCTGTATTGTATAACCGTATGTTGCTGCTCCGGATCAAATAAACCCACGTTTGATTGCATCCTCATGTCTACGTCTGGGTCCATCTAACCTGAGCATCTGCCGGTCCGGTCTGCTCCACTGCTTGGATACGAAGGTAGGACAGTCACAAGGTCATTATCAGTTACACCTTCATTCGCCTTCATGTGGGGACAGAACAGTCAAAAACTGCCTTAGAGCCTTATCCCCCAGTAAATACCCGTCTCAAAGCCCAATGCCCGGCTACAGGTTCCCTCAGAGCCCAGTACCACACTCAGGAACCTCCCCTGCAACAGGCCCACTCGCAGCAAATCTGCCCGGCAACAGCGCACGTCCCACAAGCCCAAGGGGAAGCACGGCGTGTCCGCAGTAGATATACTCTTGCCTGGAAGTCCTCCACTACTCGCCAAGCCACTTTCTACATCCTATGTTAACGCTTGCTCTCATGATATAAGAACTGTTCACGCACGCAGGGCCTCCCTCAAACCAAAACCCCGCAATTTACTCAAAACACTTTAGGAACCTTATCGGGGTGCCTCATCTGAGCCGCACTGCAATTTTCAGCCCCCAATTCGAAAGTTCATTTTCTTAAAGAGACAGCGCACCTTAAATCAAAATGGCCGAAAATGACCTCGTACAGTGCCCCAGTGATGAAACAAAGCAAATGCAACCTGATACTGATCATTATGAAGAGCTGGAGGTAGAACCCACACTTTCAGCAGACCAAGTCACGCGACCAAGGCGCTCTCTCAAACCAACTATAAAGATCACGGAAAATTATCACACCAGGAAAGATGAGCTATGTGACAACCTGGAAGAGCTATGGGAACGAGTTTCCTCCCTCATATTAGGAATTAAGTCCTCCTCAGGCGATGCCACCAGTTTAAAAGTTGTCGTCGGGCGGCTGAACTCAGCCCATGAAAGATATAAGAGACTGTCCACAAGGTATATAACCTTTCTAAAAGACTCTAATATTGAAGAAGCCCCGTCAGAATTGTGCAAGGCGGAATCAATAGACAGACAAAGAGACGCCATGGTGCTGGACGCTAAAGATAAAGTGGAACTCCGCATCTCTCATTTGCAAGAAACTAGATCACACAGATCGCATTCATCCAAACATTCCTCGCGGTCCTACAGATCATCATGCTCTAGAAGCTCCGCCCTGAGCGACAGATTACTAGAGGCCCGCATAAAGGCAGAGCAATCCAAAGTGAGGCGTTCCTTCACCGAAAAAGAAGTCCTTGTGAGCGCAGAAGCACAGACGGCGGCCAAGAGGGCTGAAGCGGAGGCAGAAGCCAAGAGGGCAGAAGCAGAGGCGGCAGCCAAGAGGGCAGAAGCGGAGGCAGAAGCCAAGAGGGCAGAAGCAGAGGCTCGAATAAAGATCCTTGAATCAGAGAGGGAAGAGGAAATTGCATTAGCAAAAGTAAGACTACTTGAGCAAGCATTGAGCCAAGGCCTTGATTCAGTCTGCTTACCACCAGAGGAGATAGACGATCCAGTTGATCGCACCAGCGACTATGTACTGAAACAGTTATCTGCACCACCCCCAGTGTGCAGTACTGTCCAAGCCAACAACACTGAAACCTCCAAGTCAGCTCTACCTGCAGTGCCAGCGATACCCACAGCACCCGAGCAACCCAATAACAGTCGCCCAGATGCGCCCTCTCAAGGGCAGTTATTACAGCAAGATGGCTACCAGGTGTTTCCTGGGCTACCTCCACAGCTCAAGCGGCAGTCATCAGAATCTACAGAGGCTAGACCACAGCTCAGCCCTGCAGCAACATCATTCTACCCGGAAGCATATCACCCTTTCACGCCACGCAGCCTATACGCCCCAGGGGCATCACAAGTTGTCATGGCAACAAGCAGTGAGAGATCAGATATGTCTGAGTTTGCCAGGTTTATGGTGAGCAGAGAGCTTATTAACACCAGTCTCTCAAAATTTGATGACCGTGCGGAGAGCTACAGAGCCTGGAAGGCAACCTTCAAAGCCGCCATTGCCAACCTCAACCTAACCGCAGAGCAGGAGCTCGACCTCTTGATCAACTGGCTGGGCCCAGGCTCCACAAATCGCATCAAGAGCCTTAGAACTGTCTATGTAGGACAAGCAGAAGCAGGTCTCGCTGCAGCCTGGCAGAGACTCGAACGCACCTTTGGCAGTGCAGAAGCAATAGAGAAGGCACTATTCAGGAGACTGCAGAACGTTCCCAAGATCAGTCTCAAGGATGTCCATAAGCTTCAGGATTTAAGTGATTTGCTCATGGAACTGGAGCTCGCCAAAAGAGAGCCTCGTCTGTCCGGGCTGTGCTACCTGGATACTGCCCATGGGGTGAACCCAATTGTCGTGAAGCTACCATACAGCCTGCAAGAGAAGTGGGCGGCATCAGTCTCAAGGTACAAAAGAGTGCATGACGTCACCTTTCCCCCATTTATTCATTTCTGTAGGTTCATCGATGAACAGTCCCAGATGAGGAATGACCCCAGCCTCGACTTCCTGGAGTTTAATACTACAGCTTCAGTGACGCCATCATCAAGGTATGAAAGTATTGTGCATAAACACAGAGACTTTAAGAGCAGCGTGAATGTTAGAAAGACTAACCTACCATCATCTGCAGTACCCACTGGTAAACAGTACACTACCTCATCAGGAGACAAGGCCTTCAATCGTGAATGTCCCATTCATAAAAAACCACACTCACTGAGCAAATGCAGAGGATTTAGATCCAAAACCATACAGGAGCGCAAGAAAGTCCTCACCGAGCTTGGGGTATGTTTCAGGTGCTGCGCTTCATTGGAGCACATGGCTAAGGACTGTAAATCCATTATCAAGTGTGAGGAGTGTCATAGTGAAAGACACGCCTCAGCTATGCACCCAACTCCACTCACAAGGGATTCACCGGCTGCTGTCACCACCAGTCCCGCTCCAAGTCATGGCGGGGAGCCCCAAAATAATGCTAACACAGCCACTGCTGTTTCCTGCTCATGCTTGGACGTATGTGGGGAGGGCCAGAGCGAGAAATGTTGTGCCCGCATATGCCTAATCAAGGTCTACCCGGAGGGGCTACCAGAAAGGGCAGTAAAAATGTATGCCATCATTGACGACCAAAGCAACCGCTCCCTAGCAGGACCTAAATTCTTTAAAGCCTTTGGAATAATAGGACCGTCAGAACCCTACATCTTAAACACCTGCTCGGGTCGCATAGAGACTAGCGGCAGGAGGGCACAAGGATTCATTGCTTGTTCCGTCAGTGGGAATACAGAAATACCTCTACCGACGCTGATCGAATGTGATCAAATACCCAACCATAGGGATGAAATTCCTACCCCGGAAGCTGCATTTCACCAACCACACCTAAGGCACCTAGCCAACGTTATCCCACCTATGGACAACAACGCCGAGATTCTACTCCTGCTTGGCAGAGACAATCTAAGGGTACACAAGGTGCGTCAACAGTGTAATGGTCCCGACTATGCACCATACGCCCAGAGACTGGACTTGGGATGGGTAGTCATAGGAAATGTATGTTTGGATCAACCAAGAGTCCACTCTTTCAAAACGTACGTGCGTGGAGATGGACGCACAACTTGCATTAAGCCTTGCCCTCATCACTACGAGGTGAAAGAGAAGCCTCCAGACCTCATACAACCACCTGACGACATTCCTCCCTTCTTTGCCGACAACTTGGGAAGATTAGTCTTTCACACAAGCAAGGACGATGATAAAGTAGCTTTGTCAGTAGAAGACAGAGAATTTATCAAGATAATGGACAATGAGTTCATTAAAGACGAAACCAATCACTGGGTTTCTCCATTACCCTTCCGAGCTACCAGGGTGAGACTCCCGAACAATAGAGAACAAGCTCTGTCTAGATTTAACTCTCTTCCGCGTACCATGAACAGTAAGCCTGAGATGAGAGAACACATTGTTGCCTTTATCGACAAAATATTCCGCAACAACCATGCAGAACCAGCTCCATCCTTAGGGAAGAACGACGAGTGCTGGTACTTGCCTTCATTTGGAGTGTATCACCCACGGAAACCTAATCAAATTAGGGTTGTTTTCGACTCAAGCGCCAAACATCAAGGTGTATCTCTTAATGATGTCCTTCTCACAGGTCCTAATCTGACGAATAACCTAGTTGGAGTGCTGATGAGGTTCAGAAAAGAGCTCGTTGCCATCACCGCCGACATTGAACAGATGTTCCACTGTTTCGTAGTCAGAGAGGACCACCGGAATTTCCTCAGGTTTCTATGGTACAAGAATAATGACACCAACGCAGAGATGGCAGAATATCGAATGAGGGTACACGTATTTGGAAACAGCCCTTCACCTGCCGTGGCAACTTACGGCCTTCGGCGCACTGCAATAGAGGGAGAATCCGAGTACGGTAAAGACGCCAGAGACTTTGTAGAAAAGGACTTCTACGTAGACGATGGACTCAAATCACTACCGACTGAAGAAGCGGCCATCGATCTGCTCAAAAGGACTCAAAGTATGTTGTACCAAGCTAAACTTAGACTACACAAAATTGCCTCAAACAGCCTGGCCGTTATGAGGGCCTTCAAATCAGGTGATCATGCACCAGGATTCAAGGACATTAACTTGGGACTGGACAGTCCACCTGTGCAGAGGAGCTTGGGCCTCAGATGGGATCTCTCTGCTGACTCCTTCGGTTTTCAGATAAGTTGCGCAGACAAGCCATTTACAAAACGAGGTGTCCTATCGGTGGTAAACAGCCTATTTGATCCGCTGGGATTTGTAGCGCCCATCACCATACAAGGTAAATCTCTACTGAGACAGTTTTCTGAAACAGTCAAGGATTGGGATACCCCACTTCCCTCTGAGAAAGAGCAAAAATGGGAAGCCTGGAAGCGATCCTTGTGTGCCTTGGATGAGATCCACATCCCGAGATGCTATGTTAAAACCTCACTTTCCTCTAGCATAAAGAAAGAACTCCATGTGTTCTCAGACGCCTCCACGGAGGCCATCGCAGCGGTTGCCTATCTGAAGGTGACAGAACCCAACAACCAAAATCACGTTGGATTCGTCTTTGGTAAGGCTAAGTTAGCCCCTAAGCCTGATCATACTATTCCCAGACTGGAACTTTGTGGGACTGTGTTGGCAGTGGAGATTGCGGATTTCATACAACAAGAACTGGGTGTCGACATAGCTGAAGTCCAGTATTACACCGACAGTAAGGTCGTTTTGGGTTACATCCACAATCGGACCAAGCGATTTTATGTGTACGTTAGTAACCGCATAGAGAGAATCAGGAGATCCTCCAAACCTGAACAATGGCACTATGTACCATCCGAACTTAATCCAGCAGATCACGCCACTAGGCCTATGTCTATAGGTTCCTTTACTAACTCTACTTGGCTTACAGGTCCAGAGTTCCTGCTTGGAGAGGCGGATGAATGTGTACAGGAAGCATTCAGCATCCAGGATCCAGATAATGATCCAGAAATCTGCGCTGAAGTTAGTGCATTAGTCACTGGAGCAAAGCAAACCGCCAGCTTCGGTTGTCAGCGCTTCGAGCGTTTCTCCAGCTGGATGAGACTCGTCAGAACTATTGCAAGGTTAGTGCACATTGCAAGATGTTATCCTAATACTCACCAAGATAAAGATTGTCATGGTTGGCATGCCTGCCATAAACCCTTCTCTGCTGAGAACATCTCTCATAGTGAGTACCTCATAATACGTCACGTCCAGCAGGAGAATTTCAACATAGAATGGAAGTGTTTGTACAACAAACAGCAGATTCCTTTAAAAAGTCCTCTCGCCAACTTAAATCCAGTTATCGACAGTTTTGGCTTGCTGAGAGTTGGTGGTCGTTTGAATCAAGCCCACCTGGGAATTGCAGAACAAAATCCTCTCATCATTCCCAGCAAACATCATATCACCATCTTGCTAATCCGACACTACCACGAAAGGGCCGAACACCAAGGCAGGCAAATTACTGAGGGCAAATTACGGTCTGCAGGCCTTTGGATAATAGGTATGAAAAAACGTGTGGCCCAAGTACTGCATCAGTGTGTGCACTGTCGTAAAGCAAGAGGAAAACAACTACACCAACAAATGGCCGACTTGCCTGCAGATAGACTATGTACAGAGCCGCCTTTCACCTATGTTGGCCTAGATGTCTTTGGGCCATGGATGGTATCCGCACGCAGGACCCGCGGCGGTCACGCAAACAGTAAGCGTTGGGCCGTACTATTTACTTGCATGAGTGTGCGAGCAGTTCACATAGAGGTGATAGAATCTATGGACACATCCAGCCTTATTAATGCCTTAAGACGGTTCTTCGCAATCAGAGGACCAGTAAAACAATTGAGGTCTGACCAGGGAAGCAACTTCATCGGAGCCTGTAGAGAACTTAACATCGACACCAAGTCCATTCAAGATCAGTTGGCGGAAAAAGGTTGCACCTGGATTTTCAACCCTCCTCACAGTTCCCACATGGGGGGCTCCTGGGAGAGAATGATCGGCATCTCACGCAACATCTTAAATTCTATGTTGATGGATGTAAACTCGTCTAGACTCACACATGAGACTCTAGTTACTCTTCTCGCTGAAGTTTCAGCCATTATCAATTCAAGACCCCTTGTGCCAGTGTCTATGGATCCTGAGACACCAGCCATTCTGACTCCGGCTATTCTACTTACCCAAAAAACTGAGAGTACGCTTATTCCTAGTGGAGAATTCACTCATGCGAACATCTATCAAAAACACTGGAAACGTGTACAATATCTAGCAGATTACTTCTGGAACAGGTGGCGAAAGGAGTACCTCAGTGTTCTTCAAGGAAGAAGAAAATGGCAACACCACAAACCAAACTTGAAGGAAGGAGACCTTGTATTGATGAAAGAGCAACAAACCGAAAGGATTGACTGGCCTGTTGGGCTAATTTCAAAGGTTTTCCCTAGCAAGGATGGTAAGGTCCGGAAGGTGGAGTTGAAGATCTTCAGGAAAGGCGAGCTTAAAACGTTCTCAAGACCAATCAACGAACTCATCTTAATACTACCCATCGAGAACGTCCCTGACGGGTGAACAGAACTGTATCTAGCTTCGCAGATCTTCTCCATTCCAAGTTGAAAACAGGACTATCTATGTTTTGCATTCTAACATGTTCTTTTTACAGGTTGTTTATATTTTATGGACATTCGTCATAGTGAAATCCCCAAAGTGAATTTCAGACGGGGAGTGTGCTGTTTCTTTCAAATTTAATTAATGCACTGTATTATTATATCTCCTTTTACTATGTTGTTTCTACGTATTGTTTCTCTGCTGCCATCTGCTGGCCGGAATTTGTATGCTGCACGCCTTGTTCCTTATCTATAAAGTTTTTCTCTGACTGGGCGTGGTTTTAGCAGCCTTGGTTCTTGTCACTTCCTGTAGCCATTTTCAGTGCTGCACTCCTTGTGACTGGAGACACACATCTTGGCTTGTGAAGGCATCAGTTTTTGACCAGCAGTTGCCTCAGCAGTTAGTCTCAGGAAAGACATCCACATGACAGCATCTACACTGCTACTGCATCCCTGTATTGTATAACCGTATGTTGCTGCTCCGGATCAAATAAACCCACGTTTGATTGCATCCTCATGTCTACGTCTGGGTCCATCTAACCTGAGCATCTGCCGGTCCGGTCTGCTCCACTGCTTGGATACGAAGGTAGGACAGTCACAAGGTCATTATCAGTTACACCTTCATTCGCCTTCATGTGGGGACAGAACACTTCTTATAACTATTTTGTGGCTACAAATATGACCTAAAGGTTTCTTAGGTTTGCCTGCCATTAAAGTCAATAGGGCCCGCCGTGAATGCGCGTTTGCGAACCCTCCCGTCCGATGTTTGTCCATCACTAATGTCCTATCCCCGGCCAGCCAGATTTATTAGTATCTGCTCCAGGACACAAAGGAGTGGAATGATATCAATAATCCTGTAGTCCTGGCAATGACTAATAAAGTGGCTTCCTCAAAGTGCCTGAGCAAATAGCAAGTGTCACTCATGAGCTGCAACTGGCTAACATCAAAGTTACACAGAGGAGTATTGCTGTCCGCTTGGATCATCAAGAAATCATTTACAGCCTTCCTTTGCTCATATAGTCAGTCCAACATGTGTAGGGTGGAGTTCCACGCTGTTCTGCCTTTGCAGCATAAGGAGGGTGTGTTTTGCAGTGTAATACTGGCTGAAGTGCATGCACAGTTTCCTGGCTATTTTCAAGATGTCTTGCAGTTGGGTGGAAGACTTTAGGAACCATTTTACAACCAGACTAAAGACGTGAGCCATGCAGGGCACACGGGTCAGTCCTACTTGATGCAGCACCGACACAATGTTTTTCCTGTTATTGGTGACCATGGTTCTGATCTTCAGTTGGGGAGGAGACAGCCAGCAGTCGATTTTCTCAGGAAGGATGCGGAGCAGTTCTTTCCTTGTGTGACTCTGTTTGCCCAGGCATACCAGGTGCAAAACAGAATGGCACCGCCATGCTTGTACAGCATTCATGAAGAAGTAATGACAGCTTGGGACTCTCCACCTTGGCATGGCACAAGCCATCAGAATTGCAGAATTACAGAATCAACGATTAACAGATTTACTGATGTCTAAATGAACGTCAATCCCCCCAAAAATCTGTAGTATCAGACTGCTATTTCACTCCAATTACAGAACCAAGGATTAACAGATTTACTTATGTATAAAACAACGGGAAACCCCAAAAATCTGTACTATCAGGCCACTATTTCACCCCAATAAATGAGTCTAGGATTAAAGGATTTACTTATGCATAAAAGAATGTGAACCCCCACTATTTCAGCCCAGTTACAGAATGAAGGATTAACGGATTCACTTATCTATAAATGAGCTTGAACCCCATAAAATCAATAGTATCAGACTGCTATTTCACCCCAATTACATAATCAAGGATTAACAGATTTACTTATGTATAGAAGAACGTGAACCCCACAAAATCTGTGGTATCAGGCCGCTATTTCACCACAATTAATGAGTCTTGGATTAACGGATTTACTTATGTATAATAGAGCGTGAACCCCAAAAAATCAGTAGTATCAGACCACTATTTCACCCCAATTACAGAATGAATGATTAACAAATTTACTTATGTATAAAAGAATGCGAACCGTACAAATCTGTAATATCAGTCTGCTATTTCATCCCCATTACAGAATGAAGGACTATCAATTTGCTTCTGTATAAAAGAACATGAACCACACATCAGTAGTATCAAACTACTATTTCACCCTAATTAAGGAATCAAGGATGAACAGAATTACATGTGCATAAACGAATGTGAACAGCCTAGAATCAACAGTATTAGAAAGATTTTGAACCCCAATTAGTACAGCAAGGTGTAATAGAATGGCTTCTCTATTAGCCAAGTGTTACACTGTTTAATCGGCCGCTTCACTCTCTCAATAGTGTGGATAAAGTCTCCCTATTATATCCATACACTATCACTAAGCTGTCCCTGAACTGTGCAAAAGTAATATTTTGTAAAAAAAAAGTATTTCCTAACAGTGGCGGATCCAGAGCCTGGTCTCGGGAGGGGCACAGTGTGGAGGTATACTGTATATTGTGTGGCACAGTGTATGCTATATGCGTACAACAAACATATTTCACATGTAAATTTACAATTACTTGGCTTGGCCCTTGGGGATCTTAGACACCACTTCAACACTTTGGCCGGGGGCTCAGTGGAGCTGCTGTTGTGTTTTATCCTAATGAGAAAGATTTCATAATAAGGATTTGGTGCCCCCATAATGTGCCAGTTTAAAATCCCCATATATATTGTCCCCAGTAAATGCCCCCATAGTGCTTTTCTCACCTTTCCTCCTAGTGCCCCCATAATGTACCAGTATAAAATGCCCCAGTAGATGCCCTCAGTGTCCCCCATAATTTGCAAGTATAAAATACCCTTTCTTAGTGCCCCCGTAGATGACCCCATAGTATTCCTCTCCCCCCTTCCCCATAGAACCCACCATGTGTCCCAGTATAAAATTCTACTGTACAGAGCCCCCCATATTAAATACCCCTTCTTTGTGGCCTCAGTAGATGCCCCTATAGTGCTCCCAATAATGTGGCAGTAATAAGTGCCCCCAATAATGTGCCAGTAATAAGAGCCTCCCCAATCATGTGCCAGTAATAAAAGGACTTCCCCATCATGTGCCACTAATAAAAGCACTGCCCCATCATGTGTCAGTAATAAAAGCACCCCCCCATCATGTGATAGTAAAAGAAGCACTCCCCCATCATGTGTCAGTAATAAAAGCACTCCCCCATCAAGTGCCAGTAATAAAAGCATTCCCCCATCATGTGCCAGTAATAAAAGCAGTCCCCCATCATGTGCCAATAATAAAAGCACTCCACACATCATGTGGCAGTAATAACAGCCCCCCCAATGTGCAAGTAATAACATCCCCCAATGTGCCAGTAATAACAGCCCCCATCATGTGCCAGTAATAACAGCCCCCATCATGTGCCAGTAATAACAGCCCCATCATGTGCCAGTGATAACAGCCCCAATCATGTGCCAGTAATAACAGCCCCCTCATCATGTGCCAGTAATAACAGCCCCCATCATGTGCCAGTAATAACAGCCTCCCATCATGTGCCAATAATAACACCCCCCTTCATGTGCAAGTAATAACAGCCCCCCATCATGTGCCAGTAATAACAGTCCCCCATCATGTGCCAGTAACAACAGCCCCCCCATCAAGTGCCAGTAAAAGTAATATAAATATATATATATATATATATATATATATATATATATATATATATTTATACAGTACAGACCAAAAGTTTGGACACACCTTCTCATTCAAAGAGTTTTCTTTATTTTCATGACTATGAAAATTGTAGATTCACACTGAAGGCATCAAAACTATGAATTAACACATGTGGAATTGTATACTTATCAAAAAAGTATGAAACAATTGAAAATATGTCATATTCTAGGTTCTTCAAAGTAGCCACCTTTTGCTTTGATTACTGCTTTGCACACTCTTGGCATTCTCTTGATGAGCTTTAAGAGGTAGTCACCTGAAATGGTCTTCCAACAGTCTTGAAGGAGTTCCCAGAGATGCTTAGCACTTGTTGGCCCTTTTGCCTTCACTCTGTGGTCCAGCTAACCCCAAACCATCTCGATTGGGTTCAGGTCCGGTGACTGTGGAGGCCAGGTCATCTGGCGCAGCACCCCATCACTCTCCTTCATGGTCAAATAGCCCTTACACAGCCTAGAGGTGTGTATGGGGTCATTGTCCTGTTGAAAAATAAATGATGGTCCAACTAAATGCAAACTGGATGGAATAGCATGCCGCTGCAAGATGCTGTGGTATCCATGCTGGTTCAGTATGCCTTCAATTTTGAATAAATCCCCAACAGTGTCACCAGCAAAGCAACCCCACACCATCACACCTCCTCCTACATGCTTCACGGTGGGAACCAGGCATGTAGAGTCTATCCGTTCACCTTTTCTGCGTTGCACAAAGACACAGTGGTTGGAACCAAAGATCTCAAATTTGGACTCATCAGACCAAAGCACAGATTTCCACTAGTCTAATGTCCATTCCTTGTGTTCTTTAGCCCAAACAAATCTCCTCTGCTTGTTGCCTGTCCTTAGCAGTGGTTTCCTAGCAGATATTCTACCATGAAGGCCTGATTCACACAGTCTCCTCTTAACAGTTGTTCTAGAGATGTGTCTGCTGCTAGAACTCTGTGTGGCATTGACCTGGTCTCTAATCTGAGCTGCTGTTAACCTTCGATTTCTGAGGCTGGTGACTCGGATGAACTTATCCTCCGCAGCAGAGGTTACTCTTGGTCTTCCTTTCCTGGGGCGGTCCGCATGTGAGCCCATTTCTTTGTAGCGCTTAATGGTTTTTGTGACTGCACTTGGGGACACTTTCAAAGTTTTCCCAATTTTTCGGACTGACTGACCTTCATTTCTTAAAGTTATGATGGCCACTAGTTTTTCTTTACTTAGCTGCTTTTTTCTTGCCATAATACAAATTCTAACAGTCTATTCAGTAGGACTATCAGCTGTGTATCCACCTAACTTCTCCACAACGCAACTGATGGTCCCAACCCAATTTATAAGGCAAGAAATCCCACTTATTAAACCTGGCAGGGCACAGCTGTGAAGTGAAAACCATTTCGGGTGACTACCTCTTGACGCTCATCAAGAGAATGCCAAGAGTGTGCAAAGAAGTAATCAAAGCAAAAGGTGGCTACTTTGAAGAACCTAGAATATGACATTTTCAGTTGTTTCATAAGTTAAAATCGCAATTCGATTATTATAACTTGAAATAATCGAATTGCGATTTCAACGTAATTCTCAAATCCGACAGTACATTCTAGTATATGGAGACGTTCCCATGGTGATGGGGACGCTCCATGAGCACGGAAGTCGGCAGAAGCGGCAACGGGCACTGACTGGAGCATTAAAAATAAATAAAAAAAGCAACGAATATTCGATTTCGCGAATATATAGCACTATATTCTAAATAGTCGCGAAATCGCGATATTCGAGAAAAAAATTAGCAATTCAAATATTCGCGCTCAACACTACTGGTTCCCACCGTGAAGCTTAGAGGAGCAGGTGTGATGGTGTGGGGGTGCTTTGCTGGTGACACTGTTGGGGATTTATTCAAATTTGAAGGCATACTGAACCAGCATGGATACCACAGCATCTTGCAGCAGCATGCTATTCCATCCGGTTTGCGTTTAGTTGGACCATCATTTATTTTTCAACAGGACAATGACCCCAAACACACCTCCAGGCTGTGTAAGGGCTATTTGACCATGAAGGAGAGTGATGGGGTTCTGCGCCAGATTACCTGGCCTCCACAGTCACCGGACCTTAACCTAATCGAGATGGTTTGGGGTGAGCTGGACCGCAGAGTGAAGGCAAAAGGGCCAACAAGTGCTAAGCATCTCTGGGAACTCCTTCAAGACTGTTGGAAGACCATTTCAGGTGACTACCGCTTGAAGCTAATCAAGAGAATGCCAAGAGTGTGCAAAGCAGTAATCAAAGCAAAAGGTGGCTACTTTGAAGAACCTAGAATATGACATATTTTCAGTTGTTTCACACTTTTTTGTTATGTATATAATTCCACATGTGTTAATTCATAGTTTTGATGCCTTCAGTGTGAATCTACAATTTTCATAGTCATGAAAATAAAGAAAACTCTTTGAATGAGAAGGTGTGTCCAAACTTTTGGTCTGTACTGTATATATATATATAAATAAAAAATAAACACTTATACTTGCACAGTAAAATGGAGGACACCAGGCAGGATGAGGCTTTTTATAGGGCTGTGACATCACAGAGGCCGGCTTTCTGCTGAATTGCTGGTTACACAGCATTATGGGTGATCCACCCTTCCCAGGCTTCTTACTTACTTTCTCTTTGTAACATGTGCGGCAGCCATTTAAAACAAATAATGATTCAATACCAGTAATCACCTGGGAATTCTGATTTGTGGCGAATCACATTTTTCCTGATATTTGGATCTAATTCCGCTTTGATTCGCTCAACACTAATTAGAAGTACAGATGGGGTGATCCGTCACAAAGACTGGGATCGTGGAATGGTGTGTTTTCCTGGCACTCAAGTCTGAAATATTGTGGATCGAGTTGCTACATTACTAGGAGTGGCTGTAGAAAACCCAGCAGTCATGGTCCACATTGGAAACTATGACAAAGGTAGGTGGATGGTCATTTAAAAATTATTTCAATTTCACTTTTCGCAAGCTCAGAGCAAATAACTAAAAGATAATATCTTCTGAAATACTACCTATAACATGAGCCAAACCAGAAAGGCAGCAGGAGATTAGGGAGGTAAACAAGTGGCTGAAGAACTGGTGTAGGAAGGAGGGGTTTGGGTTCTTGGAGAACAGGGCAGATTTATCTGTTGGCTACAGGCTCTATCGTAGGGATGGGTAGCACCTCAATGGGGAATGTCCAGCTGTTTTGGTGTAGAAAATGGCTAGAAGGTTGGAGGTATGTTTAAACTAGGCATGAGTTACATTACAAGAGAGCAAGATGTGCAGATAGTGACATGGGTGAGGTAATGAAACTAGGGATGGAATGGAGGGAGGGCCCAGAATAGTTCATAAGGAAAGATGTAGAGTAACAAATATCCAAAAACCTCTTAATTGTATATATGCTAATTCCAGAAGCCTGAACAATAAAACTGGTGAACTTGAATTAGTAATGTCTGAGCAGAACTATACTATAGTGAGAATAACTGAGACATGGCTGGATGATAGCTATGACTGAATTGTTAACATACAGGCTTATAGTCTGTTTAGAAAGGGTTGTGAAAACCAAAGAGGGGGAGGGGTTTACCTTAATTTAAAGTCCAGTCTAATGCCCATGCTCCAGTAAGATATACAGTTGTAAGAAAAAGTATGTGAACACTTTGGAATGATATGAATTTCTGCACAAATTGGTCATAAAATGTGATCTGATCTTTATCTAAGTAACAACAATAGACAATCACAGTCTGCTTAAACTAATAACACACAAAGAATTAAATGTTACCATGTTTTTATTGAACATACCATGTAAGCATTCACAGTGCAGGTGGAAAAAGTATGTGAACCCCTAGACTAATGACATCTCCAAGAGCTATTAGGAGTGAGGTGTCAGCTAATTGGAGTTCAATCAATGAGATGAGATTGGAGGTGTTGGTTACAGCTGCCCTGCCCTATAAAAGAAAACACACACCAGTTCTGGGTTGGCTTTTCACAAGAAGCATTGCCTGATGTGAATGATGCCTCGCACAAAAGAGCTCTCTAAAGACCTACGATTAAGAATTGTTGACTTGCATAAAGCTGGAAAGGGTTATAAAAGTATCTCCAAAAGCCTTACTGTTCATCAGTCCATGGTAAGACAAATTGTCTATAAATGGAGAAAGTTCAGCACTGCTGCTACTCTCCCTAGGATTGGCCGTCCTGTAAAGATTACTGCAAGAGCACAGCGCAGACTGCTCAATGAGGTGAAGAAGAATCCTAGAGTGTCAGCTAAAGACTTACAAAAGTCTCTGGCATATGCTAATATTCCTGTTAGCGAATCTACGATACGTAAAACACTAAACAAGAATGGATTTCATGGGAGGATACCACAGAGAAAGCCACTGCTGTCCCCCCAAAACATTGCTGCACATTTATAGTATGCACAAGAGCACTTGGATGTTCCACAGCAGTACTGGCAAAATATTCTGTGGACAGATGAAACCAAAGTTGAGTTGTTTGGAAGAGACACACAACACTATGGGCCAGATTTATCATGACTCTGACATCTCACTCCACTTTAACATATGGCTAAAGTCAGTTTTAGCCAAGTCAGATTTATGATCGGCCCTTTAAGACTGTAATAAATGTGGTTTGACAGTAGCAGTTTGTCCGTCAGTAAGCAGCTTTACAAAAGTCGCACATCTTTACGAAAAAGTTGCAAGTTTTTATGAAAAAGTCTCATGTTCTATTAAAAAGTCTCATGAGATAAGTATGGTCCTCACTGGAGTGAAATTGCGACTTTTTTGCAACTTTTTAAATAGTCCCAAAAGTAAATCTGTCTAGAGATTCATTTACATAAGAAAACACGACCACTTTCAGAAAACTGGCGAGCATAGTGCAGAGCAGAAAAAAAGTCTCAAATTTGTGCGCAGTTTTAGCGTTTGGGACTTTTTTTTGGACTTTTTCACTCCATTATTCTGACCTGAGCTAATGATAAATCTGGCCCTACGTGTGGAGAAAAAGAGGCACAGCTCATCAAAGGAAAAATGAATTCCCAAGTTTATCAAGATATTTTGCAGGAGAACTTAACCCCATCTGTCCACCAGCTGAAGCTCAGAAGATGGGTGTTGCAACAGGACAACTACCCAAAGCATAGAAGTAAATCAACAACAGAATAGCTTAAACAGAAGAGTCCTGGCCTCAACCCAATTGAGATGCTGTGGCATGATCTCAAAAAAGAGATTCACACAAGACATCCAAAGAATATTGCTGAACTGAAACAGTTCGGTAAAGAGGAATGGTCAAGAATTACTCCTGACCGTTGTACACGTCTGATCTGCAACTACAGGAAACGTTTGGTTTAAGTTATTGCTGCCAAAGAAGGTTCAACCAGTTATTAAATCCAAGGGTTCACATACTTTTTCCACCTGCACTGTGAATGTTTACATGGTGTGTTCAATAAAAACATGGTAACATTTCATTATTTGTGTGTTATTAGTTTAAGCAGACTGTGATTGTCTATTGTTGTGACTTAGATGAAGATCATATCACATTTTATTACCAATTTGTGCAGAAATCCATATCATTTTAAAGGGTTCACATACTTTTTCTTGCAACTGTAAGTGAGGGAAATGAACATATGGAGTCACTGTGGGTAGAAATACATGGAGGCAAATGCAATACTAAAATGCTGATAGAGGTTTGTCATACTGTATGCCACTTGACATAACAGAGTCCACTACTAAGGTAAATAGATGAGGTTGCAAATCATAATGGGATCGTTTTTTTGGGGGGACTTCAACTACTCAGATATAGACTGGGAAACCAAAACCTGTGGATCTCATAAAGGAAACAGGTTCTTGGTAATAACTAGGGATGAGCGAACTCGAACTGTATAGTTCGGGTTCGTACCGAATTTTGGGGTGTCCGTGACACGGACCCGAACCCGGACATTTTCGTAAAAGTCCGGGTTCGGGTTCGGTGTTCGTCGCTTTCTTCGCGCTTTTGTGACGCTTTCTTGGCGCTTTTTGAAAGGCTGCAAAGCAGCCAATCAACAAGCGTCATACTACTTGCCCCAAGAGGCCATCACAGCCATGCCTACTATTGGCATGGCTGTGATTGGCCAGAGCACCATGTGACCCAGCCTCTATTTAAGCTGGAGTCACATAGCGCCGCCCGTCACTCTGCTCTGATTAGCGTAGGGAGAGGTTGCGGCTGCGACAGTAGGGCGAGATTAGGCAGATTAACTCCTCCAAAGGACTTGATTAACTGATCGATCTGCAGCTGTGGATCATTGAGCTGCTGATCCTCAATTGCTCACTGTTTTTAGGCTGCACAGACCGTTTGTCAGTCACATTTTTCTGGGGTGATCGGCGGCCATTTTGTGTCTTGTGGTGCGCCAGCACAAGCTGCGACCAAGTGCATTTAACCCTCAATGGTGTGGTTGTTTTTTGGCTAAAGCCTACATCAGGGTGAAGCTGTCACACCAAGTGCATTTAACCAGCAATAGTCTGTTCATTTTTTGGCCATATACTAAATCAGGGGCAAGCTGCGCCTGTCACCAAGTGCATTTAACCCTCAATGGTGTGGTTGTTTTTTGGCTAAAGCCTACATCAGGGTGAAGCTGTCACACCAAGTGCATTTAACCAGCAATAGTCTGTTTATTTTTTGGCCATATCCCAGTCTAATTCTGTCACTAAATCCATACCGGTCACCCAGCGCCTAAATACTAGGCCTCAAATTTATATCCAGCTAAATCTGTCCCTAGTGCTGTAGCTGGGCGAGTTATTTAGTGTCCGTTCAAGCACATTTCTTGTTCTGGGTTGAAATACAATTCCCAATTTAGCAATTTCATAATTTAGTGGTTTCTGCTATATCAGAGCTATTTGAAATCTATCCCTAAAAGGGTATATAATATTCAAGGTGCACATTGGGTCATTCAGAATAACTTCACACACACCCGCTACTGTGTATTTCCAAGTCTAATTCTGTCACTAAACCCATACCTGTCACGCAGCGCCTAAATACTAGGCCTCAAATTTATATCCAGCTAAATCTGTCCCTAGTGCTGTAGCTGGGCGAGTTATTTAGTGTCCGTTCAAGCACATTTCTTGTTCTGGGTTGAAATACAATTCCCAATTTAGCAATTTCATAATTTAGTGGTTTCTGCTATATCAGAGCTATTTGAAATCTATCCCTAAAAGGGTATATAATATTCAAGGTGCACATTGGGTCATTCAGAATAACTTCACACACACCCGCTACTGTGTATTTCCAAGTCTAATTCTGGCACTAAACCCATACCTGTCACCCAGCGCCTAAATACTAGGCCTCAAATTTATATCCCGCTAAATCTGTCCTTAGTGCTGTAGCTGGGCAAGTTATTTAGTGTCCGTTCAAGCACATTTCTTGTTCTGGGTTGAAATACAATTCCCAATTTAGCAATTTCATAATTTAGTGGTTTCTGCTATATCAGAGCTATTTGAAATCTATCCCTAAAAGGGTATATAATATTCAAGGTGCACATTGGGTCATTCAGAATAACTTCACACACACCCGCTACTGTGTATTTCCAAGTCTAATTCTGGCACTAAACCCATACCTGTCACCCAGCGCCTAAATACTAGGCCTCAAATTTATATCCCGCTAAATCTGTCCTTAGTGCTGTAGCTGGGCGAGTTATTTAGTGTCCGTTCAAGCACATTTCTTGTTCTGGGTTGAAATACAATTCCCAATTTAGCAATTTCATAATTTAGTGGTTTCTGCTATATCAGAGCTATTTGAAATCTATCCCTAAAAGGGTATATAATATTCAAGGTGCACATTGGGTCATTCAGAATAACTTCACACACACCCGCTACTGTGTATTTCCAAGTCTAATTCTGGCACTAAACCCATACCTGTCACCCAGCGCCTAAATACTAGGCCTCAAATTTATATCCCGCTAAATCTGTCCTTAGTGCTGTAGCTGGGCGAGTTATTTAGTGTCCGTTCAAGCACATTTCTTGTTCTGGGTTGAAATACAATTCCCAATTTAGCAATTTCATAATTTAGTGGTTTCTGCTATATCAGAGCTATTTGAAATCTATCCCTAAAAGGGTATATAATATTCAAGGTGCACATTGGGTCATTCAGAATAACTTCACACACACCCGCTACTGTGTATTTCCAAGTCTAATTCTGGCACTAAACCCATACCTGTCACCCAGCGCCTAAATACTAGGCCTCAAATTTATATCCCGCTAAATCTGTCCTTAGTGCTGTAGCTGGGCGAGTTATTTAGTGTCCGTTCAAGCACATTTCTTGTTCTGGGTTGAAATACAATTCCCAATTTAGCAATTTCATAATTTAGTGATTTCTGCTATATCAGAGCTATTTGAAATCTATCCCTAAAAGGGTATATAATATTCAAGGTGCACATTGGGTCATTCAGAATAACTTCACACACACCCGCTACTGTGTATTTCCAAGTCTAATTCTGGCACTAAACCCATACCTGTCACCCAGCGCCTAAATACTAGGTCTCAAATTTATATCCCGCTAAATCTGTCCTTAGTGCTGTAGCTGGGCGAGTTATTTAGTGTCCGTTCAAGCACATTTCTTGTTCTGGGTTGAAATACAATTCCCAATTTAGCAATTTCATAATTTAGTGGTTTCTGCTATATCAGAGCTATTTGAAATCTATCCCTAAAAGGGTATATAATATTCAAGGTGCACATAGGGTCATTCAGAATAACTTCACACACCCGCTACTGTGCATTTCCAAATCTAATTCTGTCACTAAACCCATACCTGTCACCCAGCGCCTAAATACTAGGCCTCAAATTTATATCCCGCTAAATCTCTCGTTACCGCTGTCCTGTTGTGGCTGGGAAAGTTATTTAGTGTCCGTCAAAGCACATTTTTTGTTCTGGGTTGAAATACAATTCCCAAATTAGCAATTTCATAATTTAGTCGTTTCTGCTATATCAGAGCTATTTGAAATCTATCCCTAAAAGGGTAGATCATATTGAAGGTGCACATAGGGTCATTCAGAATAACTTCACACACACGCTTCTGTGCATTTCCAAGTCTAATTCTGTCACTAAATCCATACCGGTCACCCAGCGCCTAAATACTAGGCCTCAAATTTATATCCCGCTGAATTTGAATACAATACATTGGGCCAAATAATATATTTGTTGTTGTGGTGAACCATAACAATGAGAAAAACATCTAGTAAGGGACGCGGACGTGGACATGGTCGTGGTGGTGTTAGTGGACCCTCTGGTGCTGGGAGAGGACGTGGCCGTTCTGCCACATCCACACGTCCTAGTGTACCAACTACCTCAGGTCCCAGTAGCCGCCAGAATTTACAGCGATATATGGTGGGGCCCAATGCCGTTCTAAGGATGGTAAGGCCTGAGCAGGTACAGGCATTAGTCAATTGGGTGGCCGACAGTGGATCCAGCACGTTCACATTATCTCCCACCCAGTCTTCTGCAGAAAGCGCACAGATGGCGCCTGAAAACCAACCCCATCAGTCTGTCACATCACCCCCATGCATACCAGGGAAACTGTCTCAGCCTCAAGTTATGCAGCAGTCTCTTATGCTGTTTGAAGACTCCGCTGGCAGGGTTTCCCAAGGGCATCCACCTAGCCCTTCCCCAGCGGTGAAAGACATAGAATGCACTGACGCACAACCACTTATGTTTCCTGATGATGAGGACATGGGAATACCACCTCAGCATGTCTCTGATGATGACGAAACACAGGTGCCAACTGCTGCGTCTTTCTGCAGTGTGCAGACTGAACAGGAGGTCAGGGATCAAGACTGGGTGGAAGACGATGCAGGGGACGATGAGGTCCTAGACCCCACATGGAATGAAGGTCGTGCCACTGACTTTCACAGTTCGGAGGAAGAGGCAGTGGTGAGACCGAGCCAACAGCGTAGCAAAAGAGGGAGCAGTGGGCAAAAGCAGAACACCCGCCGCCAAGAGACTCCGCCTGCTACTGACCGCCGCCATCTGGGACCGAGCACCCCAAAGGCAGCTTCAAGGAGTTCCCTGGCATGGCACTTCTTCAAACAATGTGCTGACGACAAGACCCGAGTGGTTTGCACGCTGTGCCATCAGAGCCTGAAGCGAGGCATTAACGTTCTGAACCTGAGCACAACCTGCATGACCAGGCACCTGCATGCAAAGCATGAACTGCAGTGGAGTAAACACCTTAAAACCAAGGAAGTCACTCAGGCTCCCCCTGCTACCTCTTCTGCTGCTGCCGCCTCGGCCTATTCTGCTGCTGCCGCCTCGGCCTCTTCCTCCGCCTCTGGAGGAACGTTGGCACCTGCCGCCCAGCAAACAGGGGATGTACCACCAACACCACCACCACCACCTCCGTCACCAAGCGTCTCAACCATGTCACACGCCAGCGTTCAGCTCTCCATCTCACAAACATTTGATAGAAAGCGTAAATTCCCACCTAGCCACCCTCGATCCCTGGCCCTGAATGCCAGCATTTCTAAACTACTGGCCTATGAAATGCTGTCATTTAGGCTGGTGGACACAGACAGCTTCAAACAGCTCATGTCGCTTGCTGTCCCACAGTATGTTGTTCCCAGCCGGCACTACTTCTCCAAGAGAGCCGTGCCTTCCCTGCACAACCAAGTATCCGATAAAATCAAGTGTGCACTGCGCAACGCCATCTGTGGCAAGGTCCACCTAACCACAGATACGTGGACCAGTAAGCACGGCCAGGGACGCTATATCTCCCTAACTGCACACTGGGTAAATGTAGTGGCAGCTGGGCCCCAGGCGGAGAGCTGTTTGGCGCACGTCCTTCCGCCGCCAAGGATCGCAGGGCAACATTCTTTGCCTCCTGTTGCCACCTCCTCCTTCTCGGCTTCCTCCTCCTCTTCTTCCACCTGCTCATCCAGTCAGCCACACACCTTCACCACCAACTTCAGCACAGCCCGGGGTAAACGTCAGCAGGCCATTCTGAAACTCATATGTTTGGGGGACAGGCCCCACACCGCACAGGAGTTGTGGCGGGGTATAGAACAACAGACCGACGAGTGGTTGCTGCCGGTGAGCCTCAAGCCCGGCCTGGTGGTGTGTGATAATGGGCGAAATCTCGTTGCAGCTCTGGGACTAGCCAATTTGACGCACATCCCTTGCTTGGCGCATGTGCTGAATTTGGTGGTGCAGAAGTTCATTCACAACTACCCCGACATGTCAGAGCTGCTGCATAAAGTGCGGGCCGTCTGTTCGCGCTTCCGGCGTTCACATCCTGCTGCTGCTCGCCTGTCTGCGCTACAGCGTAACTTCGGCCTTCCCGCTCACCGCCTCATATGCGACGTGCCCACCAGGTGGAACTCCACCTTGCACATGCTGGACAGACTGTGCGAGCAGCAGCAGGCCATAGTGGAGTTTCAGCTGCAGCACGCACGGGTCAGTCGCACTACAGAACAGCACCACTTCACCACCAATGACTGGGCCTCCATGCGAGACCTGTGTGCCCTGTTGCGCTGTTTCGAGTACTCCACCAACATGGCCAGTGGCGATGACACCGTTATCAGCGTTACAATACCACTTCTATGTCTCCTTGAGAAAACACTTAGGGCGATGATGGAAGAGGAGGTGGCCCAGGAGGAGGAGGAGGAGGAGGAGGAAGAGGGGTCATTTTTAGCACTTTCAGGCCAGTCTCTTCGAAGTGACTCAGAGGGAGGTTTTTGGCAACAGCAGAGGCCAGGTACAAATGTGGCCAGCCAGGGCCCACTACTGGAGGACGAGGAGGACGAGGATGAGGAGGAGGTGGAGGAGGATGAGGATGAAGCATGGTCACAGCGGGGTGGCACCCAACGCAGCTCGGGTCCATCACTGGTGCGTGGCTGGGGGGAAAGGCAGGACGATGACGATACGCCTCCCACAGAGGACAGCTTGTCCTTATCCCTGGGCAGCCTGGCACACATGAGCGACTACATGCTGCAGTGCCTGCGCAACGACAGCAGAGTTGCCCACATTTTAACCTGTGCGGACTACTGGGTTGCCACCCTGCTGGATCCACGCTACAAAGACAATGTGCCCACCTTACTTCCTGCACTGGAGCGTGATAGGAAGATGCGCGAGTACAAGCGCACGTTGGTAGACGCGCTACTGAGAGCATTCCCAAATGTCACAGGGGAACAAGTGGAAGCCCAAGGCCAAGGCAGAGGAGGAGCAAGAGGTCGCCAAGGCAGCTGTGTCACGGCCAGCTCCTCTGAGGGCAGGGTTAGCATGGCAGAGATGTGGAAAACTTTTGTCAACACGCCACAGCTAACTGCACCACCACCTGATACGCAACGTGTTAGCAGGAGGCAACATTTCACTAACATGGTGGAACAGTACGTGTGCACACCCCTCCACGTACTGACTGATGGTTCGGCCCCATTCAACTTCTGGGTCTCTAAATTGTCCACGTGGCCAGAGCTAGCCTTTTATGCCTTGGAGGTGCTGGCCTGCCCGGCAGCCAGCGTTTTGTCTGAACGTGTATTCAGCACGGCAGGGGGCGTCATTACAGACAAACGCAGCCGCCTGTCTACAGCCAATGTGGACAAGCTGACGTTCATAAAAATGAACCAGGCATGGATCCCACAGGACCTGTCCGTCCCTTGTCCAGATTAGACATTAACTACCTCCCCATAACCATATATTATTGGACTCCAGGGCACTTCCTCATTCAATCCTATTTTTATTTTCATTTTACCATTATATTGCGATGCTACCCAAAGTTGAATGAACCTCTCCTCTGCCTGGGTGCTAGGCCTAAATATATGCCAATGGACTGTTGCAGTGGTGGCTGACATGAAGCCTGATTCTCTGCTATGACATGCAGACTAATTCTCTGCTGACATGAAGCCAGATTGTCTGTTACGGGACCTCTCTCCTCTGCCTGGGTGCTGGGCCTAAATTTATGACAATGGACTGTTGCAGTGGTGGCTGACGTGAAGCCTCATTCTCTGCTATGACATGCAGACTGATTCTCTGCTGACATGAAGCCAGATTGTCTGTTACGGGACCTCTCTCCTCTGCCTGTGTGCTAGGCCTAAATATATGCCAATGGACTGTTGCAGTGGTGGCTGACGTGAAGCCTGATTCTCTGCTATGACATGCAGACTGATTCTCTGCTGACATGAAGCCAGATCCTCTGTTACGGGACCTCTCTCCTCTGCCTGTGTGTGTGCTGGGCCTAAATATATGCCAATGGACTGTTGCAGTGGTGGCTGACGTGAAGCCTCATTCTCTGCTATGACATGCAGACTAATTCTCTGCTGACATGAAGACAGATTCTCTGTTACGGGACCTCCCTCCTCTGCCTGGGTGCTGGGCCTAAATATATGCCAATGGACTGTTGCAGTGGTGGGTGACGTGAAGCCTCATTCTCTGCTATGACATGCAGACTAATTCTCTGCTGACATGAAGCCAGATTGTCTGTTACGGGACCTCTCTCCTCTGCCTGTGTGTGTGCTGGGCCTAAATATATGCCAATGGACTGTTGCAGTGGTGGCTGACGTGAAGCCTCATTCTCTGCTATGACATGCAGACTAATTCTCTGCTGACATGAAGCCAGATTGTCTGTTACGGGACCTCTCTCCTCTGCCTGGGTGCTGGGCCTAAATTTATGACAATGGACTGTTGCAGTGGTGGCTGACGTGAAGCCTGATTCTCTGCTATGACATGCAGACTGATTCTCTGCTGACATGAAGCCAGATCCTCTGTTACGGGACCTCTCTCCTCTGCCTGTGTGTGTGCTGGGCCTAAATATATGCCAATGGACTGTTGCAGTGGTGGCTGACGTGAAGCCTCATTCTCTGCTATGACATGCAGACTGATTCTCTGCTGACATGAAGCCAGATTCTCTGTTACGGGACCTCTCTCCTCTGCCTGTGTGTGTGCTGGGCCTAAATATATGCCAATGGACTGTTGCAGTGGTGGCTGACGTGAAGCCTCATTCTCTGCTATGACATGCAGACTAATTCTCTGCTGACATGAAGACAGATTCTCTGTTACGGGACCTCCCTCCTCTGCCTGGGTGCTGGGCCTAAATATATGCCAATGGACTGTTGCAGTGGTGGCTGACGTGAAGCCTCATTCTCTGCTATGACATGCAGACTAATTCTCTGCTGACATGAAGACAGATTCTCTGTTACGGGACCTCTCTCCTCTGCCTGGGTGCCGGGGCCTAAATATCTGAGAATGGACTGTTCCAGTGGTGGGTGACGGGAAGCCAGATTCTCTGCTATGGAACCTCTCTCCAATTGATTTTGGTTAATTTTTATTTATTTAATTTTTAATTTAATTCATTTCCCTATCCACATTTGTTTGCAGGGGATTTACCTACATGTTGCTGCCTTTTGCAGCCCTCTAGCTCTTTCCTGGGCTGTTTTACAGCCTTTTTAGTGCCGAAAAGTTCGGGTCCCCATTGACTTCAATGGGGTTCGGGTTCGGGACGAAGTTCGGATCGGGTTCGGATCCCGAACCCGAACATTTCCGGGATGTTCGGCCGAACTTCTCGAACCTGAACATCCAGGTGTTCGCTCAACTCTAGTAATAACCAAAGACAATTACCTTTCCTAACTGGTTCATTATCCAACTACAGGAATGCCCATACTGGAATTAGTGTTAACCAATAAACTTGACAAAACAACAGATGGGCAGGCTAGGGATACCTGGGAAATGGTGACCGTAAAATAATCTTCCAATTGTCAGTGTTTCTTCAGGGAGGTATTAAATTTGACTAGCTAAGAGAGGCCATTAGCCTCACTAACTGGGACAATGTCCTCAAAAAATAAATAAAAAATACAGCCACAATGGGATATTTTTAAAAGCATCCTGAACTCTAATTAAACCTTATTGGTAGTGATGAGCGAAGTTATTGTCTTGTTTGAAAATGTCTGAACTATTAAAATATGAATTACAATTTAATGTGCGCAGATTCCCGTAATGGAAAAAATAAAAAAATAAAAAAAATAAAAAAAAAACACGGTTCGACAATTCTTTTTGGCAATTTTTCCCTCCCAAAAAATTGAATAACAGTGATCAAAAAGTTGTACGTATCACAAAAATCTTTCCAATAAAATATAAATTTTGCCCAGCAAAAAGTATAATGGTGCTCTTAAATAGTACAACCTATCCCCAGAAAAAAAAAGCCCTCATATGGCTATATTAATGGAAATTTTAAAAAAAGGTATGTCTATTGGAATGTTGGGAGGTAAAAACTAAAATATGAAAACAAAAACGGGCCCAGTACTATATGCTCACAATACAAACTTTCAGAAACTGACTAAGAATAAGTATAAAAAATGTACACATTAAAATTGTAAATGGCTCTGTTCTGTCAAATGGAAAACTACTGAATGAACAGAATTTTTTTTCTAACACTGTAGACAAAAAAACAAAAAAGAATGATTTCAATATATCGAGTTGAAAATTAAAAACTATACAAATATATACTATGAACAGGATGCTATTTCACTTCAAACATACAGGTCCTTCTAAAAAAATTAGCATATTGTGATTAAGTTAATTATTTTCTGTAATGTACTGATAAACATTAGACTTTCATATATTTTAGATTCATTACACACCAACTGAAGTAGTTCAAGCCTTTTATTGTTTTAATATTGATGATTTTGGCATACAGCTCATGAAAACCCAAAATTCCTATCTAAAAAAATTAGCATATCATGAAAAGGTTCTCTAAACGAGCTATTAACCTAATCATCTGAATCAACTAATTAACTCTAAACACCTGCAAAAGATTCCTGAGGCTTTTAAAAACTCCCAGCCTGGTTCATTACTCAAAACCGCAATCATGGGTAAGACTGCCGACCTGACTGCTGTCCAGAAGGCCATCATTGACACCCTCAAGCAAGAGGGTAAGACACAGAAAGAAAATTCTGAACGAATAGGCTGTTCCCAGAGTGCTGTATCAAGGCACCTCAGTGGGAAGTCTGTGGGAAGGAAAAAGTGTGGCAGAAAACGCTGCACAACGAGAAGAGGTGACCGGACCCTGAGGAAGATTGTGGAGAAGGACCGATTCCAGACCTTGGGGGACCTGCGGAAGCAGTGGACTGAGTCTGGAGTAAAAACATCCAGAGCCACCGTGTACAGGCGTGAGCAGGAAATGGGCTACAGGTGCCGCATTCCCCAGGTCAAGCCACTTTTGAACCAGAAACAGCGGCAGAAGCGCCTGACCTGGGCTACAGAGAAGCAGCACTGGACTGTTGCTCAGTGGTCCAAAGTACTTTTTTCGGATGAAAGCAAATTTTGCATGTCATTCGGAAATCAAGGTGCCAGAGTCTGGAGGAAGACTGGGGAGAGGGAAATGCCAAAATGCCTGAAGTCCAGTGTCAAGTACCCACAGTCAGTGATGGTCTGGGGTGCCATGTCAGCTGCTGGTGTTGGTCCACTGTGTTTTATCAAGGGCAGGGTCAATGCAGCTAGCTATCAGGAGATTTTGGAGCACTTCATGCTTCCATCTGCTGAAAAGCTTTATGGAGATGAAGATTTCATTTTTCAGCACGACCTGGCACCTGCTCACAGTGCCAAAACCACTGGTAAATGGTTTACTGACCATGGTATTACCCTGCCAACTCTCCTGACCTGAGAATCTGTGGGATATTGGGAAGAGAAAGTTGAGAGATGCAAGACCCAACACTCTGGATGAGCTTAAGGCCGCTATCGAAGCATCCTGGGCCTCCATAACACCTCAGCAGTACCACAGGCTGATTGCCTCCATGCCACGCCGCATTGAAGCAGTCATTTCTGCAAAAGGATTCCCGACCAAGTATTGAGTGCATAACTGAACATAATTATTTGAAGGTTGACTTTTTTTGTATTAAAAACACTTTTCTTTTATTGGTCGGATGAAATATGCTAATTTTTTGAGATAGGAAATTTTGGGTTTTCATGAGCTGTATGCCAAAATCATCAATATTAAAACAATAAAAGGTTTGAACTACTTCAGTTGGTGTGTAATGAATCTAAAATATATGAAAGTCTAATGTTTATCAGTACATTACAGAAAATAATAAACTTCATCACAATATGCAAATTTTTTTAGAAGGACCTGTATATTACAGTTAATTCCAGATGGACCGAACATGGTGGATGGATCAAACATGACCACAGAATTATTCCCTTAAGGGACATGAGCCTGAAAACTAGTAGCTGCCATATCATATGTTGGCCAAACAGGGGCTGTTTGGGTGGTTAGATGTGTGGCACAAAATGCCAATTATTGCTGCTGTGGCCTGCAATCTCATGAAAATACCCCTTTGTATGATAATTACATAAAGGGGCTACATGAGGCCAATAGTTGACCACTATATACATGTTAACTAGTGTTGATCGAAATGGAATTCAATCCGAATTTCAGGAAAAATTTGATTTGTCACAAATCCGAATCCTCAAAACAGATTTTGCCGCACGTGGTACAAAGTGAAAGTAAGAAGTGCAGGAATAAGGGATCACCCATAATGCCATGCGGCCATCCAATCAGCAGCTAGCCAGCCCCTGTGATGTCACAGCCTTATGAAAAGCCTCATCCTGTCCGGTTTCTACCATTTTTCTGTGAACTTAGTGCAGGAAGAGACATGACAGGTGCTAGGGATAGTGATTAAGAAAGCCTTTATTTGTAAACTTTTGGTTAGGAAGAGTTCAGGGACAGCGCAAGGACAGTGTAGGGAGATCATAGTAAGATTATAGGGAGACTTTTTACACACTGTAGGGAGAGCATAATGAGAGTGCAGGAACTAATTGAACAGTGTTCCCCTTGGTTAATAGATAAGCAATTCTATTACACCTTGCTGCATTAATTTGGGTTAAAAAGCTGTCTAATACTATTGCTATTGTGATGTCCACATTGTTTTAAACATATGCATTTCTATAATATCTTGATTCTCTAATTGGGGTGAAATTGTGCTTTATTTTTAGTTATTTGTTTTTCCACCTTGTTTTATAGATAAGTAATTCAATAAGACCTTGATTCTGTAATTGGGGTGAAATAGTGGTCTAATACTACTGCTATTGGGGTGTCCACATTGTTTTATACATAAGTAATTCCATTAGGCCTTGATTCTGTAATTGGTGTGAAATAGCAGTCTAATACTACTGCTATTTTACACTTACAGTTACTGAACAGTATGTCCAACAGACAGGTGCCGGGGCCTTCCAAGGGAACAGGCAGTGTCAAAAATGTTTCTGGAGCTGGCAGAAGTAGCAGCAGAAGAAGAGAGAAGGGGAATTGTAGCAGCAGTCACAGCAACAGGCCAGAGCTGCCAGTGTCATCAAGCGGTTGTGTTTTGACCAGCCATCCAGTTGTCCTTGAATGGTTGAATCGGTCTTTAATATCATCTCAACTGACATCAGTCACCCCAGACAAGACGTGGTGGGTTCCTCTGACACCAAGCTTAGTTGGCATGGCCCAGGAACAAGCTCTGTGCTCCAATTTGTAAATCTGCCTCTTTCATTTTCTGTTCCTTTAGCTCGGGAAGTACTGTATGCTGTTGGCTCTGCTTTTAGGTGAGGAGTAGCTTATTGAGGATAGTCAGTAGCTACTGCCAAGCCAAGATTTGGAGGAGAGATCCGCTGCTTCCTTCTGTAAACAAGCAAGTAGCGATGATAAGAGTCGCATGGGAGCAAGTTTTGCAAGCTGTCAGGTATGCAGCCAGGAAACTGGTGAGGGTCACATCAATGACATACAGACAGTAGTGGATGATGATGTAGCCGATCGCACTAGGGAACCGGGTGGAGAGGGGGCTTCATCATCATTATCAAAGTGTGAGGGTGACAGCTTGTGCGTGAGACAGAGGGTGAGCCAACAGGGTGTAAGCATGGCCGTGAGTCAGCAGGGGGGCAGCAGTGTGAGCACTTTTCTTCACCCGCCTACTGAAGAAACCACACGGCACCAGAAGCAGCCGGACATAGAGCAAAACCTAAACCAGCAGGTGGTGGCATACTTGGACTGCACCCTGCTACCCCACATCCAAGATTCCCTGGACTACTGGGCAGCCAAACTTGATTTTTAGCCGCAACTAGCAGAGTTTGCCCTGGACAAGCTTTCCTGCCCAGCCAGTAATGTGGCATCAGAGGGGGTGTTTAGTGTGGTGGGGGGTATAATTACCCTAAAAAAAACTCGCCTTTCAACACAAAATGTTGAGAAACTAACCTTTGTAAAGATAAATCAGGCGTGGATTAGACAGGATTTCCACTTGCCAGTGCCTGATGCATCAGACTAGATCATTGTGGGTGCCACACCAAAGCATTGTGAGAAATGGTCAGCTTTAGCCACCCACCTAATGTCACACACCTGCTGTCTCTGCTTCCATCTTCTCCTACTGCCACTATCTTGTGCTGTTACTTCCACTGTGATGAGTGCAGTGATGTCATTAAAGGCCCTTTACCCAGGTCCTGAAGAAAGAAGAGGAGATCCGCTACGCGACCAAGTGGATGGGGTGAGTTAAATTTGTTTATTATTTTTTAACCTCTCCATCCCTATTTTACTCAGCATTCTGTATTAAGAATGCTATTATTTTCCCTTATAAGCATGTTATAAAGGAAAATAATAATGATCGGGTCCCCATCCCGATTATCTCCTAGCAACCATGCGTAAAATTGCACTGCATCCGCACTTGCTTTCAGATGCTTGCGATTTTCACGCAGCCCCATTCACTACTATGGGGCCTGCGCTGCATGAAAAACGCACAATATAGAGCATGCTGCGATTTTCACGCAACGCACAAGTGATGCATGAAAATCACTGCTCATGTGCATAGCCCCATAGAAATGAATAGGTCCGGATTCAGTGCGGGTGCAATGCGTTCTTCTCACGCATTTCACCCACGCGGAAAACTCACCTGAAAGTTTGGTTAAACGTCCGAATAAATTTTTTAAAACTTTGTTCATCTCTAATGTTAAGCTAATTATTAAAGTTATACTTACCTTTAACCTTTGCATCTTGACAATGCATATGAGGGCTACCTCGTGGTACAGCAGGTGACTGGCAGTTGGATCCAAAGAACTGTTAAAATAGGAGAGAAAAATGGTCATGGGGCATTTCTGGAGTGACACAAGAAGAAAGACCCCCCCCCCCCCACAACCCCATAGTTGCAAAACACTTCTCTAAGCCCAACCGCTCTCCTGCCCTATAGGTCGAAAAACCTTTCTTCTGCCATCTGCTTTTCCACTTTGTTCCACACTATCTAATTTTGATGATATATCATCAGGAATATCCAGCTCCTCCTCTCTCTGCATCTTGCTGAAATTTCTTCTACATAAAGACTTTAAATGATGATTTGGAAGCAGTAAAGCTAGCAAAAGATGAGGATGGTCATCATTGAGACCCGGCCCCTTAAGGGGTGCATGAAAAAATGAATGATTTCCATATTCTACTACATATTACTTCCATAGTCAACTACCTGGACAGGGAGGGACTGTAGTACTAGTAACTTGGCCAGTGCATGTTTAGCTTCTGCACCATTGTATGAGTGCACGCATACTGTTGTTTTTTTGTAATCACCTGATGATCGATTGCTGTTGAAACAAGAAACGGGGAGAAGAAGGGGGAGGAGCATAGGAAGCAATAGATTAAATTGAAGTCCATTGGAAGGAACAACATTTTCCTTCTATTGACGTTGACGAGCTCTGCTGGAGAGGGGATGCAGGCCAGTAGGAGATTCAGTAGTTCCTTTGGAGGGCCCAAGCAATTATGTTTTGGCCATAGTGTACAGTAACTGTACCAGTAATGTAATGGATTAACTATGAATGTTGCATCAGTTAAACAAGATGCGCGCAGAGATATATTAGACCGTCCTTTAAATATAAGGCACAGTAATTTAATCAATAAACAAAGAGATTAAAGGGAGTCTGTCACCAAGTTTTCATGTTTTAAACCGCTTATATTACGTTCTTGCACATTCACACACAATAATAACGGTACATTTCTATATATAATACTATATATAAACAAAGAGGTTAACTGGGAATGTGCCAGCAGTTCAACAAGATGCAGACGGCGATATATTAGACCACCCTTTAATACTGATGAACAGTAATTCTATAAATAAACAAAGAGATTAAAGGGAGTCTGTCACCAAGTTTTCATGTTTTAAACTGCTTATATTGCATTCTTGCACATGCACACACAATAATAACGGTACATTTCTTGTTTTGGTCCAATTCTGTAAAGCTAGAAAAACGAGGTTATAATGTAATGCAAATTAAGGCTCACAAGTGCCCAGGGGCGGGGTTCTTGATGTAAGTGCCCAGGCCTCTAGGCATTTTGCATGCCTAACTCCTCCCCAGTATATAGTCTGCACAGCCCTTTCATGTTACACTATCATCTCCAATTCCCGAGATACCGCGCATGCACAGTTTGCTGCCGGAACCCGGGTATGAGATAGCTTTTGGCAAAGATCGAGGAGGTGGAGCAGTGAGAAGAGTCAATGTGGTTATCGGAGTGTGCAAGAAAGCTGCCATTATTATTGTGTGTGCATGTGCAAGAATGCAATATAAGCAGTTTAAAACATGAAAACTTGGTGACAGACTCCTTTTAACTGCGATTGTATAAGCCGGTGAACAATATACACATGGCGAGTGCACTCAAACTGCACTGTCACTGCAGTCTCCCTATGGTCTCCCTACAGTGTCTAAAAACTCTTCCTACAATCTCCCTACACTCTCCCTGTGCTGTCCCTACAATCTGCCTATCGAATATTTTACAATTAAAATATTTCTGCAACGCTGATTTTTATAGGGCTTTCACATCACAGGGGATGACTATCTGCATATTGGTTAACGGCATTATGGGTCATATTGCTGACCTGATTGACTTGTTTCTCAGATTTATTTGCACTCTGCCTGCCCTGACCTTGGCCTTTCATCTGACTGCAAATATTGGCTGACCCCTTGGTGCTTTGCGCTGGTGTCTGTAACCCCATTGGGTCAGCTGTCAACTACACAAGGACTATATGAAGAGGTAGAAGCATGTTGGTTCCCTTCCAGTGAAGACCAGATCCCTGTATAGGGTTTAAAGAGTGAAAACCAGAGGACTGCCGGGAGTATTGGCTACAAATATTGGCAGACCCCTTTGGTGCTTTGCACTGGTGTCTGTAACCCCACTGGGTCAGCTGTCAACTACACAAGGACTATATCAAGAGATAGCAGCATGTTGGCTTCCTTCCAGTGAAGACCAGATCCCTGTATAGGGTTTAAAGGGTGAAAACCAGAGGACTGCCAGGATTCGAGAAACCTAAAGCCAAACTGTCCATTACACCTACTGTCACCCACACTTACATGCAACACAAGTGTAAACTATTTTCTTCCAGTCAGATTGTGTAATTAATTTTGTCACATACACAAACTGACACACATACCTGAAAGACTGACAACCGCTGACACTGCAAATCTTACATTTTCTGATAAGATTATCTCTGATCAATGAAGTCTGACTCAAGTGATTTATGGCCAAACTGGCATATTACAATGGATTAGAGCAAAATCCTTCCCTATCAGATATATTCCCTTGACAAAACTGTCACTAACTAAGAAACCATGGTTTCCACATTGCAGTTTGTCAACCTAGAGACATGATAGCCCTGTTGACAAAGATTATATATTGTAGACATCCAAGGGGTGAGGTTATTGATGGCAAGTATGTGTCACTGAGGTTGCTGCTCTCAGTGATGTAAATCCCGGATGTAAATGGCAACCAGTGATGTTAGATCGTTGAGTTTGTGGTAGCTGGAATTTGGGTCCGGGATTTAGGAGTGACTGAGGAATTTGGGTGGGAAGGTTACTCCCATACTCCATCTCGTGTGTTACCACCTAACCCAGCTGGAAGCTAATTTAAAAGACACACTGCCAGTGTGTGTATGTGGTGGTCTGGAGAGGACTTAGGAGCATTCCTCTCCACAGTGTTCTAGAGAAGGAAAAAGGCAAGACTCTGCATAAAGGTGACTCCTGTATTTCTGCCTGTTTAAAAATGAACCGTTATATTACACATGAGGGCTGAAGATAAGTGTTTTATGTGACTGAACTTTGATGGGGTGAAGCCAAGCCATCCTGTTAGAACAAATGTTTTTTGTTGTTTTTCCTATAAAACCCTTATGTTGCATCCAATCCTGCTGATCACCTACTATTTGTTAATCTAACTCCCAAGATTTTATATATATATATATATATATATATATATATGTAGTTAAGGCTGCTTGCAGCCTGTATTTGTGGGCGGGGCCGAGGTCACCCCTTTTAAACCCTGCTCTTGTCATTCCACGGCACGTACGCCGTTTCTACCCTTGTGCATTGCGGCCTACGTCACGTCTGGTAAGTGCACAGGCAAGGTAAGTTATGGTGCGCGGCATCCCGGTGCACAGGTTTTCCTCCCCTCGTTCTTACCCGGCTCACCCCTCTCTTACCCGGCTCCCCTCTCTTACCCGGCTCATCCCTCTCCCTTGTTCTCCGGGGCTCGCGCTCCCTCCGGGCTCCGTCCTCAGCACCTCCAGGTCCTCTGCCGCTGACTCCTGAAGGTCAGTCCCATCGCGAGAGGGAGGTCACGTGATCTCCTCCCTCTCCTCTGGGCTCGGCGGTAGGTGCCTCGCGCTCCCTCCACTACGCTTCCCCCCAGACGCAGGCTTCAAGGGCCAGGGAGTTCATGTGTGCATGCCTCATGGGCAGACTATAGAGGAAGTGTAAGTACTGTGGAATCTGTGCCTGCCCTGGATAGCAGAGCAGCAGCAGGCACAAAGTGCCTCTGTAAAAGGGATATTGTCTTTGTTAACAAGTTTAGTGTAAAAAACACAAACAAGCATCCACAGATATCTGCTTCTACACAGACACTGACAAGTTGGTCCTGGAGGCCATTACTGTTCCTGCCAGCCACATATTCCAGCGCAACCGTGTGGCCAGTAGGTCCTGGTATAGTGCAATTGGCACTGGGCCATTCAGCATTGTGTAACTCACACCGTTTCTGCATATTTTCCCAGCTATGATACTCCGCCATTGTAGGGCTCCATATCTGACCTCGCCCGGCGAGCCTCCGGTCTCAGTTAAGATTAAAACCTCATAATTGTGTTTTTCCTCAGGTTCCTTTTAGCGTTCGTGGCTTCTGTCGTGTTCTTGACCTTCCGACAACTCAGGTTTAGGTACTGGGATTGGATTCAAACGCCTATTACATAGTTAAAAAAAAAAAAAAAGTGTTTTTTCCTGCAGGCTCTTCTAAGGGTTCCTGTCAGTCAACCAAGTGGATTACTTAGGCCCAGATGTCTTCTCAGGTAGGTATTCTAGCGCTGATTTCTAGCGCTACACTCCGCATTCCTCCAGCTTCCACCCGCTACACTAGAGTACCTGGGTGACAAGCTATCCACTACATTTGAAGCCTTCTGGTCCTCTGAACTTCTTTCTTTCACTACTGCGCTATGGCTCACGGGTCAGGCCTCTGTTTTAAATAAAAAAATAAAAATACAATTATTATTACAGTTGCCTAGTTCCAACCTGAGGTGTTCAGGTCTCACTCTTTCTCCTTTACTGCACAGGGCATACGGGTTCCTATGGTTCTTGGCCTGAAGCGTTCAGGTCTCACTGTTGTCTCCCTTACCTGAGGCGTTCAGGTGTCTTCCCTGTCCTTCTTAGCCTGAAGCGTTCAGGTTTCTTCCTTGTCCTTCTTAGCCTGAAGCGTTCAGGTGTCTTCCCTGTCCTTCTTAGCCTGAAGCGTTCAGGTGTCTTCCCTGTCCTTCTTAGCCTGAAGCGTTCAGGTGTCTTCCTTGTCCGTCTTAGCCTGAAGCGTTCAGGTGTCTTCCCTGTCCTTCTTAGCCTGAAGCGTTCAGGTGACGTTGCTATCCTTTAGCCTGAAGCGTTTAGGTGTCGTTGCTATCCTTTAGCCTGAAGCGTTCAGGTGACGTAGCTCACCTCCTTAGCCTGAAGCGTTCAGGTCAACCCTCTCTACTTGGCCTGAAGCGTTCAGGTCTCTTTCTCGCTGCTGCGACTGTGACTCCTCCTCCTTGCACCCTAGTCACTCTTCTGCACCTTACTTTCCTCCCTGGCTGTGTATCCGCTCGGCTCACGGGAGCCTCTATTAGTTTCCTGCAAATGTGTGTATATATATATATATATATATACACACACACACACGTGTGTGTGTGTGTAGTGTATATATATATATATATATATATATATATATGGCCGCCTCAGATCAGTACAGACCCTCAGGCCCTCAGTTCTTCTCAGTTTCTGGAATTTTATCCTATCGTGGCAGCGGCCGCGACCTGGGGGCACCTGTGGGCCAATTCCAGTGTCATGTTCATATCGGACATCATTACTAAGGGTCGAGCCAAGTCTTCAAAAATCATGTCCCTTCTGCGCAAGCTGGTCTGGCTGTCCATGATAAACAACTTTCACCTTTAATGTTCACACATTTCGGGTGCTAGTAACACTGCGGCCGATGCATTGTCTCGCTTCAATTTTCACACATTTTTTCAGGTTTATCCAGAAGCCGACCAGACAGGGGCACGGATTCCCAGATTCAGCGACCTAATGTTGAATTAAGGTCACGGCTGGCAACAGCCAAGGACCTCATGCACCGATCCCTCTCTGTCAACACGGCCCGCAATTATCGCACCAGTTGGAATCTTTTTTCACAATTCGCCATGGATCATCCCCAGGGGGATACAGCCTTCACGTCCTATATCATGGCTTTCATGGCCCATTGTCATGTCAATCTTAAACTGGCACCCAACACCATCCGCTTGTACCTTGCCGGGGCGCAGCATTTCTTAGTATTGCAGAATCCGGAACATCGCTCTGCGTTCACGAGAAAACAACTGTCCTGGAACCAGGATCACCTTGTATTAAGCCTACCTTCCACGAAGACGTCTCAGACCGGACCCCCAACACAGATTCGCTTTTTTGAAACCAAGAACGCTTGGTGTCCGGTTCATGTGCTCAGACATCTCTTGAACACTATGCTAACTCCAGACCCTGAATCACCTTTACTTCCGTTCCAAGGGATCCCTGGTCGTGGGGTTGGGTGTGGACCCCAAAACGATAACCGCACATTCTTTCCGCATTGGAGCGGCATCTGCAGCCTCCAAACACAAGACACCTCCGCATGTCATACGTCATATGGGCAGGTGGAGATCTGCCTGTTTTTCCCGGTACATTCCAGATCCGCAATCTGAAACCTGTGAAGTTTTCCGTTCTTTGGCTTTATAATGTATACTAAATTGTGCTTTTCTCCTACTTAGTGTCTTTTTGGTTCTCTTCTAGGCCTGCCCACGTGATGTGGCTCCGGGCACGCATCAGCCATTGTTAGGGTCCCTTCCCTTCGTGTTACGGACCGTAGCTACGGACACAAATAGTTAATGCTGCGTGCAGCCTGTATTTGTGGGCGGGGCCGAGGTCACCCCTTTTAAACCCTGCTCTTGTCATTCCACGGCACGTACGCCGTTTCTACCCCCCACCCCCCCTTTTATTTGTCCTTTTTCACTCTACCTAGGGTGGGCCCTCTTTTAGGCCTGCCCACGTGACGTGGCTCCGGGCACACTTCAGCCATTGTTAGGGTCCCTTCACTTCGTGTTACGGACATAAATATATATATATATATTCAAGGAAAAATCAACGCAGCACTCTTCTTGGAAAAAAAACGTAGTGTCTTTATTCACACATGTGACATGTGGCCTATTTTTGTGTCACATGTGTGAATGAAGACACTGCGTTTTTTTACAAGAAGAGTGCTGCGTTGATTTTTCCTTGAATATACAAGCCTATGGTCAAAGGCAAGACGCCTGCACCTGATAACCTCTAAAGTGAGTGCTGCCGGATTTCATATAATTATATATATATATATATATATATATATATATATATTCTTGGTTCACTAGAAGTGTTTTTGTTAAACTTATTTTACAGTGTCTAGATAAAAAATAAAAAAAAGCAATTTTTTTTAAGTATTGCATTGTAATGCTGCAGAACCCCAAGCAACCAGGCAAAGATTTGAACAAACGTGGATTTATTGAAAACACAGCAGTAAAATCGTACAGAAATAACATAGTCCAAATAATAACCTCTGTGGGAAAACGTCAGAGAAAACCCAGACCAGGCTAAAGTTCATACAGAAAAGTCTGTGAAACTAGGTACCTAAGGATGAAACGGTGAAGTATCCAAGGCCACACACGGTGCAACGGTAGAGCAGAGACAAGGTTTCCAGAGGCATTCATTAGATAAAGACACACAGAGTCCATGCATGGAACAAACTTAGTGACTCTGAACCAGCATACTCCCAGGTTGTAGAGATAACAGTGAGCACTGATCAGCCAGGGGGGGGGAGATCACCTTTTAAACACCTGCTGGCCAATCACAGATTGCTGCTTGTCAGAACCTCATAGGTCATGCGATGATCCTGCTCATTAGCACCTGTGCAGCAAATCCCTAATCAACTTTGAATTTGTGCACAGATACTTTACCTGCCAGTGGCCGACGTAGCGCATAAGATGAACGCACACTCGGCCGCGCATTCCTTTGCGAATCACCCCTCGGGCGTGCACGCGGGCGCCCAACAAACTCGGCACGGGATCGCACCAGCATGGGTGCCGAAATGGAACCCGCAGGAGACACCGGAGGCAGGACCAGCAGCGACATATTGCAATCAGCCCATCAAGTCTGCCTCCGAGATCCCCGTGACCCTCCCCTCCAGTGCCCATGCGGACGCTCCACCATATCTGCCCGCAAGGGAACCGGAACAGCAGACTTTCTTACATGCATTATTTATTTTCCAATTTGAAGTTATTTATATAGCGCCAACATATTTCGCAGTGGTGTACATAGATTATCATTAAGGATGAGCGAACACCTAGAAGTTCGGGTTCCCCGGGTTCGGCGGAACTTTGGCTCAAAGTTTGGGTTTGAACTTGACCCTGAACTTGAACCCCATTGAAGTCAATAGGGACCTGAACTTTGGGGCACTAAAATGCCTGTAAAAAAGACATAGTAAGGGCTAGAGGGCTGCAAAAGGAAGCAAAATGGGGATAAGAACAGGACAATTGCCCTACAAACAAATGTGGATAGTGAAATTACTTAAAATAACATGGAATAGACAAAATTAAAATAATAATCTTGAACTAAGAGGAGGAGGTCAAAGTGAAGTAGGAGGTTGAGGAGGCGGTGGACGTGGCGGTGTAGGTGGAAGCGGCGGTGGAGGAGGACGAGGTAGCCAACACAGTTTTTTTTTTTTATATTTATTTTTATTTATTTATTTTTTGTAAATTTGGTTCATCTTAGTGAACGTGAACTTGTCCACATTGGCTGTGGACAGGCGGCTGCGCTTGTCTGTGATCACCCCCCCTGCCATGCTAAACACACATTCGCACAATACACTGGCCGCAGGGCAGGCCAGCACCTCCAAAGCGTAAAGGGCAAGCTCAGGCCATGTGCCCAATTTGGAGACCCAGAAGTCATTACCTGTAGGCGTGTGCACACATACTGTTCCAACATGTTGCTGAAATGCTGCCTCCTGCTAAGACAATCCATATCAGCTGGTGGTGCTGGTTGTTCTGGAGTGCTGACAAAGGTTTTCCACATTTTGCCCATGCTTACCCTCCCTTCTGAGGTGCTAGCGGTGCCCCAGCTGTGTTGGCGACTTCTTCCTCCTCCTCTGCCTTTGCTTTGTGCTTTCACTGAGCCCCCGCTGTCAGGTGGGAATGCCATCAGTCTACCATCGTGTGCTTTTACTTGCATATCTTCCTATCACGCTCCAGTCACCGAATTAAGGATGACACGTTGTCCTTGTAGCGGGGATCCAGCAGGTGGCCACCCAGTAATCAGCACTGGTTAGAATGTGGGCAACTCGGCGGTCGTTGCGCAGGCACTGCAGCATGTAGTTGCTCATGTGTGCCAGGCTGCCCAGAGGCAACGACAAGCTGTCCTCTATGGGAGGTGAATTGTCTGTGTCGTCTGTATCCCTCCATCCACGCTCCAGTGATGCCCATGAACTTCTTTGGGTGCCACCCTGCTGTGAACATGGTTCCTCCTCCTCATCATCCTCCTCCTCCACATCCTCCAGAACTGTGCCCTGGCTGGACAGTTGTGTCCCTGGCCTCTGTTGGTGGAGGAACCCACCCTCCGAGCCACTTGTGAATGACTGGCCTGATAACTGTGGAAATGATCCCTCTTCCTCCTCCTCTTACTCTTGTGCCACATCCTCTTCCATCATCACCTGAAGTGTTTTTTCAAGGAGACATAGAAGTTGGATAGTAACACTGAGGACAGCGTCATCAACACTGGCCATGTTGGTGGAGTACTTGAAACAGCGCAATAAGGCACACACGTCCCACATGGAGGCCTACTCGGTGGTGAAGTGGTGCTGTTCCGTAGAGCGACTCACCCGTGCATGCTGCAGCTGAAACTCTACTATCGCCTGTGGCTGCTCGCACAGTCTCCCCAGCATATGCAAGTTGGAGTTCCACCTTGTTAATACGTTGCATATGAGGCAGTAAGCTGGAAGGCCGAAGTTACGCTTCAGCACAGACAGGCGAGCTGCAGCAGTGTGAGAAATCCGAAAGCGTGCAGAGACGGCCCGCACTTTCTGCAGCAGCTCTGACATAATTTTTCAGGAACCTCTGCACCACCAAATTCAGCAGATGCGCCAGGCAAGGGATGTGCATCAAACCGGCTAGTCCCAGAGCTGCTACGAGATTTCTCCCATTATCGCACACCACCAGGCCGGGCTTGAGGCTTAGTGGTACCAACCACTCATCGGTCTGTTGTTCCATGCCCGTCCACAGCTCCTGTGCGATGTGGGGTATTCCCCCAAACAGATGAGCTTCAAAACAGCCTGCAGTCGTTGCCCCTTGGCTGTGCTGAAGTTGGTGGTGAAGGTGTTACGCTGACCGGATGAGGAGGAAGTGGAGTAGGAGGAGGAGGCAACAGGAGGCAAAGAGAAACGTCCTTCAATCCTTGGTGGCGGAAGGACATGCGCCAAACTGCTAACCGCTTCAGACCCAGCCGCCACTGCATTTACCCAGTGTGCAGTTAGGGAGATATAACGTCCCTGCCCGTGCTTACTGAGCCACGTATCGGTAGTTATGTGGACTTTGCCACAGATGGTGTTGCTCAGTGCACACCTAATTTTGTCTTCCACTTGGTTGTGCAGTCCAGGGATGGCTTGCCAAGAAAAGTAGTGGAGGATGGGAACCACATACTGTGGGACAGCCACCGCCAAAAGGTTTTTAATCGTCTCCGTTTCCACCAGACGGAATGACCAGGAATTTTGAAATGCTGGCATTCAGGGCGAGGGATCGCGGGTGGGTAAGGGGGTGCTTCCTCTTTCTCTCCAGTGTTTGGGAGATGGACAGCTGTTTTGGTGGCCCCCAGAGGAAGGTTTTCACCGAAATGTGCGTCGGGGTGTGCGGTCTTCCTGTGGAGTTATCACTTTTGATTTACGGTATGTGACTATTTACATCTATATTGAGTCTATAAGACATACTATCTATGAGCCTTTGAGTAGGGTAGTGCTGTGACTTTTGTTATTTACAGGGAGTGCAGAATTATTAGGCAAGTTGTATTTTTGAGGATTAATTTTGTTATTGAACAACAACCATGTTCTCAATGAACCCAAAAAACTCATTAATATCAAAGCTGAATATTTTTGGAAGTAGTTTTTAGTTTGTTTTTAGTTTTAGCTATTTTAGGGGGATATCTGTGTGTGCAGGTGACTATTACTGTGCATAATTATTAGGCAACTTAACAAAAAACAAATATATACCCATTTCAATTATTTATTTTTACCAGTGAAACCAATATAACATCTCAACATTCACAAATATACATTTCTGACATTCAAAAACAAAACAAAAACAAATCAGTGACCAATATAGCCACCTTTCTTTGCAAGGACACTCAAAAGCCTGCCATCCATGGATTCTGTCAATGTTTTGATCTGTTCACCATCAACATTGCGTGCAGCAGCAACCACAGCCTCCCAGACACTGTTCAGAGAGGTGTACTGTTTTCCCTCCTTGTAAATCTCACATTTGATGATGGACCACAGGTTCTCAATGGGGTTCAGATCAGGTGAACAAGGAGGCCATGTCATTAGATTTTCTTCTTTTATACCCTTTCTTGCCAGCCACACTGTGGAGTACTTGGACGCGTGTGATGGAGCTTTGTACTGCATGAAAATCATGTTTTTCTTGAAGGATGCAGACTTCTTCCTGTACCACTGCTTGAAGAAGGTGTCTTCCAGAAACTGGCAGTAGGACTGGGAGTTGAGCTTGACTCCATCCTCAACCCGAAAAGGCCCCACAAGCTCATCTTTGATGATACCAGCCCAAACCAGTACTCCACCTCCACCTTGCTGGCGTCTCTGGAGCTCTCTGCCCTTTACCAATCCAGCCACGGCCCATCAAGACTCACTCTCATTTCATCAGTCCATAAAACCTTAGAAAAATCAGTCTTGAGATATTTCTTGGCCCAGTCTTGACGTTTCAGCTTGTGTGTCTTGTTCAGTGGTGGTCGTCTTTCAGCCTTTCTTACCTTGGCCATGTCTCTGAGTATTGCACACCTTGTGCTTTTGGGCACTCCAGTGATGTTGCAGCTCTGAAATATGGCCAAACTGGTGGCAAGTGACATCTTGGCAGCTGCACGCTTGACTTTTCTCAGTTCATGGGCAGTTATTTCGCGCCTTGGTTTTTCCACACGCTTCTTGCGACCCTGTTGACTATTTTGAATGAAACGCTTGATTGTTCGATGATCACGCTTCAGAAGCTTTGCAATTTTAAGAGTGCTGCATCCCTCTGCAAGATATCTCACTATTTTTGACTTTTCTGAGCCTGTCAAGTCCTTCTTTTGACCCATTTTGCCAAAGGAAAGGAAGTTGCCTAATAATTATGCACACCTGATATAGGGTGTTGATGTCATTAGACCACACCCCTTCTCATTACAGAGATGCACATCACCTAATATGCTTAATTGGTAGTAGGCTTTCGAGCCTATACAGCTTGGAGTAAGACAACATGCATAAAGAGGATGATGTGGTCAAAATACTCATTTGCCTAATAATTCTGCACGCAGTGTATATGTGGCTTGCACATGCACTTTATTTTATGGCACTTTTGGACTTTACTGATTAGATGTTTATCTAATATATCTACTTATGAGCTCTTTAGTAGGGTAGAGTCGTGACTTTTTGCTGTTGTACCTGTGGCTTACACATGGACTTTACTTATACGACACTTTTTGTACTTTATTGATTAGATGCTTACCCAATAGATCTATCTCTACATTCTCTTCCCAGGCTCTGCTTTACGTCACACCTCTTACCTATATCTCCCAGGGTTGTACCGCACTTTTGATATTGATTTGTTTGTCATCTCCCATTAAATGTTTTTAATCATGTATTTCAATAAAAATTATCTTTATAGCTAATTAGTCTCAGTGTTCGATTATAGGTTTTATATAGAGATATAGTATAGTGTAGGCTTTTGCTGTCTGTGTCGTCTGTGAAAAAAATAAATAATAATTCTGTGTTTTAGGGTTTAATGTGGGTAGTGATTAGTGTCAGTGTCTTTTGTCTGTGAAAAAAAAAAAGTATTTCAGTGTTTTAGGCCTCTTTGACACGGGTGTCGTGGGTGATGGCCGGATGCGATGCAGGTGCGTTCAGGAAAAATCATGCAAGTAGGCACAAAATTTCAGTCAGTTTTGACTGCGATTGCATTCCGTTGTTCAGTTTTTTCCACGCGGGTGCAATGCGTGTTGCACTTGTGTGAGAAAAAACTGAATGTGGTACCCAGACCCGAACCCGGACTTCCCTGAAGTTCGGGTCTGGGTTTGGTGTTCTGTAGATTTTATTATTTTCCTTTATAACATGGTGATAATGGAAAATAATAGCATTCTTTAATACAGAATGCTAAGTATAATTTCAATTGAGGGTTAAAAATTAATAAAAACATAACTTACCTCATCCACTTGATCGTGCAGCCTGGATCCTCTTCTTTGTTCTTCTTGAAGGACCTGCAAAAGGACCTTTGCTGACGTCATTGTGCTCACCATGTGGTGTAGGAAGGGCCTGTCAGGCACCGGGGAGCACCGACACTGTCATCTGGCAGAGCGGAGTTTGTAGTCTGTTGTGAAGCTATCATATGTTCTCGAGTTACATATAACTGCAGGTAAACTTACCCCACAAAACGAATGCAGCTGTGCTTCATCTTTGTGGACTTGACATAGATCCTGTAGGAGGTTCATGAAAAACGTACACTAATCCAGTCCTATACAATTTTGATGTCTGGAGGGTGAGAAGATTACAGGGCTTCCAGGGAGAGATGGGGTAGATAGATTCTAGAAGGATGGACCACATGTATGTATCTATCTACCCCATCTCTCCCTGGAAGCCTTGCATTCTTCTCCCCCTCCAGACATCTGCATTGAATCAGACAGGATTATTGTATGTTGTTCATGAACCTACAGGATATGATTTTCTATGTCAAGTCCACAAACATGAAGCAGATCTGCATTTGTTTTGTGGGGTAAGTTTACTTGCAGTTCTATGTAACTTGAGAACACACGGTGGCTTCACAACAGACTACAAACTCCATCTGCCAGATGACAATGTCGGTGCTTCCCAGTGCCTGACAACCCCTTCCTAGTGATATCTGGCCCGGGCTGTGTGACACTACCCCCTGTGTGTAGCCAAGCATCACAGCTAAAGGCTTATTCAGCAACCTGACTTGCGATCTATGATCCAGGCTGCGCACTGGAGGCAGCTGAAGAGCAGCCCAACAGCAGCCGGGGACATTGACTGAGTCATCACCTGGGAGGGGAACTGATCCCGGCGGCAGAGCAGGGGACACTTTCAGACCCGGGCCGATGCAAGCTGGCTCCTCACTGGCTTCTGTGCTCACACGGGCAGAGGACAGCTGGGTGCTGCCGATGGCCGAAGCCCAGCGTGTGTGTGCGGCGCTGATCATGTGTGGGTCGGGAAAGCAGCGGGACCTATGCCTCCTCACAGACAAAAGGATGAGAAAGCTGCTGCTAAACCCCACCAGTCCTGCTGCCCTCGGGCTTGGAGCACATTTATTCTGTAGACGAAGAACCTGCTGCTGTCAGAGGTGTCTAAGTTTATTTTTGGTGTTGCCCCTGTCTGGTGGGGACCCATTCCTGGGAACACATTCCTGCTGCAAACAAAGAACCTGCTTCTAGTTACGATAAAGAACTGTATTGTTTGAAACGCATCAACGTGGGTGAGAGGGAAGTTGGTGTTCACTGGATGTATTTTAATGTTTGAAAATAAAGACCAAAGCAACTTAAAATAATTACTACGTGCCAAATATCTCCCTTTTTTATGTTGAAAACTTAGGCCGACCTGTACCTCTCCCTGCACCAAGGGGTAGGAACAAAAGGTAAGCTGGATTTTCTTTTCTATTATATCAAATAACCTGCTGCTTTTTGTTCCTGCTGAGTTAGGACGAGCTATGTGTAGGCCTCATACTCTACCATTACCATGTAGCTGCTGCTGTCTGTCCTGATCATGCTGAGTTAGGCCCAGCTATGTGTATGCCTTATACTACAGCGTTTCCATTTACCTGCTGCTGTCGGTCCTGATCCTGCTGAGTTAGGCCCAGCTATGTGTATGCCTTATACTACAGCATTCCCATTTACCTACTGCTGTCTGTCTTGATCCTGCTCAGTTAGAGACAAGTGAGAGAAAAGGACGGCACTCACCCCTTTGTTTGCGCTGAATCAAATCTTCTTTATTTGCAGTGGTGAGCGGACACAAACATAGGAAAGCAACCAAGTGAATGGGCGACGGCCGTTTCGCACCTAAGTGCTTCCTCTGGCCCGTAATCAGGTGCTCAATTCACCTGGTCTTTTTAAAAACAGGTATATATTTTTATTCATGATGCTTTGGAATTTATTCTGAAGCACAATGCCTTCAGATTTGGGGATGCGTGGTACAGGCAAAAGTTCGGCACCGCTATGGGGACGCCGGTATCATGCACATTTGCAAATTTATATCTGGCCAGATACGAAGACAGATATATATATACTGTCTCAAACCCTTTTGCTCAATATATCCATACTTATTTAAGGTATATCAACGATGTACTTATTGTATGGACAGGGACGGAATCAGATTTTCTGAGATTTGCACACCTTAATCAGGTGAATGACATGAATATGGCATTCACGCATAAATTTGGGGGAGATCGTCTGGAGTTCCTAGATGTGGAGATCTCAGTAAGGGATGGGGAGTTGGTGTCCGAGGGCTATCGTAAGCCCACGGCCACCAACTCTCTATTACATTACTCCAGTTACCACGATCCAAGCGTCAAGAGGGCGGTACCCTATGACCAGTTTGTCCGTTTGAGACGAATCAATAAATTTGAGGCTGACTATCAGCGTCAGGCCCTAGAATTGAAAAATAGGTTACTGGCCAGGGGGTACCCCCTCAGATTACTTAACCAGGCCATGAAGAAGGCCGAACGAGTAAAATCCCAGATGTGTCCTTTACCCAGTGACAATGTAGGCCCACAGCAGATGGGTTCCATGGGGGAAGCACACCCCTTTGTCTTCTCTTTCAAGTATGGACCCATGGCCCCCCTCATCAAGAGGGTCATCAGGGACAGTTGGCCCATACTTGAAGGAGACGAGGTTTTAAAAGAGGTGTGCAATACGACACCCATCATAGCCTTTAGGAGATGCCACACCTTGCGGGACAAGTTGGTCCGCAGCAGATTTATAGAAAAAAAAACGCCACATGGCTGGAAAGCTGGGGCCCGAAAGGAAACCGCAGGTGTGGACATTGTTCCTGTTGTAAATTTAACCCCAATGGAAGGTGTTAGAGTTTGGTGGGATCCAATACAAGGTCAACTCTCTTATCACCTGCAAAAGCAGGTAGGTTGTATGTCTTCTGAAATGCAGTTGCGGCAGGTTTTATGTAGGAAAGACTATCAGGGGTCTCCATGAAAGAATTAGAAAGCATCTTAATTCACTTTCGTCAGGTAGAGGCTGCATGCGTTTAATTACACATATGAGAGAAGAACATGCAGGTGACAGTTCAGCGCTCAGCTTTGCAGGCATAACAATCTTGCACAATTTACCGCAGGGGGGTGATAAACAAAAATAACTCCTTAGACGGGAGAGCAGATGGATATTGCGCTCCAACGCAATGGGACCCCTGGGGTTAAATGATAAGATTGACATGAGTATATTCCTGTAAACATCATATGCCCTCACAGCATTCGCTACATGGTGTCATGACATTTGAACATTGTTTTTAATTGTTGCATGTGATTTGTTCACTCAGCTGTGACGGGGTTAACAGTGACGTACATCGGTAAGCGCCGGTCAGGTGTAATGCCGTTTGTGCGCATGTATTTCCACGTCATTGGCTGACTGTTTTTAAAAAGACCAGGTGAATTGAGCACCTGATTACGGGCCAGAGGAAGCACTTAGGTGCGAAACGGCCGTCGCCCATTCACCTGGTTGATTTCCTATGTTTGTGTCCGCTCACCACTGCAAATAAAGAAGATTTGATTCAGCGCAAACAAAGGGGTGAGTGCCGTCCTTTTCTCTCACTTGTCTCTATGTTTACTGGAAGTAACTGGCTAGTTACACGTAGGACAGAGCACCATCGGCCAGCGCTCTCAATCACACAGCAGGCACCCCAGATCTTATCCTCACTGACCTGTCCGTGACACCAGAGATTAAAGGGTTTTCGTTTCTCACTGCAGTGCCACTCCGCCTCTTTTTCTTCATATACGTTGTGTGATCCTGCTCAGTTAGGCCCAGCTATGTGTATGCCTTATACTATGGCATTCCCATTTATCTGCTGCTGCCTGTCCTGATCCTGCTGAGGACAACCAGCATGGGCCACTTATTTGCCCTAGGACTTTGTCAACTATCGAGTATTAGAATTCTCCTCAACTGGTGTTCATGCTTCATTTTTTTGCGCATTGCTCTGTTCATCATATATTGTCAATATTTATATATTGTGACACAGTGAAGGTTATGGTCTGGGAGGACAGGTATTTTCCTCCCAGTGTGTGCTGCTGGGCTGATTTGCAGCCAGGTGGGGTCAAACACCGGACTGGATTTTAAGTGCCACTCCGGGTTTTGACAACACCTAGCTGTCTTTAAAAGACAGCTGGGCTCAGCAGCAAAGTCTCTCTATTTTGGTATCTGAGGCATGGTGCCATGCTAGAAGGCTGATAGCCGCAAGCTGGGGAAACAGGCCTCCTAAAGCCAACAAGGTGAATATTGTTGTTCTGTGGACTTTCCTTTGTGTGAACTAACACTAAGAAAAATTTAGCTTTGTTTTTGCCTTCTGTGTGAATAAATACTGAAGTTTTGTTTTACAAACTGATTTTTGGCCTCTGTTCTGTTTCCGCTTACCCTGCCTAGCAGAGAGAATCCCGACAGTATATATACACTGAACAAAAATATAAATGGAGCACTTTCGGTTTTGTTCCCATTTTGCATGAGATTAACTAAAAAGATCTGAAACATTTTCTACATACACAAAAGACCCATTACTCTCAAATATTGTTCACAAATCTGTCTAAATCTGTGTTAGTGAGCACTTCTCCCTTGCCAAGATAATCCATCCCACCTCACAGGTGTGGCATATCAAGGTGTTAATTAGACAGCATGAATATTGCATAGGTGTGCCTTAGATTGCCCACAATAAAAGACCACTCTGAAATGTGCACAGTTTTTCCTTATTGGGGAGGAGGGGGGTAAAAAAAACTGTCAGTATCTGGTATGGCCACCATTTGCCTCATGCAGTGCAACACATCTCCGTCGCATAGAGTTGATCAGGTTGTTGATTGTGGCCTGTGAAATGTTGGTCCACTCCTCTTCAATAGCTGTGCGAAGTTGAAGAATATTGGCAGGAACTGGAACATGCTGTCGTATATGCCGATCCAGAAACATGCTCAATGGGTGACATGTCCGGTGAGTATGCTGGCCATGCAAGAAATTGGATGTTTTACCTTTCAGGAATTGTGTACAGATCCTTGCAATATGGGGCCGTGCATTATCATGCTGCAACATGAGGTGATGGTCGGGGATGAATGGTACAACAATGGGCCTCAGGATCTCGTCACGGTATCTCTGTGCATTTAAAATGCCATCAATAAAATTCACCTATGTTCGTTGTCCATAACATATGCCTGCCCATACCATAACCTCACTGCCACCATGGGCCACTCGTTCCACAACATTGACGTAAAAAAAAAACGCTCACCCACACAAGGCCACACACGCTGTCTGCCATCTGCCCTAAACAGTGAAAACCGGGACTTATCCCTGAACAGAACGCCTCTCCAACCTGCCAGACACCATCGAATGTGAGCATTTGCCCACTCAAGTCGGTTAGTACCATGAACTGCAGTAAGGTCCAGACCCCGATGAGGACGACTAGCATGCAGATGAGCTTCCCTGAGACAGTTTCTAACCGTTTGTGCAGAAATTCTTTGGTTATGCAAACTGATTGTTGCTGCAGCTGTCCTGGTGGTCTCAGACGATCATGGAGGTGAACATGCTGGATGTGGAGGTCCTGGGCTGGTGTGGTTACAAGTGGTCTGCAGTTGTGAGACCGGTTGGATGTACTGCCAAATTCTCTGAAACAATTTTTTGCAATATTCATGCTGTCTAATCAGCACCTTGATCTGCCACACCTATGAATTGGGATGGATTATCTCGGCAAAGGAGAAGTTCTCACGAGCACAGATTTAGACAGATTTGTGAACAATATTTGAGAGTCATGGGTCTTTTGTGTATGTAGAAAATGTTTCAGATCTTTGAGTTCAGCTTATGCAAAATGGGAGCAAATATGAAAGTGTTGCGTTTATATTTTTGTTCAGTGTATAAAGAATTGTTTGATTAAAATACATCA